>NC_138885.1:16067026-17420936 GCF_965194825.1 Balaenoptera physalus
TATAATATTTATTGCCTGGCTCCTCATGCCAAGCTCCATGAGACACATGATAAGGGCTCAAACTTTGTTGTACAGATTTAGTAACTATTATTAAAATAGGAAAAAGTTTTATTATTTAAAAAAACATAGTTTGTTTTAGACAAAAGCTAAAAAAAATTATATATATTGTAAATATCAGGGGCCATTGGTCCATATAATTACTTCAATTTTCCATATCAGCAACCATGAGGATTATTAAAATACTAATAATATTCACATTTGTTTAGTGTTTTAATTTGTAAAGCCCATGTATTGTCTTCTAACCATTATACTACCATAAGCTGTGAAATCAAAGTAAAAAGAAATAAAGCAGTGATACTTTCGTGAAACAAAACAATTGGGGGAAAGAGGTTCTTAACACAAAGGGAAAAAAAATAGTAGGCATAGTGTGCTGATACCAAGATACATTAGTTATTTTAAATATGCGCTATTACTAGTCTGCTCAGGCTGTCATTTAAAAGATACCACAGACCGGATGGTTTAAATCAGAGAAACTCACTTTCTCACAGTCTGGACGTGCAGTCAGGGCTGGTTTTGTCTGAGGCCTCTCTTCCTGGCTTGTAGATAGCCAACTTCTTGACTTCTCACTGTGTCCTCATGTGGCTTTTCTTTTGTGTGCATGTGTGTGTGTGTGTGTGTGTGCAGAAAAAGAGAGACCTGATGTCTCCCCCTCCTCTTATAAAGACACCTATCTTATTGGATTAGGGCCCCAACCTTATTAATTTATTTAATTACCTCCTTATTGGCTCTATTTCCAAAAACAGTCACATTTGGGATTAAGACTTCAACATATGAATTTTGGAGGGATACCATTTAGTTTATAATATGCACATATTCACTCTTTGCATGTGTCAGGATCTTTCAAGTCACAAGGAATAGAGACAATTTACCTCAGTAAATGGAGATTTATTATAAGATACACCTCAGGATACAAGGCTCTAGGGACCTTGTTTTTTAAAGTACTGAACATGAAAATATTTGTCCCTTGCTCTAGGGTTTCGACAATTGGCTCATCGAGTCACCTTTTTTATCTATCTATCTATCTATCATCTATCTACCTAGCTATCTATCATCTATCTATCCTTCTACTTCTCCTGGTGATAGGCTCTCTCTTTTCAATTCATACTCAAAACTCCCGAGAGAGAATAAGTTTGGGCTAACTTGTCACAATAGAATACTGAGGGTCTTTTGGGGCAAAGCTATTTTACAAGGCTTCCTTTTAGCTGAATGATCCCTATAAATGTCTTTCTTTTCACCTTGAACTGTTCTCTATCCAAACTGCTATGATCTTTTTGTGGTGGTCATGTACTAAAATATTCCAAGTGGGAGGATTTACTTTCTTAATTATCTTTTATAGCAAGCCAATTCTAACTGATGAGCTATGGGTATAGTTTATCTACTATAATATGTCTAGTTACTAAAAGGGATTCGAAGTATCCTAGCCACATGATTGGGACCACAAGCCTTCAGGCTCTTCACAGGTACTATGTGAGTCCACTGAGGGAGAGAATGTAATGCTTACCAAATATTCCATCTGCACCCCTAAATTTTCAACTTCTCTGCAGAGTAATGAGGCCTGGACATTGGGCTGCGAACAAAAGCAAAGTGTGGGGCTGAGTCAGTAAAAATAAACTTGAACACAAACATGCATGGTTCTGCAGTCTTGTTTTCCTTTTTATGACAACCAAGGAGTTCAAATGTTTTTTGTTTGTGTGTGTGTGTTTGTGTTTTAATGGTGGAGGCAAAAAATGATGGAGCATAGCATAAGCAAGAAAAAGTTTCCCTTACCAACCGTAAATGTCATGTATCAGTTTGTTTGTAAAGCTTCTGATATACTCTGATATATTTGGGGGCTATTTGTTATCACAGCATAACCTTTCCTAACCTGGTTAATTTTTTTAAAAAAGGAAAAAATTTGCATAAACAAGCAAAAGCTTAGAATGTAAGGTTTTAGTTCAACAGTTAAGCTTCATAGATGACAGCAAAAATGAGAAAAATAATATAGAAGTCTGAAAAGGTAGTGATCCAGGTAGTAAAATGGCAAAATATTAGGTAATATTTGTGGGAACTTGTAAGGCAAGCCTTGTATTAATGAACTTTTAGCTCTGGAAAAAAAAAAAACTTGCCAAAGAATGTTAGTGGTGGGCTTTGCTTATTTTCAGTTGCATCAGGAAGGCATTGCAGGAAAGAGTCGAGCTTAGGGAAAGGCTACAGTTGTCCATTGGTATTCAGTGGGGGATTGGTTCCAGAACTCCCCATAGATACCAATATCCATGGAGGCTCAGGTCCCTTATATAAAATGGCACAGTACAGTTGGTCCTGCGTATCCACAGATGTGGAGTCCCCAGATAAGGAGAGCCCATTGTATTGGCTTTGAAAGAAAAGGGAACAGAGGAATGTCAGAAATTTGGGAAGTTGAAATGTTAGAAAAGCCAACTTTCAATCACAACGGTAAAAATAAACTTACAGAAAAACATGCCTGGATCTGTAGTCCTTTTTCCCTTTTATAACAGTCAAGAAGGTCAAATGTGTGTGTGTGTGTGTGTGTGTGTGTGTGTGTGTGTGTGTGTGTGTTTAGTGGTGGAGGCAAGGAATGATGGCACATAGTATAAACAAGGAAATGCTCACCATGCTTCTTTGCCAACAAGTAAGCAGTTTATCATCTCAGTGTAACATTTACCTATTTGATGAGTTTTTTCATCAGAAGGATTTAAAATTCATATTTACTGAACTTTTTCCTGGCTATAACATGTACTATAAAATTCCTCATAATCCATTTCTTCCTTTGAAAGTCTGATTCTTGGCCTTGTTCCCAAGTCCGCAGGGCATTCTGACTGCATTTGCTCTACTTGTAGGGATAAATTAAGAGCTGATTGGTATAGTTTGGGAGTGTTGGGATTCTCCAACTCCTCAGGCACTTTCAATTCTCCCCAGGTGATCTTATCCAAATTCCTGGATGCCTAACCTTTGACTATCAGGGTGTGATCTTGACCATGAAATCCCATCATCTTTAGACTTCAGTTTTTCTTTAAAGTGTACTGTATATATCTCCAGATCTAGTTTTAAGTTATCTCAGAGCATCAGTTAAACTGATTGTCAGTGCTATGGAAGAAAATCCTGATAGAGAGAACCTCATGAAAGTCTGGAAGGATTACACCATTGAAGATGATATCACTGTTAGAGAAAAAGCCAAGAAAGCCATCAAGCTCAAAACAAATTTCTGCTAGAGAAAACTGTGTCTAGATGTTATGCATGACTTCACATGATTTACGACAGAGCCAATCAAAGAAATCATAAAAGAGATTGTGGATATGGCAAAAAGGGTGAGAGATAAATTGTTCCAAGATATGGGTCTTGGAGAAGTTCAGGAGCTAATAAATGCCACACCAAAAAAATTCACAGAAGTGGGCTTAATGGAGATGCATGCTTCTGAAACTGTGCCAGACGATGAGGAAGAAGATGTAGAAGAAGCAGTGCCAGAAAACAAATTGACATTAGACAATCTGGCAGAAGGGTTTTGATTATTCAAGACTTCTTTTGACTTCTTTTATATGGACCTTACTATGATACAGGCTCTGAAACTAAGGCAAACAGTGGAAGAAGGATTTGTACCACATAGAAACATTTTTAGAGAGATAAGAAAACATCAGCTAGAAATTATGATGTATTTTCACAGAGTTACAGAGTGTGCCTGCCTTTCCTGCCTCCCTTCCCACCTTCTCCACACCTTTGGCCTCTGTGGTCCCTGAGGCAGCAAGACCAACCCCTCCTCTTCCTCCTCCTCCTCAGCCTACTCAGTGTGAAGACAATGAGGATGAAGACCTTTATGATGATCAATTTCTACTTAATGAGTAGGAAATAATCATCCTGCCGTACAGTTAATAAACTTATGTGCTGTGTGTGTGAGTGTATTCCTGTAAAAATCTTATAACTGCACAGCAAGAACTGTATGAGACATTTTTGTGTCATCATTATCATCACCAGCTGGGTATTCCTTGTGTAGAACAATGTGTGTATTGAAGTGGATAGCCTATCTTCGCATAGGCATAGGGGAGTGATATTTAATATAAAATTAATAATGTGTTTATTTTCTTATGTTTTATAACTTTGCTTTCAAAGAATTACATTACCGTAGAGTATGCCTCTTTCTCTCATAATTGGAGAAGCTCCATATCAGCTTATCATCATGGGTCAAGTGTTTTTTTTTTTTAATCATAACAATGTTCCCAATACTGTATTATAAATATTACTGTAATACTGTATGCCATAAAATGACATTGAAGCAATGAGATTGAGCAAAATGCTTAGAGGAAAATTCTCAGCATTAAAACCAAATAAAAATGAATGACAAATGCTCAATTCAAGAGTCAGAGAAAAATAATAAAGTTCACAGAAATAAAATATAAGAAATAATAAAATAAAGGGATACATTATTGAGGTAGAAAACAGAAAAACAATAGAAGAAATAAATAATACAAATATCCCTTCTTGAAGAGGGGAGATAAAACATATAGATAATATAATTTAAAATTACAATAGAAAAATAACAAACAAAATCAGAAAGGATAAAATTATTGTTCAAAATTATGGAAAGTAAAAACAAAACAACAAAAATATAAAAAGCTACTGTGATCAAATCTATTCAACTAAATTTTAAGTCCTAGATAAAATAGAAAAATTTTTAAAACATGGGTTATAAAAATTTGACTTCAATTAGAGACAGAAAAACTAGAGAACAATGACAATAAATAGAATAAAGAAACCCCTCTCCTCCCCCACCAATAAAAAGCCAAAATAAAGTGTATGTCTCAGATGTTTGCTCAAGGAATTCCTAAAAAACTTTTAAAGATCAGTGTTGTCAGAGTAAACTATTCCAGAACATAGAAACATAAAGAAAAATATCTACAATGTCTTTATGAAACAAGCATACCATTGATTTAAAAACCAGAAAAATCACACCCAGGAAAGAAAACTATATACTAATCTCACTTTTAAATATCAATACAAAAATATTAGTAAGAAGAATTTGATATTACATCTGAAAATGGCACAGCGTTATTCCAATGTTTCAAGAGTGTTCAACATTAGAAAATCTAGTCATGTAGTTCATCATATTAAAATATCTACAAAAGAAAAAAAAACTCGATCCTCTCCGTAGATGCCATGGGGTTATTTGACAAAATTCAACCCTCACACATGCTAAACAGCACTTGATAAAATAAATATCTTAACCCAATATTTAGCCTCTTTCTTATGAGGAAACACTTGTTCTTTACCATTAAAATTAAGAACAAGTCAGGGAAAAATCTTATCTTCAGCCAATGAAAACAGACTAGGAAAAGCAATTAAAGGCATAAGAATTAGAGGGAAAAAGTTAAAAGTGCCTCTATTTGTATATAATATATTATATATATGTGTATATGATAATTTCTTGAAGGAATCAAGGAAAGCCTATTCTGAAAACTCATTGAATTTTAAAAAGTTGCTGGCTCAGAAAACAACATACAAAAATCATTAGCCTTCATGTACACAAAGAAAAAAACAGAATAACCTAATTACTACAACAACAAAAAAGAACAAAAATGAAAATATCTAGGTTAAAATGAGAAGTGTAAATCCATATGAGATAAATTTTGAAACACTTCTGAATAAAATCCTATGGAGTTAGGGATTTATTTTTAAGTGAAAAATTTAGGTGGAGAGATGTGTCTCAATATGGCACTGTTTATCTGAGAAGTTAGAGGTAAGTACAAATATACGCATGTTTTGTCAAATCACAGTTTCAAATGAACACATAAACCATATTTTTAAGTGCTATATGTATGGGGAGAAAATGAGTAGAGAGAAGAGAAATCCAATCTAGTTTATATTCCTTTTTATAGATTTAATTTTGGAATCATGTAAGTATCAATATTTTAGATTACTATACAACAGAGTGTAATAAACAGATCTTAAACATTTAAGGAAAAATAAAACCAATAATTTCAACCTTATATTGAGAATAAAGTATTATCATACTGAAAATATTTATTTTTCTCCAAGTGATTTCTAAATACAGTAATTTGTCTCCAGAGTCCAAGGACTGGAAAAAAGAAATCTTCATCTAATAATATGATGTAGTAATCATTTATTTGGCAGTAAGGTTGGCACATTTTCCCTGAGACTGTAAAATTTAATTATGGGTTAAAATAAATAAATATTTAGTTTCATTAAGAGGTAAAGTGAGAACTGAACTCATAACATACGTTATTTTTAAAATGTATTTTCTAGCTCTGTCCACTGAAAAATCCTAGAACCCTCCACAGACTACACAGATCATGCCAAAAGGACTCAAGAACCAACTTAAACATGCGGAAACTGTATAACAAAGGCATGCATTGAGCGCCAGTTAGGATAGTAACTAATATGTATAAAATTGGTTTAAATTCATCAGTTCATAACAATTTTGAAAATAAAAATCTTCCTCAGTAAATTTGGAGAATAACAGGGAATCAATTCATCATTTTTAGAAAATTTTTAAATAAAGGGAAAAACTGAGGCAATTTGTCCTGCCTTTCCTACATATTCGATAGGAAAAGATTTGTTGGCAATAGGAAAGTTGTGTTACCCCCCGAAGCAGACTTATTCTTTCCCATTCCAAAGGGCACCATTTATTTTGGTTATCCCCATTCCTGTGCCACTGTTGTATGTTAGGAGCCTGGAGGAAAGAAAACTGATCATTTTAAAGTTCAAATATCTTCAGACCAAAAGGAGTCTTATATGGACTAATATATATCACTCAGCAATCCTGGGCTGTGAACTGGAAGGGGCTGAGGTTGTGTCCCTTGGGGTGGGGTTGATTGCACCCTGTGGAGAGGAATCAAAGGAGCAAGTGAAATTCTTGATGTCCAGAATGGTGGACAGTGCCCGTGACAGTCAGTGCTCTCTAAATTCTCCATTCTTTCCCCTGCACTTTCCAATCTATTTTCTGTTGGGATGCTGAGAGCCTACCTGAAAAATGGGCCACAAGCATATGTGATGGGTGTCACTTCAGAGAGATGGCAATTGTAAGCTGGTATTATGCGTCTCCTTCAATCTTCTCTTCCCTTGATGTAAGAGCATGGAGGCAAGTGTTCCAGATGACAGGTGAGAGTAAAATAGCTCTCACTTACCCATGTATGACATCATGTGAGTGAGAATGAAAGGTTTATTTACTAAACATACTGAAATTAATTTTTAAAAAATTTCATGGCACTAACTAATATGTCTTACTGTGAATAATCCAGTGACTTTTAGTAACACAATTAGTTGTTAAGCTTACAGTTACCTCACATAAAAATTGGGATAGTGATTGTACTTAATTCATGCAGCTGTTTTAAGGTTAAATAAATAAGTCCATTAATGAGCTTATCCTAGGACCTGGAAAAAATTAAGGAACGAGTTAGTGTTAGCTATTTTTATTTTTATGATTATTACTACTACTATTATGATTGTGATTATTATCTTTTTATTTCCTTAGCTAATTACAGGTAAGGGTATAATATCAATTGCACACGTTAAAAAGTGTATATGAATGGGCGTTATATTCAGTAAGATAAAATAATAGGGGAGAATTTGGGGTTTGAGGTGAATTGAAAATAATTGAGAGAGAGAAATTATAATTTGATAGAAAGGTGAATAAGGATAAACTAAAGAAAATTTCCAATATCGTACAGAGTCCAGATGAAGTTAAAAAATTAATTTCATATGCCAAAACTTTGAACTCCCTTCACTAGTACTGATCTACTTGGGGACAAAAGAAAAGCATGCAAATAATACGGTTTCCTGGGCTGAGGAATGAGGAAAGCATACTGGAAGATTAATAAAGCACAAAGAAAAAGATTGGTTCTGGGTCCAAGATGAACAGAGACTCAGCTGAAATCCAAAGCAGGTAGTGTGCTAGGGGCAGTAGGTTATTTTATTTACTATTTTTTATACTCCAGAAATATTTATCTTTCCGTAGGATGTGAATTATTTCCTTCAGTTAAAAAAAATGCTAATACACCACAAATTAAAACAAAACTAAACTAATTTTTTTTTCTTCTTAAAATCTATGTCCTTCTGCCATGAGTGTTTTGGATTGAGAAATAATTGTCAGAAAATAGCAGGGCTTTACTACAAATTTCCCTAAAATTGGGAGTGGGACAGAAAGCTGTACACAGAACAACTGCTCTTTAGTATGACAGTGGGCTATGGAGCTCTTTTGACTTGGATAAAACAAGTAGATTCATTATGGGATATTTATTCAAAGGGGATGGTTCCAAGGGAATACCATATGCAATATGGGGAACATTACAGAAGACTCAGAGAAAATCAAAACGTGGCTGAATATGCTGATGTTTTTAGTAAATGATGACTCAGCTATAAAACATTTGAACTAAGATATCCATTTACACATTAGACATGTTCATTAGATTAAATGGTAAAATAGGACCCTAATGCTGTATCAAACAGCACAGTATCTGAAACATAGTAGGCACAAAATCTTTGAAATATTTTGTGATTTGAAGCCAACTTTGAAGTTGGAATTTTCCATGTATCTGGGCAAAATAATTTTGCTCTTCCCAAAGACTCAAAATTCAATTACACCATACAGATTTTTAAAAGTCACACTTGCTGTGCTAAAGGAATAGAGAGGTGGATAGTATTAAGAATGACAACCATGAAAAGTGCACATGTCAGACAGAGACAAATACTATATGATATCACTTATATAGGGAATATAAAAAATATAACAAACTAGTGAATATAACAAAAAAGAAGCAGACTCACAAATATAGAAAACAAACTAGTCATTACCAGGGAAGGGGGAGGGGCAATATAGGGGTGGGAGAGTGGGGGGCACCATCTATTGGGTGTAACACAGGCTCAAGGACATATTGTCCAATACAGGGAATGTAGCCAATATTTTGTAATAACTGTAAATAAAAAGTAACTTTTAAACGGTACAAAAAATTTTCTAAAAATTCTTTTTTAATCTAAAAGAAAAAAAAGTGCCTATGAATGGGGAAACCCCGTTACCTGTGTTTGCTCGTCAGGACTTTTATTTTCCCATAGGAATATGCCTTATGTAATCCATCAATCAGGAGAATCAATAACTAGCAATTCTGGCCATATGGAGATAATCAAGCCCTCATAAATCCTGTTAGAATAAATCAAGCCTGAAAAATGGGTTTGTTAGCACAGCAATCAAATTTCAAAACTGCCTGCCTGCAGGAGACAATGTGTCGCTGATGAGGAGAAGAAAAGAGAAAATGTTGGCTAGGGAGGGTGTACTAACTCTTAGAAGGTGGAGCAGATCTTCAGGGTCTTTGTGAGACACCTTCAAGAGAAGGGTCTGTGTAAACACCCAGCCTCACTGTTCAATGCCTTAGCTGTGCCTCTAGCTGAAATGCCAGGACTAAGGATCCTGTTGCCATTAGTAGGTTGTTCTTACCTCTTCTGGGCCGTACATTGGGCACTTATCTTGCATCTGTTCTCTTACCGTTCTTACTTGTTGCACCCTCATGAAGGAGACTGCAATTTCAGATATAGAACGTCCCAGCCTCTCTTATATCTAGGATGGGGACTTGCAACCAAAGGCTGGACAATGGGACTTGAGGGAATTATCTTTCCTTATTAAAAACAATAGTCACTCTTTGCCTATCTATTCTTGGACATTGCTGTGAAAGAATGTATTGCCTGAGGCAGCTGCAACCAATAGAGCAGACAAGCAGCACACTGAAGCTGGAGAAGGGAAAGGGTACAGGGAGACTGGAATTTGATTTCCTTCTTGATCTGTTAAATGGCTCTTAGAAGCACCCAACTTTAGCTCTCTTGTGATGTGGTCAGTAAGGTTTCTTGTCATTTAAGCCAGTGCTTCTCAAACTTTACGGAGTGTGCAGATCACTTGGGGATATTGTTAACATTTGGATTCTGATTCAGGAAGGCCGGGGTGGTGTCTGAGAGTCTGTATTTCTAACAGACACTCAGGTGATGTCCAAGCTGCTTATATATCGAGTCACCAGTATTTAAGCAACTTTTAAACTTGTATTCTGTTACTTGAAGCCCCATGCATACTAAATGGCAACACTGAATAGAGAGGGACTTGAAAGTTGAATCCAATCTAATGATATGCGTGACAAACCTTAGGGATTCATCAGCTAAAAAATGCATAGATAGGATTATGGCATGTGAGAGTTTTGAGGTCATCATGGTCTGTATTTAAATCCTGGTTCTGTCATTTACACACTGTGTGACCCTATTGGAAAATTATGTAACCTCTGTGAATCTTGGTTTCTTCAGAGAACAATGCCATCTGTCTCACATGTTTGGCTTGAAGATTAGTTGAGATTATGTAATGAAAAGCCTAGGTCTTGAACAGATGTGAGTTTTCTATGATGTTATTGGTGGTATGGAATTCTGCATTGTCAAGCTTCACTCATGCCAAAGATTGCTTAGTTAAATTGGTGCTAAGTCTGATAGAAATATACAGATCGTGGCAATCAGCACAGAGACTTTCCTTGTAACCAAGCTGCTGTATCAGAATCCAGTGACTCCTGTATCAGGCTATGTTAAACTTAACTGGAATTTTAAAAAATATAAAAAGTAATCAAAATTGTACTTTTATATGACTTGTTTCTTCTTTAAAACCTGTCTGCACCGTCTTTGATGAAAGAGAAAATTTTTAAATTCACAAACTCTCTGCCCCAGAATTGCTGGAATATTGTCAAATGAAATGAAAATACTGTTAGCAGATCTGATCAGTGGTAAGCAAAATCTATTGCCTGTAGTGAGAGGAAGGCGGAAGGTAATGCGTTTTTCTTAAGTCAGATTGCAAATAGGATGGTGGACACCAGCTATGACTCTAAATGTTGCAAAGTGCTTTCTGGATTTGCGGTGTTTCATGACCAGATGAGGTCTTCATGTGTCCGTGTTTATGAGCCTGGGTGCTTTGATCAACATAATGCTTTGAATACCTCCTGGAGTGATTTTGGAATGTCCTAGGCCTAATGCCAGAGCAAGGGAATTTACTTACAACTTCTCAGGTATATAGTTATGATCTTCTGAGCAAGGGTCTCCACGGATAGGAACAACCTTACATATCTCCAACAGAAAAAGAAAACATGTTTTAATAGGACATACATCCTCTTGACATTAGGGAATCCATGTGACTTCAAACATGGCAACGGTTGTGCACTGGACTATCATTTACCTTTTAGTATTTTTGCTATCAAATTATTCTCAAAAATATCTGGAACTGTATGTTTAAAAATTCAGAATCCATTCTCAGTTGAGGTGAATGTGGGTTAAAACTTTCCTCATTTCAGGAGTACTGTAGAGCGGAATGGGTTTCTAAGTTGGCTGGAGCTGGGTTTTGGGCTATTTACTCATTAATTATGTAAACCTGACAGGTTACATACTTATCTGAGACTCAATTTCTTTATCTGTAAAATGGGAATCATAATAGCTATTTCAGGGGATGTTGAAAAGATTCAATTTGATAATCAATATAAAGCACTTACTACATGCTTGGCACTTAGTAAAGATCCAATAACTTTTTAGTAGAAACAGCTTCAAACCTGAAAGGAAACCACTTCTTTATTCTCATTTTATTTCTTCATCCTATAATACTCACAGTGATAAGCTCTTGTGGGAAGAAAGGGTTTCCTCAGAAAGTAAAACGTGAGATGACAGTTGGTACACAGGTAACTTATTTTGGGAAGTGATTCTAGGAAATAGGACTGAGAAGCCTGAAACGAGGAAGAGGGACACAGAAGGACACGCAGATGTGACAGCTGAGTTTCATGGGGCCTTCCAAGAACCATGTATAATAGAATGTCTGAGGGGAGAAAAAGGGAAATATATAGTCACTTGCTCCTGTTTTCCATTAATTGGGTTTCAATGGGGGCATTAACATTGTCATATAGGTCTGTAGTATATAAGTGGTGAGACTGTTGGTTCTAAGTAGAGAGACAACATTAGCAGCAGAGAATTCCCAGAAGAGAAAGTGAGAGAGAGCCCAGCTGAGGTGTCACAGTTTATTTACGCAGTGCTCGTTGCTGTAGGATGTGCAGGTGATCAAACCACGTGAGGAAGGACACAAACGGTATTTCACACGTGGTTCTTTATAGCAGCCATGTGTCCTCAGTGACCCTTGAGATTTGAAAGTAATTCAGCCCCAGGTACCTCTGTTTCAAAGCGCACCCTTTGAGGACAATGGCTTAAGTAATTCTCTTTATAGTAAAGACCAAAGTTTCTCACCTTGTTCTAGTAGGTCTACAACTGGTATCTACAAGAGCCTCAATGGTGATTTCTATGCTAAATATCCAATCAAAAAGGACACATTTTCCAGGTGAGCTGAGATTCATGTTTTGAAGTGAGTCCTCTGCCCTAAGTTCTGTCAGGAAACTCAAACAATACAGTCTCCTTAGTCCCAAGTGTTGACTTAGAGACCTCAGTGGAGGCAATTAAAGTGAAAAACTGCTTTCCCCTTTTAAAATAGTTTCAAAATATTATGTGGTTATCTCTGTGGATGATTTAATACTACTTACCTTTTTTTATTATGGAATTTTTAGTTTATCTTGAGTCTTTTTTTTTTAACTTTAAGGGGGAAATAACACTTGGAAAGCTTCCTCCTGGAAATAACACTTGCAAAGTTCTAGGAAACTCTTAGAATGTATAAACACATGAAATTATGAAATTGTGAGGTTATGACCAAATGCAAATGTATTAAGGACAAAATCCAGCTACATGATTCCTTTAGTAATTGGTGTCTGTGTTTTGGTGGGCACCTCCCTTATCCAAAATAGCCCAATTATTAAAACTCAGATAATCACAGAGATAAAAATTTTCCACCTTCCTACTAATCAGTAGTTTTCATTTAATATCTATTTAGCCTTAAAGGTGAAAGTGGGTTCCAGACAAATGTCTTTCACGTTAGAAGCTGTATTAAATTAACTGAAAAATAAACATTGATAATAATAATAAAACAAGAGAAATGATGAACAGTAAAAGGTAGATACTTTTTAAATGTTACTCAAATAGACAATCAATAAAACCACATCTTTCAGACAACATAATAATTATTTGCATCATAAAAAACTCTAGTTGTTGAAATTTAAAATATTGATTAAAAAGCTTCAATTGGACTTCAGCCTAAAAAGAAATTTCCATCTTAATAAAATAGGCAAAACTTTCCTTTTAAACGTGACACTTATTTTTTTTAAAAAAACGTGTTTACTATTCTTGAAAAAGACCTGAAATGAGCTTTTTTTTTCAGAAAAGAGCTTTTCCCATTTTAAATTGAATCCAACAGAGCAGTGAAGATGCAATTCCAAAGAATCTGGAAGAAAAGCAGAATACCCAAAAAACGATTTATGTGTTTCCAAAAACCCTGATTTTGGGGTTGATGCTTTCACAAAACAAGAGGGTTACTGAGCAATTCCACGACATTTTAAAGTTGCCTCCTGGTGTTCTGATGTCATGACAATCCAGCCTGTCCTAAAGAATTTTTAAAACCACAAAAACACAGTCTGCTGCCTAGCTTTATCTGAACTTCCGAGCTTGACTTTTGGACATCTCTTCTGGAAGATACCTCAAGTGAAGTGAGAAGATACTCTTTGACTTTAGTCACCAAAGTTAATATTCTCATGACCTAAATTGACTTCATACAGTCAAGTTTATTCTACACTCTCAGTTACTCGCTACTGCAAGTCAACACAGCACAGAAATTAAGACATTTTGTACCTTAAATAGTAAACACTGCTGTTCGTGAACTTTTTGGCCAATAAATAAAAAGTATTTCATTTCTAAATCCCACCAGAAGGATTTAAATTAAATAGTAACAGATGAATTGGACAGGCACGGGATACTAAATAGGAACTAGCAAATGAAATAATCCAGCTCTTTGCTTTTACCATGAAAATGAGAATTGATTCTTCACTGAGAGAAGTAAAAGGACTCAGTGTTTTAAAAAAGCTTTCTCCACCAAAAGAGCAAAATAGCACTCAGTGGCATTGCAGTGTTAACAAAATTTCTTTATCAGAAACTATAATTTAATATTTAAGTACCTAATTTACATGTGACAAGGTATCATATTCAAAAAATTAAACTGCAACTAGAAAACTATTAACCACTAAAAACAATACCAAACACAACCCAAACATTTATAGGAAAACAATAGCTAGAATTTGAATTGGAAAAAAAAGTTTCATCATATTTGGCTCATTAAACAAAGCATCCATTACAGACTGTAAAAGAGCGTTTCTTCTAATTCATCAAAAGTTTATCCTTTGTAGCATGAATACATGTAAAGATAGATTGACTTCATATGCACACGTGTGTATACATATTGTGAGACATACCTCATGTGTTGATTTAAAGATATCGTATCTACTGATAAATGGTTGAACTTTGGAAGGTGCTGAAACCCATATTTCTACATGACCTGTGACCCATTTAAAAATGTCTTTTTATAAACAGAAATTACATAAAATACTCTGGTTTTTATTAACTGAATCTTTTCTTAAGCATAATAATAGACAATGAAGGAATTGCACTTATTTTAAAGGTACAGTAAAGTGTTAGATTGCAGCTCAGACATCAAAGATCAGGGACTGTAGTACTGATAAGTTGTGCATTATATGCAAAGATGACGGTGGCCATTGAAATTAAAATGAGAGCAACTAATTACAGAACCAATAGGGGGATAACAGAAGAAAACATGCACTACTCCTACTTTAATGCAAAACTAATTTCTCCCAGGAAACCAACCCTTTGACCTTTCTTACACAAAGAAACAGGTTCTGCACCCTTGGTAACACAGTAGACATGGACTTCTGTATTCAAATTCTAGTTCATTGTCTCTGAGTGTGCTGTTCCAGTGTCATCTCCTTAAGCTGCCCTTGAAATTCTGGAGCATCTACAATATTACAGTCTCTTGGTTAGGTTTCATTGAGCCTTAATATCCCCTTCAGTTCTATATAAATTGGGTCCTTTATTCATCTTCTTCTGGTTCCTGTGGTAATATGGGTATTTCTTCCTTTAAACAATCACTGAAGAATCTGAGGACTGTGCTGTAGAGATGATATTTGCTCTTCTCAGATACGTCATGGCCTTCATCTGGGTAGACCTAAGATATTGAAGGGAAAGGAGATTTAAAGTTATCAGAGCAAGTCTTCTTCCTCAGAACTCATTACTTTAGCCCCATGGCAACGGAACTTCGGAAAATAATATATGACTGAAATCTCATGTAATTCAACTCTGAGTTGTTCATGCTAAACTTTCCTTTTTTATTATAATCATATCAAAATCAACATTTGAGACAAAATACAATTTTATGCATTTATATTAGGACTTGTTGGCCAGAAAGTTAGAGCTTTCTATGTTCACATTGAACAAGGTGGCATTGACATCACCTTAACTAAATTTTAGATAGTTTTGTAAGTTCTTTCTCTGCCCCTTTGAAATGTATGTAAATCTTCTTTCAGACTCTTGCCAGTTTTACAACCCAGGAAATTTCTTTCTCAAGGACTTGGAAACCATCTCTTTGAAATGTAAACATTGAAAGAGAGACAGCACCCCTATCTCCCAGTCTCCAAGTTGTAAAACTACTTCCTGTCATAAAGATAAAAGAAATGTTTCTTAAAGCTGATTACCAAACACAGAAGGCAATGAGTCCCTCCACTGGGGCTCTTAAAAATGCTCCAGCCCCTTGTTTTAACAAAGTTGAGTTTAATCTTTCTCCCCTATTGCAGTAGTTTTGGATAAGGTTTTCCTTGTCTGTTTAATCTTGTGCAATGCAATTTTTACTTTGACAATGTCCTTCCAATATAAACGACATTAGTGAGTTTTCTAAAATATAAATGAAAATACTGTCATGTCAATTCCTGACTGTAAAGTTTTTAGATGGTGCCTCATTTCCCTCTGACTAAAGCCTCACAATCCTTTACACTGTCAGTGCCATGACCCTACATCTGTTTATCTCTACATCTTCATCTTTCATCATTCTAACCCTGGTTCCTGTGTTTTAAATATACTGAACCACTCTTAGTTCTTCCAAATGCTGAGGAATTAAAACAATTTTTTTCCCTTCCACGACTCCTCCTTCAGACTGAAGTTCCTTGATGTGTAAAGTTATGTCCTGTTGACCCATTTAGCATAGATACCCCTGTAAAATAAATCCTTGATAAATATTTACTAAATATGGTTGAATGCAGAGATGTAAATGACGTAATGATGTTTTGCCCTCTCCTTTTTTTCTCATGTTATTTACTCAAAACTATTTTCCCCCACCTTTTATGATGAGTGATGGAAACTGACAAAAAGACAAAGGAACTAGAAGGAAAATAAAAATTATTATTTTAAAATAATTCATTATCAGTGATAGGAATAAAAGTCAGAGAAGAAAAAACCATTTTTGAAAGAGTTTATGCAATTCACATATAAAACATAAGGTGATCCACATTCTCATTGTAATTAGGAAATAAGAACACAATTTGGTAGCTGAAAGAAACAGTAAAAATGAAAGGGTGGGAGATGGAGTCATATAGAAGCTGTGTTCTGTATCTTACAACTAAAAAACCAAGGTAGAAAAACATATTTTTCTGAAAAACTAGCTTACCTGCATAGTATAATTCACTCCAGCTTTTATTAGGTGTTTGATTAATTCTGCTGAATGCTGGAAATGAACTTTTGCTGCAAGAAATTAAATTATGATATTTGAAGGAAATACATTTTTCAGAATCAGAACATTTTTATATCATTTTTTCAAAGAGATTACGTATTTATTTTCCAAAATTATCAGCAAATCGGATAACTCAACCAATTAGACTTTTAATGTCCCCGTTTAGTTTTAGGAAGGGGACAAATGGCAAATGTCAACAGGCTTTGCACTAGAAACTAAACAGAAAAAAGAATAATAACTGGAAAATCCATTTATGGATTTTTACTTTACATCCACTGCACATTTAAAAGACTGATACCTAGCTTTACCTGGAAAGCCAGTAGATACAATGGTAATAAAACTTTGAGCTTCACATTATAAAAAAATAAATTAAAACAGCAGTTACGACTAAGTCTCTACTTTACAGAATGGTGATTAGATTTATTTTATTGCATATCATTTATTATTTGTAATTATTCATGTATTTTATACCATTATAACAATTTTAACACAGTGAACGCCTCTCTGGGTAGTAATAGCAAACCAGCCTTCTATTTCTTTCTGAGGATTACTAGGGCCACTCTCAGACACTGGCATTCTGCCTTATATTAAATTAGAAAAGAATACCTCATGTTGAGAAAACAGCATACACATCTCATTAGTCAAGGGCTAAATATTTAATGTGGACCATACTGGTTTCTCCTCTTTCCTTCTAGCTTCCTTCTCCCTGAACCTCAGTTCCAAAACTCTGAAATAAGCAGCACAGCAGCCCGGGTGTGGGTGGTAGCACTGTCCCTAACTAGCTATGAAGACTTGGACAAATCACTTCAATTTTTTTGTGTAGCACTTAGCTCATATGCTGCCTTGGCAATACATTCCTATACTGTGTATCTTCAAATTTCTGTAAATAACTTTTAAGCTCACATTTTTTGACTGTCTGTGTAAAACTAGGGTAGCCTTATCAATATTTTAAGCTTCTTCATTGCTCTAATGCTACGGTACTGATTAATCCTGCTACGGAGCAGACAATAAAAGACTCCAAATAATCATTTATATCTTTTTAAAAGTCTACCTATAATCTTTTCCAACATTCTCTTATTGTACTTAATGGGAAAATTACCATGCCATTTCTAAATTACTGTGCAAATTGCTCTGTAAATGTAAGCTACTAGAAATGTTAATAAATAGGGCAATGACTGAGATAAAATGATCCTTTATATACTTCATTTGTTTATTGCAGAAAACAAATTGAAAAGGACTCCATCATTCAGCTGCATGGATACAGCTGAAAAGATAAATGCATAAATGGATTTCCCAGTTATTATTTTTTTTTCTGTTTAGTTTCTAGTGCAAAGCCTGTTGACATTTGCCATTTGTCCCCTTCCTAAAACTAAATGGGGGCATTAAAAGTCTAGTTGGTTTAGTTATCCGATTTGCTGATAATTTTGGAAGATAATAATAATGGTAGTATTATAGTAGTATTGACTGAGTACCTATAATCTACCAGTCCCATGTGGAATGTGTGTGTAGTGTATGTGAGTACATTTGTGTGTGTGGTGTGTGTGAGTACATTTGTGTGTGTGTATGTGTGTGTGCAAACACACAGGTGTATTTTCTTTGAAGTGACGAGTGCTGAAGGTCTGCTTACATTTTATCAGGTAGGTGAAGTCCCAGGCCCATGACTGGATGAGTCAGGGAACAACATAATTTACCTTAATAATTACAACATATTAACAGAAACAACTGAATAACATTAATATATTACAGTGTGATGGCTAGATGTAAAATAATTTAACCTTGAATATAATTTATTCCCATAATTGAAGATTTAGAGCCAAGTGAGTAAGAGCCTCAACGCCTATTTCAAATCACCTTTCTAGCGAATCAATAGCTGTGTGATTTTCGGCAAGATATATAAACTCCATAATATTCATTTTCCCAATTTGTCAAATAACAAGAGAAGTAATACCTACTGCACAGTATTTTTGTGAAAAACAGATACTATGATATTAAAAGCTTTTAGCACATTTCCTAACATACAGTCATTACTTAATAATCACTATTTGTTATTACTATCAATGTATATGTAAGTTCTTAATACCTTAGAACAAAATTCTAATGTCCTTCAAAATGTTTATGTTCTCTTACATCATGTTTCATCTACAACAGGTATGGTATCATCTAAGTCTTTTTAAAAAAATTTATAATAGTTTTAGATTTTCAGAAAAGTTGCAAAGATAGTACAGAGAGTTCCTGTATATCCCTTACACAGCTTTCCCTACTGTTAACATCTTACATTATTATGGTACATTTAGAAACATTTAGACATAGTGTTTCCTTAACCCCTTCTGGTCTATGATGATTTCTCAAACGTTCTTTGCTTTTGATGACTTTGGCAGTTCTGAGGAATACTGGTCAGGAATTTGGTAAGATGTTCCTCATTTGGCTTTGTCTGGGGTTATGCGTATTTGGGACAAGACCATATAGAGATAGAATGCCATTCTCATGAAGCCACATCAAGGTTACATACTATCTACATGACTTGTCACTGTTAATGCTGACCTTGACCACCTGGCTGAGGTGAAGTTTATCAAGTTTCTCTGCCATGAAAGTTACTCTTTCCCCCCCATTCCATACTGTACTCTTTTGAAGCAAATCACTAAGTGTAACACACTGTGAAGGGGGAAGGGAGGATAATTAAGCTTTGTCTCCTTGAGTTGGGGCACCTACATAAATGGTTTGGAAATCTACCTAAGGGAGATTTGTCTCTTCTCCCTCATTTACCTATTTATTCAAATATATACTATATGTATGTGTGTGTATATATATATGTATGGTATATATCAATATTGATCTAAGCTCTAATTTAACTGTGACCTGACATGCCTCAAAGTTAAGTTTGAGTGACAGCTGGTATTATCTTTGATATAAGGCCTTTTTAGTGATATTCTATGTAAAATGGGATAAAAATACTGAGGCAGGGCAGACTGGACTGACAAAAACAAGTTTAAGATTTAGGAAATATTGCTTCAAGGCTTTGCTTCTCTTTGCTCACTTGCCAGGTAGCCTTGGATAAATCAGTTTCCTCCTTGAAATTGATTTTTCTCATCTGTGAATGGGGCTATAAATACTCAGCCCTCTGTTGTAAGATTTCACATAAAATAATAAAAAAAAATTCTTTGAGTACCAAACACTTCATGTGAATATAAAATATTATTTATTACTAGTATTATCAATCACATTCATCTCCAATGTTTAAAATAATAAAAAATGAGAGGTGATATGAAAGCGCTTTTTTGGTTTTTGTTTTAAGTGGTAAACCTCATCAGAATATCATCTCAGTGCTGGCACCCATTTGCTATGCTGCTGTTTTCCGGTTAGTTTCCATTTGAGGTATGCTGAATAACACTGTCCTAGTAGTGACTAATAACCACATGTGGTTATTTACATTTAAATTAATTACAATTAAATAAAATTTAAAAATTCAGTTCCTCAGTCATACTAAACATGTCAAGTGCTTGAGAGCCACATGTGGCCAGTGGCTACTGTGTTCAACAGCACAGAGATGACATTTCCATCATCCCAGAGGGTTTTACTGGGCAGTGCAGCCACTGAGGTTCATTGCCTCCTGTCCTCTTAGTCCTGACGTCCTTCTTCCCACTTCCTACCAGGTATCAGATTCTTTGTGCCCCTCTCCTCTGCTCTCCTCCCCAGAAGGGTTACAGGGCCTCCTGTAAGCAAGTCCTTGGATGTACCCCTTTGTTCAAGGTCAGACCACATCAATCAGTAGCAGCAAGTATAATACTTACTGTCAGCAGTCCCATGAATTATTAATATATTTTCTTCTTTTAAGCCATGAATATTATGTAGCACACTGGAAGCCTATAAAAACAAAAACACAAAAATCTGTATATAAAGATTTACCTACATTTGCATTTTGACTGGGTTTTTAGAACAAAAATACTCTTCTTTCTTCGTTGGTTTTAAATTAGTTACCTGGTATGTGCTTTCTTCTTTAGATGGCATACCAAGATATCTTTCAGAGAAAGCTGAGGCTGTGACCCAAGAAAACAGAAATTTAAGGGTAAACTAAAAATCATTTGACTAGCGTATTTCATTATTTAGTTTCTACATTTCACATTTAATTGTCATGCTCCACTAAAACTGATTGAATCAGAGAGGCGATAAAGAGCTGAAAACATCTCTGATAACACATGATAAATGAACTCAACTGAGCTTCTCTACATGGGGACTTTCTTGTCTACGAATCAATACATTATATTAGGTCAGTCTGTAGGAAGTACTCACCATACAACTTCAAGTCTATAATGGGTGCAATCACTGATCCACATTTAAAAATGTTTTCATCTGATTTTAATATCATTGATGCAATATAGCCACCATACCCCTGACAAAAAAAAAAAAGAAAGTTTTCATATATATATATATATATATATATATATATATATATTCCTAGAGATTTTTTTTAGCTTTCGGTTACTGTTTGGTAATATACATATCAGAATGTCTCATAATGTCCCAGACTGGAGCAAAGAATATACTAACATCACTATGTACAGATGAAAATTTTGAAAAGAGTTATTTAAATTTTTATATAATAAGCTATTTTAATAACTTTAGGTAAAATATAAAATTAATTATATATCATCAAGTGTCAAATATTTGCTCTTTGATTTGATATCTGGGAATAGCTCCAAACAATTTGAAATTAGGGAAATACAGAACTGATTAAATCATATCATTTTAGGCACTATATATTTAAAAGAACAGTATATTCATTTAATAAAACATTTAATAATAATGATTATTAAGAATTAAGAAAGAGGAATTAAATATTTAAAATATATCTTCACAAGTATAGATTCTGCTTTCAATTCCACACAACTAAAAACTTGAAAGAAATGGTATAAGATAAATACTTTTGCTAGTTGGATTATTTTAAAATTTAATTGGATTATTTTTAATCCAATGAGTTGGATTATTTTTAAATTTAATTTTTAAATATCCTCTTGAAATGCTTTTGAACAAACTTAATTATAACTTCTTAAAAAAATAAATCAAGGTGTCCAGTTTTCTTTTGTAGACCACGATCTGACTAGAAAATTTCCAAAGATTTTAATAACTACAGTAATGCTAGGCTAAGGGAATGACCTACTGAGTTGTCTGTTCATTTTAGACGTTAATTCTTGCTGTGTTCTTGGCATTGTTTTTCACTTTGCCAGACAATGGAGTATCCTGGTAGGTATTAAAAAAATATTAATACCCAGGCCTTAGCACAGAAATTCTGATGCAATTGGCTCTACTTTTGAAAGATTTCCAGATGATTCTAGTGTGGTCCAGTGCTATAGGAACCTGTTATTTTCTCTAAACTCTTGAGATGAGTAGTAAAGAATTTCATTTATGCTTATTTGGAGCATCATTTAAAAATTGGTATTAGAAAGTCCAAAATGCAATCAGATGTTACTGAAGTGGCTGACAGAACATATGTGAAGGGTAGCAGAATACACCACCCCAAAGTATGCCACTTGGCATACTGATTATTTTGAGGTATAGGCACCGGAAAAAACAGCAAACGCAGAGAGAAGCTTTCTCTGAACGTCCCTTATCTTCCTAAAGGCAGATCCTCCAAAAAGAAATCAATTGTTCTAGATCCCCTCCCTGGAAGTTTCATCAGCCAGGGAAGATTGCCTCTTGCCACAGGAAAGGAGACTAGAAGTTGACACCACAGCCAGAGAGACTATATCACAAACTATACCTCCCATCTATTCTTCTAAAGCCCCATTTGTCTTTCCTAACAATAATTTACTCTCTCTTAAAATGCCTGTATCCCCTCTTCCCTTTCCCTGTTGAAAGCGAGCAGAACTCTGTGGGGCTCCTGAGCACAGAAGCTTTTCTGCTCCCCATTTCTTGTTTGTGGGAAACAGACTCCAGCCTCTATGAACTTCCCTGAGTCCCAAAGGGCAGATTCGAACAGTTGCTAATCAGGGAAAGGAGGGGATGCAGAGACAAGGGAGGAGCAGGCAAGAAACAACAGTGCAGCCTTGGGGCAGGGTCCTGGTTCTGCCTTAAGGGATACACATAACAATATCTTTGAGCTCTTTACAGTACTAAAATCCCCAACAAATGGAAGATGTCAGCATTCTTCATTCCAGATTAAAGGAATCAGAGAAGCTCTTCAAAAGACCACCTAAGGCCAGATTAAAGTAACCACAGAAACTCAACAGACCACCTGAGACCAGATTAAAGGAGTGCAGCCCCTGCACACACTCTAATCCTTATCAGCAACCCTGCCCTTGAACCATTGCTATAAAACTCCTCATGAAATCCTTCTGGGTTGAGACACACAGTTTTGAGGGGCAATGGTCTGCTGCATCCCCCTTTGCCTGACAAAGCAATGAAGATATTCTTTTCTACTTCACCCAAAACTCTGTCTCTGAGATTGGATTCAGCATGGGTGCACAGAGGCCGAGTTTTCAGCATCACTATTAAGATGGTATTTAAGCCTGATTTCTAAGCCACCTCACAGAGTTACTCATTTTCCCGAGTATCTCCCATGTATACATGAGGTGTACATGTCAACAAACTTCTGTTCATTTTTCTCTTGTTAATCTGTCTTTTATTATAAGAGAATCTCAGCCAAGAACTCAGAAGGGTAGAAGGAAATTATTTTTCCTCCCCTATATATGTCAATTTTGTACAATATTTAGCTAGTACCCAGACATTTATGCAAAGCTTCTGCAACAATTAGAAACTGAGAGAAATAAAATTATCCCTTATAGAAGTAAGCTCCCAGAGTACCTTTGCTTAGTCTCTTTGAGAGGGATGAAAATAGCCTGAAGTCAGCAAAATTAATACAAGAAAATGTAATAGGCTTAAATGTCTTAACATATCTAAAGAAAGAAGTGGAAGGGAGGAAAAATAATTTCCTTTTATCTTTCTGAGTTATTGGCTGAGATGTCTTCCAATAAAAGACAGATTAACAAGAGAAAAACAAATAGTTTATTTACGTGTACACCTCACCTATGCATGGAGATTAGCAGGGAAACTAAGTAACTCCCTAGATGGCCCAAATCACCACCTTAAATACCATGTTCAACTAAAGACAGAAGAAAGATGTTGGGGGAAAGTCAGTTATGCGAAGTTACCAGGAAAAGAACTGTAAACAAGGGTAAGGTTTGTTATGTAGGTTTAAGTCAGTGCCTTCTCCAGCGATAAAAGTTTCTTATGATTTAGTCATTCTTCCCTTCCTGGTAAAGAGAGGGAGACACAAATAGAGGTTTTCTTTATAAATGTAAATGTCCCTTGCAAAAGGGTAACTTCTACTCTGTTTTTAAAGCTTCTCCTGTTTATGCTGTGTCTCCTGTTTATGCTGTTTCTTAAAATAATCAGCTCAAAATAATCCTTATGCCAAAGAGGCATATTCTGGGATGGCATGTTCTGCTTCCCTTCAGAAGTGTGAAGGTGTGGGATGAGTCATGCAAAGCAAGTAAATAAATAGCTATTATAGAGCAAAACTGTAGAGAGACTTTGAAAATTCTGTCCCTACAAGGAGCCTTTCCAGTATATCGTTTCTAGTTCTCTATCATGGAGACTGAGAGCCTCTCAACCCAACTCTCTATCATGGAGAGTTGTAGTCAAGAGGTTTCAAATATTTCCCAACGGGCAAGAGTATTCTCATAGTGAAAACTGTATCTTAGTTGATAACTTTTCTGGTTCTAATTCCAAAACAACCAATCAATCTTTCAACTGATAACAATTCTGTTATTTACATAACTACTTTGAGAGACTAGCTGAAGATTACTATCCTGAGAATAACTGTATATCATATTTAAATAATATAAATTAATAAATTGGTATAATGTTTTTTTACCTTAGCTTCACATGATTCTCAGAGTCATTATCTCCAGGAACTAAGGAGAATGGTGTCTTCCAAAGGAGGGGCAGATTCCAGAACAATACTTGAAAGTTCTTTTAAATTATTTGGGAATCTTGTTAAAAATGCCTATTCTAATCCAGTAGATCTGGGATAGGGCCCAAGATTTTGCATTATTAACCGACTCCCAGGAGACGTTTGTACTGCTGGTCCATATTTTGAATAGAAAGTTCTTATTGTGTAATAATGTAGTAAAGATTCCCAACATAATATCTTCCTAGCTTTAGCCAGCATTCCCTTGACCAGTGGAACTTAAAAAATTATGTATCAATGCCTTCAAAAACAATTGAATCAATATGTGGACAATGGGCCGTGGAGCTCTCCATGTGATTCTAAGTGAAAGAAGGGTTGTAAATTGCTGTTGCATAAGACATTGTATTTTACTGTTTAAAAAAAAAAAAATCCAGGATTTGGGATTAATGAAGGTAAATACTCTTTAAATGATAGTAAAAAATTTTGAATAAAATTCTCTCTATAGCATTTAAAAATCTTATTCAAAATACTGCTTTAAACTGATTTATTTCAGGTAATAAATTCTATTTTTAAAAGAAAATCAACACTGGCAGGAATTAAAATAAATTTTAATTGCTTTCCTTCTTCTTTATCATTTCATATTTATTCACTGAATGCAAGAAGGATAATGAAAAAGTTCTTGGAAAAATAATATTCCACAAGGATATTGGAATCAGATATAAGAAATCAGATATAAATTCTAGTAGACACAGAATGGTGATTTTAACTTCCAAAGCAACTCATATCTATCAGGAAGATACCAAAAACTGGGGTTCATCATACTGACTCTTGTCAATGAGAGGACAATATTGACATTGATATATGTCAATATACTGATATATATTGATATATATATCAATATTGATATATATCAATATTGTCAATATATTGACATTGATATATGTCAATAGTCAATAGTTGGTATAGGCTGCTATGTTTCAGTTGTGTTGTCATTTTATTGGTTTCTCAGTGATCAGACTGTTCCATTCATTACAATTGTTATGTCACGTCCATTTGCAAAGCATTTTAGCATTACTTATAAAATTTTAACATTTATCTAGATTTTTAAAAGTTTATTCCATGGACCTAAAATATAGATAATTTTATTTCTTTAAAAAAATAAATTTTACCTGTGGTGTAAGAAACTGAATCCAATAGATAGAAGGACTATAAAAACAGGGGGTGGAATCTGTAATACCATTTTACTAAGGATTTACGTTTTCATGGGCCCCAGGTTTTGAGATAATTAAGTGACTTTTTGAGATAGTTTTCAAGAGTTCATGATTGCAGTCAAAAAGATATACTGACAGAACTGAAAAAAAAAGTTTCTCCTACAGCCTTTGACTTGTATGATTCTTTCTGAACCACATCAGTTGTAATACACAGTGAATTAATTTGAAGTAAAAACACTGTAAATATGTAATGAATAACAAAATTTATTGTTGTATTAATTTCTCTTTCTGATCTTTCATTGTCAGTGTATAGTAATGCAAGAGATTTCTGTGCATTAATTTTGTATCCTGCAACTTTACCAAATTCATTGATTAGCTCTAGTAGTTTTCTGGTGGCATCTTTAGGATAATCTATGTATAGTATCATGTCATCTGCACACAGTGACAGTTTTACTTCTTCATTTCCAATTTGTATTCCTTTTATTTCTTTTTCTTCTCTGATTGCCATGGCTAGGACTTCCAAAACTATGTTGAATAAGAGTGGCGACAGTGGACGTCCTTGTCTTGCTCCTGATTTTAGAGGAAATGCTTTCAGTTTTTCACCATTGAGAATGATGTTTGCTGTGGGTTTATCATATATGGCCTTTATTATATTGAGTTAGGTTCCCTCTATGCCCACTTTCTGGAGAGTTTTTATCATAAAGGGTGTTGAATTTTGTCAAAAGCTTTTTCTGCATTTATTGAGATGATCATATGATTTCTACTCTTCAATTTGTTAATATGGTGTGTCACACTGATGATTTGAGTATATTGAAGAATCCTTGCAACCCTGGGATAAATCCCACTTGATCATGGTGTATGATCCTTTTAATGTGTTGTTGGGTTCTGCTTGCTAGCTTTTGTTCAGGATTTTTGCATCCATATTCATCAGTGATATTGGCCTGTAATTTTCTTTTTTTGTAGTATCTTTGGTTTTGGTATCAGGGTGATGGTGGCCTCATAGAATGAGTTTGGGAGTGTTCCTTCCTCTGCAGTTTTTTGGAAGAGTTTGAGAAGGATGGGTGTTAGCTCTTCTCTAAATGTTTGATAGAATTCACCTGTGAAGCCATCTGGTTCTGGACTTCTGTTTGTTGGAAGATTTTTAATTACAGTTTCAATTTCATTACTTGTGATTGGTCTGTTCATGTTCTCTATTTCTTCCTGGTTCAGTCTTGGAAGGTTATACCTTTCTAAACATTTGTCCATTTCTTCCAGGTTGTCCATTTTATTGGCATAGAGTTGCTTGTAGTAGTCTCTTGTGATGCTTTGTATTTCTGCAGTGTCCATTGTAACTTCTCCTTTTTCATTTCTGATTTTATTGATTTGAGTCCTCTCCCTCTTTTTCTTGATGAGTCTGGCTAAAGGTTTATAAGTTTTGTTTATCTTCTCAAAGAACCAGCTTTTAGTTTTATTGATCTTTGCTACTGTTTTCTTTGTTTCTATTTCATTTATTTCTACTCTGATCTTTATGATTTATTTCCTTCTACTAACTTTGGGTTTTGTTTGTTCTTCTTTCTCTAGTTCCTTTAGGTGTAAGGTTAGAGTGCTTATCTGAGATTTTTCTTGTTTCTTGAGGTAGGTTTGTATTGCTATAAACTTCCCTCTTAGAACTGCTTTTTCTGTATCCCATAGGTTTTGGATCGCCATGTTTTTGTTGTCATTTGTCTCTAGGTATTTTTTCATTTCCTCTGATTTCTTCAGTGATCTCTTGGTTATTTAGTAACGTATTGTTTAGCCTCCATCTGTTTGAGTTTTTTTACGTTTTTTTCCTGTAATTGATTTCTAATCTCATAGCATTGTGGTCAGAAAAGATGCTTGACATGATTTCAATTTTCTTAAATTTACCAAGGCTTGATTTGTGACCCAAGATGTGATCTATCTTGGAGAATGTTCACTTGGGAAGAAAGTGTAATCTGCTGTTTTCGGATGGAACGTCCTATAAATATCAATTAAATATATCTGGTCTATTGTGTCATTTAAAACTTGTGTTTCCTTATTAATTTTCTGTCTGGATGATCTGTCCATTGGTGAAAGTGAGGTGTTAAAGTCCCCCACTATTATTGTGTTACTGTTGATTTCCTCTTTTAGAGCTGTTAGCAGTTGCCTTATGAATTGAGGTGTTCCTATGTTGGGTGTGTATATATTTATAATTCTTATATCTTCTTCTTGGATTGATCCCTTGATCATTATGTAGTGTCCTTCCTTGTCTCTTGTAACATTCTTTATTTTAACGTCTATTTTATCTGATATTAGTATTGCTACTCCAGCCTTCTTTTGATTTCCATTTGCATGGAATATCTTTTTCTATCCCCTCACTTTCAGTCTTTATGTGTCCCTAGGTCTGAAGTAGGTCTCTTGTAGACAGCATATATATGGGTCTTGTTTTTGTATCCATTCAGTGAGCCTGTGTCTGGTTGGAGCATTTAATCCATTCATATATAAGGTGATTATCGATATGTATGTTCCTATTATAATTTTCTTAATTGTTTTGGGTTTGTTTTTTTAGGTCCTTTTTTTCTCTTGTGTTTCTCACTTAGAGAAGTTCCTTTAGCATTTGTTGTAGAGCTGGTTTGGTGGTGTTGCTTTCTCTTAGCTTTTGCTTATCTGTAAAGGTTTTAATTTCTCCATTGAATCCTTGCTGGGTAGAGTAATCTTGGTTGTAGGTTCTTCCCTTTCATCACTATAAATATATCATGCCCCTGCCTTCTGGCTTGTCGAGTTTCTGCTGAGAAATCAGCTGTTAACCTTATCAGAGTTCCCTTGTATGTTATTTGTCATTTTTCCCTTGTTGCTTTTAATAATTTTTCTTTGTCTTTAATTTTTGTCAGTTTGATTACTATGTGTCGCAGCCTGTTTCTCCTTGGGTTTATCCTGCTCTGAGACTCTCTGCACGTCCTGGACTTGGGTGGCTATTTCCTTTCCCATGTTAGGGAAGCTTTCCACTATAATCTGTTCAAATATTTTCTCAGGTCCTTTCTCTCTTCTCCTTCTGGGACCCCTAAAATGCGAATGTTGGTGTGTTTAATGTTGCCCCAGAGGTCTCTGAGGCTTTCTTCCTTTCTTTTCATTCTTTTTTCTTTATTCTGTTTCATGGCAGTGAATTCCACCTTTCTGTCTTCCAGGTTACTTATCCTTTCTTCTGCCTCAGTTTTTCTGCTATTGATTCCTTCTAGTGTATTTTTCATTTCAGTTATTGTATTATTCATCTCTATTTGTTTGTTCTTTAATTCTTCTAGGTGTTTGTTAAAGATTTCTTGCATCTTCTCCATCTTTGCCTCCATTCTTTTTCCGAGGTCCTGGATCATCTTCACTATCATTCTTCTGAATTCTTTTTCTGGAAGGTTGCCTATCTCCACTTCATATATTTGTTTTTCTGTGGTTTTCTCTTGTTCCTTCATCTGGTACATAGTCCTCTGCCTTTTCATTTTGTCTATGTTTCTGTGAATGTGGTTTTCGTTCCACAGGCTGCAGGACTGTAGTTCTTCTTGCTTCTGCTGTCTGCCCTCTGGTGGATGAGGCTATCCCAGCTGAGACTCTTAAGACTATAAATAATGAGTAATTATCCCCATAGGTTAAGTTTTAATAAGCTTCCATATTCATTGCACTTTTTTTTTTTTTTTTTTTTTTTTTTTAAAGAAATTCACGTTCTTTTATTTATTTATTTATTTATTTATGACTGTGTTGAGTCTCCGTTTCTGTGCGAGGGCTTTCTCCAGTTGCGGCAAGTGGGGACCACTCTTCATCGCGGTGCGCGGGCCTCTCACCATCGCGGCCTCTCTCGTTGCGGAGCACAGGCTCCAGACGCGCAGGCTCAGCAATTGTGGCTCACGGGCCCAGTTGCTCCGCGGCACGTGGGATCCTCCCAGACCAGGGCTCGAACCCGTGTCCCCTGCATTGGCAGGCAGATTCTCAACCACTGCGCCACCAGGGAAGCCCTCATTGCACTTTTAAAGTTGTTTTACCTTCTCCAGATATCCATGTCTCTTGTCTCCTCAAATTTCCCTGTTTTAGACCAATCATGATCTCCTAGTGAAATTGTTCCTCTCTAATGACTGAAAATTGCTATCTCATCTTTATTCTTGATCCCCTCTCTGCCTCTTTGCTTCATTTTTCTGAATTGTAATATCATTATCTGACATTTTATATACTTTACTAATTATTTTTCATTTATTTGTTTTTCATTTATCTCTCTTCACTGCATTAACAATTATATAAAAGATAGAGTTTTTTTTTTTTTTTTGGTTTTTTTCGGTGACTTCTGTAGGTCCAGCAACTTGAAAAGTGCAAGGCACATAGTATACACTCAGTAAATGTTTTTTAAATGAATTAATTTTATTCCCATCAATACTGGCCTGGTAATCATAGCAATATCTGTTCTCGGTATGATGTTTATAATGTTTTAAATTTTGCTACCAACTTTTAATTTGTGTCATCAATTTTTTAAAAATATGTCAGAAAAAATTTCTTTCAGCAGTTTTCTTACCTTTAGCACTTAGATATAATTACTTGGTACAGTGAACATTAATATTATTACATTATATTATATGAAATTAGATTAGGTCCTAAGGATAATTATTCAAACTAAAATGGTTCAAAGTCTTTAATGAAGTCATATGAATGATTATTGAGTAACAGATGGCCAGTTATTATATTATTTAGCATATTAGCTAAATATGCTAATAGTATAAGCTTTCCATTTATCCAACAAACAAGTTAGAAAATAATACAGACAAAAACATACTACTTAAAATAAAAATTAAAAATGCATTACTAATAAGCAATACCTAGAAATAAATATAGCAGGGAAGATATTTGACATACATAAAGAAAACTATAAAATTCTACTGAGAAATATAAAATAAGAATTAAATAAAAGAGATGTACTATGTGATTCAGATCAAAGCTACATCTTTTGAAAATTTTAATTCTTCTCAAATAAAAATAAAGATTGTTTTAATAAAATTTTAGTTAAAAAATTAGAGCTGAATATTTTGGGAGAATTTATAAAAGTGGAGAAAATAGGACAGGTAAGCGAAAGGTATTATGAAAGAAAAGAGCAAAGAGTGGAAAATATTTTAAAATATTAAAATGTATGATTATTAAGCATAATATTATAATTAAAAGACTATAAGATTAGTCTAAGAACAGATAGGCAGGTTACACCAGAAATAAATCCAAGAATATCTGAGAACTTATTGTTTAGGTGGCATCATAATCAAAGTGTTAAGGACGATTTTGTCAATCAATGGAACTGGTGAAACTGACTAGCTGTTTGAAACCAAATATATAAATCCTCAGCATACAAGTGTTATGTACCTCTCTCTGTCCCACTCAAACAGATACATAAAGAGAAAATCTAATAAATACTTATTTTGATAGGAACAAGACCTTTAAAAAATAAAATCACTGGAAGAAATCACCAGAGAGAAAATCTAATAAATACTTATTTTGATAGGAATGAGATCTCTAAAAAATAAAATCATTGGAACCAATCACCAGAGAAAGGATTTGAAAGGTTTTGCCAAAAGGTAAGAAAAACGCTGTAATACTTCAGTTTTTTGAATTATCATAAACAGAACTGAAAGTCAATCAACAAGTTGAAGAAATATTTCAAACAGATGTGAAAAGATTGTTATCTTTAATGCATCAAAATCTCAAAATTGCAATAAGAAAACAAATACATATATTCACATATATGAGACCAATATAACTAAGTGTATATATGTATATAAATTGACAATTCAAAAATAACACTGTAAAATGATTAATAAACATAAAAATTAATTTTATGTAGGAATTTCTAATTCCATAACAATGGAATAACAGAAATGAGATTTACCCTTCCATGTGAAACAACTAAAAATATGGGCAAAATATATGAAATAGAAGTAATTAAGACATTGGGCATTAGGCAACAAAGGACAGTGATGACTGAAAGACAGAGAACAACAGAGAAATCAGTCAACCCTGGGATTGCTACAGCTTCCTGCCTGGAAGAGTATAGTTAAGGCACAGCAGCACAATATATCCACAAATGAAGCACACAGAGAAAAATATTTTTAAAAAATTAATATTGTTTTGGTGTGTTTAGGGAAAAATTCAACTGGCCTAATTACACACCTATTTGCAATCCCTGAAGAAAGGGGGCAGCAAAAAAAAAAAAAAAAAAATTGAAGTAATAACTGAACATTTTCCAAATTTGATGAAAACACTAAAGCTAGAAAGCCAAGAAACTCAGTGTACCCCCCTCCAAAATGATAAGGTTTGGCTATCTGGTGGCAAAGAGAGAATTCCAGATGAAGGAAAGAGCATGACATGAGTTCAGTTCAAATGCCTTTGCAACAAAAAATCAAATAAAACATAAATACCCTGAAAAGGCTTATAGTCTAACATAAGAAATGAATAAGAATACAAATAAATATAATACATTGCATGATGGTATAATGAATATGAGAAGCTACTGACAAAGTATTCTTTGAGTACACAGGAGGGAATGATGATTTCAAGTGGGAGAGATTCAGTGAATAATTTCTGGATAAAAGGACCTCTGAATGAGGCTTAATAAGAGATAGAATTATAAAAGCAATGTGCAGGCTTGAGGCTATTATTAGAAATAAATTAAAAGGCATGAACAAAAATACTGAAGTAGAAAGGTGGAAGGAATACTTATAACCAATAAGAATTTCAGCTTAACTATATTGAAGAAAACTCATTTGGAACAATAAATAACTATTGGAATATCCTTAAGATCCATTTTAGGTAATAGTTACAACTTTTTAGTATAATTTTGTTTACCCATAAAATACATGTGAAATATTGAAATGAAATTGGATATAAAAAGCCAAACATTATCTTCTATGCTAGCTGAAGTTTTTCTCTAATATCCATTTCTAGTAGTTTCTTTAGTATCTAAAACTAGTGATAGTTTTAGAAGAGAATGCATGTATTTAATCAATGCTTTCCTGGAGTTTATAGGCTTAATCTTTCCATAAACAGAAAATAGGTAGGGATATTGTCTAAAAGTATATATTAATTGACACAAAACACATTTTTAGAAATACTAAAAATTCTATATTCCTTAATCAGCTTACATAGTTAGAAAGAATAGGTTAGAATTGCTTTCCAAATTCTGAAAGATTAAACTGGAATGAATCACACATCAAAATAAAAAATATCGACCAGTTTCTTGGAGTTCACTATTTCAGCTTTATGGAGACCAACAGTGCAATGTACCTCAAAACTTCGAAGTAAATTTAATTTCTGCTGACAAAGTCAATTATAATGGATGAAATCAGTTATCTAGCTAGGTAGATGTAGACATAAATACAGATACAGATATAGATATAGATATATAGACCATGAAAAACAGGATGAATTTTAGACCAAAGGGAGAAAAAGCAAGACCTAGAAATTCAATCAAATAGTGATAAATGTAAAGGAAATAAGTTGATTAGAGATGGTAAATTCCTGGCCCTACTGCTGCCATTCATCTTTCTTTTTTCAGAGGTAATATCTCAAATGAATCATAACACTTTTCACACTAAATTCTAACTCAGCCTGTAATCTTAGAAGGGAACACTGCTCTAGCCTCTTTGATGGTAAAAACATAAGTGTGGCAATTCCATTTCTAGTATTTGGTGAAACTGATATCTCAATCGACTCAACTGAAAACAAAACCAAAACTAAACAAAAACAAAAAAGTAAATACAAAGTGGTAGTTAAAAAAAAGCAAAGAGAACTAAACAACTAAAAGTAATTCTGAATACAACACTGAACTGGCACAAAGGTTATGAATCCACAGAGGCCAGATATTAACTGAAAACTGGAAAACTGAGAGGTAAACAAGCATAAAGCCAACTTATTTGTTTCTTTGTTTGTTTTGCAAATGCAAGTGATTTTAACCTTCTGCTATGATGACTCAGTGCATGAGGTAGACAAAATGCATAGATTCCATACAATAGGTCTAAAGCAGTGGTCTCTAACCTTTTTGGCACCAGGGACTGGTTTCGTGGAAGACAATTTTTCCAGAGACCAGGGGTTGTGGGGAGGATGGTTTTGGGATGATTCAAGTGCATTACATTTATCGTGCACTTTATTTCTATTATTATTACATTGTAATTATATAACGAAATAATTATACAACTCACCATAATGCAGAATCAGTGGGAGTCCTGAGCTTGATTTCACCTGCCACTCACTGATAGGGTTTTGATATGAGTCTGCAAGCAATTGATTTATTATGGTCTCTGTGCAGTCAAACCTCTCTGCTAATGATAATCAGTATTTGCAGTCACTTCCCAGCACTAGCATCACTGCCTCAGCTCCACCTCATATCATCAGGCATTAAGTTCTCATAAGGAGCACGCAACCTAGATCCCTTGCATGCGCAGTTCACGTAGGGTTCATGCTCCTATGAGAATCTAATGCCACTGCTGATCTGACAGGAGGTGGAGCTCAGGCGGCAATGTGAGCGATGGGGAGCGGCTGTAAATACAGATGAAGCTTCGCTCGCTCGTCCGCCGTTCACCTCCTGCTGTACAGCCCAGTTCCTAACAGGCCACGGACTGGTACCTGTCCATGGCCCACGGGTTCAGGACCCCTGATCTAAAGGGAGACTGCACAAAGCTAGACCCCTAAAGGGTTGTCTAAAGATGACAAGAGATAATTATGCTGCACAAAAGGATTGATGAAAATGATTTTGTTTTTAATTCTTATCATGAACTTGTACTGAATCAATGAAAACAAAATTAACCTTAACTAAAAATTTGAGCCATAAGTCCACATTGGTGTTTGCAGACCAAATTTACCATATAAGTGTAATTAAAAGAAAAAAAAAACAAATACAAAAATACAAATGCAACATAAGCTTTAAAGAATTCCATATGTAAAATTCCAATTTTGATGGAACTGATGGAAGACAAAGCACAGATTCAGAGAACCCATCAAAACCCAAATATGATTAATAAAAACATATTCATAACTATACACATATTGGAGAAAATATAAAACACCAAAGAAAAACATCTTAAAAAATATGAAAGTGTCAATATTTCTTAGATGTCAGTTCTCCCTAGGTTATCTACAGATTCAATACAATTCCCATGAAAATCCCCATGGTCTATTTTGTAAAATTACAAAAGATGATTCTAAAATTTATAAAGAAATACAATAGCTAGATGAGATAAAAGAACGCTGAAAAAGAACAAGATGAAAGAATTTCTACTATCTCATTTCTAGATACAATATTATTGTATAATGATGATTTTTAGTATGTCAATTGTATCTCAATTTAAAAGTCGAAAAAAGGGAGGGACAGGTTTGTGACTATAATACTCGCCCTCTGATTTAGTAAACCTTAAAACAAAAGTGTCTGTTGCACAACATAAAGGGTTAATAAATCAGTTGTGTTAAAAAATATATATATATGTCAACACATGAAAAAATGATCAATATTATTAATCATCAGAGAACTTTTAAATGAAAAAGACTTATGATACTCTGTTGGTAAGGATGTAGAGCACCTGGAACTCTCATATACAGCAGTTGGTAAAATAAAATGATATAACTACTTTGGAAAATGTTTGGCAATTCCTTGCAAAAGCAGACAACCACACAAAAAATATATTTAGAAAAAGGAAAAAAAGAGAAAAAAGAAAAAAAAACTTAATCAAGATGAATGGAAGAAAGGAAAAAAAAATAGAACAAATAAGATAGCAGGCAGAAATAATGAAAATTATAACATTTAAATGTATCGGTAATTACAATTTATATAAATAAATGCAATCTTCAAATACCTAAATTGTGAGGATGAAGTTTGAAAATGATAAGATAGAAAAGCAAAAACAATGTGTACTAGTCAAAAGAATGCTGGTGTTGTAATTTTAATATTTTTTAAAAATCCATAAAGCAAAAAATTAATAGAAATAAACTGGATTGGTGAAAAACAATAAAAGATTCAGTTCTCTGAGAAGATATAATAATCTGAACTTGGAGGGAATGAGTAAAAATAGTCTTAAAATATGAAGACTAAATTAACCTACTAAGGAGAAACTGAATAATTCACCATTATAATGTGACACTTTAATACAGCTTTCTTGGAAATTAGAGACAAAATAAATCATAAAGTAAGTTTACGATTTGAACATCATGATGGGCAAGTTTGATTAAACGGGCATATATGTAACACTACATCTTTTAAGCAGAGGTGAAAGCTTTATAAATCATTCCTAAGTCATGAATCAAGGTTTGAAACTGAGGTTTCAAAGGATTTCTGTTATTCTAGTCAATTCTATGATTACAATTCAGTTATAATCAAAGCCAATTATAGAAAGTTACCAAAACTCCTATAAAAATATTGGAATAAAAATAATAAAAACAATTCAGAGGGCATACTTACCCTGGAAATTGAGAAATACTTACATTAAATTTTAAAAGTACTACATTAGTACCAGTGGGAAGTACCTAAGGGAGTATTGGCAAAGGGACTTCATAACTCAAGGGCTCATATTTGAAAGGAAGAATGCTAAAAACTAATAAGCTAGACATTCAACATAGTAATTTAAAAACAATATGGGATAAAAAATAGAAGAAAACGTAATAACACGAGGAGTAGAAGTTAGTGAAACAGAAAACAAAGATAAATAGAGAAGAAAAATTAAGCCCAAAATATGGTTCATGGAAAAAGAGGGAGAGATGAAAGGGAGAAGACAGGGGGTCAAGAGCAAGTGCAAGAGTGAGTGCAGGCAGCCCAGAGCAGAAGAGGTGCTTCAGCAAGAGCAAAGGGGCACTAATAAGCCCACCCAGGAGTCCAAATGGGACACTGCCACCACTAGTAAAAGGATTAAACATGTAATAAGAGGATATGTTGCACTTTGAGAATGCTCTTGAACAATATATGAAATGGAAAGAATCCTTTTAAAAGTACAAAACACAAATTAAGAGATACAAACATCCAGTTACAATATAAATGAGTCACAGGTATAAAATGTACAGTGTGGGGAATATAGTCAGTAATTACACAATATCTTTGTATGGTGACATATCGTAACCTGACTTAGCTTGGTGATCATTTTGAAATGTATAGAAATATCAAATCACTATGCTGTGTAACAGGAACTAATGTAGTGCTGTAGAGGTGGGGAGTGGAGGAAGTGGATGAAGGCAGTCAAAAGGTAGAAACTTCTAGTTATAGGATAAATAAGTACTAGGGGTGTAATGTACAACATAAATATAATTAATACTGCTGTATGTTATATATGAACATTGTTAAAAGAGTAAATCGTGAGTCCTCATCACAAGGAAAACAATTTTATTTTCTATTTCTTTAATGTTATATCTATATGAGATAATGGCTGTTCACTAAACTTATTGTGATAATCATTTCATGATGTATGTAAGTCAAATCATTATGCTGTACATCTTAAACTTATACAGTGCTGTATGTCAATTTTATCTCAATAAAACTGGAAGAAAAACAAAAAGTACTAAAACTGACTCCAGAAGAAATGGAAAAATTGTAATAATCCTGTATTGATTAAATACATTTAAACATTAATTAAATTTTTTCTAACAAAGAAAGCAATAGCCCCAGATACTTTACAATCTAACTCCAATTCTAAGCAAGATTTTCCTGACAATAAAAAAAAGAACATAATTCCTCAGCAAATTTTGTGAGTTTAACATAACATAATTTGATACTGAAATAAAACAAGTACATTAAAAAAAATCACAAGACCTACTAAGTCTTAAAGCTAACAACATTCCTTTATATGCTAAGAAAGCCACCTTCTGAATTATAACTCAGTCACAGATATGCATATTTTTTTAAAAATCGAAATGGAATATTTTTCCATTTAAAATAAATCTAGTTATGTTTTTGTTTGTTTATATCCTGTGTCAGTCTATCCTATATTTAGATTGCCAGAGTAAATTGCCTGAGACTCAGCAGTCCCCTAATACAATGCTACAGCCCCTAATACAAGGATAAACATAAGATTTTTGAAATTCTAAATCTGAAGGCTCCGGTTTTATTTCCCCATGTTTCTAGACGAACATCTAAATTTTCTAGTTTATATGGAGGACTCACTAAGATCTGTGCCCAGGCTTCCTCTCAGTGCTGTCAACTATTACCTCCTTATGCGAGCCTTAATTTTAGCCAATTACTTTATTTCATGTTCTCCAAACAGGCTCTCCTCACTGACACTGTGCATTTACACGAAACTCTTCTCCTTGCCCTCTACTTGCTGAATGATTTACAACATCCTGTTCATGTTTCACTGTCTTCATAAGGCATTTTACAACTTTCCGAATCTTTGTTATATTTCCATATTCATAAATGTTTGTATAGCTCATTTGGTCTTTTATACTTATTAATGTGTATACAAGTAGAGCCCTGAAATACATAAGGTCTAAGTCCTTTGTAAATTATTACGTATATTAGGACCACTAAAGAGTAAAATGTTCTCTACTATATGCATCTTTTGCTGTGGTAAGAAACACATAATGTAAAATTTACCATCTTAACCACTTTTAAGTGCTCAGTCGTGTCAAGTGTATTCACATTAATCTGAAATGCTACACCCATTAAAAAACAACTTTCCTTTTTCCTCCCTCCAGCCTTGGCAACCACCATGAACTTGACTACTCTAGATATTTTATGTAAGTTGAATAAAACAGTATTTGTCCCTCTGTAACTGGCTCACTTCACCAAGCACATGTCTTCAAGTTTCATCCATGCTGCAGCGTCTGATAAGACTTTACTATATGCACTTGCTGATGCATCTATAGCGTTTTCATTTCTTTGGAATGATCACTTTCTTAGATATTTTCATTTTTTCACTAATATCTTTACTGCTAGTGATGGGCTTTTATTTATTTGTTTGTTTGTACTTATGTGGGAGAAGCATTATTCACAAAATATTTTTATTGAACTCTTAAATATTACTGACACCAAGAATTAAATATAGCAAAAAACATGGTGCACTGCAGATTGAAGTGGGGGGAGAATGGTAGTGATGCATGTTGTTTTATATTTTACTATGTGTTAAGTAGATTTTCATGGACTTACTTGTCAGTGTACACCACTAAAGTTTATGCGCCAGTAAAACTACCATTTACTTGCTGTCATGAGTCTTTGGGTTCATTATGAATAGTAGAACATATTTTGTTTAAATCAATGAAGGCCAAGAATTTGCTTTGTCTCTAAACTAAAATAGTACAAAATCTCTTTCCTGTCATCTTAGTATCTTTATAATGTCTAGCCCAGTGACATGTATAAACTAGGTGCTCAATAAATATCTATATGGGGTCTAATTTCTTACTGTGAAGATGATATTGAACTTGACATAAAAATTATTGCTATAAGAAGTAAATATCCTCAGGGAACGATACTCAATATCTTCTAAATAACCACAATGGAAAAGAATATGAAAAAGAATACACATATATACATACATATATATGAATAACTGAATCACTTTGCTGTACACCAGAAACTAACACCACATTGTAAATCAACTATACTTTAATAAAAAAATTTTTAAAGGAAGTAAATATCATGCAGTAAGCACAGAAGACATAATTATGCATACTGGTCACCTTTTAGTTTCTAAGCCATGTTGTCTTCCCCAAGGCTGTGGTGCTTGTTCCTTCTTTGGAGAACTTGCTCCCTCAATAGCAAGTTGACTATGACTGACTCCCTCTTGTTATTTAGGTATCAGCCTAAATATCACTTAAATCAGAGGGGCCTTACTTGACCACTCAATTTAATAACATTGGCCCTTCCTGTAGTTATCTTTTATCCATCAAGGTTTTCTTGGTTTGTTTTCCTTATAAGATTTAATACCAGATGAAACTGTGTTTTTCATTTATCCATTTACTTTCTCTTTCTCCTCTTTAGAAGATAATCTTCATGAAAACGATTCCTTTTTTTTGTCCTATTGTTGCTCTATTTCTAACACCATGCATCAATTAAAGATACTCAGTAAAGAGTTGCTGAATTAATAAATAACTGAATGTATATAATATTAATTACAATATTATATTTTAAAGGATAATACAGAGAAATTATAGTAAAATGAGGAAAGTAGTTATGTAAGTACATACACAAACACTTAATGTACACACACATATTTCTACTATTTACCTTTCCAAAAATGCTTAATCTTTTGGAGTCAATGTATGGCTGTTTCAGTAAAAATCTGAAATGAAAAAAGAAAAAATTATAGCTATATCTTCTTGAGTTAAATGAACCATATAAATTCATTCTTAGCAACAAGAAACAAAACAAAACAGAATAAAACAGAGGTCAAATGAGACTGCTTAAGTGGTTGCAGCTCTATTCATGTAGAAGGGTCCTGTATACCAAAACCTTGTTACTCAGAGCGGTGGTGCAGTAGCTTGGGTATAACACTTGTTAACCTGTTACAAATGCAGAGTCTTGGGCCCATTACCAGCCTACTGAATCAACATCTGTATTTTAACAGTATCTTAGCTAATGTCTGTATACTGTTTTAAAGAACCTACTAGTTTTCTCAGGTCACTTTTTCATGCCAGTGTGGGAAAGGTATCTGTGAAAGTTCAAGAGCTGTAATTAACTGGGACAATAATAGACATTGTGGATTATTGTAAATAAATAATATAGTAGTTTAATTAAGGTCTCTCCCATTTTCATAAGTCCAAAGTTGATTCTAATTCCAGAGGGGGAAGTATGATAATTCTTTTATTATGTCACTGAGAGTGAAAGATACTTGAAAAAATACAATAGTCTTTATGATTAACTTAGAAAATTGCTTAATCATTAGAATATAAATCTCTTAGCATTTACCAATGCTAAATATTATATATCACATACCTAGTTTCTCATTACAGGAAAAACGATAAGAAAATGTACATTCACTTACTTCACTGCTGCTATTTGGTCCTTTATTTCCACTGAGCCTAACCTTCGATGAATCTCCTGCAAAATTTTCAGGCCCTGGAATCCACTTCCTCTGCCATCAAAACGTGCTGTGATGACGTTACCCGTGTCAACAAGTACTGAATCCCAGTCAAAATGGAACTTATCTGTAACCAGCTGGCCTCCTGGTTCTTCATCCCTGCAAATACCAACACATTTGACCAAAACAAGAACAACTGACAATGTGGTCGAAATTTTAGTGTTCCCACCTATTGGTTAAAAATTATGGAAAAGACCCAGGTTGGCTATTAAAATTTCTCTTAATTCTTGATATTAAACCTGAAAATATAAATGCCATTTTCCTTTGTAAATTTTCAAATGAAAAGCTCTTTGAATGAAATTAAAATATGAAACAGAATTTAAAACTGTTCATGAGAAATTATTTAACCCATTTTAAAAAGAGAAAAATAAAGAAAAAAGCACACACTTTCCATAGACATTTCTAAAGAATGATCATCAAGTTGACATACAGGCCCTACTTTATTGGATTTCTTACAGACAGTGTGTTTCAGAAATGTTTTGCAGATGGTATACAAGGGCTAAAGGGTCTGACAGAGAGAGGAATCAGTCATGGAAGCTTAATAATAATAATCTAACAAGAAATGTACGATCCTAAAGCACATCAGATTCAAAATGAAATACTGCATTAATATTTCCTGAATTGTTTTTTGTGACGTAATTCTTACTGAGAAGAATTTAAGCAAACAGTGAGGAAAAATTCTTTTTTATCACTAAAGTAGACAGCAAGAAAAGGAAGCAGACACGCATATGTTTGAAAAATTTGAAAGCTAAAAGTAAAGATGGAAACACAAATTATAAATCATGAACATTCTTTCCAGAGGGAAAAGGTGATACAATTTTAAAATGTCACACTGCAATGGTATTTATAATTTATTTTCCAGAGTATAGAACAGGTAAAAAAGCAGACTCTCATAAAATCACACAGACTATCTAGGTCCAAACCCAGGTACAATTCAAAAACACAGTGGTCCATGTGATAGATTTGAAGAGTATCAAATCATCTAACTCTCTGAAAAGATCTCCATTTTTAGTTGGGCTGCATACTAGAAATCTTCACACTACTCACTCTCCTGTGAAGACACCAAACTTGCCTTCAAGTTTATGCAGATGTGTTGCTTTGAAGCACTAAAATATACCAATACACAAGCTAATTATCATTAACAAGCTTTTAGGTTATCAGATTTGGTAAAGGAAATAACTTCTGGGCAGCAAATAGAACTGAGCAGATACAGAGGTTGTGTGGGACCAATGAGTTGCGTAAAGGAGGAGGTAGGGAACAGGGCAAAATGTCAGACAACTAAAATTTATTGAATGCTGTTATGGAACGAATTGTGTCTCTCAAAATCCATACGTTGACTCTCCAATGTCCACTATCTCAGAACCTGACTGTATCTGGAGACAATGCCTTTACAGTAGTGATTAAGTTGAGGCTATTAGAGTGAACCTTAATCCAATCCAACCTGTGTCCTTGCAAGAGGAAATTCGGACAACAGAGAGACCCTAGGGGTGTGCATGCACAGAGAAAAGAACATGGGAAGAGGCAGCAAGAGGGCAACGATCTGCAAGCCAAGGAGAGGTCTCAGAAGAAATAAAGCCTGCTGACATCTAGCTCTTGGATGTTGAGCCTCTGGAACTGTGAGAAAATAAATTTCTGTTGTTTAAAATACCTAGTCTGTGTTATCTTTCTATGTCAGCCCTAATAAACTGATACAAAGGCCTTCTATGATCTAAGCACTTAAGATCCTTTATCTTATTTACTATACACCACTAAAAGTTACTTAACCTTTCTGGGGAGGAAGTTGTCTGTCGCATGGCTTATTGCATGTATTATTATTCCTACACTGTAAATAAAGAAATTGTGCCACGGAAGGGTTTTAATAATGACCTACTCCATTCCTTCCTAAATCACACATTTAATGGTGATCCTGTGATTCCAAATCTAGAACTGTTTTGTCCTTTGTGTTTGCCATCTTTATCTCTTTTTTTAAATTTAATTTTTAATTTATTTTAGTTTTTGCACATTTACCTCTTGATCAGATTATTAGGAATTGTTACTACACATTTCCATGTGCTTTTTGCCTAGAATTCCAATTGCCTAGTTCAGAATGAAGTCTGAAATTGCTATTTTTTCCACATTCCCAGATGATACTGATGTAACTTGTGTACCATTGGAGAAATAGCATGAATCACCATGCGTGGCACACTTTCTGGTGCATGGAGAACATAGAGAATGCTTGTTGAACTAGACAGTTTCAGGGAAAGTAGACTCAGGTGAAGTTTAAAATGGAAGGACCTTAAAAAGCTTAATAAATCCTGTATTTTGAAGCTTGGGGATATATTGCAAATATTAGAAAACAGAATATGGTCCACAAAGGACAAGATACAAGGATTAACTTCAACATTTAAGCTGAGTAAAAATATGACAGTTTAAGTCCCAATTTCACTCTGAACATAGATAGGGAAGATACTAAAACACTAAGACTCAGTTTCCTTATCTTTAATAATGGTAAAACACTGTCTTGTTTTCCTCAAAGTGTTTTGTAAGCATTAAATGGCATAATGTATTTGAAAATACTTTGTGAAATATAGTAAGCAATATAAGATTATTATTAGATTTACTGAACAATAGAAACTGTAGGTATTACTCTTTTGTTTGAAGTCACTTTTACTTATACCGAGCATATTTCCTTATAGTTCAAAATGGAAAACTATATAAAAGATTTTGGCCAGTTGTGCAGAAATTAAATTGCACGATATCTATGGATCAAGATATTATACCATGTAGTAGGAGCTGTTATATCAAGGGGACTTCCATTTTCTAGATGGTCAAAGATACCAAAGGTTCATAAGAAAATTAAAAAGTGCAATCAACAGATCCTTTGGAGCAATTATCAGAGTGTTGTTAGTTACTCAGGCAAGAGAGCCTAGAAATAAACCCATGCACCTATAGTCAATTAATCTTCAACAAAGTAGACAAGAATATACAGTTGAGAAAGGACAGTCTTTTCGACATGTGGTGTTGGGAAAGCTGGACAGCTACATGTAAAACAATGAAATTAGAATATTCCCTCATACCATATACAAAAATAAACCTGAAATTGTTTAAAGATCTAAATGTAAGACATGACACCATAAAACTCCTGGAAGAGAACATAAGCAAAACACGCTTTGACATAAATCATACCAATATTTTCTTAGATCAGTCTCTCAAGGCAAAAGAAATAAAAGCAAAAATAAACAAATGGGACTTAATCAAGCTTAAAAGCTTCTCCACAGCAAAGGCAACCTTTAACAAAATGAAAGGACAACCTACTGAATGAGAGAAAATGTTTGCAAACAATGCGACCGACAAGGGGTTAATCTACAAACAGCTCATACAACTCAACATCAAAACAAAAACCAAAACTAAACAACCCAATCAAAAAATGGGCAAAAGACCTAACTAGACATTTTTCCAAAGAAGACATACAGATGGCTAACAGGCCACATGAAAACATGCTCAACATCACTAATTATTAGAGAAATTCAAATCAAAACCACAATGAGGTATCACCACACACCAATCAGAATGGCCATCATCAAAAAATCTACAAACAATAAATGCTGGAGAGGGTGTGAAGAAAAGAGAACCCTTGTACACTGTTGGTGGGAATGTAAATTGGTGCAGCCACTATGGAAAATAGTATACAGGTTCCTTAAAAAACTAAAAATAGAACTACCATATCATCCAGCAATCCCACTCCTGGGCATATATCCAACGAAAACCATAATTCCAAAAGATACACACACCCCAATTTTCATAACAGCACTATTTACAATAGCCAAGGCATGGAAGCCACCCAAGTGCCCATCAGCAGTTGATTGGCTTAAGAAGGTGTGGTTTGTATATATGATGCAATATTACTCAGCCATAAAAAAGAATGAAATATTGCCATTTGCAGCAACGTGGATGGACCTAGAAAATATTATGCTTAGCGAAGTAAGTTAGACAAAGACAAACCCTATGTTATATCACTTATATTTGGAATCTAAAACAAAATACAAATCAATCTATATATGAAACAGAAATAGACTCACAGACATAGAAAACAAACTTATGATTACTAAAGGGGAGAGAGAGGGAGGGACAAATTAGAAGTATGGGATTAACAGATAGAAACTACCATACATAAAATAGATGAGCAACCTGGAATTACTGTATAGCACAGAGAATTATACCCAATATCTTACAATAACTTATAATGATACATAATTGGCAAAAAACTTGAGTTGCTATGCCATATACCTGAAACTAACACAATATTGTAAATCAATTATACTTCAATAAAAAAAAGGAAAAGAAAGAAAAAATATAGTTTAAAATAAGGCACATTTTTCAAACTTATGATTAATAAGTGATTGTAGATTTTTCAAAGCAAACTCAATTCCTTACTCATGCTTGCAATACCCAGGAAAAAAATACAATTTCATTCATTTGCTCTGCTTCACCTGCTTTCAATGTCAGAACACAAAATGTTATAATCTATTATCAGCCAATAATTTTAACACATTTCTCTGTCTAGTTGGGTGTGTTGTTCTTTCTTTTTTGGTGCAGAATACAGGCATGTCTATTTCAATATCAATTATAAAAGAACATGGATTATGATGGTAAGCATTGCCTGTATAAGGAACAAGCCAGAGACCTGCAGAAGCAACGGGGAGATTTTTCAAAAAGTGTTCACCAGAAATTACTAGATTTTTTCAACAAATAAAGGCAGGAAAATATTACTTATTTGATGAAGTAGGAAAAGATATATGGCTGTAGGGATGACCACAAGGAATGTACTGTAAACCAAATCATCCATCATATAATAAACGGGTATCACAACTCGTGTATGTATTGGTCATGCAGAATTGGTGAGCTCCCATTCATTTCCCTCCTCTTTGTTTTTCTCTGAGTGTCTGCCTCATCCTTTTTTTGACATGGTTTTGCTTTACTCTCTCTGTCTCAGAAATCTCTGGGGACATAGAAAGAACAGTGTTTCAAGGTTGAGAATAGGGACACACAATTTTCTTGAAAGTTGTATGAAAAGAACAATTCCATGTGTTTTAAGCAGTGAAAAGGCCACAGCAATATGAAATGTGTCCACTTCCTAACACAGGCAGCAAAATCAAATTAAGACTAAACTTTTCTTAGAAGTTAAGGTCTTTGAGGGTAGAGTTCACATCTGTTTTAATACCTTGAACACTCAATGTCTCTGTGTGGATGAAGAGAACATGATATAAGCAAATAATGAAATAAAGAAAAAAGGCTGAGCAAAACACACAAAATTCAATAGACCTTTAAAATGACAAAACAAGCCACTTCTTTATGACATAACAAAACATCATCTATGTCAAAAACTGAATTAAAGTGAAGAGATTTGTTCAGAGTACATGTTTGGTCAGGTTCACAAAATGCTATTTAAATTCATGAAAAGAGCTGGATTTACGTTCAGAAGAGATACGTTTTGACTTTGTTACCAATATGCTGAGCTACCCTGGCAATTATATGCTCTTTTTATCTTCATTTATTGTTTTCATTATAGAATAATGTGTTGTAAATAGTTAAGATCACGTTCAGTACATTTTTAAAAGCCTTTTCCTTACCACGAAAACTTTGGCTAGATAAACAGAAGGAAAATATTTACCAGTGAGAGAACTTTCCATGAGTGATCTATTGAATGGCAGAATTTTTTTTTCCTACACGACAGAATTTCAAAACTGCTATACTACAGCTGGGTATCTGTGTCTATTGGGTTGTGGAAGGAGGGGACAGAGACAATTGCTTGTTGTCATCTTGGTTCTTTGCTCTTTTTAGGCTTAGAATAGATCAACTTCAGCTGCATAAGTGCTAGATAAGAGCTAGACTCAGGGAGAGCTGTGCTACAATTTTATTTTAGATATAGTAAACTAAAAAAGAGTGTGAAAAGAAGGGTGGCAAACAGAATGATAGGCCAGATAAGGAAAAAGAAACTTATGTTGCAGAGAGCTGCATCACAGTACATTCTTAAGGAAAATAAATCGTCAGCGCTTTTGATTTTGTTCTTTAGGAGAGAACTCATTTCACAATAGAACATGAGTTTGACATGAGGAGAGTGAAACAATATTTGTCTTGTCTTAATCTGAAATTTATAAAAATGTATAGTCAGCGATGACTTAGTTATAACATAAGTACATCTAAAAGCTAATGAAATTTATCCTGTTTCAAGCAATATATATCAATACATGCAGATACATACATTGGTCAAGGGCTTCTTGGCCAATTCCTTCTATTTCTCATTTTATTATCCATAGACTTCCCTCTCATGGAAGGATTGTCCTACATGCAGATTGGTGGAATAAGTTTTCTCATATATATACTACATCATATAAGAAATAACATTCTTTTTTTTCTGTCAGAGAACAGTTTCTTGTTCACATCCCCATCTTCTTCCATTAGGAATATTATAATATAACCTGCAAATTTCTGATCCCTGGTTTGTTTACATATAATTTTTGGCTGAATTAATTTCCACGGAGTTACAACTAGGGAAGCGTTTGATATAGACAAGTTTATTTATGCCTCTAACCAGACCCCATGGTCTACCTGATAATACACAGAAAATTAGGCTTATCAAACAAATTCTCAAGTTGTGTTATTCTCCATCACCTGTGTTCATATACTTGCATTCATAGATCTTTCCCATGTTAAACTTTTTAGAAAATATTGCCTATATTAATGACCTGAACCTAATAGTGATGTGAGAGTGTTATCATGAAAAGGGTACAGATGATACTTTGGTAAAACCAAAATGAGTTGAGCCCAGGCCCAGTGGCTTTAGACAAGTGCCTTCCCTTCCCTGTGCCTAAGTTTGCTTTGGTGTGGAAGATGATAATAATAGTGTCTACCTAGTAGAGTTATGGTAAATATTAAATAAAATAATATATATATAAATTGCTTAGCAAAGTGTCCAGTTTGTAGTTTGTTAAATATTATTAACCCAATGTTCTGGTCAATGCTATGGGACTTGACTATCTCATCTTCCATTCCTCTCAAGGAAGCTGAGCTCCCAAACCTGGCCATCCCTAGGCAACTCTGCAGTGATAAGTCCTGAGCTTTTATATTATAAAAATCAAGTTTTTCTTATTTGGCTCAGTCCAAAGGACGAAAAATTCAGTTGCAGTAGAAGTGTTCTACTTTTCACAGTGGGTGGGTCTTTCAGTTAACTTAGAATGAATGAATATGTATGTATTTCTGTTTTTTTCTGTGTAATTGATTTCTTTCTACACATAGTCACATGTGATTATGCATCTGAGTGTAATTTGTGTGTCTCTGTATGTGTAAATTCTTTCTTTTGCTTCCACACATATATACTTCTTCTGGAACCACTAAAACAAGAGAATGTTACCCTCGTATATCTTTCTGATTTATAGAACTTATGACATAGATATTAGGTCTTTTTTTTTTGAGGCGTTTTTTTTTTTCAATAAGTTTTCTTTATATTCAAGAAGCTGCTCAGACAATAAATTTAATGTTTTTTCTTGATCAAAATTTGATCTCAAATTTGGGAGGGTATTTTGTGTTAATAAAACTGCATCTTTTTTCATCTTTACCCTACTGCTCTTCTCACTTCTCTTCTTTTCCTCCTTCGATTTTTAGTAGAATAGCCTTCCGCATATCAGGGTCAATTTCTGTCTGCTAAAGGAATTCTTCCTTTTCTGGAAGGAAATTCAATTCTATTCTGCTCTTTGATTTCTCTTGAATAGAAGCTAGAGATTGTTCCTTAGCATGATATAAAAACTGCATAAAACTATCATTAGAGCAATGAAAAAAAACAGAACTCATTTCTTTAAATCAAGTTATTTATATTGATATAGGAAGCCAAAGAATGAAGAGCTTATCGGAACACAGGTTGAAATGTTAAACAGCATGGATATTAATGAGCCAACTACAAAACCCCAAAATGGACTGTTAGTATTATCCACACAAAATTAACCTCGGGATAAACATCTTAGACAGCACATAAAATTATCAGAAGAGAACCAACAGAAAAGGGCCTCAGGGATGTCTTGTAGATAGAAATTGTGCAATAAAATGGAAGTTCCAATCTCCTAATCATCCCTACCGTCGAAGTCTTACTACATGAATTCTTATTTGTTGGCCAGTTTCCATTTGGAATAATTTCTAACAGAGTGGTTGAGGAGGTCGAAAGAGAAAGGGGTTTGTTGATCTTTATTTTCAGTTGCTGGGGATGGCTGTGTAATCACTGAGCTAGAAACCACTTCATCCATCCCCTGGCCTTTGAGACATTGACACCTAAATCACTCACAGTCAAAAGACAGTTTAGCACATTGTATAAACAGATCGAGAACAGGAGACTCTACCTCATTCTTTATGTGAATATAATTGTTATGTAAATCTTTTATGCAAAAGATCTGCTTTAGATATTATAATGGAAAATATTCTACATGCTGGCTTAAGGAATATGGGTATATTCCAAAAGAAATAGACCTAAGTATGTGTATATTAAAATAAGAAGCTGATGGCAATCTTCACAACAATCTCATATTTCTTCATTTTCCATTTTGTGTGTGTGTGTGTGCTGCACGGCTTGTGGGATCTTAGTGCCCCAACCATGGGTTGAACCCCGGGGCCAAGGCAGTGAAAGTGCTGAGTTCTAACCACTAGACCCCCAGAGAACTCCCTTCATTTTCTAAAGTAGAATACAATTCAGCATGAGAATGTTGTGAGTGTAATATTGAGGCATACAATACATAGGATGTACATCATGGATTGCAATGGATTTATAATATAGGGATGGATACTAATTATATACAAACTTTGAACCTTCATTTTATCATAGACAGGGCATCATTCACCTTCAATAATACATGGTGGTTATACAATACATTTTTCCTAACTAGAATCCTTTAGCTGGATTCCAAATGTCAATTTATCAACTGAAAAATGTGGCTATATAAACACAGGTAATTTTAATCTTAGCTTACATTATTGTGTCAGTTAAACAGAAATAATAATAACTATAGTGCTAACTATGAATAAGTAACATAATGTCACTGATGCACTCCTTCAACTTGGGGCTTTGTTGAATCCAACAACCAAAGGAGAAAACACCATGTTTAGTATCCTTAGTTTAACCTTTCAAAGACATGTCAAATTAGTAACATAGTTAATGTTTTCTTCTATCATAGATTTCAGAAAAAAATAAATAATTAAAACAGAAGAAAAGAATGATCTAATATAGTTATACCCTTATGTTTATGACTTAATATGTGACCATCCAAACCAAAAAAAAAAACCAGAATAAATTAGGAAGATTTCTTATGAAAAGCACTCAGAAGCATATCTTTAAATACAGAATATACTTGTATGTTTCAAATAGGTAATCAATTGACATTATTCATATGAAACCATATCACATCATTCATGTCATTCATAGGAAACCATTAATATCTGAGACTTGTATTAAGAAAGGAAAAGAGCTAAAATGGTATAAATATGTAAGTCATAGAAGTGACTTTATATATTTTTATACTAGTATGTGTACATAAATCTATCAATTTAAATGAATAGTCAAGAGAATATTATGTCTTACACATTACATACACATTTTTGTAAATTTAGATTTGTTTCCCTGTGACATTTTTTTAATACATCAACTTTGACTGTGTACAGTTTTAAACAGTACTAAAGAAATTAATACTGACATTAAGAGGCATTATCGATAGATTGTGAAAGAAAAAGCTCTAATCTGTTCAAGAATAATATAAAAAGCAATGATCACCTTCTCCCCTTCCATTACCAAGATTAAATGCCACTGTCTTTTCTCTTCTTAATCATTTCCTGGGTATTACAGTGTGAGTACATTTTACATTCACTTAAATGAGCAAAATGAACAAGAATAAGAAAAGTCAGAAACTTAAAATTTAAAGTTTGACCCTTCTTACATGGTAAAGCAATAATGACTCATTGAGACAAGTACTAGCTATCTCTCTTGTCCATTTACATTTAGCAAATGTGTTATCTTTGTAAAAAACTGAGAGTGAAATGGGTATGTACTTGGCATGAACAAGTGGATAATCAAATATTGTTATAGAAATTTTGGAATATGTGTGTCTTTACTCTTGGGAAACAAAACAAACTTACTTCTAACAATCTGATCTACTCAAAAGTGTATGAATCCACATAGTAAGTGAAGAGAGTAAAGACTTCCCATAAAGTGAACCCTCTGATTAGAATTTGGAATTTTATGAAATAGTGTGGATTGAGAATTTGATCTTTCATATGGACTATCTAGGAACTTACTCATGATTTTTTTAAATTAATTTTTTATTGCAGTATAGTTGCTTTACAATGTTGTGTCAGTTTCTGCTGTACAGCAAAGTGAATCAGCTATACGTATGCATATAACCCCTCTTTTTTGGATTTCCTTCCCATTTAAGTCATCACAGAACATTGAGTAGAATTCCCTGTGCTATACAGTAGGTTCTCATTAGTTACCTATTTTATACATAGTAGTGTATATATGTCAATCCCAATCCCACAATTCATCCTTTATAATCTTTATTTTACACCAAAGCATTAACACGGTACAGGTGGAAAGTGTTACATTCTAGAGATTATCACAAACTGTTAAGTGGGAAGAAAGAAAGGTTATACGAATTTGGTTTTAGAGAAGTCCCTCTTGATTCTCGACAGCATTTTTGAAAATCTTCCAATAATAATTATCATGCAATGGGATATGTAAGTAGAGTATTGTGTAATAGAAAGAGCAGAGCTTTTTGATCTGAAAAATAAATTGAAAAAACCTTTGAGTTCAAACACTAATTTTGTCCTGCCCATGATCTTGGAGTTAATATACATGCCATATTTTAGTCATAGTTTCCTTGTGTTAAACTGAGGACAGTGATATTTACCTCACTTGGTCTTTGTAAGAATTAAAGATGGCATTTATACATCCTTAGCATGATGCCCCTTGTACAATAAACACTCAATGAACGGTAGCTATTATTAAATCCTATTATTTTAAGAAGATAATCTCAATAATCAAATGTAAAAGAGAAACAGTAAAAAGATAGCATGAAAACCAATCATGATTTAGCTTTATCCAGAAAGATTGTAAGAGAAATGAGAAACTCACCTCATGTTTTTCTGAGAGGAAAACTAAACTGCAGAAAAATTGACTCATCCTAAAGGCTGATTTAACACATTATAAAATCTCAAATAATTTACTTCTCTTTTTCTCTACTTTGATTTAACTCATTCCTGATGACTAACTCAGGGTTGATTGATTTCTTTGTTTATTCATTCATGTAGTCCTTCATTCATATATTCACTCATTCATACATTCATTTATTCATTCATTCTATGAATATTTTATGAACATAAACAATGCTCCAAGCACTGTGTTAAGGTAAAACAATACAAAAAGGGTTATCAGCAGCAATAAGTTTATAGTTTAAGAGACAGCAAAGCAAATATTGTATGTAATCTGGTGTGGTTTCATGTTATAACAGAGGTGTGTATAGAATTATGTAAAAATACATCTCGAAGTCTTAATAGAAACTAAAGGTACTGGGAGACTGTGGAAAAAGACACAGAGAAATGATTGAGAACCTGGTATTTCATTTTTAAAACAGTTTTAAAAAATATCTAGAGCACTGAATGTCTCTTTAGAGGGTGGGTGGAGCCAAATGAAGATGGAGAGATATATGGGAAACAGATGAAGACTTTTGTATGCTGTGTTAGGAAATGTGAACTTTTAATCAATTGGAGAATAATAATGAGAGGATTTTCCCCAGGAGAGCCACATTTTCAGATATGGATCTCACAAAGTTCACTCTAGCAGCAGAGTGGAAAAGAAACTGAAGGAGAGAGGATATAGCAATACATTACAGAAAAGGAAGTGTAGGTAGAGAGCAGGGTGACAGATTAAAATTGACTTGTCCAGTTATGCTCTATGCCTGGTGTGGGACTTGAAGAAGGGTGTGGGCTCTGGGAGGACCTAATGTTATTCAACATTTTAAATAATATCCATATTGTTTTTTGAAAGGAAAATGTGTGTATGAAAAAAGTAGTGATGTTAACTTGACTGCTGGAGATGAGTAGCTGGATAATTTCGCTCACTATGAATGTACCAATTATACCCTGCTTTTTAACAGAATAACTATACAAAAAGAGCTGGAAAACAGCTTACTTCCATTAAGATGACCAAGTCCTAGGACTCTGATATGAATAACATTGACTAAATGATGAAAATATCTAGATAAAAATGAATAATGCTCTCCAGTTAAAATGGCTCAGTGGGAAACTGTAGTAAACTGTAGTGATAACCATATTCATCTGATTTCTGGCCATTGTCAATCTCTTCACTCAACACAAATTTGTGGAGCAACTCTGCAAAAACTAGTTGCTGTGAGGAAGACATAAATAAACAAGGCATTGTTTAATACATGGAATATATTACTATATTAAAATAAAGATTTTTTTAACATTTCTATTTTCCTAAGATACTGAAATATTCATAAGCCATTCTATAAATTGTTTCTCTAAATACTCACTTCTAGACCATGGATTTTTCCTTCAGAAACATTGGTGCAAAATCTAGTGGGAGTCAGAAATTTCCTAAATAGTATATAAAAACACCCTCACCAAATTACGGTAATGTGGGAAAAGTAACAATATGATCAATATGATTCAAGATATATGGAAAGACCTTGAACAGAAGGCTGTCACTGTAGGAGGAGGCATAGATTTGAGATTGTTATAGGATATAGATGGGCTGATGAAGAGGGTGAAAGAAAGCTTCAGGAAGATAAGACTTGATGGATGATCAAGAACTCATTAGGATTTCAAGGAAGATGAATTCAGCGAGATGGGACTAAGTCATAAGGGCATGATAAAGGATGCTGCATTCTGGAAATTAATGTAATGTGTTGAACAGTCACTGCCTCTCTGCGTTAGACCTTTGCCAAGGGTGGCATGGATAAGTTGAACATGAAAGAGTATAAAATGGGAAGACATGATGATTCCTTGGTACTGAATGAAACTCCTCAGCTTGATATGCTTGTCTTCAGGAACACAGTGAACAGAGAAAAAACCTTTCATCTCTAATAACAGTATATCTGTTTAGATTGTTTCCTATCAGGCTCTAGGCCTTTAGATTTATATTAATTTATCAAGTAAACATCTATAACTGTAGGCTCTCTCTCAAGTAATCTTCAGTCTTGCACTATTAAAAGAATTACAGATTAGTTAGTAAGTTTTCATAAGGTTCCTCTATGTGTGCTAGGTATTGTGGAGATAACACAAATCTAAAAGCATGATTACAGATTTCAAGATGCCATTTCAGCCATTAGCACAGCTTCTTGCACATAAAAGCAACATGGTAAATTTGTATTGTACTAAGTTACATATATAGGAGTAGAAAATAAGAATAACATAAGAAACAATAATTCAAGGAGATACATGCTGAAATGGATATAGATGGATATAGTATATATACTATAGACTAGATGCATATAGAATAGGTATGAATGTGAATATGGACTACTGGGTTCTTAAGTACTTAATATAACATTAAGGAGAAAGACTGGAGAAAGACAATTAGGCATCTAGAAGGACAATAGGAGTAAAAAAAAGAAAAAGGGGTCATGACCCCACAGAGGCTAATATAAGTTGAGGCCACTGAGAAACATTTGTAGTGGCAATGCTTCTTAGATTTTCTATTACAGTAAAATATTTGGTTGCCATTGATTCACTTGTACTTTCAATATCATGAAATTAGGTTTGAGTTTCAGAAAATATGGCCACAGAGAGGTCCTCAAAGGACCATTTCTTCTGAGGTTCCATAATGAAAATTTAGCAGAAAGATGATTCCTAATAGCCAGAGGCTACTTTCTTCAAGGCCAATCTTCCTTCAACTCCTCAGATAGCTGCAGCCAGTCTCCAACTTATGCATTCACTATAGAATTTCCTGGACGCAAACACATCTCTATAGATGAAGAAGTGACTCACAGCCTGTCAGGTACTAGATGCACTGCACAGAATAGCAATAAAGTAGTGACACCAAAATCACTAAATCATCTCTTAGCCTCATTTAAATATTAGTTATTTTATTTACTATTCTTCACTGTCAAATTGTCCATTTAGGGAAAAAAAGACGATTATTATTATTTTCTTTTTTCGAGTGTGGAGTCCACTTATAACTGAACACAGTACTTAACCTTAAGGAAAAAAATGCCCTTAAATTATAAACCTTCTAAAAAACAGTTAAAAGACACTTTACACTTAAGCCATTCTGACCTATATGGGTTTCCAAGCATAAATATTTTAGGAATGATCACGTAGCTTAAAGCAATTGATCATTTTATAAATATAAAATCAAAAAAGAAAAAAATCCTCAGTTTGGCTTTGTAAGTCATATTCTGTGAAACTTCTGAGAATTTACCTCTAAAAATCAAGGAGTTTGGATAAATTAAATTAATATTTAGTATAATCAGCATATAAAAACAAATGAAAACTAATGAATTAGTACTCACTTTTATTCTTTTCAACAAAAAAAGTGGCAAATTAAACTCTATAGGCCTAACTATATTATTTTATCTGCTTTAGTAATGTCTATTAAATAACTTTATGGATGCTAAAATATATTATTAAATTTTTATATTGATACTTTTAAATATTAAAATGACTACTACTTCTAATAATAACTATGTTTATGGTTACAATTTATTAAACACCAACTGCAAATGTTTATGCTCTTCCAGACACTATGGTGACATGTTTATATATATATTATTCCATGTTATTGTCTTCAATTTATTTATAAGGAAACTGAAGCTTAGAAAAATTAAGCGATGTACTGGTAAATCTTTGAGCTGAGATTTGAACCCAGGCCTACCTGACTCCTAAGCCAGTGCCTTTACTCTACTCTCCTGCCTCTAAAAAACACTTGACTATTCCTTTCCAATAAGAGAGTTGAGTCTTGTGCAATTCCTTATATTCCTCTTATGAACTAAAAATCACCCAGACCAAAGCACAAATCTGATGGCAGGACAAGCCAGTTGGCTTCTCTGACTCAAGGCTACAGAGAGAATTTGAACTCTTGTCTACTTTTTCCCCCGAAATCTGACACACTCTGGAGCCAGTGGATATGTGAATGGGAAGAACTGTCTACAAATCCAACTGCCTATGTAAGTCATGCTTCACGGAAGGATGCCTAGTAGGGTTCCTTTCCCTGAGAAGCCTCATTTCTCAGTGAATAAAAAGAACAATCCCTTTTCCCAAAAGGAGATATGACTGAGACAGAACATGAGGTTGAGAATTTTTTTTCAGTTTTTTCTCATTTTAGTGCCTATTTCCCCAGTAAATCACACATACAGTTCAAATAGGAATTGAATACTCACCCACAAAAATGAGTGAAATAATGCCATGTGCAACAACACGGATGGACCTAAAGATTATCATACTAAATGAAGTAAGTCAGACAGAGAAAGACAAATATCATACCCTATCACTTATACATGGAATCTTAAAAAATGATAAAAATGAACTTATTTACAAAACAGAAATAGACTCACAGACATAGAAAACAAACTTATGGTTACCAAAGGGGAAATGGGGGAGGACGGATAAATTAGGAGTTTGGGATAAACATATATACACTATGTATAAAATATATATATATATAATAGATTAACTGAATCACTTTGCTATATACCTGAAACATTGTAAATCAATTAAAATTTATTATACTTCAATTAAAATAAAAGCACTAAAGACAACTAAGTGAAAGAGAAGATACAGGAGAAGGAGTTAAGATAAGAAAAGAGCAAATAAGAACTTCCTCAGGAAGATACCAAGAAATTTCAGGGCCTCTGGCTATTAGGGACAAAGGAGAAAGGTCCTGGCATGAGAAACAAAGATAGCTCAAGGTATTAGAGTTAGGAATAAACATTGGAGTGAGTGAAAATATTAAGTATTGTATTTTCTGTATTATTTGGCTTATTAAAATGAAATGACATATTGTTTCTATTTATCAAAAGATCTAAATCAATGCAATCTATATTAAAAGGAATGAATTATAATCACAATAATTATAAGACTCACATGTGCTAGGCATTTTATATGTTATTTCATTTAATCTAAAAAGCAGCCTTAAAACATAGGCTGGATTATAATGCTCATTTTATATTTGGAAAAGCTGAACCTTACAAGAGGTTAAGTAACTTGTTCAAGGACACACTGTTAGTAAATGACAAAACTGGAATTTGAAGCCAGGCAGCTGGATTCCGCAGACTGAATACTTACTGTCCACATTCAATAGTCAAAACAAGTAATGTTATTTTCTGTTCTACTCTTCCAAAAAGGCTCTGAACAATTGTAGACAAGTTTAAGCACTGTCATAGCAATATGTTGGCTGGGTTCTTAATAAGGAAAATAACTAATAACTCTCAGGAATACAATTCTACATCAATATCAAGTTAGTCAACCAACAGATGTTAGAGGCCTCTGTGACCAGTAGTATATAGTCACAATACAATCTCACAGAAAGTATGAATGAATTCAATTCCAAAGTCAATTCCAAGTTGGAAAAACCTAAGAGTCAGGTTTTTCTGAGGACAGGAGTGGCCTCCGGCTGATCTTAAATCCAGGAAGGAAAACTGGTAAGAGTAATATAAATATAACGAACTGTTTCAACACTGGAAATAAATGTTCCCTCAATGCTGCATCAAGAACTAATAGAAAACATAAGGCTTACCTGTGAAAACATGGATGTACTTTAAAAACATCATGCTAAGTGAAAAAACCAGTCACAGAAGGGCAAACACTGCATGATTCCACTTACATGAGGCATCTAAAATAGTCAGATTCACAGAAGCAGAGAGGAGAATGGTGGTTGCCAGGGGCTGGAGGGAGGAGGGATGGGGAGTTGCTTTTCAATGGGTATGAAGTTTCAGTCATGCGAGATGAATAAGGTCTAGAGGTCTGCTATACAGCACTGCGCCTGTAGTTAACAACACTGTATCGGATACCTAAAATTTTGTCCAGAGGGTAGATCTCATGTTAAGTGCTCTCACCACAATTTTAAAAAAATGGCTTTTACAAATCTAGTATAACTTTGATATGACAAATATATCACAAAGAAAGAAAGAAAGAAAACAAAGGGAGCATAAAGCTTGAGTAATTGCTAAGCAGACATCCATAAACCGAACTATATGTGTCATTATTCCCAGGAGTAACACTGAGTGCAATTTGGGATGCAAGAAGCACAATCAATTACACACCCCTCCATATTATTTAGTGGTGGTGTCCTTGAGGAGCTCATACAACTGACAGCTGTCCCAGTTATCTACACATACAGGATTTCTTCTGTTGTTTTTTAATCTGAATACTGCCATGTGAGACATAAGAAAAATTCTAAAGTCTTTAGGTTCCTTTATTTCAAAAACAAATAAAATACTTACATTATTAACAGAAGAGCATACTGGTTTCGGTCCGTAAAATCTTTGGGAAAGGACAACTGTAAAGGAAGTTCTTTTAAAGAAAGAGCAAAATATTAAAGATGGAGAGTCATTTATATGTAAAACTATAAGGTGCAGAGAAAGTTTTTTTTTTTTGAATAACATAGCATGCACAAAACTTTACCATAGTCATCAATATGAAGCGTTTTAATTTCTGACTTTACTATCTTCTTCTTCAGGATAGCTTCCTTCAGCATAGAATTGCTTTCCAATATAAAATATTCTATAAGTCAAAAAGGATAGTGTAAATAATCTCTATGTGTTGATTAAGAAACAGTGTAACACAAATAATTATCCATCATTACCATTTGACAGGCACTGTGCTAGTCACCGATTACTCTCTCATAAATTCTCTTCTGGATTATTACCACAGTTTTCTAACTGAGCTTCTTTATTCCAGTGAAATTGTCTCCAGTTGCCCCTTATACTTGGAATTAGCATTTACGTTTTCAAAATGTAAATCTGATCATGTTAATGTTATGCTTAAGAATATGTTTTAAATAATACAAAATTATTTAGCACCCAGTGATTTAAAATTCACAATGCCTGAATTCTAATACAAAGTTACCAAGCATACAAAAAAATCAGGAAAATATCACCCATGATGAGTACAAATTTTATTCAATAGAAAGAACCCAGAAATGACACAGATGCATATAATAGATAGACAATGACATTAAAACAGAGATTATAATTACATTCCATGTGTTCATTAAGTTTAAAAAAAGCCTGAGGATATTAAGGAGAAATATGAAAGACATTTTAAAAACAAACAAGTTAAAATTCTAAAAATAAGAACTGAAAAATTTGAGATACATGAAAACTATAAAATCTAAGATGAAAATATACTGGATAGGATTAATAACATATTAGATACTGCAGAAGAAAAGATTAATGAATTCAACAATATAGCAATAGAAAATATTAAAATGGTTTTTTTAATAAAAACCAAAAAAAAAAAAAAGGGAGAGAAAACTGATAAAACATGAAGGGAAAGAAACATCAGGAACTGCTGGAATTTTGATTGATATATTAAATATATAGATTTATTGGGGATTTTTATATACTAAAAATAGTGAACTTTCTAGTCCATAAATATGTATGCATGTATATATCCATTTGAGTCTTTAATTTCTTCCAGAAATGTTTGCTTTCATTTTAGGAGACTGACACATTTCTATTAGATGTATTATTGGATAGTATATAGTATACTATAGTATATAGTACATAGTTCCAGATGTTACTTTAAGTAGTTATTTTTAACTATTTTTAAATTTTGCATTGCCTTATAGTATATAAAATAGTTGATTTTTGTATATTAACCTATACTTGTAATAACCCTGATAAATTCACTCATTATTTCTAATAGTATTATGAGTGTGTGTGGATTCCATTTTTTTTGTTTGTTTATTTGGTTCTGTTTTGTTTATATCTTCTGCAAATAAAGGCAATTTTTTTTACCTATATTTCTTTTTCTTGCCTCATTTCACTAAGTCCTCTAATACAGTGTTGCAAAGAGGTGGTGAGAGCAGACATTTTTACTTTTTCCCAGTTTTGGGGGAAATGCATTGTCTTCAACATAAAGTATGATGTCAGTTGTAGTATTTTTGTACATACCATTCATCAAGTTGAATCATTTTTTTTTCTTCTTGCCCAGTTATTATTACTACTTTATTATTGTTGTTTTTCATTTTTAATCAAATATTTTTTCTAAATCCTTTGAGTTGTTAAGTTTACAGTATAACATAGTAAGTTGCATTGATTAATTATTGAATATCATAGCAATCATGGATTCCTCAGGTAAACCCCACATAGTCATAATATATTACCCTTTTATAAATTGCAGATTCATATCTGAATCTGTCTCAATTCACTGGCTTTCTTTTCCTAGTTATGAGTCATATTTTCTAGCTTCTATATGTAGCCAGGAATGTTTTAGTGGATTCTAACCACTGTGATGTTTACATTGTTGAGTTCTGGGCATCGTTCTGTCCTTTTATTAATTGTTGGACTTTGTAATAGCAGATGTTTAAGCTATTTGCAGGTCAGCTTAATTATTTGAAAGCTTTAAAAAATATTTTATTTAGTGTGAGTTTGAATGACCTTTGCTCTATGACTTGTTACGCTCTAACACTAAGGCATGACTCTTCTGGAATCTCTCCTAAACATTCCAGTGTTCTGACTGTTTGGAACTTTAATATATCCCAGCACTGTGTGAGCTCTGGCTTTTCCCAGGCTCAGAGTATCTTCCTACGTATGCTCAGCTAGGTATTTTCAGCAACAGATGCAAGATGATCCCTTGTAGCCCTATGCAGATTCCTGGTATCCTTTCTCTCTGTCTCTTCTTGTGCTCCAGTGTTGTCCAGCTTCCCAACATTCCAGAATCTTCAACCCTTCTGAACACCAATTTCTGTCTCAACTGTGACTCTGAGATACCCTTATACACTTATTTAATTGTTCCTCTTTACCCTAGAATCCAAAAAATAATTCCAGCCAGAGAGCCAGGACAATTACAACATTCACCTGACTTGTTTCCCTTCTTTCAGGGATCAGAGGCCTATCGTGACTCTTGTCCCATGCTTGAAAAGTGTTGTTTCATGTGTTTTATCCAGTTATTTTTGAAAACAAATTCTTTTATTTTCTGTTTCACTTTTCTTTTCTTTCTTTTTGCCAAGAGGCCATGTCTACTTTCAGGTACTCCATGGCCAGAATAAGAATATTATTTTAATTGTCAATGGTTTATCATTGATACTTTATTGTTAATTACAAACTCCTTAGGATGAAACAAAAGGCTTTTATGATCTGGCTCCAGCCTGCCCTATAGCCTATACCTTTGCTTTTATCTTAAATGTTTTGTTCCAGCCACATTGAACAACTTTTATCTTGCAGGTGTAAATAGTTTCATGCCTCATGATTGTGTATTCACATTCTTTCTTCCAGAAATGCTTTCCACTGACTTCCTCTTTTTTTGAACTGTGTCTACTTCTACCAGAGAAATTATCATATTCAATTATAACCATTAAATTTTCTGATTCTTGCTTTGGACTGTGAATTCTGTGTGATTTCAGGCACACCAAACCACCTCTCTTGTAAATAAGTGTCGTCCTCTATAATACAAATTTGGGAAATTAGATGTTCTCAGAGATTTCTTCTATCTCCCTGATACAAGAAATTTCAGATTATTTAAATAATAGCATATTTTCAAAGAATCTATCCCAAATATTCAATTATAAAATTTAAAATGTGAATACTTCAACTTTATACACTTTCATTAAAGATTCAGCATTTATAATGTAAGACTTGTCATAAAAATGCACTTAATTGTGGATAAAAGCATTCTTTTTGTATTTAGAAACCAGTATCACCTGATATTTGTTAATTACATAGGCAGCAATTTTTAGAGACTAAAGCCCATTAATTTTTTACCTTTATACCTTACTAGAGAGCATCTTGTTGGATAAATATTTTTAAAAGTGAACAATAGTTTATTGTATTACAGTGACTAGTTAACTAAATAAATGAATGAATAAATAGAGCTGGAGGCACCAATATGAGAGTAATATACTAATAATTTCTCATGGCTTCTCTTTATTATCAAAAATGAATGGGAAAAAATAAATTACATGAGATAAGAGGTACTTGAAATTTTTTTACTTCTAAATCAAAGGTATTCATTTGCTCATGGTAAAAAAAAAAATCAACCCATGGTCACAGAGAAATAAAATTATATTTAAGGAAAAAAAATACAGAAGAAAATAAAGCCATTTTCAAAAGCATACAGAAGTTTTTTCATGATAAATTCGGAAAATATGTTTCAATCATAGATTTTTGTGAAACATTATGAAGACAAGGTAGTATTAAGACATGATTTTAATTGTGGGATTGAGGAAGAAAAGAGGATTAAAATGAAAACAGAAAATTAGGAAGAAGGAAGAAAGGGAGAGATGAGAAAATATTAGAAAGGAAGTATAAGGAGGGATGAGAAGGAGATGCAATGGAGAGAAAGGAAGAAAGGGAAGAGACTAAAAATGAATTAAAGTAAAGGAATCATATATACACAATTAAGGAGAAAGAAAAAAATGAATATATAAAAAGAGGAAAAGGAAAGATAGCAATATGAGACAAAGGACTTTTGAAATACTAAGTAAAATTTTACATATATGTATCAACTCCTAGTCACTGAACATTTTTTTTTATTTCTTTTTTTATACAGCAGGTTCTTATTAGTCATATATTTTATACACATCAGTATATACATGGCAGTCTCAATTTCCCAATTCATCACACCACCACCCCCAACCCCCCGCCGCTTTCCCCCCTTGGTGTCCATACATTTTTTTCTCTACTTCTGTGTCTCAATTTCTGCTCTGCAAACCAGTTCATCTGTATAATTTTCTAGGGTCCACATATATGCGTTAATATACAGTATTTGTTTTTCTCTTTCTGACTTACTTCACTCTGTATGACAGTCTCTAGATGCATCCACGTCTCTAATAATGACCCAATTTCGTTCCTTTTTATGGCTGAGTAATATTCCATTGTATATATGTACCACTTCTTCTTTATCTATTCGACTGTCGATGGGCATTTAGGTGGCTTCCATGACCTGGCTATTGTAAATAGTGCTGCAATGAACATTGGGGTGCATGTGTCTTTTTGAATTACGGTTTTCTCTGGGTATATGCCCAGTAGTGGGATTGCTGGATCATATGGTAATTCTATTTTTAGTTTTTTAAGGAACCTCCATACTGTTCTCCATAGTGGCTGTATCAATTTACATTCCCACCAACAGCGCAAGAGGATTCCCTTTTCTCCACACCCTCTCCATCATTTGTTGTTTGTAGATTTTCTGATGATACCCATTCTAACCGGTGTGAGGTGATACTTCATTGTAGTTTTGATTTGCATTTCTCTAACAATTAGTGATGTTGAGCAGCTTTTCATGTGTCTGTTGGCCATCTGTATGTCTTCTTTGGAGAAATGTCTATTTAGATCTTCTGCCCATTTTTGGGCTGGGTTGATTGTTTCTTTAATACTGAGCTGCATGAGCTGTTTATATATTTTGGAGATTAATCCTTTCCCCATTGATTCGTTTGCAAATATTTTTTTCCATTCTGAGGGCTGTCTTTTCATCTTGTTTATGGTTCCCTTTGCTGTACAAAAGCTTTTAAGTTTCATTAGGTCCCATTTATTTATTTTTGTTTTTATTTCCATTACTCTAGGAGATGGATCAAAAAAGATCTTGGGCCTTCCGTGGTTGCGCAGTGGTTGAGAGTCTGCCTGCCAATGCAGGGGACATGGGTTCGAACCCTGGTCTGGGAAGATCCCACATGCCGCGGAGCAGCTAGGCCCGTGAGCCACAATTACTGAGCCTGTGCGTCTGGAGCCTGTGCTCCGCAACAAGAGAGGCCATGATGGTGAGAGGCCCACGCACCATGATGAAGAGTGGCCCCCACTTGCCGCAAGTAGAGAGGGCCCTCGCACAGAAACAAAGACCTAACACAGCCATAAATAAATAAATTAAAAAAAAAAAAAAAAAGATCTTGCTGTGATTTATGTCAATGAGTGTTCTTCCTATGTTTTCCTCTAAGAGTTTTATAGTGTCTGGTCTTACATTTAGGTCTCTAATACATTTTGAGTTTACTTTTGTTTATGGTGTTAGGGAGTGTTCTAATTTTATTCTTTTACATGTAGCTGTCCGGTTTTCCCAGCCCCACTTATTGAAGAGACTGTCTTTTCTCCATTGTATGTCGTTGCCTCCTTTGTCATAGATTAGTTGACCATAGGTGCGTGGGTTTACCTCTGGGCTTTCTATCCTGTTCCATTGATCTGTATTTCTGTTTTTGCGCCAGTACCATATTGTCTTGATTACTGTAGCTTTGTAGTACAGTCTGAAGTCAGGGAGTCTGATTCCTCCAGCTCCGTTTTTTTCCCTCAAGACCGCTTTGGCTATTTGGGGTCTTTTGTGTCTCCATACAAATTTTAAGATTTTCTGTTTTTGTTCTGTAAAATATGCCATTGATAATTTGATAGGGATTGCACTGAACCTGTAGATTGCTTTGCGTAGTATAGTCATTTCCACAATATTGATTCTCCCAATCCAAGAACATGGTATATCTCTCCATCTGTTGGTATCATCTTTAATTTCTTTCATCAGTGTCTTATAGTTTTCTGCTTACAGGTCTTTTGTCTCCCTAGGTAGGTTTATTCCTAGGTATTTTATTCTTTTTGTTGCAGTGGTAAATGGGAGTGTTTCCTTAATTTCTCTTTCAGATTTTTCATCATTAGTGTATAGGAATGCAAGAGATTTCTGTGCATTAATTTTGTATCCTGCTACTTTACCAAATTCATTAATTACCTCTAGAATTCTTCTGGTGGCATCTTTAGGATTCTCCATGTATAGTATCATGTCATCTGCAAACAGTGACAATTTTACTTCTTCTTTTCCAATTTGTATTCCTTTAATTTCTTTTTCTTCTCTGATTGCTGTGGCTAGGACTTCCAAAACTATGTTGAATAAAAGTGGTGAGAGTGGACATCCTTGTCTTCTTCCTGATCTTAGAGGAAATGCTTTCAGTTTTTCACCATTGAGAATGATGTTTGCTGTGGGTTCGTCATATATGGCCTTTATTATGTTGAGGTAGGTTCCCTCTATGCCCACTTTCTGGAGAGTTTTTATCATAAATCAGTGTTGAATTTTGTCAAAAGCTTTTTCTGCATCTATTGAGATGATCATATGGTTTTTATTCCTTTTGTTAATTTGGTGTATCACATTGACTGATTTGCATATATTGAAGAATCCGTGCATCCCTGGGATAAATCCCACTTGATCTTGGTGTATGATCCTTTTAATGTGCTGCTGGATTCTGTTTGCTAGTATTTTGTTGAGGATTTTTGCATCTATATTCATCAGTGATATTGGTCTGTAGTTTTCTTTCTTTGTAGTGTCTTTGTTTGGTTTTGGTATCAGGGTGATGGTGGCCACATAGAATAAGACTGTGAGTGTTCCTTCCTCTGCAATTTTTTGGAAGAGTTTGAGAAGGATGGGTGTTAGCTCTTCTCTAAATGTTTGATAGAATTCACCTGTGAAGCCATCTGGTCCTGGGCTTTTGTTTGTTGGAAGATTTTTAATCACAGTTTCAATTTCATTACTTGTGATTGGTCTGTTCATATTTTCTATTTCTTCTTGGTTCAGCCTTAGAAGGTTATACTTTTCTAAGAATTCGTCCATTTCTTCCAGGTTGTCCATTTTATTGGCATAGATTTGCTTGTAGTAGTCTCTTAGGATGCTCTGTATTTCTGCAGTGTCTGTTGTAACTTCTCCTTTTTCATTTCTAATTTTATTGATTTGAGTCCTCTCCCTCTTTTTCTTGATGAGTCTGGCTAATGGTTTATCAATTTTGTTTATCTTCTCAAATAACCAGCTTTTAGTTTTATTGATCTTTGCTATTGTTTTCTTTGTTTCTATTTCATTTATTTCTGCTCTGATCTTTATGATTTCTTTCCTTCTGCTAACTTTGGGTTTTGTTTGTTCTTCTTTCTCTAGTTCCTTTAGGTGTAACATTAGATTGTTTATTTGAGATTTTTCTTGTTTCTTGAGGTAGGCTTGTATAGCTATAAACTTCCCTCTTAGAACAGCTTTTGCTGCATCCCATAGGTTTTGGATCTCCGTGTTTTCATTGTCACTTGTCTCTAGGTATTTTTTGATTTCCTCTTTGATTTCTTCAGTGATCTCTTGGTTATTTAGTAACGTATTGTTTAGCCTCCATGTGTTTGTTTTTTTATGGTTTTTTCCCTGTAATTCATTTCTAATCTCATAGTGTTGTGGTCAGAAAAGATGCTTGATATGATTTCAATTTTCTTAAATTTACTGAGGCTTGATTCGTGACCCAAGATATGATCTATCCTGGAGAATGTTCCGTGCACACTTGAGAAGAAAGTATAATCTGCTGTTTTTGGATGGACTGTCCTATAAATATCAATTAAATCTATCTGGTCTATTGTGTCATTTAAAGCTTGTGTTTCCTTATTAATTTTCTGTTTGGATGATCTGTCCATTGGTGAAAGTGGGGTGTTAAAGTCCCCTACTATGATTGTGTTGCTGTCGATTTCCCCTTTTATGGCTGTTAGTATTTGCCTTATGTATTGAGGTGCTCCTATGTTGGGTGCATAAATATTTACAATTGTTATACCTTCCTCTTGGATCGATCCCTTGATCATTATATAGTGTCCTTCTTTGTCTCTTGTAATTGTCTTTATTTTAAAGTCTATTTTGTCTGATATGAGAATTGCTACTCCAGCTTTCTTTTGATTTCCATTTGCATGGAATATCTTTTTCCATCCCCTCACTTTCAGTCTGTATGTGTCTCTAGGTCTGAAGTGGGTCACTTGTAGACAGTATATATATGCGTCTTGTTTTTGTATCCATTCAGCCAGTCTGTGTCTTTTGGTTGGATCATTTAATCCATTCACGTTTAAGGTAATTATCGATACATATGTTCCTATTACCATTCTCTTAATTTTTTGGGGTTTGTTTTTGTAGGTCCTTTTCTTCTCTTGTGTTTCCCACTTAGAGAAGTTCCTTTAGCATTTGTTGTAGAGCTGGGTTGGTGGTGCTGAATTCTCTTAGCTTTTGCTTGTCTGTAAAGCTTTTGATTTCTCCATCGAATCTGAATGAGGTCCTTGCTAGGTAGAGTAATCTTGGTTGTAGGTTCTTCCCTTTCCTCACTTTAAGTAAATCATGCCACTCCCTTCTGGCTTGTAGAGTTTCTGCTGAGAAATCAGCTGTTAACCTTATGGGAGTTCCCTTGTATGTTATTTGTCGTTTTTCCCTTGCTGCTTTCAATAATTTTTCTTTGTCTTTAATTGTTGCCAATTTGATTACCACGTGTCTCGGTGTGTTTCTCCTTGGGTTTATCCTGTATGGGACTCCCTGCGCTTCCTGGACTTGGGTGGCTATTTCCTTTCCCATATTAGGGAACTTTTCCACTATAATCTCTTCAAATATTTTCTCGGGTCCTTTCTCTCTCTCTTCTCCTTCTGGGACCCCTATAACACGAACGTTGTTGTGTTTAATGTTGTCCCAGGGGTCTCTTAGGCTGTCTTCATTTCTTTTCATTCTTTTTTCTTTATTCTGTTCCACAGCAGTGAATTCCCCCATTCTGTCTTCCAGGCCACTTATCCGTTCTTCTGCCTCAATTATTCTGCTATTGATTCCTTCTAGTGTATTTTTTATTTCAGTTATTGTATTGTTCATCTCTGTTTGTTTGTTCTTTAATTCTTCTAGGTCTTTGTTAAACATTTCTTGCATCTTCTCAATCTTTGCCTCCATTCTTTTTCCGAAGTCCTGGATCATCTTCACTACCATTATTCTGAATTCTCTTTCTGGAAGATTGCTTATCTCCATTTCATTTAGTTGTTTTTCTGGGGTTTTATCTTGTTCCTTCATCTGGTACATAGCCCTCTGCCTTTTCATCTTGTCTATCTTTCTGCGATGTGGTTTTTGTTCCACAGGCTGCAGTATTCTAGTTCTTCTTGATTCTGCTGTCTGCCCTCTGGTGGATGAGGCCATCTATGAGGCTTGTGCAAGTTTCCTGATGGGAGGGACTGGTGGTGGGTAGAGCTGGCTGTTGCTCTGAGGGGCAGAGCTCAGTAAAACTTTAATCTGCTTGTCTGCTGATGGGTGGGGCTGGGTTCCCTCCCTGTTCCTCGTTTGGCCTGAGGCAACTCAACACTGGAGGCTTGCAGGGCTGTTTGGTGGAGCTAATGGTGGGCTCTGGGAGGGCTCATGCCAAGGAGTACTTCCCAGAACTGCTGCTGCCAGTGTCCTTGTCCTCACAGTGAGGCACAGCCACCCCCTGCCTCTGCAGGAGACCCTCCAACACTAGCAGGTTGGTGTGGTTCAGTCTCCTATGGGGTCACTGCTCCTTCCCCTGGGTCCCAATGCACACACTACTTTGTGTGTGCCCTCCAAGAGTGGAGTCTCTTGTTTCCCCCAGTCCTGTCAAAGTCCTGCATCAAATCCCGCTTGCCTTCAAAGTCTGATTCTCTAGGAATTCCTCCTCCCGTTGCCGGACCTCCAGGTTGGGCAGCCTGACGTGGGGCTCAGAACCTTCACTCCAATGGGTGGACTTCTGTGCTATAAGTGTTCTCCAGTTTGTGAGTCACCCACCCAGCAGTTATGGGATTTGATTTTATTGTGATTGCACCCCTCCTATCATCTCACTGAGGCTTCTCCTTTGTCTTTGCATGTGGGGTATCTTTTTCGGTGAGTTCCAGTGTCTTCCTGTTGATGATTGTTTAGCAGTTAGTTGTGATTCCGGTGGTCTCGAAAGAGGGAGTGAGAGCATGTCCTTCTACTCCGCCATCTTGAACCAATCTCGTCACTGAACATTTTAATGAAGGGTTTCTTTTTCATTATAAAGGTAATATATGTTCATTGTAGAACATTAGGAAAATACTTAAGAAAAAAGAACAAAAAATCATCTGAAAGGTTGCTAGGCAAATACAAGACTTTTACTGTTTGCAAATATTGTCTTCTGGAAATTTAATATGCATTTTCAAATAATTTTGTTTAAGTGGCATAAATATTTGAACTCCTTAATCACTAAGAAATATAGCTTAAACAGTTCTGAGGAATAGACTTTTAAAAACATATTTTTATTTTTAATCCTAGTGGGGAACTAGTGACAAATCTAGAACAATTTGATGAAATTTTAATAAAGGACTATTTACAAATATAGGACAAAGGGCAGGGAGGTCATAAGGGGTAGTACCATAACCCAGGGCTTATGACAAGGGCTAGGCCTGCAAGTCAAGGGGAGAGAGCAGTTACTTGGAGTTGGTTGCATGAAAGATCCACAGTGACCTTCACCCAAGAGTCAGAGCAACTTGGGTGACTCCACAGGGATAGCACTGGAGAAATACAGACTCCAAAGTCACTTTTCTGCCTCTCTTCAGTCACCTATAGGATTCACTTTAGCTGGATCCAATTGGCAACCAAATGGCAGCAGAACTTAAGTCATCAGTACAAACTCCTGCTGGGGTAGAGACCATGGGAGAGCAAAACAATTAAGAGTGGCTCTGAAAAGACAAATGGAAGATATTCAGGGCACAAATCCGTATTCTATTAAAGTTTATTTACAAATCCCCCCTTTTATTATTTTTATTATGTTTTTTCACTACTATCAGTAGCATGGTTATAATTTTCTCTCTTCAGAATTATCTCTTCAGTATAAGCCATTAAAAGGAAAAATATAGGGTAAATAGATATAAAAGATTTAATGCTTATGGTTGAGTTATTTTTTTCCAAAAGATTTGCTGTAATTTATATTTCTACCAGCAATTTATGAGAGCCTCGTTATATCCTCATTAGCAATGTAAATTTTTTGATGTTATTAATTTGTTAGGAAAAATTACTTGGCAGTGTTTTCCTTTGCATTTCTTTGATAACTGGTGGTTTAAAGGTTTTCCATGTTTGTTAAATATTTTCATTTTTCTTTTTTCAATATACTTTTCATGCTTTACTCTACTTCGTGTGGCCCCAAAATGAGTTATGACTGATTCATTAGTTTAATGAAGATTAACCTGAAGATCCATTAACCCAAAGATTTACTTGCAATCAAATGCAAATTTTATCTCAATAAATAATTGTCTTTTGAAAAGAAAATTAAGCACCTGATCACTGTTCACAGTCCCTTTTTGTTTTTCTTGATCCTGAGACTATCACTACGTGATAATTCACTCAGAATTCACTTATAAATGAGAAAATCAGAAAGGTTTCCCTCAGAGGAAAGTGTGTCATGATTTGCAACAAAAGTTATTAGAAAACAACACTGCCTTTTAACAGTAGAATAAAATTATAAAGTCAGGTTGGGGATTTAAAAAAATATATCATTTTGGCAGAATATGCAATGTAACACAAATAGTTGCTGTTTATTGAGTGTCTCCTATGTTGCAAATGTATCTCATCCTCACAGAAAATTCATTTGCTAATATTTTTACAAGGAAATTGATTCTATGAGATTATACCCACAAAAGGTATGTGGTGGACTCACTTTATACACTAATTTTTCTATCTGTGAAATTCAGCCTTCTTTCTATTTTATCAAATAAACTGTCTTTATTATCATTATTGTTGCCGTTAAGTGTTAATATTCAACAGATTTAATTTGCTTACCATAACCGCTTTAGGATTTACACTAAGTAGAAACTAAAAGATGTGCTAACTGATTTCCAACCACACAGAACTCCATTAACTATTTAGAAGTTTTGTCTTTCTCTAGAATAGGCAGGACGTCTCCATATGGTGGTATTTGAAGAGTATAAAAGGTCTTTCTCGTCCTCTAAAAATGATATTTGTCATTCAACATTTCACTTTTATGCCTGCCTCTCCTTTAAGTCAAAGCATTTAAGTAAGACTACTACTTAAACCTAAGTATGTGATGAGACAGACAAAAACAGTAGAATGAGCTGCCATTGTATGGTAGTGATAATAAACCCTATTCTGGAGTCAGACGATCTTATCTGATTCCTGGTGCTGCCACCTATTATATTAGAGTGACTCTAGACAAGTTTTTTAACCTCTTTGTGTCTCAGTTCCCTCATCTGTAAAAAAGGATAATAAAATTAACAACATCAGGGGGTATTCTGAGGAGTAAATGTGTTAATAAATATAAGCCTCATTTACTAGATTATGGTAAATCATTAGAGCATGAGAGTGTTGATTAAATAAAGTTTTTAAATGAAAGAAGGAAAAGAAGGATAGATGAAGGAAGGAAACAGGGAGGCAGGAAGCAACCTGGCTATTCATTTTTAAGATCAGCTCAGCCATGCTTGTATTTATACACTCTACTATTAAAGTTCTTAAACACATTGACCACATCCTACTAGCAATGAACACCCAGCCTCTGTCATATTGCCTGATAAAGTAAGTCCTCGCTCAACAGATGATGGACAATTGAATAATTTTTCGCAAAAGTAAATGTGTTGCTCTGGAGGAATAATCTATATGAGGCTCAAGAAAGAATGAACCAGAGTATAAGGGGCCAGTAGGCTGAAATATATCTAAATGAGTCTCATCAATCACTCCTCATTCAATTAAGATACAGTAGATAGCCTATTTCAGGCATATAAGAACCAACTCCAATTGTAACATGGCTCAAACCATTTGCTTTAATGTTTCTCTTACACACACAAGGTCAAGTTGATGGTGCCTATGCTACTTTCCCCAGGCTGGGGCCTCGTTTGAAGAAGGCTCTATAGAGTACAACAGTCAGAATAAATAATATAATATTAAGGACCAATGCCAACCATGATGTTGTCTTCATGTACTTACTTGCTGGGTTGTCCGTGCCATGTAGGCTGACCACTGGAACCCCTGGACCTAGATTTTAGAAATGTATGTATAAACATTTTAAAGACATCTAAGTAATAACTACTGGAAGATTACATGATAGAGTTCTTTTTTCCAAATATAAGCATTTCATAGTTAAAACAGAATGAAACAGAAACCCAATTATTAGATTTCATTCCTTTCTATGGATATTTTATTCAGAGAAGTAAGAATATACGGGGAAAGAAACTATTTGCAGGATTATTGTTACAATTCTCCCTTCTCCAAAATGTCCTATACTTCTATAGTTCTATGGTTTTAGCCAATCTTGTGCACTTTACTCTCTCTTTATCTAGTCTTTTATAGAATCGTCACTGATGTTCAGAAAGTTGATTCACAGCCCTGTGAACCCTCATCCACTCATCCAAGATTAAATTCTATTTACCACTTAGCCAAGAAAGAAAGAATGCATGTATATTAGAAATATTTTGGCACAGTGGTTAAGAATCCACCTGCCAATGCAGGGGACACGGGTTCAAGCCCTGGTCCGGGAAGATCCCACATGCTGCAGAGTAACCAAGCCCGTGCACCACAACTACTGAGGCTGCGCTCTAGAGCCCGGTTTGCAGGGCAGAAATAGAGACACAGATGTAGAGAACAAACGTATGGACACCAAGGGGGGAAAGTGGCAGGGGTGGTGGCGGTGGTGGGATGAATTGGGAGATTGGGATTGACATGTATACATTAATATGCATAAAACAGATAACTAATAAGAACCTGCTGTATAAAAAAATAAATAAAATAAAATTCAAAAATTCAAAAAAATAAAAATAAAAGCAAAAAAAAAAGAAATATTTCACCCACAAGATAAATTAAAAATTGGAACTAATTATATATTAATTTTAAACATACATTAACTGGAATTGTTAATTATTTCAAATATACTGGATAATTCAAGTGTAACCATAAGATGTTATCTTAAAACTTCACTTCTCTAAGGAACTCTGTCTAGGGGTCTAATGGTTTTTCTCTGGTGTCATCCAACAAGTACTTCTCTTTTTTGATTACTTTATTTCAGATGTCAAGAGAAAAATAACTAAAAAGAAAAAGTATTGGTCTCTTCCTCATGGTGTCTTAAAACACGAATGTGTAAGGTACCAGCTGAAGCAGTAGCACTCAATCCATCACATTATAAGAGGACATCTCCCATTTCATCTCTGGGAAATACAGTATCCTATTAAAGGGACAATGATTCCTATCAGTATAACCTAGAGATACCAAACTACTGTGTAACGCTATAGCATACTGTTACCAGATAGAAGAAATAATTGGGGTAAACATAATTTCTCAAAATTGAAGGGGACTAGACCCTGGGAATTAAAGCTCTGTAGATCCTAAATTTCTTAACAACCAAGCCATTATTTTAATAAGGAAACTATTGTTTTTCCTAATGTCTAGGTAAATTAGTTTATTATTCTAGCTTGACTTTGCTGATATAAATATGTTTATTCACTTTTTTAAAAGGTCCATGTCAAACAGCACTTATTGATCATGTGTATGTGCACATATTGACTTACTCCCAATTTCTATCTTTTAAATAAAGTAATGGATACAATTTACATCTCAATAAACCCCTAATTTATAACTTTTTAACAAAACCTTACATAAACTAAGAATATCAAATCATACAGCTAGAGTAATCATTACTAATGATAGTAATAGATACTGATCAAATAAAATGAATAAAATAAATTTTATCAGAAATCATCTATTACCTTTACAGAGTAATAAGAAATGTTGATTCATGGGACTAAAACTGGCACCAAAATATGTACATTGTTCTTTCATAAAGTTACATGAAATGCATTGACGATTCAATAATCCTTCAGTAGAAGCACTGGGGAAAGAAAAAGAAAGTTAGAAATGCTACTATTCCAGGTCCTTGAATGTGTGGTATCTATATTTAAATATTAACATAAACAAAGAAGCTACAGCATTACTTGGCTGAGGTTCCTTGTAAATTATGACTTACCATAGAAAAGCAAACAAAGTCAATTCCCATTACTATTGTTAAGACATATGCATTTTTCTTCTCTGTAATAAAATTAAAATTATGTACACCTATATATATGTAATATGTACATATGCTTACAAAGAAACTGATTTTCACAGGACACAATATAACTTATTCTTATTTATATTTTTATAGACATTTCTTTGTAAAGTCTTAAAAGAAATTACCCACAGAGACAAGCATAAAGTCACCAGCAATAATATTAGTTGGAAGAACTAATGTTTTCACAAGTCACACACATATAAAAAGCTCATGATTTCCTAAATTCAACATTAGATTTTGATATTAGTACCGGATTTTTCCCACTAAATACTCGCACTGAATTTTTGGAAAAGAAAAGCTATTTTTGAATGATAATATATATAATGTTAATGCTCATACATACTTTGAGACATCAAGGAGATAGATAAAGAGAAAAGCACTCATCTCTTTATTTTACAAACAATGGTGCTTAAGGTCAGAGGGGTTGAAATATTAACCCAAAGTTAAATTTCATGTATAGATTCATTTATTTTGTAAATAGAGATTAATTGTAAATTATCTATGCTGCTAAATGAAAACACTCTTGATGATACATTTTTTAAAACTTGGCTGGACAAAATATTCTCAATTTCATTTTGGAACAAAACACTTAGTATAGTATAGTTCACAAAGTCACAGCTTCACATTTGAGACATTTTGGGCTCATTATAATCCAAAATTTTCCTTTTCTAGTCAAGGTGATTAATATACTAGGCACTTAAACACATTAGCTCGTTTCACCATTATGACAAATCATACCCATTTTTTTTCTTTTAAGTTGTGATATATACGTAAAACAACATTCAACATTTTAACCATTTTTCAAGTATATGGTTCAATGTCATTAATTACAGTCACAATGTTGCACAACTATCACCACAGAAACTATGAATGTGTGCCAGTCACTATTAGTCACAGCTATTTAGTGACATAACTAGAACTTAAAACCTTTTCTCTCTCTACTCTTCCATATAATTTTTCAGATCCAAGTTTCCTAAAAATTCTGTTGGTACTTTCTCATTATTTAGATTATGAAATTACTAAAATAGAGAAAAGCACATCTTGAGACAAAATAATGACACCGAATATGCTAGCAGTTCTGATTCTGCAGAAGCATCTAATCCCATAAATTAAATCAACCAATTATTATTTTTATGGCCTGGACAAGACAATGATTGAGTTTTCTGGGTCAAACACTAATATTATCTTACAGTCAAGCAAACTGGCACTTGATGAGACATTTAAAGGGAGATTTATTGGTATTATATTTTCTTTATAACACAGCCCTCTGCACTAGTACAGGTCATAGATATATTGACTTTTGTACTGCTCTGCCTCAGTCACTGGGGACATAAGACAAGCACACAAATCTAAGAACTCACTGTGATTCAAATCACATTTTAGGCTAATAAAGGGAGGAGAGAGAGGATGAGGCAGCTCTACTAGCTGAAGCCAAGTCTAATTTTCTGACACTGTCATTTTTCGTTAAGAGTTTTACAAAATGAGAAAAATAAAACATCAGTCCAGTATTTCCACATCTCTAAAGGCTTGTTCTTGACTGCCAATATTAACCACAGTATAAGTTTCAAGAAAGATAAGCTTCAGGTAACCACAAAGAGAAAGTGACCAGTACTTTAACCAAGACCTCTAAACCAAAATTAGAATCATTCTCTTTAAATAAACAGCTGTTCTTCTTTTGGAAGCCATTAGAATTGAGAACATGTGTTCCAGACTCTAAGAGAAAAAAACAAAGAGTGTGAAGATGACATATTGGGATATGTGATAAAAAGGAGAGGCTCGCTTCAGATGAAAACAATTTATGCATAAGTAAGAGTGTGTGGATGAATTAGAGAGAGTTAAGGTACTTGAAACATGCATTTTTACTCTCAAAGGAAAGTCTAGGCTACTTGGTAAGAATCATTGGTGACACTTCTTCAAACATGATGAATTTCCACTGAGAATAGGCCATGGCAGTTTTGACACTTTAAGAATGGATCTGTGAAATTAGAAAGTGTATATGAGTCTATAATTGTAAGTTGCTTGCCAGACAAAAATAAAAGTCATTCTTGGGAGGTCCTGGTGAAAGCTTTCTGAGTGAGGAGACATTTTTAATACTAAATAGGTATGACCTTAACCCCTTTTATGAATATAACTTTTCATCTGGGAAAGTTGGACAGATGAAAATCCACTGCTTTATTTTAGTAAGCAAGGACCATTCCTGGTTAAATAACAATCAATGGATTATACACATTATGGGGGCGGGGGGGAAGAGAAACTGCCACTTGATCCACTCTACTAAATGTTCACAATGCTTTTATTTTGTTTGGGAATACATCACATGTGTACAATATTAATCCCCTGAAAATTTAAAATGAGGCGTAGCAGAAGAAAAGCCACTGGGGAAAATATGTAAATGTCTGTGATGTGGGTAGTTGAGAAAAGCAAGCCTCAAAAAAAAAAAAAAAAACATATTTTGAGACTGTAAAAACAAATGAGGGAAAGAATAAAGGAGGAATAAGATGGTCTCCACTTCAGTTCCAACTCTTCAGGCTCACAGTGGTCCAGAGCTGAGGGACTGGGCCAAGAGTGTGAGGTTTTGTCATTCTGAGTTGGTTCTCTCCTAGCCATACCAAAAATGAAACTTCAGATTTCTCCATCCCATCATTATGCTGGGTAGATGGCCCCTGAGGAATCAACCTGCGCAGGAAGATCCTCTCACATTGCTTACCTGTATAGCTGCCTCCCTCTGGGAGACGACTCGGTGCTCAGAAAGTAACTGCCCATGAAAGAAAACAACACAAACATCAGGCATCAATCAATTTTTGCCACACCGAGTTTTCACCTGAATTTTCACACTGTCAAAGAACAGGCAAGAGCTCTTCTATTATTTAACGGCAGGACTTGATCCATTTGGGAAACGCATATTTTTTTCTTAAAATATTGTCAACAGTTTCCCATGATCTCTCTCAATCTCTCTGAGTGTGCGTGTGTGCGTGTGTGTGTGCATGTGTCTGTGCAGCTAAGTATCTCTCTGCGTGAAGTATAGGGAGAATCTTAAAGAAAAGGTTGTTCTTTACATGGCCAGGCTACTTGGATTAGGACCATGGTAAGCAAAACATAAATCTAGCAGAAAAGATTGCATTTGACAACAGTGACTTCCAACCTGACTAGAGAACCAAAAACACTCACATTTTTTGCGTCATTTCATCGTACGCCAGGATCTTTATCACTTCCCAGTTTCCTGATGTCAGATGCCGCACGGTAATTTGCTCACTTTTACTCTGCAAAGGAATAGAATATATTGATTTTCTTCTTATTTAAACAGCAACTCTCTGGTCAGCACAAAAGTACTAACCGCCTGTATCACTTGTAATTCTTTAGTTCTCAGCTAATGTTGAGTTTCTCATTTTCAATCTCAAGAATATATCCGCATGTGCATAAACACAGATGCAGGTAAGATGGTGCCTTTATTCCTATGCTGTAGGAAAACCATTCAGAAAACATCTCCAGGTGAGGATAACGTGTGCGTCATCATCTTGACATAGGAAGTCATCGGGGCATTTGGTACAGACACAGGACCTTGTTAACTCTCATCTAAATGATCGACAGCTATTCAGTTTGGAAAGCTTTAAATAAAATATTTCAAACAAACTTCATTCCAAATAGATTCTGTTATATTGTTTTAACCTTTACAGATGTGCATTGCTATATGATTTGCTATTTTCACTCAATAATTTATTTCTGAGATCATTAAATATCATCATTATTGATGATGAGATCATCAATAGTTTATTTCTGAGATCACATTGACCCTTGTAGACATAGTTTATTTTCATTGCTATATGGTATTTTATTGTATGTATGAACACAGTAAAATTTATTTTTTGACATTTTAGTTTTTCCAAATTTTTGCTCTTAAAAACAAGTTGTCTATGAACAGTTTTATTAATGTCTCCTGGTGCACGTGGCAGGATTTTCTTGAGATGAACACTGATAAATGGGATTGCTTGGTCAAAAGATAAATGTCTCCTACCTAACTCAATAGTGACATTATTTTCCGAAGTTGTGCTGATTTAGAATCTACTAGCAATGTGAGTTTCTGTTGCTCCACATTTTCTCCACTTCCTCACCAACAGTTAATTACATCAGACTATTTAATTTTTTGTCAAACTAATGAGTATGAAATTGTATCTCATTCACTTCCTTTATTTTTAAGGAAATATTCAAATCCAGAAAGGTTAATGCATAGTACATGAATACCCATAAAACCGTTACCTAGATTCACCAAACATCAACATTTTGAATATTTGCCCTCCCCCTTTCTTCATATGCTAAATCATATGAAAGGAAGTTGAAAGCATCAGACTATTTCAGCTCTAAATACTTCAGTATACATCTCTCAAAATTAACAGTATTTTCTCATATAAGCAAATTGCATATCACACCTATGAATAACAACATTAATATCATCTAAATATATAGTCTGTATTCTAATTTCCACACTGCCCTATGTAACCCAAATATCTCCATATCTATATATCTATATCTATCTTTCTATCTATCTACATATCTATCTATCTACCTAATTGCTTTGGGTTGTCACCTCTTTAGTCTCTTTTAAAGTAAAAGTTATCCTATCTTTTCTTGAGTTCTACAACATTGACCATTTTGGGGGCGGGAATTGCTGCGGCATGTGGCGTGCGGAACTTCCCTGACCAGGGATTGAACCCGTGCTCCCTTCATTGGAAGGGTGGAGTCTTAACCACTGGACCACCAGGGAAGTCCACATTGACCATTTTTAAGACTCTTGGTCCAGTGGTCTGATATGTAGAGCATTTTGGATTTATCTGATTTTTTTTAATGATATAATTTAGGCTCACATTTTTGGCAAGAATATAATATAGGTGATATTGGATACCTCTTATGCTTCATATTAGGAAACACACCATTACACTTCTTCCCACTCTTAACAATGCTGTTTACAAGGTAACTGATATATATCCATTGTAAAGTACATTTTGCCCTGTAGTTAAAAGTGGGATGATGCTTGCACATTACATGAATAGCTTTTCCTCCATGACTTTCCACTCAGTAGTTTTGGCATCCATTCATGACCTTTCCCTGAGCAAATTATCATTTGGAAGTGATTTTCTAACTCTAACATCCATTCTATATTTATTAGGTCGTATTCTTCTGTAAAAAAAGAACTTTCCCTACTTTTTCCCCTCACATGTGTCCATTCTCTTTATCTCCCTCTTCCTCATACTACTATGAACATTTTTAATCTGATGTGTTACATTCCATTACTGTTATTTTGTTGTTGTTGTTATTCTTTATGATGCTGAAATTGACAAAATTTGGTAAGTGGGACCCCTTCAAGCTAACCCCTCTATTCTTTGGAAATGATTATGTTAGTTTTAGAGCACTTCCTTGTTTTCTGCACAGTAAGATGTTCTAAGATCACTTCTTATCTCCCATATCCATAATCAATAATTTTTCCAATGAATATTTTCTACTGGATTATGATATAAAATCTGGGCTTAGGTGTGCTCATTACTACTCTAATGTTATTAGCTCTGGACCTTTTCAGAGGAGATAGATAGGCAGAGGAGATAGATAGGCAGCCAGACAGATGTCCATATGTTCTCTGTGTGTAGGTGTATGTGTGTGTTCTTAGTCACACCTCAGTTAAAATTCATATCAGTTTGATTTACCTTTAGTTGCATTATCTTCTCTTAGTATTTCAATTTAAGCTTTGATGTCCTCATTCTTTTTATTTTAAAGTATGTACATGGTCAAAAATAAAGTATAAATATGTGTATATATACATTGACAGAAGTCTTGATCTCACCCCATTCTCATCACATAGAAAAAACTTTTCTTCATTTGGTTCTTATTTATCCTTCTTTTCTGGGGGTAGATTTTTATAATTAAAAAATTAATATTTTATTACTATAAATATAAATGCTAATCTAATTACATATATATGTACAAATTAGAGAGACTGTGGGACGTGCTCTATATCAATTGTTATATATCATCTTCTTTTTAATTCTTAAATAGTTCTGCCTTGTGTGGATGTACCATACTTCATTCAACTAGCCTCCAATAATGCAAATAATCTATAGTGATTATTATCTCAAATAATGCTTTAGTGATTAACCCCGTACATATGTTTGTTTGTGGTTTAATGTGTAGGGAAATATCTTCAGGATATATTCCTGCATAGGGAAAGTACCATTCTGCACATCTACCAGTAATGTATAAGGTGCCTGTTTTCCGATGGACGTATAACGACCTACAGAAATGATCCCTGAAAGTACAGTCTTCCCATGAACATGTTACAGAACACATTGCTCACTGTTTGAATTTTTGCTAATCTGACAAGTGAAAAATGTTGCTGTGGTAGACGCTATGATACGCCAACCAGAACTCCCTTCTAGAAGGAAGGACCTACCTCTCCAGTGGCTAGAAGTCCTGCTGGAAGAAGGCCCTCAGCTGTCAGTCCGGGGACGGCCTGAACTGAAGAAAATGGCCTCACCCAAGATCATACCTCTTTTCAACAGCCCTTGAAAGGACAACCTGATCAATATTGGGATATAGAAGCCCGGCCCTCTTGCTCTAACTTGGGACTTCTCTGAAGGGCTATCCCAGTGCAGAACTCTCTGTGGGGTTAGCTGAAACCTTCATTCAGATGGCTCTGCCACTCAAATTCTTCTGCCCCATGTCGCTTTCTTTTCCTCCTTTCCAGAGTTATTGATCTCTGTAATAACTGGCCTGCAGGCTAATCTTTATTTCACAGTTGGCTTCCTGTGACACTCAACTTGTGACAGGTATATTAGTGTATTTTCATCTTGCATTTCGCTTGGAAGAAAAGTTGAGCATCTGTATTTATCTATATATGTACAAATGCTTATATATATACATATAATATATAATAAGCCATTTGCATAATTGTTTTATCTGACTCTCTGCTAATGTTTGTCTCTGTTATCTATTCGATCAGATTTCTTTGTATTCTGGTCTTATTTATTTTTTAAGAGCTCTTTGTGTCTTTATATCCATTTATGTGAGGTATATGCTGCAAACATATTCTCCTGGTTTGTCATTTTGTGTTGACATTGGTTATGATAGCATTTTTCCCCCAACTTTTTTTTTCCTGTTCTTTATAAAATCAAGTTTACCAACGTATTCTTATATTACTTCTAAGTGATGATGCGTAGTTTAAAGGCTTTCTTCAAACTAAGGTTACAAAGAATTTACTGATGTTTTCTCCTAGTACAGGTAAGATTTAAGTTTTAAAGTTAGAGCTTTGTCATTTTAGAGTTATGGTGGTAGTCTGGAACTACTTTTACCTTTTCCTAAGGGATATTCAGTTTTCCTAAAATGATTTTATAAAAACTTAATTTTTTCAGTGGTTTGAAATGCCACCTTTATTATATATTAAATTTCCATATGTACCTGAGTCTATTTCTGTACTGTCTATACTATTACATTTATCTCTGTTAAGTCACGCCCCAATATCACACATTTTATAGATTTTTTTAACATCCATATTATTTAGGACTCACACCCACTCATTGTTCTTTTTTTTAGGATTTCCCTAGATAATACTACATTTTTATTTTCCCAAAGAAGCTTAAAAATAAGCATATCTAGTTCAAGCAAATAAAAACTTACTGGAATATCTTATTGGGATACTATTAATTTTATAATTAATACTGATCTTATGATCTTCAGTTATTTTTTAGAAGAACATAGATATTTTTCCATTTGTTCAAGTCTACTTTATGTCTTTCCAGAATGTTTTAATGTTGTCCTCATATGGGTTTTGTACATTTCATATAATTTCATTTTCATATTTATTACTAAGTATTTCATATTTTGCTGCTATTGTCTAAAGGCCTCTCTCTTCCACTATACCTTCTAATTGGTTATTGTTTGCATATATGAAAGCTATTGATTTCTATATGCTAAATATCTATCCTGCTGTCTCACTAAATGCTTTTCCAAATCTTACAGCTGGTTGTTTATTCTTGTCTCATTAACTAATACCTCGAAAGTCATATTACATAATAGTGGAGATAGTGTGCATCTTCCCTTGCTCCTGACCTTGATGGGAATGACACCAGATTGGCTTTTGGGCTGAGGTATACATGTTTTATCACTTTAAGAAATTATCCCCAATTCCTATATATATATATATATATATATATTTTTTTTTTTTTTTAACCAGAAATGGGTATTAAATTTTGTAAAAGGCTTTTACAGCAACTATAAAGAAAACCTATTCTACAGACAATTTAAATTTTACTGGCATTGCCTTTGAAAGTCTAATAAGATTCTTTTATGAAATCATGTGGGCCTGGTGCTCACTTGTGGTGTAGTTCTTTGACAACATTCTGCTTCTTCTACGTCATTAATCAGTTTAAGCTCTGCATCTCTCCTGGGGACAGTTCTAAGTGTATTTCTTCATGAAATTTTTCATTTCATCTAAATTTTCAAACTAATTGACATAGAGTTCTGCAAAATTATCTCTTACGATTTATTCAAATGCCCTTTGTTTATTTCCCATTAGCCATTTCTAATTTTATACCAGTTTGCTTTCTCCCTTTTTTCTTTGATTGGATGAGCATGTGTCTTGTCTCCTCTGTGTGTGTGTGTGTGTGTGTGTGTGCACATGTTTTCAAAGGGTAAACATTATTTTTTCACTTATTAGTTCTACCTTTTTCTACTTATAAACTACTTCATTTCTGCTTCAAATTTAATCATTCTCCCTTTTCTAATGTATGCTGCATTTTGCTGATAATTTTCTATTTGAGTTGGAAATTCAACTTATTTCATTTTTCCATTTTCATTTTTGTAAGTTTGCTAAGTTACGATTTTTTTCCTGACAACTTATTCTGATATAAAGTGTTGCCATTCTTTTTCTTATTATTATTTTTTAAATTTTGGAATTTTGACTTGAATTCTCCAGTAAATTGTTTAGTTAGATTTACTTTAAAAATGATTTAGTTGGAAAATCTGTTAAAATATATTATTGATTTCTAGGTGCATTACTTTGTGATTATAGCATGCTTTTATTTAATTTCTAATTTGTAGAACTTACTGATCTTTTTAGATGGATGACCTGATGAATGTTCAACTTTTGACAAAGTTCCACATACATTTGAAACAGATATATAATATCTCTTGTTTAGATGTGTTCAAACATAAATACATAAATACACACATTATATATGCTATATCTATAACCTTACTTACTTTTTTGTCCACTTGACTCAGTTTGAACTGAGAATGAATGGTACAATAAGGTTTCCACATATTAAGTAGTTTCTGGCATTTCTGTTTTATAAAGGTAGCCATCTATCTGGGGCATAGATACAGACAATTGACTATTATATCTTCCTTGTGATTTGTGGCCTTGAACATTATAAAGCATCTTCTTTTAGTGGTCTTAATGCCTTGTAACATGAAAGCAGCTCTTCTTGTTTGATATCAGGATTTTAGCCTTTCTGAATCATTTTGTTTAAGATATATATTTTGCATAAAAGATTGAACTGGATTCTGTTTCATGAGCCAATCTAAAAAATATTTTAAAAATTTTAGGACATAAGTTAGGCCAATTTACATTTATTGGTATGACTGATACCCTTCTAAAAACTCTATCATATTTTATACGTTTATTTTGAATATTATGTTTAATGAGTTTTTTGTAGGCAGTCTTTCTGTAGTCTGTTTAGTGTTTTGAATCCAGTGTTAGGTTTTATTTTCACTTTACATGTCATCTTTATATTAATACCTTTAATAATATTTTTCCACTACCACCCCCCTCCAAAGATACTTTGTGTTTCTAGAACATTTTGCTGTTGTTCTGGTTTGTCATTGGATTATGGTTTTAAATGTTACCTCTCTTCCAATGTTTTGCTTATCTTCTATAAGCAATGTTTTGCTTATCTTCTTTGCTTATCTTCTATAAAAATGCCAATTAAATATCAGGTGGATCTTATTTCCTTGTCTTACCTAACTTAACTCAGATCCTTTCTACTTTATTTCTTTCTATTGGCTGTTTTTATGTGTCTTCTTGCTATCCATTAGTATATTTTCAGAAATATCTATTTATTAATTAATTAATTATTAATTAATCTTTCAATTAATTATTTCTGTTATTATTTTGTATTATCTTTTCCATTTCCTTCCTGAAATCTGTCACTTTTTGGTTTACAACTGTACTTTCTACTTTATGAGGCCTTTTCTAGGTTTTGAATTTCTCACTTGATAATTTTATGTCTACATATGCTTATTTAATGATAATAATTCATTTTTTTTTATAATAATAGTCATTCTTTTTGGAGTATTGTTTTATAGAATTCTTCTGCCTCATCATTGTTTTTCTTCAGGAAAAGTGTCTTTATGTATTGGAAAAATTTTATTCTACTTTCTGTTTTCCTCATATAGTAATTTTGTAAATCTATTGCCAACCATATTTTGTTCTTTATAAGTATCTTGGATTTTCCAGTATATAGATGCTTAAGAATGGTGAAGGATTAGGTGACTCCCTTGAATTCTAAAGGAGCAGTGTTTCTAAGGAGTGCTATTAACAGCTCCCTAAGAACTAATATCCTGAGAAGCATCCTAATGAGACACCATTTGGAGTAGATAATATGTTTTTTCTATAGAGTTCTTAATTTCTACCACTAGTTTTCACCTTTTCTTTTTCCAACAATATTCTAAGAGATGCCTCTATCAAGTTTTTTTTCTTGTTTTACTTTCTTAGGTGGTAATTTTTTAAAACTGTCATCTTTGGTTTTGTGCATATTCAAGTTACTTCATTCTGATTCATTTTCTCAATGCTGATTTTTAAAAGAAATGTACTAATTTTCCACTATAGATTATGTTATATTATCTAAGCTTTTGATTAATGCCTTTGTCAGCTTAAAGGAGTTCCCTTTATTTTTAAATTTCTAAGGCTTTTGAATATTTGGTAGAACCCACCTTTAAAAAACTACCTGTGCCTGATTTGAATACATTTTAAGACACTGATTCCATTTCCTCAATATTATGGGACAATTCAGGTTGTCTGTTTCTTAAATCAGACCTGGTATTTCTTTTTTCTAGAATTTATCCATTTCACTCAAGCTTTCAAATTTGTTGACATAGCTTATTCATAGCATTTTAAAAAACATTTTAAAATTTGCAGTTATGCCTTCTTTCTATTATTTATACTTTAGGGGCTTGTCCTCTTTTTAAATTAGGTTTGTTATACATTCTAGTGTGAATTATTTTTTTTCAAAGAACCAACTGTTTATTTGGCCAAACCCCTTTATTTTATCTTTACTTTCTATTTCATTAAATTCTACTACTGAGTTTCTCATGTCCTTCTTCTACATTTGAACATATATGTATGAATATAGTATAATTATATTATAAAATAATAAATAATAGATATATATATAATTTAACCCATGAAAAATGTAAAAATTATATTTTATTTTCAAACATATGGCTTTTTAAAAGTTATAATTGTTGTTATTCACTTCTAATTCAATTGCATTGTTTTCAGAGAGTGTAATCTATCAGCTAAATAATACTTCAAATGCATTTTTGGTATAAATATATCTAGAATCTAGGATTTTTGATGTGGGAGAGTTTTATTAAATATCTACTTATACTACTGGAAGCAGAAACTAAAAGGTCATTCCATAATGTATATGTAGTATTAGAATCTTCCTTCAAAAAATCAATAAGTGACTTATTGGTACACATCTGTATTTCAGCATCTTCCTAAATCATCTATTCCTTATTCTTAAAGGGAGCTCTCTAGACTTCTAGCTGCTCAAGGTCAACAACAAGCATGTGACTTCTTTATTTTAACTTCTTCATATGCTGCTGTCTGATGCATTCTGGCACTTTACAAGTATTTGCTGAATAAAAGTATAAATGCAAAGATGAAACCAAATTTCTGAGATTTGAGACAGGCACAGCCTGAAGGCTGGCATGGAGTTCTGAAGTCATATATTTTATTGCCAAATTCCCACAGGACAATAACCCAGTAGATAGTCCTACTTACTCATTTTCAGATCCTGTTTTGAATGGACCAAGGACAGGACTAAGATCTCAGGTTTTAGTGCATCTTTAGTGCCCAATTTCAAGATGAACAAAATCTCAAAACATTAAAAAGTAAAGAAACTTTGATCAATATTTGTACATATCTGGAGATGCATTTTGTTCACAGATTTCTAGATTGCTTATACTTTCTCTGCTTTTCAGAGAATTTTGGGGTGTGTGTGTGTGTGTGTGTGTGTGTGTGTGTTTTAAGGACAGAAGAGTGGCCACATTAAAAGTGATCATGAGCAAAAATCCAATGCTTTGAAAAATGTTTGAACACAGTGTACAGAGAATAAAAATTACACATTCAATGATGCATCTCGGATCAAAATATGTTTCTAAGTGTAGAAGTAAAAGATCTCTTGTTGGAAGCCATGATAACAACCTCACAACCTTTGGACTTTACTTCAAACATCTGTAATTTCTCTGCTTGCTTTATATCTACCAGGGCAACTCTGGGCTGGGGAATAAGTTTCACTCTATTTTACATGTAATAGCATAGACTATCTTTTATAGTTATATAGTTGTTATAAGACTTGTAAGCTATTTTCTAATAATAGCATATTAAGTTTGATCTGGACTCTAGGTAAATTGTCCCAATACCAATCACAATATGGTAGATGACAATACAGTAAATTCAAAATAAATATCAAGGGACTTGACTAGTCTGTACCTCAATTAATTTTCCATCCACCTTCAGCAGAAATATAATCACAGGAAAGGTAATTTAACAAAGCAGGAAAGAATAATCATTTTACTTCACAGAAATAATTCTTTCTTTCTGTGCCACCATGATCTCTATTATATTCACTTAGTAGAAGAGAAACACTGATTATGAATATGAAACCATTGTGGAATATTGACAAGGGCAACATGGCAATATACTTTAAATTGAACTCATATTTCACTTTTAATTTTAGAAGGGCAGCAATAAAACTAGTGATTTCATTCATTTTCAAAAGAGCTGAAAATCTAGGAAATAAAGTGTTTTTATTTGGGACATTAGACCTCAGGCACCTCTCCTTGGATTGGCAGAGATTTTATCTTACTTAGCAAGTTCAATATGAATTTTATGTATCTATTTATAAGTTGGAAACATATTGGTATCAGTAAAAGTTTAATGATGCATGTGCTTTTCACCTGATTATATACTGTTCATTCAAATTTCTTATAGTAAATTCTGTTTAACTTTTACATCTTCTAAATAATGGAAATATTGCAGTGCTTAAAAATAGCATGCTTTAATTTATTGTCTATTCATCATGTGAGGTGAACTAATTGTTTTCAGACAATGTCCTAATCAGATACAGCAGTGAAATGTAATGAAAAAATTGTATTGGGTTGATTGGGTGATAGAATTGTGGATTGGGGGCATGCTATTTTCTACAGTATTTGTAATGAATAATGGCATCTAAAATTGTTCCAGGTGAAATCATCAGCTCTCATGAGCAAAACTTTGTATTGCTGAATAGAAAAAGTGAATGAATTCACCAATATATATAATTTTTCATTTAACACAGTTTTGGAAGCTAACAGGGCAATTGCTTATGCTTATAAATCTGAACCACTTAACATGACTGAAACTCTGCTTATCCCATATTAGAAGGGAAAAAGGCGGCCATGTATTTGACAGAAAACTTTCTCTTGACTGCATCTTACATTGTAAGATATAGGATATTATGGTTCCAAATATGGGAATTCAGGAGTTAGAAGTCTACATAAAGAATTCTACGGGGGAAGAGGGGAGAGGGAAATATCTGAAATGATCTGAAGTGGTCTGCTGTAAAAAGAGGTTTGCATCATTGTTTGATTCAGAAACTACGTAAACTGATATCAATACTGCATACTCCACACTCTACTCAGAAGGAAATTTATTTTAGCTATAAAGAGTTTTGGAAGAGCCAGTTTTAATTTTTATTATCTTTAATGGAATATATAAAAGTAGATAAACCCTACTTATAAATTTTGCTTTCACATATTCATATAGAAAGTATCTGGAAATATATGTATATATATATATATATATGGGCTTAGAAATATTTTACTTTTGATTCAGGAATTCCAGTTCTGTTAACCACAACTAAAGAAATAATTCATAATAAAAATAATCTTTACGTATAGTGACATCTATAGTTGCAGTAAATTGCCACTAAATTAAACATTGAACAACAATGGTTAACTAGGTACACCCAGTCAACTAAATATTAATATTCAAAAGAATTGCATTTCAAAATTGTTTGGCACTATGGGAAAATTATGCTTTAAAATTTAAATTCAAATAGGATAAAATACTGTACTTTACATAAAATTATAATCATGTTTAAAAGTAGACTGGAGGAAAACACAATTTTTTTCTATTTTTTATTTTTTGGAATTATTTTAACAAGCATAAGTCTTGTAAATGAGGGGGAAAAAACCACTAAAATATTTGTAAGGCCAACCACCAATCTATGTATTGAAAATATCCTGAAACACTAATTTTGTAGCCTGGTCTCTAATTAATGTTTTTTGTTTACCTACTGATTGTGTAAGAGAGAAAAATGTTTGCAAAAATTTACTAATTTCATTTGGTAAGATACTTCAAACAGATGAATATATTTGCAGTCGATGGGGAAGCTCTCTAATATAGCTAAGCATCAAGTACTGCAAAGGTGGTCTTCCTGACGGCTGCCAAGCTCTCTGTTCCTGTCATTTCTCACTCCCTGGGCACATCAATTTAGGTGGAGTCCTCTGGTGTATCAAGGGAAGGAAGAGGAGGTAAAAAATCATCACTGGTGCTATGCACTACTGTTCAGATGGTAAATTAGTACACCGTTTTTGGAGGGCCAGTTTCACATTCCATATCAAAACCTAAACAAATACATATATGTACACATATGCTTTGGCTAGGTAACTTTTGACATCTAGAAATATTTATTTGTGGTAAGAACATTTATCTCTGAACCATTTTTGGTATAAAAACTAGAAATAAATATGATGATGAAAATTAATTCATTTAAATACAGTGTAATATGTTTACTAGACAGAATGTTGAATAGCTATTAAAATCACATTTACAAATAATATTAAATATTAAGAATGCAATTAAATGATGTGAGAAAATGCTCATAAATTACTCTTTAAATGTTACAAAGCAATATGCATGCTTTGATTGCACACTTTAAGAAAAAGTGATATATTTTTAATGTAAAAAGAAATTGGAAATATATACAACAATTGATTTGCAGTGTGCAAGTCTGGGGTGATGAGATTGTGTTTGATTTTATATACTCTTTTTTCTTTTTCTTACTTTTTGGCTACGACCACCAGGGAAGTCCCTGATTTTATATAATCTTTTGTTTAGTTTACTCAGTTTAGAATTTTACAAATTTTTATAGTGTATAAATATATATATATATATATATATATATACACATATATATATACATATATATATATCAATACGGTAATCATAAAAAATTCATAAAAGAGCTTTTTTTGTTAGCTATTTAAAAATTGAGGCAAAGAGATTCAAACTATTTACTAAAATTGTGTGTGTGTATAAACTTAAGAATAAATTGTATTTACCTAAGCACTAACCTCTGATTCATTAACAAAGTAAGTTAATTTTAGCCACATTGCCAAAATATCTGTAAATAATCATGCAGTCATGTTTATTTCTCAGTGAGGCAAACCACAAATTCTCTGAACCGTAGCCAGAATAGATCAAAACGTTTTCTACTTCAATGGAAGCTTTGTTATAATCTCCATATGGAAGAGGAACAAAGTAAACACATCTGCTCTATGAAGTTGTTCTTCTGAACATTTCAGAAATAATGAATTAGACTGCATTTCAGACTGGTTTGATTGGGAGACAGAAGGTATTTCTGCCCAAGGCTTGTAAAGAAACTTTTGTTATGTGCATAAATATCTCAATTTCTACACGCCAACATCTTCATCTCCTGCCTCCGCTCTGCCAACCCAACACTTTTTAAAAGACAACATTTCTGTTCATTTTTTGTTGAACAGATAAACTCAGAAGTACATATATATAGATAGATGTATTATACATCTTTCTCTGCCTTTCACTATATCTTATAAATAGTCACAATTTGTATGTAATTTTGACTACCTGGGTTTTTATACAGCTTCTTGAATATAAATACTGATATTTAAAAATGCAATAAGATGTCACCACGTCAATTGTAAGATTTGGAAAGTGTTATTTATTCTTTTGGCGGAAATATTTCCCCAGTATTTATGATAACGAAGTTTATGATTAGCTAGCGAAAGTTAATCAGGTAAAGAAATTTGCTGGTGAAACTTCCTCCACTTCACGTAAAAACCAAAATATGTTCCCTTAATATCACCTGTCTGATACAATCATTTAATAGGTGAATACAGAATCACCAAAAATTTTTATTCATATATAAATGCTTTCATTTATTTAAAACATAAATGAGATCACATTACATATTAGTCTATAACTTATTTTTCCAATATACAATGAAAATTAATCTGCATTGCTATTGTGGAGATTATGTATGGTCAAATTATTTATTTTAGCTTTGATTAAAATTAAAGTTAAAATCATGACAATTACTTTAATAGTACAGATCTTGGACAAGGGTTTCCTCTTAAGCTACTGACACAGATTTTAAAAATTCAAGGTACTGAGCTGCCCAATGTAAATACATATATGGATAATGGTAAAAATTGGAGAATATGCACAAGACTTGAAGGTTCTAAGAACATACAAGTAGTCAGGTTGCTTAGGGATCTTTTGCCACATTCATATTTATTCTATACTTAGTAAGTATGAAATTGATTCTTGGCTAGTTCGTTTATAACACTCTCAAGAAAGATTCCAATTTATCCACAATGTTTTATCTTTATAAACTAACATTTACCTGTGAAACTAGACTGTTTATTTGATTTTGAAGGAAACTTTATTTCTCATGAATTTTTTATTGTCAATTAGATTCAAATTGACTCATTAACCTTGCCATATTTAAATTACTTATTGTGAATTCACTGATTCTTTTTATAATTGGGTAAAACTGTATAAACTGGTTAACATTCATTTGAAATGTAGAGGAAAAATAAACTTTTATCCTCTTTTCATCAAACGGTCCATAAAAATATAACACAGATTTTATCTTTGACAACACATAAGAAATCTATTTTATCCTGGTTTTTAAAATCTGCCCTGCATTTCCTTGTGTGGGTATACTACAACTTACTAACTATTCAATTTTTGATGGACATTTAGATTGCTTCAGGTATTTAAAACTTTTATAACACACTGAAAATATTACTTGTACCAAATAGATGATATGTATTTGTTGAATGAAAAATCATCTCTCAATTTTCCTCAGGTCTTGGAAAGTAGGGGTTGGGTACTTTCCACTTATTCAATTCTATATCCCAAGGCCCTCAACTCATAGCACACATGTGTAGTTCACTAAATTTTATTGAGTGTTGAAAATGTTTTGTGTATAGCTTGAATTTATGGCTAAGGTTGGAGATCCTTTTCCTAAAACATCCGAGTTGGATATATGGCTGGACTTCACAGGTATTAACTGTAGGTGCAGAATACCACACGAAAAGGACTTTCATGAACATGATGGAATGAAACCAAACCACAGAAAGAAGCCAGCACTCACCTGGACGAGGAACATAGCTATGTGGTTATATTCTCCACGGCCCCCTTGCTTAACAGGAACTGTCATAAAGAATTTGCTGCCATCTCTAGAAAACACGGGCTCCTCGTTCTAAAACATAGAAGCACATGCAACAATCTCAAAAGGGCATTTGAAAATTGTACTTCCAACTATTGCTAATACATGCATGGAATAGACCAATAATTGATTTAAGGTTAGTTTGGCAAATTGTCGAATTTTTTAAAAAATAAAAGTATCACAGTATGTTTTAAAGTGAACGCAATGATGCATTGGGCATATGTGTGTGTTTGAGTGATGAGATGGATGGGAAAGTTTCTTGCATACTGGATAGAAATGATTTACAATTAGACTGAAGACACTTTTTAAATTGGTTCAGAAAAGAACTTTCATATCTTCACATATGATATGATTGTGTTTAGAAATTTATCTTTCAAAAATAAAGAAAATGTTAACATCTGCACCAGTTTATCAAAATCATTTTTTTAATTTAGAAAATTTTCTAACATATAATGTTTAATACATTTTTCTGAAATCTTTTACTCAACAACTCAAGTTATTGAAGATACATTTCTGATGATGTACACATGAATTTACTGTAAATACAAAAATGAAAAGGCTGCAAAATTGGAAGGAATCCATTGAAAATAATTTAATTCAAATTTCCCATCCTCACTGCTCACCCCTTCACAAACACACAAAAACAGATGCCCATTTGATGATTTTTTAATTAAACTCTAGTAGCATGTTAAATCAATACAATTGTTTTTTAAAATTAAATGATGGATGATATACATATAGATTGCTTTCTTTTGCTCCAGGGGAAACATTAAGAAAATCGGTGTATGTAACAAAACATCGAGTTTTTTCTTTTGGATTAGTGAGAGTGATTATACATATGGTATAAAGAAAGGCTTTGGTATGGTTTCCTCAGTAGGTCTTCAGAATGCCTCACAACTATTTTTAGATGATTTGACCCTCCACTCTCTTCCTGCTCTCCTCTTCTTTCCTTCTCCTGCTTCCTGCATTTTCCTGCTCCAGTGCCTTTGCACTTTTTTTTACCCTTTGTCTGCCTCTTTCTCATCTCTCTCTCTTTTCCTTCCTCCCTCCCTCCCTCCCTCCCTTCCTTCCTTCCTTTCTTGGTGGAACCTATTTTTTTTTTTTTTTAATTTTTACTGGAGTATAGTTGATTTACAATGTTGTGTTCCTTTCTGCTGTACAGCAAACTGAATCAGTTATACATATACATATATGCACTTTTTTAGATTCTTTTCCCATATAGGCCATTACAGAGTATTGAGTGGAGTTCCCTGTGCTATACAGTAGATCCTTACTAGTTATTTATTTATATATAGTAATGTGTATATGTCAATTCTAATCTCCCAATTTATCCCTCTGCCTTTCCCCCCTGGAAACCATAAGTTTGTTTTCTACATCTGTGACTCTATTTCTGTTTTGGAAATAAGTTTATTTGTGTCCTTTTTTTAGATTCCACATATAAGCGATATTATGTGATATTTGTCTTTTTCTGACTTCACTCAGTATGACGATCTCTAGGTGCATCCATGTTGCTGCAAAAGGATCTTTTTTGATCTCATCTCTTTCTTGTATCTCTCATCAGTGAGGTGTTTCCTGATTACCCCATATAAAGTGTGATCAGGAAAGCCAGGTCATCCAACTGTGTCTGAATCCCTCATCCCACTTTTGCCTGCTGCCTACTATTTTCCGTACCACCTAACACCATGCATATTTTATGTATGTATACATTTGTTTGTACATGAATGGATATGTGTATATGTGCATATAGGTAGGTAGGTAGATAGAGAGGTAGGAGGTGTTCCTCTAGAATGTAAGCTCCATTCTTCACTGCTTTGTCTCCAGCACCCAGGACAGTGACTGTCACATAAATTGTACTTAATAATCATTTACTGAATGAATATGTAAATTAACAACTATTTCAATAACCTCGAGTCTGATTCTAGCTTTATCAGTAATAACATCCCATGATAGAAACATAAAAATATTATTTTCCTTGTCTACTTCATGGACACTCATGAAAATATAAGATGATATGTGTAATAAATTTAAAACTCTGAGGTAATACAATTCAAGGATGGGAAAATTGCATTACAAGACATATAATAAATACTGACAAGACACTTGACTGAGTGAATCACATTGTTCAACTATGTTCCATCTCTTGCCCCTGTGGAATATTTCTCTCTTTGCCTTTGCACATGGGGTTTCTTCTGTCTGGCCTAACCTTTCAGTCGTCCTTTTTGTGCTAAATCTTACTCATTTTTTACTTAAACTCAGAACAGAAACCATTTCCAAATTTCCTTAGTTAGAGAGTCTCTTCTAGTTAGGAAATCTCTCCTCAGAGATCCTGAATAGTACTCTGTATTCATCTCTAGTATGGCTTTCAGTGCACTCTATTATATAGTTGGCTTCCTTCACTAGGCAAGTAATAATTAAACTAAGTTTGTAATTTTATCTTTTTTAGCTCTATTGCCTAGGACACAGTAGGTGACCTTCTTATAGTTGAACAGATGAATGCATGTGCACAATGGGCAAAAATATTTGTTACATATATCACTTTATCCACCACATTTACTCCAAACTATTGGCTTCTCCCTTATTCAACATTCTCCTCCTGTGCTTTGCTCCAAGAATAAATTAGGTATGGGAATATCTGAGCAATGTCCTTTTTATGTTAGTCCCTGTTCCTCCAATTCTGGTACCTTAGAAATAGTTCATTTTAAAGAGTAGATGGGAATTATAATCTCCGATACATTGCTAGGTTTAAAAACTTTCACCATTGAACCGTAACTAGTTATAAACATACAGCTCTATGCAGAGCCTTTCCTGCAATCAAATAAAGTAGAGCCAGTCTAACTGTCTACATTTATGACCTTAAGCAAGGCAGTATTTATGGCACACAGGATAATGAGCTGAGGATAACAAAGTCCACCTCTTGGCCGAATATTTTTTACACCGGTTATTCCAACTATAAGTCTCTTGAAAGCTAGGGCAAACATGCCCACTTCTCTCTGCTCTTCTCACTATCCAGAAAACAAGCATATGAGTATTACATTAAATTTCTAATTTTCTTGGAAACTTGCTTCATCTCATTATACATTCTCATCCTTTAAATTTCATTGAATTCTAAGTATTTCCTGAAATTCCCTTAGAGCTTTTGGAGAAAAAGTTAACCATGACAAACTACTCCCTGCATTTTCTTATTGAATAATTGATAACTGGTTTCTTTATTTTAAAAAGTTTCTATTAAATAGTCATAAATTTGGGACTTAAAATGTAGATAACATAATCCCAAAAGAGCATGCGCTGTGTTGTTGTATGTTAGACTATTATGAAAGTCACTAGCAATTAAAATGGTAGCAAAATAGGTTTAATAACGCAGGCAATTTAGAATAAATCCACATTATGTTATTGTTTTCAATGATTTTTATTTTAAGTATCTAACTTAATTTTGTAAGAGCCCATTATTGGCTAAAAAAACAAGGTTTTTTTTCCCAATTTCATTTTGTACATTGACTAAGATTAAATAGTTCATATTGTTACCTATGGATAGATGATAGATGGATGATAGATAGATAAGATAGATAGATATAGATAGATAGACATGCCTATACTTCGAACAAGCAAAGGTTTAGCCTATTCACAATCCTTCTTATTCTTTTTCTTTATTTGTTCAACAAGTATATATGGATCTCTTCTTATAACCAGACTCCATATTAAGCATTTGTATTACAGTGGGTAACAAAAAATGAATAACCTTCCTGCTCTTGTGAATGTAGTAAAAAACTCACAGAACTAACTGTATGAGTGTTACATAAAGATTACACTTGACTTTAACTTTTACTGGGGAATGTGATTTGTTTAGGGTGGTTGGAGGAGGTGACTTCTTAAGCAGGTGATTTAGGCTGAGGTTTGACAAACGAGCAGCCGTCACATAAGAAAGTAGTTGAGAGAAATCTGTTCAGAAGGAAGAGTTCACATAAAGGTCCTGGGAATATGAGGGCTAATGGAGAAAATGGGAGAAAAGATGGTATGACACAGAGCTGGAAAGGCTTTCAACTTAATCCTTTGTAGACCCTTTAAGGATGTTGGTCTTTATCTGTAGAACAAAGGGGAGATAAAAATTGTTTTAGTCGTGAGAGAATATGAGTGTTGTGGGTAGTGACAATCAAATACATATTTTGAAAAGATCACTCAGCCAGTCTGCAGTGTGGAGAACAGATTGTCAGGTTCCTAAGGGGAACTCTCAACCCTAAGGGGTTGAGAGTTCACCAGTTAAGGAGGAAATGCAGTGCCTGTAGTTTGATCCTGTATGGTGTTTGTGAATTGGAGAAAAGTAAATTGACTTGAGGTCTTTGAGAGTAAAATCAAAATAACTTGGTGATGAATAACATATGCAGATAAGGATAAGACAGTGTTTAAAAATCCCCACTAGGTTTATGATTTTGATAGCTGGATGGATAAATATGTCCTTGACTCCTATGATAAGAAGACAGATTTACTGGAAGAGAGAGGAGTTCAGTTTGCACCTGTGGAGTGTGCAGTTACTTTTATAGATTCAGGAGAAGATGCCAAGCATGAATTTGGATATTTCAGAACTCAGAAGTGAGTTGCCTGGGGCTATACACTTGGTGGTGGTAACTGAAACCACAGATGTATATGACACCCAGGGAGAGAATATAAAATAAAAGAGCACTGTAAAGAACAAAACAAATCAAAACCAAACAAGCCAAACAAAAGACTTCCCTTTGCAAAAAGTAGTGATGAAATTAGTAGTAAAATGGGCTCAGCTATATTTGAATAATCTATTTGTGTTTCCTTCTGAAATGTCCAGTATGAAAGCATGTTGTAGAGATGTTTGTTTATTCTTCTGTCACCATCTGGATTCCAGCTTCATTTATATCACAAGCTAGCATTATGAGCTAGGATATATCTAAGGAAAGAAATGTTCACCTGAATAATCTCCACATAACCAATTTATGTGGAGGTTTCGTCAATTTTCTGGGTGATTTGACCAATGCTGATGGTTTGTAGTTTTAATGGGTCACATCTTTTTCTCTTTCTTCTATACAAACATTTACTTATATGAATGGTCCTGAAAATGGATCCTGGTAGTTATTCTACAATTTATGTCCTACAAAAAACAGAAGTAATCTTTCCACAAATGATGTCATAGAGCCCAAGTTATAAACATTTTAAGGAAAAAGACTCATTTATTCAAACATAACAAAGCCTTAAATTCATACTACTGAAATAACTTTTGAGAAAAAGTTATACATAACAAATGAGTGAACAGGATGGGCATGATGGACAAAATGTGACATAAAGAGACCACCTATACCATACCTGTTTAGATAGCCATGTATCTGATGTCATCTCATATTTCTGAAACAAAACAATTAACTCCATGAAGCATCTAAAGACCAAAATGAGCACGCATCAATTTAAGCTTTTTTACACTGTTATCCTATAGGCACTTTTTTCCTTCCTGCAGCTGGTGAAATACCACGAGAGATCACATTGTCATTATTGATTTAAACTGAATGAATAAGTAGAGAATTGGGATGAAATGATATTTTAATTATAGTCTTTTCTTTGGTGAACTCCTTCAGAATTCTCAGTTGTATTTAACCAGAGACAGAAGATCATTTTCCAGCTCCGTTTGATTACTTCATTCAAACTGTTTTGAACCACTAGACACTGTCTCTTTTCACATCTAGGCATCATCAGGAAACAAATACTAAGTCCTTCCAAAAAACTGGGCAAACAGCCAGGAATAAAATTTAAAAGTGGACATTTTGTCAACATTCGATCCACTCTTACCATAGTCATTTTTTCCCCTTAGGGAAAACAATTAAACATTTGAAATGGCAAAATTTTATGTATCTTTAAAATAATCTTGCATAGGATCAGAACCAAAATTATATTTCAAAAAGCAAAATTAGACAAATTTCATCTCAAGTTGAATATGTGTAGATAAAATAAATTTTAGTAATGCTGTTTACATGTAGTAACTTATGAAATATCTTGTGGTTCTCTGGAAAAAATGACTCTATAATAAAAGTATTAAAATGAAGAAAACTAAATCATAATATGTTAGAGATTTTACCTCTATGCAAAAGTACGCATTTCAAATTGTAAATAATGATTATTATTTATTTATAGGGTTTTCTTTTTCTTTACCAATTTCCTCTTTTAAAGCCATATTATTATTACATTATAATTAACCATTTTCCATTTTCAGGGCTTTTTTCTTCCAATAGATTTTCTCTATATACAGACAACAGAAAAACATCTAACTAAATCATTCCTTGATTTTCTAGTCACACTTCAGCAATAATCATCCTTGATATCTGTAAAACACAGACACACACAAAAATATGTCAGTGCCACTGCTCATTAGTGTCACTAAGTTCTGTTAGAATCCACGAGGGTCCAAAACTTCACATGCAATTATCTGTCTTATTATTTCTATTATTGTAGAAAGTAAAAATTTTAAACTCCATAAATGGAACAGAAATATAATAGAATATCAATAAGGTATCAATTCAAGAATATGATAGGGTTCCTATATCTTTTCTATTGAAGCACTTTACCTATATAGATTTTCCCTATATAGAGATGGCAGGCTTTCTCTAACTAGAATACGTATATGCATGAACAATTTTTAAATGACTTTGTAATTGTCTCAGTAAGAAAGCATCCAGAACACTTTAACAAATAAATGATGAAATCCTGGTCAATCTATAAGCCAGCCAGATGAAAAAGGATAATTGAAATAAATTTTCTAATATATGCAAGCTAAATGTAAAGAGTGTCAGCGAAACCCAATAAGTAAATGGCTGATGTATCAACTTTGTTTTCATATCTATGCTCATCATTCCAATCACAGATAAATTTTTTCCTCTTTATTGCTATCTTTTACAGACCATTTAAAAATTATGTTTAAAAATATTGAAGTGTAATTTGCATATAGTGAAATGTACAGATCGTAAGTTTATGTGATGAGTTTTGATAAAAGTATTTACATCCCATCAAGATATATGACCTTTACATTTCCAAACACATTTCCTCGTGCCCCTTCACAGTTTGCAAAAAGGCAACTACTCTTCCATACCTTTTTCCATAGATTAGTTTTGCCTGTTTTAGAAATTCAGATAATGGGAATCATGTATTATGTACTCTTTTGTGTGGGGCTTCTTTTACACCACGTTTTTGAGATTCATTCATATTGTTCAGTGTATCAGTATTCTGTTTCTTTTTAAATTGCAGAGTGGAATGTCACTGTATTCATATGCCTCATTTTGTTTATTCATTTCTTGTTAATGGACAGTTGGATAGTTTCCAGTTTTTAGCTATTGTGAATAAAGCTTCTCTAAAAAAGACTTTTTTAAAACAAATCCTTTGGTGGAAACAGGTTTTTATTTCTCATGCAAATATCTAGGAATGGAGCTCCTGAGATATATATGGACACACATATATATTTATATATGTGTGTTTAACTTTGAGACTACAAAATCATTCTTTTAAAGTAAAGTCACACCTCTACCCACAAAGAATGAGATTTGCAATTCTCCGCATTCTTATCAGCAGTTAAAACTGTCACCCTTTTTGTTGTTGTTTTAATTTTATTCATTTTAATGGTATGTAGTGTTACGTCATTATGATTTAATCTATATTTTCCTAATGTCTAACAATTCTGAGTACTTTTTCATGAATTTGTTACTTCCTTACAAGTTTCTGTTCACACATTTTGACTTTTTCATTGGGTTGTCTTTTATTATTGAAATGTATATATTTCTTCGTCAGATGCACATTTTGAAAAATATTTTCTCCCAGTCTGTGGTTAGCTGTTCGATTTCCTAATAGGGTCTTTGATGAGAAGTTTCTAATTTTGATGATGTCTAATTTATTTTTTTTTTATGATAAATGACTACTTTGTCTATTCAATATAGTGAAGTTATAGTCCATCTTTTCATCTAGAAGATTGAGAGTACTAGCTTTTAGATTTAAGGCTGTAGTGTGTCTCAGATTAATTTTAGAATATAGTATAAGAAATGTCAACCATCACTGTATTTTCCATCCGGTTATTGATTGTTCCAGTGCCATTTCCCCCTACTGAACTGCTTTGGCACCTATGTTGAAAATCAATTGATCATATAAATATAGATCTATTTCTGGAAACACTATTCAGTTCAATTGATCTATTTGTGTGTTCTTTTGCCTCCACTATAATCTCTAAGTTTCTGTGGCTTTCTGGTTATTCCTGAAATCATGTAGTGCAACTCCTCCAATTATTATCTTTTTTTTTTTACTGTATTGATTTAGCTGGTCAGGTCTTTTGTAGTTCCATATGCATTTTAAAACTATCTTGTCTGTTTCTACCAAAAAAAGAAAGTCTGCTGAGATTTTAATTCATATTGTATTGAAACTATAGTACAATTTGAGTAGAACTGACATCTACAACATGAAGCCTTTCAATTCAGGAATGTGGCTTAGCTTCTTCTTTAGGTCTTCTTTAATGCCTTTCAGCAATGTTTTAGTTTTCAGTATTAGGATTTTGCCACTCTTTGTTAAATTTATTCCTATGTACCTAATGTTTTAAAGATTTTAATAGTATTTTTATTTTCCATCATAATATTACCAATCTTAGAAATATATTTTGTTGCTTCTTAAATCTTTATTTTGAAACAGGTGCAAAATTACAGAGAAGTTAAAAGATCAGTTCAAGAAACATCTGCATATCCTTTAGACATATTCCTCATGTATTTATATTGTGCTTCATTTGCTTTATTATTATATATCTCTCTCCGCTGCTTCTAAACTATTTGAGAGGCTGGTAGAAGTCTCTTTTTTCAAAATCAATTAAAAATTAGAAATTTACTTTTTTTCTAAGCAATTTGACAGCAATTCTGAAGTATTGTATCCATTTACCCCTCAATAATTCAGTGAGCATTTCTTAAGAAAATTGTAGTATCCTATATATTTACATATTTTTTACAGTAAAATGATAAAAATCAGGAAAGGGAAAAAACAATTGAAGTTGGTGCCTTGACTTATGAATTGTCATCTATTCTAGTATTTTTGGTAGATTACTTACATTTTATTTATACAATAATATCATCTACAAATAAAGATAATTTTACTTCTTCCTTACCAATCATCATGATAGTTATTCTTTGAAAGTTACTCTGATTAGAGTCTCTAATAAGTTTGCTTAACAGAGTAGAATGTGTATCCCTACCTTATTGTTGATCTTTAGGTGAACAAGGATAATGTTTCACTATTGAGTATAATATTTATTGGTTACTTTGTGGGTATCCTTCATCATACTGGGGATGTTACTTTCTATTCATTTACGTTGAAAGTCATCATGAATGAATGTTGAGTTTTGTCAGTTGCTTTTTCTTCATCTATTAAGATAATTGTTTATTTATTTTTCTATTTTTTTTCTGTTGAAACAGTGAATTACATTGATTTTCAATATAAACTAATCTTAAATTCCAGGGTAAAACCCCATTTAGTCAAGATGCACTATTCTCAGTGTTGTCCAGAATGATATATTAATATGATAAAAAATTTTTTGAATGCAATGTTCATAACAAATATCCATCTAAAATGGTCTCTCTTGCAACGTCCTTGTCTAGTTTTGGTAGCATGATAATGTTACCCTTATAAAAATAAGTTGAGAAGTTCTCTTCATTTTCCACTTTCTAGAGAATGTAGGAATGGTAGAAACTATTCCATTATTCCCCAGTTTTATTGAGATATAATTGACATACAACATAGTATAAGGTGTACAACATAATTATGTGATACATGTATATATTATGAAATGATCACCACAATAAGTTTAGTTAATAGCCATCATCTCATATAGCTAACAAGTTTTCTCCTTGTCATGAGAACTTTCAAGATTTACTCTTTCAGCTATTTTTAAATATATAATACAGTATTTAACTATAGTCATCATGTTGTACATTACTTCCCCAGAACTTATTACCTTTTAACTGAAGTTGTACCTTTTAAACACCTTTACCCAATTCTCCCACCCCGACTCCTGACTCTAAAAAGCACAAATCTAATCTTTGTTTCTATAAGTTTGCTTTTTTATATTTCATGTATAAGTGAGATCATACAGTACTTGTCTTTTGCTGTCTGACTTATTTCACTTAGCATACATGCCCTCAGGTTCCATCTATGTTGTCACAAATGGCAAAATTTCCTTTTTAATGGCTGAATAGTATTACATTGCATATATATGACATATTTCATTTATCCATTCATCCACTGATGAATACTTAGGTTTTTTCCCATGTCTTGGTTATTATAAATAATGTTGCAATGACATTGGGGTTGCAAATATCTCTTCAAGATAGTGATTTTATTTCCTTCAGATATATACCCAGAAGTTGAATTGTTGAATCATATAGTAGTTCTGTTTTTAATTTTTTGAGTATCTGCCTTACTGTTTCCCATAGTGGATATACCATATACATTCCCACCACAAAACACAAGGATTCATTTTTCTCCACCTCCTCACCAACACTTGTTATTTTCTGTCTTTTTGATAACAGCCATTCCAACATGTATGAGGTGATATCTCATTATGGTTTTGATTTGCATTTCCCTAATGATTAGAGATGTTGGGCACTTTTCATATACCATTGGTTATTTGAATATCTTCTTTGAAAAATGTCTACTTTAGGTCATTTGCCCATTTTTTAATTGGATTATTACTTTTTTGCTATTGAGGTATATGGGTTCTTTATATATTTTGGATATTAACCCCTTATCAGACATATGATTTGCAGATATTTTCTCCCATTCTGTAGGTTGGTTTTTCATTTTGTTGACTGTTTTTTTGCTGTGCAGAGGCTTTTTAATTTGACATAGTTTATGTTTTATTTTGTTGCTTGTGCTTTAGATGTTATATCCAAAAATCCAATCCAAGACCAAAGTCAAGAAAGTTTTCCCCTTTGTTTTCTTCAAGGATTTTTTATGGATTCATGTCTTTTATTTGTCTTTAATCCATTTAGATTTAATTTCTGTGAATGGTATAAATAGGGGTCCAATTTCATTTTTCTGTATGTGGTTATACAGTTTTCCCAGTACCATTTCTTGAAGAGACTGTCCTTTTCCCATTGCATGTTCTTGGCTCCCTTATCAAATAGCAGTTGGATATATATGTGGCAGTTTATTCCTGGGCTCTCTATTATGATCCATGGGTCTATGTGTCTATTTTTATTCCAGTATTATACTGTTTTAATTAACATAGCTTTTTAGCATAGTTTGAAATCTGGGAGTATGATGCCTCCAGTTTTGATTTTCTTTCACATGATTGCTTTTGCTATTCAGGGTATTTTGTTGCTCCATACAAATTTTAGAATATTTTATTTATTTCTGTAAAAAAATGCCACTGCAATCTGATTTGTATTGCATTAAATCTACAGACGAACATGTTAACAACACTAATTTTTCCAATCCATGAACACAAGACATCTTTTCTTTTTTTTCTGTCTTTCTCAATTTTTTTTGTCAGTGTCCTATAGTTTTCAGTATAGATATCTTTCACCTCCTAAGATAAACTCATTCCTAAATATTTTATTGTTTTGGATTCTATTGTAAATGGGATCATTTTCTTTTATTCTTTTTCAGATAATTTGTTATTATATATAAACAGTACTGAATAATGTATGTTGATTTTGCATCCTGCAACTTTACTGAATTCATTGATTAGATCTAATGGTTTTTGGTGGAGTCTTCAGTATTTTCTATGTATAAAATCATATTGTCTGCAAATAGAGGCAATTTTACTTCTTCCTTTCTAATTCTGATGGATTTTATTTCTTTCTCTTATCTGAAAATCTTTCAGTACTATGTTGAATAAGAGTGGTGAGAGTGGGCATCCTTGTCTTGTTCCTGATCTTAGAGGAAAAGCTTTTAGCTTTTCACCATTGAGTATGAAGTTAGCTATGAGTTTGTCATATATCGACTTTATTGTGTTGCAATATGTTCCCTTTAGAGCCACTTTGTTGAGAGTTTTTTTCATAAATGGATGTTGAATTTTGTCAAATGCTTTTTTCTGCATCTATTGAGATGATTTTTATCTTTCATTCTATTAATGTGGTGTATCACATTTATTGACTTGCATATGTTGAATCACCTTTACATCTGAGGGATGAATCCCACTTGATCATTGTATATGATCCTTCTAATATGCTTCTGAATTCAGTTTGCTTGTATTTTGTTGAGAATTTTTACATTTATATTCACCAGTGATATGGGTCTTCATTTTCTTTTCTTGTAGAATCCTTGTCTGGATGCAATATCAGAGTAATGCTTGCCACATAAAATGAGTTTGAGAGTGTCCCCTCCTCTTTGACATTTGGGAAGTGTTTTGCTGTTCATTACTCCAAAGTCTCCAAGTATTGTGCAACTTGCAGATTCTCTATTTGCTTCTCTCTCTGAGGCAGGCCCTTTACTTGCACAGCTAAGCACTGAGATAAAGACTTAAGAGACCTTTACATATATTGCTGAAGTTCTTTTATATATAGCTCCTATCCTGTGGTACTTGTCCTGCAAAATTCAGCCACCACAATAGCCTCAAACTCTGATCCTCCCTGCCTTTTTGGATTAGTGATACACTTGTGCTTTTCTTGGATGCCATCTCCTTGCACTGTGGCCTCAAATGTGTCACCAGTAGGAAGCCATAGCTTCATTTGACCATTTGTGTTTTGACTGCCTTATTGTCCAATGTCTGAATATAGTTGTTTAATATATTTTGTAAAGTGTTATAGTTGATTACTATAGAGATGCAAGGCTGGTAACATTTACTCCATCTTGTCCAGAAGCGTAAGTTTGAAAATTCTGTTGTTAAATAATTGAGAACCCTTTACCAAATACCAAATATGTAATATAACAATTTAAACTTATTAAAGTATTCCCTTTACTAAGAACCTTAAAATTACACATATAGAATCTATTGCAGAGTTTATAAAATATGATTATAGAAATTGAAATACAACCTACTTTCAAAACATAGTTGCTGAAGAATCATGTTTTTTTTTTTTTACTATTTTTAGATAATTTAAAGACAGAGACACTTATTTTAGAAGACTAATCTGAACTACAGAAAAAAAGATGAATTTTTGGAATTGTTTAAAAATGACGGGAAAGAAATATCACATATTCTCAAGTTAATCACTGTCAAAAAGTAGAGAGAAAGCCTACATTTGAGAATGAAACTAACATGGCTTGGACTACCCTTTATACTATATAAGAATTCATTGTTTTAAACCTTAATTTGTTCTCTTCTGTTTATCATCTATATTTCTTACTTCAAAGTATGGAAGATTTATGAATTAAAGTATACACTCCTAATAGCTTTGGAAGTTAAATATTGAAGTCTTTGCACAAAGAATTGTTTAATTTTCCTTTGAAAGGTAGCATAAACTATTATATTTTAAGCATAAAGGAAAGTAAATTATACTCACTCTACTACAAGCACCAGTAGTGGTCTCACAGACTGTGAGGATGGAGATGTTCTGAGGTCGATTTAACCATCTGACCACCGTCTTGGTATTGCTTACCCATTTAACCATAGTGATATAGTATTCTCTAGTTCAGAAACAAAATTAAAATTTACATTTAGAGCCAGAGAACGTGTACAGCACCAATAATATACACTTGTTATTTTACACGCAGAATAAATGAAACACTATAAGGATGTCACATCATGTTAATCTCCATTTATATATATATATATACACATCTGCTTCTTCAAATATTGACATATATAAATACAAATATATGTGTGTGCGTATGTATGTAAACACATGCACATATACATATATACATAAATATACAGAATATCTGAGAATAAATTTGAAAGTGAATGATTTCACAGAAGGAAAATTTTTGGAAAAAATAAAAATAATCAAGATAATAGACATTTATAAATAATTTGCTATTTTCTATCGATCAGTACAGTGCTAACATATGTGCAAAATAAGAAAAAAATTTCTAAGCTATATTCTAGTTTACTTTTTCAAAAATTCATTCAATAATCAATTAAAAGGCAAATCTTATTATTGATTTAATACTTATTTCTTATGTATGACTTCCATGTTATCTCACTTTATCCACAGGACTTGAGCCACAGAGCCATGAACGGTTTGCTTTGGTCTTTTTCCATTACCGGACAATGGAAATATAATCTTATTCATAATATTTTTTACAATATTATTTTTTTAATCTTATTTATTTGAAAAAGTTAAAAACAAAGAAGGAATCAAATTAAAGAATACGAAGGGTTACTGAATTCTTGGTAAAGTGAGGATGCTAATTAGTGGAGCCTATAATGTCCTCACAATGGTTGTAGATTGGGAAAGCTTATATTTTTCCTTTATAGAGTCTATGTCTGGAAATTTACATAATATATCACAAATCCCCCCAACCCACACATAACAAAATGCAATCATTAATACTGATTCAATTTATGATAAAAAGAAAAAAAAATTTCCAACAAAATTGCCCAGTTTCAAAATAGATGAGATGATTTACAAATGGTTTGAAAAATGCCATCCATGAATATTGTCTTAAAATGAATGCATCAGGTTTTTAAGTGACTTTGAAAAAAATCACCTATGAAAGTAAAACCTTGTAATACAAATCACCTCTCCTTAGACACATTGAGTTAGACATTCAGCTACCTGAATCTCACATTTCTAACATTACTGAGTAGTTAGTGCTTCCTCTCGAAAACCGGTTAGCCCATCAAAGTAAAGATGTCAGAAGGACAAGCATAACTTGTCATACAGTGAAACCTGCCATATCTTCTTCAATAATCTCTTCAAGCTATCCAGCACCTTTCACAACTAGCTGAGTACCACTTGAAAACTGCCTAGAAACTCAGTGAAATCATAAAATAAAGTTACCTAAATAAAGTTAACAAGGCAACTTTGAATCAAATATGCTACTGGTTTAGGATTAATCTTCAGCCAAATCAATGGGCCTTGTGATTCTTTAAAGATCTATGTCTTGTTCACTTTCACTGCGCTTTGTTTAAACTGATTTATTTTGCATGCATTACCATATTGGGCAGTGTGAATATTAAAAAGGGGGAAATATAGGCATTAACGTCTAAGAAATTTACCTAGAAGATTTAGCATGGAGAAAAATGATAGTGGATACTATAATTAATCAGGAAAAAAGTGCTGAATTGTGATAATATATATTTCTGAGTAATTGGCATAAATGTTGTGCAAAATTGAAGTAAAAAATAATTTGATTGTTGTAAACAACTGACCAAAGACTGCAAAATCAAGGTGGTAATATTTATTGAAAAATCTGGAGAGAACTGACATATAGAAGAATTTCAAACCTGATGAGAAATTTGTCTCATTTAGCTAAAGTGACTAATATTATATTTTGTGCCAAATGAGAAGAATTAATATGAATGGTTTTTAAAATAAATAACAAGAGGAACAACAAACAAAATTTAAATATTAATTTTGAGTGTTTTCCTTTCAAAGTAGCCCTCAGGTGAAATGTTTTAAGAACATCTTTGTAATGTCTTCCCAGACATTGACACATTATATTAACTACATAAGATGAAAAATCTTGATTTAAAAGAAAATTCATACTTAAAAAACATTAAAATTCAACTGGTGCAAATCTAGTGAATAAATGGTTTTTAAACAGAACACTAAGTTAGGTATAAAATTAAGTTAAAAATTGTTTACAGTCAAGACACATAATAATCAAACTATCAAAAATTAAAGACAAAATATTAAAAGAAGCAAGGGAAAAGCAACAAAAAACATACAAGGGAATCACCAAAAGGTTAACAGCTGATCTTTCAGCAGAAACTCTGCAAGCCAGAAGGGAGTGGCAGGAAATATTTAAAGTGATGGAAGGGAAAGACCTACAACCAAGATTACTCTACCCAGCAAAGATCTCATTCATATTCAACGGAGAAATTAAAACCTTTAGAGACAAGCAAAATCTAAGAGAATTCAGCTCTACCAAACCAGCTATACAACAAATGCTAAAGGAACTTCTCTAAGTGGGAAACACAAGAGAAGAAAAGGACCTACAAAAACAAACCCAAAACAATTAAGAAAATGGTCATAGGAACATACATATTGATAATTACCTTAAACGTGAATGGATTAAATGCTCCAACCAAAAGACACAGGCTTGCTGAATGGATACAAAAACAAGACCCATCTATATGCTGTCTACAAGAGACCCACTTCAGACCTACGGACACATACAGATTGAAAGTGAGGGGATGGAAAAAGATATTCCATGCAAATGGAAATCAAAAGAAAGCTGGAGTAGCAATACTCATATCAGATAAGATAGATTTTAAAATAAAGAATGTTACAAGAGACAAGGAAGGATATCGCATAACGATCAAGGGATCAATCAAAGAAGAAGATATAACAATTATAAATATATATGCACCCAACATAGGAGCACCTCAATACATAAGGGAACTGCTAACAGCTCTAAAAGAAGAAATCGACAGTAACACAATAATAGTGGGGGACTTTAACACCACACTTGCACCAATGGACAGATCACCCAAACAGAAAATTAATAGGAAACACAAGCTTTAAATGACACAATAGACCAGATAGATTTAATCTATATTTATAGGACATTCCATCCAAAAACTGCAGATTACACCTTCTTCTCAAGTGTGCATGGAACATTCTCTAGGATGGATCACATCTTGTATCACAAATGAAGCCTCAGTAAATTTAAGAAAATTGAACTCATATCAAGCATCTTTTCTAACCACAACGCTATGAGATTAGAAATCAATTACAGGAAAAAAACGTAAAACACACAAACATATGGAGGCTAAACACTACGTTACTAAATAACCAAGAGATCACTGAAGAAATCAAAGAGGAAATCAAAAAATACCTAGAGACAAATGACAATGAAAACATGACGATCCAAAACCTATGGGATGCAGCAAAAGCAGTTCTAAGAGGGAAGTGTATAGCAATACAATCCTACCTCAAGAAACAAGAAAAATCTCAAATAAACGATCTAACATTACACCTAAAGAAACTAGAGAAAGAAGAACAAATAAAACCCAAAGTTAGCAGAAGGAAAGAAATCATAGAGATTAGAGCAGAAATAAATGAAACAGAAACAAAGAAAATAATAGCAAATATCAATAAAACTAAAAGCTGGTTCTTTGAGAAGATAAACAAAATTGATAAACCATTAGCCAGACTCATCAAGAAAAAGAGGGAGAGGACTCAAATCAGTAAAATTAGAAATGAAATAGGAGAAGTTACAACACACACCGCAGAAATACAGAGCATCCTAAGAGACTACTACAAGCAACTCTATGCCAAGAAAATGGACAACCTGGAAGAAATGGACAAATTCTTCGAAAGGTATAACCTTCCAAGACTGAACCAGGAAGAAATTGAAAATTTGAACAGACCAATCACAAGTAATGAAATTGAAACTGTGATTAAAAATCATCCAACAAACAAAGCCCAGGACCAGATGGCTTCACAGGTGAATTCTATCAATCATTGAGAGAAGAGCTAACACCCATCCTTCTCAAACTCTTCCAAAAAATTGCAAAGGAAGGAACACTCCCAAACTCATTCTATGAGGTCACCATCACCCTGATACCAAAACCAGACAAAGATACTACAAAAAGAGAAAATTACAGATCAATATCACTGATGAATATAGATGCAAAAATCCTCAACAAAATACTAGCAAACAGAATCCAACAACACATTAAAAGGATCATACACCACGATCAAGTGGGATTTATCCCAGGGATGCAAGGATTCTCCAATATATGCAAATCAATCAATGTGATACACCATATTAAGGAATTGAAGAATAAGAACCATATGATCATCTCAATAGTTGCAGAAAAAGCTTTTGACAAAATTCAACACCCATTTATGATAAAAACTCTTCAGAAAGTGGTGATAGAGGGAACCTACCTCAACTTAATAAAGGCCATATATGACAAATGCACAGCAAACATCATTCTCAATGGTGAAAAACTGAAAGCACTTCCTCTAAGATCAGGAACAAGACAAGGATGTCCACTCTCACAACTATTATTCAACACAGTTTTGGAAGTCCTAGCCACAGCAATCAGAGAAGAAAAAGAAATAAAAGGAATCCAAATTGGAAAAGAGGAAGTAAAATTGTCACTGTTTGCAGATGACATGATACTATACATGGAGAATCCTAAAGATGCCACCAGAAAACTACTAGAGTTAATCAGTGAATTTGTTAAAGTTGCTGGATACAAAATTAATGCACAGAAATCTCTTGCATTCCTATACACTCATGATGAAAAATCTGAAAGAGAAATTAAGGAAACACTCCCATTTACCATTGCAACAAAAAGAATAAAATATCTAGGAATAAACCTACCTAGGGAGACAAAAGACTTGTAGGCAGAAAACTATAAGACACTGATGAAAGAAATTAAAGATGATACCAATAGATGGAGAGATATACTATGTTCTTGGATTGGGAGAATCAACATTGTGAAAATGACTATACTACCCAAAGCAATCTACAGATTCAATGCAATCCCTATCAAATTACCAATGGCATTTTTTACGGAGCTAGAACAAAAAATCTTAAAATTTGTATGGAGACACAAAAGACCCCGAATAGCCAAAGCAGTCTTGAGGGGAAAAAAACAGAGCTGGAGGAATCAGACTCCCTGACTTCAGACTATACTATAAAGCTACAGTAATCAAGACAATATGGTACTGGCACAAAAACAGAAACATAGATCAATGGAACAAGATAGCAATTCCAGAGATAAACCCATGCATCTATGGTCAACTAATCTATGACAAAGGAGACAAGGATACACAATGGAGAAAAGACAGTCTCTTCAATAAGTGGGGCTGGGAAAACTGGACAGCTACATGTAAAAGAATGAAATTAGAACACTCCCTAACACCATACGCAAAAATAAATTCAAAATGGATTAGAGACCTAAATGTAAGACCTGACACTATAAAACTCTTAGAGGAAAACATAGGAAGAACACTCTTTGACATAAATCACAGCAAGATCTTTTTTGATCCACCTCCTAGAGTAAAGACAATAAAAACAAAAATAAACAAATGGGACCTAATGAAATTTCAAAGATTTTGCACAGCAAAGGAAACCATAAACAAGACGAAAAGACAACCCTCAGAATGGGAGAAAATATTTGCAAATGTATCAACGGACAAAGGATTAATCTCCAAAATATATAAACAGCTCATGCAGCTCAATATTAAAAAAACAAACAACCCAATCCAAAAATGGGCAGAAGACCTAAACAGACATTTCTCCAAAGAAGACATACAGATGGCCAAGAAGCACATGAAAAGCTGCTCAACATCACTAATTATTAGAGAAATGCAAATCAAAAGCACAGTGAGGTATCACCTCACACCAGTTAGAATGGGCATCATCAGAAAAGTCTACAAACAACAAATGCTGGGGAGGGTGTGGAGAACAGGGAACCCTCTCGCACTGTTGGTGGGAATGTAAATTGATACAGCCACTATGGAGAACAGTATGGAGGTTCCTTAAAAAACTAAAAATAGAATTACCATATGATCCAGCAATCCCACTACTGGGCATATACCCAGAGGAAAACGTAATTCAAAAAGACACATGTACCCCAATATTCATTGCAGCACTACTTACAATAGCCAGGTCATGGGAGCAACCTAAATGCCCATCGACAGATGAATGGATAAAGAAGATGTGGTACATATATACAGTGGAATATTACTCAGCCATAAAAAGGAACGAAATTGGGTCATTTGTAGAGACGTGGATGTATCTAGAGACTGTCATACAAAATGAAGTAAGTCAGAAAGAGAAAAACGAATATCGTATATTAACGCATATATGTGGAACCTAGAAAAATGGTACAGATGAACCGGTTTGCAGGGCAGAAAGTGAGACACAGATGTAGAGAACAAACGTATGGACACCAAGGGGGGAAAGCAGCAGGGGGGTGGGGGTGGTGGTGTGATGAATTGGGAGATTGGGATTGACATGTATACACTGATGTGTATAAAATGGATGACTAATAAGAACCTGCTGTATAAAAAAATAAATTAAATAAAGTTCAAAATTTCAAAAAAAAAAGAAAAACAAACAAAAATTATTTATAGTCATACCACTTACATTTCTCTTTGATTAAATAATATGATTTTGTGTGTTTGTACATAAAGTATCTTATGTTCATAAGCAAAATTTAGTCTTATGTGAGATATCTTAGTACATATATTCATAAGGATGAGAGATCTCCCCAAAATAGAACTTGTAAAGTCCACTGGGGTAATTTCCAACCATTGAGGTTTCCATAATAAAGTGTTGGAAATATCCAAAATGAAAGATAAGTAGAACTTGGCACGTAAGAAGGGAGAAAAGATATTTACTAACTAAATTACATCCTGTATTCTTTCTTTGTTCCAAGGTCCTAGGTGCACATCTCCTTATGATTTATAAAGACTTGTTCAGTTTGCTTATAAGTATTTAGGGTTCCTCTGAATGAGGAAATAAGGAAGTGCCCTTACCTGAAAATGCCACACTCCTTGGCCTGCCTGCTGCAGATGTGGCTGTCCTCCTGGAACTCCATCTCATGAACACATTAGATCTGGTGTCCCATGACCAGTGGCCAGCGAAAGTGTCCCTTCCTTATAACTGGCTTTCCTGCTTGTTCCTAGTCTCCATGGCTCTGGATTACCCAGGAAGTCCTCGAGGATCTGGTCCTCTTGAGCCACAGAGACAGAGACAAGCGGGTTAGAGGGATTGCACTCAAGTCAAGAAAGACTTTCTATTAGCTGGGTGGTCTGGCACAAGAGATCTAATTGTTCACAAGGGTATGTGGAATGGAGGCAATAGCATCTCCAGCAGACAGGTAGATTAGCAGTCACACCTGTGTTTTCACTGGCTTCCTGTCCAATCACTGCTCTTTGTTCACAACAGTCTTTGTGCACATATGGTTACTCTGAGCTCACTCTCTTCCAGATAACCCAAGATCTCTGCCCACAAGTGTATTGTGATGACATTCATGACCAACTCATAGCTCGTGTCCTCCAAAGACCTCTGTTAATATCCATGCTTTACTTGTAAGAAGGGTCACTTCCATCAACACAGATAAATTTATTAATTAGATTTTATTGGAAGGTATAGACATTCACTGGCAGAATAAGAGACGCAGACTAGACATACTTCAATTAAATAGGAAGAAAAACCATGGCAGTTCAAGCCCAGAATGACAGGGGCAATATGACAGTATCATATCAATGAAACAGGATGAGAACAATGTGTCACAAAGGGTGGATGACTAAAGAAAGATTTCTGGTAAGTAAAATGTCAAAGGCAGAGAGTGAGGAGAACCTAAAGACAAACCACTGTCTTTATTCTTCAGCCTGGAGATGAATGAACACAGGAGATAACCACTTCTCCAAAACAATGTGACAAGTCCCTAAATCTGCATGATTCATTATTATAAAAATACTTCCTCTAAAAGTTAACTATGTATTTTTAAGTTCATACTTAAATTCTCCAATAAAGGTACATAGGCTTGCAATACCTATGGGAATACTGTCACTAATAAATATGGGAAAATTGCAATTAATACTGGTACCAACAAACTATTAATTTGTATATTTATATAGCTAACATTTTCAAAAAAGAAAAATAATTTGTGTTAGCTTATAATGATTTAAGAATACTGTGGTAAATAAAATTAGGAAGACAGATAAAGGAAAATAAGTTACAGGGAATACCCAGGTGTCACCAAGGGTAAACTCCATGTCCAAAATACACTGATGCAAACAGTTGAAACATGATTCGTTACACAATCTACAATGCACTTGAGAAAAATATCGCAGGTTTTCAGGAAAAGTACAAGTATTACTTAGGTAAACCATAGATGCGTGTGCATGTGTGTGTGTGTGTGTGGAGAGAGAGACACAGAGAGATTGAAAGACACACACCACACACACACAAAGACAGAGGGAAAGAGACAGGGACAGAAACAGAACTAGAAACAGAGACAGAACACTTTTCACATGGCATCAGAGAAATTATTGTGTGTTCTTCTGGACATCTCCAACACATCCCTAAAGTAATAAGAATGATAAATTTTCAGGCAAATATTATCCTTAAATCATGTCTGTTGAATATTCCCCATTTGCCAAATCTATTCTCGAATTTGCCCCTTACCACTCACCCCCACGGTCTCCAGAGGCTGGCCTCTACAAAGAGGCTCCCTCGCCCAAGAGAGACTTCTGGAGGAACTCAAAGCTTTAGAGGAGACAGTTCAGAGTGTTTATTGCCAGGACCCACTCCCTATTAGGGCCCGGTTTGGCAATGACTTAATTGTTCTACCTGTGGACAGGTCCTGTTGGTCCATTCTGTTCTTCAGCTACAAGCCTCTTCAGGTTTCCTAAGTGAGCCTGCCCTTGCTCCTTCAGTCCTGGGGCAGTAAACGCTTTCTGCTATTGCAGACTCTGTGTTGCTTTCCCATCCCTTGTGAGTTTCCTTTTAATCCCATGCATATCTTTGTTAATAGTCCCTTAATTAACTGCACTTCAATGACCCCTCTTGAGTGTTTTTAATTTCCAGGACCCTGACCAATAAATTATGGAAAATGTTATGCTCTTTTAGATCTCAAATGTCTATCTAACTAGGGAGGGCACAATAGTTTTCTAGCAAATTTCCATATGGCTAAAGTACTAAGTGTTAAATATTATAGATATTGATAATCCTAAAACAAAATCAAGGAAAAGTATGAGTTTAGTTTCCATTTGATCTGCAGATAAATGCAGCACTGTTTGATTTGCACCATGGATAGCTCTGTTTTGTTCACGTTTGTGTGTTTGTAGGCCCAACAAGGTAATACCGGTGCTCAGAGAGGTTAAATGCAGATGATAGGAAATTGGACTAAAGCTTTCACCAGGAAAAAATGAGCAAGGAAACATAAAAACTGAATATTCCTGGGGAATATTGAAGAAAACATTCTGAAGTAAATTTTGGTCTTGAGTTTTCCAACAAAAAGAGTAAATCATACACTTTGGTGCACCAAAAGTGCCAGAAGTGCCAATTGTGGTTTCACATGCCACAACCGGCACTTACATAACTACGAGGCAGAAAAAGGAAACATGTTACATACATTGTGCAGATAAGGTATTACATGACTCTCCCAAATGTAGACCAAGTTCATTGCTAAACCAGCATACCTGAATTACAGTTAAGAACTTTTTCTTCACAGGATTCTTCCTCATTCTTAGAGGGATCTAGTATACCATTCTATGTACTGGATTTCCAACATCTAAAGATATGTGATATCTTTTCGCAGTGGGTGACTAATTTGATCACATTGTACCTCAAATATTAAACAGATATATGCTTAACTCATACTCTAATAATGACAATTGATTCTGTCTTTATGAATCTTTGTATTTGATGACACTGCTATGTCCTACCTGGTGAACTCATTAGAAAGACTCTTAGGTAACAGCATCAAGGTCAGGAATCACTACCTTCTATTAGAAAGAAACCTGGATATTATAAAATTGACTTCCATTTCAAAGATTTAAAAACCTGATAAAAATGAGAAATTATTATTTTAAGATTAGGGTATTCAGGCTTAGAGAAAGGTACAGTGACTTATCCAAGGTCACACAATAAAGTGGCAATAGAGATGTGACTCAAACACTCCAGGTTAGTGCTCTTTATTGTTAATTCAGAGCACTGAACAAACCAGAGAAAAAGATAAGCCTTAAGGATCACATAAAATATTAATAATTTTCATAATTGCTTCATTTGTGTCCAATGTTTCATGACTGGTAAACCAAGCTCAGAAGTAGAAGTTTCAACTGATTTAGTCAACTGTACTGTATTCTATATGTCAATTTTAATGACCCTGTAAGATCTTTCATCACAACCTAGATGAAATGCTCTATAACTTGAAACAGGCTTTACTTCACTTTCTACCTCTGCTACCAACTAATCTTAAGCATACTTTTTCTTTGGGCCCCATCTTTTCCATCAATAATAGGAACAGTTTATATTAGATCATTAATGGGGGCCTTTCCAGTGTAAGCATTCCATATATTTTTAATAACTTTTCAAGTAGGAAAAATTTCTACATGCTAAAGGTTGCACTATCTGTGAAAATCCCAAATATGATGAAATTTTCCCAAATATGTCAATGGAACACTGAATGGAATTTCTACTTGAATCAGTCACCCTGTGATTATTTTTGATGTCATCAAAACAAACTCTAAGCTTAGCCTTATACCATTCCATATAGTATAAAACTATTTTCCTAAATCAGCTGCCTATTCCATCTCCAGGACTGCTGTAAATTTTCACAGGATTAAAATATTTGAAAGAATCACCTTTGAAGTCTGAGACCACTCTGGATTTCACAATCCACATGGTCATTTGATTAGTTGTTCAAATATTGGAAATTTTGCTAATATTAAAATTATGTTTCTGACCCATAAAATGTGTTTCTTTTCTCCCCACTCAGACTTAAATAAGCAGGATTCTTATGCAGGATATTTCAAAACAAAATCTCATTAAATTTCTCTGCGTGGAAAACAAAGCTAGGGAATCATTGATTGGCAAGTTACAGGGTAAAAGTTGGAAAATTACACACATTTTAGGAAGATTATACTCTTTGAAAGAGGACCATTTAAAAACATTGAGTGACTATTTTCAGGAAGAAAATTCAGTGGAAAATTATCCTTTGTCCCCATCTCTCTGTCACATCTCCTGCCAAAGAGCTAATTCTTGGTATTAGTATATTTAGTCATTTTGTGGTGCTGGTAATGACCTCAAAACTCTAAATGCTTCCTGGGAACAACAAGAGATCCAGAATGAGTTCATTCCTGCACTAATGGACACAACCTCAGTTTTATTTTCAAGTGAATTTGTTGAGCTGATCACATCTCTCTCTAAATTGCAACAAAATGATAATTGGAGTTGAAAGATCTATCTTCCGGTAAAAGTGAAATGGAAATTACATACCTTGATTTAAAGTTATCAGGTGGCATGAGTTCCAAAGTATGAGTTGGTCCATATAGGTTTACAACATATAATTTGATTGTTGGGTTCACTTGACCTGCCTTTGAGAAAATGAAAGTTGCAATGCAAATACATTATTAGAATATATTGAGAAAGAAAGAAAATGCATTTTTTAATAGATCTTTATTGGAGAATAATTGCTTCACAATACTGTGTTAGTTTCTGTTGTACAACAAAGTGAATCAGCCATATGTATACACATGTCCCCTCATCCCCTCCCTCTTGCACCCCCTCCTATCCCACCCCTCTAGGTCATGGCAAAGCACTGAGCTAATCGCACTGTGCTATGCTGCTGCTTCCCACTAGCTATCTATTTTACATTTGGTAGTGTATATATGTCCATGCCACTCTCACTTTGTCCCAGCTTCCCTCCCCCACCCCTGACACCGTGTCCTCAAGTCCATTCTCTGTCTACGTCTTTATTCCTGCCCTGCCACTGGTTCATCAGTACCAATTTTTTTTTTTTTTTTACATTCTATATATATGAGTAAGTCAGAAAGAGAAAAGAAAATGCATTTTGATTCTTTTACAATTTTGTGTTAGAATGGGGAAAAAAGTTTAATTTCTCTGAAGTAGAAATGATTTTAAATTCAACAACTTGATTGCTTTCAATTGTTTTTGTAGATTGCTGCTTCTCTAGCATTTTAGTCAGACAATTAAAGGTGACAGAAAATCATGATGACTTTACTCATTAGGCAATGCTGTGTGTTCTTCCCCTAGAATGACACCAGAAGGGCTGGCTTTACAAAACAACTAGTAGATAAAGCAGCTGCTCACACTATAGGATACGAAAAGCAAAGGAAAGAAAGCTTGGCTAATTTAAAAAAAAAAAAAAAAGAAGAACAAGAAAGAAAAAGAAAACCTACCCAATCCCACTGCCACATGTTTAAAATTCCACAATACCTAATTTCTTCCATGCATTAATCATCATAGGTTTTCCTTTAAATTATAATGAATACTAAATGAGGTATAAATGTCCCTTGGGATGTGGGCCATGGAGCAGAATGCCCTCACTGTGTACCTGGCATGAAGACTAGAAAGACAGTGGTAAGAAAATGTAATTTGAGTTTATTAAATCAAAATTTATGAAATAATAACTAGGCTGTATAGCAGTTTCTACGCTTCTGGCTCCTACTATGTGTTAAAGCATCACATGAATTATCTTATTATATGTTCCTACTACAGTCCTAAGACCTATTTATAACCATTTTCCAGATGAAAATGGAGAAGCTTAGCAAATTGTGCAGGGTGAAACATCCAGCAACTGAGGGAGCTAGTATTTAACCCCAGGATGCTCTTAACTGCTCTAGATTTGCTTCCGTTCATTCCTAGGCAATGGCCTTCAAAGTTTTTCTAAATACACTGTGAACTCTTAGGGAGCAGAAATGGGAACTTCCGCCAATATAGCTCAAGCAGGTAGGATGAATGAATGAAACAATGTTTATGTGAATAAATAATTAACAGAATCAATTGGCTACTTGTGGCTCAATGTGTTTCTAAACAATACACCAGTATCATTGTGGTGTAGCTGCTTTGTGAAGAGAAGACCATGTGATATATACAGAGAAGGACAAGGAAATTAAAAGCGAGGTGAATTAAAAGACCTGACACAAATCTAAAGGGAATGATAACACTGATTTAAAGATACCAAAGAAAGATTCATGTTCAAGGAACTGGTACTGACAAAACCCAGAGTTAAATCAGGAGCAGAAGCAACGTAATGCATCCCACCAATAATCAGTAATCGCTCCTCAAGAATGTTTTAAGTTATTAAAAATAACGGACATGGAGGGGAGGGAGGAGGGATGAATAGACGAAGTAACAGGATTTGTAGAGCAGTGACAAATACTCTGTGTGTTTCATTACACATATGTCCAAAACCATAACGCACAACAACAAGATTGAACTGGAATGTAAACTCTGTACTTTGGGTGATTATGATGCGTCAATGGAGCTTCATCAATTACATCAAACACACAACTCTGATGGGGGACGCTAAGTGGGAGCTGGGGGTATATGGCACAAACACCTTCCTTCCCCTCAAGTTTGCTATGAATCTTAACCTGCCCTTAAAAAATAAAGTCTTCATTAAAACAATGACTAGCACATTTGTGGGAGCGTATCACACACATCAGAAGTTTGATCCAAAGAAAGGAGTCCAGAAAGGCTTTCATTTTAGAAATGCAGTGACTATGAAGAGAGATTATGAAAATGGTTCATATGATAAAGGGCTTCCTGGAAGATTAGCTATGAGGCCTGCCTCACAGAGAAGGTTCAGGTGTCAAATTTTGTAAAGCTTTTTTTTTTTTAAAATTAATTAATTAATTAATTTATTTATTTATGGCTGTGTTGGGTCTTCGTTTCTGTGCGAGGGCTTTCTCTAGTTGCGGCAAGCAGGGACCACTCTTCATCGCGGTGCGCGGGCCTCTCACTATCGCGGCCCCTCTTGTTGCGGAGCACAGGCTCCATACGCGCAGGCTCAGTAATTGTGGCTCACGGGCCCAGTTGCTCCGTGGCATGTGGGATCCTCCCAGACCAGGGCTCGAACCCGTGTCCCCTGCATTGGCAGGCAGATTCTCAACCACTGCGCCACCAGGGAAGCCCTGTAAAGCTTTTTATTGCTCTAAAACCCTCCAGTGCTTGGGTTCATCTGCCTTGGGCAATTTAACCTTCTACCTCATTTAGAAGGTCCCTTTCACATCACTTTTGTTTTAATTCAATTGCCACGTTTCTCCCTGAAGGTATTGGTCTTTCTCTGTATTTTTTGAGTCTAACCATTTCTCTAGCTTGATCAGGTATGTTAAAATTTAGAGCTGGGGCAGAGTATTTAGTAGTGTCATTCAAAGTGCTTTTTTTAAACCAGCAGCATCAATTAGAACCATAAAAACACAAATTCATGGGCCCCAAACGGACGGACCTATATTCAGACCCAGAATAAGAATCTTTGGGTGTGGACCTAAAAATCTGTGTTGTAACAAGATTTCCAGATGATTATAATTAGTATGCAAATGTTGCTAAAACACTGATATATGTGCATATATCTATATATAGATATATAGTACTGCTCAGCAGTTATTAAAGGTGAACTTGCATGAAAATCATCCAGAGGGCCTGGAAAGCTGATTAAACCACTGACCACTGAGGCCTACCTCCAGCATTTTTAATGTCTAGATGGGACATGAGAATTCGCATTCCTAATAATTTCCCAGATGAGGCTGATATTGCTGGTAAAAGGGCAACATTTTGAGAACTGGTTCAGTTTAATCTATGAATCAGAAAAATCTGGGTTCAATTTTGACTGTTATTTATTGGATATGAACCATGGACAGGATGTTAAAGATCCTCAAGTATTATTTTATTTGATTCTCAAAAATGAGACATTTCTCTGAGAATATGTCACAGTCAGAAGTTTTGAGCCAAAGTAGTTTTCCTTTCAGTGGAAAAAACCATCTCATACTTTTGTTATAGGGACTAACAAAAAAGATGATTTTCAAAAGTGCCAAAAAATAGTATATACTTAATTACATAATTAATTAACTCATGAATTAAAAATAATGGTTAGACTGATTTTTCTAGTGAGTGAAAAACTGTGTTCATATTTTTTATCTTTCAAAAAACTGATTAAAGAAAAAGAGAAGTTAAATTAAATTTGATCAATTTTTATGAATTCTTATCAGTGATGCCTAATTTTATGACATACTTTGTCAAAGATATACACAGTTATTACCACATATTAAGGCAGTTTTTTTCAGGTCTATAGGACTGTACAGGATCACGGGTATCCCAATTAGCTTTCACATGAAAACAAATTAAAAGTTGTGTACACACCATGAGTCTAAAAGTCCATGATTCAAGTACAAGATAAAGTTAGAAAGCCATTACTATAACAAAGCATTTATGAAAAATGCCAACTAATTTATTATATGAATTTAAAATACTTTCAGATTCAAATAAAAGAAAAGTTTGGAGCCATCATTAAACAAGAGGATCATTGATAAATGAAAACATAACCACTTAACATCCGTTTGGTTCAAAGGCAATGCAAGTTTGTTATCTCCCTCTGAATCTGTATGAAATTACTGGAACTGAAAGAAAGTAAAGAAATGAAAACATCTAAAAAAAAAGTTGTGTACACCTATGGTCAGTTTTAGACAAAAAACAAACATTAAGCTGTTTCCAAAATTCAGCTGTCTAGCATTCTATAATCTCAATTTGATTTCTTTCCTTGGAGATTTGAAATTAAGTGCACATTGCAAGTTCATTTGTACCCTTTAATATTTGAATTGTTTCAATAGTTTGCAAATTAGAGGAGTTCATCTATTCGCTTTTTAATAGTCTAATTTTCTACAAAGACTGCAAACCCATAGAATCCTTCCTCTATGATTCTGAAACACAAGCCTCAGGAATACTTAACCTTATTTTGCTGGCAACCAAACTGTCATTAAACGAGATAATGTTTTAACTAAGAAGATTAACCTGAGTTGCTGAGATAGAACTGTGCATCTTTTTTTGTGCTGAATTGCTAATGATAGAGTATTTTATGACTTCTGAATTATGCTGAATTAAGCAAAATACAAATATATTTGTTTAGTGTAAGTATTTCATTAGTAAACCTGACCACATCGGGTATTTGCTGCACTCGTTTTAATCTAGTTTAATTTGAAGCACAATTTAGTGTGAACTCCATGCATTACTTCTATGTCTAAAGCACCACTTTTTTGAAAGTTTATTGCATAAGTAAGAACAAATCAAAATAACACATTTGTTAGTGGAAAAACTAACAAACATTTTTTTTAAACCAGAGTAGAAAATAATGAGACTTTGAAAATTCAAGTAATAGACCCAAAATTATTCTGAAATTTATTCTGAGAACAAGGATGAAAACCCAGACCTAGTTTCTTTGAGTCCTGTTGTCTTAAGTACCTGGGCAGATATTTCTACTGACAGCCACCTGAGGACTTGGGATTCTTTCTCTTTGGCCACTATAATATTTGTCTTTATTTTTAATACTTCTCAATGGTAGCCATTAATACGCACTCAGGACCTTCATTATGTATTACGTACATCATGCATTAGATACATCATTTATTAAATATACAGGCTAAGAATGTTACTCATACAGAGCTGAGTCATTTGTAGTTAATGGAGCAAAGAGAGCTCCACATCTATTCGTTAACTTGACGAGATATTTTGATTCCAGCTACATCTTCTGAGATACAAGTTAATCTCTGGTAGTTTTAGAGAGAAAGAGAGAGAGAGCGAGACAGAATCAATAAATTTGAGTTATTTCTCTGTTCTCTAAATAACTATGACTTTTATAAAAGGACTTAGCCTTTTAGAAGCTTAGTTGGCCCAATTGTAAAACAGAGGCACTTGTGAAGACGGCTGAATGTAGAAAAAAAGTGAAAAGTCTCCCTGAAAATATATAGCATATTATTAGCACACATGATTTACCCATTTAATAAACAAACATTAATATTATTTTATGCCTAGCTTTACTATTAAGAAATATTAATTAATTAAATAATAACATTAAATAAAAACAAATTATCTAGGTTTGTCAACCCAGTATCTTCTGACTTACTGCTGACTTATTTAGATTTTCTCAGATGTTTCTGAATGTCTATTTGTTTGCTTCAGTCTTGATAAAATTATAAGGCCTAGGAGTGTACAAGTTCAAGCACCAAGAGTCTGTAACTGAGAAGGCAACTCGAAGATGCAGCTATTACATATGGCTCTTCTGTGTGAATCCTAAAATCCCCACTCCTCTTGGAAAATGAATTACAGAAAGTGGTCCCCTCCCTGGGGTTGATTTTATTCCCTTTGTGCAATGTACACACTGAACAGCTCTGAGTGACTGTCTTGCTTATTGACATGTGCTTTTCACAGTATGGACCCATTCTTCATTTTGTATTTACATTGTCAGGTGAACTTTCATTATTATAAGTAAATCAAATGGGGTGAGAATATATTTCAAAAATCTTTTAATTTTTTCTCTGGAAAAAAAAAACAGGTACAGGTATGCTGTACCCGCACAAACTGTCATACATAAAACATGGCTAAATCTACAATTGGAGAAGACATAAGTACTTTTCTTGGAGTACCATACAAATGTCTTGGGAAATATAATTATTTTGTTGTTAGGTCAAATTGCCATTTTTTCCTGAAGAGCACTGAGTATATGTGCTTTCAGATCTATGTCCAGAGAAGACCATAAAAATAATATTTCAAAATCATGGAATTTGATTCTTCTCAAACCTGCTGTTTTCCGTAGCTGTCAATCAGTCACTCTGTTACTACAACCTATTGGAAGGAAGATAGGATGGGGAAAAAGACAGCATAGAATCTCCCTGAGGAAACAGGCTTCGCAGCCCTGACTCTCCGTATTCACTACTTTCCTTCCTCCTGTCCCCACCTTGGATAACTTGAGTCTTGTGGATGATCGGAAAATGAGGAAAGTCATCCCCCCCGACCACACCTTCATTGCAGGAGTAGAATAATACACGTGATGGGTAATTTTTCCAGTACTCTGCCCAGTTAAGGTACTGCACAAACTTAAAGGTATAAAACCTATTGTACTTTGGAAACACAAGGTACAACTCACTAAAGAAATGGCTTAATGAAGACTTCTAAATGAAATCAGCAGCCTTCTCTTACCTCATTAAGAGCTAAAATGTATAAACTTGAATTTTAAAAGTTTTCTATAAGCCATCCTTACATGATTAATGCTTGGGGGGGGGGACTCACTTTTTTTGTTTTGTAAACATGGGGAAAATAAACTTTAAAGCAAGAGACCTTAAATAATTAACGATGACATATAAGAGAAAAACCAATACACTCCAGATGTTTCCACAGCCTGCTTTCAGAGGCCTCACCCAACACTTAAAAATAGTTTTGCTATCTGGGCAGGGTTTCCATATTTGCTTCACTCAATAAAACTATTCCATCTATTCCAGCTATGCCTGGCTATGGTTCTACCCCAGCATTTGATAAAGTATGTTCCAGAGTATGCTCTGCCAAAATAATACTGGTGCTAATATTAATACTAATAAATTCTCTCTGCTTAGTCTATTCTTTATTGGTGATTCTTTATGTTTAGTCTATTTTTTATTGAGATTCTTTATGCTTAGTCTATTCCTTACTAGAGATTCTTTATGCTGTCTACTTTTTATAGGAGATTTATAACACACATTAACAAGCAGTATATTAAGTGCGCTAAGAAATCATCTGAAAAAAAGCTAGATTTTTTTTTTTAAACTGAGAATTCCCAACTTATTTGACTGTGGCACTTTTTGCTCCTGTATAATAGCTATTAACAGCTCACAGAATATACCTTGGAGAAACTTTTGCCCTGGGATCAATGCTGCTTCTTATGTTTTCTCACCCTCTTTTCAACTAGGAAGGTGAGGGATAAAGAATGAGAGCATCAAAGTGAAAGAAATACAGCAAAAGTTCCTGCACCCTTGAATCACCTTTAGCTGTTCATACACAAGCACTGCACACAGACCACTGCAAGCTCTTAAAATGACGACTCTGTCGACTGGTAAGGGGGCTTATTTTATTCTCCAAAGACAACTTGTTCATGAACCGAGAATACTATCAATCAAGTCACTGGCACACAGAGAAGGGGGACAAACAGCACTTCCACATTACTTACCTTAGGATACGGATACTTCTTTCCTTTGGGATACAAAGCTCCAGTAAACCGGGGGATAACCATGTTAGGCACCAAGGAATCATTTATCATCAGGAAGGCAAGCCTTTCTCCATCTGGTGACCACCAGTGGGCGATGTGAGAATGCAGAAGTTCCTCTAGAATAAACGAGTGTTATTTGAAAACAACTGTAGATGTGGGTTCAGTGACCCACAAACATCTGTCCTTGAAATCTTTATTGTACATAAATATTTCCTATACAGTGTGGTGGATTTTATCAACTTCGTGAAGAATTCTTTATTTCTGAGCTACCCTTTTAATCCCAAGAAAAGAAGATGCAAAGGAAGGAAAGAATAAAGCAGTGAAGTCAGGATTTCATGGATTGTCAACAATGTGAACAGAGGAGATGAAAGCACTATCAGAGCAAAAAGAATGAGAACAGTAATTGAAGACTGAAACATGGCATAAAACCATATTCGTGTCGCTCTTCATTCATATCTTCATTCAACCATATTTCCATCCTCTCGTCATCAAACAAGTGGAATACCTACTAGATTCGTTAAACTATTCTAAGTTCTAAGGAAATAAAATTTTAAAAATATACTGGATATCTTTCATGTGACCCCAGATCCACTATCCACTTTTCTACACCTGATTTCTGGCCCAGGAAATTAACCTGTATGAACTATATCAAAAGGGCTCCCGTGCTCTCTAGAGCATGGTCACTAGGGTACCTTGGCAAGAGATTAGAAGGAGAGTAAAGTCAGAGTATGTATTCCCTTGGCTCTGTCCTGAAATGTCACCTGAGGCTTGTTGTGTGCCTTAAATGATTTCAGTACTCCTATCAGTGCAGCCTCATCTACACAATGTTCTCTTTTTGTATCTGATAATGGCTCACTTCTATCGTCATAGGGGTGCACAATGTCTGGTTGCTACTAGTCTAGATTATAGTTCTGTCATTTATGGATCCCCTGCACCTTCACCTCTGTAAATTATCTTTTTGTAAATAAAATTAGATTTCAAAATTAGATTTTGAGATTAGGTTGGAGATCTTTGATGTAATAATAACCTTTCTGGGGGGAATTGGGAGTATAGATAATCCATAGCAAGGCATGGAATCATGAATAATCAATTGTCACTAGTGATGATATAGAATAAAATGCAGCTAGAGAGGAAAAGTGTCTGGAGGACAAGTGATTGTGACACTCAGTTGCTCCAAAAATGGCAATGATAAAGATTATAAGTGAAGTTCTTATGAGACCTCAGAGGGATTACATAGGAATAAACAGAAACTGAAATCATGACAACTAAATTAGGAAAACACAAAAGGTCACCATGGCAACTTTGGAGTCCCTCTCTTCTGTAGTTGAAGGGCAGATGTGGCTGAGGTCCGAGAGAACATAGAAAGTGTTGCACAGGAGCAACACAAATGAGGGTCTCAACTTCACTTGTGTTTTAAAGCTAAGAGAGCAATATTGGTAGAGAAGTATTGGAAGCCTGACAAACAGGCTAAGGATGCCTGGGTAGATGCGTGCAGTACACTTGCTGCTTTCTGGATCAGTCTCATAAATAACACATTTTATAGTGGAATGTCGGCTGAAGACTTTGAACCTCAAAATTTCCACAAGTCTTCTTGCTGACTGAGGCAACCTCTATACAAGGGAGCTAGACCTTCTCTGCATAAAGGCAGAGTGAAAGATTAATTCCTGTAAATTTTAAGAGTCTACATCCCTAGGGAAAAGGTTAGAGATGTAGTAGCCTGGGATACACTGGAATATCTATTAAAAAGTGAGAAAATTTGTTGGGATTATATTTATTTGAAAGTAAAGAGGGCCTATACTCTGGATTTTGAAGAACACCGTAAACTACATTCACATGTGCTGACCTGTTTTATTCCCAGGTAACCTGTAAAACTGCCAGTTCTGAGAAGAACCTGAGCAGGAGAGGGCTGTGCAGCAGATCAAGGCCATGGTCCAATCTTTCCTACCATCTTCACCCTGTGACCCAGCAGATACGATGGTAATCCAAGTGTCCTTCCCAAACAGAGATGTTGTGTGAAGCTTCCGGCAATCACCATATGACAATCAGAGCACAGGCATTACAAGCTTTAGGGAAAGGCCATTTTCTCCTGTGCCGATAAATATTCACCAATTCAAAAGCAGCTCTCTACTGAGCTATGGTAGAAATAATTAGCCTGACCATGGGATACCAAGTGACTATGCAACCCAAACTACCCATCATGAACTGACTCTTAACTGATTCACTGACCATAAAACTAAACACATACAGCTATATTCCACTCTAAGATAGAAGTGGTTTATATGGAACCGGACTAGAACGTATAAGTGAGCTGCCCATCGTATTGCATCCTCTGCCTAATCCTTTGTTCTTCATTTCACATCGATGCCTCAGGATGCCTATGCCTCTGACACCCTGACATAAGCTGGCAGAGGAGGAGTAAATGTAGGCCTGGATTATGGGCAGGTTTGCATGATGTACTTGAACACACTGGAACTGGACAGGCTCTGCACTATAATCTTACCCAGGAGTGGCATAAAAAGACTATAATAAACATAAATCCTCCCAGTTGGAAGACTTTTAAACAAGATATTTAGTTCTCTACTTCTTGCGGAAGGAGACTTGGCTTGAAGCATAGGTCCACCCAGACTCATGCATAGTAACTAATAAATGGCCACCTGATCAGGGATACGGAAAAGTAAAATTACAGAATTAGTGGCAGGAAGTCTAGGGAAAATAAGTGCATGGACTTGTCAGGAGGGGTAAAAATGTAAAAAATTTGAAGATATTAGTGCCCTGCTTAAGGGCCACCAGAGCACATCCATAGCAGGAGAGGCTCTCAATGACCAGACGGACAGTATGACCGCCGAGCGCATGCCAGTTTGTCTCTGGCTGCCAATGATAGTGATCATTACTAAACCCTTGACATGGCATTATTTCCCAGCAGGCCCAGCGGACTACCTGGTGACAAGTGGATTACATGGTAACTCTTCCATCAAGAAAGGGTAGAATTTTGCCATAACAGAAATCGATACATATTCTAGATATGGATATGTCTTTGCTGCCTGTAGCCCTCTGAGCACTGCTGTTCATGGACTTACAGAATAACTTATCCATTACCGCAATAGCCCACACTATGTCACCTCCAAACAGCAAATATTTTCTAGCAAAAGGAAGGCAATGGACTCAGAATGGCATTCACTGATTTCATCAGGCTCCCCACTAGCCGGGCTTGATAGGAGAGTAAAATAGTCTGCTCTACCTCGACTTAGGCACTATTTTTTTGACAACATCCTTGAAGTTGGGATGTTATCCTCCAGATATGAGTGTCCTCCTTAATGTCCACCAGAGTACATCCATAGCAGAGGAGGCTCTGTGTCCTCCTGCATAACCAGGAAGCACAGATCTAGGAGCTAAGGGGTGGAAGTGCAGTGTTCTCTTTCACTATCACATCAGTAATCCACTGGACACAACATTCTGTTTCTTATGCTCATGATAATGGGCTTGGTGGGTGTAGAAGTCCTACTACCTAAGGGAGGATTGCCTCCAACAAGGAAAATAGTCACAATTCTGTTCCTCTGAATTAGAAGCTGAAATTTTTCCCTGACCATTTGGGCTCAGTGTGACTGGAAAAATAAACCGACAGAAAACATCGTCACTGTGCTGGGTCAATGATTAATATCATCTGCCAGGAAGAAAATGTGCCTTTACTATATAAAGAAGGAAAAGGAAGAAGATATTCGGAATTTAGCAGATTCACAAATACCCTTCTGTCTAATCCCATCTCATTTTCCAATTCCACATTTCTACATGCCAATTTCCATTTCAATGGAAAACTAAAATGGTAGCAACCTAATTAAGAAGAGGAAGCAAAGGAATAAGATTTGGCAGGAATAAAGTTTTGGTTTGATGCACCAGGTAAATAACCTATCTAGTCAAAATGCTGACTGAAGGTAAATGGAAACAGGAATGAACAGTTCAGGAAAGGAGTTATGATTACCAATTAAGGCCATATGATAAGTTACTTCTTTTCTTAATGGGGCCATTTCCCCCCAAACCTTATACGAAAAACACAAATATTGGCTGTAAATTTCAGACAGGTATATAACTGGACTAATGTCACTCTACAATGAAATGGTGGCAAATGAGACTTTGTGTGCTCCTCTTCTGGGGCCACAAACTTTTCATTTGAATAATAAGAACACTCCCATGGTGTCTGAGTTTTTTTTAAGTGTGGCCAATATGAAACCAGGCAAATCAAATAAAGAGAAAAAAGTTAGTGCATGGTATTTATTTTGTTGGTTTCCACCCATGGAAATCATGTGGGTTTCGCTGTCTTCTTCAACCAAAACTCACTGCTTCTATTACTGTGAAAACTCCAGGGCTCCCTCCTTCTAGGCCCTAGTAACAGCTGCCCCTCTTCCCTCTTCAGGTATTAATGGCTAAACCATTACTAGCCACAGGTTGTATATTCCTTGTCTTTTACAAGTGGCCCCTTCATAGATAAAGCTGAATGCTATTTTGAATGTGCCATTTTTTTCCAGTAGTGATCCTGACGCTGATTTATTCAAGTAACTTAAAATTCAGGTGAGGAGACATGAGTGAGCCACGTAACACTGAAGAAAAAACATGCTGCTAATTGAGTGCACGTAAACTCTAAGTCTTATAAGACCTGTAGGTACAGAGAGATCAGATTGTGTTGCCCAAAATCAACACTCAGGGTTTCTAAGAAGCAGGTTCTATCCTGGGTGCTGAAGTATGCGTACACAAGTACTTCCCAAGAATAAGAATGGCCCCAATTTGAGGGCACCATTCAATAGAAACTGGACATCATCTACTTTTATTTATTTTAGAGTGATTTATGCCTAAAGTTGTTCCTCACAAAAATGATAAAATAGCAAAGTAGTATACACAAAGAGTTATGTGACTTCCTTCAGGTATATAAAAAAAGCTACCCGAATAGAAAGTAGATAAATAAAAGAATCTTTAATATGCATTTGCTTAAAAGTCCTCTTGAACGAGGCAAACATTCTTTAATTGCAACTAATAGGGACTTTTACTCATGGATTGACACTTCCTGTAATTATATTATTTACAAACAATGTATTTTTACAAATTGCATTCCATTCCATTTCAATGTAGGCTTGGCTCTTCACTGTCTTTATTACACTGATTTACAAAATCTCACTGCAGAGCAGATGGAGTTCTCAACACATGTGGTTTTATGTCACAGACACTTAAAAATATAGCCTCAACACAAAGCACTCACAGAAAACTAACTCATATACGACCATTGTGTTCAGATTAACAAGCAATTCCGAAAAGTAAGCTGATTTTATCCGTTTGTAGTTTATCAACTTAGATAGGATTTCCTGAGGATCTACTGTCAGCTCTGTGGGTTTTGGTTGATTTTTTTCCCCCTTATTTCCTGTATCTTACTGTCAACTTTCTTGAAAGAATTGTCTATGTTCGTAACCTTCTCACTTCCCATTTACAGCTCCATCCACTGCAGGCTTGCTTCTGGCACCACCAATTGACTGATTTTGTTCCTGTCAAATTCTGGTAGCAAATCAAACAGTAACTTTGGAATCCTCAGCTTGTTTGACCTCCTGAGACTTAGCATTGTTATCACCCTATCTTCCTCTGCCTTCCATGGCTGCATCTCTAATCTTTCTTTCTTTTATATGTCACAGTTCAGTTTTACTGGGATTTAGTAAGTACTCAGTAAATATTTGTTGAATCAATGAATGGATGAATGTGACTTCCTGTGTCTATGAGAAGGCACAAAGTGAATACAGGCAATTTGCATTATTCTCACCAAATAACAAAAAAGCAACAATCCCAATTTGTTGATAAGCATATTGTTTATCTTGTAATTTTTTCCTCTCACCTCTTTATTCTTGTCATTCTTAAAGCTCAATGCAAAAACCATTTCTTCTATAAACCACCCTATATTCCCCCAATGCATCAGAATTAATTCTATTTATACATATATTTAATATGATGACATGTAGTTCTATTTATATTTCTATTTACCATGCTCCAAATGGTTCATTATATAATAGTTGTTTACAGTTTTTCACTCCATTAAGTTGGAAATACCCAAAGCATAGAAACCCATATTCCTCATTGTATTGCTCTCAGATAATGTCTGACAAATATATGTGCTCAATAACGGTTAGATTGAATTTCAAAGAAGGACTCCTTTAAAATACGAGATTCTAAAATATATTTATAAATCTTTTAGGCATGTCAGTTCCATTATTCAAATAATTGAAAGTGACAGTCATTTTTTGTTTCTATTTAATAGATGCAATACTTCGTGGAGATTTTCAAAGTTGTAAACTTGGCAGCTGTGAACTTTACCTTTTTTAAACAAAATATTGATCTGATATTTTGTTTAGTTAAGTTACCACGTTAAATATGCCAATTTATATGAATAAGATTTGAGGTGCTTTGTGTAAATTATATTTAAAATGTTTCATTTTGCTCACGATGTTTTATTTTTCTTCTGAACTTCACCAACTCTTTTTTTGGGGGGGAGGGGCCGCTCTGCGTGACTTGTGGGATCTTAGTTCCCAGACCAGGGATTGAACCCAGGCCCTTGGCAGTGCCAGCGTGGAGTCCTAACCATTGGACCACCAGGGAATTCCCCAGGAACTTCACCAACTCTTTAAAACACAGTGTATTTTATTTGCTTTTACTTTCCTTAGGAATTGAGTAATACTAGAAATAGAAACAATTACACTTTTAAAAGACTTTAAAGACTCCACGTCAGTGACTGCGGTTGGGAGCAACAGGCACGCTCACAGGTTGGCCCGGCCCTAACGCACTTAAAATTTGCCATAAAAACATTTTATTATCTTCTATGTGACTCTTCTAATCTTTTCCTACGATAATTATAGAAGGTAAATTTCAATTTAGAAAAAGTAAGTGGAAATGTTACATGTTCCTTCTTGGGTTTCCCACACATGCTAATTCATATTGTAACTGATTTCTGCAAAGTAATAAAAAGGAAATCTCTACACTAGAGTATCACATACATACTGTTGGAGATCGTATGCATTGCTAGTAGGTAGTACTGCCTTTTCATGAGCATACTGAAGGAAAAGAGAAGGTCTGGATTCTGGGAGGTGCTGACACATTGGACACGCAAAGTGATAGTAAGTGATTAAGGCCCGTGTGGGACTTCTGAACCATAGGTTGGGGATGCCAAGCAAAATGCTGAGGGAAAATCAATGATGTATGAATTGCCTAAATCCCTCTGCCAAACCTTAGCACTTATTCCCTTCGTAAGGTCCGTCCCTTCTCTTGGAAATGAAGCAAGAATTGAGGTAAGTCCATGGACACTAGGGTTCAGAGTCTTTGGCTGATGAAACAGACCAGGGAAATCTAACACCTTAGGTACATAATGCACGCCATCCTTTAGGGAAGAGCGAAAGGCCCTGCACTGTAACAGGTGGAGTAGCCCAGGACGAAGCACTGACTTTGAAGACGCACATTCAAGTGTCAGCCCTACCCTCGTGAACGCTGAGGTCATGTCCAAGTCACCTATCCTCCCTGAATCATGGTTTCTTCAGTAAGTGATTAGATATACTAGCATCATAAGAATTAACTCACATAGCATATCTGGAATTTCCTAGTATTACCTAGAACATATGAGCCCAAAGGATTGAATTTAATTTGAATGGCAAAAACCATAATTTTTCCATTTCCCCCCTTTTTGGAAAGTGTCAGACTTACAGGGTCATCCCCAAAACAAAAGTTTTTGTTACCCATTTGTCCTGCTTATCCCTCAACACACTGTTCAGTTTCAGCCCCAATATATAGGTTTTTATTCTCTAATTAAGAAGATAACCTTATTTCCCAAATAGTGGTCTTTAATTTCTCTCCTTATAATTTCCTCAAATATGTAATTCCATACACTATATGAAGCCTTCCCTAAAGGACAGAGGCCCAAATCTTGATCAGTGTCAAGTCAGTACATTCTACATTGGGTTTACCTCTAGTTGATTCAAAATTTCTTGAATGTTAAGGATCACATTTTGTCACCCAATGTAGCATACTAGCACACTGGTAAGCACCAATGTTCCCGCTAAATTATTCCTCTCCTCCTTGAGTCTACTGTTCCTTCTGATGTCTACTCACTGTGTCTGCCACCACTATTTACTAGTGATCCAAACCAGAAGCCAAAGAATCATTCTTGACTTCTTCAATCCATCTCGTCCATTTGAACACTAAGATCTACCTATTTTACTGCCTCATCAATTTTAGAATCTTCCCTCCTTCTTCCTGCTTTAACCCTAGTCCTCTTGCTCATTATCTCTTGATAGAACATAGAAAAAGCCTTATAGCTGCTCATTGGTTCTTTTCACTATTCAATTCCAGCTTTACACTCTAGCCAAAATGATCTATTTATGCGGAAGATCTAATCTTGACACTTCCTTTCCTGAAAAGCTGTATTAGTTTCCCCATTTAATAGTGGAAAAATAATTGAAATCCCAGATAATTTTCAGGGTTACTGCCTCTTGGTTCTTGTTGCCTTCCTTTTCTCAAATTTTATGCCTCAATAATACCAAGCTGATTTTAGTTCCCTGGGCACACACTATGCTATTTAACCCTTCTATGCTTCTTCAAGCTTTTAACTCTTGCTTGGATTTTTCCTTCCTGGTTTCTTCTTCTGTGTTAAACTTCTTATTCTTTGAGGCTCAGCTCAGAGGGTTTCTCCATTAAGAAAATATTTACAAATCCCTAAAATGGGCTAAGTCTGACTCCTTTGTTTTTTCATAGAATCCTGTGTTTACTGTCATTTAGTACTTAGTACACTGCACTGGCATGGTTTCTTCATCTTTCAGGGTCTCCTACAGTACCAAAATATTTTGAACATAAAAGCTGTGTCTTTCCTAGCTCCTCTAGGTAAGAGGTGGTTAATTCTTACTATCTAGATTCTCAGAACTACCAAGGTTTCAAGTTTGTTCCTCACCTGTTTTTTCAATTCATTGGGGCGTCTCAGGCCCCTCTAATAATCCATCATTTTGAAATAAGAAAGCCAGAGTCAGTTTTTGACACTCTCAACCAAAGAACCCTACTAATCTGTTTGTGCATTTCATTTTGTAAAATTTCATAGTATAATTATCACTGATATTTCCACAGTAGGTTCCCCTACTCCTCAGAATAAACTGTGGCTTTTACTATTTGATGCTAGCTTATACACAAAATATATTATAGATATTAATACACATGTACACATATATGTGTAAATCTTGAGGGTTACAATGTCTCTTCCTTAATAATATAGTTCCACCCAGCAACATTTTCCTTTTAATGTAAAGTCCTGAGAGCAGAACTTTGTTTTGTTTCCTGATGTATCTCAGCACTTAGACAAGTACTTGGAACATAGTAGGTCTTCAATAATATCTGTCAAATGAGAGCATGAATGAATGAAATGAATGAATGAATAAGCTAAATGATTTACTTTCTTACATAATTAAAAGTAGCAACTCTGAGCTAGAAAGATTGCATTTGCCAGTACTGCTCAAGAGTAAAATTTATTCTCTGGAAGATTCTTACTTTATAATTTCTAATTTAATAGACTAACTTAGTTTAAATTTTGAGGTATTTTGCCAAGATCAGTTGTAGAGTCTGAAATGTAGGTTTTAAACTCACACTTTGAGTTTTTCCTAGGCAATCTGTACCTATAACTAGCTGATAATTGGTACATGATAAAATTGGATAGAGGTTTTCATCACCTGATTCCTTCTTATATTCTCAGCTATTATGAAAACTTGATTCAATAGTTATTATAAATAACTTTTTAGGTAGGTTTTATTGAATATTTTGGTCCCTATACAGTGGTTTTAAAATGTGACAGAATGTTCTTAATGGAAATGACTAATAATTAAGTGGCTTTCATGCACTTTTTGAATAGTAAAGGATTTTGTTTATTCCTTCCCAGACTCAGAAAAATTCAGCATCTAATTCCAGAGTGATGTAAGATGATTATTCACTTTCATTAGTTAAGCATCACCAAAAATAAGATCTATTTAGCCTGAACAAAATGTGTATATGTGTATATGTGATATATATATATATATATATCTCAAACATGGAATTATATAAGTAGATGCAAATCATAACCAGTCAAAACATGAGCAGATGCAAAGATATGAAAGCATGAAGGCAATTTTGAGAGGAAATGAGAGGAAGAAATAGTGCTATAAGTATTGTTATAATTGAACAGATTTTTCTTATAGATTTTGAGTAAAAATATATCATTTGTATTCTTTTGAAACTAAATCTATTCACTCACCTTCATATAACCAGTCAGCAATTCCATTAAAAATAATTCCTTCTTTTCCAGAAGATGTCAGTCGCAATGAACTACTCTTTATATCAGGTTGATAGTAGATATTATTTTCAAAAATATAAATCTGGATCAGGAAACATGTAAAACAAACAAACCAAAAAACCAAAAATATTAGGAAGCCTTTTTTTAAACTTTCATATTATAGAATAATAACTGAAGAGCTAAGTGTTTTATTATTTGCCTGCTTTCAATTTGTTTTTATTTAATGCATATTTTTTATTGCTTTCAATTATTAATGGCTGTTTCTTTCTCTATCATATTATATCCAGTTATCATTTAGAAATTACATGGTACTAGCTGTTGAAGCTTTTAAATCCATATTTTCAACAACAATGTTTCATCTACTTAATTATCTTTTTCTCATACCACAAGATTGGTTTGGGTTTGAGATAACATTCTGCAGGCTTAAGAGACTGACAACTGTACTAGATGCCATTTTAGTAACAGCAAACAACTCGAAAAACCTCAATTTGGGGTCTTTTACCAAAAAATGCATTGGTGATCAATAAAATAATCTTTGGAGAATGTCTCTGATTCTCTCCGGCTCAACTCACAGATCCACTAATGAAAGGAAACACTGGCAAAATTCCTTCAGATTGATAAGTGGAACACACCTTCCTATGCCTCAATCTTCCCTGGTAATTCTTTCCTAAATAGCATAGCAGTAATAATAACCTTGTGCTTGAGGATTCAAGAAAGAGTTTTAATATGAATACATTACAGACTCTTACAAAATAATATCAACATCAACATCAGCAACAACAATAGTCCCAATACAGGAACAGCAGTAGAAATTAAACAGTGTCTGTCCACAAGAAATGAACTATCTTTAATAGAGATAATTCAGGATAAAATTATTTATAATTCACTTTAAAATATTTTTAATGCCAAACATTTCAAACTGTTGGTCTGTGTGATATAACTGTCACAGAGCCATGTTTCATCCACTTGTTGCGGGGAGTAGAATATTGTTCAATGAAAGCCAAATTGCTATTTAGATTGACATTCTACTAAGAAGGTGAAAGATGGCCTAGTGCCCATGTGTTCCAGCATGCTATAGGATCATTGCACAAAAGCAGATAGAGCAAACACAAGAACTTCTGAAATAATTGTCTGATTAATCATGAGGTCCTAGATTTTAAACCTTGATGTGCACAATGATGAAGGCAATCTTAATATCCAGAACATTTGATTGATATTCTACTTTGATTCTGGTGATTTGGCAAGCACTTAACAGTGAGTGTATCTAGTTAACCATTCTACTACTACCTGTTGTTTATATTACAGGTGAGGATGACAATAAGAATACGAATTGTTGGGGGTGGAGAGTAAGAAAGATATAATAGGTGTTTAAACATGTGTTTATAATCAGGCAGCCTAAATTTAAAATCCAAATAACTTGGATAATTTGTTTAACCTTTCTATATCTCAATCCTCTCTTTTATAAGATGTGGATGTCTCACACCTACTTTAGAGATCTGATGTGAAGAATAAATGAGATGATGAATGTAGAACATGTAACACATGTGGCTATTGGTAGGAGCAGGGCTGACTTCACGCAAGATAATCTAGTTCAAAAATCTTAAACTTTTTGCAGGCGCTACAGAATCTAAATCAAAACAAAACCTCTACAGCTTCAGCCAATGTGTAAATTATCCCAAACTATTGACTGTTAGGTTGATTATATTATGTCGACTATATATTAGGAATAGTTAGTAGAATAGTAATAGCAGTAGGGGTAGTACTATTAGGAGGAGAGGGGGTGGTATTAACAAATGATATTCATTGCTTTCACTTCATTTAGAAAGTTTTCCAGTGATAAGAATATAGGAAATAAACTTATATTGAAAGTATGTGGGTCCCACTTAGGCAAAAGTTTGAGAACTATATCTCAGGTATCTTAAAACTGGATGGAAGTGTTTTTTTTTATGACTTTCACAACCCCTCATAACTGAGAAATAATATTAACTTTATTGTAGCCATTTAAAGCTTAAACTTTATGTGTTTTGTGTACTACCTCCTTTTGCCTTTCACAAACAGTATATGAACTAGGCACACAAAATCGGCTTTACTTGGAGGGAATCCTCTTTTTGTACCATAATCTTCTATTAGGACTTGTAAGTGAATAGAAATTCAGATCATCCACACTCATGCTACATAAGCACATGGGACTATTATCAAAAGTAAGGGTGACTTGAGACTTCCCTGGTGGTCCAGTGGTAAAGAATCCGCCTTCCAATGCAGGGCACCCGGGTTCGATCCCTGGTCAGGGAATTAAGATCCCACATGCCACAGAGCAACTAAGCCCACGTGCCACAACTACTGAGCTTGCGTGCCTCAACTAGAGAGACTGCGTGCTGCAACTACAGAGCTCACCCACCTTGGAGCCTGCACGCCACAACAAGAGAAAACCACACACCACAACTAGAGAGAAGCCCACGCACCGCAACGAAAGATCCCGCGTGCCTCAGCGAAGATCCCCCATGCCGCAACGAAGACCCGATGCAGCCAAAAATAAATAAATAATAAATCTTTAAAAAAAAATAAAAAGGGTGACTTAACCCAATGTAATATTGTTCTAAATCCTCAGCTTTTTGAGGGGAACAAACTCTAAGTCAAAACAATTAATAAAACCTCCACGATTTCAGCAGATGTATAAATGGTTTTGGATACCAAAACCATTGACCAGTAATTACATTTGTATTTGAAGAACAGATTGGATGACGTTCAAAATCCACATGAAACTGACATCTGTTTCAATGTAAAAGAACAAGCAATATGGAATCAGAATTTTAATGCCATTTGCTGAAAGCTGCAATATCGATATCCACAAGATCTTTTTTCTGTGGACCAAAAATTAGTGGCTGCCTTTATGAAAATATACATTTATAATCTTTAAAACCCTTTTAAATTACCAAAGTTTTTCCTTGAATTATATTAACTTCACATAATAGTCACAAACTCTCACCACTACTTTAGCAATATAGGAGCTGCAAATATTCCCAGGTACTATCTTGGCACATTGATGAAATTAAGCTGGATCCAAATGGCAATGATCAAGGGCTACGACTAGATTTAAATCACACTGAAAATACGGCAAACACTAATGCCATTTATCCTAATGTTACTGATTAAACTGTCATAATATTTTTGATGCCATCAATCAATTCCTTCAATGAGCCACCTAAACAGTATAACAAATAGAAATGGATAGCTATTTGACCATTTAATTTTTCAGCTAATAGAGCAAGCTGACTACCCACTTTTTCAAAATCCATGGTCTTAGTACACTTACAAAATAATTCAAAATTGGTAAAGTCACAACAAAGGCAACAGGAAGACAGCTGAAATACTATGTGCTGTGACAAACTGAGAAATTTGTAGTAAGTGACCCAGGAAATTATTCTATCAATGTGTTAATTGATATTACTCATTACCAGTGATTAAACACAATATGTGTCATTGCTGTGCAGGAGGCTTTAACAGCCGATTTTCAACTTTCTGCCTTCTCTTCCCCTGCTGCAGCTCCAGTAATGCTTCAGATGACGGATGCCCCAGCAGCCAGGATTGCTGGGTGAAGAGGTATGGAACAAACTCCTTCCCCAGCCCCAGCCAACTTGTGATGGACATATGGCAATAAATGAACATTTGAGGTTAAAAGTCATTAGGATTATAGGTTTGAGAGCAATTACAATGTAAATTACCCTACTGTGACTGATTTAACCAGAGACAATGCCTAATACAAACTTATAAGAGCAAACTCTTATGAACTTTCAGCCAGTTTAATTGAAAAAGAACATCAGAATAAAACAGAAATATAATTGAATGTTAGATCTACTTTAGCTGAAATATTACTGAAAAGCTATTCCACCTTCACTGATTTGAGTGATTTTTATGATAATTTTAAATTAGAAAACTACAAATCATTCAAAAATCCCCATGTGTTGTAATGGTGTAAGAGAATCTACAAAGTCACAGCCAAGTTGGGATAGTATTTGGGTTGCCTTCTACTGTGGCTTGCTTTCTGGGAAAAAGTGGTAATTAAGAAACTATCCCAGATAACATATATTACTGGCAGGGATGTGGTGAAAGGGGTCCTTTCCTATGTTGATTGTGAAAATATAAAATGTGATAAGCATATTGAAAAGCAATATGGCAACTAAAAACAAAACATACTCCATCTCATCAGCAATCCCAAATCTGGGACTTGTAAGAAAAAAAAAACAAAAACAGAAAACCACCAATATGTACAGAATGATGAAGAGTGATATTTATTTCTGCAGTGTTTATGATGGCCAAAAAGAAGAGTCAAGGTGCAAACCCATCAAAGTGCTTGCCTGGATGGATTATGATTCATCCACATCAGGTAGTAACACTCGGCTTTGAGGAGAATAAATTAGTGCTACATGAGTTGACCTGGAGGTGTTTCACTGAGATATTGGCAAGTGACAAAAGGCACAAAACAAGAAAATTATTTCAACATGAATCCATTTTTGTGCACCAGACAATGACAATACTAATACAAACTTACACTAGCAGGGGTCTCACCAACAGATATACATTGAATGTTGTCTTTTGGTACTCAGCCCCACACCTGCCCCCCGCACCCCATAGTCTTCTATTACTGTGTCATCAGAAACCTGAAATCTACAATTCTAAGATTCCCTTGCAAACTAGTCTTCTCAGCTTCTTTGCTTGATGGGTTCTAGTTACTTTCTGCAAATATGAGAAAGCTGCTAGTTAGGAACTGGAAGACATTTACCTTTGGCAGTGGCTTTTGCATGCCAGCTTCAACAATAGTGACTAAGTAGCAGTATATATATATATACATATATATATACATATATGTATATATGTATATATATATGTATATATATATAGTTTCATACCCTTCAAATCTATGCAGTTCTTATCTTTCAACCTGCCCTAATAGATGTGAACATTCAGACAACCATATCCTTGCTTCTTTTGGCTCCTGGACCACTAACCATACTCCAACTTCGTCATACTTCCTGATCCAATAGTGGCTCCAAAATTTGTATGGAATCTTTGCCTTTTGCTTTACCAGGAACAGATTTTAATTTTTAATTATTCCAGCTTATCAATTTCTTAAATAATTTATATTAAACTAAATATATGTTAATAAAGTGAATTTCATGTAATATTACTTTGGAAATAAATGACACAAAAAAGATTTTGCAGTGATTTAGAGTCATTATTAGATTCAGATGTTATCATTTTTCAATAAATAAGACAATTTTGTCATATGGACAGTATTAAAGCATATAATTATGTACATAATACTTTTTTATCAATAAGCCAACTTGAACTCCATCATATACATAAGACATTTAAATATTTTTTAAATAAATAAAAATGTTTGAAATATTTAAGCCATATTCCATTAATAGATATGATTCCATTGGATATGAAGTAAAATTTTCCCTTTTAAGCAATATGCTACATTTCAGTCTAGGAAACACTTGGAGGAATTATTCTTTAAAGACTTTAAGTGTAAACTTATAAATAAAAGGTCCTTATTTTGATTTATATAACAGATTCTTTTGGTAACATGAAAGAATATAAGCAGACAAAAAAAATCAGAGTATTTTGATTTTACAATTAGAATGGCTAAAGTGAAAATGAGAGCCAACAATAATGTTGCCAAGGATGTAAAGCAACTGGAACTTTCATCTCTTCTGGTGGGAGAGTGAATTGGTACAATCACTTTGTAAATATCTGTAACAGTTTTTACCAAAACAGAACATGTATATAACTGTAAAACTCAGCAACTACATCCAAGGAAATGTATATGGATATATATCCATTACAAAAATGTATATGGATATACATCCAATATATGGACATATATGGGAACCCAATGTATCAAGGAACATATACGAGAATGCTCATAGCAGTGCTATTTGTAATAGTCAACAATGGTGTTGCAAGTTATGATAATAATTACCCTTGTTGGGTAATAGTGCTAGTGAAACTGAGCAGGACACTGTGGGGCCCTACTGGGTATAAAAGCCCTTCTGTGTCCCCAGTTTCTTGTTTGTAGAAAAAAGGCTTTAGTCTCCTAGGACTTCCCTGAGTTACAAAGAACAGACTCAAGCAGTTAATAATTAGGGAAGTGAGGGAATGAAGAAACAAAGGAAAAGCAGTTAAGAAACAATAGTTTAGGGATAAAACAGAGTCCTAGTTCCTTCTTAAGGAATATACATAACAAATGGACACATATCTTTAAGTTGTTATGCAAAAACTAAGACCCCCACCCAGGTGGAAGATGGTAACTGTATGCTGACCACAAGCACATAGAACCAAGACTGGTTGGAACCGGAAGGTTGATGATTAAGGTTCCTGAAAGATCACCCTGTTACCTCACCACCAACCAATCAGAAGAAAGTCCATGAGCTGCAACCCTCACTCCAAATGTTGCCTTTAAAAGCCCTTCCTTGAAAGCCATCAGGGAGTTTGGGTCTTTTGAGCATGAACTACCCATTCTCCTTGCTTGGCACCCTGCAAATAAATGTGTACTTGCCTTCACCACAACCCAGTGTCAGTAGATTAGCTTTGCTGTGTGGTGGGTGAGCAGACCCAAGTTTGGTTTGGTAGCACTAGTAAAAAGCAAAGCAGGGGTCTTCTGGTGTATGAATGATGCTCTGTTTCTACTCTGGTCACTGTGAAAATGGGATTCTTCACAAGAATCAGCTCTGCATATTTGCTGCATTATGTTAACTTAAAGAAAAAGGAAAAAATTATGCAGAATTTTATTAGTAATCATAATTCATTGAAAATGCTACCTTAAAGATTATCAATATTTTACTGAAAGTCACAGTATATCCTTCAACTTTATAAAAATTCTGTTTCTTTAATTTGCCAGTATGTAATAAATTCTGAGAGCCCATTTATGTAATGCAAAGTAAAGCTATGAGCACAAGTTAAATAGTTTGATTACCTCTGACATTTTAGCTTTGAATAAATCTGTCTGTGGGTTATAGAATACTGCTTTCATTTCTCTGCAGAACCATCTCTGGGATAGAATAACACACTCAAATCATTCATGTCACCTTTGCACTAGTACCTGACATTCTAGTGATAGAATCACTATCAGAGAACTCTCATCCCTTGACATTTGCAATTATTCATATCAGGAAGCCCTTTCAAAGAGTTCTTATTTCTTAAAACCTTTACAGAACATTATGGATTCTCAAAGAAGTGAAATATATCCTTTTGTCTTAAATTAGTAATTATGTAAGTCACTCCCCAATTCCAAAGCCCTTTTATCCATTTTTTTTTTTTTAGGAGAAAAATGCATACCAGATAAAAGCAAGCAAACAGATTAATTGAAAACCAACTCCAATCAATGAAATGTAACAACAGACTATCTCTTGGCTGTGTCATTCCCTAAAACTCATTTAGGGTAAGAGAAGACTTTATGATAAATTGATCATTTTGATAATTGAAAAATCAATTAAAAATACTTATGAGCCCCAAGAAATAAACTGCAACACACTGAAGACAATCAACAACATTATTATATTATTTAAAAAAAAACCTTAATGTGCTGATTTATATGTGTCAGAATGCTACAGGATGGTATTGTGTAGTCATTGTGTATCCACTTCTTCCTCTACTCCACTTTCTTCTTTTTCATTGTTCCTTCACCACTCCATCTCTTGTCTTATTACCCTTTTCTCTAGTCCTTTATCATTAGCCAAATAGGTACCTGGAACTGTTTACATGCTAGATGCTGTGCTAAGTTTTGGGGATATAAGGACGACATCTTACAATCTAATGCTGCATTCCAATACAAGCACACACAAATTAATGTAGATGTGGCCAGCAAAGAAAAACAAAACCAATGTATGAAGACATTAATTTAGCGGGACATGTTACTGCCTAATATGTGTCATTAGCAGTAGAAATTGAAATGGAAAACAAAAATAAAAGCAGAAGTGTAGAAAATGGGATTTCTATCAAAGAGACATGGGATCTAATCCTGGCAGTGCTCTTTGTGAGACTGATGTAGCTGCCAGTTGCGTTATCCTAATCACAGATTCCTGTGGCATTGTAATCAAATTTTCCGAAACAAATCCTATGTTCAACAATGTCTGACCCCTCATGGCTCCTGTTCATTTTCCAGTCCTGGAATTCCAACTTTCTCATTGGTTCTGAGAGCTTTCAGAAATCTATTTAATGAATTCATTTTCGGTTGAAATGAACGTGAATCCATGTCTCTCGCTTACTTCCAGGAATCCTAATTACCAGGTGATACACAGCAGCTTAACCTTCAAAGCCTCATGGGTAAGAAAGCCCTTCACTGTCAATTATGTTGGGAGCAAGCTAAATTAACCCCTGTTTCTTTCCAGCTTTCATCCATCCCAGGATTAGCAAAAAGCATGGTGCATATGCACTTTATTCTCTGATGTTAAAACAATTTGATTTTACATTTGTATTGTAACTCCTTGTATTTCAAATGGAGACTCCAAAATTTTAAAAAGAGATTCCATGACTGAGGATTGAGGGAGATTGGAAGTAATTCTCATATGCTTATCAATGTGTCTGTGCCTAATGCTTTCCAGTTTATGGGCATGTTGATAAGAAAACAAATTGAAAAATGCAGAAGGTGGAACCAGCCTTGGCTATCTCCCATGCACATTTTACCCACAGCTCTAGACTCTTTATTCCACTTCAGGCAATTTCAAGGCATCCCTGGGCACGAATGAAAAATACAGGCTGTTTTTTTCAATACAAGAATGTCCAAACATTTTTACTGTATCCTCCCCAAATACTGGATATCAGTAAAATAATCATAAAAATCCAACTTAGTAATGAAATGTCTTATGTCGAGAATTACTTTGTTTATTCTAGTTAATGTTCTTATAAAGTTAAATTTAATTGAGATAATGATCAACTGAGGATGAGAGTCATTTAAATTCAAGCATAACTTGGAATGCAGGACAAAAAGCACTTGAAATACTTCCTTATTGTCTCTTTCTTCTTTTTCCCCATGTGAGAGTCTACAGACATGATTATTCCTTGTGCTTCAGTTATCTGTCTGCTACAATGGGGTATAACTAAACCCTATCTCTGATGTATGTGTAAATGTAACACAATATACCCTAATAACTTTTTATTTTGTGGATGAAAGAATGTAAAAGGATGTTTGAAAGAGGCATTTCTGATTTTTAGTAATTCATGTTTGCTGTTTGCAGTAGTTTATTCATTGCTTCCCTCTCTTCAGTTCTCCTCACTTGCATCCATCCAATAAAAAGACAAAACAGACCCTTTCTGTCAGTGCTTTGACTGTGACATTGTCCAATTAAAGTTTCAGCATTCCATAAAGACTAAAGGCTAAATTCTTTACACTAAAATTCTAAGCAAATTGTACTGGTTAGGATTTATGTACTAATCCACCTACAAGGCAATCTCTGCCCTAGTAAATCTCATCCACTTGCCATCACATAGTACAGTTTTTGTCTGTGTTTGTTTTATTTTCTTCTTTCTTGGGGAGTCACTGACACACAAAACAGAAAAATCTACCTTGAACAGAACATAGACTTCCTTGTGAAATATCACTTTTTAAAAATGCTAATGTCAGACATTTCATATTATTTAAAGACACATATAATTATATATATTTACTACTTGAAATATTTTTGTTTCTTAATGAAGAAAGTTTAAAGATGAAAGAGGATGGCAAGCTATATGTATGGGGGTACACATGGAGGAATGATGGTTATACAGGTCACTTATTCATTTGCAATTTCACTATACTCCTACTACATACCATGTCTATGAGACAATGTTGACTGAGTCTTAGTACCTGTTGTTGATGAATTCACAGTTTAAAATAAGAAAGATAAGAAAAACAAGAAGTAATTAACAAACTACATGGTATTTCTATGACATATTGATGCACAAAGCATTAGTGGAATGTGAATAAAGACACAAGACAGCTTGAATCTGATTGAGGAATAGGAGGGTCAGAAAAGGTTTCAGATGAGGCATGACATATTGGCTGAACTTACAAGTTCAGGTGGATTTTCCTAGGCAGAGAAAGGTAAAACAAAATTCAAGTAGAGGAAATGGCATGAGAAAAGGTGGGTTTAAATGATCAGATGTTGAAAACACACTATATAGAAAAAAGCAGAAGGAATAGGGGGAGAAATGACAAGGCAAAGAGATGTGTGTTAGGGGGTGAATGAAGCCAGACTATAGATATTAAAGATTTGTTGGAGAGCTGGAGAGAAGTGAGGGAAACATAAGGAGATAAGAATGAGATCTTTTTAAAAAATTATCCATTTACTAGTCATTCTGAAAAGCAGTTCTATTTAAAAACTGACTAGAATAATATTGGTCCATTTGTGGAGATACAAAGATGGATAAAGTGTCTTGAAAATTTTTTAATCATGATCATAGAATCTTTCAGTTCATTTTGAGTCAATTTAAATAATTACCCTCTATTCTTGGAGAAGCAGGAAGTGAAATGAAATCTCAATGATCTCAATGGTATTGTATTATTAACAACTAAGGCATAGGATATCTCAAACTGAACCTCCAAACACCTTTCCTATATGGGTCTCCTGATTCTACAGGTATTAATATAGTAGACAAATAATATGCCCTCTCTTAAAATGGACTCCTTTCACATTAGCCTTTGGTGGGAGGTGGGTGTGTTTCCAAGTTCGATGCATATAATACTTTAATGTTAGAATAGACAAAACCAAGACTAATAGAGATAGAAAATCAATGTTCTGACAGATAGCAAGATGCTTTAATAGGAAAGTCCAAATTCATCCTCCACTGATAACTTGGTATCATAACTCTTGAAGAGATATAATATGACTGAGAAGCAAATGAACAGTGTGATTCTGGGCAGGGGGAGGGGGAATATCACCAGTGCATATACATTCTTGGGTTTATAAATGGAGGATGGAATAAGACAAGGTGAAAAAAATGACGGCTTGACTTAAACTTTCAAAACAATGTCCCTGAATAAAAGACTTTTCTGGGAATTTAAAAGTAATAAGAAGGAGAAGGAAGATGAAAAAGAGGAGGAGGGAAAAAAAAAAGAGGAGGAGGAGAATGAGAATTGAGGAAATACACCCAGAATTTATTTCCTCAAAATCATTTAGGCTGCACAGGCTGTAAGTCTGCTGTCCAGAATCCTTCATCACAGGGTTCAAGCAAAGAAGTCCATCAAGCTTTGCATGGATCCCATCATTGCAGCAATTAAGTCTCCTTGCCCCAGGCTTAGCGATCACTTTCCTCACACAGACTTTATCAGTGAAATCTCTCATGTCATTTCCTCCTGTTTGTATCAGACATCTCCAGATTTTAACTACTGTCACTAACAACTTATCCTCCACCATGCCATCATCCCTATAATAACACTCAATACTCCCTGGCCCTTTACCCCCTCAACCTTCCATGCCCTTTTACTTTATATTTGAAAACTGGCACTCCAAAACCAACCTCTTTCCCTCTACTTTGTTCCTTCTCTAAGGGTTCCTTCTCCCTCTTTGCCATATCTGAACCCTGGTCTCCCTTGAGGACATCATTACCCAGACACCCTCTCTAGTGACCCCTGCTTATTATCTCATACCTCAAGATGCTCATTGCTCCCTTTTGTTCCTTTAGAACATAATTCTTCCACCCCATTATAAAAAATTATTTTCATATGAGGCTCATGCCAATCAGCTTTACCATTCTCTGGTTCTCAACGTAGAAAAGTAATATTCTAAAACACTAGTTATAAAAATACTAGTTCTGATAGGCATTATATGAAAAAAAAAAAGTTTCATGGTCTATGGAAGGGTTCAGTAAATTATGGTGCATGAGCAAAATCTAGCCTGGCCCATGAACTAAGAATGGCTTTTGCAGACCAACATGTGTAATTAATTTGATGAGAGGGAACACTTACATGGAATCCTAATTAGGTGAAAAGTTATCCCACAAAAAAGAATCTCATTCTTCTTTTTGGTAGATATGTATTATAAAACACTACACTTAATTGTTATTTTACTTTGAATTACCTCAATAGAATTTTCTGGCAACGTGTTTTTCCATCTTGTTATATTAAAACTTACATAATACTCTTGATTTTGCCTCTTGTCCTGCAAAACCAAAAATATTTACTATCTGGCCCTTTACAGAAAAAGTTTGCTGACCCTTGATTTGGGGTAAACAACTAAGAAACACTGAATTAAACAGTATTAGTTTCTTCCTTCCTCTCTCCTTCCTTTCTTCTTTCCTTCCTCCCTTCCTTCCTTCCTTCCTCTCTCTCTCTCTCTTCCTTCCTTTCTCCTTCCCTCCCTCCCTCCCTCTCTTTCTTTCAATTCAGGATCCTTCAAAGTTTGCTAATTTCATTTTGAAACACTGAGATCCACGATATTATATAACGTTTCCTAAATACAGTTGACCACGATTTTTTTAAAAAAAATCAGAACATCTTACAGGTCAAATATTCTAAAACTTTAAAAAATGCAATTTAAAATAAGTCTTGTTACCTTAAATAAAAATTAACTGGTAACTGTATCATTATTTGTATCCTTAAAGATCTGTTATTTTCACAGCTTTCAAATTGCATTAACACTTCTCCAAGATATGGGTAAACTTTTTGTCAGCAAACTTCAGTAGCAATAACAAAACTCATCCTGAGAAATTAAACATCAAGGATTGACTCGAATTAATTGATTGATTTAGAGCAAAATTTTCATATTTTTCTTAAAAACAGCGTTTACAATCCACCAAATATTTAGCCACCATAGCATTCTAGGCCAACCAAGCCAACACTTTTCTGTCCCAGCAGATCCCTTATTTTGTTTTTCTTCATCTTTTAGATTCTCTGATACAACAAGCCAAACATCCAGAGCAAATAAATCAGATCTTCCTTCAAAGTCTTTTCAAATAACTTTTTTCTTCTGTAAAATCTCTTTTTATTTTTAGAATAAATGCACATCATTTTCAAATCCCCTCTCCTCCAAATAAAAAAAAATCATGATTCCAAAGAAACAAACCCACTATTTCCCTCATTTAAAAAAAAAAATGTATGCATTCGACTAGCCTTATCTGCATGTTATTGTGCTATAACTATTGTAGTTTTGTCCAAAGTATTTCTTGATTTATCATCTTCTGCTTCTAGATTTTAAATGTCTCAGCCATTCTTTAATTTCACTCCAACAGAATTCTCTAGTGACTAACATAGCAGATTCTAAAGACAAACTTCTTATTCTTTAAAAACTCAAGTGGCTATTTTTTTTTTTTTTTATAGAAAATGTTTTCTACATTTTACTAACTAAATTCTTGAATGTCATCATATTTGGGAGTAATAAATGCTACCAGAACTGAATTCATGTTAACTGAATTGTTTAATACATGTTTTATTAACCCTATGATTAAAACTGGATGAGCTACCAAGATAATACACCCTGGTTTTAGAAATAAGACCCAAAGGAACCAAAGTCTCAAAAATTTACAATGACTTAAAAAGAAGTTGAAACAATTATATATCATTAATCATTTAGATGGCACCTTCAGAAAAACTTGTTTCAACTTTTCAAATGTAATTAGGAACAAAGATGTTTAAAAAAATGAACATTTTCTTATGAAAGCATGATTCTACTAATTGTCTGACTGATGGCAGTAAATAAACTACCACATACCCCTAAACTCTAAAATTATTTAACCAACAATCTGATTTTTATTAGTCAACTAACAACTTGAAGTGCCTCATTTTTATCACTGAGGAAATTAATAAGCTCATGCAAAATACAGAAATGTTGTAAATGTACAGTTTTCCCATTCCTCCACCATTTTTATTGTTAATAGTTGTCAACAGCATCACATATACATACATTATAAGCTCTCAAAGCATATCATCATTTTTTGCTTTTAACAGTAAGGATGTTTTACACAGAAATTAAGAGATAATTTAGCGCTTGGTGTTTACTCATATATTTAACATTTCCAATGTTCTTCTTTCATTCCTGAAGATCTGAGTTTCCCTCTGGTATCATTTTTCTTCAAACTGAAGAACATTCTTAAGCATAGGTCTGGTGGAGATAAATTCACTTATTTTTCTTTTATCTGAAATTGTCTTTATTTCACCTTGATTCTCCATGGTGTCTGACAAGAAGTTTGTAGGCATTCTAATTGTGGTCCCTTTGTATGTTATATGTTGCAGTGTTTCTCTGGCAGCTTCAACATTTTCTCTTTATCTTCAGTTTTCAGTAGTTTGACTAATATGTACCCAGGATGGTTCTCCTGGAATTTACTTTTTTTTTTTTTTCAGAGGGGAGGGGTGTTACTGAACATCTTGAATATATAAATGTATGTTTTTTATTAAATTTTAGAATTTCTGGTTATTGTTTCTTCAAATATTTTTCCTGCCCCATTCTCTCTTCTCCTTTTAAAATTCCAGTTACCATCATATTTGACTTTTTGAGTTTTCCTGCTGGTTAATAGGCTCTATATTTTTTCTTCTTTTAATCTTCTCACTATTTTTTCAGATTAAATGATATGTATTGATCTCTGTATCACTGCTGTGTCATTTTCATTCTGCTTTAAATCTCATTCAGTTACTTTTTATTTTAGATGTTGTTTAGCAATTCTAAAAATGTCCATTTAGTCTTTTAAAGATTTTTGTACATATGTGTATAAAGTATTATATATATAATATATATGATAGTTAGCTAAATAAATAGAAAGATGGAGATACACAGGTTTTACATATTATATATATATATATATACATATTTACATATATATTTCTATGCTGACATATCCTATCTTTTCATTCCTTTATGCATTTATTTTTGTGACTCTCACAGAGCACAGAAAGCAACTTTAAGGACCTTGCTTGAAAATTCTTGCATCTGTAGTTCAGGTTCAGTCAGAGACTTAGCTGAGTTTATTCTCACAACTGGTCATACCTCTTCTCTGACTGTCTCAGGGTTTCCGCCTTACTCTCTGGCAGTCATGGTCACCCAGGGGCTTTTCCTCCTGTTCCTGTCTAAAAGACAGTGGGGTTTACTTTCAGAGATTCAGCCCCCTACACATCCACCTCTGCCTCAAATATCACTGCCCTTAGGATAGAACCCTAAACAAAACACACAAAATGAAGGGTTTACACCTTGAGGGTCACTTTACAATTAACTTTTACTCCCTTGCAAAATTTGCCTGCTTTTGTTCAGGCTACAGAATATTCGGATAGTTTTGTTTCATTTTTTAAAATGTTTTGTCCAGAGTTTACAGTTGAATTTGCATGAAGCAAATTCTCAATCTTCCATATCAGATTTGAGAAACTATTTATTCAACTTTAGCCAAAGTTCTTTTAATTGGAGAATGCTCTGGACATGGACATGGAAGGTGATTTTCCAGTATAAGATTTATCATATTGCTGGTATAATATTTTTTTTCCTTTTCAAACTCAATTTCTTGATATCAGGTAAATGACATAATTTCAAAAAGTGACAGTGGTTTAAATTTGAGGACAACCCTAGTTCTAAGAATTCATTTAAAGATCTGATATATTAATAGATATATGTCATTATGCTTCCAGGGACAAGATAAGCTTTTTTTTTTTTTTAAGAGACTTAAAACTAGTTAGAAGATAGTCTAAGTTTTCAAAGGAAAAGTTATTTTGGAAAATATTCAATTTGGATAACATAAAGAGAAGTAAAAGAAATTAGTGAACAATCTTTTTCACTCTTAAATGAGGAGCCAAACTTGGCTTTGTTCACCCCCATGTTCTTGTTTAGTTCTGGGACATAAAGTGTAATTATTAGGATAATTTTGACTGGATAAAGGTTTGAGGACCAATTTTTAATATAATTACCTTCATTCTACTTTTCATACTATAGTACATTAGATGCAGATATCTACACTTTGAGAAAGTTCGCTTTATGCCACTTCACTTTTACCAAAGACCTATTACATTAGTTCCTATTTTTGCTAACTGAAAGAAATCCAAAGAGGACTTTTGTTTTAACGAAACACAGCAAAAAGCTCAAATAGCATTCAGCCTTTGCTTTGCAGCAAGGGCATTACAAAGGCAGTGCACGCTGTGATCAGTGAGAGTAGCACCACCAAGCTCCTTCCCCGGGAACTACACCTAGCATGTGAGAATCAAGCTACCATAGCTCTAAACGGTCTGTGAGCATCTGTGCTTTATCTCGGTTTATTTTGTGAATCCATTACAAAGATGTGTCCTCTGGTAACTGCTTCTTCATTTATGCCAATTCGGATCCTAAATAGGAGTTTCATAAGAACACTCTACTTTCGGATAGTAGGGGAAGCTTGCAGTGACCAAAATCTTTTAACATTCATCTTCAATATCAGCAACTTTTTTCTAACAAGTATAATTGAAGATTCATGCCGTGGTTGTTTTTTACTTGGCTATAAATATGTAATTCTTTTACGTCCTTCATTCCTTCTCAAACATTTATTTCTCTTCTAACCATTAAAACAATATAATAACATCAAATATTTTTTAAAGATGAAATTACCTATTATACTGCTACTCTAAACAAGGAGTTATTTTTTACTTTAGTATATCTCCTTGATACCTTTGTCCCTGATGAGGTTTCATATTGTAGCACAGGTGAAATCTCATTTTATATGACCATTGCTGATATACAGTTCATATATATATGTGTGTGTGTGTTTGTGTGTGTGTGTGTGTGTGTGTGTGTATTTTGTCATTTTTTTCTCTACTTTCGAAGTTTCTGATGTGCTTTACTTTCTATATGCTGTGTTAAAAGCAATCACGTTTGTTCTTTAAACTTTGTTTTGTTATTCATAATAATTTTTAAAATTTATTTTATTTAAAATATAAGACATGTTCAAGAAAAAATATTAAATCAAATAATATGAAAAATCTCTCTCAAAACCCAGTTCTCTCCCAGAGGACAACTACTCTTAATGTCTTGTGAATTCTGTAAATATTTAAATTATATATATATATATATATATATATACACACACACACACACACACACATATATATAGTTGTTGTTTCGCTTATTACAACAATGAGAGCATACTGATTAATTATACTGACTTTTATTAGTGCATGGCATTGCATATCTGCACATGTAGAAGAATCATACTAATTTTAATGGCTTTTTAATATTTTATTGTTTTATGCACCCTAATATATTTTATTAGTCTCATAATGATGACTTAAGTTGTTTCTATTCTTTTATTCTGCTTTTTAAATTGTAAATAACATTCAAGTGAATTTTCTTTCTATGTCTTTGGATCTATGTGCAATATATCCACAGGATAAATTCTATATTTAGAATTGCTAGCTATATAGTACTATATTTCTTATTGGATATATTCGTAGCCCAGTAAGAATGTGTGTGTGTAGTTTATGTTTATTTTTGATTTCTAATTTAATACCTTTGTGGTCCAAGAACATATTCTGTTTGATTCCCATTCTTCTATATGTATTGAGGCTTGTTTTATGACCCAGTGTGAGCACTTAAAAATGCCCTGTATTCTGTAATTTTGGGGTATAGTGTTCTGTAAATGTCAATTATGTCATGTTGATTGATTGTGCCGATCAAATCTTTTATATCCTCACTGATTTTCTGTATAGTTGTTCTATCTTTAACCGGAAGACAAGTGTTGAAATTACCAGCTAAAATTGTCAATTTGTCTATTTCTCTGAGTTTCTGAAATCTACTAAAGTATATATTTGCGTTCAATCTTTTCCTGGCTCTGGAGAATTATTACTTCATGTTTCTTAGAGACTATAGTTTAGGCTGTGGTCGATTCAAAATATCATAAAATATAGAGTTTCTTTTCACATGTTCAGTTTCTTTGTTGTTCTTAAGAAGGAGAGCACAGGGAGAGCTCCTCTACCACACCATGTAAAGGAGGCCTGGAGTTATTTCTGACATGAGGAATCTTGACATTAATGCAGAGCACAGTTTCTCTCAGAGAGTTCTCTTCATGCCGTTTACTAAAAAACAGTAAATCACTAGAATACTAAACTTTTCCTAATTGGAATCTTTATACCTCAGGGGTTGTGTAGCATGGTTCACATCTTACAATAAGCACTATTATAATCTTATTTTTAAAGTTTTTCTTTAGACCGTTGAAGGACTATGACTTGACAGCACTGTAGGATAACCCTGTTTGGTTAAAAGTAAGAATAACAAATACGCAAAAGCTTAGCTGCAATGAAACAGAAAGAGTCTAATATTTAGAAACCTTCACTGATCATCACCTATGTTGTTACTCCATTCAAATGGTTTGCTTAGCAGGAACTGTCCAAAGTATTCAGTACATTGGATTATGTATGATCCAGATTTATAGTTTAAAAATGTGCAATCCTAGAATCTCTCTGGCTCTTACTCCACAATATATTATTTAATTCAATGTTAGGAACAGCATGAGACAAGAAGAGCTGCAGAAATTGCTATTTATGCTGGAAAACAAAAAATAAGGAAAAAGATATGGCTGTTGCATTTACCTCATTATTACTAAATAACTCAGAATTGCTTAAATATAAGTTAAGGGAAATATAGGGAGTTTTATTACAGTGAGTTTTTATGGTTATTCTTTCTAGTACAAGTCTGCTAACACATTTTATATTTCTAGCTTGTTTATTATCTTTTCACATTTGGAAATAATAGTAAGTTATAGTTTTCCGTTATTAAAAGTATAAACAAAAGAATTAAAGCATGTGATTGCATACAAGTCTACTCTATTTCTTTTCATATTGAGAGCTTCCTTATACTCAGAGGGATGCCTTTAAATAAAGGTCCAAATCTTGCACCAGTATATACCTCCAAAACTCAACTTGCTGGTTACTTCCTCTAGGAAACTGCTCCATCACCTCAGAGAGGATTCCCCCTGCAAGGTGAGGTCCATGTGGTAGGTGTTCCCAAAGGTGAGTATTCTCACCTTTAAGTCTATTTTCTGTGAACTCCTGGAATAGACATTGTGCCTTTTATACCCGTAATAAGTAACAAGTTCATAAGACCTAGTTAGAAGCTCTATAAAATTTTATATTTCATGCTGGATTAAACCAAATGAAGCACTTTAAATCAGGATAAAGACTACCACCTCCCCCCAGAAGAGATAAGTACACTTCTGACATTCCATCATTGAAACTGGTACTTTATATGACAGTATTGGTTTCCATCTGATTTTTCTAAATGTTGAATAAAACATTACAAACATAGCATAGGAAACAGGCATTCTCAAATAGCATACAGTGAATTGATGATTTTCTTCTCTTGCTTTTTAATTATTAATATTATTATTATTACTGGATAAAAGCTTGGCAATATTTCTAATCACTCATCTAGATCTAAATCTAGGTCAGGGCTGGCCTCACTTAGAAACTGTCAGCATCTAAGTATCTTCCATTTGCATATGCTGGCACAGGTTACAACATCTTCTCTAAGCAGCTTCTCTTTTGTAATTTTCAATGGAAACCCATGCCTGGTAACTCCATAGTTCAATATACAGTTATACATGCTATCAGAATTACAGAATTTGAGCTCCTGCCTTCAGAGAGTTTGTTTACAGTCCAAGGCAGTCATCAAAGTCAAGTCAACACATACTTATCAAGTGACTTCTGATAAGGCCTGTGCAAAGCCTTTAAAAGCAATACGAGTATAGCTAACAGTATGCAAGTTGCTCAGTTTTCTTCTTACACTGAAATAAGCAACACTTAATTGGAGGGAAATAATCTGAAATGTGTGCTTATAAAGGATAGTAATTTCATTTTCCATTTCTTTTGGAAATCTGAATTTGGTAGAAAAGTCATAAATATGCTGTTTAAATCATTACAAGACACTAAGAGATTTATATTGCACAGCAAGGCAAATTAATTTTCTTTTAAATTGTACATTGTAATTGCATATTTTTTCTTTACACATGTACACTTATACTGTTACCACATTTTACTTATATGAGAATGTATTTCCTGTCACATTTGCCTACATGATATACTAATGTAAATATACACCTGAATACAATGCAAATGTATCAGTCAAAATGGTTGAGATATTTTAAGGGTATTTTTGTTAAACCCAAACATAGTTATCCTATTATGGTTCATCAGTTATCTCCAGTCAAAATATTGATTATAGAAGACATATTAACTTCTTGATATTGATTTTCCTGATTTCAAACTTGAAGTGAGACCCATTAGACCTTAGGTGTGTCTAATACTAGAATATAGTAAGAAGGATTGCTTTTATTATTTCCTGGAACTAAAAATACAATCATTAGATTTTGTCCTGGGTAAAATGAAAAAGTAACCTTGTTTGCATTTATCACCACGAATGAAAATAAATGGAGTTTTAAAAAAGGTGCAAATTCATTTATACGAGAAAAGGTCATCATGACAAACACTTGAGGATGTTAAGCTATAAATTTTCTGGCAGTTTTCCTGCACCAATGTACTACCTAGGAATGAGTACCACACCACACACACCACAGTGAAGAACTGACTGGAAATAGACCTTGACTCTCAATGGCTGCTTTTCTTTATTTACTTCTATGTCACCTCTGGTATGTTGGTGTGCTAGGACTCTAAACCCCAGACTTTCGTTCCAAACGTGCATGACACCAGCAGCAGGGAGTGAATGTGTGTGTGTGTGACTATGTGTGTGTGTAGTGTGTGTATGAATATGCACATGTATATCTTATATTTGCAAATGCTTATCACGTATTTCTTGAATACATCTTAATGACAATTAAAATGATTACTTTTATACTGGAGAAAAACATACTTAATGGCATATGAAGCAAAATCATATTGATTTTTAGTAGGGGACATGAGATTTCAACAACATGTTTGAAAAATGCTACCTTAAACATCTGCTTTTAAACGAAGAAGGATTAAAGTCACCCTGGAAAAGTCAATAAAATTGTTCAAAGTGCTTACATTAATTAATGAAATTAATTAATTAATTAATTTTTCATTAAATCTTAATGAAAACTTAAGCAGTTACACCAAAGAAACTGAAACTCTCCTAGAGGCAATGAACCATTGCTAATCACTTAAGATTTTAATACAATTTTAAGGTAAATCTCTAGTAAGTAAAAATGTAGGTGATGATAGGAAAGTTTGATAATTTTTATTTGTATTTGGAGAATTACCTAAACATTACGTTCTTCAAAAATATAGATAATAAAATGTAGAAAAGTGATTTCTCTAAACACCTAAATTGTGATAAATTAAGTAGCACACTGGATATTTTTAAAGCTTTATGCCATTGGAAGAATGGGTATGGTGATTTTATTTTATCCTGAATAGACTGAAAAAATACTAGCAATATCAAAGAAGGAGTCTATTTATGTTAAGTGTTCTTATCACACAAAACATTAAAGAGGGCAGTAAACATCTTTTGGAGGTGATGGATGTGTTTATGCCATTGAAGGTGCTGATGGTTTCATGGGTGTATACTTATTTTCATCTCAAGTTTTATACATTAAATATGTACAGTCTTTTGTATGTATTCAATGCAAAGTACAGCCTTTTGTATGTGTCAATCTTTTATTTGTACTCAATAAAGTGGTTTAAATAAATTAAGAGTCTAAAATGAGATTATTTGCAAAAATATGTAAAAATATACATATAATATATGCATAATTTAATTTACTTGAATAAGTATTTATAAGACAATTTTTATTGTTGGGCTGCAAACAAATTTTAGATCTCAGTTTAAAACTTGATGTGTTCATCTCAAATATATTGTTATTTATCAAATCAGTTCTAGATTATCTAATGGCCTCTAAACCTAGCTCTCTGCCTTTAGACTTAGTTACCTACACTCTATTTTAAACTTTCCTGCCAGACCTGTATTTTCAGGAATGATTTCTTTTCATATTATGCCATCCTCAAAACCTTCTTTGGCATCCCATTATCCATGCAAACAACAATTAGCCTTTCATTAATTTCTTATTAAATCTACATTGTGCCTTGTGCTAAGATGAATTTTATGAAGAAGGAAGCGGGGAGGAAGATGAGGGGAAGACAGAGGCAGGGAGAGAGAGAGAGATAAAAGGAGACAGCGAGAAAGAGAGAGAGAGGAGAGGGACATTTAGCATATTCTTTGTTCTGTCTGCTCTGGAAAAGACTATAGGTCAGTGGTGCAAGATAGCAATGTAAATAAATAATATAAAATACTGTAAAAATTTGAAATAAAATAGACCAATATTAGAATCTTGAGAAGTAAGCAATTCACTTAGATGTAGAAATGTTGGGGAAAAATTACCAGAGAAGAGGAGGGAAAGCATTTGACAAAGAGTTCTGACGAAAAGAAAACAATGGGTATAGAAGGGGAATCACTCGGAGCACAAAGCAGCCCTGTGTCACCCTCTGGAAATTACAGAGTTAGGTTCAGGTAGAAAAAAATCTGTGCTGTGTTCTGTGATGAAGTGTCAGGAGTCAGATGATGTGACACCTTAGTCACATCTTGTGTGTCACATCAATGACATTGTGTGTCATCTCAGTGACATTTCATAACCTTGTGGGAATTGCTAAGGATCTGCATTGTTAACCATATCTCTGCAGGTGTGAATTAGAATGGCTAGCAATTGAAGAAGGGACATTAGAAAATAAGCTGCAAAAATTTTTAAGGGAACGATGATGAAATTCTGAATTAATTATGTTATTACATGAAAGGACAAGTGGGAATCAAATTAATAGCTATCATTTATTGAGTGCTTACTATGCTGTGATGGCTAATTTTATGTGTAAATTTGGCTGAGTTATGGTGCCTGACTGTTTGGTCAAATACTAGTCTGGCTGTGAAAGCAGTTTGCAAATATGATTAACATTTACAATCAGTTCATTTTAAGTAAGGAATAATGTGGTTGGTCTTTATCCAATGAGTTGAAGGCCTCAGGACTGCAGCTCAAGATTGTGATATTAAATCTTATCAGAGTTTCCAGACAGCCGGACTGCCTCCATAATTGTTTGAGGCAGGTTCTCAATCTCTCTCTCTCTGAATACACATATATAGCTATATACACTATTAATACTGTTTACTGGAAAATCTTGACTTGTGCACATTACCTATCTCATTTAAACCTCAAGCAAAACTGGGAGTAGTTATTTCTTTCATTTTTAAAATGAGCAAGTTTAAGCTTAAAGCTTTCAACCTTCCATAAGTCACAAAACAAAAAACAGAATCTGAGCTTGAATTGAGTTTTTTCTGATTCTAGAGAGTGTATTTTAATCAGTGAAATGTTTCTTCCTTCTTATGCTCAGACTTCATCTGATTTTCAGAAGCTTTCAATTCTTACGGTAAAATTATAGATAAGGTATATTTAATTTTTATATATGAATTTACATGAATTCATATAATTATATGACTTTTCAAATGTTCTACATTGAGTGATTTTAACTTTTATAAGATGAAGTTATTTTGGAAAGAAAAAGGCTATGCCCTCTTAAACCAGAATTCTTTTCAATTGAATGACTAACATATTTCTTCCTGCTTCAGTATCCACCATTTCTTTTTATAAAACATTTGGTACAGCTGAAGTGGTCTACTCACTGCCTTCTCTAAATAATACATGCTGTATTGTGTCAGGTTTTTTTCCCACAAAGTTGGCCATAACCAAACTGTTTTCCCCTACACCTAGTGTTACTAAAAAATTCTCCATCCTTTGAATTCTAACTCAGACCCTCTTTATAAATTATGCCCAATCTCTTACCTTTCTTCTCTATAGACAGGGATTTATTTTACAGCAAATAAAATTAGGGAGTGAGAATTAAGGATGAAAAAATCAATTGTCCTTAGTTTATAAACACTACAGGACTCATTAATTTAATGCAAAACTAAAGTATTGCAGTGGCTCATCTCTGGTATAATCATATTGCTGACTTTTGCTGATGGCTTCAAATAGTGACAAAGCCTGTCATATTCACATGAAATGGACCGTTAGCCATTTGCAGAGATACGCCCTTTAATTATATTGAGTTTATGTCTACTTGCACAAAAAATAACCTCAACAAGAATGGAATTTATCCCAAAATTTTCCCAAATGACTTTGGAAAATGCCATTACAAAGAACTTAGGCTTATTTCTCAAAAAAACTAGTAACACCAAAATTCCTGAAGAAGTTAAAATTCAAATGACACATTTTTTTTTAATCTTTTTAAAACAATAAAAATTAACACCTCTAAAATACTATATGCTAGATACTTTTCAAAGTGCTTTGTATTTATACATTAAATACCAGAATAGCATTATTAGTAAAGCACTGCTATTGTCACCATTTTAAAGATAAGGAAACTAAGGCATGTAGAGATTAAGTAATAGTCTCAAAATCAACAGCTAGTAAGTAATAGATGAGGATTCAATCACCTGAAAAATGACCCCCATGAGAGGATCTATGATTTTTGTAAATTTTTAGTATTTTTATGATTTTCTCAAATATATTAAAGAATAAGGAATCAATAACAAATAGGAATCATTAAAGAAAATGCATACAACTAATACTACTTCCTTTAGGGTATAAAACTTATTTTGGCACAGGTGTAGGTTGCTCTCAGGCTTGGAGAAAAAGAGCCATTTAAAACTAATCAAAGTTTTATAGATTTTTCCTAAGGACTCCAGTGACACGAACATGAAGTTATTTTGGGTTTCTGTGTTCTAACATTTTGTGTGTTTAGAATTTGCCTCTGGCCTAATGGACCAGCTCTCTTGTTGACAGCAGCAGAGTGAAGCAGTAGGACTACAGCGCCTGCCCACTTCCTGGTGCCCACCCAGCACTGTCCATCAATACACTGATCCTTGACTTCTCTGAATCAGACCTGCATCTTCATATCTAGCATATCTTATGCAGCTTCTGCTGCCACTCTTCAGGAATATCATAATGGAATGGATCTAGAGACAGCCCTACATAGGTATATTAAACACATTGTTTTAAATGTCTAAAATAGACACAGGATAAATGCAAACATACTGGCTATAATCTATGGGATTTGAACCATTGCAATATTTTTTCATTTTAAATTACTGGCTTGTTTTCTTCATAATAATTTAATCAATTCTTCAACCATTTAGTGTGGATAAGGCAGTGAATACACTGTGTTATATAGGATTTCTTTATAAAATGTAACCATAAAATGCTCAAGAAGCTTCAGGTCTAATGTCTGGCAACTTTGTATATGTTTCTCTCAATGTTATTGGTAAACCTTTAAGGTTTAAATAATCCCAGTTAAATATAGAATATAATATTTAGAGTTATATAGAATGTAATATAAAGGAGGTCAAAAAGCACAGTCGAATGCTTTCATTTTACTACTGATGAAAATGAGGTGCCGAGAGGAAAAATGATTTGGCCAAAGTCACATAACCAACCACTGGCCAAGACTCTATCTCAGGTATATTCACGTCCAGAATATTTCGGGGTCCAGAAGTTTTTTAATGAAAAGATGCATTGTTTAGTTATAGTACATTATTCCACAGCCTTATTGTGATGTGAAATATCTGTTTCACCAATTAGTTTAAGAAAGTATTTCTTAGATTTATAAAATGGAATAAAACTAATAATATGCACTTTGTTAAGGAAAATATTTATATTTCCTAAATTATCGTAATGAGATGATGGTCATGGGAAACTAAAAAACATACCTCAACCCACTCAGCTGTTACTGAAGCAGCAATTCTAAGTAAATATAAGCAAACAAACAAAACTAGAGGATTCTAACTTCTGTTAAAGGTTAGGGTTAGGGTTGGTTGATCAGAATTATTAAAGGCAAATAAGATGAACATATTGATAAGAATATGAAGAATTTCAATTTACTAAAAGACGTATTTAACATTTAACCCCCTTCATTCTTAAAAGCATAGTTCAAATTATATAATGTAAAACCTACAGAACACTAAAAAGACCATATATCCACCATCACTACTAAGGAGTTAAAGTCTTATGTACTTTAACTTATTTAACTTTAACTTATGTATTATGTATTAAGATAGACCTAATAGGCACATATAAAACACTGTACCTATCACAGGGAAAACATTTATAAAAGTTTATATTAAGCCATTAATCAAGTCTTATCATTTTCTAAGTGACTATTACAAAGATCTGCTTTTGAACTTTATAAATTAGTTTCAAAACCAATTTCACATTTTTGTAAATTTAAAAACAAACATCAAAATAACCCACCTGAAATAAGAATATGCAATAAATTTAAAAAAATATTCTAACTAAATACTATTAAAAATATTACTGTCAAATTGTTGGATCAAGATTAAGCAACATTTAGAGAAAATTCTATAGTCTTCCATGTTTTATTGGAAAAGAAAAAGAGAACACTAACATTATACTAGAAAGGATCAAATAAATTTAAAATTTGGCTTTTTGAGAAGACAAATGTGAAATTTATAAATATCAACCAAAGTTGATCATGAAAATAAAATACTTATAAATAATATTAGGAAACAAGAAAAAATACAGCAACAAATGCTAAGATTAAAAGAACACTAAGAAGTTATAAAAATATTATGCTAAAAATTTGAAAATTTAGGTGAAATGAACTTTGAGAAATGCATAAATTACCAAAACTTATTCAAAAATAAATCTAAACCTTACTGTTACAATCATAATAGAATACATTTTTAAAAATCTTCCCACAAGAAAAGAAACTACCTCACCATAAAAAGGCACATTCATAGGGTAGCTAGTGCAAGAAGAATTTAATAAATTAGAAAGCATAAAAATTGGAATGGAAGAAGCAATAATGTCATTATTAACAAATAATAGTCTGGAAAAACTAGGTGTTCGTGAGGATATGGAACAAAGGGGATTCTCACATTGTTGTTAGTAGGCATATAAACACACAAACAATTTAGAAATCAGTTTGGCCATGTGTAGTACTTTTGAGCACGCTCAAGCCATACAAGCAAGCAATACCACTTCCTGAGCAATTTTCCCTTAAAGTCTATATCCAGGCACCCATGAGACACAAGAATATCGTGAAGCTCAAACTGCTTTTATACATCAATCATTCCCTTTTCGAGTTTGTGATAATTCCAAAATATATGAGAGAAAAGTCTTAAGAGAACATTGTCAAGTGTCGACTTCCGTCTTAAATTTTTGCCATGAACAGTGCTTTAAGAATAAATAAAACATTATGTAACAGAAATTTTACAGAACTAGGCCTTAGTATTCTTGGATCTCTTCTGGGTTTCATCATTAACTAGCAGTTTAATCACACATTATACACTTTTTTCTTTTTAATTAATTGATAACATTATACTGGTACTATTTGATATATTCTTAAATTAAAATACTAGATAAAAGATATTAAGGTAAATGAAAATCATCCAGTATAACAGGACAGTTTTTACGAGAGCGGCTTCTGTAAGCACTTCCCATAGGGCCCTGGCTGACAGTACTCAGTGCATACCAGTGCCTGTGCTTACCAGCTGCTGCCCTTGCACGCCCCAGGCCGCGTACTGCAAGACGGAGTCCTCTACTTCCGGAGGATTTAACTCCCAAACTTCCCTTGAAAAAAGGTAAATATTTTTACATGAACAAATTGACACCTACACCAACAATCGAGTTGGACAGTTGCTCATGGAAACCAGAAAATCAAAGAACTTACCTAGTGTGTATATTGTAAATCACATACGAAGCAGTATACGAATAATGAAAAATCTGAAAAAAAAAAAGAAACGTTATAGACCCCAGTTTGGAATAAAGGCTCCATCTTAATGGGTATATATGTTTTTGATAAAATCCAGGAAATCTAAAATTGGTTTTAGAGAGAATTCAGAATGTGAAATATTCTAGTTCTGGAGTTTATTACCCTTTCTAAGCCTTACTGTAATAACCTCCTAATCCCTCTTTCTACCATCAATCCCATTCCTTATTCAATCCACTCTATATTTAGTATGATTCTGAATATTTTGCTAACTTGTTTAAAATATTCAGTGATTCCTCACTGCCTATAAAATAAAGTTCAAACCACTTCAATGATATTCAAGGGTTTTGGTATTTTGGGTCCTACACATTTTCCCACCCTTATCACCCACTACTTCCTTTCACCTAGTCTACACTTCAATTACATTAGACAAATTCCTTCTGTATATCCTGAGTATCCTGAGCACCTCTCTCTCTCTCTCTCTTTTTCTTTTTTTTAGGACATCCTACCCTCACTCAGGTGAAAATTTCCCCTCCTTCCATTATAGCCTCTGCATAGCCTTCACTAGAAATCTGTCTCTCTCACAGTTTACTTTCAACTCTTAGGACAGTTCTCACCCTGTAACGTAAGTTAGATAAATATTTTAAGTACTTGTTTCTTTTTCCCACTAAAATGTTGTCAGGTCCAGGTGCGTATTACCTTTGCATCCTCCACATTACCTTATATGGCGTCATGTTTGCATGCAACATGCAATCAATATTTGTTGAGTAATGATTCTGATGGGGAAAAACTCTTGCAGCTTAAAGTGTTTGTGGAGACAAAATGGGGTAACACCCCAATCACTTCATAGAAATAGTTGAAAATTATATGTTAAATAGTTGGTTGCAAGTATGTATCTTCAAGAGACTTCAGTGCCATCTTATAAAGAGACTTGTTTCTTTTTAAAGGGCATCTTCCCTAGGATCACAGCATCCATGATGGGGTGACATTAAGGAACATAGTGGATGATGCAAAGATATCCCTATATTTTGGTTCTTACTAATTAAAGATGGTGGAATAGTAGAATACAGAGGAATGAGGAAAATTGCAAAAGACGGGTTAGGGAAAGAGATGATAAGTATGTGACATTTCAATGAAATTATTTTTCTCTAAGCTATGTGGATCTAGTGAAGAAAATGTTTTCCATCTAGCTATGTTCAGTTATTATTTGCAAGATTTACGGAACTTATGTTGATACTTCCATTTTTCAGCATGCAATTATAAAAGTTTCTTTTATTCCTGTAGTGGATGTACGTTGCACAAATATAATACTGTCAATTGAAACTCCCTAGAAGTCAAATTGTTACTTCTCACTGCAATAGCTTCAATTAAACACGATTGGCCACATATTCTGTAAAGCAATACTAGTGTTCTCTCTTTGCATTGAAATTACAATCCTTCCCCCATTTGTTATAATATTGTGTTTTACAATGAAGCTTTATTCCCACATTTCTTTTGGAATAACTATTAAATCTGAGATTGCCTTCACTATAGAGTCAAAGAAGTGAAAATAATTTTTCCTGGTGTCTATTTTGGCTTTCATATTGTGTTCTATAAAATTCCATATTTGACTACAAATTTTAAATCTTGAATTTACTACTATAGCTGACAAAGAGGTGAGAAATGTGACCACCTCTATAAACATTTTTTTTCAACTCAGAAAGTTCTGCTGCCAAAGCAAACTGCCAAGTGAGCACTTGGTCTTCAAAGCAGACAAACGTGTCAATGATGTTATGGGTAAAAAGAAACTATTCATCCCATCTGTTAATCACCTAACACACTGTACCTGAATTCTAGGCTCACATCCATCTTGAGAGAGAGTTCCTGTGCACTACTGTTTTAGTCAAAGCAAGCCAAAATAACCACTGAGACAAAACTGGATGGATATAACCATTGAATTTTGGTCTCTATCATATTTATATAATATAGAATTATAGAGGTTGCTGGCTCTTCTCAATGTATGAATCCAAAGAACTCAGACGGTCTCCCAATGATGGGATTTAGAGAGAGGGATATATAAATCCACTTTCTGCTTTGTAGTTCTTAGCCTAACACAGCATTTGTTTCTCTCAGCTGGTATGCTGAGATGGAAGATCACAATAAAGAATTTAACCTCACAGATACAGAGAACAAACTAGTGGTTGCCAAAGGGAGGAGGGTCAGAGATGAACAAAACAGGTGACAGGGATTAAAAGGTATAAACTACCAGTTATAAAATAAGTCACAGGGACGTAATGTACAGCACAGAGAATATAGTTAATAATACTGTATGTGCATAAACTATAAAAATATTGAATCACTATGTTGTATACCTGAAACTAATATAATATTGCAAGTCAACTATACTTTAATTAAAAAAAAAGTTAATCCTGCCTAACCTGCAAACACATAGCAAAGAAGGTGCAGAGATTTAGCCTCAACTATAGGTTCCCTACAAAGCCAGCAGCTTGCCATTTACAGGTAATTAGAACCTAGCCCTTTTTTCTTAGCTTAGAACTCTTTCCACTAAATCCACTGTCCCTTGGCGTGTGTGTGTGTGTGTGTGCGTGTGTGCGTGTGTGAGTGTGTGTACTCCCAGAAGATCTCAAATACTTCGTAATTTTCCATAATTAAAATTCCATTCTATGTCCACCACAGAATGTAAAGAGTATAAGGTAGGAGAGATTTTCAACAGGGTTAGAGGTAGACATTTCTTTATGTTTGCTTGCAAAGTGTTGCAGAGATTTTGAAAGGGGGAGTTTTCAAGGAGAATTAGACTTAGCTTTACTGAACATCTGTATTGAGGCACATTGGGCTAAATTCAGTCTGTGTTAATCTGCATCTCTCTCTCTTTCCTTCCTTGAAGAGCATTTCTATTCTTTTTTAACACTCCTCATTTCCTTTTATCCTATGTTCCTCTTCTACATTGGCTAGGTAGGTCTTGTTTTACGATGAGAGGATAAAATTAGAGTCCCTAATGTTAGAAACAGTCTTTTTCCTATAATGATTGGCTGTTGCATAATGAACTGAACATCTGATGAAATCCTTGGGCACAAAGACATTTCACAGTCAAAAGTTACATATTCATCCCATCTCTGCAAATGATGTTCCACTGCTTGTTACAGAGCGTGAATAGTTATGGCAAAGGTAGTGGGCGTGGGGCAAAATTGAGATATACTATGTAAAAACTTGATCAGTGCTTACTCTGGAAGCTGGACTTGAGATGACATTCAGTCTCATGATGCCAAAATGTACTGGGAGGTACAGAAAGCATCATAAGATCCTGCAAACCAATCTGATCCCCACCACCTCTACCTTACTTTAGGACCCTAATAAGAGCCTGATTACTGAATGTTAATCACCATGAGTGGTATAACTGATTATCGTTGTTTGCTATAGTTATGCTCTATAAGTCATCTTAAACACTGAATTAGCAAATACTGAATGATTGCTCCTGGGAGAAATATAGGGTTAGGTTCCTGTGGGTCTCTGGCTACATTTTCATCGACCAATCAATACATACCATCTTTTCACGTGTTTTTTTATGCGAAGACACTGTATCTAACACTAAATATTGTTGATTCATTAGCACTGAGCTCATGGCCAACAGTACTGTAACTCATGCCTGAATGAAGCTTACCTAACACATGTTCTTTCTCTGTAAAGCACATCACAGCCTTCCTGCACCTAATAACACTGGACAGCACTTCAGCACTATGCTTGGGAACATTTTAAACAGCAAAATCATCAGCAAAAAGCACAAACATTTTTGAAAAAATAGCACTAAAAGACCATGAAAAGGACACTAATTTACAGTATGAAAGCTGGAACAAGAAGGCCTTGCATCACCTTCTTTGATCTCAGCTGGGAAAGTGTGCATCAGGCAACGCAGATGTTCTGCTGTTCTGAACATGTTTGTGAATGACTGAGAACATGCAGCAAGTATGGATCTTGAAGTTACAAATACAATTTAAAAAATAGGCATGTTTGCAATTCCAGAATCCTTAAAAAACGAAGACTACCTGTACACATAACATAGACAGCATGAGATATTACTGGAAGAAAGAAAAAAAAAAACAGGCATATTTAAGAAAGGCCTGCCAGAACGTAAACACAAGAAACATATAGCAGTTACCCATAGTAGTGGTGCTCATGTTCTGCAAATGAAAACTAGCTACATCCATTCAGTTATCAAATGTCTGTTAAGCAATCTTTCTGACACAGGCACTACACTAGGTACCATTCCAAAAAAAATTATTATGGGGATAAAACTCATTTTTAAAATAGAGTAAAATACAAAAGAGTATCAATTGATAATTTTTATTTACTCCTGTATGTTGTCTGTCAGTTTATAAACATGTGTTGAATACTAATTATATGCAAGCTTGTAAGTTAAGTACCTTGCCAAATGCAAAGACTGTAATAAACATGACCCCTGCCCCCGAGGAGCTCTTGATCCATCTGGGGTGACAAAGTTAGGAAATATTTTATTAGTATAAAGGGCTCCAGTTGCAGGTCTTGGTTAAATTAGAACTTGCAGATTATAAACCATAAGCTTTCCAAGAAGCAATTAGTAATCTGTTTCAAGCCTGCAATCATAGGGAAGATAACAGTTGACTTTGGCATTGAAGGAACTAATATAATTATTGAATTGAGTATTTACTATATGCTGGACTCTGCTGAGTGCTCAACATATATCATTGATGTTTAAATCGACCTCAGGAAGTAGAAACTGTAATTCATAATTCATGTGATAGGCTCTGGAAGCAGTGAAAGTTTAAGTAGGAGACAGAGGCACAATTTGAGCCTACGTCTGTCTGATTACAACCCATATTATGACTTAATCTGTCTGTACTCTCTCTGTTAGGGAGCTGGGACAGGAAGCATGACTCCAGCTTTGCAAAAGATTTATTTCTGGAAGACCTTTGAAGGTACCACCCAAAGATTTATGGACACGAGTAGGCATGAATTAATTGTGATTATCACAGTTAAGAGATTTCATTGAAAGATGATCTAATATATCAAATTAAAAATGTAAATCCCCTTCTCCTTTAGCTTTTTCACATTATTTTCTTGGAATATCATTTATTGCCTAAGACATCTATGAGGATTCATGTCAAAGAGAGTTACACTTACAAGAAAAAAGAACAGGGTGCTTTAGTAATTTATGCTTAAAACAGAGGCTTAAATCTCTGGGTGCCGAACTTTTCTGCACTGCAGTTAAATTGCCGAATTGGAATAAATAGCATACTTTTTCATGGCCTTGAGAATATTTCAAATAGGATTATGGATTTGCCATTGACTCAAACAGTTAGGAAAACTAAACTATGAGGAAGCAGGTCTCTGAATAAATAGTATTTATGAAAAAATGGCAGTGAGAGAAAAGATAATGTAGACAAAAGGGTGTTTGTTTCTCTTGGAAGTAAGTGGTATAATGATGCCAAGTTTGTTCTAGGATAAAGGAATACCTTTCACGATGAGTAAGTAGTGGTTCTGTTGTTGGAAGTTTTTATCTTTATTATGCAGTGAAAAACTAGACCATCAGGTAGGATACTCTAATGTAGTAAATACGGTTCAAAAAATTACAAGATGCAGCTCTACAAAAATCCTTCTAAGACATTGTATTAAAAAAGGTTTTGTGAACATTGTGAACAACAAGTATTGGTAGAAAGGGAAAATAAATATGGGAGGGAATTTAAGGTATAAGTAATATTTGTCAATATTTTACTCTATTTTCTTTAATCTTTAAGATTGACATATACACACTACTATATATATAATATAGATAACAAATAAGAACCTACCGTATAGCACAGGGAACTCTACTCAATATTCTGTAGTGACCTATATGGGAAAAGAATCTAAAAAACAGTGGATATATGTATAACTGATTTACTTTGCTGTACAGCAGAAACTGACACAACATTGTAAATCAACGATACTCCAATAAAAATTAATTTTAAAAACTTACATATGTTGATAAGATCATTACTGACAGGTTTTACCATCTATGTCAGTGTTTCTGGGGATGGACACACCCCAGAGTTTCCTACTCTCACATTTTCACTGATGTCATTCCCCTTGATCCTCAATTTGAAAGTGGATAAAAATGTTTTCTACGTTTTCTTCTTTAAGAAGTTAAATAAAGGACCCTGTCTACAAAAAAAAAAAAAAAAAAAAAAATACTATCCATGCAGGATACACAATTGGTAAAACCATGATTGGAACCAAGATCTTACACATTCCAAACATGCAAGCATTGTTTTAATGTGTTACCACATGGAAGAACCATGTAAGATTCTTTCATTGTATCACCATTATGGTAAGTGGCAGACATAGTAAAATACTCAAGATGGTGAGACTAAATATAAATGATGCTAGAGAAGATAAAGTTTAGCTGTTGTTTAATTCAGCTCTAATTTTGGCAAAATTTATATAAAACAAAAATAAATTTGCTAATTAAAAAAAAAAAAACAGACTATCTGCCACAAACCCAATTTAGTCATTCTGTTAGCCTATAGGCATCATGATGCCATCATCACACAGGATATACAGTAATATTTTGACTTTTTCTTACTTTATTTGAGTCTAGCAGGCTTCCCATTTGGAAAAGATAGGATATTGTTTTGTTTGTTTTTAGTATTCATAGTGTATTCACTCTGAGTTGAAATACGATACTGTCAGCATACTATGAAAGTGAACAACCTAATAAGAAATTATATAAGGTAAACATGGTTTCATTTAAAACATTTATTTTATTTAAGAAAATGGATGGCTAATGACTCAAGTCTTAAAAGCAGATGACAAAAATTACCTGGGCATCATTTTTCAATTTTGTGTAGGATTATTGTGTCCAGGATATAACCCAATGACTTGCAAAGTAAAAGCAGCCAGCATGAGAAGAATATACTTTATTATACAAGAGATCTTTGAGTGAGAGGAATAAATCATTTTCTGATATATTTCCTGTTAAATACATTAACTGATCATCATAGAAAAACCTCCTAGAATTGCTCTCAGAATGTAGTTCACGAGATGTTGTCTATAATACAAAATTTCATTCCAAAGAAGCTCCCTAGCATCAGTTTTTCAATTATCCATACTTAACATGTAATTTTCACCATAATATACTGCTGACTAAAGTACCAACCTCATTGACAGTGCCATCCTTTGTAATAAAATATTTTCCCGTACCAGACCATTCTGTATTAATTAATGCAAATAAGCTACTTTCACACCAACTGGCATTAAACTATTTCCTATGTCCCAATATTAAAAATATCTGGTTTGATAACGTGAATAGCACTTAAGGGTCAACTGCTGACAGTAGTGCAAGCAGGTTTTCAATTTGCACTGCAATACATTTAAATATCATCTAACTACCCATACAGTAGATTTCTCTATAGCATGTCAATGAAGAAATAAATATATTATTGCAGTAGGACAGTGTGAGAGACAAAAATCTCAAACTTCTTCTACTGAGTACTAGAACTTGAAAGACAAGGATTAAAATTATTGATTCAACAATACTTGAAGGTATTTGCAGGCCCTGGTTGATTGAACCAAGTATGTAACTCAGGAAAGTCGTCATTTCATTCCCCAACAACTTTGATGCAAAGGTTCCTTCTTTATTTCAATGGGATCAAGTCCTAGCTTCTGTTTTCTTGAGCAGGTTACTTAAAAATTTTACTTTACTCATCAGGAAAATGGAGAAAGCAAGATATATCCAACTGTTTCCTAATAAAGATTATAAGACAAACCATAAGGAAATTATTCAGTTATCACATGAGGCTAAGCCGAAACTCAAATCAAAACCAGGAAAATTCAAATCTATTGTAATCGAAATTTTAAAATTTCTTTAATAAAAGTCTTACTATCAAGCAGGAAAGGAAAACAACCATAAAATTAATTGTACGCAGTTTTATTAGTTACTTTTTGCAACACTATCCCCCATAAGTAATTAAGAATTATTTGTGTTGAATAATTTAAAAATATTAGAGAAAATATTCTTTTCAAATTTTCAAATTTCTTTTTTCAAATTTTCAAATTTTCTTTTCAAAAATTATACAAATATAATTTTCAAGAATATATGATAATTTATGTAATTATTTACATATTAATAGCTACTTAGGTTGAGATTTTTCACATATGCAAAATACTGAGATTATTTTCATTGCATATTTACACATATCCTTAGGATACATTCCCAGAAGTAAAATTTGTAGATCAGAAGATATGCACATTTTACATTTTGCTTCATATTACCGAATCATTTTCTAGAAAGATTATAAACAATTCATAGTGCTATGTGCTACACAAGTATCTTATTTTTTCTTTAATGCCACAATAAAATAATGTTACCCATTGTGCTGATTTGGATTGTTTGAGTGGCAAAAACGAAAACAAACATCATTATTTAGACTTGCAGTCTAATTATGATTAAGCCTGAATATTTTGTCATAAGCTCTTAATGCTCTGTACTTCTTCATTTGTTACTTATCTATCAATGTCTTTTCTATGGCATTGTTTGTCTGTTCCTTGTTGATAGCTAAAAGCTCTTTTTATATTACAAAATGCAAATGTATTTTCATGAATGCAATAATTATTTTACCCAACTAAAGTTTGCCTTTTCTTTCCCTGTGTGTGTTTTCTACAGAGAAATTTTAAATCTTTATGTGATTATTTCTAAAAACTATTTACTATTTCAGACCCTAGAAGGGTGCCAAGAGAAGCTTCACTAACTCAACATTTTAAACTTTAAACAATATTCTTTCTAGTACTTCTCAAGTCTATGATCTCTTCAATCCACCTAAAATTATTTTTTGTTTAAGGGGTGAAGTATAAATTCAGTTTTGTTTTTTTCTTCCCCAAATAACCAGGTAGTTCTCCAATATAATTGATTTGTAATTTATCTTTTTATTTAATGTACCTCCTAAATTCCTTATATAGCTTTGATCTTTTTTTCTGACTAGAATCACTGTAATACAACTTTAAAGTACATTTTAACATCCAAGAAGGTTAGTTCATTTCATCTCTTTTATGACATATATACACTCTAAATCCTGCCTATTTAAGTGCAGGTTTAGTCTTTTGATTAAATTCTAGTTAAACCAAGAGGAGAATTAATTATTGTCAAATAAAAATTTTATTGTTTATTAGTTTCAAAAAACTCTTGAGTCCATTTCTTAAAAGATATTTTTATTGGTCATGAACATAATTTACTTGTTAATGTTTTCATTTAATGTCTTTTATCATCATAAGCATGCAGAGTAGTGAAATAGTGAAGACTGCGGGTTGGGTGTTAAAGTGTCTCTGTGAATTGTTTGTTTGGCTCAACATTTACTGTGCAAACTTGAGTAAGTGACATAACTTTGCCTGTTTCCTAGTGACGGAAATATCTTCAAGAAAAATCAATGATTTTCTTTCAAAGGATGGGCAGTTATAGGAAAGAAAGCCCAGAAATAAACCCATGCACCAATGGTCATTTAATCTATGACAAAAGAGGCAAGAATATACAATGGAGAAAAGACAGTCTCTTCAATAAGTGGTGCTGGGAAAACTGGACAGCTACATGTAAAAGAATGAAGTTACAACATTCTCTAACACCATACACAAAAATAAACTCAAAATGAATCAAAGACCTAAATGTAAGGCCAGACACTATAAAACTCTTAGAGGAAAATATAAGCAGAACACTCTTTGACATAAATCGTAGCAATATCTTTTTGGATCTTTCTCCTAGAGTAATGAAAATAAAAACAAAAATAAACAAATGGGACCTAATTAAACTTAAAAGCTTTTGCACAGTAAAGGAAACCATAAACAACACAAAAAGACAACCCACAGAATGGGAGGAAATATTTGCCAATAAAGTGACCAACAAAGGTTTAATCTCCAAAATATACAAACAGCTCATGCAGATCAATGTCAAAGAAACAATCCAATCAAAAAATAGGTGGAAGATCTAAATAAATAGATATTTCTCCAAAAAAGACATACAGATGGCCAAAAAACACATGAAAAGATGTTCAACATCACTAATTATCAGAAAAATGCAAATCAAAACCCCAAGGTGTCACCTCACACCAGTCAGAATGGCCATCATTAAAAGTCTACAAACAATAAATGCTGGAGAGGGTGTGGAGAAAAGGGAACCCTCCTATACTGTAGGTGGGAATGTAAATTGATACAGCCACTATGGAGAACAGTATGGAGGTTCCTTAAAAAACTAAAAACAGAACTACCATATGATCCAGCAATCCCACTCCTGAGCATATATCCAGAGAAAACCACCATCCAAAAAGATACATGCACCCCAGTGTTCATTGCAGCACTATTTACAATAGCCAAGACACAGAAGCAAATTAATGTCCATTGACAGAGGAATGGATAAAGAAGATGTGGTACATTTCTACAATGGAATACTACTCAGCCATAAATAAAGAATGAAATGATGCCAACTGCAGCAACATGGATGGACCTAGAGATTATCATACTAAGTGAAGTAAGTCAGATAGATAAAGAAAGACAAATATCACATGATATCACTCATATGTGGAATCTAATTTTGAAAAATGATACAAATTAACTTATTTACAAAACAGAAACAGACTCACAGATTTCAAAAACAAATTTATGGTTACCAAAGAGGAAACATGGCGGGGAGAGATAAATTAGGAGCTGGGGATTAACGTATATATACTACTACAGATAAAAAGATAACCAACAAGGACCGACTGTATAGCACAGGGAACTCTACTCAATATTCTGTAATAACCTATATGGGTAAAGAATCTGAAAAAGAATGAATATATGTATATCTATAACTGAATCACTTTGCTGTACACCTGAAACTAACAGAACACTGTAAATCAACTATACTCCAATAAAATTTTTTAAAAAATAAAGGATGGGAAGTTACTGAAGGTGTTAATGGAGAAGAACTCTTATTAAGGGTAAAGGTTGTAGGTTGAAAATATTTGAGAATAACTAACCCTGGGATAAAAATATAGGCAGACATCCATAAAAAATTAATGTGCTTTTATATGCTGCTTACGAAAAATGACCTGAATTCTAAGCTGATAGGAAATATTTATTTTTCAAAGGAAACAGAAATTGAGACAAAACTTTACAGAACAATTACTCTAATGGTGACAATAATATCTGAGGAAAGTTGTCATCCCACATAGCAAAGGTAATGCTCCACTGACTTTCAACATAAAATCCCTCTGACCCCTCTATTTGTAAGATTTCTGATGTCATGAAAATCAAATAAATAAAGAATTGACTTTGAATCTCAATCACTTCATGTGTATTCATCTGGACTGGCAAGTGGCCCATGCCAATCTGATTACTACTAAAAGCAGAACTTTCTTCCTGAAGGGGCCAAATCTTTAGCCCTGAAGGTCAACCAAACCAACTGAGCCTTGAAAATGCCACACAGATCATCCAGAAACCATCAGGTAGAGTACGTACCGGAGCCTAACATTCAAGAACAGACCTTTTCTCCCTCTTAGCAAGCTACATGCTGTAAGTATGTAATACTTGCAAAGGGGAGCTAGTACATATGATTTATACCAAAAATCAGAAGATCAGGGCAAATTGTAAAAAAATCAACTATGTGGGTCTGTTTTCTTCACTTCTGTGCGCACTTTTGCTTGATTCCAGAAGCCCGGTGTTGCACTTTGACTAATTAGTATCTTAATAATCCAAATTATCCTTCTCTTCTCCCCTTTTAAAAAAAAAAGTATTCTGATGTTCTTTAAATTTTCTGAATCATAAAAATCATTAGAAGAATTTTATAAAAGTATGAATTCCAGGAAATCACCTAGGAGAAACCTTGAAATCTGCATTTTACTGTGTGCCTCCAGTCTTCCTTTTTGTCAGGCAGGTTTGGGAAATGCTGTTCTGCTCTATGAAAATTCCCATTGTTTACAGCCAAGGTGACTGAATAGAAAAACTAGAGGCTGTAGAAGTTTCATTATAAAGTATGACAAAAGGGCTTCAGAGTCAATGTTCTTCCCTAATGTGAAATTAATCATCCTGTTCACTTTAGACTACATTAAAGAAGTTATTCTGATAAGCAAATGTAGAAAGTTTTAAAATCACCTCCCAATGCTGTATCGTGAGCAGAATCTATTGAAAGAAGTACACAGGTATTAAATACCATTCCTGGTTCAAAGAAAGAAGCCAGGCTCAGGGTAATAAATACTTGACAGCAGGTATTACACACTGAGCTGTGTAAGGAAAATGACCCCTTTAAGTAACATTGAGGAAGGTGCTGTATTTTCCTTTACTTAAGAATTATTCCTAATTGAGGCTTTGAACTTCTGAATTAGATATAAGAGCCCACATGTGAGAAAACAATCACAGTTTTGACTAGGATTATGAGAATATAGCATGGGGAATTCAAGAAAGTATCAGAAGATACTGGACAAGTAGATGACAAAAAATTGGACAAAAAAAATATAATTTTCTCAATGACGTGGTTAAGGGAACTGATGTGCTATTGGAATTTATGCTCAGCAGCCTACTACATTTAAATTCCAGTGAGCTGCATTTTGGACAGGGGGAGTTTTAGGTCCCATATCTGTAAAATAAGAACGATAATGCGACCTACCTCGCAAGCTTGTTGTGTAGATTAACTGAGATAATGGTTGTGAAGTCCTTAGTATATCTTAAGTATTCAATAACCATTATTATTATTGTTGTTGCTGCTGCTGTTGTTATTATTAGGATATCATGCTTGAAATAATTATATGATTAATTATTTAGAGCCTTTATTACACATTGCCAATTACCTTAGTCATTGTAAACTACATTTTTGTTTTATAAATTTATTTTTATTTACTTATTTATTTTTGGCTGCATTGGGTCTTCGCTGCTGTGCGTGGGCTTTCTCTAGTTGCGGAGAGCGGGGGCTACTCTTCGTTGCGGTGTGTGGGCTTCTCATTGCAGTGGCTTCTCTTGTTGTGGAGTACAGGCTCTAGGTGTGCAGGCTTCAGTAGTTGTGGCTCACGGGCTCTAGAGTGCAGGCTCAGTAGTTGTGGCACACGGACTTAGTTGTTCTGCGGCATGTGGGATCTTCCCGGACCAGGGCTCAAACCTATGTCCCCTGCATTGGCAGGTAGATTCTTAAACACTGCACCAGGAGTCCATACATTGTTTTTTAATTATACAGTTTTCAGGTAAGTCAATTATCTAGATAGTCTTAGACACATTTTGACTCCTTAAACTCTTACAATATTATGGTAGTTGGAAGAGATCAGAATGATGGAATGGGACGATGTGGAACTCACCTCCCACCACGAACGCATCAAAAATACATCTACCTACGGAACCATTCTCACTGAAAACTAACTGGAGACTGGCAGAACGACTCCTATACACCAAGGTTGTAAGAAAGATCCACACACAGTCTGGGAGGAAGGGAAGAGGAGCAATCAGGGTGGGACCTGTGCTCCTGCAAGGGGACACAGAAGAGGAGGGGGATTACACGAGCAGGAGGGCTGTAAAAAATCTAGACTTCACTCGTGAAGAGCAAGTGCACACTTGCTTACTCCCAAAACAGGGGAGAGAAAGCAGACTGAGATAGTACAGGACTCTGGCAGGCTTCCTGCAACTACCCTGGTGCACACCCCAGCCTGAGTAGAGTACCACTCTGGTCCTGGTTGCTTCACAGTGCAGCTCCACGCTAGGGTGAGGGCTGCAAAGGTAAGGGGACTGCTCAGTTGCGAGGGACAGAGCCAGCTCAGAAACAGAACAGCATCTGAACAGGGTGTGGGCAGCCATTACTAGCAGTCACTGAAGCAGCACATCAGAAGCAGCAGGGAACTTTGACTAGGAGCAGTCCTGCTACAGCCCATGCCCACACCCACGCCAAGGGTCTGCTCCAGGCCCTCTTGCTACAGCACTAATCCCCTCCGGGGCAAATGTGTCGGTGCTGGAAGAGGGGAGAGCACACACTTAGAGGGAACAGAACCAGACTGACCTGCCCCTCAGGGCTTCTGCTCCAGCAACTTGGGACCCAACCCTGCCCCTGATAGAGCAGTGATGGCCATGGAGCATAGGGGAGGCCCCAGCTCACACCTGGCTCTGGATCTAGCTCCTCCATCTCAGGCCCCACCTCCTACCAAGGTGACAGCACACCTTGGGTTAAAACATAACTTGTGCTCATGTTATATTTCTCTCTCCCACCAAAGTCACCAGGCACACACAGACTGTATGAGAAGGCTCCCATGCATGGACACCCCTTCAAGATCACAAAAGCTAACTCTTTCACCAAATTTAATAGAGACAGAGAAAGTTAAACAAAATGAGATGACAGAGGGATTTGTTTCAATAGAAAGAAAAAGAGAAAATCCCAGAAAAAACAACTGTGAAACAGAAATAAATAATTTATCAGATAAATAGTTCAAAGCATTAGTAATAAAAATGCGAACTAAATCAGGGAAAATAATAGATGGACACAGTGAGAATTTTAACAAGGAACTAGAAAATATATAAAGAACCAACTGGAACTGAAGAATACAATAACTAAAAGGAAAAACACACTAGAAGGAATTAATAGCAGACTTGGTGATACAGAAGAAAACATAAATGATCTGGAAGATGTAATAATGGAAATCACCCAATCAAAACAACAAAAAGAAAAACAAATTAAAAAAGAAATGAGAATAGTTTATAACTGTTTATAAACAGTTATAAACATCAAATAACATCAAATGTACCAACATTTGCATTATAAGGGTCCCACAAGGAGAAGAGAGAAAGGGGTTGATGAAATTATGGCTGAAAACTTCCTGAACCTGAAGAAGGAAACAGATATCAAGGTACACGAAGCGTAGATGTTAACAAACAAAATGAACCCAAACAGACCCATACCAAGACACGTCATAATTAAAATGAAAAAAGTTAAAGAGAGAATTCTAAAGGCAGCAAGAGAAAAAAAGAGTCACATACAGGGGGACCCGCATAAGGCTAGCAGCTGATTTTTCTGTAGAAACTTTGAAGAGAGTGACATGATATATTTAAAACAATGAAAGGGAAAACCCTGCAACCTAGGTACTTTACCCAGCAAGATTTTCATTTAGAACTGAAGGAGAGATAAATAACTTCTTAGACAAGCAAAAACTAAAAGAGTTCATCAATACTAAACCCACCCTAAAATAAATGTTAACGGGTCTTCTCTAAGTGGAAAGGAAAAGGCAACAAGAAGTAAGTATCTAAAGTAAAGGAAAATCCCTCTAGTAAAGGCAAATGCATAGTAAAGGTTGAGGATCAACCACTTAAATAAGCTAGTATTAAAAAATTTTTAATTTAATTTTTTAATTGAAAATTAAAAAACAAAAAAATTGTAAAATCAATAAAACTATAATAAATAGTATTGGGATAAACATGAAGATGTAAAGTATGACATCAAAAACACATAGTGCGGGGGAAGGAAGTAAAAAATCTTGATCTTTTAGACTGTGCCTGAACTTAAATGACTAACAGTTTAAAACAAGTAGATATAGTTATAGGTTAACATATACAAACCCCATGGTAACCACAAATCTAAAACCTGCAACAGATATACCAAAACAAAGATAAAGGAACACAAGCATACCACTACAAAGTCACTAAACCACATGGAAAGACACTAAAAGAAGAAAAACAGAAAAGAGAAGAATTACAAAAAACAAACAAACAAAAACAAAAAATAAGTAACAAAATGGCAATAAGTAGATACCTATCAATAATCACTTAAAAGACCAATGAACTATGATCAATAACGTCAATAAAGCTATAATCAGATCAAAAAATTAAAAAATGACAAAATTAGAAATATTAGAAATAATTCCTTGAAAGATACAACACTGCAGACTTTTGCTAAATATTAAATAGGTAACTTAAATAGTCCCTCATGTGTTAAAGAAATTAAATTAATAGCCAATCAACATTTGAAGCAAAGAAAACTATAGGTCCAGATGGCTTCATTGGTACTTTATTAAGCATGTAGTGAAGGATGAATATTAAATCAACACACACTTTACCAGACTATAGCAGAAGAAAGAATACTTCCTTACTCATTTTATAAGGCCAGTATTATCCTAATATCAAAACCAGATGAAATCATTAATATATGTATTAATATATATATGTTAATATATATTATATATATTAATATATATTTATATATATATATATATGTATAATTGATCAATATTACTTGTGAACACACATGCAAAACTCCTCAAAAATTTCTAGGAAATCCAATACCAGATAAAAGGAGAATATATTATGACCAATTGGAATTTATTCTAGATGCAAGACTGATTCAATATTTGAAAATAAATTATTATAGTACTTCACATTACCAATGACCAAGTAAGAATTGCATTATATATTAATAGATGCAGAAAAATCTTTTGACATTTAATATCCAGTCATGATTAAAAACTCTGAGCAAGCATAACTAGAAGGAAACAACCTCAATGGGATAAATAGCATTAACAAAAACATACAGCTAATGTCACACTTTATGGTAAAAGGTTAAACACACAACCCTTGGAAACAAGGCAAGGATTTCCATTCTCACCACTCTTATTGAACATCCTACTGGAATTCCTACTCAGTGCAGGAAAACGAAATAAAATACATATGTATTGGAAAGGAAAAAAACTGTTTCTATCCTCAACTGACATAATTGTGTGTGTAGAAAATCCAAGAAATCTACAGTAATTTTTAGAATTGATAAATGAGTATAGTAATGCCAAAGAATACAATGTCAGCATAGAAAAATGAGTCCAAAAGTAATACACTAGCAATGAACAAATGGGAATTAAATTCCAAAAAGTAGTGCCGTTTGTAATAGTGTCAAAAATGATTAAATACTTAAATATAAATATTTTTAAAATACGTGCAGGATCAAAACTACCAAACACTGATGAGAAAAGAGAAGAAGACCTAAGTATATGGCCATACATGGTATTCATGGATTGGAACACTCTGTACACTTAAGATGTCAAGTCTCCCAAAACTGATTTCTGCATCTAACACTATTCCACTTCAAATTCCAGCAAAAAATATACTGACAGACTGATTCTAAAATGTATACAGAAGGGCTAACAAAACAAGACAAAAGAGGAAATCCAAAACAATTTTTAAAAAGAACAAAATTGGAGGACTCACAATTATTTTCTTATAAAGCTACAGTAATCAAAACAATGTGATGTTAAATAAATGATAGACATATAACTCACAAAATAAGATAAAGTTCAGAAATAGACATAGATATAAATATACATATATATTCATTGCTTTTCTAACCAAGCCTTCTCTCCATTCAACACAGAAAGGAAAATCAAACTTTTAGCAAACGGTGCTGAAATAATTGAATATCCATGTGCAAAACAATAAACCTTTATTCATATTTTGCATTATATATTAGAATTGACCAGAAATGAATCATAGACATCAATGTATAACCTAGAATTTCTAGAAGGAAATAACACTGAAGAAAAATCATTGTGAGTTTTGGTTAGGCAAAATTTCCTACAGACAAAACCAAAAGCACCATGCATAAATGAAAAAAAGCTAAATTGGATTTCATAAAAATTAAGAATGATTTTCAAAAAAATCACTTATATCAAAATGAAATGGTTAACCACAGACTTGAAGAAAATATTTGCAAATCACTTATGATAAAAGACCTGCATCCAGGGGCTTCCCTGGTGGCGCAGTGGTTGAGAATTTGCCTGCCAATGCAGGGGACACGGGTTCGAGCCCTAGTCTGGGAAGATCTCACATGCCGCGGAGCAACTAGGCCCGTGAGCCACAACTACTGAGCCTGCGCGTCTGGAGCCTGCGCTCCGCAATAAGAGAAGCCGCGATAGTGAGAGGCCCGCGCACCGCGATGAAGAGTGGTCCCCACTTGCCGCAACTAGAGAAAGCCCTCGCACAGAAACGAAGAACCAACACAGCCAAAAATAAATAAATAAATAAAAATAAATAAAAATAAAAGGAATTCCTGAAAAAAAAAAAGACCTGCATCCAAAAGAAATAAAGAACTTAAAATTAAACAATAACAATCCCCTCCCCCACCAATAATGAGGAAAGATTTCAACAAGTATATATCTAAAGAAGATGTATGGATAGCAATTAAGGACATGAAAAAATTTTCAAGACGATAAGTCATTCGGGAAATTCAAATACCACTACACACTTAATTAGAATGGCAATATAATAACAGTACTGAAGGTACAAATTGGTGATTATATGAAGCCACTGGAAGTTTCAAACATTTCCGATGGGACTGTCAAGTGGTAGTTCAGAAAATAGTTTCACAGTCTCTTATAAAGGTAGATGTATGTTTACCATACGTCAGCAATTCCTACTCTTAAGTATTTATCAAAATGAAATTTAAACCTATGTTCACACAAAAACTTGAGTCTCGATGTTTATACTCCTTTCTGAGATAATTATCAACAACTTGAAACCACACAAATGTCCTTCAACTGTGGAATGAATAAATTGTGGTATATCAATATAGTCAAATACTATTTAGCAATAAAAAAAGGAACAAACTCCTGACACACACAGCAGCATGCATGAAGCGCAAATGCATAATGCAGATTAAAAGTAACCAGATTTAAAAGGCTACATACTGTATGAATCCATTTATATGACATTCTAGAAAATGTAACACTATGGAGACAAAAAAACAAATCAATAGTTGCCATGGGCTGGAATTAAAGAGAAGGATTGAATACAGAGTGATGTGGGATAATTTTTAGTGTGATGGCACTACTCTATACCTTGATTGTGGTGGTGGTTCCATGACTATAGGCAGTTATTAAAACTTGCAGATCTGAACAGTAAAAAGATTGAATTTTCTTGTATTTTAATGTATAGTGAGCTATTTGTCATTAGAGATAAAGCCAGATACACAAGATGAATAAAAGAAAAGGGTATTTTAAGAAAGCTCTCAATCCATTAATACACTATCAAGTATAATTTTCTGTGATTAAATTGTCTAATTCTTTCTATGTTGCAAGATATGATTTTGTAAAGGAAGGAAGATTTGGCTTTTTATTTTACCATATTTCAATAAATCCAAGATGTGCATTTTTTTCACATTTTAACATCCTTGAAATTAAGATGACTCTGATATAAAGGGAACATCATAATTGAATAGCTTGCTGGAACACAAAATAATGCTACATCTTTCAATTGTTGATATCTCAGATTCAATGAAATTCAGTAATTATTCTCCTTTAGCAAACAAGTTTTGTTAAGGGAAGTATATCTTTGTCAAAAGGGTTAAAGGCTAAAATGCCGTGACTGCTATGCTTTGCTGACCTTCATCCCACAAGACACTACTAATTACTTCACGGCAACTGCTAAATGGAAGAACACAATCAGTATGAGATTGAGACACTTAGTATAACACTGGAGTATTTAAAGCAAGATTCCAAGGAATTGTAAGTTAAACATGAAAACTAATTTGTAAGTAAGTGCTTAGGTCAGCATGGTCAATAGAACCTTCTGAAATGATGGACGTGTTCAGTCTGCACTGGCCACAAACCACATGTGAATATAGAGTACTCGAAATGTGGCTAGTGCAACTGAGGAATTAAACATGTAACTTTATAACGTTAATTTAAATTTAAATGTCCACATGTAACTAGTAGCCTTGTAGTGCACAGTGCAGGCTTAGCCGTTGGGTTGGAGCATTTTTTAGATTAGGATAGACGGACCAAGCAGTTGGTGGCCCTACTACACAGCTCTGAAAGTAAAAGTGCTGCTTTGGTCTCCATGGCCTCCTACCTCATCAACCTAATTGGGATAAGAGAGAAACAGTTAAGAAGGTGATAAGCACAGGAGACAGTCCAGCAGTAAGAATACCGACCATTTCTCCTTTCTCACATCTTACAAGCTTCCTGATTTTTTGTGAAATTAAGCATTTACTTTCCTAGCAGAGAAATCTCTACTAACGTAGATTTTATTTATTTATTTTTTCTCAATGTGCTGGTATAAATAAAATTGTGAGATACAGATTAAGCGTTATCATTAGTTATATTTTTTAAATACACAATAACTAATGATGAGAATAAGATTGGGGATGATAACGCAGATCCATACTAAGATTAAACACAGGTTAAAGTCTTTCTTGCTGATAAAACAAAAATTTGTCATCAGTATTCAGCAATATTTTATATCACTTTTGATTATTCTACTTTGTCATTTTCCAGTATATTTTGGTGCTTTTATATATTATATACTGTGCTATACAAGTTTTACAAATAAAAATGTTTTCCAGTATAAAATAATTAGTAAATTCAGATTATTTCCAAAGTGTCTTCACATGTTTAAAATATAAGAAGTAGATATTAATTTGAATCCCAGTAAAACTTAAGGACTTACCAAGCTTAACTGAAACGTCTTATGTACACACCATCACCAGCATAATGTGTGCATGTATATAAATGCATACATGGAAGTGTTATATGAGATATATCAGGGCTATTTCATATGATTATGTAGCTTGTTCTCAACACAAAACAACCCAGCTGAAGAGACAAGAGGGGACTGAAACCCAACCTAAATTCTGGTTATCTTCTTGGTCAGAGCTGTGTGCTACCAGAGGAAAAGGCACCTTTTTCACCACACAACTTGCTCAGCCCTAGCCAAACAGTGTGCTCATGGATGCAAGTGCTCAGAAGGGACAACTTTTCACAACTTGTCTACCTGGAGAGAGAGCACATTGTTAAACACAAAGATGCAGTAGTCCTGACGTGTTCCTAGGCATGTTCCAGGTATCACGCTATGTCACATATCTTTAGGTCTCCATTGTCTGAATAAAGGCTTAAGGAAGGCTTTACCAGAATTCTTGATTACAAGTAACAGAATTGCATTTTAGCTAAGTAAAGGAAAATGCATATAGTAGAAATGTATTATGGATCTCACAGAATAGTTGGGAGGACTTAAAAAAAACAGGGTGGAGGCTAAGTTTCTAGGAATGTTAGGTGAAACTACACAACGAAACTGACTGGGGGTGGTGGTGGGATGAATTGGGAGATTGGGATTGACATGTATACACTAATATGTATAAAATAGATAACTAATAAGAAGCTGCTGTATAAAAAAATAAAATAAAATTGAAAAATAAATAAATAAAATTTGGCATTTTAACCATAAAAAAAAAAAAGAAACTGACTAGTGATAAAAAAAGAAACACGGATGTTGCATGGAGCCTAGGGAAAACTTCCACCTCTTCACCCCACAAAAGCCACTTCAGTGCTAGGAACGTGACTTGTAACAACTGACACAAATGAAAGCCAAACACTTCTGTGACCACCAACCTTGCAAAACTTAGAAACACCAAAGAGAGCCTTCTTCCTCATACTGATCAATTCCAAATTAAAGTTCAGTTGGTTGGCAGTCTAGGTTACATGACTACATCCTGACTCTAGGAGATTTCCATGTTGAGAACACAGAAATATGGTAACTAAAGAAAGGCTGATCAAAAGATGTTGGAAAACCAACTGAATTATGTTACCTAGTACAACGCCAATTAGAAATACAACATTTCATGTAAAAAATAAAACAAAATTAGAGTCTATAGCAAATGAATCATCAACTGATTGCATACATTTCTTGTTATGATTATTCTTGACTTTCATACGATGACACAGAAAACTCATGTTTTTAAATAACTGTCTCAGAACTCTTGTTGGCCCAATAATTAGTCAAGAAATTGGTCTATAAATGTGGTAAAAAAAAAAAATTATTATTTATACGGTACATTTTATTAATTCCAAATAGATATAAAGACTCTCATAGTTAAAACAAAGCAAAGCAGAACAGAACAAAACATACACCTCCACGCAATGCAACCATAAAAATAAAATATGAAAACAAGATACAAACAAGCAGACAGAGAAAATGAAGAAAATGAAAGGAAGACAAGAACAAGAATTATAGTAGGACCTGGGATAAGATGGTAATTTGGCTCTTGGACTTTAAATAGATTGAAGAGTTGCTTTCCAAGGAAATTAGGTTATATAAACAAGCAATCTGAATTGTTAGGCCTCAAATACTCTATTATCACTAAAGAATTCCCCATTTTCCAGAGGCATTTGTATAATAAAATTTTGGACCCAGAAAGGACTTTATAATTTATTTAGTCTAAGCAACTCATTTTATATCCAAATATTTGAATTATTATTATTCTGTAATGACTATAGAAATGGTCACAGAAATGTGAAAAATAAGGCAAGCACTTGAAAAACAATTCACCTTGATGGTGCTATACACTGAGGAGGTGAAAGAGAAAAAAATATACAATTACTATAGTTGGTTTTCATGACCAAGAAATCTGTAACGTAGTAACGAACATGAGAAGCAGACATCTGGAGTATAGAATGATGTAAGAAACACAGAATTAAGTGATATAGTGAAAGGTGTTGATTCTGAGAAAAACAAGATTAATATAGGCTACAGAAAGCAGAGAGGGCCTCATAGAACTACTGCCCCAGGACCATCCTCCAAATAGACTGCTAAAATAAACTCCTCATTTCTCCTTGAACAGTTTTCTCTTTCTGGGGTAGCTTTCTCTTTGGTCTGATTCTTTCCTTGCAGTTTTGAACAACTCATCATGAAATTTCAGTTTTGTTTTATTTTTTTTCTCACTTTCTGTTTTTATCTTTGGTGGTACTTTCAAAAATTCCAATATATACTGTTCCAGTTTTGATTTATCTTCCAAAATTATTTTTTGACCCTCAGAGCATATTAATAAGGAGATTTTTCCTTAAGTGTCATATGATATCTCCAAAATTTTTAAAAAAATAACTATAATCTATAAAATGTCTATTATGTCAAATTCCATATCTTGGAACTTTTATGAGAAGCCTCTCTGTATTATCAGAGTTGGTTCTCACAAAACTCCAAGAGATGAGCACAATCATTCCCATTTTACAGGTCAGGTTATATGATTTACTTATGTTGATCTATCTAGTGAGTAGAAGCATAAGTGTTCTGATTCTAAAATCCTTGTGTTTTTTCCTAAGACCAATACAGCATAAATTTCGATCTAGCTTAGAAGCATCGGAGCCACCCAACAAAATGATGTTAAAATTTGCACACTGTCTTGTTTCCCAAGTATTCTCTTAACAGTTTTCCTGACTTCTTGAAATTTCTCCAACTTCAAAGGGGCATTCTTGCAGGGAAGAAACAAACAAACAAACTTCTGTCTGATCGCTGTGGCTAAGACTTCCAATACTATGTTTAAAAAAATAAAACACTTCTGAATAAAAAATCTTTCTTTAATTCCCCTTTACATAATGAGTGTTCTTTCAACAGCATATTCTTACCTCTGCAGGTGGAGCCTGTGGCCTGGACCCCATACACACAAAGGCCCTGTGCTTGGTTTTCAACATCTTGAAATTTTAGCAGTTAGATCTTTGAATTTGTGTTTTATAATGGAAGTACTTTGGGACAGCAGAGCATGCATGTGAGCAAAGGAGACATGCACAATAGAAATGTCTGCCATTGCTTGCCATCGCATTCATATACAGTATCTATGATGTCCCATAGGCACAAAATTCTGGTAAACTCACAATGTGTGGTAGTTCAGCGAGACTCAAATTGAGTGTGTGTCATGTCTACAACTGAGTAGGCAGGGATGCTAAGAGCCCCAAGAGGCCATGCTCTCTGTTTGAACCAGAACTCAGCTGAATAAAGAAACATGAAATGACCAAGGAACCATATGATATTATTTTTACGTGTGTTACTTCCCCACGTCAGTCAACTGCTTAAGCTGAAAATGATATCACTGAAGGAAGCAGGAGGAAAAGCCATAATTCCTTTCCCTTTGATGTTCTGTCTTACACATCTTTAAGCCAAAGGTGGAGATTGCTAGCAGAATATATGCTTGTCAAAAAGTGAAATAAAAACAGCTAAATTCAGTTTGTTCAGTTTGTTTCCACTGTCAAGTAAGAGAGGAATACTTTTGCATATACAAGCTAAGAAATATGAATTGTGTAGCTTTGGTCCTACATATAAAATAAGAACTAATATTTTCATTTACAATCGGCATTGCACAATATAAGGACAAATGCTAAAATCCATGCTGATAATTAAATTTTAATTTTTCTTTATTTAGAATGACATTAAATTGCAAACAATAATAATAAAACCCCCAACACCTTGACAAGTTGAGAGAAAGAGACCATGGAGTAAAGAAAAAAAAGTTTTGGTATCTTTAATAGTACTTTCTTCCTGCTTCTTAAATGATGGCTCTCACCTTTTCATCCTGCCCTGGGCCTCACAATTTATGTAGCTGGTCTGACTACCGCCCTGAGAGTTAGATTTTGTTGGCATTATTTACTCTGGTGTATTTCTCTCATTATATTTTCTTCAGTCATTTATTTAATTAAGTTCCATTTCAAACCACGGGAAGAGGAAATCAGCTTTGATGTCAAAATACTTGCGACAATAAAGAAACCTGATATTCAGGAATGATCACAATATCTACTGAAATGATTTTTCATATCTCCAATTACTTTGGTCAAGGGGTTGATGACTTCAAAAGCCAAAATCACTCTCTCTAAATTCTCAGATCTACAAAATCAGACTGGTGAAGAGGTGAAAATATAAGATTCGGAACTCAGAGGCCAAGAACTAATGATTGTTCTTTCATTCACCAATCATTTAACCTTTGGCAATATGCCCAAATTTGTTGAGCCTCAATTGTGTAAAGGGAAAGATTTCAAAAAGACAATCCTTAAGTAGTTGCCAGTTACAAATTCGCAGTGATATACGGACAAAGCCCAGCCCAATGACTGTTCCCTAGCAGGGCTTCAATAAACGAAGGCTATTGTAAAATGCTAGGACAACCTATTTCTTAAATTAACCTCCATGCCATGGATTTATAACCTTAGATGACATAATGACTTATCCATCTGTGGCTTGTTTGTGAGTACAAAGTGGCAAACTAGAAATGAAGACATACAAAAAATAAATAAATTCTTGAAATGACTCATTGCTTTTAGCACTTAGGATACGGTTAATTAATAAAGAGCCAAAACGGAAAGAAATTTGCCTGGGGCTGGTACAACTGACAAATGAAATGAACACTGATGAATTCTTTCTTGCAACAGTTACTGACTGAATTTCTTACGTCAAGCAGACAGACTCAATATCCTTGGATATTTCTCTGTGTAGTACACATAAACAATTTATCTTATTACTATTGTAATTATTATATTATTATTAAGGCCATAGCCTTGAACTTACGTGCATGCTATGGAAATACTGTCTCAATATCAAGTTCATAGACATTTTGGAAAAAAAAAAAGTGGTTAAAACAAACCACCAACTTGTGACTAAATCAACAGAACTAATGCTAATTTTATTTCCTCTCATAATGCAGCCTTAGGGCCGTGGCTGAATTGCAGCTTTTTAGAGATACATATTAAAGTGGACTCTGTTTGCATTTTGAAGCTAATTGGAAATAGATTTAATCCTAAATTATGTTTTGTAAATCACTTTCAGTGTAGAAAAAAAGAAAAAGCACTTTGTGAGAGATGAAATGTGGAGTCAGTGAGGAAAACAGAGTTCTGGTCCCAAGTTCGCTAAAGGCTCACTATATGACCTAGGACAATTCCTCCTATCTGGTTCTTAACGCTCACATAGTTTATTTATAAAACGGGAGGTTGGGCAAGCTTACTTTCACGTTTAATATTCCCAGCAACTTTCATTTACTCTGTGACTCCACATGAGGGAGATTAGTAATGTTTTTTGTTTGTTTTGTTTGTTTGTTTTTGCAGAGCTTTTAGACTATCCCATGTTATAAATAAAGGAGCATTCAAAGACAAAAGCCATTTTTTTTGATAAATGGAAATTTGCCTTTTTCAGTTATCTTTTAGATTCAGTTCTTATAGATCTAAAAGATTTGTTGCACCCAAGTTAACTGACAAGGTCATAACTTTGCAAACATCACATTTATTTGATTCAATCAGCATCAATTACGCCCTATAAACCCTGTAGAATCCTTTCACCTTGAGTGTGGTCAGGACTTGTAAATATTGGGTTGGCCAAAAAGTGCCTTCGGTTTTTAGGTAAAAATAAAAGACACATTTTTCCTTTTCACCAAGAACTTTATTGAACAACATATTTATCCTTTTGTTCCACTACCTTCTACCATTTTTCAGGCAACTTCATAATCCCATCTTCCCAAAACTTTTTATCTTTTTGAGCAAAGAACTGTTCCAGATGCCTTTTACAGTCTTCCAGGGAGCTGAAATTTTTTCCATTAAGAAAATTTTGTGGGGCTTCCCTGGTGGCGCAGTGGTTGAGAGTCTGCCTGCCAATGCAGGGGACATGGGTTCGGGCCCTGGTCTGGGAGGATCCCACATGCCGCGGAGCGACTGGGCCCGTGAGCCACAACTACTGAGCCTGCGCGTCTGGAGCCTGTGCTCCGCAACAAGAGAGGCCGCGGTAGTGAGAGGCCCGCGCACCGCGATGAAGAGTGGCCCCCGCTTGCCACAACTAGAGAAAGCCCTCGCACAGAAACGAAGACCCAACACAGCCAAAAATAAATAAATAAATTTATTTAAAAAAAAAAAAAGAAAATTTTGTGAAGACAGAAATAAATGGAAATCCGAAGGTGCAATGTCTGGTGAATACAGCTGATGAATCAGAACTTCCCAGCCAAGCTGTAACAGGTTTTGCCTGGTCATCAAAGAAACGTGCGGTCTTGCATTATCCTGATGGAAGATTATGTGTTTTCTGTTGACTAATTCTGGACGCTTTTCGTCGAGTGCTGCTTTCAGTTGGTCTAACTAGGAGCAGCACTTGTTGGAACGAATCGTTTGGTTTTCCAGAAGGAGCTCAAAATAGTCTTCCAATCACACCATATACACAACATCACCTTCTTTGGATGAAGACCGGCCTTTGGTGTGGTTGGTGGTGGTTCATTTCGCTTGCCCCACGATCTCTTCCGTTCCACATTACTGTACAGTATCCACTTTTCATCACCCGTCACAATTTGTTTTAAAAACGGAACGTTTTCATTACGTTTCAGTAGAGAATCACATGTGGAAATATGGTCAAGGAGGTTTTGTTTTGCTTAACTTATGTGGAACCCAAACATCAAAGCGATGAACAAAACCAAGCTGGTGCAAATGGTTTTCAGCATTTGATTTGGATATTTTGACTATGTCGGCTATCTTCCAAGTGGTATAACGTTGATTGTTCTCAATTAATGTCTCGATTTGATCGCTATCAACTTCAACTGGTCTACCGGACTGTGGAGCGTTGTCCAGCGAGAAATCTCCAGCACGAAACTTTGCAAACCACTTTTGACGTGTTCGATCAGTCACAGCATCTTCTCCATACACTGCACAAATCTTTTTTTGCGTTTCAGTTGCGTTTTTACCTTTCTTGAAATACAAAGCTGAAAATGTTTTTTTCTTCCATCTTCAATATTAAAATGGCTACATAAAAATTCACCAATTTTGATTTTTTTTTTAAATGCATGCTAATATGACAGCTGTCACATACAATCTAACGCAATTGTTTCAAATGCAGTTAAAGACAGCTAAGTGCTACTAGAGCCATCTTACGGAAAAAACCGAACGAACATTTTGGCCAACCCAATATAACAACGTATTCACCAATATAACGGGATTTCACTCACATGAGTATGAGAGTACGCTATGTACATGGCAAAGGGGAAGGGATTCTGCAGATGTTATTAAGTCCCTATTAAGTTGCCTTTAAGTTAATTAAAAGGGAGACTTCCCTGGGTGGGCTTGACCTAATCAGGTGAGCCCTTTAAAACTGGGACTGGAATTCAGAGACAGGAGTGGGAGAAGCAGATACTCAATTCTCCCATTGACCTTGAAGAAGCAAAATGTCATGTTATGTAGAGAGTCATGTGAGAGGGAACGGCAGGCAGACTCTAAAAAGCAGGCTGACTGGGGCTGAGGGCTGCAGTTCTACAGCCTCAAGAAACTCAATTCTGCCAATAACCAACAAACTTGGAAGATGACCCCAAGTGTCAAATGAGACTGCAGCTCTGGCTGACACCTTGATTGCACCCTGGTGAGACCCTGAGCAGATGACCCAGCTAAGCCGTGCCTAGATCCCTGATGCATGTAAACTGTGAGATAAAAAATGTGTGTTGCTTTAAGTTGCTGGAAAAAAGTCATTAGTTTTATTGTCTTGGTGTAATATAATTTAGATACCACACATAATGCCTTAAATATTGAAAGAGAAAAGAGCAGCCTGAACATATGCTCTATTGAGATCTACTGAAGAGAGTTCTCTTCAAACACACTCGACATAAATATTTAAAGTCTCCAGGAGAATTTAATACTATTTATTTCTAGTAACCATTAATGTGGAAAGAACATAAAGCACCTAATGTAAATGAAAACATTCCTATCATTATAAAAATCTTGTGATCATATAACTTCCATGCAGTTAGATTGCTCAAAAACATTTTTAAAAACACAAGAACTTCTAAAAGTAATAATTAATGTACACCCACATCATTAATTGAAGTTCAAAAGAAGCCTTTTAGAAATGGTGGTTGCGAATTCAAGGCAGAACATAATGGAGAAAAAAGCAGAGCAAGTGGACCAGATTGAGAGAAAGGAGAGAGTAATGAAGACTAAAAGGAGAAAAAAACTCAATAAAAGAAAAGATACAGATTAAACAATGTCTTGAAAAAAGCTAGAGAAAATAACCATATTTAACATTTCATAAATTAAAAGAAATATACCCTTGTTGAGATTCACAAACTACAACAAACACTGAATTTGATGTATGATGTTGAAATGGTTGGTTTTAAAGTCATGAGAAGTTTGTTTCACCATTATTGTCACCATCTATTAATCAGGTTTGCATGTAAGCCTTTTGGGAAAATCTATTGCTGCCATTATTCCCTCTTTATCTACTTTTAGGTTTATACAATCTTTTTTAATAAACAAAAGAGGTTTACCTTAAATTTATTTCTGATACATAATAGGAAGCCAATAGGAGCAAATAATGTTAATTTAATTTTAGGATAGGCAAATTTATAATTTAACATGGTTCTGCCATTATTATCATGGAAATACGGTCATGATAAATTATGTGAAAAAAACATTTCATAAATTTTTTTATAGAATGATTACATTTCTATAAGATAAATAAATAAGCATGTAAACATTTTACTTGTGTTTTTATATATTTTATGTATGTTCTTGAGGAATATATGCCAAATATAATGGTGATTTTCTTCAACTCATGGCATTTCAGTTAATTTTTAATTTTTTCTTCATCATATTCTATATTATCTGAACTTTAAATATGAACACCTCTAACTGTAAAAAGTACTTTTTTGCAAGATTGAGATGAAAACTTACTGAAGAATAAATCCCTAACTAGAATTTATAATTTTCCTCTCTCATACCCACAGATTTATCTTTCTTCTTTTTTATGCAAAAATACAAGAAAAAGGGAAACAAAGTTCCTTCATATCTTCAGAGCTATATGTCTAATATTAGTAGTATTTCAAAGTAGCTGCAGCCTCCGGTTTTTCACTCCCCCAGAATTTTTTTTTTTAAAAAAAGAGTAAGCTCCAAATTTTAAACTTGAGACTTAATAAAAAGCAATACAAATATGAACAGTATCTTGCAATACATCACAGTCTTACTGACTCTCCCATAGCAATTAATACCCGTCACCAACTCTTCATCTTTCAGTCTTCTCTCCCAGTCTTCCCCTAGAAACTTGTCTTGAATAAAGAACTAATTATCTGAGAACTAGAATCAACTCAGTAGGAAAGTGTTGAGCAATTACATAACCAACCTCTTAATAGTTTGTACATTTATTTATTCTGTTATTGATTTAAGTAAGGGATTAGAATTTGAAAGAAAATAACCAAAGGAAGAAGAAAACAAGGATCCATATGACTTGCTATGTACCTGAACCACTCACTCAATAGAGGCATCTAGAAGGAAACACACGATGGAGTAGACAAGATAAATAAATATCGTGGATGAGCAAGCACAAATTGTGACTTTCACAGATTCAAAATTTATATAGTATGATTTAATGTTTACATCATTTGTTGGAAAACGTTTTCTAAAGGACTTGGTATAGTCTGATTAAAACAAAAAATGTTTTATTCTGATACACGTACACTATTTGCAAGTGCTTTTTAACATGTAGCACACAAAGAGTACATGTTATGGGTGTACTGAGTTGGTGCTGCTGCAAACTTGAGTCCCAGAATCTCAGTGAGAACTTTCAACTGTGCTTATTTGGCCAAATACTTCTAATTAAAGGTGCCTACAGAAGTTATGTATTTGGGACACCGTAACTATTACAAAACGGCAATATATAATTTAGTAAAAGGGATAATGAGATCCAAATTTCAAGTTGAGGGCATTTATCTCCAGTTGAATGCATTTACAAAACAACCACAAAGTTGTACAAAAACATTAATTGCCCTCCAAATATTTACTCATAGAGAATATTTACAAAGAAATCCTGAAAAGCACAAGAGAAACTAGGGAATAAATGTAGATTTTTTAAAAATTATAAAAGTCAGGCTGAATTCTATGAAGAAATCCAATCAAAAGGTTAAAGTTGTGGGTATTAATGTCGGGAGACAGAATTCTCTATCCCTGATAATTACTCTAATGAGTCTATCTGCTAACTCATCTTGTCTATGCTAACATTTATTGCACCTCTTTTGCCTTCTGCTGTACTGATGGTGACAGGTTGCACATTGGGATTGAAAGATATTGATTGGTCTGTCAACAATAAAGTCATTATCCTGCTTCATAATGGGCAACCACACAAGGGATTCATTTTTATTTAATGTAGGAAGAAGCATATTAAGTTTCCTTATGACAAGATTATTTAAAGCAAATAATTTAATTTTCATGCTTTTTGTGACTGAAGCAACAACCCCTACCCCCAAACAATGATTTTATAGACTATTCCGTTTGCTTAGAAAATCAGTGCCAATTTGGTACATTTCTTGATCTTCCTGTTTTTGCATCCTTTGATACTTCTCTTTTCAAAGACTTTCCCCAGATAATAATTAAGAAAAAGAATTAAGCTTTGTGCTTATTTTCATCCAATGTGTTTATCTATTGACATTCTAGTAGAGGGGAATTTTAATAAGGTTTCTATCTCCCCTCACATTTAAAATAGCAAAGGCAATTTGCTTTGATTTTTTATTTTTACTATTGGAGTTGTAGGCCTTCATTTGGGTATATTTAGAATTTATTTTTTATATTTGATTTTATTAATAAAAGATTATAAACTGCTTATGATGAACCTAACACTGTGCAGGGTATGGGGCAAGCAGACTGATGGAACTCATTCCTAGGCTTAAGGAAATCAAATCAACTGAGTAGTCTGATATGTAAATAATTCTTATATAATTAGATACAATATAAAAGCAACATATTGGAGAGCTTAATGAGTTTTAAAATTTTATTATTAATAAAAGGATTTTTAGAAAAGCCATTTTGATATTCTGCTGAGTGGATTTGGTATTCAGATGAAATTAAAATTTTTCTTATTAAGTGGGTGGCCTTGAGCAAGTCACTCAATTTCTTTAAGCTATAATTTCCACAACAAACTGTGAATAACAGAACCAAGGTTTGTTGTAAGCATTAAATGAAATAAGGTAGTTAAGACATTCTTTAAAGGGCTTGGCCAGAAATAATCAGTAAAAGAGAGCTATAATCACCACCACCTTCCTCTTCTTCCCCATTATATTGTCATTCCCATTATTGTCATTACCATCATAAACTCTCTTTTCAAGGAATAGGGCTCATCCGTTGAAAAAGGGAAGATAGAGTCATTTAGGCAAGAGAAGGATATAAGAAGCTAATTATAGATAGAATTCAATGTATACAGAGGGAACAGTGGTAAGAAACGAGTCTGGAAATGAAAAGTAAGGCAAATGGTAGGAGAATCTATGGTATACAAAGGAGTTTGAATTCCATTTAGACAGTGGGGATTCCCTAAGACATTTTTAAGCATGTGGATGGCAATTAGATTCATAGTTTTAAAAGCAAACTACTGGCACTAATGAGGATAGACTGAAATAGGGTACAGCCAGAGAAACTACAGTTTCATATTTCTTCTGTGTAGTCATCATTTGTTAATCCAAAAATATTTTAAAATTATTTTTTCAACTTGAATTAGACAAATTCTACTTCATGTTTTGTCCAACTGTCTGATTCCTAAAACCCATATATATATATCTATATATAGATATAGATATAGTTATATATAGATATATAGATATCTCAATTATTTGAGATATGTGGATATACCCTTTGCCATCATTTCACTTGCTCTGCTTTTCCTAAATTGTCCATTCTCATTCATGCTTCCATTTGTAAAACATAATTATAACCTTCATTTTGAGAATTCATTTCTAAGTGATTCTACAAACATTTGCCTCCTTTGAAATTTACTGTGATGGTCAATTTTGTGTGTCAACTTGACTGGGCCATGGGTGCTCAGACCTTTGGTTAAACATTAGTTTGACTGTGTCTGTGAGGGTGTTTCCGGAAGAGATTCGCGTTTGAATCAACAGACTGAGTAAAGCAGATTGCCCACCTCAATGTGGGTGAACCTCATCCAATCCATCGAAGGCCTGAATAGAACAAAAGGCAGAATAAGAAAGACTTTGATATCTCTGCCTGACTGTTCTCAAACAGGGACATTGCTCTTCTCCTGCCTTTCGATTCAGGCTAGGACTAGAACTTAAACCACTGGCTTTCCCAGTGCTCAGACCTTTGGACTCGGACTAGAACTATCCCATAGGCTCCCTTGGATCTTGAGCTTGGAGACTGCAGTTGTTGGACTTCTCAGTGTCCATACAATTTCCTTATAATGAATCTCTTTTTCTCTCTCTCTCTCAATCTCTCCTCTCTCTCATATATTTATATGATATACACATACATATATTCACATGTATGAATATGACTAACACATGAATAACAGAGAAAAGCAATATCTGTTTCCAGCTATTGCTTGCTTACTGTATGTCAGGCCCTCTGCTATATATTTCATTTACCAAATAATTGATAATTTACTTGGTTCTCAGTTTCTTCTTCTGTAAAATGGGTACAATAATTGTACATAAATAATAAATTTACTGGGATTGTTTAAAAGCATTAATTTGTATAAAGCACCTGCAAGAGTGACTGGCATATACTACCTACTCAATTAATATTAGCTATTTTTGTTATTCATTATATCCTCACAATACTCCCCCTTTATATTATAGCTGAGAAAATCAGGCTTCAAAGATGAAAATTAAATTGTCCAACATCACAAAGTCAATTACAGGGTCTAGATTTGCATTCACATGTCTGAGCGTTAGGACATGCTCTTAACCTATAGATGTCACTGAAGTGATGCACTCCAGAGAGGCTTTGAGAAAGGATCATTACCTTTTATAGCTAGAGAAACCCTAAACTCTGATTCAGTTTAACACTGTTAGCTTGAAGAATTGAGTATGCCACTATTTGTTGATAGAAAGTTTGAAAATTTGTGAAATTTGAAAAAGCTGTTCAACCATGGAAGTTATCTGTTCATCCTCTTTACAGCAAAATTTTCAGCATAAATGGAGGCTAGAGAATATGTTTCAAGGAATATGCCATCTCTCTCTTTTACTAATCCCTACACAGTGTGATCAAAGCTGATGTAGAGATATCTCTCCACACTGGAAGACAGTATTGCATGACCCATGGACCATCCCCGTCATATTCATCCTTCGTATCTTGCTATACGTGGGCAACATTTTGGTCTCTAGGATAGCCATTGCTAAAAACATCAGTCAGTTTCTCTCTCTCTTTCCAATTCTTCGACTAGAAAATGAAAATTACTTTTCTTCCTCTAATTGCTTAATAAAAATTAATTAACTTTTTATTTGGGTGAACCATTTTAGAAGATAATTCAGAGCAGAAAGAGAAAAGAGGACAACAGACGGAATGAAAGTTCCCAGTTATATTCTAAGAAAGCTTATAATGGGACACCCTACCTTTCATTTTCAGGATCGTTAATTTTCTTCCAATTTACCAACTAGAAAGACTAATTTAGATGTCATTTTTATTATACAAATAGGGATGAGTGAACCAGTACTGTTTTGTTGGCTTGTTTGTTTTGTTCTCTTTTTTATATAAACTTGTGGTTTCCATTCATTCCTTCTTTCAAATAAAAAAGTTTTATCCCTGTTTACTACTATGTGATGGAGGGACACAGAGATAGACAAGACTCAGACCCTTCTCTCAACTTTTGAATCATCTATAAGATAAAAAGAAAAAGAAAACCATGAAAATACTTTACAAAACTGGATGAATTTGCTCGGTGGTGACACAGTACAATGGATGGTGGAATAGGGCTCACTGTCAGGGGGCTCTGGGAAGGTCTGAGGAGGAGGGGATACTTGAGGTGAGTCTCATAAAATGAGTAGGAGTTCTTTCTTTCCTTCTTCTTTTTCTTCTTCTTTTTTAAGCGCTGCTAGAAGTAGAAGTCCATGGCCAAAAGCAGGACACCCAGGGGAGTAGGGAGTGTGTGAGGATGACTCTAGATCAGCATTGCTGGAGCAGGAGTCACCATGGGAAGAAGAGAGAGATGAGGCTGGGGGCCAAGTAGGGGCAATGATGCAAAGGATCAGTGTGCTATTCTAAGAACAAAATAATTCTGAACACAATACAAAGATACCCTATTTTTTTTCAGCAGATGGGTTATAAGCCAAAATATATGAGACAGCAAGAGGGAGGAGATATGGGGATATATGTATATGTATAGCTGATTCACTTTGTTATAAAGCAGAAACTAACACAGCATTGTAGAACAATTATACTCCATTAAAGATGTTAAAAAATATATACATATATGAGACACAGCAATCGCTTTGGCAGCAATATGTAGAATGGATTAAAAAGAGAAACTATAGTCATAATCAGGCTGATAAACACTTCGATTATTTAAAAGAACAGCAAAAATACAATTATCCTTATGGGATGCCAAATGCCTTACCCCCTCACCACCCTTCACCAGCATGCACCTTTGTCATGACACATATCTTTCAAGATCGAGGAGATAAAAGTTGTCATGTCAAAAAAAGTTACTCGGGCTTCCCTGGTGGCGCAGTGGTTGGGAATCTGCCTGCCAATGCAGGGAACACGGGTTCGAGCCCTGGTCTGGGAAGATCCCCCGTGCCGCGGAGCAGCTGGGCCCGTGAGCCACAATTGCTGAGCCTGCGCGTCTGGAGCCTGTGCTCTGCAACAAGAGAGGCCGCGATAGTGAGAGGCCCGCGCACCGCGATGAAGAGTGGTCCCCACTTGCCGCAACTAGAGAAAGCCCTCGCACAGAAACGAAGACCCAACACAGTCATAAATAAATAAATAAATAAATAAAAGAACGTGAATTTCTTTAAAAAAAAAAAAAAAGTTACTCAGTGAAAACTTTAAGATGTTCCTTGAAATAATCACATTAATAGGAAAGCTTGTGGCAGCACATGGATTCAAGCTGAAGTGAATAAAAGGCACTTTCGAGTATCAAATACTTCTGAATAAAACAGCCCAGTGACAGAAATTCTAACTGGTTAAAATCTTTGGTTCAAAATCTACTCTTAAAGTGAGGTCATCAAAGAGGAAGTTGAGTATCATTTATAATATAGAAATTATTTGTGCCAACAAATGAGTACATGCCACATGAAAATATCATACACTGCTTTTTAGTCTTTGCTTTCTGCCAACAAATCAGAAGTTTGTTGAATTTATATATTTGACATGCTATAAACAAAGATATGTTTTAGTTCTCCCATAATGGAGGAAATGTGATATTTGACAGATGACATTAGCAGCAGCCAGCATTTTTTGTCAGGTATTAAAGGTGGAAACAAAGTCTCTGGCTGGTTAGAAGCCAATGCGTAGGAAAAAGAATGGAAGTATATTTATGTTCTCACTATTTGAACTAATATGAATGACTAAAGAATATGTACTCTGAAAATATGAGGCACATTTCCATTCAAATTAAATAGTATAGGGCATAAAACATAGCACATGGTAATTAAAAATCCATGTGGTGAGAGAATGTAAAGTTTAATTGAATTCTCTCCTTTTTTACCATTGAAAGCAGAACACTGTTGACGCCAAAGTTTATTTTAAAGCAGTCTAAAAGCAACATCTTATTTTAAAAGGTAATATAAAAAAAATGAGAAAGTTAAGAAGACACTGATCAATGACTTCCCAAAAAAACCATGTTCCTATATAAGGAGTATTTTGAAGGAGGAATAAAGATTTAAATACAAAAATATGAATATAGCTAATTTTAAGCTGTAGTTTCTAAAATGCCTTTTGTGAAATTAATATTATGCAGGAAATATAATATTCTCCATAATAAACTCCCTTCTTACTTTGTTGATTGTCACTTAATTCTGTCAAAGTCCATTATAATCCCTGTGATTGTTAATGAACTCTGAAAAAGTTAACATAAGAAGAGCTCCTCTCACTTATACTGAACGTTTGACCCAAACACTCTGGCCATTTATAAGCATTAATTCACTAAGGCTTCCAAGGAAAGATACATTAATATTCTTATTCTTACTGTTGCACTGTTTCCTCTCTTCTCTCCCCATGCTGTTGAATTCTCTCTAGGTTTTACTGTTTTCTTCCCACTAATGTTGGAAAGATACATTTTTAGGAGAATAATCATAATAACATGGGCTCACCTATGCCAGTACCTCTGCCTGGTCTTAATTACTGCTTTGCTATCCAGCTGGGTTGGTGTGTCTACCCCATTAATCTATTAAATTTGGCTCATTCTACCTTTGCTAGGCGCTAAGAAAACAAAGATGAATAGTAAGGATTATCCGTGTGATTTCAATTATTCTTTGCTTTCCAACTGGGTCGGAATCTCTACTCCATTAATCTGTGAACTCTCACCTCACTCTACCTTTGTTTTTATTAAGTTCTCATAGAGGTTCTCCCCTCCCTTGGTAAAACTGATGTAAATTTGTTAGGACATCCTAGGCTTCACCAAGTTCTACTGGATTACTTTTAAATAAAGGAATCATAAATGCTCACCATACTTCCCGCTCTGGTGGATATTTCTTACGATCCCTTCGTGGGATACTGCTTTTATTTATCTTGGTAAGCTAGACTGGGGGAGGGAGGTCCCTTGCTATCACTCTGGCCATACAAAGTAACAGCATAAAATAAATTCTTCCTTCTTAGCATAGGACAGAAGTGATGAGAGTTTTCACTGGGTATATTTAGGCACGTCCTCATCCAAATTATCACAGTCCTGTGTTTATTAAATTTTTATCATGCATTATTTCTAACACAGCATTTATCCTGTTACATTTTAATTATTTGCACTCCCTCTAGCAAAGATCTTGCTTTGTATAATACTATATCTGAAGTCCCTACCACAGTACCTGGCCCCTAAATTATTATCTGTTACAAGAACTAATGAATGAGTGTAAAAATTGTACAGCTGCTCAGAGTGGTTTAGAAAACTTGCCCCCATGTGCCAGTATTTCATCCTCAACTGGTTACTTCCACACCTTAAATTCTAGAATTAGAAGTGCATTTCTATGAGTAATGCATGTCAAATCAGTTCTACCCATGAGAGGGGCGGTCTTCCTCCTCTGACTGCTCCACACCAAAGAAAGAAAAGGTCCTGATGTGCCTTCAAATTCTGTGTTGCCTTCTTTCTTCTTTCTGTCCATACTTCTGAGGCCCATAGAGACTGTAAATATATAAATACATCTCTAGTCTCCAGAGTGAAGTGAATGGTTTTCCTTTATCTCAATTTGATGGGAATAACTTTTCATGGCTACTATAAAAGGAATGTATCTTACTTCCTATTCATGACCTACCGCTTTTGATTAGTTTATACACAGCGATCTCCCTCATCCGTTGAGACTGATCCAGGAGCAAGCAGTGTGCACACAGTGGCAGAAAAAAAACTGCATTAGGAAGAGATTTTACAGAATTCTGAAAATGCTAGATCTGAAAGGAACTTAGTAATGGTACAATTCAACATCTTCAATTCAGAGAGGAGGAAATTGAGGTTAAAGTGTTTCAGCTTTCTCAAAACTTGCTTGAAAACAATTTCTAAATTGCCAAAGTGAAATATTTTGATAATAAGATTCACTCAGAAGATCTAAGAATATTTTAAAGTGATGTCAAACAAAATCTTTCATTATAGCCACCTACACGATATTCTCTTACCACGATATTAGCTGAGGTGGGCAAAGGAAATATCTAAATGTATGTTAAATACACGCACACATAAAAACCACACGCAGACACATTCTCACCCTGTGTCTTAGTGGTACTGCATCTTACATCCCATGCATAGGACACTGGTGTTTCAGCACAAGTAACAGTGCAGATGGAATTGACTGAATTATCACAGATCTCCTGAGAATCAATTTTATTTTTTGTTTGTAGATTTTCGTTCCTTTATCTGTCAATTTTACTGATGTATTATAAATCTCCCATTGGTTAAGTCCTCAATCCTTTTCTTACCAAGAGTAGGCTGTGTTCCCATTCACAGTGCTAATAGCCCCATTTTAATGATGTTTAAGGATCTAAATAGACTGTGCTATTTTGTCTGACTTTCTTGGTTTTCACGAGCATTTTAGACCAGGGAGCAGTGTGCCACAGTCTGGTCTCCATTACTTTCAGACAGAAGCAGGACCAGTATAGTAACTGACTTATAATAAGTACTAAATAAAATCATAAATAGGAAGACGGAAAGAGAGCAGAGTGTGTGTGTGTGTGTGTGTGTGTGTGTGTGTGGTGTGTGTGTGTGTGTGTGGTGGGAAAGGAAATATATATGCTTCTCAGTTATTAGGCAGGGTTATAGGTTATATATTTGGTCCATTTAACAAAAGCCAACCATTGTGGCTTAACATAGTCAGATTCTTCTATCTTTCCTGACTCTGAAAGCTATACTGTGCCTTTTGTCCCAGTAATTATTGCCTCATGATCATGACATGGATGCCCCAGTTTTACCTTAATATTTTATGTAGGAAAAAGAAAAAAGGAGGTAGAAAGAGTTGGCAAATCTTTCCTAGAAATCCCCAATAGATTTCTGCTTATATAATGTAGGAACATAGTCTGTCATATGGTGAACCCTTCTGCAAGGGAGACTGGAAACTTAAAAGATTTTATTTTATTTTATTTTTAAAATTAGACATATAGCCACTCTGAATTATATGAAGTTTTTAATAGTAAGGAATAAGGGCATATGACATGTTTTATGTATAGGTGAGTTTCATTTTCCACAATTTCAGGTAAATTGTTTCTCCTTCATAACTCAAATTTTTACATGATGAAAATGAAGAGTTTAGACTAAGCAAAGGATTGTAAACCCATATGATTATAGAGTCCAGACAGATGATGTAAAAAGAAAGTGGTGAGAGGGATTGTGAAACCCTGGGGATCAAGGATGCACCTGAAAGGGGAAGTAACTTCTCAGCTCCACCTGATTAAGATCATGAAGAATGTGCATCAGATCTACTAAATTTTCCAAATAAATTGAAAATTACCATCTTTGTGTCAAAACTCACCATTTTCATTTTATTTGGTAACTAATTAGTCGGCAAAACACATCTGGGGATTGGACTTGGCCTTTCAGAAGAGTTTAATACTTCAAAGCACTATCAATCTTCAGGACCCTTTTAGCTCAAATAACCTGTGTCTCGGCTTCCTATCTGACTCCATTACAGGATATTTTCACAGCATCACCAGGGTGAACACCTAAAGTAACAGGGGCAATGCTGTAAGCCCAAAAGGCAAGTTCGTGTGCAGTTTGCCTTTGGAGCCTGACTTGTTCACCATTGTAAAGAAACGTAGAACCCAATTATGTTGTTGGATATGTTTGTGTTTCAACATAAATAATTACACCTTTGCTGAGTATTATTTACACAAACTGCATTAAATTATGAGGACTTATACTTGCTGCCAAACTCAACCCCACATAACCACTCCTAGTCAATAAATAGCTAAACCAAGAATATGTTTCTTTCCTGTAGGTTAGACACAGTAAAGTTTTTGTAATTTATGTGATGGTTAACCAGAGTTGGTTTACAGTGTGGAACTGGATTTAGAAATGTTGAGTGTACTGCAGAGCACCAGAATCAACTCACCTGGTTGGCCAGTTAGGTGCTGATGATTTGTGACTATGACACGGACAGGAGAACACCAGCAAAGAAGAGCACAAGAACTATGTGAAGAAGCTTTAAATAGACTTCTAATGCATGTTTTCACCAAATATTCCAAACTGGAGTGTTCAGAAGATGATCTGCCTTGTCCAAAGCTAACTACGACCAAGTCCAAAAGCCCATCAGTGTCTGGTACATAGTAGGAACTCATAAGTATTTCTAAAAGTGTACTAAATATAGATATGCTATGAAGAGTACAAGTAATTCTCGTAACTTAAAACGGACAAAGGGGACTTCCCTGGTGGCGCAGTGGTTAAGAATCCACCTGCCAATGTAGGGGACACAGGTTTGAGCCCTGGTCCGGGAAGAACCCACATGCCTCAGAGCAACTAAGTCCATGAGCCACAACTACTGGGCCTGCGCTCTAGAACCCACGAGCCACAACTACTGAGTCCATGTGCCACAACTACTGAAGCCCGCACGCCTAGAGCCCGTGCTCTGCAACAATAGAAGCCACTGCAATGAGAAGCCCGTGCACCGCAACGAAGAGTAGCCCCTGCTCGCCACAACCAGAGAAAGCCCACATGCAGCAACGAAGACCCAACGCAGCCAAAAATATAAATAAAAAAATAAATAAAAAGGACCTTGGAGAATAATTCTATTGATATAATTTCATACGTGCCCTATGCCCCTAATATTGTCTTATATTCTAAGTCAGACACCTTACCTTTTGTATTAAGCTACGATATCATGGTTTCATCTTTATTCCCCTTTTTAAATCTTTGGGCAAAATATGTATTTTACAATCTGCACAGGTAGACCCTTTGAGGCTTCCATTTTACTGTCTCTCTGCAAATTTTCATGCTACTACTGTTCTTTATTAGCAATCATGTTAATTATAAAATACAATGAATTGATTCTTTAAATTCTCTACGCAGCCAAAGTAGCCAGTGTCACAGTGGAGTGTCTTGAGCAATTAAGAAGAAAAATTACGCTGACCGTAACTTTGAACTACAGTGACGAGTTGTACGTATTGTAACAGCTTATATGAGACTAGCCCACTATGGCCATCAATTTCACTGCATACCAATGTCACACTTGCTCTTCCTATCTTTTTTTCAGATAATTTTGTTGCTAGGGCCAAGACTGGCTTTAACTGCTAAGTCAGAGGAAATGAAGTAAGTTGAGTTTATTCATTCATTTTTTTTCTTAATGTATGTTAAATAATTTAAATGACTTCATATTTCATGGGATATTACATACCATCTTTTGATTCTTAATAGCAATCTACGAATAGGCTTTCTGAAGTGACAGATACAGCCAATACAATAACTGAATGAATAACCAAATAAAGATTTGGACAGGTTAAGTAAACTTTTCTCAATAGTATATTTTAAACCCATAACAGAAATATGTCTGTATTAGCCAGTGTTCTCCAGAAAAACAGAACCAGCCAGATGTTGATAAAAAAACACGTTGGTTTTATCAACATCCTGTTGATGACATATTTATTTTAAGGAATTGGCTCACATGATTGTAGAAGCTTGCCAAGTCCAAAATCTGATGGGGTAGGCTGGCCGTCTGGGGACTCAGAGAAGAGGTGCAGTTGGAGTCCAAAGGCAGTCAGTTGGCAGAATTTCTTCCTGCTCAGAGGAGGTCAGTCTTGGTTCTATCAGGCCTTTGAGGCCCACCTACATCATGGCGAGCACTCTACCTTCTCCAAGTCCACTGATTAATCTCATCCAAAAAATCACCTTCACAAAAACATCCAGAATAATGTTTGACCAAATATCTGGGCACAATGGCCCAGCCAAGTTAACCTGTAAAATTAAACATCACAGTGTCTTATCTGTTAGACATCATCAAATTGTATTTATGAGGCATTGCCTCATTTCTATTTAAATTTGTGCCCATCTTGAGAACAAAAACTATATTTTGATTAGAGTTATAATAATATAACATGCAAATACCATATTTATAATTATTTTATCTAACAACCAAAAAGCCAATGACTTGGAAACGAATGCCCTATTCATCCTTTCTCTGTGTGCTGCAGAGGATTATTTTTAAGTGATCAGCTTAAATTCTGCATGAGCTTTCTGCTCATTACTCCAGGTGCCTAAGGGAGAAGTTGGTTCCAAGGCCAACTAGTATGCTCTGTTTCATTATTTCAGACCCTGTGGCTGAAATGCATAATGTTTCACGAGACTATGATATATAGAATGGCATAAAAAAAAGGTTTACGTTGGAGCCACTTATATCCCATAATTTCCCTGAATCTGGCCAGTTACTGAGCTATCACATATAAGTGAGTCCCTCCCATTTGTTTATACATTATTTTATAATGACAGACACATTTATATGACAGACACTCTTCTAGGAATTAGGGATACATGACAAAGGCATCAGCATTATTGAGCTTACACTTTAGTAGCAGGAAACTAATAATGAGCCTATAAACTAGTAAGCAAATAAATTTAGATAGTGGTAAGTACTATGAAGAAAATAAAAGAGGACAATGGGAGACAGAAGGAGTTTAGGCTAATTGATTTAGGGTGGTTTAAGGTTTCTCTGTAAAGGTAATACTTGAACAAAATGGGAAGAGCAAAAACGAAGGTAGGAATGAGCTGGGCACATTTGACGTTAGGAAAGCAAGTTTGTGATGCTGGAACGTAGAGAACTAAAGGGACACTGGTAGGAGATGTGACCTGGAAAAACAGGTGAGGACAAATCACGTATGGCCTTGAAGCCATGGCAAAACTTGTACTGATACATTGTCATTGCAAGGGAATGATAGGCTCTAAATTACTCTGAATAGATAATGGAGTCTTGAGGAAGCAGACAGGACAAAAGGAGATCATTTAGGATACTCTTAGTGAGCCGATGAGCCATGATGCTTGGGCTAGTAGAGCTAGTAAAAAGCATCCAGATTTGGAACCAATGAAATCGTTGCTGATGTAAGCGTGCTTTCCTATATGCTGTATGTACGTCATAAAATATATATGACTTTACGTATTTTCAAAGATATTCTACATTTTTTATCTTGTTATTCTTAGCAGGAATTCTGCAAGATGCAGAAGAAAGATAGTTTTACCATCATTTGGTGAATGAATAGTAATAGAACAAAATTAAGGTTGAGGGACTTGAACTTTGTAGTTTATAAATTAACAGTATATAACATCTCCATGTAAACAAACCCCTGCAAAAGTATCTTTCACGTAGAAGAATTATCTAATTCCCAAGGCAACTCAAACAATCGGACGAGCTCTGATTGTTAGAAAACTACCCAGCAAACTAGTAGTTCTTGTAAAGCTTCGCAGCAGAGTCTAAATTAGAATACAGGGATTCCAGGTCACATTTCAGCTGCCACAGCCAGGCTCACTTCTAAGGCTGCAATCTGATTCCACAGGTTGCTCGCTCACACTCACCTATTCCTTCAAAAATATCAATACAAATAATTCAGCCAAAGTGAGGCCACAGTACTGCTCTCAAAAAGATACGTAAAGAAAGTTAGGTTTTGTATATTAACTGTACAATTACTATCATTTAAACAAGCCAGATTTTTTTTAGAAGAAGAAATGTGAATGCTCCATGTGCTAAGGACACAGATAGGACATAAGTCATACGCAGGACTTTTTCATTGTATGTGGTGGGTTCATAGACAGGGAGGAGAAGATGGAACAGGAAACAGGGCAAGTGTGAGGTTCTTTTCTTGGGAGGCCTTTTTTCAGACCCTTCGTTTGTCTATTACTTGTTTGCTTGTTTTGGGAGCGGTTGAGGCATCTGAGCCTCTAGGACTTTTCTTAGAAATCCACATAGACTTAGCTTAATTACTCGTTCTTCCTGGAGGGGTCTCACTCATGTTTGTTTAGCAAGAAGGTACGTAATTCAGCCAGCCTGACCTTTTTACCACATTTAACAGCTCAAGGATACTCTTTGGAGCCAAATAGATCTAAATTAGAATACGGACTCGATCACTTACTAGATATGTGACACAAATAATTTATTTGCCATCTCTAGCCTCAATTTTTCTCTTCCCTAAAAAATAGCAGTATCTCTTTTATTAGTTAGCTTTTTAAAAATTTAATATATTTTTCTATGTCTCTATTTAAGTCACTGGTCTCAAAGAAGAAATACAGCAGTGCCTCTAAAGGACCTGGCACATGTCTGGGATGAATTAGCCACTCTGCAAGTGTAAGTTTCCAAACTACACTGCCCAGAAGAACCATCTAAGAATCTTGCTAAAAAGACAAATTCATGAATCCAAACCCCAGAGAATTCTGATTCCTAGGTCTATCAGGAAGTTCTAGAAATCTACATTTTTAACAAATACCACAAAATTTCTGAAATTAATTTCCTGCTAATTATATTTGGAGAAAAAAAAGAAAACTGCAGCAAATGTGACCTTCATTCATCTATGACCTCTTATCAGCACAGAGGTAAGTCTCACTCTCCTTTGGCTCCTAGCACAAATCATCTCATCCTTGACCTTTTACATGCAAGCATGACATAAAGCATAAGGACAGAAATTGTCTGTCTGGACGCTTTTCTTTCCTGTCTGCTCTCTTTTGGGTGATAGATTCTTTGTATATAGCACCTGACTTATTTCCCTGTAACTATTATTGGTCTCTTTCTTGCTAGTTTGCCTACTGTTTTAGACTCCTAATCATCCTAAATTACATGGGCATCATCAGCTTCTCACTAGAGTTGTTTTATCACGTTAATACTGGGTACTGCGTCTGTAAAATACCCTTTTCCTTATGGCTCCAGTAAGAGATGACGGAAGAGAAACATTTGTTAGATATGGCAGGTAGAAGAGAAACAGAAGCCACCACTTTCAGAAGGTCACCTTACGAAAGACACATTGATGGATAGACATAGCGGTACATGGCATATCCCAGCTTATTCTCATTCTCCTCTTTGAAGCCAGAGCCTCTTTCCAGGTGCTGGTCCTGCTGACCAATGGCAGCCTCAGACCTATCACTGAGCACATGGCTGTGGACCCACAGAGGTGGTAGCGCCCCAAAGAAACATTTTCGTATAGATTTTGCCTTAAGTGCCCTCTTTAGAGTTCCACTTTGGTGGTAGACATGTTTGGTTTCTTCCATTTGTCTGCAAGCTCTTACCTATGTACCTGGGCCAGTGCTATAGACAAATCTGTTAGCGATTCTCTTTGTAATCCTCTTACTCCCCATGAAAGACTTCCACCTCATCCGCTGCTCCCACGTTTATGTGGAGTGTAATTTTTATAATAAACCCCTATGTGCACAATGATTTAAGCAGCACTGATTTGTTGACGGAAATCAGATGAACACACACACTAAACCAGCTCAACACTAAGTCCAGACCCCTCACGTTTTACAGTCCAGAGGGGGGACATCAAAGGAAAACTCCACAGGACAACTGAAACCTAACATATTTTTCAAAGTAGCATACCAGGTTATTTTGAGTGACCTACAGGGAAAAATACATAGAATCCTTCAGTCATTCCTATTGTATTCCTAGAAATCAATATTGATATTTTAGTCACAGAACTTTTACCTGACATTTTGGCCTAGAATTCAAGAATTAAAAGAGGAAAAGCCGAATTCTCTCTCCTGGACTTCTGCTTTACATGCACTTGTATCTGCCCTTAGAGATAAATGCCAAGGCTGACGTGTTAACCTTCTTACTGAATGGTTGGCCATCACCAAAAGAGTTCAGCCTTCCAGACTACAATCACATATAACATCACCAGAATTAAATCACATATTACCAACCCTTCAAGCACAGTCTTAGGAAATGTACACTTAGAATTCTGAGTAAGTTTTGAGTGAACAAGAAATGTGCAATCAACTGATAGACTTCAGTCTCATGATACTTTTCTTTCCCAAGAATCGCAAAGCAGCACCCATTAAAATTAGGCAGAACCACAGATGCATATGAAACTGCATATATCAGAGATTTTCACAAGGCTTATTCAGTGGAAGAGTAATCTTTGAATTCCAAAGATTTTATTAACTTTCAGATTCACTTCTATATCCTACACTTAAATGTAACATGGAATCAGATTTCTGGATATTATTCTACACGCCATCCTCTTACTTTACACAATTTGAAGCCTTCACTCTTAAATTACATTTTTGAATTATACCAATTGAATGCCATATATGCAGTGGTCATACAAATTATACTAGAGATCACACACTCTATTCAGGCTTAACTGGACTTCACACAAGTTTGGTTTGACCGGCATCATCACCATTCCTGTCAACTGGTGAGAGCTATGTCTAGACCTGGCTTAGGTAAGTAACACCCCTCCCTTGAGAAAGGGAAATTTAATCAGTCTTATGCCTATGAAACATGTTCTATTTCTGGTCTAGTATAGTCAATATTTTCAGTCTTAGTTCTCATAAAATAACATTTATTCATAATTTGCAGCTGCTGAGTTTCTTCACCTGTTAGAAATCCTCTCCCAGTAATATACTGCATTGGTTTTCTAAACTCCCCAATGTTTATAATGTCATTGTTGCCCAGTCTTCCTCTGTCACTTGCATTGCATTTTTCATGTTTCTCGAGGTTTTATTCTGTTTTTCTCCTCTAGTTTTGAGTGTTTGTACCTTATGTTTATCCTTTCAGTAGTTATCCTAATTTAACTTAAAAAGGGTAATTAACTTACCCACTTTCCACACCATGCAAGGACTATCATATACTTTACTCATGTTCCTGTAGGCGATTTTGTCATCAGAGTTTTTTTTTTTTTATGTTCTAAGATTTTTTTCTCTTCACATAATTTCAAATTATTATTGTCTTATACAGTCATCATTTGTTTAGCTTTAACCACATATTTACCAACATAATTGCTCATAATTTCTTCTTGCATATCTACCTTTCCACATTGTACGATTTTCCTTCTGCCTAAATTATACCTTTAGAATTTCTTTTATTAAAGAGACTTCTCTTTTATTAAAGAGACTTTTCTTTTGGCTCATCTCAGCTTGTATGCTTAAAAATATCTTTTTTTCACCCATACTCGTGAAAGATATATTACTGGGTATAGAACTGTAAGCTCACTGAAAATATTATTCCACTATTTTGGGGTTTCTCTCGGTTGTTGGTGAGAGGTCTGTTTAATTAATGACCCATCTACTGTAGTCTTTCATTCCTCCGGAATCTAGTAAGATCCCATTTTCTTTTGAATTTTGCAGTTTTTTTATGATATATATGACATGGAAATAGAAATCTGTCTCTCCCCTTATGTTATTTCTTGATAATGATCGATCTGTCTTTCACATTTAGGTATAATGTAAGTTAATTATGATTTTTTATTTTCAGATTTTTCAAACTTGAAGGAAAATTGAAAGAACACTATAATAAAGACCTGAATACTACTAACTTAGATTCAGAAACTCACAAGATGTTGCTATATCTGCTTCATCTCTATTTCTACACACACACACACACACACACACACACACACACAGCTGTTTTGTCAAGCAATGTAAAGTAGATTGCATACATCATGATATTTCAGCATGTCTCTGTCAAGAACATATGACCACAACACCATACCATGCCCAAGAAAAATCAAGCTTAACATTATCCAACACAGAACCTATATTTAAATTTCACCAGTAGTCATATAAACATTATATATGTATATATATATAATTTAATACAGGATACAAGTTCATATATTATATTAGACTGTTATGCCATTTTAGTCTTCTCTAATTTAGAATGACTGATCTGATTTCCCCTATTCTTCTCATACTGAATCCTTTGGAAAGTCCAGACCAGTTATCCTGCAAAACACATTATTCTATTGAAAAAGAGCCCTCCCCCACCTTTATTCTTTCTTCTGTAGCTCTTGTATCACTATGGGCACATGCATGGATTTTTTTTTTTACATGCTATTCTATATTTTTCTTATTGATGCTATATATTACTAACTAGGTCAATAAATTCCCTATACACAATATCTGTACCCTCTCTTACCCTATTAATCTTTGAGCATCAGACTCACCTTGTTCTTTCCTGTTCAGACCTGAAACCAGCCATTTGTTTAAGTTTCCCAGTTTTTAATATGCATGTGGTGAACAGTATTTAGAAATCATGATCTGGGCATTAGATGCACAGAAAGATATCATCATGTCCTTTAACCAAGAGAAGAATATATTATTAGAACATAGAACAGTTAGATTGATTCAAGATGGATGAATATGTGCTTGTGCTTGAAGGACATATCAAGTATATGTATGTGGGGTATGTGTGTGTGCGTGTGTGTGTGTGTGTGTAATGTGGTTATAACCAAGACTTCTTAATAAAATGCAATACTACAGTGTTTTTCTACAGTATCTTCTTCCATGTTTATGCCTCCTATCTCCCAACAATACCTATATATTTACCCATTTGTTTTTTTTCCTACATTACAGACACAGTATAGTTTCAGAATGACCACACCAAGGCAAACACCAACAACAAACTTACCAAAAAAGTTCATATTTGTGCAATGGTTTTGGACTTCATAATACATCTTTCTAAGCATGTGTTTTATGAATAACATTGTGACAAATAAATATTTTAAGTAGTTACTATATTCATTAGTAAATTAATTAAATATTTAAGAAAAAGTTAATTAAATTAATTATTTTCTTAGTGTGGTAGTTATTAATTGGATATTCACTTAGGCTCATTTATTTCTATTTGGTTAAATTAATTTTTTCATTCTTTTATATTTAATTTCATTTTTTGAATATACAAAATATTTTTATAATTCAAACATCAAACTCTATTAAGAGGGAACTGCAGAGCAGTCACACTCCCATTCCTATTTCCTCTCTCTCATTTTCATCCACTCCTTATAGATAACTATTTTCATTAGTTTCTATTTAGTGTTCCTTTGCTTCTTTTTGCCAAAAAAGTATAAACAGATAGATAGATATCTCAAGAAAGATAGAATCAATTGTTCTTACTTCCCCTTATTTGTTATATAAAACTTAATATTCTATGATCATTTTTTTTAAACATATTTATTAGAGTATAATTACTTTACAATGGTGTGTTAGTTACTGCTTTATAACAAAATGAACCAGCTATACACATACATATATCCTCATTTCTCCTCCCTCTCGTGTCTCCCTACCACCCTCCCTATCCCACCCTTCTAGGTGATCACAAAGCACCGAGCTGATCTCCCTGTGCCATGTGGCTGCTTCCCACTAGCTATCTATTTTACATTTGGTAGTGTATATACGTCCCTGGCACTCTCTCACTTCGCCCCAGCTTACCCTTCCCCCTCCCTGTGACTTCAAGTCCATTCTCTACATCTGAGTCTTTACTCCTGTCTGGCCCCTAGGTTCTTCAGAACCATTTTTTTTTTTAGATTCCATATATATGTGTTAGCATACGGTATTTGTTTTTCTCTTTCTGACTTACTTCACTCTGTATGACAGTCTCTAGGTCCATCCACCTCGCTACAAATAACTCAGTTTCGTTTCTTTTTATGGCTGAGTAATATTCCATTGTATATATGTGCCACATCTTCTTTATCCATTCATCTGTTGATGGACACTTAGGTTGCTTCCATATCCTGGCTATTGTAAATACTGCTGCAATGAACTTTGTGGTACATGACTCTTTTTGAATTATGGTTTTCTCAGGGTATGTGCCCAGTAGTGGGATTGCTGGGTCATGTGGTAGTTCTATTTTTAGTTTTTTAAGGAACCTCCATACTGTTCTCCACAGTGGCTGTATCAATTTACATTCCCACCAACAGTGCAAGAGGTTTTACTTTTCTCCACACCCTCTTCAGCATTTATTGTTTGTAGATTTTTTGATGATGGCCATTCTGACCGGTGTGAGGTGATACCTCATTGTAGTTTTGATTTACATTTCTCTAATGATTAGTGATGTTGAGCATCTTTCCATGTGTTTGTAGGCAATCTGTATATCTTCTTTGGAGAAATGTTTATTTAGATCTTCTGCCCATTTTTGGATTGGGTTGCTTGTTTTTTTGATACTGAGCTGCATGAGCTGCTTGTATATTTTGGAGATTAATCCTTTGTCAGTTGCTTCGTTTTCAAATATTTTCTCCCATTCTGAGAGCTGTCTTTTCATCTTGTTTATGGTTTCCTTTGCTGTGCAAAGGGAGAAGACTCAAATCAATAGAATTAGAAATGAAAAGGAGAAGTAACAACTGACACTGCAGAAATACAAAGGATCATGGAAGATTACTACAAGCAACTATATTCCAATAAAATGGACAACCTGGAGGAAATGGACAAATTCTTAGAAGAGCACAACCTTCCAAGACTGAACCAGGAAGAAATAGAAAATATAAACAGACCAATCACAAGCACTGAAATTGAGACTGTGATTAAAAATCTTCCAACAAACAAAATCCCAGGACCAGATGGCTTCAGAGGCGAATTCTATCAAACATTTAGAGAACAGCTAACACCTATCTTTCTCAAACTCTTCCAAAATATAGCAGAGGGAGGAACACTCCCAAACTCATTCTACGAGGCTACTATCACCCTGATATCAAAACCAGGCAAAGATGTCACAAAGAAAGAAAACTACAGGCCAATATCACTGATGAACATAGATGCAAAAATCCTCAACAAAATACTAGCAAACAGAATCCAACAGCACATTAAAAGGATCATATGCCATGATCAAGTGGGGTTTATCCCAGGAATGCAAGGATTCTTCAATATAAACAAATCAATCAATGTGATATACCATATTAACAAACTGAAGGAGAAAAACCATATGGTAATCTCAATAGATGCAGAAGAAGCTTTCGACAAAATTCAACACCCTCTGCAGATAAAAACCCTCCAGAGGTAGGCATAGAGGGAACTTACCTCAACATAATAAAGGCCATATGTGACAAACCCACATCCAACATCGTTCTCAATGGTAAAAAACTGAAACCATTTCCACTAAGATCAGGAACAGGACAAGGTCCCCCACTCTCACCACTATTATTCAACATAGGTTTGGAAGTTTTAGCCACAGCAATCAGAGAAGAAAAAGAAATAAAAGGAATCCAAATTGGAAAAGAAGTAAAACTGTCACTGTTTGCAGATGACATGGTACTATACATACAGAATCCTAAAGATGCTACCAGAAAACTATTAGAGCTAATCAATGAATTTGGTAAAGTAGCAGAATACAAAATTAATGCACAGAAATCTCTTGCATTCCTATACACTAATGATGAAAAACCTGAAAGGGAAATTAAGGAAACACTCCCATTTACTACTGCAACAAAAAGAATAAAATACTTAGGAATAAACCTGCCTAAGGAGACAAAAGACCTGTATGCAGAAAACTATAAGACACTGATGAAAGAAATTAAAGATGATACAAACAGATGGAGAGATATACCATGTTCTCAGATTGGAAGAATCAACACTGAAAATGACTATACTACCCAAATCAATCTACAGATTCAATGCAATCCTTATCAAACTACTAATGGCATTTTTCACAGAACTAGAACAAAATATTTCACAATTTGCATGGAAACACAAAAGACCCCAAACAGCCAAAGCAATCTTGAGAAAGAAAAGCGGAGCTGGAGGAATCAGCCTCCCTGATTTCAGACTATACTACAACGCTACGGTAATCAAGAGAGTATGGTACTGGAACAAAAACAGAAACATAGATCAATGGAACAGGACAGAAAGCCCAGAGGTAAACCCACACACATATGGTCACCTTATCTTTGATAATGGAGGCAAGAATATACAATGGAGAAAAGACAGCCTCTTCAATAGTGGTGCTGGGAAAACTGGACAGCTACATGTAAAAGAATGAAATTAGAACACTCCTTAACGCCATACACAAAAAGAAACTCAAAATGATTAAAGACCTAAATGTAAGGCCAGACACTATAAAACTCTTAGAGGAAAACATAGGCAGAACACTCTATGACATAAATCACAGCAAGATCCTTTTGGACCCACCTCCTAGAGAAATGGAAATAAAACCAAAAATAAACAAATGGGACCTAATGAAACTTATAATCATTCTTTATATTATATATCCTAGAAATCACATCAGTTCACAGAAAACTACTTCATCCTTTTTTATGGAAAAATATTATTTCATTGAGTGGTTGTACATAAATTATTCAACCAGCACCTTAGGTTGCTGCCAGTCTTTTCCAGCTACAACTAATGCTCAGATTCAGAACCTTGAACATACATTGCTTTCACATGTGGAGGACTCTCTTCATGGTAAATTCACAGACTTGGGGTTGTTGGAATGAAGTGGTTTTGTTAGTTATTTTCAGTTATATAATTTTGTATTAGATTTTCCAATCTACATGACTGCCACCAATATCTTAATCCTTTTATCAACAGCTGCCACCAGCCACTTAACTTTTCTTGACTATATTAGCATTTTTCTTTATCCCTCAGTGTGGAGTGACTACAACTGAATCTAACACTCTAAGAATCAAGTCCAAATTTGAGTAGGGCAACAATCTCCATTGTTGCAGATATTTTTTAATCTATTTGAGGTAATTATAATTATATTGGACTCTTTTGGGCACATGCATCTCCTTATCACATAATTTTACAGTCATTTTAAACCCCTAAGTATTTTCTACACTCACCCTTTCCATTTCGTAGACTTTTTGTAACATTGTAGGTTTGATCCAAATAAAGGTCTTTTCCCATTTATTAATTTTTAATATTATCTAATAAATTAGATGCATCATATCTCTGTCAATATATGGTCATCATTCAGTTATCCAACAAACTATCAGTCCCCTCCAGTCTAAGGTAGTGACAAAGTGACACAAGTTTTACACAAACTCTGACACAATACGGCAGATGAATTTTGCTTCAAGGCACTAATAATGTTTTCACCAAATAAAAAAAAAGTTGCTCTAACGGATGTTTCTTCATTTGTTAGACCAATTTTTGTATTGGTAGTTATATATACTGCATGCCAACTATCTACTTGGTATCTCACAATAAACTGAGATAAGTATCATTAACTCTCCTGATTATACAAAAGAGGAAACTGAGTTACAAAGGAAGGCAGTTATTTGTTCCAAGTACACAGGTGCTAAATGGCAGTGTGAGTAATTGAGCTTGAGTTCCACACAGTCCAGAATTATAATTGGCTGCACACAGCAGAAGTTTAGGTGCTCTCATAGGTTACTTGCTATCTGCACTTCTAATCCTGATAAACTGAGGCTGCTTGACAGTGCTTGCTTTTGCTTTCTGGAAGCTTGTTTCTAAAGGATTTGACAAAAAATTGGCAAGGGAATTTTGGCAGTATTTTTGAGACTTATCCAGCCATGAATTGGTCAAAGAAGGAAAATATTAGAAAGAATAAAAAGGGATGAAAAGATATTCTTAGCTTTTGAGAACCAAACACTTCACTTTGAAAAATTTATCTAAGTCAATTTAATGAAAAGGTAAGAAATAACTCTTTTAAAAGTGTTAGGGCTCAAGGAAGAATAGCCTATTATATTATCTTTCCTTGAACTTTCTTCTCTATGATTTCAAGGTGTTTTAGAAAAACTCATATGAAAGACAGGTATTTAATAAAGGAAAAACTTAACTTCAAAGACCCTTTGAAGGAGGCATTACCATAACTAATTTACAGGCCTAATATCTACACAAGGGAAAGTTTCAGGATCTGAAAAGGTCACCTCGTACTAGGAAACCAAAGTTGAGTGTGTGATCTCATTTTGCTTCCTGGAGCTTGTATGAATCTTTTCCATCTTCAACTCAATTCCTGAACAGCAAAGTTCTAATCTTTTTTTCTGAGAAAATGTTTCAGGGAGCCATACCTCCTGTAAAATGCTCTGTCAAACTCAAAGGTGATCTTGGGAAATTGAGAAATCCTGCTAGAGATCTGCAATTTACATATTAAAGTTTCTGAGATATTATATAGAAAAAGAAATCTGTTCTTCAGACACAAAGATATTGCACCAGAGATTTTTTTTTTTCCTCTCGCAACACTGAGAAATATTTTCACACTTTGGGGAACACTGTTCTAACAGTTCCTTCCACTAATCCTTTTCCACTTTCATTTCCTATCTTCCCTCACACCCTTGTCACCACTGTACCTCATCACCTCCACTCTGTAAAAGGCAGTCTTTACATAAATTGTGAGCTCCGTTAGGGCTGAGGTATTGTCCATCCTTCCTGCAATATCTCCAGAATCTAACACAGCTACAGGCATACAGTAAAACTTTAATAAGTATATGAAATAAATGAATATTTGAATGAATATATGTGAATGAATACATAGAAACTTAACATCAACCACAAGTTCACAAGTATATCCAAAGTCATTTCAATCTTCCTCTCCATATACAATTAGATACACTTGTATCTCTATATGGCATTAAGCACTCTGATGTATGGAAATTCACTTGTAAATGAAACACAGTTAAGGATGTGAATTTTTTATTTGATAAAGTAGGGGTTGGCAAACTTCTTCTGTAAAGGTCCAGATAGTAAATGTTTTAAACCTTGCAGATTATATATTCTGTTGCAACTACTCAACTTTGCCATTATACTGCAGAAACAGCCACAGGAAGTAAGAATAAATGAATGGGTGAGGCTGTGTTCCAAGAAATTTTTCTGTATCCAAACAGGCAGAGATACTCAATATCACTAGTCACCCACTAAAATGCCTTTTGGGGGGTTGTTTCTGAGAGATTTGACAAAATCTCTCAAAGAGATTATGAAAGTATTTTTGAGACTTTTATACAGCCATGTATAAAGGTAGGAAAACATTAGAAAGAAAAAAAAGGCATAAAAGATATTCCTAACTTTTGAGAACCAAACACTAAAATACATTAAAAATACATTAAAAAAAAGTTGTACAATGGGAACATATGTATACGTATAACTGATTCACCTTGTTATAAAGCAGAAACTAACACACCATTGTAAAGCAATTATACTCCAATAAAGATGTTAAAAAAAAAAACCAAAAAGTTGGACAAGTCTTGGCAGGGATATGGAGAAATTGGAACCCTCAGACATTGCTGGTGGGAATGTAGAATGGTACAGCCACTTTGGAAAACAGTCTGACAGTTTCTCAAAAGGTGAAACAGAGAGTTAACATACGACTCAGCAATTACACTCTTAGGTAGAATTCTAAAAAGAGAAATGAAAATGTAGATCCAAAATAAACAAACAAAAATGTGTGCATAAATAGCAGCATTAATGGTCAAAAGTGAAAACAACTCAAATTTCCATGAACAGATGAATGAATAAATAAAATGTGGTATACCCATGCAATGGAATATTATTAGGCAATAAGAAGGAATGAAGTCTTTATACATGCTACAACACATAGGGACCTCAAAAACATTATACCAAGTGAAAGAAGAAGACACAAATGACCACATATTATAAAATGCCATTTATATGAAATATGCAGAATAGTCAACTATATAGAGACATAAAGTAGGCGAGTAGTTGTCTATGGACGGGGCCTGGCTGAGGCAGTGGACAGTGGAAGGAATGGGGGATGATTACTCATGTATTCAAGGTTCCTTTTCGGGGGATGATGAAAATGTTCTATAATTAGATTATGGAGATGGACACCCAGGTCTGTAAATAGACTAAAACCTATTGAATTGTATATTTTAAATGAGTCAACTTTATGGCATGTAAATCATACCTAAATAAAGTTGTTAAAAACACACTTTTTAAAAAGTGGCAGAGTATTTCCAACCCCTTTTCTAATTGATTCATAATGCTTCCTTTTACAAGAGAAGTAATTCAATTTGCCAAAATCTGGGTTATGCATGATGTTTCAGTATTTCAGTAAAATACCCATGTATTTAATGAGAATGCATACTTGCATGAACATGAAAGTCAATGAAAAGCTTTTGGTCTACTTTTCAGGCAAACCACAAGCATGAATTCAGGAAACTATCTGGATGCAAATAAAATACACCCCCCTGAGACAAGCTGGGACCTGGGACCCTTTGCTGCAGTGCTGCTTGCACCTGGACACACCTCTCCTTGAGCAACAAAATACAAAGAAACTGTATGGGACTAAAAATAACTGCCTGCATGGGCAGTTGAGACAAATTCTGGACAAAAAAAAAAAAAAAGAGACCAAAAAAACCCAACTGCCACTTTTGAAGAGCCTGGAGCAAAAGCAGGGTACTGAGCATGCCCCCTGCACACAACACCACATAAGGGGTGGGCAAAACACCTAAGCCACCACTCCGTCCGGACCCCTGGACACACCCCTACCCCGTATAGGGAAAAAGCTTGCCCCCAACTCAGGGAGCAAGCAAGCAAGGGAATCTGTTGTTTGTTCTCACTCTCCCCTGCTGTAGCAGGGGCCCCAATAAAGCCTTGCCTGAATTTCTTGTCTGGCCTCTAGTCAGTTTCTATTGATTGGGGAAGGCCAAGAACTCTGGTCGGTGACACTCCTGACCTTTGACAATGAAGCAATTGGTTTAACTGTTAACCTCAATTAGCCATTTCCCCTCATCCTCATTGTATACTTCCTTGTTTGGTCATTGTATACTTCCTTGTTTGGGTCTTTCTTGTGATTTTCTGGATTGGCCTCTAGATTTTAAGCATGAAAGACTCTGACTGATTGGTTCATTGAGGTAGTCTCCAGGACTTGGCACTGTACCTTTCAAAACTTCTGTTCTTAATAAATGTACATTGAAACCAGGGAAGTAAAAGGTGCAGAGCGTTTAGAACTAGAAAGATTCTAATGCAGTTTAAAACTTCTAGGATCCTGACTTTTGACATGTGGCTGGTGCCATCTGAGTCTCAGTCAGCAAAATGAAATGGAATGATAAAAAATGTTTCTACCCAACTCACAAAATACATGCAAAAGATCTGTGTGAACTCTAAAAAAAAGTGCCGTATAAATATCCAGTATAATGATTGCTGTGACTATTTTGCATAGATGTGCCTTTGTTCATTTGTCTTCGTTATCTTTTAGCTTAAGTGAGGTGTATGAGTTTACACATATATAAATAAAATAAATAAATTTAAGGGTAATTATAGACTCATCTGAATGTGGCTGGGAAATCCAATTATAGGGAAATATTCAGTCACATTTAGATTATAATTGTATCTAGATTGTGAGCTGCTAAAGGCAGGTGTTCTATAATCTTTGTAATCACATTGCTAGAATGATGCTTGGCATTTGGTTGGTGTTTCATAAACATTGCCTGAACAATCTGCGCACTTATATTATTAAAATAAGTGTATTAAAAAGCATGATTCAAGTAAGAATTCTTGGAAGAAGAGACTCAAGCCTCATAGTAGCAAGGGTTTTAATCTGGAAACCATGGACCCCAGGATAAGCTACAGGGGTTGTTAGCCCTGAAATTATATGCAAATATCTGTGTTTATGTGCTTATTTGCATTTTGCTGGGTCCATGGTTTGACCAGATTCCCAAAGTGGCCTATGGCTACCCACAGTATTAAGCATCATTTTACCAAACTATTGTAACTCCTTCAACATCAAGATAAAAAATACAACGTGCTTGCAATTTAGGGAATTCATCTTATCCTTTTCTGATGCCAATTACAACATAAAGACCAAATGCATGAAAAGTAATCACTACACACTGACTGAATGATAATAGGTCATGCTATACTCCACATATAAAGAACAAGCTCTTATATTCAACACCTACCGGGAAATTTTTTTTCCTGCAGTGGAAATGGATTTTTCTTCAGTTGACTTGATTATCAACGGGATATATTTGCAGGCAGCTAGTCTGGAATGACTTAGACAAAGGATTCAGGAGAGGAATGAATTCATGTTCCTACAACACAATGACATTTGACTATAACCCGCTTTTTAAAAGCCCCATGCACTCATTTAATGGTAGGAGTAATTGTTTGGTTCCTTTATTAGGGTTTCCTTTGTGAGATATTTTTGAAAATGATCCCAGTCCCTTTAAATCAGTATTTCTCAAAAAGTGTTCTGTGTTACACCAGTTCCAGGCAACGTTAATAGGTATTATGAAAACACATTTAACATTTCCTAAACGTGATTGTCCTTGGAATCCTTGAGAGTCAGTTATTTTTGTATTATACTTTGAAAGCACTGCTTTAACTCAAAGGTGAGGAATGCAAAATCATTTATTGGTCATCCAAGAAAGTTAAAATTAATTTGCCTTTAATAGAGATAAGAAATTTAATGAAAGTCTTCTTAATGCCAAAACAGAAAATAATAACAAACAAAAAAATTCTGACAGTAAAAGAAACCACTCTGTCTTAGAGGTATTCATTATCTTTGGCAATGATCTTTGTTTCTTTAGAATAAGCTTTATAGAGTATAAAGGAAAATATCTCAAAACAAATAGAATATATTCTCTTTTCTTCTAAAGAAGGCCAAGGCCATAAATACTAGAGGTGTAAAGGAATATGAGGAAAAAAATATCTATGCATGCTCAAGAGCCAATTCAGGGAAAAAATATGAGTCAGTTGATCTCTAGTGTTTACCAAGCCACTACAAGTAGATGGCACTCCATATGGTGCTAAGTTCACTTAAGGAATCATGTTGAGATTGGGACTATACCCTCAGAATTATTTTTTCCATCCTGCAATTTACTTTTTAGATTGTATATTATAGAATTCCATTATCAAAATGTTCCTTACACGTTTAAAATCCCTGTTTTACCATCCATGAAGCTTACAACCTACAGAAATAGAAAGACAAGTCAATGAAAAAATAATGTATCTCTAAAATGAATGGGGCTCATCTTCCCTTTTTTCCTACTTAAAAATGTCCCATGTCAACTGTATATCAATAAGCATGGCCTATTTATTATCAAAGACAAGTAAAACATCATGCATTTGAAGATTTATAGCTAGAAATAATTACTATTATTAAAAATGTAATATTTTATAAAAGAAGGCTAGTTGCAGTATTTATGCTTATTTCCATTTCTTTTGAACACTGACATTTAAGTTTTAAAAAAAGGCCCAAATTTTTTGAAAAAGTGTTGGAAATTGTATCTAAAATAGTGTAAAAGTTAATTGTTACTCTATAATCCAAAAAGAGATGCTTGAGCACTATAGTTCTGTGCATTTTTTTTTTTTCCTGCATTTGATGTTTGGACTCAAAGATTGGGATTAAATACAAGAAAGGATTTCATGTCATATATCAGTGTTGTTGCCATCTCTTTACACTAAATGCTAACCATGTCATTTTGAAATATAAAGGGCAAATTATGTTTTCAGAATGGGCTTTATATCTCTGGAGGTGTTTATGATTTGTATTATTTGGAAAAATTTCGTCGTATAAGTAATGACCCTTATAGAGTCAGTTGACCATACTTTCCAATTTTTGCCTGCTCTGCTGGTGCAATTATAAATAGAACTTTCCTTATTCTGAAAAAGTGACTTGACTTGGACAATAAATTATATGGCCACTCTACCCTAATACCATAGTTTCCATAGAAATTATCTAAATAACTGGGCAGAGCTCTGATTACACTATAAGTTTCTGGAAAAGAAGACATTATTGATCATTACTGTATATGAAGAAATAAAAAAATTAAAAATGCATACTCTTAAGCAAATGGATAGAAAATTATGACTCTCTAAGCAGTCCAAAAGTATCAACTCAACCAGAATTGCTAATACAGACAGGTAAAAATTATGGTTTCTCCATAAAATATGACAAACTTTCTGTCTAGTTGACAGTGTTTTGCAGGTTTGCTTTCTAACCATAACATTTTACCTTTGGTTTCTTTTATTCTTCTGGGTGACCACGTAAGATATTTTAATCTGAAAAGAGTGACAGACTAATGTTCTCTAAGTCCTACTCCATACTTCCAGTAGGGGAACTAAAAGCTGGTACCTACAAGTTTCTGATGGACCGTCATACCTCTTTAAAACATCGTTATGTATGCTAAGACTTAAACATAACATTATTCGTTTGAATATAAAATATGTGTGGGTTTGCATGCAGAAAGCAAAGAGATAAAGTGGAAAGGAGGCTAGTTCAGCACATGATGGGTGACTAGATTCCAAGTTCGAACCTGGCCCTGTGCTCTGTTTGGGAAGCAAGGACTTGATTTTCAGTACTGCCATTCTCCTGGAGGACAGCTGATGTAAATCAGTGGCAGTGAGCAAAGATTTCAGATGAGAATGCCCATCAGTAAAGCAGCAATGGCAGAACATTCCAATATGCTCTTTATGAAATGAAAAGCAACCTCACTTGGAGGGCAAAACTGAACAGATGGAATAAATCTTTCTTAATCTATGTTTATTAAGAATACAGTTTCAACTCTGGAGCCCATTTCAATATCTTTTACAAATTTTACAATTTACGCATTTATCTACTCCATCAAATAGTAACCAGCTCTCAGGTATCCATTCTCTCTGTTGTTGGAAAACAAAGTTAGAACAAAGTCCTATCTTCAGTGAGTTTATTGAAGAAAACAGAAAAGGAAATGACTGAACTCAAATGACAACAGGTGTTTTCATAGACATTCACACAGAATAAAGCAGGTGTCACTAGCAAAGCCCATGCACAATTCCTGGGGAATAAAAATAGAATCTGGGTGATAAAATAAAGTCTAACCTTTTTCCCCCTTGTGCTTAGTCTAGCTTCACTTGCTCATAGGGTGTCACGTGCAGACGCCTCACACTCAGAACTTCAGACCAGAGTTCCGGGTACGAAACGACACCTCAGCTCCCGGACCGTGTGCGGAAGCGCTACTCACGACACTGCCATTCAAGATGGCGGGGGCAGGCCGTGCGCAGAGATGCTGCGATCTAGAGCGCGAGAACACGCACGTCCCCATCACGCGAGAACTCTGCCCCCGCCCCTCCCCACTGATAGAACGTCACAAAGCAGCCCCACCCACAGTCCCTCGGGGAGAACGCATGAACTCCGGAGAGCGAGCTCGCACCTCTCCATTCTTTGATCAAAGGATAAAGCTTTCCTTTGCTTATGAACCGAATCTGGTCTCCTTCTATTGGTACGAGCGACACAGGGCAGAAGGACCCTTTTTGGGGACAGACTCGGGAGGGTCAGTAACACAGGGGCACTGAGAAAGTCGGTTCTATGCCTGGGTTAACAAAAGGCTCACAGTGTGACACTTGACTGAGCCTCGAGAGGAGAGCAGGCGACTAGAATAGCAGAGGATCACAGAGGAGTCAGCAGGGGTAACAGCAAGAGTGTTAGAAACTGCTGGACCTGTTCAGAAAACTAGCAGTGCTCTGTACCTGCATATTGACCTTTTATGAAAAGGATGAGAGCACTGTAGGAAGATATGAAGTACAGGCAATGCCATGCTAAGAACATTAGACTTTTTATTATAGAGAATGGGGGCACATGAAGTATTCTAAGCAGGGAGCTAATATGTCCAGACCTGAATTTTAGAATGATAAATGGTATGAGTGATTGAAAGACAAGTGAGCAGGGCTGCGATACAGGTATTTAATCTAGTCTTGGGAAGGCTACTTAATGTAGGTGATATCTGAGCTAAAGTTCAAAGAATGAACAGGAGCTAATCAGACAAAAAAAGTCATTACAGAGAGAAGGAAGAATATTAGAGGAACAGAAACATGAAATTTTATGATATAGCATAAACGTAGTGGTAGAAAACTGTGAGAAATAGAACTGTAGGAAAAAGTACACCCCCAAACAAGAATATTAATTCCATATATCTCTCACCTCTATTTAATTAACACTTGCTACTTTCTTCTAATTGTACAAACAATTCTCTAGTATAATCTCCATTTAGATTCTCTCTGGAAAGAGAAAGGAACAGAAATTCAGGATGAAATTTCTAATTCCATGTTAAATAATTGACTCCATTTTTCCAGATCATTAGGTTTGGCATTAATTTTTTTAATCCCCGTAAATAATTGCAGTAACCTTAAAGAGATATGCTTTCCCAAGGAGAAGCAGTGGTTTCCAGATTTTTGTTTAATATTATATATGCTGCTCCGCCCTTTCCTTTAACAATTACTCTTCTGCTTGAGTTTATATTTTCATAAATAACTACAACAATTTGAGAATACATTTACTTTGTAATGCTGTGATCACATAAGCGGAATTTGTATTCGCCCAGTCTATGGAGTCACATGTGATGTAACTTATAACTCCATGCCATTCTAGAATTTATAATCAGTCAATCAGATAAGATAAATAATGTTTTTTTTCCCAAAATATGTGCTTTTATTTTATAGAAGTAAAACAGTCTGAAATGAAAAAAGAAATGTGCATTCGTATGTATGTGTGTATGTACATGTACATGTTTAAAATGGACTGAATTAATATAGTAATTGGCCAGCAAATTTTCAGATGTAATACAAATATAACCAGTTCTATAACTATAATCTTACTACTAAATATTTGTTTACTTTCGTATTGCTTTCTTGGTAGTTGTTATAAATTTCAGCATCTGTTAACTTTTTTTCAAATTTGGTTTGTTCCTTTTCACAGAGGAAAGAAAAAATTGGAAATCTTTGCTCTCATTTTTCCTCATTTGCTTAACATCAGAGTTATTTAATTTTACTTTAAAATTTTCTGATCCTGACATGTTCTTAATTCCTCCTTTAAAATTTTATTTATTCCTGATTTTCCCCAGCCATTTTTGGGGTTATTCTCCACCCTGATGGCTCTTAGCCATTTTTTAGAATTTTTACAAGGGGAAATGGGGTAGGGGAGGGATAACTTAGGAGTTGGGGATCAGCAGATACAAACTACTACATATAAAACAGATAAGCAGCAAGGTCCTACTGTATAACACATGGAACTATATTCAATATCCGGTAATAAACCATACTGGAAAAGCATATGAAAAAGAATATGTATACACATATATATATATATATATATATATATATATATATATATATATGTATAACTGAATCACTTTGCTGTACACAAGAAACTAGCACAACATTGTAAAACAACTGTACCTCAATTAAAAGAAAAAAAAGAAAAAAAATGTACACACCCAATAGTTTATCACTTCTTCTCAGAACCACTGATGAGTCGGAAAGCACATCTCTAATAGAGATAGATAATACAAGCCCCCAGGAGGAGGGAAGGAAACATTCTCATTATCTCACTTTTTTTTCTCAACTAGATTCCATTTGCTTAAGAATCTGTGGACAAAAAGATTACCCACTCATTAGCTTGACAACACTGAGCACTTGGAGAGTGTTTGGCTAGAGATGAAGCAACTCAGGTGAACAACCATCTTATTTGTGATGACATCCTGGAATTACAGCAAGTATCATGTAAGCTTCACTGGTCAAAATCCAGCAAAATATCTGTTTTTAATGTGCATATATTTGTTCTGAACTGTAATAATTTTCAATAGATTATCTCTTTACTCTGCCTTTGCCTTTGTGCATATATAATATTTATACTTAAGAAAGGGGGTAGAGGGGCTTCCCTGGTGGCACAGTGGTTGAGAATCTGCCTGCCAGTGCAGGGGACACAGGTTCGAGCCCTGGTCTGGGAAGATCCCACATGCCACGAAGCAACTGGGCCCGTGAGCCACAATTACTGAGCCTGCGCATCTGGAGCCTGTGCTCCGCAACAAGAGGCTGCGATAGTGAGAGGCCCGCGCACCGCGATGAAGAGTGGCCCCCGCTTGCCGCAACTAGAGGAAGCCCTCGCACAGAAACGAAGACACGACACAGCCATAAATAAATAAATAAATAAATAAAAATTAAAAATAAATAAATAAAGGGGGTAGAAAATTTTATATAGGGAATTGTAAAGCTATCTGACTAGTCCACATAATAATTTTTTATTATCCACTCAAATATTATTTTATACTTATATAACTGCTACCCAGGTACCAAAATAATCTCCTACCTGATCTCCCTCAAAAGATGATCTCTGTCCTCACCGCGTGAGACTTGCACTCTGGTTGCCTAGTGCCTTTAAAGCAAGTCACTTAACCTCTCCAAGAGAGAATTCCTTTCCCTATAGAATTGTGGAGTTCAGAGACATTTTCAATCAACAGTCAGGCTACTGTCAGGAGGTACCTGGAAATGTGCAGGATTGATTTATGCAGTCTGAGTAACTGGGTGCCTGAATGATGCCAGACAGCGGGTCCGACCATGTGCATACACAGCTCCACCCAATGAAGAACTATCCCATCTAAACTCTCTCAGCAACTTTTTTAAGAGATATAAGCTGAGAACTGATCTCTAAAGTTATATTCAATTCTAAAATTGCATAAGGGGTAAGTTTTTACAGTGATGATGGTAGACCTTTCAGTTTTCTGCTCATCCCCTTTGGCCCTGACCATTTCAGTGCATGCCCTGAATTCCATCTGATAATACCTTTGTTACTCTGCTCCAAGTATCTCTTGGGCCTCCCCTTCGGCAGTCCACAGAAGTGGTTGGTAATGAATGTCTCTGGGATAGCCTTTAAATCAAGGATTGAATCCACACTTCTCCCTCCTGTGGGCAGGCATGGTGATGTCTCTGAAGTGTGTTGTTCTAATATCATTTCCCAGAGCTCCTCAGAGGATTAAACTCCATGTGCCCGGAGTCTAAGATGCTTGACTATATACCCTTTATCGGTACCTTTCCTTCCCAGTCCTACTTTCTCACTGGGATTTCTTAAGATCACCTCCCAGTAATCTACTTCTACTGAAATCCATGCCTATGTCTGCTTTTGTGGGAGTCCAAACTGAGACAATTATGTATTAGCTGTAAGTATTAAAGCGGCTCAGAGAAGGGACATGTCTTAGCAGTATTTGTTCGAACTGTCAGGAATGGATTCGCTGAAAATGGAGGCTTATGTTAGGGATCTGAAGTGGAAAAAGGAGAGGAGAACAATGGAATATTGAGTCAGCTCTATGCAGACTATGACTTTGAATCACAGTGCAGATTTTACACCACGGAGGGGCAGTAGCTACATTAGATAAGCAAGTAGAAGCACTTAGCCATAAAGAACTCATGGACATTGAGACACAGAACTGCTCTGATGATAAAATAACATGAGAGTTTCCATACACAAGGACCAAAAGATATTCTATCAGCATATATAAATCAGAAACCACAGACACATTATTGCAACGTTACCCTTCACATACTTTCTGAGTGCTTATTGAACACCGGACTAAGCATTGGGATTTCTTGAACTTCACTCATGAATGAGACTCCTATGTGGTCAACTATCAAAAGAGAGAGTACCATGCCAAGAACTTCCCAAAAAAGGAAAGATTCACTTTCTATCTATATAAAATAGCATCCACATATCTGGCTTTCCTAGAAATCTCTTCAGCATCAAGTCACAGAAACAAACCACTAAATACTCTGAGAATGTAATTCCTTGAGGTCTTGGATGAATATGCATCCTCCCAGCAGCAAAGTATGAAAGTCATGTAGCAGCCATAGTTACAATCATTAAACAAAGAAACACATTCTTTGTTTTATGTCCCATTCTATACATTTGATTTATCAACCCTGCCTAGTGGTTAAGATTCCTCCTAATATTACCAGTTGTGATACTGTTATTGTGATTAAACGGAAAGTTATAAAAGGGGTAAAAAAAATACATGTGTTCAGCATTTTTAATGCATCTAACAGTGTTAGGTGTATCAATATCTCTGTTTTATAATTTCGTATATATAGTTAGAATGTATCATTATATCAATACATAGCCTTATAAGAGAAGTGCTATTAATCCCATTTTGCAAAGGAGAAAATTGAGGCTCAGAGACATTAAGTAACTTTCCCAGGATCACTATAACTATGTACTGCAGACATGAGATTACAACCCAGGTCTTTCTGCCTGCAAAACATACTTCCCACTTGCTACATTTGGGCAGAAGATATCAGCATATGAGAAGCTTACTGGTGGGAACTAGAGAGATACATTCTACTTCACTATACATATGGAAGATATGAATAACTGAAATTATAGTTATGAAATTATAATGCATTTTCTAGTGGATTTCACAGAAATATATAACTTGAGACTTGAAGTCATTTAGTCAATCTATATTTGTAAAATAACCCTGCAAATACTCCCAACTAGAAACTCATAAGAATAATCATCACACTAAGCTGAAGCACTGGTATATTCTAATCAAATGTTCTTGGTTTCCAGAATGGCTTTCCATCTTTGGTCCAGGGGAAAAAATCATGGCAAATATCACCAAATGTTTTTAATACTGGGTCTTATTTTTGTAAATGAGATTCTGTTTGGGATATTTTATGTTTCACAAAGATGTTAATTTGATCATATTTAAAAGAAGTCAAGGACATAGGGAGAAGCTGATGGGGATATAAAAATACAAATTTTGGTCAGATGCATGTTTCACTACTTTTCTACAGTTGTCTGATTAGGGCCATAAAAGTGTCACAAGTGGGCATCGTTTTCCTTCCATATTGTAATATAGCTCATATACCTAGAAATGTATTCTGAATAGTTACATTTTCCCTACCATATGATCCAGCAATCCCACTTCTGAATATTTGTCTAAAATAATTGAAATCGGGATCTCAAAGAGCTATCTGCACTCCCACGTTCATTGTTCACAAGAGCCAAGGTGTGGAAAACCTAAATGTCCACTGATGAGCAAATAAAAAAAAAGAAAATGTAGTATACATACAGTGGAATATTTTTCAGCCTTAAAAAAGGAAGGAAACTCTGCAGTATGTGACAGCATAAATGAACCTTGAGGACAGTATGCCAAGTGAAAAAGCCCTGTCACAGAAAGACAAATACCGTATGATTTCACTTATGTGTAGCATCTAACGTAGTCAGATTCATAGGGGGAGGGGGAAATGGGGAGTTACTCGTCAACAAGCATGAGAAAGATGAATAAGTTTTAGGAATTTGCTGTATAACATTTTACTTATAGTCAACAATAACGTATTGTACCCTTAAACATTTAAGAGGGTAGATCTCACGGTAAGTGTTCTTCCCATATTAAGATAAAAATAATCAAGTGAAACAAATAAAGGAAAAAAAAGAAAAAAAAATCATAAATCTAGTATCTGTGAAAATACCAAACTGAGAGTCAAGATATTTGTATTCTACATTTGGTTCAAACCTTCATTCTCTATTCAACCTTGAGTAGTATTAGAGCCCAGAGAGATCTTAGAGGCCATCAAGTTCAGTGCTCTCATCTTACAGATATAAAAAAAAAAACAAAGCAAAACCCAGAAACTCCTGAAAATGAAGTGACTGACTGAAGGTAACCCTACTAAAAAAAAGCTAAGCTAACACAGGGGTTAGGGCTGCTGACTCCAAGATTAGTGCTTTTTAAAAACATTTTATGAGCTGTTTCCTTTGCCTTTATGATATGGCTTCAGCAACATGATCCCAAAGCTCTAAAATTCAATCATTTTATGAAGAGATATTCATTTTATGAATCATTTTTAAAATTCAATCATGATATGAAGAGATATTCTCATATCTGTAAGCTACAATAGATGAAATGAGAGAAATCTGAAACCATACATTTTTTTTTGGAAGAAGTTAGAAAGTCATATTGCTATAAAGGAGTTTCACTTGAAGAAGAAAAAAATAGGTCAGCTTTGTATTCAGAGCCTGGGATCAACACTAAATACTGTCATCAACAAGGCTGGGAGAGTAGGAAAAATAAAGTTTCAGAATCAGGCTTCTCACAGAAATGTTGGGAAAACCATAATTTCTGTGGCACTGGAGTCGCCTCCCTAACATCCTATATTTCATTTCCTGGAAGATATTAGTTTACTTTTTGAAATGTTCATTGCTTAGATTAAGATTGGGTTTTTGAAATGTGTTCTCACATAATTTATGCAGGAGAAAACTAGGCTCTTCCCTCAAGCATATTAATATTAGCAAATTGGTATTCTACACTAATTTGAAAATGATCTATTTTATATAATCATTTTACATTTCACTCCCCTACTGAAAAGTTAGGATCTTGGTTATTTTTTTTTTTTTTTCTCTTTCATTTCCTGCATGAAGGTTTTTTATGCACTAAAATTCAAGAATATTAGTCACACAATCCAGCTTTTATTAAAATTCTATTTCCTTTTTGCTGTGAGAATGCAAGCTACATTGACCTGATATAATATAGATATGTAGGGGAAAAGACTTATGTCTTAAGATACTAATTTGCAACCATTATCAAGTGGGTGGATTAATTTACTGACATGCCTAGGAATGTCAATGTTCTATTAAGAAGTATGCTTTCTAAAGATATTTATTTTGGCCAATACTGGTTCCCTTTTTTTTTTCTTTCTCTCTCTCTTCTTCTTTTTTTCTTTTTTTAGCTTTTTTCTACCATCATACAAAGTACTTGCAGTTTTTCAGTTCTCTTAAAGACAATACAAATCAGCCAATTCCAAATACGCAAATCCTGCTTACACCAGGGTAGTGGTGCGGGGGAGCAGATAGAATTTAAAGGATGCGTATAGCTTATCCTCAGGTAACTGAAGAGCTCTTTCAATAATTAAGCTGCTGAACATTTACAAACATTTTAAGAAGAGAAGATTCAAAATGTGTTGTTTTATTTACATGGGTAATTACAAAACTTGTTATTTTTCAAATACTGGGGTCTCTACCCATGCAGCTCTTAGTTAGCTGTGTTGGGATTGGTTCTACAATTTACCTCATCTTGAACACACACACACACACACACACACACACACACACACACTTATACTGCTTGTGGTAGCTGGCCTCCAAGACGGCCCCCAAGAGCTTCTCCCCTGGTATTCTTACATCAGGTCCTCTCCAACCATGAATTTGGAGTTGATCTCAGTAACTAATAGCATATTGTGGAAATAATTTTTGACTGAGGAGACTAGTCATAGAAGACATTTCCTCTACTGCAGGCTCTATCTTGAAGCACTCACTCTGGGGAAAGGCAGCTGCCATTCCTGAGCCTTAAACAGCCCTATGAGAGAGGCCCGTGTGGGAAAACCTCCCACCAGTGGTCTACCTGACGTCCATGGGAGTGAGTCATTTTGGAAGCAGAGCTTATGACTGCAGCCCTGGCTAACATCTTAACTCTAACCTTATTAGAGATCCACACAGTTAAGCTACCCCCATATTCCTGATCCACAGAAACTAGGTGAGATAGTAACTCTTTAATGTTTAAGCTACTAAATTGGTGGATAATGGGCTTTGCAGCAATTGATGGCTAATACATAGCATTTTCTTGATTAAAAAAAAAGTAAATATTCTCTATTGACTTCCCACTAAAAAAGACGAGGATGTAGCTCTCATATATTCACCCTCAACCTCACTATGAACCACTTATTATTCCCCATCCATCCATCTCTCCATCCAATATAGGTATACTATCATTATAATAAGTAAATATTCAGTAGTTTCACTATTAATGACCGCATCAATATTCTCCAGAGCTGAGCCATTAACTACATTTTTTTTTACTCAAAACAATTTTGGTTTCACTAAAGTAAATAATTCATTCTTTAAAACATTCTTTAAAGTATTCTGTGTAACAAAAACTAAATTATCCCCAAACTCTCCAGATAGATAGTAAATGTTACACACAATAGGCTCTAGTATTCTACCAGAGTGTTTGCTTTTATTTATTTTACTTATTTTCAACTTGGACTCATCGTGTGAGAGCTTACCATTCTCTTGATTTTAAAATGGCATCCTGGGGTACCTTTTCACTACCACCGGATAATTCACTTTTCATGTCTCCCATGAGAGATCCTATGACTCCTGAAAACCAATCTCATGCCTTCTTTGTGATTTTCATATTTTTTTTCTGAAACATATTGTCTAGTAGTTTCCTGAGAAAGTCATTGTTTTTTGAGATTTGTAGATCTGAAAATGCCTTCATTCTAACATCATGCTCTACTGAATAGGTATGAAGCTCCAGCTTGGGAATAATTTTCCCTCAGTATTTTGAAGGTATTCAATACTTCCCAATGTCTTCTAACATGTAATTTTGCCACTGAGAAGAATCTTTCTGATATTTCATCCTCTGTATTGCCAAATCTATTTTCTCCTCTGTAAAACTTTAGGGTCTTCTCTTTTTCTTCTACATTCCATAATTTCATAATTATGTGCCTTTGTCTGAATCTTTTTAACCCCATCCATTGTTATTGGTACTTAGGCTAGAAATACATATCTTTAAAATGTAGAAAATTTTAAGAATTATTTTGAAAATAGTTTCTTTTTCATTTTCTCTCTTCTCTCTTTCTGGAATTCATATTGGCCTTTATGGATTGGTCTTCTATGTGTTTTAATTTTCTCTTTTATATTATATATATTATAATATACATTATTTTTCAACATCTTTAACTTTAATAAAATTTGTATTACTTTTTAAAATACTGTATCCATATTTCTTTTAAATTTCCAACACTTGTTTTTCCTTTTCCAAATGTTCTTTAACACTGCATCTTCCCATTAACAAAAAATTTTAGAAAATTTCTCTGCAGATATTAATGATAGTTTTTCATTTTTTCTGCTTCCCACAATGTCTCCATTACTTTCACGTTTTATATATCTAGTTTGCTTATTATTGTTTCTTTCATGGTAGAAGCTTACTCACATTATCTGATCACCACAGAATCATTCACATTTAATAAAAAGACACTAAAGGATGATTGGAAATTCTTATCACAGACACAGTTTGAGGAATGGTGATTCTTACTGCAGAGTGACCAGACAGAGTCATTTTATTTGCGACAAACTATGTGGCAATATCTGTGCATCTTTTCTCTTAGATTCCTCCACTTTCAGATGAGAGTCTTCCAAATTGTTTTATGAGACAGTACAGTTAGCAGGCAGAGTTTTTGCCTCTCCCCAGAGTTTCAGCTGGGGAGAGGAGTGGGAGATGTGTCATCATTCAGGATATAGACTAAGTATCACTTTCTGCTGTTTAATAAGCCCTTGTTCCTTCAGCTGACTTGGCATCTCCAAGGCCAGATACACAACTGTGTTTTTATTCTACCATCTTTAATTAGAAGTCTAGACTACTCCATTTTGGAATATCTCTAAGTTTTAGAATAGTTAAAATAAAATATATCGATTTTGAATTTAAATTAATCTCTCCATGATTTCTACATTTTGAGTCTGAGCCTGATTCCTGGGTTGCAATACAAGATATATCTACCCAGGACCCAACTTTTCTATATTCCACCCACTGAAGTGTCCTCATTTACCATATATGAGACACTGAATATATATGTTGGGCCATGTGCTATAAACAGGTGTGATGTGGAGCTAACAATCTAGTGAAAAAGATACACATTAAACATGTAAAAAACTGAATTGATAATATTAGGTTATAACAAATACTAAAGGACAAAGGAAAGGGACAATGCAATGGAAGGATTATCTGCTTTTATTTTTGCACGTTGCTTCTACATGCTAGAAGCATGCTACTGAAAATGATTTGAGAATGTTTTTAACAGCCACAACATGCTACTGACTCACGTTGTGCTAAAGGTAATCAACTAAAATTCTCATGTACATTTTTTTCATATAAACAGTCATTAAATAGAATCTCTCCCTGTATATTTGTGTAAATATGTTTGCTTTCATTTGTTTTTACTAAATGTGAGTTTTTGTACCCATTAACATTAAATTTCCTGTTGTGAAGAAACATCTAATTTCTTACACTATTGAAATATATTTGAATTAATTTGTATCATTTTTCTTTTCAAGTATAATGGCCAAGTCTACCACACCTGCATACATTATACCTTCTCTGACATTAGTATTCAAGTCATTGACATGATGGTGGGCAAAGCCATGAGTACCCATCTGGGCTAATATAACTGCATTAATCAACTTTAGACTTTAGCTTTGTTGTTGTTGTTTTTTAATTTTCTGTGAACCTTTGGTTTTCCTTCTTAGAACTCCTTTCTCCCTCTCTTTTAGACAGAGGAGTCACAGACTACTCAAGAGCCATCCCAACCTGAGCTGGTCAAGGGCTGGACTGCATTTGAACAGTTCTAATTGAGGCAGAAAAGGAAAATTATAAGCTTTCATTCTTTCTCTTCTTTTTGCCTGATATGCTATTCATCACTTATCTCTCAAAGTGGTAGAGGACATGCGTTTTTATGAACTTAAAAAAAATAGGTACACAGGCCCTATTTTTATTACAGGAACACTTATATCAGCCTCTTACTGGGCAAGCAGAAACCTCCTTGAGGCCCAGCCCAGGAAATCAACACTGGCATTCACATCCTGTGTTTTTAACTTTGACTTTTGTGATATCTTTACAGCAGGATTGAGTCTAATGAACAGAGATGAACCTTCTTCCCTCACTGCTTGAGGATATTCCTTCAGAAATCCTAGGCTCATTTGAACTCAAAGTCTCCACTATCAGGTTGAGAGTCCGTCAGCCAAGTGTTTGAGTAGCTATGATCTGCTGCCAGATCCAACAATCCAGCTCTCAAGAGGAAAGTGAGAGAAACAATTCAAAGGACATTAATCAGTACCCAGTGACAGGTTACACAGGATGAAGTAGACGAGAAAAGATAAGAACACATTTGACTTACTTATATTTCTAAGTAGTGCTATTTGGTTTAGCTTGGTTTTGTCTTCTAGACTTACACTTTCAGTTTGAATCTACTCCTTTAGCTAAAATAAAATGCTTGATAAAAACTTCTATTAATTATATTATTTTATTTGCAGTTATGAAAAATTTTAAAAAATGTGTGAAAGTACACATTGAGAAATAAATGTCTAATGTTTGAGTTTCCCCTGTAGAATATTAAAAAGTATTTTTTCTTTCAGGAATTAAGATTGCATCTCAAATTGTTACTAATGCTTAAAAATACCCTTACTGAACAATTATTTCTTAGACAATAAAAATTTAATTTTGTGAGCTAATATCAATAGATATATGTTAATTAAAATGCCTAATAAAATTTTGCATTAAGAATCATGTGTATTAACTTGTATGTCAATTTAAATTTTAGCTAGAGATCTTCATATTGCCAACTCTATACGCCATGAATTTGACAGGTGCAATATCATCTAAAGATATATATATTAAAAAAACAAAGGCATGGAACTTTTAAATCATGAGATCTGGGTTTGAATCGCTGTGTGACTTTTAATCAGATACTTAACCTTCAGAGCTTAGTTGCTGATTCTGCATAGTAAACATACTAACTGCCATACAGAGAATAGTTGGGAGGATGAAAGAGAAGATGGTCCTATCACATAGTAGGTACTCCATAAATGTTGATTTAATTTGAGTTTAAAATGCAAGGCAAATGTTTCTGTTTTTGAAATGATTTACTTGGGTGAATTTTAGTTCCTTTGATCACAAGATGGGAATACTCTTGGCTGGACAATGTCATTATTTGACAGTTGGTGAAAACTTTGCTCATCTGTTGGCTTTCTCTCCCTCTTCACTCAACATTTCTCTCATCTGCAGTTTACTCTATATGGTGGAAAATGAAAACTAAGGAAAATGCCAAGTACATCACTTAAATTTGAAAGGAAAATACATTTATCCTTAGTATGAACAAAATCATGAAATGAAAAAAGATAGAGATCATGCAAAATTGAGAAAACACTTACCTAAAAATTAAATAAAAGGAAACTAAGAAAACTGGAGTTTGAGGCTCTTGGTTAAAACAAAAAGCTTAACTAACAATTTGGAAGGTTATTCAATTACTACGTGGTGTGATTAAGTCACTGGATTTTGTAGGACTTCGTAGACACAATTACCAAAATCAAGTAATATACAACCTATTTTCTACAAGCAAAGAATATTAAGAGAAAGACCCAGACACAGGCGAGAGACACAAATCTATTATAAATTCTATAACATTTAAGAAGATTCTTAGCAAGAAAAAATGTTTAGAAAATGATAAATCCCAAATTAGGTATTTTTCCATAATTTTCAATTACATATCTGCCAACTTCAGTTTCTATTTAGATATTCAGAAAATAGATGAAATGTGAGACTTTTTTCTGAGAGTGTGGAGCATGTGAGAGAGGATGCTATTGTAACAGGGAAGAACAAAATGTGACTCCATGTTAGATCTGTTTCTTTTACTTTAACCTTTACTTTCCATTGCTTTTGTTCAGTCTATAGCTATAGGCATACATAATGCCCTGCCTTCGGGAACCCTGCCCCTCTGCCTTAATGTTAAACTAAAGTGCCTTTGTTCAGCTCACAGGGAAACACCCTGACCCTGCCCACCTGTGAATGGCTGCAGAAAAGAAGAAATAAACACATTCCCTCCCTGAGGCTGGCCAAAACCAGGAGATATTTTGTAAGACTTATGGCCTTTTTACTTTACTTCCTCACCCCTCCCTCTCTCTGTTCTATAAAAGAAACTAGCATCCTGACCCTGATAAAACGGTACTCTAGGATGCTAGTCCGCCATCTTCTCAGATGTCCAGCTTTCCAAATAAAGTCGTATTCCTTGCCTCACCACCTCATCACTGATTTATTGGCCTGTCGTGCAACGAGCAGAGTGAGCTTGGAGTCGCTAACACTGTGTGCAGTTTTGTTGTTGTTTACTGGTTTGTTTGTCTACTTTCACCAATACCTTACACAACTTGTCAGGACTCAGCATGCTTACCTCTGGCTATTTGAGAGTGGAATAATGTTAATATTGGAGAGTCCAAGATTTTACTTGTGTGATGACTTTAAAACATGTTTCTTTCTTCTTTTTTTCCCCACTGCCTTCTTTTCTCTTTCTTCCCTCCTTTCTTCCTCCTGTTTTTCCCCCTCCTAATTCTTCCTCCATCTTTGTTTTTTCTCTCAGATTACAAAATTTAAATGCAAGAAAGAACTGACTCTTTCTGGTTTGGAAACATTACAGTAGAAGTTCAACAGAAAATTATCCAGGTGCTAATAGATTCTATTTCCCATGTCTTAATAAGTTTGTAAATACTGAAATATATACTATACAGTTAAATGCTATATTGAGACAAAAGTAGAAATGTCTTAGATCCTAGGAATTGGGAGTTAATGAGAATTTGGACAGATTAGGAAGTAGAAATTGAGTTTATTAGAGAAGCAAGGGCAGTATTTAAAATATTTATCTTCAACATTTAGGGAGATAGCATAGGGTGATAGAAAAGTTTAAATTTTTGACCCCCTAGCTCACAAATTGTGTCATCTTAGAAAAATTATGATACCGAGAAATAAAATATTGCCTGCCATATCAGTAAACAAAGGATGCCACAGTCAACAGTGATTGCAGCCACCACAGACAGTGAGCTGGTGAGCTCTGAGGGAACTCAGGATGTGAAAACACAGGATACTGGCCCCAGATAGCTGAGGGGCATATCAAAGGAACGATTTCAGTCAGCCCAGACTCTGGCATCTCCCTGTACATAGAAAAGCACTAAATTCCTTAACTTGAGATATATAGTTTTCTTTTATTAACAGTAATCTTTCGTTCCTACTACTTGCCCTTTGCTGCAAAACTCCTATATATCCTAGCTCCTCCCTCACCTCCTCAGAGCAGTTTTCTCAGTGTTACTTGAGACGCTGCCTCCCGGGCTTGAAGTCCTCAGTATGTCCACCGAATAAAACATAACTCTCCACTTTTAGGTGATGAATATTTTTAGTTGACAGTACATAGTCTCTAACTCATAGTCTTCCCAACTTCAAAATTGGGGAAACAATGTAACTAGTATGTTTCTTATCAGATTTAATGACATAACATATGTGGTGTCTCAGACACAGATTACACCTAATAAATGCCTGTTAATTATCATCTGCCCAAGAATACAATCTCAAAATTCCTTTAGTTTCCAAAAGTACAGCCACGACCCAGTCCTGTAAAGCAGGTGAATACTGGTGATTAATTTTCTCTGTCACATTATCATCTACTCATCCTCATACTCTGTTGTAAGATCATGGAAACCTTTAGAGAATTCATCTTTAAGCAATAAGTTATAAAAAACTAGTAGTGGGTTATGAAGTCATTTATTAAATTACAATAAGCATTTGAAAGATTAGAATAAAATGCAAGAAAAAATAGCATAATTCACTGTGTAATAAATGTTTCCCCAAATTTTTGTGATAAGAATGAGGGATGAGGGAGGGGATATGGAGATATATGTATACGTATAGCTGATTCACTTTGTTATACAGCAGAAACTAACACAACATTGTAAAGCAATTATACTCCAATAAAGATATATATATAAAAAAGAATGAGAGATGAAATTGGAAACTTTCAGATATGAATGACCTTAACAGTCTCATAAAGGGGTTTTGACAATGTGGTTATGCTAAGGGAACCACTGACCGAAACCACCTGCCCTGGCCGGGCACCATAGTAACCACTTGCATGAGTTATGTTACAACAGAAGGTCCTGGTAAGGAACGCGGAACCAGAAGAATTCGGGAAAGGTCAAAAAGAGAGAGGAGACGCCAGTCCATATGTCTCACCAACCTCCCAGAATCCTTCTCGCTGGAGTCCATCTTGGCTGAGTGATGCACACACCACCAGGAAGGACCCTGAGTCAGAGTGACTGGCCAGAGACAACCCAGAAACCAACTCCATTACCATAAAACCCAAGACTGCGAGCCACGTGGCAGAGCAGTTCTCCTGTGTTCCCTTACCCTGCTGCTCTCTGCCTGGGTGCCCCTTCCCAATAAAGTCTTTTGCTTTGTCAGCACATGTGTCTCCTAGGACAATTCATTTCCGAGTGTTAGACAAGAGTCCACTCTCGGGCCCTGGAAGGGGTCCCCCTTCCTGCAACAGTTACTTAATGTTTTCAAAAAATAAATGACCTAATGAAAAAGTATAATGGGCAATAATATTGCTATTGGCACATTGGAAGAAAGTGAGATAATAGTTAAGAGATTCTTGCAGATGTAGGGTCATGATATGAAAAAGGCTTGGATTTAGGTGATGGTATTCAAGGTGAAGGAGGTAGGATAAATCTGAGTGGCATTTCCTTGAGGGAAAGAGACAGTGGTTGTGAATCATGATAGCAATTACCTTGACAGAACAGAACAACTGTGGGTGACCAGTTCAGGCTCAGAGAGTGTTGTTATGTTGCAATGAGTGGGTGAGTGGTCTAGGTTGAGAGAGTTCCTCTGGGGTCAGAAAAAAATGACAGGTATGAGGATTACACTTAGGTGGGCTGATTTTAAATCAGAAGTTAGATAACTCCTTATATAAGATATATGGTTTTAAGATGGATGCCAGGAGACTGAAGTTTCTGAGATATATACAGGGAAGACTAGAAAGTTGACAAATCTGAAAATAGGGTCCCAGGCTAACCTCTCAGGAGGACAATCTTGAGAATTAGCTGTCCTCAGCCCGTTTTACAAAAAGAAGCAGTCTTATCACACAATATCAATGTGTTTGAAAGGGCATCTCTATATCTTGAAAGTTTGCACTATTTCTAAAGCTGCTATTGTCAAATAAAATAGCTTGAAGGAAGGTTTTTTCAAATTGTGGCTGTCTCTCTCTTGGTGTTTCCTCCATCAACCTAAGATACATTTCCCTCTTTGCTTTTGTAAACCAAGTCTTTATAAATGCATGTTCTTATTCAGCATTCAGTTGTTATCGCACCTTACGTCTTTCTTAAGAAGTAAACTCCTAGGTGTTTACCTTAGTTTAAGTTTGCATAGACAGTCTGCACCAAGCATAGTCTGAAAAGAGTGTTGCTTAATAAGTGCCTCCTGATTTAAAAAAAAAATCACTTCATAAATACTTTATCTTTCAGAAAAAAATCAACCTTGTGTTTATCGCACCTCTTGGACAGTGGATAGAATTGGTTCATAGATCCAAATTCTGATGAAGAAATATCACTGCTCTGAAATGGTTGAGATTTATTCGGCACAAAGTGCAACTTTAAAAATATTCCAGCACTGCACATAGCAGGACTGATGGCTCTTTCTCCTTTTCTCTGCTGCTTGGCTGACATGGTAATAGTTGTCAGGAAACCAAAGAAAAACAGAGCTGAAGGGAGGTCAAGTTCTTCCAGCTGAGCTTCGTTATGCCCAAATGTTACACAGGAGCATGAGCCTACACCCTAGCTTACCTGCTTCTTCAAACACTGAGGAGAGCAGAGAAAGCTGAGAAAATAGATCTGTTCTGTTTTCCTGGTCACTGCCACTCTCGGAGTTGAGACTGGACTCCTTTTTGTGCCTTTTCCAAATCACAGTTCACGGACAATATGGTACCCTTGTCACCAACCGAAGAAAGTATAAGAAAATGACAGGCTGTATTTTGACCAGGAAATTTTGATGCAAATCTAGCCTTTTATTTTCCCATAGAATATATTCAATTATCATATGGGAAAATTTTTTAAATTAATTAATTAATTAATTAATTTATTTATTTATTTTTGGCTGCATTGGGTCTTCGTTGCTGCACGTGGGCTTTCTCTAGTTGCGGTGAGTGGGGGCTACTCTTTGTTGCAGTATGCAGGCTTCTCATTGCGGTGGCTTCTCTTGTTGCAGAGCATGGGCTCTAGGCGTGTGGGCTTCAGTAGTTGTGGCACATGGGCTCAGTAGTTGTGACTCGCAGGCTTTAGAGCGCAGGCTCAGTAGTTGTGGCGCATGGGCTTAGTTGCTCCACGGCATGTGGGACCTTCCCTGACCAGGGCTCGAACCCATGTTCCCTGCATTGGCAGGCATATTCTTAATCACTGCGCCACCAGGGAAGTCTGGGAAAATTTATATATGGATTATTTTATTTCTTAAGGGATAATATCTAGAATGTTGAAAGGGATGAAAGCAGATATGACTCAAACATTCCAGGTAATCAAAACATTGTAAGTCGGGCTTCCCTGGTGGCGCAGTGGTTGATAGTCTGCCTGCCAATGCAGGGGACACGGGTTCGAGCCCTGGTCTGGGAAGATCCCACATGCCGCGGAGCATCTGGGCCCGTGAGCCACAATTACTGAGCCTGCGCGTCTGGACCCTGTGCTCCCAACAAGAGAGGGCGCGATGGTGAGAGGGCCGCGCACCGCGATGAAGAGTGGCCCCCGCTTGCCACAACTGGAGGAAGCCCTCGCACAGAAACTAAGACCCAACACAGCCAAAAATAAATAAATTAATTAAAAAAAAACATTGTAAGTCAACTATATTTCAATAAAAAGAAAACAAAACAAAACAAAAAACCAAAAAACATTCCAGGTAAAATAGACAATGTACCAACTTTCTGGGGGATAATATATCAATGTATATCAAGAATCTTAATAGTAATCATTTCTCTTAAATTACTTACATTTAAGCTTTTATTAATAATTATACTTCACAGAAATTACTTCAAGGAAATAAGAAGAGACATAAGAATTTATGTATAGGTGTATTCATTGCAGTATTATTTAAAATAGCCAGTGACTAAGTGGCTTTTTCAGAGCACTGAATGAATCCCTGGCAAATACAATTAAAGCAATTTGCAAAGCTCTGACTTCCCCACAGCCATTGTTATATGATCTCTGTGGACCCTGGCTGCTCAGTGAGTGACCCCCTCAAAGAGCTGTCACCTTGCAAACACATGCTTTTCTTCTCACATAGATCATTTGCCTGCAAGGAAGACCTCCCTTTTCTTTCATAAAAATCTCAGTCTCATAAGATCTGCAATGTCACATGAAAAAGTAGAAAAAATAAAATAAAAGCAAAATTTATATGGCTCAAAATACAGAAAGTATTTTTGAAGAGATGCTTTTAAATATTGAATGAGATAATCTCTTTCACTAGACACAGAAGTAAAGATAAACAGAAAATAAGGGGTTGAAATTAACTATTCAATGTCATGTAAGTCTGATTAAAAGGTCTTTATAAGATTCTGTGTTAAAAACACACATTGACTTTGGAAACATACATTTCTGTAGCACTTTTTGAAACATTCGTTATGTTTTCTTATGTATAACCCTGTCGCTCCATAAAATAGGCAGCTCCTTCAGACAGAGACCATGTCTAATAGACCTTTGAGTCCTCAAAAAGTACACAAGTGAGTAAGATTATGAGAAGCAACATTGCTTTGAGCCTTCCATCCTTTTGACAAACAGACTTTTACCTAAAGACTGTTAAATTCCTTGTGCATTCAGGGTTGTTATTCATAGAAATGTTAATTTGGGGGAAAAACAAAACTAAAAGATGATTTAATACAAAATATATCTAATTTCACAGATAAAGAAACAGAGATCTTGGGAGGTCAAATGATTTGCCTAAAGTTGTTACCAAACTAAGCCTGGGTCTGCTCACCCAGCTTGCAGCAAAGCCAATCTACTGACATTGGGTTGTGGTGAAGGAAAGTACAGTCTTTACTTGCAGGGCACCAAGCAAGGAGCATGGGCAGCTCATGCTCAAAAGACCCAAGCTCTTCGATGGCTTATAAGGCAAGGGTGTTTAACAACAGTGTTAGGAGAGAGGGTCGCAGGATGCCTGTTCAGCTCATGGACCTTCTTCCGATTGATTGGTGGTGAGATGACAGGGTGATGTTTTGGGAATCTCAATCATCACCCTTCTGGTTCCAACCAGTCTGAGTTTACATGCTTGTGGTCATCATGTAGTTAGCATCCTCCACTGGCTGGGGGTCTTAGTTTCTGCAGAACAACTCAAATACATGCACCAGATTGTTATTTATAACCTTCAAGAGGAACTAGGAGTCCTGTTACTCTTTAGTTAAACATTAGCTGCTTGAATCTGCTCTTTGGAACTCGGAGAAGGCCTAGGAGACTAAAACCTTTTTTTTTCTACAAACAGGAAACAGGAGACACAGAGGAGCTTTTTTACCTTGGAGGGCCTGACAAGGTCTTACTTCTTGCCCCCCCCTTTTCTTGGATACTCCTCAATCCTGAGGACAATAGGGGTGGGACAAGAAAGGGAATAAAATTTTGGATATAGAGATTAATCATAAATTCTGCAAAGGAACTCAGTTTTAGGCGGACCGGTTTCAAAGTTATACAATTAGTGTTGTTCAACTAGTAAAGAATAAGACTTTCTATCTCCCTGTGTAATGCTCATTAACCCAAGTAATAATTCTTTCTTTTGCCTGGATAGATTCCTATTTAATGAGATAGAACTATCAAATGGTAAATATATATATATATATATATATATGTAAAATCAATTTTAATAGGAATACACTTAAGTTATTTATCTGCATTACAGATTTCAGGTATTTGTATTACAAATATCAGACTTAATAGCATTTAATGTGGAAAAGCTTTAGCCTTTAGTCATCAATTTATACTTGGGTAGTTGGTGTTTGTAGTTTGTATTTCTGCTGTTACAAGAGCAAGGCTGCTAAAATAAAACAAAAATAAAACCAAAAACAAACCAAAAAGTAATTAAATCTTACAATAAGTTAATATCATTTTGAAGTCCAGATAATGATGGAAGTGAAATATATCATATTTTATGTGAATAAGTTCTGTGTTCAATTCTAGTCAGCAGGTTTAGAGGGTCTCTGGCAAACTACAACAATTCCCATGAATATCAGCTCAAAGAGTTTGAATGAATGAATGTTTTTCTCTTTTAAGAGTAGGCAACTGGGACAAATTGAAAAATATTCCAGTCTCATAAGCACCAAAAAAGGACATTTACAAGATAAATAAGTGAATGAGCATGAAATAGAATGGCTTAAAATAAAACTTTGTTTTTGTATTCCCTAGACATTAATTCTAAAATGGCCAGTTTACATCCAAGTGACTACTAGCTTTGCCTATACACAAAAAAATGGGGGAAAGAGACTCGGATTGATGTCACTGTTAAATTGTAGCAGTTTTTCAACAGCAGTTATGCTTTTGTGTAAATTTAAATTAGATGGTATCTGCTTATAGATTATTAATCAAACAGGAATATTCAACTGAAGTTTTCTCTCATAAGGAAACTTTTATTTTGCATAATATGCCATTTGCACTTCATCTGCAGCTGCAATCTCATTGATATAAAAGAAATGCCAATTTCAAAGTTGCCACCTCTTACAATTATAAATTCAGCTTTGTGGATTAATGTTATAAGTGGCCTATTCTTATGCTAATTAAATATGAATGAACCATGCTTTAGAGGCAATCAAGCAGAAATCATTTCACCAATGATGTGCAAGAATAGATCACCTGAACACTTTAGTCCTGTGCATTTCAATACCTATATTGAAATCAACTAACACATTTAATAGGATTGATATATAAATACAAATTTCAGAAAATCACCATTGTTATTGTTCTTTTTCAAAATATATGTTAATGAATCTGACAAAATGTATTAAAATCTGTATCTTTCATTTGAGGGAAATTTAATTTCATTATTCTTTTAGTTATTAAAATTTATTGAATATGAAGTTTATACTTTTGAGTTGGAGAAGTAAGCTCCTAACAAACCTTCTCTCACATAAATAAGAGCTTTAAATTCTGGATAAAATACAAAAAGCAACTAGCTGAGAGCTTTGGAAGCTGAACAAAACAGGGAGTTTCTAAGACAGAAGTTAAAACTTGGAGAAAGTGACCAGCATATAGTAGATCCCCATTTTATTGGTGCTTTACCCTTAGAGTAGATGCAGTTTCATTGGAGATAAGCTAAAATGATTTCTGGTCAGAGAAACAAGGAGAAGAAACTCCGGGGTAACAAGGGCTGCCAAAGAGTAAGGGGCAAAAAGGAGCAAGCTGGAGAGGGGCAACATTAATTCATACACAAACTGGGCCCAAGTTTCTGGTTGATCACTGAATCACTCCTGGGGAGCGGAGGTGGTGAGCAGCATTAAAGCAACTTACAAATAAGAATTACCAAACAAGGAAAACGTGAGTCATTACACACTGCAGGTGTGACGGTCTGCAATTTGGGTCTTAACAAGTAAATTGCCTGCTAAAATAAAAAAATATAGACAATCTTTGGGAAAAAATAAAATGGAATCCAGAGTCTATACAGCATAACACTCACGATGTCCAGGATACAATCCAAAATGACTAGGTATATGAAGGTCAAGAATGTGACTCAATTCTAAGGTAAAAGATCATCAACAGATGACAACCAGATGGCTCAGAGGTTAGAATTATCAGATGGGGATGTTAAACAGCTATTATATTGTGTAAGGTAAATGAATATGCCTTCATAATGAATGAAAATAGTAAACCTCAACAAAGATTAGACAACACAAAAAGAAATAAAAGGAAATGTTAGAATTGAAATAAACATCCGAAATAAAGTCACTAGATGAGCTTAACAGTAGAAAAAGATGACAGAGAAAAGGGCCAGTGCACTTGAAGACCTACCAATAGATTTCATTAAGTCAAAATATGAGAGGGAAAAAAAAAAGATGAAAATAAATGGACTGAGCCTGAGGGAACTTGGGGGTAATTTCTAGTTTTAAATGCCATCTAAAGGGTATAGAAAAAGATCAATGTAAACACAAAGTAAATAGAGAAAGGACATATTAATGCTAAAAGAAAAATTAACAAAATAGAAAAGATGCAAACACTATAGAAAATAATTAATGCCAAAGCTTGTTCATTGAAAAAAATTAAGGTCAAAATATTCAACAAATAATAGAGAAGCTATAAATCACCAGTATCAGAAATGAAAGGTCCTTCAGATATGAAAAAAAAAATAATGAGGTTATATTACAAACAGCTTTCTGCCGAAAACGACATTTTAGATGTAATGAAAAATTTCTTTAAAGATAGGCACTGTGAAAGCCCACTCAAGGAAACATAGATAACCTGGATAGTCCTATATTAATTATATAAGTTGAACTTTTTATTAGTTAAACGCCTTCTTAAAAGAAAAATTACACATTCAGATGGCTTTCTGGGTAAATTCTGCCAAACATTTAAGAAAGAAAAAAATCAATTATACACAAACTCTGGCATAAAATAGAGAACACTTCTTAACTCATTTTGTGACTTTGACATTATCTAGTTACCAAAAACAGAGACATAACAACAAACAAAAAGCAATAGCACACACAAACACAAGCTAATAGCGCACATGAACATGTACATAAATATTCTTAACAGATTATTAAAAAATCATTCCTGGAAAATTTTCTCAAGAATGCAAGATTGATTTAATATCTAAAAATTAATCATTGTAATCCATCATGTTTATAAAACAAAGGAGAATATCCATGTGATCTTTCAAAAGATGTAGAAGAAACATTTGAAAACATTTAACATCATGATGAAAACTTTCAGCAAACTATAAATAATAGAAAACATCTTCAAGCTGATAAATAGCATCTATAAAAGAATATATCTACTGCTAAAATCATATTTAATAATAAAATGTTAAAGACTTTTCTCCTCAGATCAGAAATAAGGCATGGATGTCTATTCTTGCAATTGCTGTTCATTATTATATTAAAAATTCTAGCCATTGCAATGAAGCAAGGGGAAAAAGTCATAACAAAGAAAGAAGTAAATTTCCTTTTTCAGATGACATGATTATTTACATAGAAAATCCTCAGGAATCTGCAAAACAACTTTGACAGTAAACTTAGCAAAGTCAGTGGATATTAAGGTTAAAGTAAAAAATCTAGTTTTATATACTAGTAGTATAAAAAATAAAATTAAAAAAATCATTGTTTACAAGAGCATCAAAAACAATATATATGAATAAATTAAACAAAATATGTGCAAGATCTGTACACTGAAATCTACAGAAAACTGCTGAAAGATTAAAAATAAATGAAATAAAGAGATATATCATGTTCACCGCCTGGAAAACTCAATACTCAGGATGTCAGTTCCTTCACATTGATCTCTAAGTTTAATGCAAACAAAATAAAAATTCAAATAGATTTTTTTTTTTTAGTTTTTGAGAAGTGATTCAAAAATTTTATGAAAATGTAAATTATCAAGAATAGCTAAAGTGATCTTTAAAAAAGCAGAGTTTGAAGAGTAACCACTACTGGTTCCAATATTTACCGTAAAGCAGTAGTAGTCAAGACAGTGTATTCAAAAAATATTCCCCCAAGCTTCACTGAGATATGATTAACAAATACAAATTGTATATATTTATGTTGTACAACATAATTTTTAAGGTTTACAATGTGATGATTTAATATATCATAAACTAATTACCACAATCAAGTTAATTAACAAATCTATCACTTCACACAGTTACCATTTGTGTGTGTGTGTGTGTGTGTGTGTGTGTGTGTGTGTGGTGAGAACAATTAAGATCGACTCCTTTAGAAAATTCCAAATATACCATGTAGTATTATTAGCTATAATCACCATGCTGTATGTTAAATCCGTAAAACTTATTCATCTTATAACTGAGTTTGTATCGGTGAACATCTCCCTATATCCTCCACCCTCGTCCCCTAGTAATCACCATTCAACTCTCTAGTTCTATGAGTTCAGTGTTTTTAGACTCCCCATACAAGTGTGATAACACAGTATTTGTCTGTCTTATTTCACTTGACATAATGTCTTCTGGGTCCATCCATGTTGTTGCAGACGGCAGGTGAATCATATTCCATTGTATATGTGTACCACATTTTCTTTATCCATTCATTTGTTGACAGGCGTTGGATATGTTGTTTCCATATCTTGGCTACTGTGGATAATGCTGCAATGAATATGGGAGCCCAGGTATCGCTTCAAGACACTGATTTTGTTTCCTTTGGATATATACCCCAAAGTGGGATTTCTGGATCATATGATAGTTCTATTTTTAATTTTTTTGTATATTGCTATGCAGTGATCTGGAGGATATATAGTTAAGTATTAAAGAAACAAGCAAAACCGAAATGCAGAACCATGTTTAGGGTGCTACCTTTCGTGTAAAGAAGTGAGGAGGACATGGATAGATGGGCGGATTACACACATATCTTTGCTTACACTAAAAACAAACTAAACTAGATATATAAAGCAAAAATGAATTAAAAGGTTAACCAATTGGAGGAGAGAAGGAAAAGGATGGGGAAGACAGCAGTGGAAGCTAGGATTTCTCACTTGACTGTGGGCAAACTGCTTTACACTATGCATCTTTGTTGCTTTGAACAAAGAAAGAAAGAGGGGGGGGGAGGAAAGAGAGAGAGGAAGAAGAAAGAGAGGGAAAGGGGGGAGAGAAAACTAGATAAAATTTGATTTGTTTACCTTGAGGCTCAAGTGATAGCACGCATGGAAACTGCATTGTTCTGCACATGGAAGGCACTGCAATTAGCAATAGTAAACAAGAATCTTGATGGATTGGCTAAGTAATGAAACATATTCATATATACATATATATTTTTTCAGTACTGTGTGGGTTATTTTCTGTTATAACTCTTCAGGATGTCATTTATCTGGATTACCTATGCCTGCAACTGAAATTAATGTCTGGGTTAATCATTGAAATTTATTAAAATTAAAATCATTGGAATTTCACTTAATAGTAATCTTAACTGATTAATTTACTTTTCATCTCACACCTGCTTCAGGGATTTAGGAAATATTCCCTGAATGAATTTGATAACCAATATGTTGCCACTGTAGCCTTCAAAGCAGTATTTTTCCTTAACTGCTGACTTCTATGGCATAGAAGCCCATATAATAGTTACTCTGTAACAAGGCTATTGCTACTATGTCTCTATCAATGTGGATATTTTGGTATAATTATGGCCAAAGGGACACAATACAAATTAATGACTATGTTTAGTCTATAAGGCTGACAACTGTTGATCAGATCCCATAGTACAGGTTGAAACATCTCTTATTTCTTTAAACATAGAATATTCCAACTGGCAGACAGAGGCAAGAGATGAAAAAGATTGTGGAGGATCACACAACCAGTATTTAAGCATCTTGAACCCAAAATGAACATCCATCAGTTTCGCTTATCTTCCATTAGTGAGAATTATTCTAATAGCCTCACTAGAGGTCAGGGTATGAGGCAAGGCTCAGAATTGTAATCTATGGCCTGGACAACTGCTGCTTAGTTACAACTCGACACCATGGGATGGGGCCATGGTTTTTTGCTGGTCACCAAGCAGTGTCAAATGTAGCTTTTTAAGCAGGTGGCAAACACAGGCTTATAATACTGCATTAGAAGGACAAATTTAGAAGTTGTGGGCTCTAGATCGGGGTAGCAAACTTTCTCTGTAAGGGGCCAGATAGTAGCAATAAATATTTTAGGTTCTGCAGGCAATGTAAGTTCTGTTTCTTTCCTCATTCCTCTCTTTCTTGCCATTTCTCCCTGTTCCTTCCCTCCTCTCCTCCTCCTTCCCCTTCTTCTCTTTATCCCTCTTTTTCTTCTTTCTCTCTCTCCCTCCCCCCTCTTTATTTCTAAAACCCTTTACAAATGTTAACAATATTCCTAGTTCAGGAGTCATGCAAAAACAGGCCACAGCCTGATTTGGCCAGTGGGCCATAATTTCCTGACACTTGCTTTAGATCAAGGCCGTCTAATGGAAATTTCTCTGAAAATAGAAGGGTTTTATTCTGCACTCTCCTTTACAGTAGCCACAGGGACATGCGGCTATTGAGCACTTGAAATGTGATGAGTACAAAGGAGGCACTGAATTTTTACATTTATTTAATTTTAATTCATTTATTTAGCCACATATGGCTAGCAGCTGTTCTATTAGAAGCCCAACATTTTCCAAAATAATGTTCCCATCTTGTTTTTGAAACTACATATAGCCTGTGGGTTACACCAGTAAGTGGTTTCTCATCTAGTTGGTTGCTCTTGACTAAATTTGATCTCCAAATATTATATGTATATATCATACTCAGTATATTTTCTTCTTAAGATTTTCATTCTTAGCATATTTATTTTGGTTGTATGCCATCTGGGTAATATTGGGCTCTCTCACTATACCGTATAATCTTTAAGAGAAGGGCTGACATTTGCTTGGTCACCGCTCTAGTCCCAAAGTCTAGCACAAGACTTGGTACAAGGTAGGCATGTAATAAATATTTGTTGAATGAAACTTGGGAAGTCCGTGGTAAAAGGTTCCTATGGTCAAACAGTCTGGGAAACACTGAGTTAAATTGATTTTCTCAATGACTTTTATATATTAATATAATATTTTATATTATATTAATATAAAATATTTATATAATTTTATATAAATACTGATTTTTTTAAATGCTGATTTTTTTTCCATCAACCAATCCCTGCCAGAGCCATATCTATGGGGTTCCTAAGTCAATGGTTCCAAATTGCTGTAATTCTGTATCTTGCTGACCATTTTTTAAACCATGTCAGACTTCTTGCAGTATTTTTTAACTTTATATTATTTATATAATATATAAATAACAATATTTATATAAGTATTTATAAATTTATAAATATTTATAAACAATAAATTTATAAATATTTATAAACAATATTCATAACAATTTATAAATTTATAAATATTTATAAACAATATTTATATAAATAACAATATTTATATAAATATTTATAAAATTTTATATAATAATATTTTATATATTAATATGAACATTGTGAATTTTCAAAATGAGTTGTTAATCAAAGCACTCCCCAAAATATTGGGAGACTTTGCATTTTGTGTTTGTTTCCAGAATACTTATTAACATCTTGCTGAATACTAATTCTTCATAAGCTGCAACTTGAGAATGCTGTTCTTGGTCTTATACTAGAGGAACAAAGGTAATTCTTGCAACTCATATACGTTCTGGCCCAATTCCAGGCTCGAAGTCAAATGTTTGTAATAGTAAACAGTGTGTTCGTGTGTGTGTGCGTGTGTCTCATAGATTCAATTAAAGTTAAAAAATACTGCGAGAAGTCTGATATGGTTTAAAAAATGGTCAGCAAGATACAGAATTACAGCAATTTGGAACCATTGACTTAGGAACCCCATAGATATGGCTCTGGCAGGGATTGGTTGATGGGAAAAAAAATCAGTATTTAATATACTTGTCAAAACATTCACCCCACCGACAAGATTAACAGCAAAAATGTTAGGAGACTAGCAAAGACCAACTTGAACTCCTTTCCAGTTTTTGCCTAGGGAAATCTTTCTCCTCAGAGGCAGGAACCATCTTCTAATGCTTATCACTTCCCACATTTCACCTACGCCCTTTCTTATGCTGCATAGCCTGACCAGTTCAGATGCCAGCATGCTCACCATCATGATGTAGAAATACACAAGATATAAAGATTAAAGAGGGTCACAAAGTCTGTACCATTTTTTCTATTGAAGCATCGTGTCTATACTCCTATCCCTTGAATCTGGACAGGCCCTATGACTGCTTTGAGTAGTAGAATACAGTAGAATTGATGCTGCTAAATTTGCTCTCAGGCCCTAAGGCACTGTCAGATTTCTGCCTCTTGGAACACTCCTTATGGAAGTCCTGAGCAAGCAGGTAAGAAATCCAACTACTCTGAGACCATCATGTTGTAGAAGCCATGTGTCAATATGTGACCATGTGGCCTTTGGTCAATAGTTTCAGCTGCACCCAGCCTCCCAGCCATCTCCTCCAAGGCACCTTCCACTCCAAGAGGTCATCTCCTCTAAGACACCAAGGAGAAGCCTTCTTGGACCTTTGATGCCAGCGCTTTTACAACTGAATACCATTAAGTAAACTGAATACCATCAAGTAATCCCTGTTGATGTCCAATGGAAGAGAATAAACTCTTTACTAAAATTCCTGACCCATAAAACCATAACATATAATGCAATTCTGTTATTTTATTCTAGTAACCTTGGAGCTGGTACTACACAACACAATGATACATAACTGGGACAGAATGAAATAATTCTGGGTACAAGTGATTCTAAAGAGGCTACAAAGGAACTAACTTCTTCGTAATCCTGACAACAGAGAAATCTAAGAGGGAGGTCACTTTGTTTAGAACGTGACTTGGAACATATAAAACCTAATGAAAATATTCAGTGTACTATTTCCCTATTCTTTGCTTTTTGGACTTAAATCTCTCTTCTATTTAGGAACAATTGCAAAAGCTTTCTGAGGTTCAGTTTCTCATCGATAAAAAATGGAGGTAACAATACCTGATCATCTCACAGAGATGCAAGATGATAAAACACTTCAATTACAGAGCAGGGAGAATGAGAAAGAGAAAAGGAATGTTGACTGAGTAGTATATGGCAGGCCTGTACCAGTTATTCTCCTTCCCCTTTGCAGACTGGTGACAAGAGGACAGACTCAGCATCAGGAGACTGTGTAATATGAACAGTGAGATATTAGATGAATCATTAATATCTCTAAGAAATTCTGTTGGAATTTGACAGTGAGGGAGATTGTTACATTGTCTAATAACCTAAGCTGGTCATTTATATTGAGATTCAAATATGTCAATTGCTATTAACAAAGTTTATGAAGTTAAAAACTACTAGGAAGTATGAAATTTTGGTGATGGTCACTGACGATGACAAGGAGTCTATTATTTCCCTGGACTGAAAACCTCTAGATCCATGTTTCAGTCTCAAGTCCTTGGGATCTGTGGTGAGCACAACGGTGGTATCTACAGAAAAGATGTTTTGTTCCTTGAATTCCACCTCCCCTAGTCACTTAGGAAGCCAGCTTCTGGGGTCACAATAAGATTCAGGTCCAATTTACCACTAAATGTCTATCGTCAAATGACCAGATGGCCTTGCACAACTTCCTAGAGCCTTTTAGCACTTCTGAGTAACATTTATTCCACATAATATGGTCATTTGCAGGTACCACTGAGAACCTTGTTGTTATCATACCTACAGTTTTGTGTGGGTCAGTGGTTTGTGAGTTCTGCTTAGCGGGGTTGTTTTGTATAACAGAGCTTAGTAGCATATGTGGCTGAGCAAGAAGTTTGGTACTAAAAAGATCAGGTCAGAAACTGGGCACCTGGGCCCCAGGTCTCAATCACATTTTTGCTATATGGCCTTGAGGAGATCATTAACTCCTTGAGTTTCAACTTCTTCATTCACAGAAAGTTGATAATAAGCCCTGATTCATTGGCGCGTTATGATATAAAATGACATAATGCATATAACAGCACTAGGAAAATACCTAAGAGATTTGCAAGTGAAAAGCACTTTTATAACACTACTACTAAGAGTACTTATTATTTTTGAGTCAAATTATTTTCTGCAGTTGAGCTGAGCACAGCGATCACAGGAAGAGAGGGACATTTATGTGAGAATATTCAGCTCTTCCACTAAGAAGATAGACGCTCCACCACTGAAAACTCCAAAATATGAGCCTCAGCCTTGCTTTTATTTCTCTCAGATGATTAGATGTACAGTATATAAGAATGTGGGCTCTACAACACATCTTTGCTTTGTCACCTTCCAGAAATTTGACTTTGGTCAAGTGATTTAACCTCTTTGGGCCTCCTTTTCCTTATCTGTCCAATGGATATTTGTTCAACAAATATTTCTTGAGGACTTCCAGATTCAGGCACACTTTCCAGAGCTGGAAGACAGGAATGCACCAAGGGAAAGAGGGAAAGAAGGGAGGAAGTGGCTGAACAAATGTAGGAAATAATGAGGTGATTTTTTAATAACGGGATATCCAGGGTGAAGGATATATGAGGGATGATCTTTTGTAGGATTCTTATTCTTGTAACATCTCTGTAAATTTGAAATTGTTTCCAAATAATACTTGTTTTTAAAAGAAAAAGACAAAAAAACAGGGGCAAATTCCTAAGTCATGTGTTGCACGGAGCCAGAGCCTGCATCCAACAGCAGTTTGAGCATCTGGAAACAAACTCTGGCTTTTATGTTGCTTCCTGATCATTCATTAGGACCACAGAGAAACTCAGTGCGGTTGAACAATTTTTCCATTTAGAATTTTTTAAATCATTTCTCTAGTAATGTTTGCATGGCTCTCAGAACTTCTGGCACAAAATAGGTTATTACCTAAATGCTTATGTTTTTCTTTTCCCCAAACAGGTACACATGAATGATGGACATCATTTGCCTTATGGGATCAGTTCTTATGTCTGTGTGAATGGTCTTTACTGTGGTGTTTCTTATAACGTGACTGCTGGAAAATTTGCCTCAAAATGAGGTGGTAGCACAACATAGTAGCCAAGAGCATGGACTCCAGAACAAAACCGCCTGGGTTCAAATCCCAGGCCTGCCACTTATTAGCTCTATGTCCTTGGGCAAACAATTCTGCCCCCATTCCTCGCTTGTAAAATACAGATAAGAAAATGTAGTAGTTTGACTTGTAAGAAGTTAACATTTATAAAACGCTTAAAACAGTGTCTGGTATGTAATAAACATTATATAAGTGTTTGTTAGAAAAATTAAAATTGCCTCCAGGAAGGAAGGCTTGATACGATGCAAATTTCTGGGTCCCACTCATGACTGGATGAATAAGAACCTCTTGAGCCTGTAGCATTTTAACAAGCTCTGCAGATAATTCTTAGAAACATTGAAGGTTGAAAGCCACTGCTTTAGTTATTAGGAGGCTTGAGGAACTGATTCCACCGGGGCAGCTAATACAGTAAATCAAACTTTACTTTTTATGTCAGTATCTTAGGTCTAAAAAATCCCCTAATCCATGTGGGAAATTTCTCCCCAAATCAAATTAAGTGAACCAATAAAACATGCTTCTGGAATGATTAGCATCTCAAATTATGGTTCTAAGTCTGCCGGTTTCCTTGACTTGTTTTTTCCAGGTGGCTTCTCTTCCTTGATCAGTTTCCCCAGGATAAATGTTGCTCACTGCCCATATCTTTGCTTGTCTGAGGAATGGATATAAATGGGCCTCCTGGGAGTTTGGAGTACTTTGGGATACAGCCCTTCTCCCTAAATTACCCAGTCTAGTCTCTGTGCATCGTGGAGAAATGCTCTAATAGGAAATGCCAATGAAGCATGATAATTTTAGCAATTTTTTTTTACCAGAAGGGAATTTAGGGCTGCTGCAGAAAAGTAGTTAGCTTCCACATTTATTGAAGTCAATTTCTACAGTTAAACTGAATGCTTTTACGAAGTACAAAAGATGAGACTATAATTTGAGGACAGTTTGTCCTGTTAAAGGTAACAAAACCCCCAGAGGCCTAGGCACCGGCTTCAAGGCATGTCTACACTAAGTCCCTTACATACTAACAAGTTCCGTTCTGAGAGTGCATTTGTAAGTCCAATTTGTTCATAAGTCCAACAAATTTAGCCTAGGTACCCAACTAACACAATCAGCTACCTAGTACTGTACTGTAATAGGTTTATAATACTTTTCACACAAATAATACATAAAAAACAAACACAAAAAATAAAGAAAACATTTTCAATCTTACAGCACATTACCTTGAAAAGTGCAGTAGTACAGTACAACAGCTGGCATACAGGGGCTGGCATCGAATGAACAGGCAGGAAGAGTTACTGACAGGAGGAGGGAGAGGAGGTGGGAGATGGTAGAGCTGAAGGACCGTCAGCAATAGGAAACGGAGGGCAAGCTGCAATTTCACTCACGCCTGACGTGGATGGCACAGGTTCTGGTTCCTTGCTGGATTCAATGCTATCTACGCTCTTGGAAAAACAATCCAGTGATGTCTGAGTAGTAGCACGTTCGCACTTCCAAAGTTTGCAACTTGAAGGTTCGTATGTAGGGGACTTGCTGTATTTGTGCCCAGAGGAGGCACTGGAGCCACATTGCCAGCTTCTGTTGCCCCTGAGAAGCAGTGACTTTGTGACCTTAAGGCCTCAAAGGGACCCAACATAGGTATTCACTGTTTTTATAGATGAAGTTCATAACTGACATAGTACAAAAAAAATATTATTTTAACCACTAAACTGGCATTAATCATTATCATCATCATCATCATCGCCATCATCATCAAATAATAATTATTATGGGCTGAATTGTGTTTCCCCAAATTCTCTATGTTGAGGTCCTAACACCCAGTATCTCAGAATGTGACCGTATTTGGTAATAGATTCTTTGAAGAAGTAAATGAGGTCATTAGAGGAGATCCCAATCCAGTGACTGGTGTCCTTATAACAGAGAGGAAATTTGGATACATATAGTCACAGAGGGCAGACCATGTGAAGACGAAGGGAGAAGATGGCCATCTACAAGCCAAGGAAAGAAGTTTCAGAAGAAACCAACCCTGCCGACACTTTGATCTTGGCTGTCCAGCCTTCACAACTGTGTGGAAATAAATTTCTGTTGTTTAAGCCCCCAGTCTGTGGTACCTTGTCATGGCAGCCTTACAGAACTAACACAATAATAACTACAACAGTACTAACATTTCATAGCACTTTATATTTTACCAAAGATTTGTATGATCTCATTAAAATTCACACACACACACACACACACACACACACACACACACACAAAAGGATGTGAATGCCTACTCTGAGAGAGGCACATTAATATCATCAATCATCAGTGCCATTTTACAAATGAAGAAACTAAAGCCTCGAGAGGCTTGGTGATTGGCATGAAGTTCCACTATTCCTTAGCAAGGAAGACACAAATTACATCTAGGTCTTCTTACTAAAAGGATCACATTCTCTACTTGGCCTTCCAGGGTCACCTGCTCCCCAGGATCTTGGCTCTACGTGTCTCCGGATAGGAGGAGACAGTAGATGCAGTGTCTACCTCTAGACTGACCCCTTTACGTCTGGAAGTCAGTGAGCAGCTGGGGCAACTGCAGGGACAATTTCTGAAAAGTGGGGGCCCTCGCTGCCTTGGTCACCAACCCTGTCGGGACAGAGGAAGCATTATGGGCTTACCCAAGAGCTGTGCTCATCATAAAAAAAAACTCCCTGTTCCTTTAGTACTTTCACTTTTGGCTGGAAGGGTGGCATTAACTGGCAGGAGGATTTCTCCTGCTTTCTTTTTCTTATCTTTTTTAAAAATAAATTTATTTATCTATTTTTGGCTGCATTGGGTCTTCATTGCTGAGCGTGGGCTTTCTCTAGTTGTGGCGAACGGGGGCTACTCTTTGTTGTGGTGCGCGGGCTTCTCATTGTGGTGGCTTCTGTTGTTGCGGATCATGGGCTCTAGGCGCACGGGCTTCAGTAGTTGTGGCTCGCGGGCTTCAGTAGTTGTGGCTCACAGGCTCTAGAGTGTAGGCTCAGTAGCTATGGCTCACGGGCTTAGTTGCTCCGTGGCATGTGGGATCATCCCAGACCAGGGCTCAACCCCGTGTCCCCTGCATTGGCAGGTGGATTCTTAACCACTGTGCCACCAGGGAAGTCCCTTCTCCTGACTTTCAATGACTTTTTGAGTCCCAACTTGAAAGGGATTAGAAACCAAAATACTGGTGGCTTCTTTATCTAAATTTTCTTACAACTGAGGCTCTGTCTCTGTTGGGCTAATGGAGAATGCCTGAGAGATTACTCTTTATTCTGTCTCATTTTCAGAAACTGTGTATTGCCAACTGCTCAGGTGAGGCAGGTATGTGTTTGTGATTGTTTGTGTACCTAGAGCGGGGGGTTCCACTCAGATTTTGTGGGTGTTTTGCAGCAAATGTGCATTATCCTCAATTGTCCCATGAGGTAATGCAGACATTGTCCACTGTGAAACACTGATCAATGTGTTCTCTTCTGGAAAGCCTCTCTCTCACCTCCTTTTCCAAATGAATCCTACTTGGACACTCATGCTTGATTCCCATTCAGTCTCTTTCTCAGTATTTTCCTGAAAATTTCAAATACTGTGAATTCCTACATTCAGTGTCATAAAATGTTCAACTTAATTATATAATGCCAATTTACATTAAATAAAGCAATGTTTGTGAGGTCATCTACCAACGCTGTGCTCAGCCTCTTAATATATACTTGAGACCATGAACCTGAGGCTCATTGCTTTCGACCTCTTCATTAAGACTCTACTCAAAACTCAGCAGAATTCATGTGGCAATTTATCAAGCACTGTTTTATGCCACTGAACCAATTACCGTCTCAAAATATTGCCTTGTTCTCGCATCACTGTTGAAATTTCCATGTATTTATGTCTTTCCTGACAATTAAATTGCAATCTTCTTGTAGGCGTTTTGTCCCTGCCAAGGGTAAGTGTTTGATAGATCACTGTATTACTTTTCTGTGTTGTAATATCAAATTGTCACAAACACAGTAGCTTAAAACAACACACATTTATTATCTTATAGTTTGGTAGGTCAAATGTCTGACACAGGTTTAGTAGAATCGAACCGAAGTGTGAGCAGGGAGGTTTCTAGATGCTCTAGGGATGAATCCCTTTCCTTGCTTATTCACGTTGTTGGCAGAATTTAGTTCTTTGCAGTTGTAGGGCTACAGTCCATGTTGCTGGCTGTCAGCTGAGGGTATTTACCAGTTTCTAGTGGCTTCTAGGTTTCTTGAATTCTCTGGCTCATGCCCTCCCTCCACCTTTGTGGCATTTCTTTGAGTGACTTTTCTTCCTTCTTCTTCTGTTTTTTTAAGGGCTCGTGTGATTACATTAGACCCACCTGCATAATCCAGTATAATCTTCCTGCTTTGAGATCAACTGATTCACAACCTTAATTCCCTTTTGCCTTATAATGCGATGTATTCACAAGTCCCAGGGATTAGGATGTGGACATTTTGGGGGGCCATTTTTCTGCTCACCACAATCATCAACTGTGGGTAATTACAAGGATGAGATCCTGTGTTGCTACTGGGGTCTAAAATTCCGCTTTAGGCAATTCTGAACATGAATTGCATTCAGCCACAGAGCTGGCACTTTCTGAAGAAGTGGCAAGCTCTTAGCTACTGTATGTACAAGGAAAAACTACTTTTGATCCTTTAGGAACAAGGACTATAAACGTAAAGAAGCCCACAGGGCTGCCCCACTTAACACTAATGATGGTGCCCATGAAATGTCTCCAGAGGACACGGACTCCTCACTCTTGAAATCTTTTCCAAGTGGAAGCTCTAGAACAGTACCAAACTCTCATTTCCTTATGATGATGTTACAAGATATATTTTATCCAAAAAAATCAAAACTAAATATAGTGAAGTAAGAGCAAGGGTTTATTATTGTTATTGTTTATGTTTACCCCAAATCCAACTATGCAGTCTGATGCCTGATGGGACTCTTGTTTCTCTGCACTGTGCCCTGGCTGTACAGCCCCTTCTGTTAGTATCGAAACATATCTTTCTAAAAGGGCAGATTCTTCTTTTTATCGCAGGGCAAAGAAAGCAAGAAGAAACTGAGAGTTTCTTCTAGATGTATGGTTAATCAAGGAAGGTAAAGTTGAAGGTACTTTAAAATAAAACTGGGGTGGGGGAGATGATTTCAGTAAACCCAGCTCTCAGGAAAACCATTAAGGAGTTCTAATCATTCTACAGGGGCTTCCTTCTAAGCCCCTGTAAGCCCCAGTGCCGGCCACAGACTGGGTTTGGCACAGCAGGTAAACAAGCTGCCATTGCCAATCATGCTGCAGAGAAAACTGGGATCACGTGGGCTGGGAGAGGGCCCTGGAGGTCATCTAAATCCAACGGATTGCAAGGCCAAGGGTAAGTACATTCATAAAAAGGTGTATTGGTCACTGGCATATTCCAGGCCCTATTGCAGGTTGGGGGTGTAATAACGGCAGTCCTCAGCATCAATAAACTTACAGCTTTGTGAAAACACAGACAACTAAGATATTTACTCAGCGGACAATGCTGTGTGCTCAGTTGGGGGTAGCACAGCTATGGAAGCTCAGTGGAGAGTCTAATCTTTGTGTTTAAGAAAATCTGCCTGGAGAAAATGATGGTTGAGTTAAGCGTTGAAGGGCAAGTGGAGATGATGAGCAAACAGAGATGGGGCAGGCATTTGAATCAGAGGCAACGGAGCAGGAAGTGCTGGAGGAGGTAAAGTCTGGTGAGGTAGAGAGGACCAAGTCATTAGAAAACTTAGTACAAGAGGGCAAGAAGCCTGTGCTAAGGCTCTCATCATGTCCCATATGGATTTTCCTAAGTAAAATGTGGAGGATGATAGGGAAACAAAATTGATGGGAGGGAAATAGTTACCACACTCTCAACGATAGTTCAGGGAAGAGATATTACTCCGGTGAGACAGTAGTATTAAGGAGGAAGAAGGTTAATTAACCCTGGGAATTAGGTGGCAGGACAAGGTGTGGAGTGTAGATGGGGGAAGGAAGGGCATTGGTGAAGGGGAGAGGAAAGTGAAGTATGACTACCAGGTTCTTGGATTTTGTGGATGAATGGATGGCTGGTGACTGAATTAGCTTACAATAACTCAAGAAAAGTATGATGCTTAGCATAAATTGTGGTTAGTAAAGACATGGTTTTAGTTAAGCTTCAATGGTTCAAGGTGTACAGAGAGACACAGGCTACCTCAAGTGAAGGGAGGGGTTATTATAAGATATGTACAGAGCAGTAAGAAAATAAGAATCACACTGGAAATTTAGGAGCTCAGAAATCCCAGGAGACATGGGTTTCATGCAGGCTCTATGTCAGGCAGGGCTAGCACTTCAGCTGTAAGAATTTATAGCTCCTCACTTTATAGCTCTGCCCACTGAGATGACTCTACCATGCACTGACGACTGGTCTATTTCCTATTCGCTACAAATAGGTCTTCTCACTCTCTACCCTGAATTTCATCTCAGCATTCTAACATTTCTGCTTTCTTGGGAATCTGGCTAACAAATTCTGCTGTGAGTACCTACAAAGGATGATGACAGCTTTTTTTCAGGACTCTAACACAGCATTTAGACATAGCTTAAACAACAATCAATATACCTTCTCTGTGCTCTTTTTACAGATGGAATTCTAGATCCAGTCTCCTCTTCACTCTTTTTCCTTCAGGTGGCAACATGAAATAGTCATGGTTAACACAAGTCAGTTACTTCCCATAAGACCCAACGTTACCCCGAAGTATTTCAAAGATAGTTCAAAAATAACAGAATAATAATAGTAAGTTTTGGTCTCATTAATAATTGAATGATTTCTTAAAGACCCTGTTAAATCAACAACCGCAATGCTAAAGTTCTAATCCCTAGAGAAATATCCTCCTTAAACTCTCAGGCAATTTCAAAAAAATAAATCTGACTGATGACTCTTATGTAATCAGATGACCTTGATTCTGTCCCACGAGCACTTTAAGAATCTTCATGCTAAAAAAAAAAAAAAAGAACCTTCATGCTAGTGCTATGTTCACATATAAATAGAGAAAAAAAAGAGATACGATATATGTATGTATGTATGTATATATGTATAATACATACTCACATTATCAGTTTGGCAGTCCATGTTTAAAAAGTTTGAAGAATATAACTTTTTCACTGATCATTCTAAACTGAGGAAATATATCAGTAGAGAGGATGTATCAGAAAAATAAAAGACATGAGATTGGAAAATGTAGCTAATAAAAAGGCACATAATATCTTATTCCTGTATTGTCCTATAAAACTGATGAAAGAAATGTTTCTGGGTGTTTATGGTAAGCCTTTAGAATACTTATAAAACAAATGGATTTGTTAAATTTTTTTAATCTTGATAAAATTAAATATCTCTATAGCAACCCAGGTGTTGCACTACATGCTTTGATCTGTAAATATATCAGGCTTTTTAAAGAATACAATATATAATACTGTAATTATACAACTTTGGTTTGTTTAGACAATAGTTGGGTAAAATACTTTCTATTTAAATTGAGTGATATGATTTTTCAGTAAAAGGATGGCCCTTAACAGTTTAGTTTGAAAAGGTAAAAATGATTTACTTTATATCCCGTTTGGGAGTGCACATTTTTCTCTATAAAAGATACATACATGTGCACACATGCAGATGCACACAAAGATTTTGGAGAAAAAATATATCAAAAATTGTTCAGGAGGTTCTTTTTCGGGTATGAGTGGTTTTTGATTTCCACTATACACGTTGTTTTGAAACAAAAGAGGGCTAAACCTCCTTAGGCAGGGTCCTCGTGATTAAGGGAGAGCAAGGTGACACGGTATCAGTGCCCATCTTCAGTCCACTGCCTTTCCTGACATATTTCTACACATTGCATATTTGATTAAAGATAATGCCAACATTTAAGATGATATAAGTAACTGAATGCTTTGATAGTTTTTGCATTTCATTGCAAAAACTCACACTTTATGTCTCAAAGGATCTAATTATTTGGCTTTTTTAGTGAGTCAAGTAAAAGGAACTAGGCTGAGAGTGTAGTGACAGGGGAATTAGTCCTGGCTTCCTGGAACGTTAAGTGGGTGTGTGAGTGCCTGGGGCAAGTGACGGAGTGCATCCCCGAATCCTGACTCACACTGTGGCCGACACCCACCAGCTCCCCTCATCCGGTGAGAGTCAGTGAGTCAACAAAGAGCAAAGAATGACACAAGGCGGTATGTGAGACACGGATAGCCTGAGGTACAATTTTGTCTTTTATTATATTATTACATTTACACTAATATTACTGCTCAAATTATATAGTCTTTGGTCATGCATAATTACCGTATCTATTTCAGAAGATTGATTAATAAATATACTTAAAAGCATTTCTAAAGCTATGTTTTTAACAAAAGAACTTTATTTCCAGGCCTTTATCTCCTTTAATTGGCACTTTCCTGTTCACAAGTTAAAATAATTATACCATAGCACTAACTCAGAACAAATATTTGGCATGCATTTGAAGATGACAAAGTAAGAAGATGGCAGATAGAGGAGTGATTTCTTTGCAAGGAAATTCTGACAACGGATTCTTAAGTTCTCATGAAACATGTGGGCATAGAAGGAGAAGTGTAGGTATAGATTCTATGTGTGATCTGAAGTGTAGACTCCATCTGAAATACCAAAGCATTTAATACTAGACGTTCCAATCAAGTATTTTGCTCCTGATGAAATATGAGGAAAATATATAGCACAGAAAAGAATGACTTTTTACAAGTGTGTCATTGAAACTGTTGGGCCATTTTAGGTAAATGTGGATTTAGAATTTTCCTCCTTTATTCTGTTTTGACTATATTGAGTACATGGGATTATTTTAAGGTCTGCTGCTTATTTTGCTTCTGCAGATGAGGTCTCAGAACGTCATTTACTGCTCAGTTTCTATCAACTAACCTATGATGAATGTCACTTCCATAAAATAAGAAAACAGCAGGCATGAAAGATGAGTTTTCCAATTGTCTTGATTTCTCTGCAGAAATAAAGACTCTTCAGAAAGCAACACTTCAATGTTAGAAGATATACATTACATAAAATTTTTTCCTCAGACCACAGACCTCAGTCTCTTTTCACACAGATCATTGTAAGGTAATTTCAGTTGCGATGAACCTCATTTAAACAAAAATGGCTGATATGAAAATGTGTTTTCTGATTATCTTACTTTTAAGTCATTCAATTTTGAATAATTTGAACTTATACATGGTATATTACCACTTTATTTTAAATTAACTTTACTTCATATTTGTGATAAAATTAGTTAATAATAAACAGAGTTGTGATCATGACCCAGTGTCCACTGAATCTTTTAGGTTCTCCCTGATTTCTGACTCAGATGACTTTGCAGTGTTCCCAGCCTGGGTAGGTGTTCATGTACTCTGCAGTCTGTGCAAGGGTGTGGCTTTGAATACATATTAATAGTAGTCCATGCTAAATATAATTACTTCTGTTAAGTAAATTCATCAGGCGTACTTTCCTACTGATCACTTCTTGTTGAATCATACAACTCTTACACCAAAAAACCCAAAAATATCCCTCAATTATGTAGAGACAATCTAAGTATATTTTAAAATAAATCATTGCAATCTCTTATTAATGAATTCTGTATTAATCCCTCTCCTTCTTGAAGTATAATTAATATTTGGTATATCTCATTAAGTATAAATTAATTTTCAAAACCACTGATATTACAGAATTATAATTATCTAATAGCTGAACTACAGCATATTATTGCTCTTTTCATCAAAATCAGATACCTCATTTATCTACTGTATTGTCAGGCAACCTTTCTGATTTTAAAGCTTAGGATACTGGATTATATTTCTTGAAATTTTCAAAATTAATAAGATATCCATTCATTCTATGCAACATACAGATTACTGGTTTTGAGTTCAGGCTCTGAAAACAGGCTACCTGAGTCCAAAACCTGGTTGTACAAATTGCTAGCTATATTAACTCAGTTACTTCATCTCTCTGTAACTTGATTTCTTTTTCTTATCTGTAAACTAAGGTTTAGTGAAAGTACATACCTCATATAGCTGTTGTAGAGTATAAGTGATATAGTACGTAAGGACTTAGGATATTTCTTGAGCGCATCTACCAAAAGAAGGACCTTTGTTTATGGCATGGACAGTAGAAAGACTTAAGGAAGACTGCTAAGTATCCATATTAAAATATTTATACCAAGGAAAGAGAAACACAGCATGAGAAAGGATTAAAATGCCACAAAGCCTTAATGGGACTTTTCATTAACCAGTGTGGCCAGTGCAGAGCCAGTTTGTTCTGGTAATGATCACTCAAGGTTATTCTTGAAAACTGTTTTCTAGGTGAAAAGGAAATGGTGATAGCCAAAAGGTAGCAGAATGGAATGAATTGACGGACAGCTTAGCCTGGGTGAAGTTTAAGTGGAGAACAAGCCCAGGTTAGCTTCATGGGAATAAGCAGAGACACACAGAAGAAAAGTAGGCAACCTGGGATCCCACACAACTTGTGTAGAATTTCAAGTTGATTTGAAGATGAATACCACTGAGGACTTCTGAGTAGGGAAGTGACATTAGTAAAATGAGCCTCCAAGCTTCCTCTGGTAAGAGTGAACAGGGAGAAAGTAAGAGATTATAGCCAGGCATATCAGTTAAAAATGTTATTCTAAGCAGTTTTGCAAAGTCATGGTTTCATGAGTTCCAGGAAAAATAAACTAAACGACTGCTAAATATATGTATGTGTGTGTGTGTGTGTGCGTGTGTGTATTTTTTAAGACTTTCAAATAGTGAACAATAATGACATGTTCTCCAAAAACAATAAATAACAACAAGAAAAGCGAAACCACAGAAATACACCAAACTGCTCATGATTAAAAAATAGGGGGAAAAAACCCCGAATTACCTCTAGGTTAAAAAAAAAGAAAAAGTAAAAGAAGAAAAGAAAAATAAGAAAAAGACCAACCATGGTGAACTATCACTTATGCTCTTACAGAAAATCTTTGCCAGGAGCAAAGATGGCGAGAAAGAGAGAAGAGGGAAGCCACTGGTAGGTATATAACTGAGCTAAAATTGCTGCCAAAAGGAGAAAGAAAGTTCACTCTAAGTGTACAAAGCCTAGAAAAGAGACTTGTTGGTTGAGAATACTTCCTACAGGAAAGCACATGCCATTTGAGGTTGCAGTCTGAAAGCAATAATATGTCTGGGAAAGAAGATAAAGAGGAGGGATGAGGTGCTTTTAGAAATTGTTGATTTAAAAAAATGAGCAAATGGGAAATTGAGGGTCCTGCTGTAAAAAAGAGAAGTAACAAATTAGAGGTCATTCAATCCCCCTCCCTCTCCAAAAAATAAAAACGAAAATAAAAATAAAGAAATACAAGAGAATACTGTTAAGCCCTGAATCTTTTACTACACCAAAAATATTTCAAATGATTAAATGAAAACTATATAACACTACACAACACAATTAAAATAGAAAATGAGAACTAAGGCACCCAGGCTGAAGAAATCCCACTTCCTCATCTATAACTACAAAAATCAACCACAAAGCAAAAGAAAATAGAACACCTCAAACACCTCAAAATGAGGTAAATATCTGAGGATATGAAAAAACACCTTAACTCAGAAATTAAAATGTAAAAAAAAAAAAAAAAAAAATCAGTGAGTAGGAAGAAGTTTTTAAAAAGTTGATTAAACTCAAAAATAAATGATGTGATGGAAATATTTTAATTTGCCATTAGTTATTTTAAAAAATTAAACAATTTGCCTGAAAAAAAAATAGAAATAAAAGATAAAAATCATCCCAGCCTGAAGATTAAATTTAATAAATGTCAAGGGGTAATAGACTTAAATGAAAATCTCATAAGGAGTCAAAGAAAAGCCAAGAAAAATGCCAACAAAATGAAAATTAGATGACGAAATAAATTTAAAAAGATCAAGAGAAAGTGGCTGAAATTGAACATAGGCAAAGACATATAATATGGAACATTATTAATATTTAAAACTGAAATTCAAGTTTTAGAAAACTGTAGATCTGAATTTGCATACTGGAAGGGGCCACTGGATATCTGGAAAAACTGCCTGAGAATGAGCAACTGCAAGACATATGTGTATAAATGTACTGATCTGTAATAAAGAAAATATCCTTGATGCCTTCGTGGTTTTTTATATCACATAACTTAAAAGGTCAAAGAAATTAACCAGGCATTATACTTCTCCAAAACATACAAAGTAAGGCAATAATGGAGGAGAATTAAAACAAATAAACAAATAAAAAAACCTTCATGCAACAAAATATATACTAAATAGGAAATTGGTATATGGTAAGGGGGACATCTCAAATTTGGTATACGAGCAAAGATGAACTTTTAAATAAATAGTTTAATAAATAAATTGACAATAGCCAATTGTCAAAAAGGATCAAATTATATCCGTATCTCACAATATACACGAGGATAAACTTCAAATGAATCAGAGGTTTAAATGTAAAATATGAAACCATATTACAAGAAAACATGTGAATTCTTCTATCACCTATTTGTACTGTTTGTACAGAAAGGTTTTGAGAAAATAGTTCAAAGTTCAGATACAATAAAACACTAGTAAGTGTGACTGCATTTGAAAATAAACTAAATGTCATAAACTCAAAAGACAACTGACAAACTGAGTGCAAATATTTTTAAACTATATTACAGATAAAGAGTGAATATCTATACATGATATTATAAATATGTTTAATATATTTATATAATATATAATATATTATACACAAGTATGTATTATGTATATTATATAACATAATATATTATAATATAAAATATATATTTATGACTATTATAAATATTTATAATAGTCATAAATATATAATATAAATATATGAATATAAATATATCATATCTTATATTTTATTTATCATATATAATATATAATATGTTATGCATATATATTATATATAATGTATTATATATGAAAGGTATATTATATATTGTATAACATATAATATAAATAATATATATTTATATTATATATTTATTAATATGTATATATCATATAAATATATAAATATATAAATATATCATATATTTTATTTATCATATATATTATATACTATGTATAATTATATATTTTATATTATATAATGTACAATATAAAATATAATATAAATAATATATTTATAACATAATATATTATAACATATATAGTATATTATATTTAATATATGTTTAATACATATTATATACTTATATATATTGTAAATATGTAGCATACATATGATATTCTACATATACATATATACATATACACACACACACTCTTACCACTTGATTGGGTTTGGAATAATGATAAACTACATTGTAGAAAAATGAGCAAAAGACAAAATCAGTTCACAAAAAAATCCAAAATAGCCTTTAAACATAAGGAAAGTATTCAGCCTCAAGTGTAATTAGAGAAATGCAAATGCAAATACACTAAGATACCATTTCTTACCAATCATATTGGAAAAAATTAAAATACTGTTAACATTCTCTGGGTGAAGTTCAAGGGAAACAGGCGCTCTCACACATTGCTACTGTGAATGCAAATTGCTGCTGACTTTGTAGGGGAGAATTTGGCAATATTTAATTAATGGGACTGCATATGCATTTATCTTTGTCCCGGAAAGTCAGCATCTAGAAATTCTCCTTGAAGCAGTCTTTTTAACTGCTAAAATTTGGAATCAAGCCAAATGCCTGTACATAAAATTGAAAATAAGCCAAACATCAATAGGTGAGAGAAGGTGGGTAAACTTGTGTACATCCACACTGTTTAGTTGTAAAAAAATGAGATGATCTTAAGAGGTGTGATATGGTGTGATATCCAGGATACAGCGTTAAGTGAAAAAAAAGCAAAGTACAAAAGTTTATCTAAGGTATGCTCTGCTTCATGTAAAAGAGAAGAGGTAAGGCATTTATTTGTTTGTATCTGTGCATTTAGTTGTTAAAAAAAGAAGCACTGGAGAGATAATCCAGAAACTAATGAAGTTGGTTTTGTATAAGGGGTGAGTGAGAACTGGTAGGAAGGTTGGTGGTTCAGAAAAGGATAGAAAGGAACAAGGGCAGTAAGAATACCTTAAGTATATATATTTGTACAATTTTAACTTTCACAATTATTTTAATGTTGGACATACAAAAAAGATACATAAACTCTACAAGTGTGGGGGAAGACATATTTCAAATTAATAACATAGATATGCTGAAAAAAATATAATTCAAATAGTATTTGAAATTGATATTTTGACATATATCCTCAGATTAAAGTATTTTTTATAATAATCAGTCTGAATGAAGACAAGGAAATATAATTTCTCAAAATCAAGCCTCATAGAACAAGTCCAGAATCTGTCTCTAGAATTCCAGCTCTTCCCACACTAATGCAACTAAGACTCAATTTTTTTAATTTTTAAATAAAAAAAAAAAAATCCAAAAACATGTTATTTAAATCTGGAGTTGAGTGAGAGAGAGAGAGAGAGAGAGAGAGAGAGAGAGAGGCTGTAGTGAGTAGTTTTGCGTTCCACAATGGCATGACTTATGGAATCCTAATTTCTCTCTGTCTAAGTAAGAATATAAGAACATAGAAAAAGGCAAGGCTAAAATGAACCCTGCAATGGTAATTGGAATTGGAATATCAGTATAAATTAATGAGTTTTAATATAAAACTAGAAATAGATATAGGAAAGTGTCTATAATCATATTACATACATGTGTTTATTTGTCATTACAGTAATAATGAACACACCTAAAGCCCAGGTCTTGGTTCCTAAATATCATTCTTTAATAAAAAGAGATAAACTGGACAAATGATTGATTCTTAAATTGGAGCAGGAAACATTCAAGATGAGCCTAGAGTAATATGCCCTATCAAAAGGTAAGGAAATGTTTATAGAATGATGGAACTATTTTGAACCAATACAGGGAATTAATATAGATACAATATTATCATTAAATCTACTGACCATATTCAAATTTTGCAAAGGGCCAGCTTGAAGTGGATCGCATTGCAAAATCTGGAAAATTGGATCACCGAAATAAATCATAATGGCAAAGTGTTATAACCCATAGGATAAAATAGACGAATGGGGATGAATGGAAAGTGTTTCCTTATAGTAGAATTCAAATTAATAAATGTAGAAGAAATATAGGGAAGAAAAAAATCACTAAAAAAAAGTTTAGAAATATCACAGTAATAATTGTTTCAGGCAAGAAAACTCCATGGACGCTAAAGCATTAGAAAAGTTTGACAGAGAATATGCCATTGATACAGAGTCATAGTATTCTCTTATGGAAAATTATTGATACTTATAAATTACAAAGTGACATTATCTTAACCCAATCATCAAAGTAACTACTGCCATTAAAATGACAAATAGACAGTATGTAGTTCCTGATTTGCTGCACTGTGAAGGACACAAAATCACTTCCATACTGCCACTGCCCAAAATACATCACCTGAACTTAATCATGAGAAAATATCAGACAAACCCAAATGAAGGAATATCTATAAAATAACTGACCTGTACTCCTTAAAAATGTCAAGTACATAAGAGACAAAAAGATTGAGGAAATATTCCAGATAAACGAAGACAAAACAGACAAGTAAAAGTAATCTGTGATTCCCAGATGGGATTTTGGACCAGGATTTTTTTTTCCCACCCTAAAAACCATTAGTAGAACAATTGGCAAAATTTGAATATGGTCTGTAAATTTGATAATATTGTATCTATATGAATTTCCTGATTTGATCATCATGTTAGGGTTTTCTAAGAGAATGTCCTTTTTTGTAGAAATAAAAATTAAAGTACTTAGGACTAAAGGAACATTATCACTCTCAAATGGTTCAGAAAAAATGCCTCTGTTTGTGTGTAAAGTGTATATGTACATACACACATAGTGAAAGAAAGAATCTGGGTGAAGGGGTTACAATATTTCTTTAAATAATCTTGTAACTTTTAAAAAATATGAAATTATTTCAAATTCAACAGCTTTCAAATATAAAAAAATAAAGTATTTTCAGGGTCAGCTGCATGCAGGCAGGCAAGCACACACACACACACACACACACACACACACACACACACACATAATCACAAAGTTCAGAGCTTGCTACCTCCTGCTTTTCAGGGAGTAGGAGAAAGTTCTGTGCTTTCTGCTTCTGTTATAATGCATTTTCATGGTTGTCCTCACAGTATCATAGAAAATAAGTAGGTCATTTGGTATCAAAGTAAGGAAATTCACATTACCACCCATTCTGTCTGAATGAAGACAGGGAAATACACTTAGTTTCTCACAGATCCAGTCTAAGTCCAGAATCTGCCTCTAGAACTCCAGCTCTTCCCACTCTAACACAACTAAGACTTAATTTTTCTATAAGTAAAAACAAAAAACAAAAAAACAAAAATGTTATTTAAATTGGGAGTTAAATTTCACCTTCTTTCATAAAAGCGAAAAATCCTCTTTGGATTTCTTTAGGTTAGCAAAAGCAAGTACTAATGTTGGTCTTTTGTAAAAGCGAAGTAGCGTAAACTTTCAAAAAGTGGGGGATTCTTATATGCTCAGAAGTGGTATTGCTGGATCATAGGGTAGATCTATTTTTTTTTTTGAGGAAACAACATATAATTTGCCATAATGTCTGTATCAATTTACATTCCCACCAACAGTGTAAAAGTGTTCCCTTTTTTCCATATCCTTGCCAACACTTATCTCTTGTCTTTTTGATATTACCCATCGTAACAGGTGTGAGGTGACATCTCACTGTGGTTTTGATTAGCATTTCCCTGTTGTTTAACGATGTTGAGCAACTTGTCAATGCCTACTGGCCATCTGAATGTCTTCTTTGGAAAAATGTCCATTCAGATCTTTTGCCCATTTTTACATAAAAACAATAATTTGATTTTTTTTTATTTTTTCTTTTTTTTTTAAATTAATTAATTAATTAATTTATTTATTTATTTATGGCTGTGTCGGGTCTTCGCTTCTGTGCGAGGGCTCTCTCCAGTTGCGGCAAGTGGGGGCCACTCTTCATTGCGGTGCACGGGCCTCTCACCATCACGGCCTCTCCTGTTGCGGAGCACAGGCTCCAGAAGCGCAGGCTCAGTAGTTGTGGCGCACGGGCCTAGTCGCTCCGCGGCATGTGGGATCCTCCCAGACCAGGGCTCGAACCCGTGTCCCCTGCATCGGCAGGCAGATTCTAAACCACTGCGCCACCAGGGAAGCCCCAATAATTTGATTTTTTGCTATGGAATTGCATGAGGTTTTTATATAATATGGAGATTAACCCCTTATTAAATATAAGGTTTGTGAATATTTTCTCCTATTCTGTAGTTTGACTTTTCATTTTACTGTTGTTTTCATTGCTCTGCAGAAGTTCTTTAGTGTGCTGTTGTCCCAATTGTTTATTTTAGCTTCTTGTTGCCAGGCTTTTGGTGTCTTAGCTAAGAAATTATTGCCAAGACCTTTGTCAAAGTCTTTTCCCAATGTCTTCCCAATGTCTTCTTTTTCCCAATGTCTTTCCCAAAGTCTTTATGGTTTCACGTCTTATATTTAATTCTTTGATCCATTTCTAGTTCATTTTTGTGAGTAGTGTAAGACAGGGATCTTGATTTATCCATTTGCGTGTGGATATCTAGTTTTTCCAACAACATTTATTGAAGAAACTATCCTTTCCGCATTGTTTGTTTTTGGCATCTTTGTCAAAAAATTAGTTTACCATATATGTGTGGGCTTATATCTGGGCTCTCCATTCTGTTCCACTGGTCTATGTGCCTGTTTTTATGCCAGTACCATACTGTTTGATTACTACAACTTTATAATTTAGCTTGAAACCAGAAAGTATGATGCCTCCAGCTTTGTTCTTCTTTCTCAAGATTGTTATGGCTATTCAGTCTTTTGTGGTACTATATAAATTTTAGGTTTTTTCTACTTCTATGAAAAATGTCATTGGAATTTTGAAAGGGATTACATTGAATTTGTAGATCACTTTAGATAGTATGGACATTTTCACAATATTCTGCCTTCCAATCCAGGAACATAGGATGTCTATATTTATTTGTGTCTTCAATTTCTTTCATCAATGTCTTATAGTTTTTGGTGTTCAGTTCAAATGTATTCCAAAGTATGTTATTATTTTTGATGTTATTGTAAATGAAATTGCTTTCTTAATTTCTCTTTCAGATGGTTTGTTGCTAATGTATAAAAAACGCAACTGATATTTTTATGTTGATTTTGTATCCTACAAATTTACTGAATTCATTTATTAATTTGAAGTTTTTTTGTTGAAATTTTTACAGTTTTCCATATATAATATCTTGCCATCTGCAAATAGAGACAGTTTTACTTCTTCCTTCTTATTTGATGTCTTTTATTTCTTTTTCTTGACTAATTGCCCTGGCTAGAACTTCCAGTGTTATGTTGACTAGAAATGGTGAGAGTGGGCATCCTTGCCTTGTTCCTGTTATTAGAAGAAAGTTTTTTAACTTTTCACCATTGGATATAATGTTAACTGTGGCCTTATCATATATGGCTTCTATTATGTGTGGCATATTTCTTTTATACCTAATTTGTCGAGAGTTTTTATCATGAAAAATATTAAATTTTGTCAAATAATTTTTCTGCGTCTATTAAAATGATCATATGCTATTTGTCCTTCATTCTGTTAATATGGTGTGTCACATCTATTAGTTTGCATATGCTGAAACATCCTTGTATTACAGGGATTAATCTCAACTAATCATGGTTAATGATCCTTTTAATTTTCTCTTAAATTCAGTTTGCTAGTATTTTGTTGAGGACATCTGCATCTATGTTCATCAGGGATATTGGCTTGCAATTTTCTTGTAGTATCCAGTATCAGGATAATAATGGTCTTGTAAAATGAATTTGGAAGGGTTCCTTTCCTCTTCAATTTTTTGGAAGTGTTGAGAAGGACTGATATTAATTCTTCTTTAAATATTTGGTAGAATTCACCAGTGAAGCTATCTGGTCCTGTGCTTTTATTTGTTGAGAGATTTTTGATTACTGATTTAATCTCCTTACTTGTTATTGGTCTGTTTATACTTTATTATTACTTCATGATTCAGTCTTGGTTAGTTGTTTGTTTCTAGCAATTTATCCATTTCTTCTAAATTATCAAATTTGTTGGTGTATAGTTGTTCATAGTAGTCGCTTATGATCCTTTGTGTTTCTGTGATATCAGTTGTAATATCTATTTAATTTATAATTTTATTGAGACATCTCTCTTCTTTTTTTAGTTAATCTAGCTAAAGGTTGCCTATTTTGTTTATCTTTAAAAAATAAAAACAGCGCTTAGTTTCATTGATATTTTCTATTGTTTTCTTAATCTTTATTTTGTTTATTTCTGCTCTTATCTTTGTTATTTCTTTCCTTCTTCTAACCTTGGGCTTAGTTTGTTCTTTTTCTAGTCCCTTGAGGGATAAGGTTAATTCGTTTATTTGCAATCTTTCTTTTTTCTTAATGTAGGCATTTATCCTATAGACTTCTTTCTTAGAACTAAGTTTGTTTCATCCCATAAGTTTTGGTATGTTGCATTTCCATTTCCATTTGTCTCACAATATTGTTTTTTTATTTCTCTTTTGACATCTTTTTTTTAACCAATTTGATGTTCACATATATTGTTGCTTAATTTCCACATATTTGGGAAGTTTTCATCTTTCCTCCTATTATTTGATTTCTAGTGTCATACCATTGTGGTCAGAAGAGATACCTGGTATGATTTCAATCTGCTTAAATATGTTAACACTTGTTTTGTAGCCTAATATGTCATCTGTACTGGAGAATGTTCCATGTGCATTTGAGAAGAATGTGTATTCCATTGTTTTTTGACGGAATGTTCTGTATACGTGTGTTAGGTCTACTTGGTCTAAAGTATAGTTCAAGTCCATTATTTCCTTACTGATTTTCTGTCTGAATGATCTATTCATTAATGAAAGTGGGATATTGACATCTCCTACGATTATTTCATTGTTTGCTGTCTATTTTTGTTTACATATCTGCTAATAATTATTTAATGTATTTAGCTCCTCCAATATTGGGTGCATATAGATTTATAATTGTTATATACTCTTGATGAATTGACACTTTTATCACTATATAATGACCTATTTTATCTCTCATTACAGCTTTTTACTTAAAGTCTATTTTGTATGGTATAAGTATAGCTAGCCCCATTCTCTCTTGGTTTAGATTTGCATGAAATATCTTTTCCATCCCTTCACTTTCAGTTTATGAATGTTCTTAAAGCTTAAATGAGTCTCTTCTCCTTTTATTTGCCTTTACTCATTCTCATTTGATTGTAGCTGCTGTCTTGGGTTTGAGAGGGATTTTGCTTTTTCCTATCAGAAGACATATATGATATAATATTTTGTTAGGAATAATGTTGAGAGGCATAATGATGAAATACAAATAGTACCTGCTCCAGAAACAGTCATAATGCCAAAGTTCAAATGAATATGATAGCTGATTGGCATGTTTAAGATAAGATTGTTCTATGTTTTCATGTTTTGCTTACAGTGTTTATTAGAAGAGAAATAAGTTACTCTTGATATATACTCACATATTATATTTAAGAAAAGGTAGTTGAATATTTCATGCCCTTTTGCATAAATATATGTCATAAAGGAAAAGAGATAGTCAACTGACTTCATACATTAATGACTGGCATGATTTTATTAACTTATTTCTGATCACTCAGCTTCCTGATGGTGATTGAGTACTAATGAGTTGAAATTGACAGCTATGAAACTTATTTGACTATTCAGATCACAAGTTCTGATCTAAGAAAGACAATTTAGAACTTTATAGAAAATAGAAGATATGAAATCATCTTAGAAAGTGGGAAATTGAATTAGATCTGTGTGAGATTGGTGTGTATTTGGGGAGATGTTTTTTAAGGTGAAATTAAGCAAATGATTAAGTAGAACCCAGATCTGACAGATGACTATGATTCAGCAAGAGACAAAATAATTGAGGTTGTTGGCAAGGAAGTGGATATTATTACGGACTTTGGAATATATGCTAATTTAAAAAGAGAGGTGAAAACAGAAGGAGATGATGGAGAGTGAAATGGGATAGAAATAATTAACAATGGGGGATAATCTAGTGGGGTAAAAATGTTAGAGTGTGGAATTTTTTGAATCATGATGGATGACAGAGGGGTGCTGCTTAATGGTGATGAAAAAACGTAGTTTGAGCCTTGAACTGATAAATTGACTTAGGGTAGAGTAAAAGGTTCTGGAAGCAGGCAAATCAAGGGATTAAGAGCCCAAGGTTTTAGAAGCATTCTGATGTTGAGGTCAAGTAGATTAGAGCAGAGATGAAGAGAAAGAGTGAACCCGAATCTAAAGCCATGGATAAACGGCACTGAAATGCAAATACGTTGCTGATAATGACTGTTAGAAAGGGAGAGATCTGTGTAGTTAGGTGACTTGAGTTTTTTACAAAATGTGGGTTCTCAAAAGAGGAAAGGTGAGAAAGCATTTTGAGGTGGTAATGAGGAGCTGATAAAATATCTACGCTATATCTTGGCTCTGTAATCCATGGAGGAATGGAAGAAAAAAATGTGTTGTTCCCTGCAGAGGCTTTAGAGATTGTGATTTCAACAAACAATTGTCAGATTTTAGAAAGGAAGAGAAGGAATAATATATTCAGAGAAGCACTTAAAGATATAGGACAGTTTTGGGGATCAGAGAAAGGTAACTCTAAAAGACACCACAGAAGTGGTTTTTGTTTTGTTTTGTTTTGGGGAAGATTGAGAGTTCCATATTGATTCAGAACCTATATTTAAATACCCCAATGTAAGAAATCCTCATATAGACATTTATTTTTTTCTAAATTATTACCTCCAAAACTTCAAAAGATTGAGAAAGAGATCAATAGTGTGTGTTTATATATTCTCTTTCCATAAGGGAAATTTAATACCCAAATTTTAAATAATTATTCTTTATTATCTAAAGTAGTTTAATTATTTTATTTCTAAAAAGGCTTTATTTTACATAAAATAACTGTCTAATTTATTCCTTCATTTGAATACTTAGTTCTAAAATTAATGCACAGAAATCTCTTGCATTCCTATACACTAATGATGAAAAATCTGAAAGTGAAATTCAGAAAACACTCCCATTTACCATTGAAACAAAAAGAATAAAATACCTAGGAATAAACCTACCTAAGGAGACAAAACACCTGTATGCAGAAAATTATAAGACACTGATGAAAGAAATTAAAGATGATACAAATAGATGGAGAGATATACCATGTTCTTGGATTGGAAGAATCAACATTGTGAAAATGACTATACTACCCAAAGCAATCTACACATTCAGTGCAATCCCCATCAAACTACCACCGGCATTTTTCACAGAACTAGAACAAAAAAATTCACAATTTGTATGGAAACACAAAAGACCCCGAATAGCCAAAGCAATCCTGAGAAAGAAAAACGGAGCTGGAGGAATCAGGCTCCCAGACTTCAGACTGTACTACAAAGCTACAGAAATCAAGACAGTATGGTACTGGCACAAACACACAAATATAGATCAATGGAACAGGGTAGAAAGCCCAGAGATAAACCCACGCACATATGGTCACCTTATCTTTGATAAAGGAGGCAAGAATATACAATGGAGAAAAGGCAGTCTCTTCAATAAGTGGTGCTGGGAAAACTGGACAGCTACATGTAAAAGAATGAAATTAGAACACTCCCTAACACCATACACAAAAATAAACTCAAAATGGATTAAAGACCTAAATGTAAGGGCAGACACTATCAAACTCTTAGAGGAAAACACAGGCAGAACACTCTATGACATAAATCACAGCAAGATCCTTTTAGACCCACCTCCTAGAGGAATGGAAGTAAAAACAAAAGTAAACAAATAGGACCTAATGAAACTTAAAAGCTTTTGCACAGCAAAGGAAACCATAAACAAGACAAAAAAGACAACCCTCAGAATGGGAGAAAATATTTGCAAATGAAGCAACTGACAAAGGATTAATCTCCAAAATTTACAAGCAGCTCATGCAGCTCAATATCATAAAAACAAACAACCCAATCCAAAAATGGGCAGAAGGCCTAAATAGACATTTCTCCAAAGAAGATATACAGATTGCCAACAAACACATGAAAGAATGCTCAACATCATTAATCACTAGAGAAATGCAAATCAAAACTACAATGCAATATCATCTCACACCGGTCAGAATGGCCATCATCAAAAAATCTACAAACAATAAATGCTGGAGAGGGTGTGGAGAAAAGGGAACCCTCTTGCACTGTTGGTGGGAATGTAAATTGATACAGCCACTATGGAGAACAGTATGGAGGTTCCTTAAAAAACTAAAAATAGAATTACCATATGACCCAGCAATCCCACTACTGGGCATATACCCTGAGAAAACCATAATTCAAAAAGAGTCATGTACCACAATGTTCACTGCAGCTCTATTTACAGTAGCCAGGACATGGAAGCAACCTAAGTGCCCATCGACAGATGAATGGATAAAGAAGATGTGGCACATATATTCAATGGAATATTACTCAGCCATAAAAAGGAACAAAATTGAGTTATTTGTAGTGAGGTGGACGGACCTACGGTCTGTCATACAGAGCGAAGTAAGTCAGAAAGAGAAAAACAAATACCGTATGCTAACACATATATATGGAATCTTAAAAAAAAAAAAAAAAGGTCATGAAGAACCTAGGGGCAAGACGGGAATAAAGATGTAGACCTACTAGAAAATGTACTTGAGGACACGGGGAAGGGGAAGGGTAAGCTGGGACAAAGTGAGCGAGTGGTAGAGTATATATGGACATATATACATTACCAAATATAAAATAGATAGCTAGTGGGAAGCAGTCACATAGCACAGGGAGATCAGCTTGGTGCTTTGTGACCAGCTAGAATGGTGGGATAGGGAGGGTGGGAGGGAGGGAGATGCAAGAGGGAAGAGATATGGAGATATATGTATATGTATAACTGATTCACTTAGTTATAAAGCAGAAACTAACACACCATTGTAAAGCAATTATACTCCAATAAAAACGTTTAAAAAAATACTTCTTATACATGTTACAATGACTTTTTTATAAAATGACCTAAATTCCCTCAAAGCAATGTGTAAATATGCCCACTGTTTTTGGACATGCTAACTTGGCAGTGGATCAGTCCTTCCACCATTGAGATTTTAGCAGGCAAATTCTATCAGCTCAGTGTGGGTAATGGGCTAGTTTCCTTAAGGCTCCTGTTATAAAAGAACAAAATACTGAAACATGTATACTCTTTGTGTAGAAAGAACTACCTCCATTGATGGCCTGCTCTTTCTTCTGTTCACTTCACTGGGAGGTGTGGAGTAGGGGTGATACCTAAATGAACAGAGTTGTCCATATCATGAGACACCAAGATCACTGACTCAAAGAGGGCCTGGTAATCCATTTAAAAACATTCCAGTCATTTTAGAATGGAAGTGTAAATGGTCATAATGGCCATGGCAGGACAAATTTAACAATGAACATTAAAATATTCATTTCTTATTTGTTTTTTCCTTTAAATGCTCAGGTGTCATTTTGGTTGATCTTTTTCTGTATAATCCTAGGTCTCAGCAGGTCGAACCACCTCCATATTTGGGATGAGGTTAGGTAATATATTACTCTAAACAGAACTATCTGGGGGGCTAGATTTCTTTGAGCTCTTTGGTTAGGTAATTGGCAACAACAACACAATCTTGAAGACTGTAAATACATTTCCAACAAGACAACTGGTAGCTTGCCTTACTATTTTAAAAAGCAGGAAGACACTGTGGACCCTTTTGCAGCAATGAGTTCTTTGAACAGAGACCTCAAGCCTAAGAGAGAAAATTCAAAGTGGACAGTTGTGACCAGTTCATCCAGAAGAAACAACTTTTCTTTTTAGATTCATGAATATGTGCTCATAGGTAGATCAAAGTCAGGATTCTAAAACCATAGAACAATGCACCCTTTGCAGATGCCGTGTCTAACAGAGAATCACCACAAACTCATATAATAATATTAGAAATAATCTGATATAAGGTTTTGCACAAGAAATTAAAATGTTTTAACAAACTGTAACATTTGTTAAATGGCCTGCCCATCCTCTCATTTGATCTTGTTATATGTAAAATAAATTTCAAGGTACTCTCTGAGCACTGCAGTTATAATGTTGACAGAGGTCCTCTACTAGGTTGTACATTATTTGGAAAATAAAAGTGTAATTATTTTCATGCAGTTATATAAACAAAAACACCAGCCACAAACTAATAATTTTAATTTTTAATGGAAAATAAAGTGAAGTCTAAGGTACCATTGTATCAGTTTAGCATCATTTATATTATTCTAGATTAACTTAAGCACCAAGAAGGCAGTCTTATTCAAGTTTGTAAATTGGAAATGAAACTGTAAAACAAATAAGAATGACCTCATTCAATGATCTCACACTAGGCAGGGTATTGTCATAAAATTATAATTTTGTCACTAATTACTATTTTCAGGATATTGAAAAATTATAGGGACATTAACATTAAAAGTCACTTTAAAATGTTTTGTTCACATTAAATTACTCCCTTTCAGAGTATTTTCCAATACTTTTATGAAGCAATTTGCATTTATACTGAACCTGCCTTTCATATAATGTTCATATTTCCACTGGAATACTTATCCCATTTGAGTACATTTTTGTGAGGTTGAACAACAGAAAAATGATAGAGTTCAAATAAGGTAATGAATATTCCAAGAAACAGTGTTTATAGTGAATCTGACCAATAATTGGGGAACAATTTAAGGACAAAAATACTACTTGAAATTCCAAATAGATGATATGCTCTAATGATTTTCTCTTTATCTCCCAAGAGATTTATCTTGTTTCTTAGTCTTATCTAGGGAAATGCCCTACTTGACCCAGAAAGCTTGATCAACTAAAGTAGCTCAGTATGGCCTATTCATTTGCATAAGTAAGTACCTGTCACTCACAAATGCAGTGATTCATTACGATTAAAGTAGATAATGGTACTTGGAGTAGCAGAGAGATAGCAGCTGAGAAAGGAAACTGAAGTCCTCCAAATGGCTGCCAGTCTATACTGCCTTTGTGAACTTCCATAAAAATTACTAATCTGTTGATGCCTCAGTTGTATGATATCATACACCAAATACAATTTTTTGAATAAATGAAAATAACTCTTAATTCCCCAGCATAGATTTTTAAAATATAAAAACCTAATGTATCTAATTTTAAATAGGGTATACAATAATCAGTGTAGTTTATACAGTCTATATGACTTAGGTAGGCCAGTGTTTTTCAGGCTGTGCTATACAAACATCAGACTCCCTTGGTTGTTTGTTAAAAATACACATCATTGAAGTGGCCAAGATGGCAGAGTCAGAAGACCCTGCATTCACATCTTCCCATGAACGTACCAAAATTATAACTTTTTATAGAGCAACTCTTGATGAGAATTACCTAAAGATAGTAGAAAAAAATTTTTACAGCTAAAGATATAAAGAAGGAACCACAATGAGATGGGTAAGAGGAGTGGAGACACAATATAGTCAAGAACCACACCCCTGGGTGGACAACCCACAAACAGGATGATAATCATAATTGCAGATATGCTCCTTAAGGAGTGAGGGGTCTGAGCTCCAAATCAGGCTCTCCAGCCTGGAGTCCTACACCAGGAATACAAGTCCCCAGAATTTCTGGCTTTGAAGGTCAGAGGGGTTTGCATACAGGAGAGCCAGAAGGTTGTAGGAAACAGAGGCTCTAACCTTAACTAATGTAAAACCTCACACTCTCCAAGACTCAGCACAGAGAGAGTAACTTGAAAGGATCCTGGATCACACCCACTCACTGCTTTTGGAGAGTGTCCCAGAGAGGACAGAGGTAAATGGTATACCCCTGCAAAAATAGATGCTGTTGGCAGCCATTTTGGGGAGCTTGTTCTAACACAAGGACACTGGTGCTGGCAAAGGCCATTTTGTAGTCCTCCCACTAGCCTATTAGTGCTAGGGGCTTATGTGCCCACCAACCAGTGAGAACCAGCCCCAGGAACCCCAGAGCTCCATAGCCAGCTGTCACAGGATACATTGCCACCCATCAGTAGGCAAGCAACAGCCCTGGGACTCTCTGGACTAGGACACTAGCTGTGCTGGGACCCAGTCCCACCCTCCAGTGGGCTAGCAGCCACCGTATGAAGTAGGACCTGGCAGTCAACCAGATCAGGGTCAAGCCCTGCCTACCAGCTCACCTACATTAGTTGGCCCTGCCACAACAGAAGGGACCACACAACCCATTTAGGGGCCACCTTTAGAGCATATAGCTCTGGTGACCAGATGCGAGTGTGCTGCTGGGACCCATAGGACATATCCTACATAAGGCCACTTCTCCAAGATCAGGAAGCACCAAACCTAATACATACAAATAAAAACAGAGAGTTCAGGCAAAATGAGGCATCAGAAGAATATGTGAAGGAACAAATGAAGGAACAAAATGAAACACCAGAAGAACTAAGTGATGTAAAGTTAAGCAATTTACCCAATAAAGAGTTCATGGTAATGATCATAAAGATATTCAACAAATCTAGGGAAGAATGGATGAACACAGTGAGAATTTTAACAAAAAATTAGAAAATATAAAGAGGAACCAAACAGAAGCTGAATAATATAATAACTGAAATAAAGAATACTAGAAATAAAGAATACTAGAAGGAATCAACAGTAGACTAGATGATACAGAGGGATGGATCCGTGAACTTGAAGACAGAGTTATGGAAATCACTCAAACTGAATAGAAAAAAGAAAAAAAAAATTAAAATTAGCATAGTTTAAGAGACCTCTGGTATAACATCAAGCATACTAACATTTGCATTATAGGCTCCTGGAAGGCAAAGGGGGAAAGAAAGGGGCAGAAAACTTATTCGAAGAGCTAGTAGCTGAAAACTTCCCTAACTTGGGAAAGGAAATTGACATCCAGATTTGGGAATCACAAAAAGTCCCAAACAAGATCAACCCAAAGAGGTCACCACCAAGACACATTGTAATTAGAATGGCAAAAATTAATGATGAAGATAGAATCTTAAAAGCAGCAAGGGAAAAGCAACTAGTTAAGTACCAGGGAACTCCCATAAGACAAACAATTGACTTTTCAGAAGAAACTATGCCAAAATGGAGTGGCAAGATATATTTAAATTGTTGAAAGGAAAAAAAAAAAACTATAACCAAGAATACTCTAATAGGCAAGGCTACCATTCATATTTGAAGGAGAGATAAATGTTTTACATTTTTACAGATAAGCAAAAGCTAAGAGTACAGAACCACTAAACCAGCTTTACAAGAAATGATAAAGGGACTTCTCTAAGTGGGAAAGAAAAGACCACAACTAGAAATATAAAAATTATAAAAGAAAAAAATCACAATGGTAAGGGCAAGTATACAGCAAAGGCAGTATATAAACTACTTGTAAAGCTAGTAGGAAAGTTTAAAAAAAAAAAGTAGGAAAAGTAATATATCCACAATAAGTAGTTAAGGCATACACAAAACAGAAAGGTATAAAATATGATATTGAAAACATTAAGTGTCAGGGGAGAGTAAAAATTCAGGGTTGTTAGAACATGTCTGAACTCGTTTTATGAAGCCAACATCACCCTGCCCCAAATCAGACAAAGACACCACAAAAAAAGGAAATTGCAGCCCAATATAACTGATGAACATAGGTGCAAAAGTCCTCAACAAAATACTAGCAAACTGAATTTAACAATACATGAAGAGAATCATACATCCTGATCAAGTGGGATTTACCTCAAGGATGCAAGGATGCTTCAATATCCCCAAATCATTCAGTGTGATATACAACATTAACAAACTGAAGAATAAAAATCATATGATGATTTAAATAGAAGCAGAAAAATCCTTTGACAAAATTCAGCATTCATTTATGATAAAAACTCTCAACAAAGTGGGTATAGAGGGACCCTACTTCAACATAATAAAGGCCATGTATGACAAGTCTATGTAACATAGTATTGGAAATCCTAGGTACAGCAATCAGATAATAAAAAGAAATAAAAGAAATCCAAATTAGAAAGGAAGAAGTAAAACTGTCACTGTATGCAGATGACATGATACTATATACAGAAAATTCTAAAGATGTCATCAAAAAACTATTATAGCTAATAAATGAATTCAGTAAAGTTGCAGAATATAAAATTAATCTCTGAAATCTGTTGTGTTTCTATATACTGACAATGAACTACCAGAAAGAGAAATTAAGAAAACAATCCTATTTACAAATCCATGAAAAATAATAAAATACCTAGGAATAAATCTAACCAAAGAAGAAAAAGGCTTATACTCTGGAAACTATAAAATACTGAAAAAAGAAATTGAAGATGACACAAACAAATGGAAAGATATACTGTTCTTGTGGTTTAGAAGTATAATTGTTAAAATGACCATACTACCCACACCAATCTACATATTTAGCACAATCCCTATCAAGATGACAATGACATTTTTCAGAGAACCAGAACAAATATTCTAAAATTAGTATGGAAACACAAAAGACCCCTAATAATCAAAACAATTTTGAGAAAGAAAAACAAAACTGAAGGTATCACATTTACAGATTTAAAACTATACTACAAAGCTACAGTAATCAAAACAACATGGTACTGGCATAAAAACTGACATATATATCAATGGAATAGAATAGAGCTCAGAAATAAACCCACACTTATTTGTCCATTAATCTACAACAAAAGAGTCACAAATATAGAATGGGGAAAAGACAGCTTCTTTAATAGATGGTGCTGGGAAAACTGGACAGCTACATACAAAAAAATCAAATTGGACTACTTTTTCATACCATATACAAAAATAAACTCAAAATGGATTAAAAATTTAAATGTAAATCTGAAACTGTAAAACTTCTAGAAGAAAACCAGGCAGTACAATCTCTGACATCAGTCTTAGTGATATTTCTTTAGATATCTCTCTTCAGGCAAGGGAAACAAAAGCAAAAGTAAATAAATGGGACTATATCTAATTAAAAAGCTTTTGCACAGGAAGAAAAACTATCACAAAATGAAAAGGCAGCCTACTGCATCAGAAAATATATTAACAAACAATATATCTGATAAGAGGTTAATATACAATACAAAATATACAAAGAACTCGTGTAACTCAACATCAAAAAAAATCAGATTAAAAAAAGAACAGAGGACTTTAACAGACATTTTTCCAAGTAAGACATACAGATGGTCAACAGATACATGAAAAAATCTTCAACATATCTAATTATTAGGAAAATGCAAATTGAAACCACAATGAGATACCACCTCAAACCTGTCAGAATTGCTATTATCAAAAAAAAAAAAAAAGACAACAAGTAACAAATGTCCATGAGGAGGGGATCATTTTTACACTGTAGGTGAAACATAAATTGCTACAGCCAATATGGAAAACAGTACCAAATTTCCTCAAAATATTTCATTAAAAAGAAATACCAAAGCTTTAGCAATTCTACTTCTGGGTAATTATCCAAAAAAAACAAAACATTAATTGCAAACGATATATGCATCCTTATGTTCACTGCAGCATTGTTTACAGTAGCCAAGATATAGAAACAACCTAAGTGTCTATTGATAGACGAATGATAAAGATGTGTTATATGTATATATATACACACATACATATATAATAACATAATATATATGTAATGGAATATCAGTCATATGAAAGAATAAAATCTTGCCATTTGCAGCAACATGTATGGACTTTATTATGCTAAGTGAAATAAGTCAGACAGAGATAGACAAATACCATATGATTTCGCTTATATGTGAAATCTAAAACAAAACAAGTGAACAAACATAACAAACAATAACAGACTCAAATATACAGAAAACAAACTGGTGGTTGCCAGTTAGGAGGGGGATAGAGGGATGAGTGAAATAGGGGAGGGAGATTAAGTGGTAGAAACTTCCAGTTATACAATAAATGTGTCATAGGAATAAAATATGCAGCATGGGGAATATAGTCAATAATATTGAAAAAAAATTAAAAGGCTGTGAAAAAATACAAAATAAAATAAAGTTAGAAAACAAACACGCACATACACACACACACACACACACAAAATGCACATTGTTCTTCCTCATACCTACCCACTGAATCATAATTTCTGAGACGAGGACCACAGTTTTTAGCTAAACTCTGAAATGTACTATTAACGCAACCTAAAAGGTTGAAAACCTCTGACTGATGATCCTCATTAAAAACTGCCCCTATAATTTATTCAATAAAGACAGTAATTCTTATAATGTACAAAGCTGTTGTCTCTCACTGTCCTAAGTTATCTGTGCAACTTCTAGTTCACACACCATGATCCACTGAGATCTCCCGTAAGAGACCCTGCTGAGGGAGCAGGGTTGACTCGTATTTCCATCTGCTGCCCCGCTGGACTCACTATCAAGTTTGCATTGAGGCCATGCTCCCTGAGGGCTGCTCTCAGGAGGGTACAAAGGCAAGCCCATTCCTGCAGGAGATAGAATTCCCTGAAAGGCAACTTTGGCTTAGCGGGTCCCTAAGACAATCCTGCCTGAAAATTTCTTATGTCCTCCCTGTAGTCTGAGACAATTCCTAACTTCCTTCATTGCCCCTTTACTTCTATTAAGTGTCAAATTTGAGGCCTGTACTTCTGCTCTTTCATGTCTATCTTTTTCAAGCTTTTCCTGAATAAATCTCTTGCATGTCTAATTGCATCTTGGGTCTGCGTCACGGAGGAAAACACACACACACATACGCACACACAGAATATAGTGTATATATAATGTATACAATATAATGTCTTATAAAGTACATATATCATCATCTTCATTTAAGCAACTTGTCCAACGTCCCACAGGTACTAAGTGACGGAGATGAAGAACAAGCCCAGTAACATCTGACTTCTAAGTCTCCAAGTCCATGCTTTTTTCACTAGACAATGTTGCTTCCTCTTTTTGAGCATTAATCCTGCATTTAAGTTGACAATTGAAAACTTCACAGTAAATAAAATCACAAGAGTCCTCTCAGCCCCTGAAAAAACGCCTTCCTAAGCATAAGCCTCTGCATTTCAGAATCAGTGACAAATGGGAGCAGGCCATTCTGCTTTCTGTCTGACCTTGATCCATTTTTCTTCACCAAAGGCCTCCATGACGGATCTATGCCCTCTGAAACATCTGGAAAAAATATTCTGGGTATCTCTGAGTATTTCTACCATATGTCCACAAATCTTAAATCCATTTTAACAGATTATAGAAAATTATACTCTGAGAAAAGGAGGTTCTTATGGAACTTAGAAGGGTAATTGCAAGAAGTCAGGTTTAGAGCAATAGGGAAGATTCTGACAGAGGCAGTCCTTCAATCTGCAATCTCTATAGAGGTGACAGGCAGAGTGCTTGATGGCAAAACCCTCAATGATGGATAATTCTATGATTGTCTTATGCAGAGTCAAAATGGCAGCTGGTTTGGTAACATGTTGTAAAAGGTGCTTCAACTTCTTTCCTGCTGCTATACAGAAACCTCTCATTTTTTTTCTCTTCAGGAGTGACATGCTGAAAAAAACTGTGATGCATCTAGAACTCTTTTGACAGCATTTTATTACATCAAGCAATTAAGCACACACACACATACACACCCCACCCCCCACACACACACGTTCTTAATGTGGTGAAATTTAACTTTTAATACAATACAATATAAAAATGGTATAAAAATGTTTATATCACAAGACTGTGTGAGCTTTACATTTTATAACTTCATCATAGTGTAGCAAGTGGTAAACAGAAAGCTGTTGTATCAATTTTTTTTTTTTTTTTTTTTTTTTTTTTTTTAAAGAGTTACTTTTTTTTTTTTTTTTTTTTAAGAAATTCACGTTCTTTTTTTTTTTTTTTTTTTTTTATTTATTTATTTATTTATGACTGTGTTGAGTCTTCGTTTCTGTGCGAGGGCTTTCTCTAGTTGCGGCAAGTGGGGACCACTCTTCATCGCGGTGCGCGGGCCTCTCACCATCGCGGCCTCTCTTGTTGCGGAGCACAGGCTCCAGACGCGCAGGCTCAGTAATTGTGGCTCACGGGCCCAGTCGCTCCGTGGCATGTGGGATCTTCCCAGACCAGGGCTCGAACCCGTGTCCCCTGCATTGGCAGGCAGATTCCCAACCACTGCGCCACCAGGGAAGCCCCTGTTGTATCAATTTTTGACCCATTCCAAGCAGTGAAAGTAGCTCTAAAATGCTTTTGTTACCTTGCAGGAGAAAACATTAGATTTCAGCACCTTGATTAAACTAATTTAGCCAGAATGTCCTTGTAAAAATGGATATAGGATACATTACACTTTTTTATTGGTTAAAACAACAATATGAGAATGTGTAATGTATAGAATGAATACTTGAAAGTGAGCACTAACTAAACCCATTTTTAAGAGCAGAGAGATTCTGATCATACTTTTATTTAATGCACAACTGGTATTCTGATATTGGGGTCACGTGTAAGCAAGGCACACTTTTAAATGTAATGGCGCCTCTTTTCTCACCTTCTAGCTAATTTTCTTTTCTTATTTTTCCCAGAATCACATTAATGTTATAAAGAGTATCGGTCTATTAATCAAAGTTTGCTCCTCTTTTGTACACCTGAATTAAAGTTATACTAAGGAAATAACCTGGAAGTTAACCTTAGGTTTTGCTTTTAATACTCAGAAGAATTCTTCCTATTTCAAAGATATAAAAGATTCTGAAGGTTCTCAAGTGGCCATTCAAGAGTTAGCGCATGCTACTGATGATGACTTGGGAACACATACAGAAAGAAGTATATACTTTGGCAATATATTTGAAGAAACTAGAAGTTACAGAGGTAACTCCCACAGGTAACCCATCCTCTCCCCGCACCCTCTGCAAACACACACACTCACAACAAAAAGGACGTACACATTTCAACATATCAGGCTTCCAAACCTCAGCATTTTCACTATTTCCTCAAGTGCTAATATGTAAGAAGGTAGGAAAAGGTCAAGGATGAGTTAGGGGGTATAGTTTTTAGATAAGAAAAAGGAACATAATCGTGTGTTCCCAACTTCCAGGGAATAGTACATAAGACAGGAAGCAATGCCTTTGAGAAGACTTATTTCTGCCTCTGATTTTTAGATGGGGAATAAATTCTCTCATTAATGTCCATATCAAACATCAGTTACCAAAGAAAGGGCAGCAGGATTGAGATACTGACATCCCGCCACAGTCGCCTTCTCCTCTCTGTTTCAGAGGCGTGAAAATCTGGGTATTTGCACAGGAATTAGACATTTTCTCCCAGCACCAAACAGGAGCTGAAGATACAGAGATGCCTCTGTATTAGAGGGGAATGTTTCTGGAAAGAACATCAACAAAGAGTTCAATTCAATGGGTAGTGGGTGATATATATAGTAAAATAGGCAGGATTTGCACAAGAGGCAAAGATTATAATACAAGCCAAGGAAATGATTCTTTTTAAATGATTCGCTGCAAAAGAAGAGGCCTGTATTTGTGGGTTTTCATGTAAAGATATTTTATAAGAATGGTTAAATATAAATAAGGCCCCCTGCCAAACAACATGCAGTATACTAGTTTCTTTGTATAAAAGACTGTATGTGCTTGAATATGTATGTTGTTATGAAGAAAGATTCTGAAAGGACTCATGAGGAACCATTAGCAACTGTTATCTCTGGGGTATGAGATTATGTTAAGCCCCTAAGATCAGTACAGACAGAGTCTACTCTGACCAATGCATGTAGTAATTGAGGGCTGGGAACATATGTATATGATGTATTTATTTCATCTCCCCATCACACAGTAGGTACTCAAATTGCTGTTGCCCAAGAACAAATATTAGTCTTTTCTCTACTTGTAAACCTAGGGAATAACATCTCTGATGGTGTCCTTTTCAAAAATGATAAATGACTGGCTTAGTGGTGAAAAATGATAATGCAACTGAAAACAGAAACTTGATTCTCTTGTCACCATTTGCTTTTTTTAATAGTAAACTCATGTGAGGGCACATCTGTGATTTAAATCCTATTTTCTCACGTGTGATAAAATTTCAGCAATTATGATCAATTTTAACTCCCCAAGTTTTGGCAAATGTCATGTCAAAATTCTAGGTAGATAGCATAGTAGGCTTGAGAACAACACAAATAACCACTGGCATTAAACCAAAATAAAGTTTTTCAGTTAATATGTTTATGGATGTGGATGGAGAAAGCTGTTCCTCTGCCGTGTGCACACATGTGCGTGTGTGCGTGTGTGTATGTGTGAGAAAGAGAAAAAGAAAGAGGTGTCAGAGCTGAGAAACTAACCTGGATCTGGATCTCTCTACTACTCACTCCACCTGAAACACTGAACAATTCAGTTTGTAGTGGCTTATTTAGGAAGTTGCTTGAATGGTATAATAAAAATCATCTAAGGAAAAGCACACTCCAGCATAATTTTTTGAGCCAAAATAGCATGTGTAAGAGCATCTTCCCAGCACAGTCATGAATCTAAATCATGTGCTAATGGGGTAGTCTATACAAAAGAATTAGAATAGATTATTTTGCTGTAAAGATCATAGTACAAAGTGAAATACACCATTTGTTTAGTAAATACCAGCTTCAATTTACTCAATAATGTATTTAATCAATGTCCCAATCCAATTAGTATCGTTTTATTTCTTCCTGTAGGAAGCCCATGCAAATGTATGACATTCAATAATCAAAATATTTTATGGTAATTTAATATGCCATCATATTTATCCATTCAAAGTCAAAATGAAAAAGTTATACATTTTTTGAGGGAGAACTATAAATGTGTACAATTACAGATTTGAAAATAATTTATTAATATATGTTTATATACTTTTTAATCATGAAAATAGTGATAATTCCCACTTACAAATATAATTTATATTGGCTTCATATTTTTTAGATGAGCAAGAAGAATAGCTATGAAGAAAGACATTATCTGCTTTTGAATATAAAGATTCATGGTAATGTTATCCTGTAATCTCATAATTTATACCAAGTATATCAGGCCTATGATATCTACAGGATATGCTTTGAAAGTCAAATGACTATAGACTTACACATAAAATGATAATATCTGGATAACATGAATAATGCAAGAGTGTACGTGGAAATGTTCACATTAAATTTATCTGAATTGCCTTTGCCATAGTGAATGCCCTTTAAATCCTTTCATTCCTAGGCCAGGCAACAACAACTCTATGAAGGTTTTGGTCTGAGTCTTCTACTCTCTTTATCTGGGTTGACCTAGTTTTAAATTTCAGAACATCAAATCTAGGAATTTAAAGTATAAGTAAATTTTTGCATAAATTGTGTAACCTCATCTTGCCTAAAATCAAAGGAGAAAGAATGTTTTAAAAAGATAGAAGTCATAAAGAAATCTTGGTTTCTTCCCTACCTTGTCTTTCTGGTTAATCCATTCTTTAATACCTTCCTGGACTGGAAAACATGATCTTGAAGTTTGTGAACTAATAATATTTTTTTAATCAATGATTATTCAATATGCTTATTACATGGTGCTCCTTAAATCTACAAAGCTTTTTAAAACGATTTTTTGCCCCCTGACCTTATTACCCCCTAAAACGGTACTGCCTGGGAATATCTTCCACCTGCTTCGACATAATACATATCACTTGCCAAGGTCAACTGCAATCCAAGATAAAAGGTGAAAAGTATGAAGCCTCCAAATGAAAGACTCAGTGGCCTCATCTATCAAAAAATATTGATTGGTTTGATAATAATTCTGTTAGTGTGAGACAATGGTTATTTTGGAAGGAGCTTTCCTAAAGTACAAGGCAATATTTATAGTGAAGTCCTTTGAAATTGACTGGGGGCATTGAAGTCTTGTGTGATAGATTTTGATCAATGCCTACACAACTGTCTCCTCCTCATTTTCATATTCTGTGCTAAGAAAATTCTAGGAGGTAACTTAATCTCAGGGAGGGCAAACCCTATGTTATCCTAAAGGGGTAAATTATGATTATTCTAAATGAATCATTACAATTTCTTTCCTCTTGAACAGAGATTTTCCCTTAATTAAAGTCAGCTAGGTGGGATTTCATGGAAATATGTTGCTTTATTGATAAAGAGGTACAAACATAAGGAAAAAGTTAAGAGCATTTAGAGATACCAGTCCAGCCATTGTAGAAAAAATAACATTAGCTGCCTACTTTAGGACCTCTTCTTATGTGAAACTAATAACTCAATTTCTTTAACCAACTGTATTTGGATTTTCTTTCACTTGCAGCTGCAAGCATTTCTAGTTTGTTCACTTTGTAATTTGTTCATCACTTGAGTGATTTGTCCTTAAGCTTGAAATTGATCTTGATATTGCATCTTGAGCTCCTTGTACTGTTCATCTTGGTCAAATCCTTTCAGAGGTTCTCATTGTGATAAGTAATTGTTACACTCTGAAAGGTCTACAAAAGTTTGACAGGTAGTATAAATAAGTGAAGTATGCAAGAATAAAAAAAATATTAAAAATGACGAGTACCAAGGTTAACTGAAGAGAGAATAACGTATCTATGAAGGCCAGTCATCGTTTGCCTGAGGAAATGCCATCTCAATATGCCAATATTGACAGATCTTCCAAGTTTTCAAGAGAAAAATGTATGGATTTGTATGTTAAATTTGGATTTGTATGTCACCATTTAACATTTGTATGTTAAATGGTGACAACTAATTTGTTTTTGAATTTTTTAGCCAATATTTGAACCAACACCATGAGGGTCAACCTAACACATCTGTGGGTGGGCCAGATTACTATTTTGGAGTTAAATTCTTTAAACAAGAAGACAAAGACAATGTCACTCTTGATATATCTCACTTTGGCAAAGTGATGTAACATGCAGCTTTCTTTGATCGTTTTTCCTGGTTCAAGACAACTACATAAATAGATCTTAAATTATACCAGGCCATAATAAGTTCAACAGAAAGTCTGAACCAGCTGCAACCCCATATTTAGCTTTTTCACATTCCTTTAAATAAGCTTTAAAGTTGATTCTCATTTCAACTGAAAAGTTGAGAAATAAAATAGGTCATAGGCTAAGCAGACGGCTAGTGAGAACTTCACGGATAAAAAGCAAAAATAGGGGTCAGTTTCTGCATGAAGAGCAGTTAGAAAATGAAGCAGATATTTCTGTGATGTAAAGTGCAGTAGGGACTCTCTTGATCTGTTTCGGTAACGTGCTATGCATATTCTGCTAAGCACGGTTTTAAGCACGTTTTGTGTGTATCATATATTTCATTATCGCTGTCAGATCTGAAAAATGTTTCAGAGGTGCAATGACAATAATGATGTTAAAGAAATTGATGTGATGAGAATGAAAACTTCTAACTGGGCCAAAGGATAAAGTCAGCTAACTTTAGCCATTGGATTGATATGCATACTATATACAATGATGGGTTTTCTTTAATCTTTACACATAGCTCACTATTTAATGAACTGTAATTCACAACTGTGTAAAAAGCCTCTGTAATTATGTATTATTATACACACATGCTATTACTTAGTGCAGTGGAGTTTCACTGTTGCCTAACTAGCATCTATTCTCTTTCATTCATTTTCTTGATAGCATTTGGACTTTCCCAAGAAAATTTTCTCTCCCACTTTTTGTATGACTAAAATGATTTGAGTGGGATTGATTCCACCAAAGCTGCATGAATGGACTTGATTTCTATGTACATCATACAGAGGACATGCAGAGGATGTTATACTGAACATCACCACAGTGCCTGGCTCAGGGATGGTGCGTTGTAGGAAAGAACATTACAGTTGGGAGACGAGTATATGTAAAGATTGCAGCAAGAAGCAGTATGATGTACTCAAAGATACACTTCATCAAATGTCCCTGGGGCATAGATAGTGAAGAAAGACAGCGGAGAAAGACAAAGCCAGAGATGCAAGCATAATACAGAGCTTTTGAATCACCATAAATCTTGAAAAAGATTGGACTTTGTCCTAATGTGGTGTCATTGATTGATTTTAATGATTGGAATGGTCATATTTATGGTTTTTTAAAAAATCATCTTAGTTCCTGTGTGGAGAATGAACAAGAGAGGAATTGGCAGGCCTTGGCAGCAGAAAGACCAATCAGGAGCCTACTGTAGCAATACAGGTGAAAGATGATAGAGATTCTGAGGAGTGTGGTATTGGAGGGATATAATTAATAGATGTGGTCCAGCGGCACATAGAAGTCAATATTTATAACGTATCACAGGACTGGTGGATAAGTTTGTAAGATCTCAGTAACAGAAAAGGTCATCTTGAAGTGAAGGGATAAGGAAAGAATATATGGAAGATAAGATCTTTGAACTAAACAATGAAGAATAGAAAAGTCTGATAAAAAGAGATGGAGATCAGAGAAGCAACATCTGCGAGCACAGTTAGTAAGAAAGGAAAAGACTAATAGTTTGGGGCAGTTAGAAGAGTAATTACGCACAAAGGGAACATTTAATGCAGACATAGAAAACAGTGTCGGAAAGTCAGATCTGGGTTTATTGTGTCGGCCTTGATGCCTGGTTGACTTGTTTGTACATTATTCAACAGAAGGCATTGGACCATTTAAGGTTTTCAGGAAATCAATTTATCCAAACAAAGCTATGCTTTAATAGTATGTAACTGGCTGTAGTAAGGAAATAATTTCTCCAGTCCCAGCTAAGGAAAGGATTAAAAGGGCCTTAGTAAGTCTTTGCAGTGGAAATGCAGAGAAAGCATTAGGTTGGTTTGCTGATATCAAAACAACTGGATGAGTGATGGTGATAGGAATACAAAGATAACTGAAACCTCAAGGTTTGTTAGTTAGATGGGTAATAATACTGTTAACAGAAACAGAAAAATTAAGAGAATATTCTGGTAAAAGAAAAGGATAATTGTAAAACTATTATAAATTTGTTATATGATGTCACTGCCTTGTTTCCATAGAATCAAGCAACACTAATTGTAACTGAGATGGGAACAAACACTGTTTTTAAATGAATAATAGTTACTTTAAAGTGCACATGTGTTTATATTGTGGACACATCCACCATGGTTATGTCATTTATGGTGAGTATTTTAAATGTGTCTAATTACTGACCTCCCTCCACTTTCCGTCATTAGATGGTAAATGCCTAGAGGACAGGAATTCTGTCTTCTTTAGAGTCACTAATGTTGGTAATAAAAAAGGTCTTGAGATTTGTTGAGGAAGCAGCTATAGCTCCTCATGGCATCACTGACTTTTTGACACTGAGGTTTGAAGAATATCCCCAGAATGTTGTCTTTCTCTCTGTACTTTTGTGTCCTAATTTGTCTATTTGACTAACTCTTTTTTCAACTCTTTCATGTATGTATTTTCAACACAATGCCAGCAAAAGAAGAAGTTATGTCGACCCCAGTTACCTGAGGAATCATTGGAAGCTGTTCTTTCATTCTTTGTTGATTATATTATCATAACTTTATTCCACTTTCCTAGTTTGTAAGAAGAATCTAGTGTACAGAAGAAAACTTGCTTTAAGGACCCAAGAAGACCTAAATATCTAAATTGTGATTTTAAAACCATACAGAGCAAAAGAATTAGATTAGATGATTATAACCTTCAGCACATTTCCCCCCCAAATTTTCTAATATGGATTTCTAAATTCCAGGTACTTTTGAGTTGCCTTATAATTTAATTCACTCTGGTAAATTGATATTTCTTGTTGGTTTTGTTCTAGCTGATCAAGATTTTATTGTGTAAAAGTTAAAATGACTTATTTACTCAAGTACTGTTTTCAAGACTTATTGGGTTATTAAGTAAAATGCATTTGAACAATGAAACATAAAAGAAATAGATTTTATTCTAATAAGTAAAGATGCTATTTCTACTCAAGGCTATTAAGGGAGTGCTTTTCTTACATGTAAAGAAATATAAAATATGCCTGCTCCCCTAACATTTTTCCCTAATAAAATCATTTATAAGCCATTTTTAGAAAAGCATATCTGATGTGGACTTACAAAACAAATTTAGAAATGGCAAATGAGATAAGGCATTGTGTTTTCTTTTCAGTATAAGCTACTAATATATCATGGAAGCCTTAAATATTCTCATGTACAAAGGGACTTTTTCAAAGATCTTTAAGTTCTAATAAAAATGATTTCAGTGCTGTAACTCTGCAAAAGCATCCTTCCAAAATGGCTTTATATGTTACAGCCAGACAGCTTTTAAAATAGTTCTCCAATTATTTAACAAAATGAAAGATGAAGAATGACCTCACTGGGAATGTTATCATTCATGTCTTCCTCAGAGTTTTTCTGTAAGGCAATACTGGGATGGAAATGGCTATAAGGTGACATTTGGTGTCAGGGATAAAGGGTAGAATGAAGAACTAAAAATGAGTCAAGGAAAGAATATCAAATTACAAGGTTCTCAAAGGCTAGGGTCAAACTTTCCAAGGACTTTATAATCATTTCCCATAAGGTTTAGCAGATATTAGTAAGAGCTAATAATTCATGTTCAAATTAAATTGCATGTAGATGTGATGAAGCTGCAACATTGCAAACAGAACAGGAAGAGCTGGGAAAGACCTGTAGTCTTGCAATAGTGAAACAGGTAAAACATCTGTCTTCCCCAAAATTTTCATGCTCTCTGCTATACCATCCCGCTTTGACAGGTCTTCCAAAAGATTTAGACCTTTAGTTCCTCAGACAACATTCCCCAAGCCCTTTACTATCTGCAAAGAAAGGAGTTGAATGCAAGTGATACTCTGCTAGTCTTTAAGAGGTTCAATTATCAGTGTCTTCCTTTTTATCCTACCACTCCACCTATATTTTATCAGAACCATGATTATTTCATTCACTTTAATGAGAGTAGATAATCCTCTTAGTTATACCACTGCCAGGATGCAAGATAAATGAGGAGTAAGAATGCTGAAGAGAAAAGAAAAAAAAAAAAATAATAGTGTGGATAACCCCCAAATGAATGGGAGGGAAGGAAATACATCTCCTATCCCATCGCAAGGGAACCATGGATGCATTAAAGGTTTTATAATAGTTTATCCAGATTGAGGACACCTAACAAATACAAATTCAGGATGCTCTACCTACATGAATGAAAATACATATAAACATACATATATACACAAAATATGCATACTTAATATTGGTTTAGAACAGAGCTTGATAATCAATTTACTTATTTCAATTTTAACTAAAGAAATGTTCATCTGATTGGAAACAGCCAGTCAGATAGGTCCTGGCTGTTTTACCTTTGATATGTTTCAGTGATCAGTTGGGAAGGGAGGGGATGGAACCCATCAGTGCCATTGCCTCTCAGAAGTGGAAAAAAAACCTAAAGAAAAAAAATGAAACCAAGCCCCAGTGCAGGTCTAAGAGGTCATTCCTAAAGTTAGGGATTACTCAGAGCTTCTTTTTGCCCCTTTTTCCATTTGCAAATAAAAAGGGTATTAGCAAGGTCAAGATGGATTGGAAAAGCCCTGAGTACCAAGTATGAGAACATGGAAGATAGGGGATCAAGACACCAACTTTCACGGCTAGTCCTGGGTTAGAGGGGGAAAAGGAGACCCTGTAGTTTCCTGTGATCTTGCCCAGCTCATTAGTCCCAGAGGTGCCACACAGAGGCAAACACTCGGCAGTAACAAATAGGCAGCTTTGCCTGATATCGAAAACTCATGTGCTCTTTGTAAGCCTGCAAGTGATTGAGGATTTGGGGACTCATGCTTCTATTTCTACACAACAAACTTCAGAGACTGAAAATAATCAGCAAGCAGATTAAGTCCTTCTGAACCTCTTCCACACTCCACTTTCCAACATTCTTGCCACACCAAGTATCTCACTGCTCTGTACACATGCTGGGGCCTTTCATGACTCTCGTTCTGTATGTGCCTTAAGGCATCTCCCCACTTTAGTTTTTAAACCCTAGAAAATTCCTTCAAGGTACAGTTTTGATGTTCTTTTCTGGGAATTCTGAGCTATCTTGGCTCTTGAAGATCAATCCTTGTTCCATTTATTATAATTCTTCTAATTATACAAATTTCCCCTCTAGAGTATGAACACTTCAAATGAAAAGCAGGAATTATATGCAACTATTTTTATTCTTAATTCCTAGCACATTTCTTGATATTCAATTATTTGAAAATGAATGAGTAGATGTATGGGAAAAATGCAATATAACTAGTATTTGAAAGGAACTAAGATACATGTGTCCTTTTTAAATTTTTTGGAGGGAATATAATTTTTCCCTCTCCTAATGATATGGAATATTTTAAAGAATAATGTAAAAAAGTCCTTGAGAATTCAGAGACCTAATATCTAGGTCAAACTCTGCTACTACATAGCTTTATGTCATTTGACTGTCTGGGCCTCAATTTCCCAGCAATAAATCAGGGTGTTCTAAGTCCTTTGTAACATAAAAACGCTGTGACTTCTTGATAACTCTTCCTATTTTCGCCATTCAATTCACCTCTGGCAGCAGGTGAAGAACATTTTGTACCTCTTTAAATGTGGAACCCCAAGTTTAAGGTGTCATATGCTTGGATATCACACGTTACATTGCCCTTAAGTAGGAACTGGTCGGAATACACTTGGCCTAATTTGGCTCTGATCCAGAAAATAAACCAGACCTAAACTGATCCAGGCTGAAAACTTCTAAGCAGAGTTCTACACTTGATTTGAGAAAAGGTCTTAATAAATAGTTTTTGGATGTATGGTTAAATTTTGCACTAGAATGAATTCTGGGACAAGTACAAAATAATCCCCTATGTGAGGTTTACAAGCTTGACCAAGTTGTCTTGTATTTCCTATTGCTTCTTTTGAGATTACACTCTCATACCTAAATTTTAAAGATGTGAGTGCTTAGGAATTAATCTGAAGTAAATGGGAAACTTGGTGTCAGCATTAAAGAACCTATAGAAATAGCAATTGTTTATCTTCATCTTTTGTTGAAGATGAACAACAATCTTAAGCAATAAAGATAAGCAATTTCTTATCTTCATCAGTTGTTCTTCATCATCAACACCTGTGTGTCGGGTAGCCCAGGAAGTTTAAATATAAAAATAAGAAATTAAAACAATAACAACAAATACCTGTAATTCCAGAAAGCTGACTATATTGATAACTTCCTAAGGATTATTTAATATTCTGTAAATGAACCCCATAAAAGAATTTTTATTTTTATTATTGTTTCTGTGACATAATATTATAAATACTTAAAAGCACATTATACTTTCTTTCTCAGTTTTCACCATTTCACACTTTCAGGAAAAAAATAAGCATGTGAGAGTTACTGTTTCTTCAGCTTTTTTTTTTCTCTTTACCTACACAGTGGGGGGTAAATGCTTTGGATTTTTTCAAATAATTAATTTTTCCCCGTTGACGATGCAACTGTTAAATAAAAACCCATTTAATATTAATATGTCACTTGCATAGCAGGCATTCAAATAAACACAGTGACTACTTTCCCCTACTGGTTCTTGGCAGTCAGGTTTCATCTCTTAATTCTTTGTTTTAAGTAGAAAGGATATTAATCAGATACTGATGCTCCCTGAAGGGATGTTGAGAACTGTTTATAGCAGTAGTCACATTTCCAAGTGCACCTGCAAGTCATAACTTGTGTTCCTTGATGTAAGAGAAATGTATCCTTTTTACAGAGTGCCTACTGCTTTCTACTACATTCTAGGTATGGCAGGAAAAATAAATGAAAGAAAAAAATAGTATCTGTCTTCAGGGAGCTTATATTTGATGGTGGAAATACAGCGTCTAATACTGCGGGGGTAAGTTTCCAATTGCATAGTCCAGAAGACAGGAGAGAAAGTTTTCCTGGAGAAGTTGTACTTAGCTGAAATGAGTGAACTTCTATGTGTCTGCCTGTTTTTACCTGAGAGTTTATTGTTTATTGTCAGCATGTTTGTGAACAAAATTATGATGGCCAGCTCTCCCCAACACCAGTTCAATTCAGAATTTTCATGAATATCCACAGTTTTGGCTTCCTGAGCTTTGTTCATTTACTGAGCTGCTTCTGAGACCTGTCAAAGGGACAAAGTGGACCCCTTATTCTTTGACAGGGTGAAAGGCTAAGATTTGGCTCAGCTCGTATAATTTTTCAAATGGACTGGATTTTCGGGTGGGTCCACTTAGTGTTTGCTACCTGACATGACCACAAAAACCACAGATACTGTCTGGTAAGACTTCACCTTCATTTCTCCTTCCATGAGATTTTGCTGGGATCAAGACCACACTCTGATTCAATGCCCCTTGAGTCACAGGAGATGTCATCTCTGTTCTTCCAGTAAATTCTTAAGACTTTTCTGCCCTCTGAGTGAGGTCTAAAAGCACCGGTGGGTCATGAACAATGCAAAGGAATAGAATATGTGTGCCTTCCACTTCATGCCAAAGTCACTTAAACAATTTGATAAAACTGGCACAAACATTTCATAAAGGGAATATAAAGTTCACTTAATCCTTTTAAAGAATCAATATTGTGAAACTGACTATACAACCCAAAGCAATCTACAGATTCAATGCAATCCGTATCAAATTACCAATGGCATTTTCTACGGAACTAGAACAAAAAATCTTAAAATTTGTATGGAGATACAAAAGACCTCGAATAGCCAAAGCAGTCTTGAGGGAAAAAAACAGAGCTGGAGGAATCAGACTCCCTGACTGCAGACTTATACTACAAGGCTACAGTAATCAAGACAATATGGTACTGGCACAAAAACAGAAACATAGATCAATGGAACAAGGTAGAAAGCCCAGAGATAAACCCACGCACTTATGGTCAACTAATCTATGACAAAGGAGGCAAGATATACAATGGAGAAAATACAGTCTCTTCAATAAGTGGTGCTGGGAAAACTAGACAGCTACATGTAAAAGAATGAAATTAGAACACTCCCTAACACCATACACAAAAATAAACTCAAAAGGGATTAGAGACCTAAATGTAAGACCAGACACTATAAAACTCTTAGAGGAAAACATAGGAAGACACTCTTTGACATAAATCACAGCAAGATCTTTTTTGATCCATCTCCTAGAGTAATGGAAATAAAAACAAAAATAAACAAATGGGACCTAATGAAACTTCAAAGCTTTTGCACAGCAAAGGAAACCATAAACAAGATGAAAAGACAACCCTCATAATGTGAGAAAGTATTTGCAAATGAAGCAACTGACAAAGGATTAATCTCCAAAATTTACAAGCAGCTCATGCAGCTCCATACCAAAAAAACAAACAACGCAATCCAAAAGTGGGCAGAAGACCTAAATAGACATTTCTCCAAAGAAGACACACAGATGGCCAAGAAGCCCATGAAAAGCTGCTCAACATCACTAATTATTAGAGAAATGCAAATCAAAACTACAGTGAGGTATCACCTCACACCAGTTAGAATGGGCATCATCAGAAAATCTACAAACAACAAATGCTGGAGAGGGTGTGGAGAAAAGGGAACCCTCTTGCACTGTTGGTGGGAATGTAAATTGATACAGCCACTATGGAGAACAGTATGGAGGTTCCTTAAAAAACTAAAAATAGAATTACCATATGATCCAGCAATCCCACTACTGGGCATATACCCAGAGAAAACCATAATTCAAAAAGACACATGCACCCCAATGCTCATTGCAGCACTATTTACAATAGCCAGGTCATGGAAGCAACATAAATGCCCACCGACAGACGAATGAATAAAGAAGGTGTGGTACATATATACAATGGAATATTACTCAGCCATAAAAAGGAACAAAATTGAGTCATTTGTTGAGACGAGGATGGATCTAGAGACTGTCATAGAAAGCGAAGTAAGTCAGAAAGAGAAAAACAAATATTGTATATTAACACATATATGTGGAACCTAGAAAAATGGTACAGATGAACCAGTTTGCAGGGCAGAGATTATGACACAGATGTAGAGAACAAACATATGGACACGAAGGGGGGAATGCGGTGAGGGGTGGTGGTGGGGGTAGTGGTGTGATGAATTGGGCGATTGGGATTGACATGTATACACTGATGTGTATAAAATTGATGACTAATAAGAACCTGCTGTATAAAAAAATAAATAAAATAAAATAAAATAAAGTTCACTTAATCCTTTTAAAGATAACATTCCAATCAAGCCATAAAATTCCCCTTTTATGGCTGTTAGCATTTGCCTTATGTATTGAGGTGCTCCTCTGTTGGGTGCATAAATATTTACAATTGTTATATCTTCTTCTTGGATTGATCCCTTGATCATTACGTAGTGTCCTTCTTTGTCTCTTGTAATAGTCTTTATTTTAAAGTCTATTTTGTCTTATATGAGAATTGCTACTCCAGCTTTCTTTTGATTTCCATTTGCATGGAATATCTTTTTCCATCCCCTCTCTTTCAGTCTGTATGTGTCCCTAGGTCTGAAGTGGGACTCTTGTAGACAGCATATATATGGGTCTTGTTTTTGTATCCATTCAGCCAGTCTGTGTCTTTTGGTTGGAGCATTTAATCCATTTACATTTAAGTTAATTATCGATATGTATGTTCCTGTTACCATTTTCTTAATTGTTTTGGGTTTGTTATTGTAGGTCTTTTACTTCTCTTATGCTTCCTGCCTAGAGAAGTTCCTTTAGCATTTGTTGTAAAGTTGGTTTGCTGGTGTTGAATTCTCTTAGTTGTTGCTTGTCAGTAAAGGTTTTACTTTCTCCATCGAATCCTAATGAGATCCTTGCTGGGTAGAGTAATCTTCGTTGTAGGTTTTTCCCTTTCATCACTTTTTTTTTTTCCCCTTTCATCACTTTAACTATGTCCTGCTACTCCCTTCTGGCTTGCAGAGTTTCTGCTGAAAGATCAGCTGTTAACCTTATGGGGATTCCCCTGTATGTTATTTGTTGCTTTTCCCTTGCTGCTTTTAATATTTTTTCCTTGTATTTAATTTTTGATAGTTTGATTAATATGTGTCTTGACATGTTTCTCCTTGGATTTATCCTGTATGGGACTCTCTGCACTTCCTGGACTTGATTGATTATTTCCTTTCCCATATTAGGGAAGTTTTCAACTATAATCTCTTCAAATATTTTCTCAGACCCTTTCTTTTTCCCTTCTTCTTCTGCGACCCCTATAATTCGAATGTTGGTGCGTTTAATGTTGTCCCAGAGGTCTCTGAGACTGTCCTCAATTCTTTTCATTCTTTTTTCTTTATTCTGCTCTGCAGTAGTTATTTCCACTATTTTATCTTCCAGGTCACTTATCCGTTCTTCTGCCTTAGTTATTCTGCTATGGATTCTTTCTAGAGAATTTTTAATTTCATTTATTGTGTTGTTCATCATTGTTTGTATGCTCTTTAGTTCTTCTAGGTCCTTGTTAAACGTTTCTTGTATTTTCTCCATTGTATTTCCAAGATTTTGGATCATTTTTACCATCATTACTCTGAACTCATTTTCAGGTATACTGACTATTTCCTCTTCATTTGTTTGGTCTGGTGGGTTTTTACTTTGCTCCTTCATCTGCTGCGTATTTCGCTGTCTTCTCATTTTGCTGAACTTACTGTGTTTGGGGTCTCCTTTTCGCAGGCTGCAGATTCATAGTTCCTGTTGTTTTTGGTGTCTGCCCCAAGTGGCTAAGGTTGGTTCAGTGGGTTGTGTAGGCTTCCTGGTGGAGGGGACTGGTGCCTGTGTTCTGGTGGATGAGGCTGGATCTTGTCTTTCTGGTGGGCAGGGCCACATCCGGTAGTGTGTTTTGGGGTGTCTGTGTACTTATTATGATTTTAGGCAGCTTCTTTGCTAATAGGTGGGGTTGTGTTCCTGTCTTGCTAGTTGTTTGGCATAGGGTGTCCAGCACTGTCATTGAGTGGCGCTGGGTCTTAGCATTGAGACGGAGATCTCTGTGAGAGCTCTTGCTGATTGATATTACATGGGTCTGGGAGGTCTCTGGTGGTCCAATGTCCTGAACTTGGCTCTCCCACCTCAGAGGCCTGACACCCGGCTGGAGCACCAAGACCCTGTCAGCCACATGGCTCCTGTTGCTAGAGGATCCACATTTCACCTGGAGAGGACATAAATCTGGCCATCTCACTTCAGGCCTAGCCCATCCACCTTTTTTCCCTGTGTGCTTAGTCTGTTTCACTTGCTCATAGCTGGCCCCAAGCAGAGGCCTTGCCCCCGGCCCTTCAGACCAGAGTTCCTCATGAAACGGCTGAGCCAACACCTCAGCTCGGGATGTGCGCTGAAGCTCCTCACAGGACACCCAACTCAAGATGGCGGCAGGCTGTGCCAACTGCACCCTTATTAATGGCATTTTCTTTTCTGCTTTATAGATCTCTCTGTACTACTCAGCAATAAAAGGGAACAAACTATTGATACACATGGCAATTTATATGGATCTTAAGAGCATTATACTGAATGAAAAAATAAAAAACCTAAAAGTCAATCTCAAAAGGTTACATATTGTATAATTCAATTTATATACCATGCCGGAGATAACAAAATTGTAGAGATGGAGAACAGTTGTTGCCAGAGATTAGAGAAGGGGAGGGAGGGTGTGACTACAAAGGAGAAGCATAAGAGATTTCCTTCGTGGTGACAGAACAGATGTGTATCTCAATTATGGTGGTGATGTTGGTTATATGTAAGAAAATGCAACAGAAATATACACAGGACATGCCAAAAAATGAGTGTATGCAAAACATGGTAATATGTGAGAAAGATCTATAGTCTACTTAATTTTATTGTACAATTTTTGATAAATACACTCTCCCTGGTTTTAATAATGCACAACTGTTATGAAAGATGTCACCACGGGAGGAAGCTTGGTGATGGGTACAGACACATCTCCATGCTGTGCTGAAACTTCCTGTGAATCTATGTTTAAAAGTAAATAAAAGTAAAAACAAAATTTAAAAAATCCCCTAGAACTTAGCACCATCTAACATGTTGTATAAATTACTCTTTTATTTCATTATTCTCTTTCACTTGGTATGAAAACTCCATGTTGACAAGAAATTCTCATTTTTGTTCAGGGCTGTATCCGTGACGCATACAACAATGCTAGGCACAGAGTAAGCGCTCCATGAATAGGTATTGAATAAATTTATGTTGGATGACTATACTATTTTACATTAAGGAAAACCATCTTAACATTGTGATTAATATCATGACCTTTGATTCTGATCCCAACTCTGCTGTTATCTAGCTAGTAGGTCTTCATCAAATCTCTTTAACTTTTTATTCAATTTTCTCATCAAAAATATTAATAATGCTTAAAAGGTTAAATTAAAAGAACACACAATAATTCAGAGATGGTAGAAGTGCTATCTGAGATAAACTTCTTGGAAATAAGTACAGTAATATGTTTCAATAACCCTTACAAAATTAATATTCAACTCAGTGATTTATTAGAAATGTGGACACAGATTTAAGTGTAGGGATGATCATCACAACATTATTTAAATAGAGAGAAAATTTGAAATAACCTAAATATCCAACAACAGGAAGAAGGGCTTTGTGTTTTTGGTGAATTGTCCAGTAATTTGGAGTATTTTTCTAAAAACAAAGACATTTTCTTTTATGAATGAATAATTAAGTACAAATCTAATCTGCAATAACTTAATTATAGTCAGTTTTAAATGTCTATTCTTTATTAACATCATGACTAGCTACAGCATCAAATACACCTGTATTTTGCATTACACCAGTAAATACACAAATAGTTTTGTTTGTCAATTATAAGGAAGAGTAAGTGAGCATGCATATCACTATTTTGGTCTCATGATATTGAATTTGCAAATAAAGTTATTAATAAAATGCCCTCCTCCCAGAATGTGCTATTATGCATGATAGGCATACGTATTAAGTGAAATTCAACTGCAAATAATAAAAATCTGCTCCTCAATTCCATTTAGAGGGAAAAGCAATAACGACAAAGTGATGCCCTATATTGAAAACTGTTAATGTTTTTGCATTTGAGATATTATAGGCAGAAATATTTTTCTATTTGAAAAGAAAAGCGATTAAATCATTGTCAATCAGCCAATATTCATAAATGTGAGTGCAAAATTATAGGTGCAAAAACTAGTTTAAGGTGAAAAATTAATGTGAAAAGCTTTGATTATTGAATTTATCTCTTTTATGAAGATCAAATTTCATATCAATACCACTAGCTTTTCATCATCTCTGTAAAGTATCTCTTATTTTTTGAGACAGGGTCTTGAAAGGCTGTTAAGCAGAAGAAGCAGGGAATAGGTCCTCTCTCCCCGAGTGGCGAATCTTTGTCCCGCTCCTTGTGGAGTCATTCACTTATTCAAGAAACAAATGACAATAGTGCACAGTTGCATGGAACTTGGTGTTGGGGGTGTCATATCAATTAAGGCCTTGTTAGAGCCTTAAATGATCTCAAAGGCACAAGAGGAGAAAAATGTGTAAAAATGTAAATTGGACATGATTAAGTACAGATAAGTAAAATTAAGTATGATTATGCAACATTTAATTATGTTTCAGGTACACTAGATTAAATCTTCTATATAAACAAAAAATGTGCTCTTAAAAAGGAAGTCTCAATTTTTTGACAGTGACTCTTGTCATTTTCTGGCTGAGTTCTTTTAAAAATGCATGGCCTCATTACTCTAGTTACATTCTCTGCTCCCTCTATTCAGAAATGTTTGGGTCCTTATCATTTGGCTAAATTAAGAGGCTCCTTATACCACACACTATCTTTGAGCTGGTTAATTTTCTAACACACAATCTTTACCATTTTTTTCTTTTTTAAATAGGCAACATAAAAGTAATTACAAGTTAATTAGTGTAAACTCCAATTAGGAATCATAACATTGTCGTCTCTTAGTATAATCAAAAACACTACATCTGAATTTCTTTCCATGTGTACATTTTTTTTTGTACTTGAAGTTTGCTATTTCTAGTAAGAATTATTACTGTTATTTTTTTCTGAAAAGTTGTCCTATGTTTGATCTTTTTCAAACTAGACATGAGTAAATAAAGCGAAGTAGACTGCTTTTGGTTGACATTTATAGAAAGAAAATTTCAGGACTATATATTCTGAAAGACTTCAAACTTGACATATTAGTAGGAGAGTCACACAACTCTTTCTTCCTGTGTTTATGCTATGACGTATTTTAGAGGGGAAACTGTTGTCTTCCTTGGATTAATGAAAGACTGAAATTTAACTATTCCAACACAGTTCACCTGTGCAAGTTTCCTTTCCACAGTGCCTATAATGAAGAGCTATCCATCCACCACTTGTAAATTTCTAAAGAAAGTAGGCCCCTGTATCATTGAACAAGTCACTGTTATAGAGGCCTTCTTTATGCTGAGCCAAATATGCCTTCCTGTTGCCATTTGTTTTTATTGGCCTTGGTTTTACACTAAGAAATACATCTGACTTCTATTCTCTTTGACAGCCCTGCAACACTCAAGATATCTATTATTATCCCTGTATTTTGCCAAGTTTTCTCTGTTCATAGCTACATATCTAATTCCTTCATTACAGTTTCTAGGTCTTTGAGAATTATGATTGTCTCCTTCCATATGGTCTCCAGTTGGGTACAGAATCCCAGGTGCTTTCCAACTGGCACTTAAAACATTGGGGTATTTACCTCCTGTGTTCTAGAGCAGCGCTGAGCAAGAGAAATATAATGCAAGTACTACATAAGTAAGTTTAATTTTTATAGCCCTATTAATAACAAAAAGAAAAAAGTTTAAAAATTACTAATACATTGTATTTAGTCCAATATATACAAAAATGTTGTTTTATCTTATCTTGAATATGACCTATTATTCATGTTTTACTTTTTTTTTTTTACTAAGCCTTCAAAATCTGGAGTGTGTATTTTACATTTACAGCACACCTCAACTTAGACTAATTGCATTTCAAGTGCTCATTCAGCCCGTGTGGCCAGTGGCTACAGTATTGGACAGCACAGTTCTAGGTAGTATAATTTTATTAACTCATCTTGGAAAATATATTGATGTTTTTAAAGTTCATGTGAGCGTCTAAATCCATACTGAGTTTACGATCAATAAAATTACCTAAGTTGGGATACCAGTTACTATTCTTCATCCTATATTTTAAGAAGCAGATTTTTAAATAAAACACATGCTTAAATTCATTCTAACCATTAATAAATTTAACGGTGTTGACTTGGGCTAGCATTCCCGCCTCTAGATTATCCGTAATCTTGATTTTGTAGTCCACTAAATCAACTCTCATTCTAAACTTTCATCAGCATTTTTTATCTATTTAAATCTGGTTTAATCATATTGAATAGGAAAGAACAATCACAATAATACAGGCCTGCGATACACTGATAGAGATGCTCACACATAACATTAATTAATCATAACTCTCTTGGTAGTTAGCCAGCTTCAAAGCCACCTCACTTCACCAGCATTCAGCACGTAATCTCCACTAATGCTACAGTGATTTCATGATGAACTGTCCAAAACCTTCATGCAATTTGATTTCTTCCTATTGGGATCTGTGACACATAATTATTCTCATCTCCTTATTTTCATGCCCTAGTATACTCCCCTCCTACTTGGAATCACAGCTGACCCTGTGTGGCCAATAGAATATAGTGGTAATGGAGGCTTATCTGGTCCAAACTAGATCCAAAAAGGCATTGCAGACTCCACCTTGCTCCCTTGGATCACCCATTCTGGGAGAGGCCAGCTACCGTGCCATGAGGACATCAAGTAACCCCGTGGAGAGGCCCACATGGAGAAATACTGAGCTGTCAGTCAACAGCCAGTATTAACTTCCAGCCACGTGAATGAGCCAGCTTGGAAGCAGATCCTCCATCCCGTCAGGTCTTCCGATGACTGGAGCCCCAAACAACATCTGACAGCAATCACAAACGAGAATGCAAGTGGGAATGGCATAGCAGAGCCCTTCCAGACGCACAAAATCCACGATGATAATAAATTACTGTTTTATGCCACAAAGGTTTGTAGTAATTATACAACATTAGATTACTTGAACAAGATCGGAACGCCTAGTATGACAATATTTTGCTAATACATTATTTCTCAAAGTATTCTAATAATTTTGTCTATAAATGGAAACAAGATATATGTATCTATGACAAAGACAAGACTTGGATGAGATAAATCAACGTATTGCTAGTGGTGTTCTCTAAAAGAGGTAAAAATACAAGCATTATAATCATCTCTTTCATGTTTTTCAGTGTTTTCAAATTCTCTATACTAAACGTATTATTTTCAAAATCAAAATAAAACAAATGCTATGTGGTTGAATTAATGACACACTGATAAATACAATAATAGCTACTACAAAAAGGAAAAGTTGTAAATTCTATCTGCCAAAACTTAGGGTCTCTCCCTTCCTTCCTTCCTTTCTTTCTTTTTTTTCCTCCTAGGATTCTTCTGCTTTAACCAAGGAAAAAAATCCAAAATTGATGTTAATATTTTCTTCATGCCTTATTATCTCTCTTTAGAAAGGAGGAGGTTAACTAGGAAGGTCGTTTAGCAGCAGCAGCTACAATGGGACCAAGAAGGTGTGTTCTATGGGCACTGGAAGGCAGGAGGCTCTCAAGGTGAACTCCAAGTTCCATGTATTTGAGTACAGTCACTTCCCTAGGCTGTGATTTTCTGACTTTATTATTAATAGGATTATTTGAAATATTAGTGCTCCCCAAGTGCATTAATCTTAATAGCTTAGATAATCCCATGACCAGATCATGTACTCCCACAGACTTCTTAAATATTTGTCTGTAATTGTAAATCACTGAAGTACTAAGGCTCAGAATTTAATTAGATAATTCACTAGAGAAGAGTTACTTTTTTAGGCAGTAGTGCATGCAGGATTCATGGTACAGTGAATTACATCTTGGTTAAAATATCATAAGGAAGGTCTTGTCTACAGAGCTACAGACTAGTAGAAACGTAAACTGAAGTGAATGCATGTAACTCTAGAGAATAACAAGACGACTCTTCTGCAGAGTATCAACTTTGGAGGACAGACATCAACACAGTAACTGTAGCACATGTATAATTGATTTGTTCCTTCTGTTAGACACGGTTTAAAAGATTCATTCGGTTTTGCTTTTCTTTTTAGAAAGAGCTTATTCTCATGAAGATTTATGCTCTAATTATTCGTAAGCAACAGTAAATGCAATTAAAGTTTCTGACCCCAAACATAAGACATAATAAGGATGTCAGCGATGTAAATAGTTAATTTAGCTATTTATTAGTCTACTTAATGTGCATTGTTAACCCAAACAGTAAGGAAACTATAAATATTAGTTTAAAGAGGTTTTTTTAAAATACTTGTGTCTACTTATTTCGTTTGTCTTAAGTATATATTAATACATATATTACACTATTGACTTCTCAAAGATGGCTTAAAATGCAATTGTTAAATAATTCAAATGGACTAATAATTTTAAGCATATTGAAATAATATATAAAATAAACTTGATTTAAATGGTTATAACTATTTATGATTTAACATAACTCAGAATAAAGGAAAAAATAACTTTGATATTGGAAATATCAAATACTAGATGACAATTCTTAAGCACAAATATTCTGATAATCAAGATTTCATAAAATCTAGACTGCATTATATTTTGGAATACTTTTTTCTTCCTCAGGAATATTTTCAAATTAATGGTATCAAACTGCAACCCACAGTTATTTAGTTGGCTATTTTTGAGAAACAACTTCTAAGAAGCAAACAGAAAATTAAAATGCATAACCAGTAAGTCTGGACGAATATAATAAATGCTACCTGAGTACTGCAAATAATTATATGCAATACAAGTTCCATTTGTCTTCTAATTACTTAATTAGAATACAGTTGATATAATTGCAAAAGAATGGGAAAATAATTATGCCAGATTACAGAATAAATCTATGGAGATATGTAATAACTTTCAAAAAATGGCAGGGGCTTTGGAGCTAGAAGGATGGGATTGAGTCCGAGCTCTGCAACTGGGAAGTGGGACCCTAAGTAAGTAAGTTAGCATCTCTAAGCTTCCCACCTTTGTAAAATATGTTATCAGTGACTAAGGAGCAAGGATTTTGGCACGTTTAAATCGACAGACTTCCCATATAAGAGGCACTATTTGAGTTCTCAACAAAAGTTTGTTCCCTTTACTAAAATCCATTTTTGAAACAGGTGCCAAAAAAAGCAGCAGGGTAATAGATAGAAAAGGGAGTGATCAGAGAAAATAATTCATCACAAAAAAGCTACTGTTCAGATATATATTTTTTATAGTCCAATTGGCAGTAAAATGGATAAACAATGATATTTGCAGTGGAATGCTGTAATAGTAGGGAAAATGAACAAGGTACTATCCAACTATTGAACAATATGGATATATTTCACAAACATCGTTGAGTAAAAGAAGACACACACAAAACAGCACACACTGTATGAATATATATATGTAGAAAAATAGAAAAAAATAATCTAAGCTGTTAAAAGTTTGAACAACGGTCTCCCTTGAGGTGGGTAGTGACTGGAAAGGAGCACAGTAATGTTTTGCTTCTTGATCTGGGTGATAGTTACAGAGATATGCTCAGTTGTAAAACTTCATCAGACTATCCTCACAGTATGTGCGTGCTCCTGTATGCATGCTACACGTCAACAAAAAATTTAAGTATGGATAATCTGAATATAAACTCACCTATTTTCTCCATATTCCATGCATTCCTCACTAGGTCACATCTAATTATAATATGACAGATTAAGCATCAACCTTGAAGAGTAAATGAGGCCAGACCAATGGCCAAGGTCAGAAAGGAACAGCTGAACATTAAATCCAGGATTAAATTATTTTGAAATACTAAAGAGAAAATGGTAGACTCTCTTTTGTAAATGATATTTTCTCTAAATCACTGCCATATACATGGTTAAGTTGTGGCTACTTAGGTCTTTTCCCAAGTAGAGCGCTTGAATTTGAAGGAATCTTTTCCTCTGAATAGGTGGCCCTCAATCTTGAGCTATATCAGAATCACCTGGAGGGCTTGTTACCCACAGATCTTGGGTCCCATCTCCAGAGTTCCTGTTTCATTGGGTCTGGGCAGAGCCCAAGAACTTACATTGCTAATAATTCTCAGGAGATCCTGGTGCTGATATTCTGGGACCATATATTGAGAACTATTGTTCCAGAAAAAAAAAAGTTTCAATCTTGAGTCATATTATGCAAATTTATCATGCAAAGGAATCTCCTTTGTCTCTATATTTTCATTAATAAAATAACATCAACTACTCTAAAGAGAAATGGTAAGGAATGAAGATGTACAGGTACAGTCTTTGGCACCAAGTAGGTGCAGTATTACAAAGCAGGTATTTTATTTCTTGTCTTTCCTTTGTCTGAAGTCTGAAAAGTCTTCAATAGGTGGAAGAGAGCAGTTCACTTAAATTCACTGGACTGTAAACCTGGCTGACATTAGTCTCCTGGGGAATTTGTAAAACTCCAGTGTTTGGGCTATATCCCAAAACAATTAAATCAGGATTTCTGCAGGGTGGAACTTAACCATCAATAATTTTTAAAACTCTCCAGGTGATTCTGATGTGCAGCCAAGATTGATAATCACTGTTTTAGTTTCACAAACATTGACTAAGTGTTTACTATGCGCCATTCGCTGCAGAAAACCCTGTGGGCATTAAAATGAATGAAGCAAAGTTCTTGACTTTAAGGGTCTTATAGTTTAGTCAAGGAGATGTACACATAAATGGTCGTGTTCAATGCAATGACAGAAATATTGAGAGGTAAGTATGTACCAGATGCCATAAAGGCATAGAGAAGGGCAACTGACCCTTGCCTGGCACTTTAAGGAAAAGTTTGGTGGAGGTTCTTGTTTATTAATTCATAAATTATGTTTCTATTTATTCTTTTTTATTTTTTTTTGAGTAACACTGTGTCAGGCATTGTGTTAGACACAATTATAGTTGTGATAAATTCTACGGTGGGGAGAGAGAGTACCATGAAACTTATAACAGGGAAATTTGACCAAATCAGAAAAGCTCTGGAACAGCCTTGATGTTTAAGGCACGTATGCTTGAGTTGGCATCTAAAGAATAATTAAAAATTATCAATATGAAGAAAAGGGGTAGGAACTTGTTCCAGGCAAAAGAGTAGTGAAAGCCCGATGATGGGAGGGGCATGGTGTTTCAAAGAACTGAAGGAAATCCCAGAAGTGCTGAGAACAATTGGGGGGTGGTTTGTGGAAGGTGAGGGTAAAATGGCAGGCAGGGCCTTGTAGGCTGTTATGACTTCTTTATCCCAAGAAGCCTTGGGAAGATTTTAAACAGAGGATGACAATCAGATTTTTTTTTTTTTTTAAGATCAGCTTAGCTTGAGTGTGGGAAACTGATTAAAAGGAAGAGGAGTGATTGAAGGGAACCTGGGCTATGACATTCCTTCCAACAAGAGATGACTCAAGCACATTATTCCCCCATTTTTATAAATTGAAATATATTTTGACCTATAACATTGTATAAATTTAATGTGTACATGTTCATTTATATATTGTAATATGACTGCCACTGTAGCAATAATTAGCATCTCTATCACGTTACGTAATTACACTTTCTTTTTAGGTATTTGCAATAATTTTTAGTCTCAGCAAGTTTGATGATTACCATACAGTACTGTTGTCTATATTCACTGTACTGTGCATTATAATTTCTAGCGCTTGTTTACTACTCCTTGTAAGTTTGTCCCCTAAAATAACATCTGTCCTGTTCCCCCACCCGCCATCCCCTGGTAACCACCATTTTATTCTGTTTTAACAAGTTTGTATGTTTTAAATTCTACATATAAGTGATACCATACAGTACTTGCCTTTCTCTCCAGGTTCTTCGTTCTTCTGTACCCCATCCTTCAGACAAGGACACAGATGCAAGAAACCAGGCAGGAAAACTCCTGCTGAGTTATTGCAGAGTAATCAGTGTGCATAATGATAGCCATGAGCCAAGGAGAAAAGCATTTAGTGAGTTCTCTTTCCTTGGTCTAATAATGCAGAAAATATGCCATTTATTTTAGAAATATTTCTCTCAAATATTGTTACATCCTAAAAAATAGTTGGATAAACTCAACAATCTGGATATATGAGGTGAGATTTATTTTGGTTTTGTTGATTTATTTTCCCTTTGATTATGCAAGTTTAATATCTTCTTTTAAAAAAAGAGGAAAATGGTAAAGATTCTCTTATTTCCTGCTCCTTTCTCCAGCATTTCTGGGACATCACCTGGAGGTTTTGAAGTTTGCTTTGCTTTGGTGTCAGCTTCTGTGTAAACAGGGTCACCAAGCGATATGCCTACAGGGGTCTGACAGTTCCTGCAATTGTGACAAGTAGTCTGGGCATAAAAAAACAAACTATCAGGAAGCTTCCCAGCCGCAAGTAAAGCACTTCAGCAAGGGCAGCCAGGCTTAAGCTCTACCATTACCAGCAGACTTCTCCTTTTGCAGCAAACGGAATAAATATCACTCTTACAGTCTTAAGGATCACAAGATCATCCCCAAAGTGCCCCTGCAGCAGTCTCTACCTCCCTACAGGAAGACTCATCTTTCCTTCCAATCATAAACGATCTTTTCTTCCCCTTTCCCCCACTTATCTACCTCTTTTTCCCTTGTAATAAGTTGGCGGAATATGTATCCCAGAGCCTTTACCACACTGTAAGAGTCTTACAGGAGAATATCATTTACCTTGATCTGTCCACAGATTCTTGCAGACAACAAGCACAAAACATTCTCAAATTCTGCGGAGCCAACAACCTAGGAACCATGCTATAGGCCCAAAATACGAGAAACATTAATCTGGCCAGAAAAAGAAAAGCAACTTCTCACTTTATTCAAATTACCTTTTTGATGTTGTAGAACACAAATAATTTGCATGGGGGAAATAGTCTTCATATTAATCATATTAGAATTAATTAATAGTTGTACATCTCAACAGAAAAGATTCAGCCTAAGTTCAATAAAATTGACATGGATACAAAAATGAATATTCTTTTGGCTTCTTTGCAAAGGACTAAAAAATAATTGGCTTATAGTTTCCATGATTTACTTAGCATGCAACTCCTGATACAGAATCTTCAAAAACTGTCCATAACCCTATATTAGTAATCGTAATTGCTTTACGACTGTGGATACAGTTAGTCCCCTACATGAGAACCTTCAAGCTGTGAACTTTCAAAGATGCTAACATGCATTTCCATGTCCAATCACGTTAAGTTAGTTCATGTGTCTGGTGTACGTTGTCGTGTGCATGCATCCTCTACAAGTGGTTGTGCTTTTGTGTACTTATAGTACTGTATAGAGTACAGTAGAACAGTATCTTTATTTGAAGCCCAGGATGTCAGGAAGCAGGCATAAAAGCAGTGGTGATGTAGCTGGTACTGTTAAGAAGCAGCAGGAATTGGAGGCCCAGAGAAAAGACAAAGAGGGACAAGAGGAAGAAGTAACTGAAGAACCGATGAGATTCAGGACGCAGGAAATGGCAAGGGGATTTTCTTTATTTGAGGAAGCACTGTGAGTTTTTGAGCCATACCCAAATGTAGAACGGTACATGAAGGTTGCAGCAGCCGTTGAGAATACAATCCAGTGCTACCCTGTCATCTATGACGAGAAAAAAAGAGCTACTACCCAGACATCACTGGATCGTTTTTTCAAGAGGGTAGATAGAATTGAATCCAGCAAGGAACCAGAACCTGTGCCATCAGCGTCAGGTGTGAGTGAAATTGCAGCTTGCCCTCCGTCTCCTATTGCTGACGATCCTTCAGCTCTACCATCTCCCACCTCCTCTCCCTCCTCCAGTCGGTAACTCTTCTTGCCTGTTCACTCCATGCCAGCCCCTGTATGCCAGCTGTTGTACTGTACTACCGTACTTTTCAAGGTACTGTACTGTAAGATTAAAAATGTTTTCTTCATTTTTTGTGTTTGTTTTTTATGTATTATTTGTGTGAAAAGTATTATAAACATATTACAGTATAGTACCATATAGCCGATTGTGTTAGTTGGGTACCTAGGCTAAATTTGTTGGACTTATGAACAAATTGGACTCTCAGAACGGAACTTACTGTAGGGAACTTACTGTACTATAATTGCAGATCATTGTAGTGTTTGTTAAAATAGTATAGTTAACATGTAAAAAGCTAAGAAAAAAATAAAAATAAAGCTAAGAAAAAAGTCAGAATCATACTCTTCATAGCTTAGACACAATGATGATGCCAACTTAAGCTCTGAATAAAGCATTTCAACATTGGTAGCCCACAGATTAGTGTGATTCAACATTGGTAGCCCACAGGTTACACACAGAAGAACTCAGTTGTTGACCTAAAAGACACTTTCTAAATTTGGCCTACACTAAACTATTGATATTTGATTCAAATTGAGAACATCAGTAGGGAAATAAAACTAAATTAGTTCTCCCCAGCAAGCTCCTCTGACTCCAAAATAACAGTGCTAGATCCTGTATAGTGGCTCTTGCACAGGATCTCAGAGGCAGGATTATTATCACATGACCAGGAAATTTTTCAGGACAGTAAATTTGAGTAAGTTTGAGAAGCATTCATATTTCTTCCCTCTTCATTATAGTCATGGGAAAACTGAGGACAGGTATGGCATTCATGAAACAGTTTATTGTGTTGGGTCGTTTTCCAATAATACATCAAAAATGTCCCTTTGGAGTCTCGCCCCTCCGAAGACTGCACATGATTACATTCACTCATATGAAAGATAGGTCTTTTTATTACTATGATCATTAGAAAGCGAGGTTTTGATCACTTATCACCATAAACAATTGCAACTAAAATAGAATGAATGTTTATGCATAAAATATATAAAAATAAAACAAAAATACAAGTTTATATTTATCATATTGGTGGGCATTTCTCTAAGCCTAGAACAAAAATAAACAACAAAGTGAAAGATAAAAATTCACAAAATTCAAAATTTCTCCAAGTCAAAAAATAATTAAAACCAAAAAATCAGTGATATATTTAAAGAAAGGACAATAAAACTAATGATTGAATTATACACATAGATGTTGAAAAAAATACTAAGACTACAAAAGATAAATGAATGGAGTAAATAAATGTTATTCACAATAAAACTAAAAAAAAACAACCTGAGAATAATAGTCAAATTGGTATTTAAATACATATTAAAATATATGTGTATCTTTATAGTATTTATATGGATACAAACATATGGATATATATTGAGCATATTTAATTTTATATATGAATATATAAATATACTCAAGGGACTATAGTCAAGAAACCATGCCTAAGGAGATTGATCTGCTTCATTAAAATGTTGGACTGTAATGGATAAAAATGTGGGGAGCCTTGAGTATACTTCACATAGGATGAATATGAAATATTTGGGGAGTATGTCAGTCAGCCTCTAAGATGGTCTCCCCAAATCCTCACCCTCTGGTAGCCCCCTCCAACACTGAATTAGAGCTGACTTGTGTGACAAAAAAATATACATACATGGTGAAAATAACAGGTTACTTCCAAAGAGAGATCAGGCAAGGCACTGAAACCTCCATCTTTATCTTCTGCGTTACTCACTCTGGGATAATCCAAGTACCACGTTATGAGGACACTCAAGTAGCACTGTAGAGAGTTTCATGTGGAGAAACCTGAGGCCTCATGACATCAGCAAGCACCAATTACCCATCCATGTGAGAGATCTACCTTGGAAGTCTATCCTCCAGCCTCAGTCAAGCTGTCAGATGACTGCAGCCCCAGCTGATACCTGATTGCAACATCATTGAAGCCAGAACCTCGCCCTTAAGCCAATCCTAAATTCCTGATACACACAAACTGTGAATAACAGTAATTTTTTTTTTTAAGTCACTAAGTTTGGGGTAATTTATTACATAGTAATATAAAACTAATACTTATTGTGTGTATGTGTGTGGGGGGGGGGTTGTGTATGCATTCAGTTAGTAGTTAGGCTATATATAATCTATCAATTTAATAATTACTCTGTTTTTTCATATTTATTGGACTATAATTGCTTTACAATGTTGTGTTAGTTTCTGCTGTACAACAAAGTGAATCAGCTATACATATACATATATCCCCTCTCTCTTGAGCCTCCCTCCCACCCTCCCCATCCCATCCCTCTAGGTCTTCATAAAGCACCGAGCTGATCTCCCTGTGCTATGCGGCTGCTTCCCACTAGCTATCTGTTTTACACATGGTAGTGTATATATGTCAATATAACAGGCTATGCATTGCCTAAGGGCAGTATAAACCAACAAAACCATTTTGGAACAGTTTTTCAATATATAACAGGAGCCTTAAAACATTTTTAAGGCTATCTCAAACAATAAAAAGTAATAATTCAAAATATATCAACAACCTAAATATAAGAACTGAAACTATAAAACTCTTAGAAGAAATCATAAGGGTACAACTTCATGACCTTGAATTTGGCAATGTATTCTTAGATATGGTACCAAAAGCATGAGTAACAAGAGACAAAAATAGATAAATCATACTTCATCAGAATTTTAAAAATTTATGCACCAAAGGACATTATCAAAAAAGTGAAAAGACAATCTACTGAGTGGAAAAAAATATTCGTAAATCATATATTTGATAAGGGTCTTCTATCCAGAATATCTAAACAGCTCTCAAACTCAACTACAAAAAGAAAAAGAAAACAAACACAATGGACTTGAATAGACATTTCTCCAAAGAAGAAACACAGAAGGCCAACAAACATGAAAATATGCTTAACATCATTAGTCTAATTAGGGAGGTATACACCAAAACCACAATGAGATATCAATTCATATACATTAGGATAGCTACAATAAGACGAATGGAAAATAACAACTGTTGGTGAGGATACAGAGAAACTGAAACACTTGCACATTGCCTGTGGGAATGTAACATGGTGCAGCCATTTCAGAAAGTGGTTTGGTGGTTTCTCAAAAAGATAAACATAGAATTATCATATTACCCAGCAATTCCACACCTCGATATTTATCTCCAAAGTTGAAAACAGGTACTCAAAAAAATGCTTGTGCACAAATGTTTACAACAACACTATTCATAACAGCCAAAAGGTGGAAAAAACCCAAGTATCCTTCAATGGATAAATGAATAAATGTAGTACATACATACAGTGAAATAGTATTCAACCATAAAAAAGGAACGAAGTACTGATACATATTATAATGTGGATAAATCTAAAAAGCATTATACTAAGTGAAAGAAGCCAGACAACAGTCATATACTGGATGATTCCACTTATGTAAAATATCCAAAATAAGCGAAGATTATGTGGAACTAGCAGAAGAACAGACACATAGATCAATGAAACAGAATAAAACAAATTGTAGCTACTGAAACCTGATTTTTTTAAAAGTTTATTATCATTTTAATATAGCAGTCATTTTAAGTTAAAACTCTTTAGATAAATATTGTTTTAAAAACTTGAGGATGCGTAATAGTTTGGTTATAAAGCTCAAGCACTTTTCCTACTATTACATGTTTTTCAAAATCTCAATGAGTAGAGAGAACACAGAACAAAGGTAAAGGAAAAGGGCCAAAATTTATAACAGGAAAAAGATGTCTTTGATTACAGTCTCCCCCGCCTTTTGTAGTGTAAATTAATTATTTTAAATAAGAAATATAAACCTGTCTAAAAATATAACACATGTATATTTCAAAAGACTAAAACCATCAAGTAGAAGGTTCTTTGAACAGTAAAATTTCATGTGCTCGAAGGGTTTCAACGCAGTATATGAGGCTTCCTGCTTTAAGTCTATAAATTTTTATTGTCTGCCTTAAAGCACACAAAACATTCTTGAATAATTTCCAAAATCATTTATTTTCTACAGAAGTTAATCTGCTGAACTGCCTTTTCAACATTTACTTTGCTTTTTAACAGTGCAAATTATATCTGAGTAAAAATACTCCACAACCATACATATTGCTCTAACTGTGCTATAGAGCTGACATGGAATAATGAAACACTAATTGCAATTAGAACACTTTATTTGTTCAGAATTGATTCTTTGCCTTGCCCCACTTTTAGAAATTTCTACAACCACAAGGCTTATGCTCAAAAACCAGCAAAGAATCCATTGACCATAAACTAAATCAATGTTTTCACCAGCTCTTCCCACAATACACACTGCAGCTCAGGCACAGCCATTAGGAAACCCCTTAATCTACATATACACACAACACAAGCAGATATTAAGGCTTATCCTGGAATTGTCAAAAGCCCCCATTTTTTGGATTTGCTAGCTCTGCCACACTCTCTTCTAAAAGAGATGGACTTGGACCAGCACAGGCACCTAGCAGATTGTTCCAGTTATTTGCTAGCTGGGTGTGGAAGAAAGGACATTGTTGCCAAAACTCTCTTGTGCAATATCGGTTATCAGTATTCACCTGCACCTATTGGATATGTCAAATTTTCTCTAGTTGAGTAGATGACCAAGGAAAACTATGAACTGTCACTTGAATGCAACACAACGAAAAAATTTTTTTCAAAGATCACTCCTTTACCTGTTTGACATCATACGCCAGAAGAACATATTTTAAATCTGGTGAAACTGAATGTCTTGATGCTTTGAAGGTTACCTAGAAATAAAAAGAAACAATTATTTTAAAGAGCTTAATAACAGAAGGATTAACATGCATTTAGATATGTAAGTATAAAAAAAGATGTCCATTCTCCTCACAACATTGTAAAATAGGCTTTCTCATTCGTATTATAAGTATGCACAGGCAGGTACATATGTATGACCTTACAGATGGATATAGAAATTTGGAGAGGCTATATTAGATACTTCATTAAGAAAAATTTTGCTAACGTATCTCCCCTACATGTTATCACTTAAAGACTAAGTTAATATTTTCATTTATAAGAATAAAAAAGCAAAACATCATTGAACTTCTTAAGTAACCAAATTGCTTCTATATTTGCATGTTGGATTAATCAAAAGGAAAAGAAATACTGGCATTCTGTGGTGTCATGATTACCTGTCTCTGCACTTCTGTTTTTTCACAGGTTGTATATTTATATTTTTAAAAAGACATATGTTAAAGACAAAATCTCCTTAAAGGAAACTCCCAGAGTGAGGCAGATTAAAACACAAATACATAATTGATTATACTCAATATATATATATGGTATAGAAATATAAACAAATACACTATACATGTTTAATTTTGAGCTTTTTATTTTACCATTGAATAAATCCAATGTTAGAAAGACTTGAACATAAAGTGAAGGATAAATACATTGAGAGTGGGAAAATGGGTTTATTTGGGATAGAGATTACATGTAATTTCATATCTAAAGAGAAGGCAAGCAAATTGAGTTGCTGCATCAAAAGCCTACAAAACGCAAACAAAAAAATAAAAAACTGTACATGGATTTTAAGCAAACTAATTTGTATGGTTTTTGCAGAGAAATACAGGTATACATAATTGTATACATTTTATGTCTGGGCAGTTTCAACAACACTGGTCTCCAAGAAAAACAGAAAAGGGTGAAGTCAAGGTTTTAGTACTTAGAAATTCCCAAAGACAATGGAAAGGATAAGAAACTCAGAAGAACCCATATCTGGTAAAGTTTGCATGGTATAATAAAAAATATATTTGGTCTTTTTCCCTGGTTCCTGGCACAGAGCTTCTAAAATGCTTGGAATTTCCTGAGCGATAGATAGAAGGGTCTTTTGTTAATTAATAACTAGCCCTCTTTGACCACACACAGTTTATGTTAATGAGATGACTCCAGGATCGGGGGTGGGGGGAGAGTGGCAAGATAGCTTCTGGAGAAGAACCAGCCACCTGATTAGAGAGTGAGAACTTTGAACCCTACCTGGAGGTCAGGGAGGGTGGTGGGACTGAAGCTGAAGTTCAAGCTCATGGCCAATGATTTAATCAATCAGGCCTAGGTAACAAAACCTCAGTAGAAAACCTCTGAACCATGAGATGTGCAGAAGCTTCCTTGTTAGTAAACATATCAATGTAGCTGGAGGGGACATATCCCAACTCCACCGAGACTGTACTTAGCACCCTTCTCCATTCACCCTATTTACCTCTTCATCTGGCTTTTCATCTGTATTCTTTATAATAAACCAGTAATCATAAGTATAGTTCTTTCTGTGTCATTCTAGCAAATTATCAAATCTGAAGGGAGATTGTGAGAACCACCAAATCTGTAAACCAAGTCCGATAAAAATGCAAGTAGCCTGGGGTCTCAGGACTTGAAGCTGGTATCTGAAATGAGGGCAGGCACTGAGTCCTTAACCCGTGGCGTCTTCACTAACTCTCAGTAGTTAGTATCAGAATGAATTGAATTGTAAGTCACCCAGAGAACTGTTGTTGAAATAGCACAGTCTGTTCATTTCTGAGCCAGATATGCAAGAGAATGGAGTACTCTGGGAGAAAATACTTGTACATGGTAACGTTGATTTAGAAGAGGTGTTGCCTACATACATCCATCTTGTACCATCCACTTAGAAGACGATAAGAATAATCACTGGCAATAATTCACCTCAAGGAATTTGTTTTTCATTTTTTCGAAAAGCCACTTCAATAATAATGAAAATAACAACAACAAACAACAATCACAGCAGTAGAGCTACCATTGATCTATCATCTGTCATAAGCTCTGAACTTGCTTAGAATTCTGTGGTTCTCAATAATTCCCCCACCTCCCGCTCCGTGACAAAGCTGTGAGGGAGGTATCTTCATTCTAATCCTTTCTTTTTTTTCTCGTTAACTTATTGTATATTGAAACTTGATAGATATTAGCCTGTGTGGGATTTAGGGTGACATATAGAACACAAGGTCCTCTCTCTCAGCGTTGCACATTGCAGTATCAGGAGGTATATTGTTACACAAGAGGAGGTTTATTGTTATTTAAAAATTGGTTAAAAGGGCAATGCCATCATTCCAGTCCTATGGGAATAAGAAAACTCTAATAATACAGTTCTTAAACTTTTGTCAAGGTCACAGAGAAGTATACATAATGAAAGAATGCAGGAGGAACTCCTTTCATAAGCCCTATGCCAACAGGAGATTCTTTCCTCCCCTCCTTCCCTCCTTCTTTCCTTCCTCCCTTCCTCTTTCCTCTCTCTCTTTTTTTAGAGAGCTACCCTGTCTGAAGTCTGAATTATTTAACGAAAATCTCACCCTCCTTGTCCCCATCCGCTCTCATGGAATGTTGCTCACGCAAATTAACTTCACAAGTTCACAGGTGCATCTGAGCCTCTGGTAACGACCTTTTAGTATCTTTTACAGTTCCTACAATTATCCAGTCTGGCACTTTATTCATTATCACTATACTGCCTTCAGCTTCTGCAGCATACAACCTGGGAAACTTTCCAAATACCTTTTCAGAGTCCCAAACTGCTGAAACTTCGAACTTAGAGTTGTGCTGCAAAGAGACTTGCTGATGATACACGTATAAGAAACACATCCTTGCCGCTTAGTCAAGGGGCGTGGGAAGTCTCAGGCAAATCTCTCTTAACCTAAGTCATTAATCTGTTGCATCTGGGTGATTAATCCTTCCTAGCAGCCACCGGAGACCCCTTGGTCTACATTGACCCTAATTACAGACATTAATATAGTTCCAGTTGAGTCTCAACTTGATATGGCCTCAAATTAGTGTTTTGGGAAGTCTATTATTGCCAATAATGCTATTATGTTACCTACATATTTAATCACTTAATTACTATTATAATAAAAGGATGCAGAAATATTTTCTACATGTGTTTATCAGTATTATTCAGCAATGATGCTTACTAATGCATTTTTGAACAAAGGGCATTAAAATGCATGAACTCTGCCAGCTAGGAACATTCGATTAAAGCCAAGTAAGGTGGGATAAACAGGAAAACAAACATGCAGGTGGTTAACTAAACAAATTAACAAGGGAGACAAGACATTTGATCAAGTTGAGAAACAAATGCATGCTTTCAGGCAGCTTGGCAAGATTTTGTAGCACCTCATTTGTATGTATCATTCAACTATACCAAAACTAACTTATTGAACGTTCAAAATAAGATGAACACCATGGTAAACTTTGAAAGTGCTACAAAGTCGAAAAACAAAGTCACTAGAATCTTTCCCATCTCATATTGGGCAGGATAAGACAGGCACTGTGTTTCTCTGCCTTTCTCAGGCTGTCGAAAGGGGGTAGTAGCCCCTCACCTTCAAATAATCATTTTCTTATAGGAAATTATATACAGTATTTCTAACTTTCCAATTTTTTTCAAGATAAGCTGGAAATCAAGCTGTTAATTTACAATCTCATGATTCTTAAATTATAGCCCGATACTTTGAAACATATATGTGTACCAGATTCTGCCTAGGGGCTGCTAGTTTGCTTAATTTTGGTAAAGCAAAAATTGCCATAAGGTTAAGGGCGGGGGGTAGGGGGGGCGGAAATAATGCTATGAGATTTAAAAAACAGATGGTATATTTTTCATATACTTGGTGGTAATGTAAGTGAAAACTTCATGATCCCACGTTTTCCAGTTAAATGAAATTATAGACTGCATTATGAGAACAACCTTTAAAAATGTACATGTAGTTTTAAAAGATTCCCAGCGAGGTGGGGCTAGCCCCATGGCTTAGCGTTAACATTATACGTGTATTATTACCAACATGAATATGGCAGAGCTAATCACTGTTTTCATGAATGGTGAAATTTAAAGCCAAGGAAACAACAGAATCAGATTTGAATTTAGAATGATTCCTCTGGCAGTTGGGTGAGTTGGATCTGATGACATCCTGAGGTCAATGAGATCTGGTAAGAAGCTCTCATGACAATCTAGACAAGCAATGTCAAGAAGTTAAGAAAGATGCAACGGCATAGGCAGGAGGGTACATCTGCAAGGGAGATTGCTGATAAAAACAAAGGAATTTATTGATTAGATCTGAAGGCTGAGAAAGAAGAAAGTGTACAAAACAATTTTGGGTTTTCACGTTTTTATCACTGGGTAAATGTTGCTACTGCAACCAAACTTGGGAAAAAGCAAAAAACAGGCATATTTTGAGGAAAATTTTAGACATACCAATTTTAGATATGCTATGGTTTTAATCCTAGTGGGATATATCCAATAGGGGATATTCAAGCTTTTTGTATATAAGCCTGGAGTTTAAGAGAGATATCTAGGATTTTATGGAGTATTAGATGAAAGTTTACATTCAACGTAAATTCATTCTCATCAGATAAAAGGAGCAAAACCTCTCAAACAGGGCTTCCCTGGTGGCGCAGTGGTTTAGAATCTGCCTGCTAATGCAGGGGACACGGGTTCGAGCCCTGGTCTGGGAAGATCCCACATGCCGCGGAGCAACTGGGCCCGTGAGCCACAACTACTGAGCCTGCGCGTCTGGAGCCTGTGCTCCGCAACAAGAGAGGCCGCGATAGTGAGAGGCCCGCGCACCGCCATGAAGAGTGGCCCCCACTTGGCACAACTAGAGAAAGCCCTCGCACAGAAACGAAGACCCAACACAGCCAAAAATAAATAACAAAATAAATTAATTTAAAAAAAAACAAACCTCTCAAACAACATGTTCTACTATGAGTGGATCAGTAGCAATGCAGTTACTATGAGTAATGTTTACGATTACTTTTATAAGTAAACCTGCTCCACCTGCCATAATAACTTCCCTTCTCCCTGCTCTTTATTCAAGCTGTATTTCTCTCAAATATCATTCTAATTCTCCCTCTTTAAGCCTTCTCTGCCCTTTTCAGTGCAAGTGATTCGTCTGAGTCATATGTATACAATTATACGTGCAGTTCATTTAACCACTGATCACTTCCATTATTGCTCTTCTGGGTTGTTTGGAACCTCAATTTACATCTATTGCCACAGTAATGCCCCTATTAAGAGGCTCCATTGCAATGATTCATTCTTCTCAGAAACATTATAACTAGAGGTAAAACTAGATAATGATGGTATTCCAAGATGTCAGATATTGAATATCATGGCAAGAAATCATTAAACACAAACGTAAATGTCAGAAGTGCCAGAACATATAAAATATGCATTTGTATGACTTAAGGCTGAGAAAAGAATGAGCAAGAGGAGAAGAACAAGAGATTGGATTAAAATTAACAAAAGCTGGTGGAAGACTTGGTTGCCTTCAGATTGAGAAATGACAGATGCGTAAGAACAGTACAGTTCAGGTGAGTATTATTCTAGATCTTGTAACATGCTGGTGATAAAAATATGTATAGGCACCTCTATTACAAAAAAAAAAAAAAAATTACTGGTCCAAGAACTTGAGTTGGAGAATCCGCTAAGTCTTAAAGTGTAGGTGGGTACATTTTCAACAGAGATAGAATGATGAAAACAAGAAAGTAGGTCTTTGAGGACCCTATGGTCTTTTTTTCCTGCTCTCTCCACCTTACCCAACCAAAATCCTACACACACACACACACACACACACACACACACACACACAAACACACACACCTTATGTTTAATTTATTTGGCTATAATTTCCCTCATTACCTAATCTAATTTTTAGCTTATTGATAACTGACAAAAAATGTTTAGAAAAGTCATATCTTATTCTAGAAAAATAAAGTATTATTTTTTCAAGTATGTGATTAAGTATATATTGTCAATAAGCTTCTTTTACAATGCAGTCTATAAATAATCATGAAATAAGCATGAGGAAAGATTTTAAAAAGCCAGTTGACCTTAAGTGGATGGCAGGAGGGAAATGGTTACTACACAATTGATAAAAAAGGAAAAGAAGATAGAAAGAAGGCAGAAAAGAAGGCAAACCAAATTGCAATCTATTAAGTGATACCAAAGATGGACTCTCTTTCTCTGTCTGGCTTCAAATGAAAGAAACAAGGAAGAGGCAGAGAGACTGTATTATTTTTATCTTGCAGCTCTAAATAAAGCCATGTTTGAGATTGTTTTCTTTTTATCTTGCAGCTCTAAATAAAGCCATGTTTGTTTGTTATAGCCATAACTGTGTTTATATGCAAAGATTTTTTTAAATATCAGACCTTTTATTGTATGTTTTTTAATGTTCTCTTTTCGTAGCTACCCAATTAATTAGTATAGTGTTTATATTATATTACTTCATGATACCTAGGACATCCATGTTGTATAAACATAATAGATCGTCTCTATTTTTTTTTCTTGGCACCATGCATTTTATTGATTCTAGAGTATTTTATTAAAAAACTCAAGGCAGAAAATGCCATGGTGCAAGTAGGTAGTTTTTAAGACTATTAAATCAGTACTTACTAACTCATGTAGAATGCCTCACATATATCTTTATTGCTCAATAAATGGGAACGGTCAAATTAATATTTTATTGATTTGGATCATAGTCCATACTCTAAAACATTTAAAAAACAATTTTTATTTTTAATAGAAGGTAAAACTAATGGTCTCTGAATTCTATTAATAACTTTAAAAAAAGGGCCAACAAGATGACTTTGAGAAGAATGTCAGTATTTCTGCACTCAAAAATACAGCAAATTAGGAAAGCTTAGGCTGGAGAAGGAAGTTAAGGAATATTGTAAACTGCATACTTACACAAATTATTCCTTTGAAGTTCAGTTACGCTACTCTGATTCTTCAAATTGTCTTAATGTTTTCTAATCACAATATTTCAAACATAATTTATCTTAAATGGTGTTATTACATTCAGGTAAAGAATGTAATGCACTAAATGTAATATGCTAAAAAATACAGCATATAGAAAGAAATTAAAAGTTATGAAAGTCCAAAAAATATCACATTAGAACTTCTGGGTAGTTTTCCTAATCATGGCCTAATATAATTTGGTCAATACAATGCTTATCAGATAGGTTGACTGGATTTTTCCAGTAGCAAATTACTTAAGTACATTTTTGCAATGATATTCCATCAGATAAATATTAGAGAGAAAACCTAATTAATAGAGTTACTATTTTAAAACATGATATGGATATTTCAAGAATTTGTGTCAGTAATGTGATTTTATATCTCTCATAGGCCAGGAAGTGGCTACCAAGAACTTTGAAATTTTCATATTTTTAAAAAGAAGAGAAAATATAATGACCAATATTGCTTCATAAAAAAATTTAACCTGGCTGAATCTTCTTTAAAAATGAGGGGTAAATAGGAAAATACTAGTGCTGTAAAGATTAAATTTTGGTTGACAGGTGATCGATTTTTCTTATGGATCAAAGACCCATTTAAAGTTGGTATGACATCATTAGTTTAGCATTACCATTAATAATCCCAAAGAACAAGAGAGAACATAGGTTAGTAACTAAAAATAAACTTATTTGTTGATATTTAATAAATTCTCGTATATTCTTCAATAATATCAGGTTAGATACCTACTTTCTTCTCTCTTATTTTTATCTTTGATAAAACTATTTATATAGAGTATAATATTTATTTGTTGTTTTCATCTTAATGGACCTTGGATGCACAGAATTAGATTAATAATAACTTTTGTCTCTTGACAGAGTGTCATTTGTAATAAATTTAGCCAATAAAAATATAACATGCCCAATTAAACTTGAATATCAGATAAACAACAAATATGCTGTAATCTATGAAAATAATGACAAACCATACAATAATGTGAAAATAACATAAAAGTATGGAATATCCTATAAAAATTAGTGAGCTACAACTAAATGTAAATATGCATGAATCAGTAACAGAATGCTGTGATAAAAGGACATATATGAAGATCATGGACAGCCCGGTTCCTCTATTTGAAGTTCAAAACCAACTAAATATGTCATTTAGGCAAACATATACATAACCAAACTGAGTTAGACATTCACCAGAAACCCAAGGATATAAAAAAATAATTTCCAGAGCAAATTAGTTTAAATGTTGAGTTGTCATTTACTAAACTTGCATTTTAATGGTCCAAAGTTAAAGGTCATTCTTTATTGTTCACTTTATCAGAAATGTCTATTAATAGATCCTAAGCTCAGTTGAGGAGAACAGCAGTTGTTTGCAACTATGACTGAATAAACTTTTGTGTTCTTCTTTCCTGATGCACATGTGCAACCATTTTCATATGGTGTATATATCTAGGGAGAAGTTTGTGGGTTGTAGGGTGTGTGAATGTTCTACTTCACACAAAATGACAAACTGTTACCCAAAGTAAAAACACAAATTACACTCCTGCTAGCAATGTGTAAGAAGTCCTGTTCTCCACATTCTTTCCAGTTCTTGGTAATGTCAGAGTTAAACTTTGCCAGTGGGATAGGTGCAAAATACTATCTCTTTGTTGACTATCATTTTTCTGTTTGTAAATTATGTGAAGCATTTGTCTATTTGTTTATCAATGATGTGTTTCTTTTGTGAACAGTGTATTTAAATCTTTTGCTTATTTTTCAATAAAATTGGAGGATTTTTTTTATATTAATTACACACTAATATTTTTCAGTTAACTAATGCTTTTCACCATGCCTTTATCATTTACCACTTTGCATTCTTTACTATGCTAAAATATCTGTCTGTGTACTCTAATTTTAACATGAGATTATAATAGATACAAGATACAAACAAAAAAAAAATTATAGGATGTGACAATTCAGAGGAAGAATCTGAACCAAACCAAAGAATAACAAGACTCAGGTTTTCAGCTCTGACCATCAATGTTTCTTGAGTATATTAACAGGTAGACTAGTACTCCTCCTGCTCAGGACTCATAAAGAAGTTGATTCTCCATTTCCTTCTCATTTGTCACTATCCATTTAATAAGCAGATATATTATAACTGACCCTCATCTGCCAAAGCAAAGGGCAATAGTAAAAGAAAAAAGTAACTTCAGATTTACTTCCCTGGTGGCACAGAACTTTCTGCTTAACTAGGGAAAGAAAGAGGTCCTGTAAAATCACATCAAATCCAATGGAATGACAATAAGGAACAATCAGGGGCTACCTCCAGATCCAATGTCTTGAGCCCAAATCCCCAGCTCTAAAGTAAGAAAACAGTTCTTCTATTCTTATCTAACAGTCACAGTTGAAAACACTTCTGGGTCTCTTCAGCTGCACTGAGGAGCTCTGTTTGACATTCACCAAAAATGGAAGGATAGATATAAAAATCATTTCCAGGGCAAATTAGTTTCAGTTGAGTTGTCATTTACTAATCTTTGCATTTTAGTGTCCCAAAGCCAAAAGTTATTTCTTGCATTGTCCCTTTCTCAGAAATGTTACGATTTCAATATTTTTTAATGAAATATATAGAAGGCTAAGATCAATCCTTTTTCTGCACATTTTCAAATGGGCAGATAAAGGTCAGATTAACCCCAAGACATGAAGAATGTTTTTAGTTTGCTCTCTTCTTTTTTCTTTTTTTTTTTTAGTATTAATTTTATTTCACTTTGAAAACTGAGGGAAAAATTAAGGGATACATTTCTAACACTTTATAGGGCAGATGGTTCTTCTTATATTAAATAGGTATTTAAAGCTAAATGAGTTCATTACAGACATTTACTCACAAATCCTCCCATTGTTCCTCCTTCACTAACGCTCATTATTTGTTCCTTCTTCCACCAGTTAATAATAGATACAGGTCTAATAAGACATTTGAAATACAAAAAAAATCTTTCACTGGACTTTGCAGATGGCAGTGAATGAATGATTCCAGTGAGATTCAAGCTAAGTAGAAATATGTAAAGATGAAATGCTGCTGCACATAGGTCTCACTTGCAAAGTCCCAATTATAAAAGCTTATGCAAAGGAATTCATAGAAAAAAATGAACCAATTGTCAAGGCACATATGACAAGATAATGTTCAATCTCTTCATAATTAAATAATTACAAATCAATATAACAATTATTATTATAACTATATATTATATATAACAATATATATTGTTATATATATAACTATATATATAACAATATAAAAATTATAATATAACAATAATTATCAATATAACAATTATTATTTTATTATTTTTTCATCAGCCAAATTGATATTAGTTAATATGTTGGCAATACTAGTGATGGCCAGAGTAGGTTAACAGGCAATATCATGTACTATTGGTGGATCTGATTGATGCAATTTGATACTATTAAATTTCAAATTGACATTTCTTTTGACCCAGAAATAGTACTGCTATGAATTTAGCCTACAAATATATTTCAAAAATGGTTGCCAAGTGTATTTATAGGAATATAATAGAAATGAATATATGGTAGTGCATTATGCAAGGGAATTCTATGTACTCATTAAATGATATTAGAGAAAAACAAAAGCATTCATATAAAAAGACCTTCAGGCCATATTATTAAGTAGATGAAAAGGGGAGACCATCCATGCTGTTGAAATTAAATACCCACACACACATGAGTGCATATATTTTGAAATATATCGTTCATGTACAGATGTAAGAAGACCCACAGACATATTTCTGGAGTCATTTTTGATGAGCAGAAATATGTACATGGCTACCCTCAAAATGGAGTACTGAGTGATATGGAGGAAAACTTTTATTTTTATTATATATACATGTATATCAGCACTGTGCAGAAGAACTTCCTATGGTAATGGAAAGGCTTTGTATGAACATCATCTGGTGTGGCAGCCACTGGTTACACTTGGATATTGAATGTTTAAAATGTGGCTGTTGTCACCAGAAGATGGAGTTTTAAATTTTAAATGATTTTAATTAATTTAAAATAAATTTAAATAGCTATATGTGGCTAGTGACTGTCATATCGGATAGGTCAATATACTATACATATTTTTTCCAACCATGTTTTCACTATATTGTTCTTAAACATGTCAATGAGGGAGATTAAGAATAATATTTCTGGGGCTTCCCTGGTGGCGCAGTGGTTGAGAATCTGCCTGCCAATGCAGGGGACATGGGTTCGAGCCCTGGTCTGGGAAGATCCCACATGCCGCGGAGCAACTAGGCCCGTGAGCCACAATTACTGAGCCTGCGTATCTGGAGCCTATGCTCCGCAGCAAGAGAGGCCGCGATAATGAGAGGCCCGTGCACCGCGATGAAGAGTGGCCCCCACTTGCCGCAACTAGAGAAAGCTCTCGCACAGAAACGAAGACCCAACACAGCCATAAATAAATAAATAAATAAATAAATAAATAAATAAACCCAAAAGTTAAAAAAAAAAAGAGTAATGTTTCTATTTGTAATTATACTGTATTTTATAAAATCTCAAATGTTAATATATAAGGGACATATAAAAATTATGGGACATAACAAATGATAAGAAAGAAGAAAGCCACAGAATTGTAAAAATAGTATTAAACTGAAGGAGAGATTATAAACATAAATGCTTTTTTCCAAATAAAGAGAACTTACAATGTGAATTTGTTTGTTTTTTTTTTACTTAATATGTAAGTGTATACATAGTATAAAGATGTAAGATTATCTCTATGAAATGAATCTTTAATTACTATTTCTTTTATAAAGAATAGGATGTGTAGATGGAACATATCTCAACATAAAAAGGCTATTTATGACAAACCAACAGCCAACATCATGCTCAACAGTGAAAAGCTGAAAGCTCCTCATCTGAAATCAGGAACAAGACAAGGATGCCCACACTCACCATTTATATTTAACATAGTATTGAAAGTTCTAGCCACAGCAATCAGACAAGAAAAAGCAATAAAAGGCATCCAAACTGGAAAGGAAGGAATAAAACTCACTATTTGCAGATGACATGAGCCTATATATAGAAAACCCTAAAGTATCCACCAAAAATGTTTAGTGCTAATCAATAAATTCAGTAAGGTTGCAGGATATAAGAATAATATACAGAAATCTGTTGCCTTTCTATACACTACTTATGAACTATCAGAAAGAGAAAGCAAGAAAACAATCCCATTTAAAATCACATCAAAATGAATATAATACCTAGGAATAAACTTAGCCAAGGAGGTGAAAGACCTATACTGTGAAAACAATAAAACATTGATGAAGAAAACTGAAGCTGATACAAAGAAATGGAAAGATATCCAATGTTCGTGGATCAGAAGAATTAATATCATTAAAATTCCCATATTATCCAAAGTAATCTACAGATTTAATGGAATCCCTATCAGAATACCCATGACATTTTTCACAGAACAAAACATATAATTGTAAAATTTATATGGAACCACAAAAGACAACAAATTGCCAAAGCAATCTTAAGAAAAAAGAACAAAGCTGGAGGAATCAGGTGCCCTGATTTCAGACTATACTACAAAACTACAGTAATCAAAATAACATGGTACTGGCACAAAAGCAGATGCACACATCCATGAAACAGAATACAGAGCCCAGAAATAAACCCACACACTTATGGTCAATTTATCTACAACAAAGGAGCTAAGAATATGCAATGGAGAACAGTCTCTTCAATAAGTGGTGCTGGGAAAACTGAACAGTTACATGTGAAAGAATGAAATTAGAACATTTTCTCACACCATATACAAAAATAAACTCAAAATGAATTAAAGACCTAAATGTAAGACCTAAAACTTCCTAGAAGACAACACAGGCAGAACACTCTTTGATAGAAATTGTAGCAATATTTTTTGGGGATCTGTCTCCTCAGACAAAAGAAACAAAAGCAAAAGTAAACAAATGGGACCTAATTAAACTTAAAAGCTTTTGCTCAGCGAATGAAACCACTGACAAAATGAAAAGGCAACCTACTGAATGGGAGAAAATATTTGCAAATTATATGACTGATAAGGGGTTAATATCCAAAATATATTTACTGTATATTTGCCTTTACCAATGAGTTTTTTCCTTTCATAATATTCAGGTTTCTGGTTGTGGCCTTTTCTTTTTCACTTAGAGTAGTCCCATTAACACCCTTGTAAAGCTGGTTTGGTGGTGCTGAACTCTTAACTTTTGCTTGTGTGTAAAACTTTTGAACTCTCCTTCAAATCCGAGTGAAAGTGTTGCTGGGTAGTTTCCTTGGTTGTAGGTTTTTCACTTTCATTACTTTAAATATACTGTGCCACCTTTCTGGCCTGAAGAGTTGCTGCTGAAAAGTTAGCTAATAGCCTAATGGGAGTTGCCTGGTAGGTAACTTGCTCTTTTCCCTTGCTGCTTTTAATATTCCTCTCTTTAACTTCTGCCATTTTACTTTCAGTGTGTCTTGGTGTGGTTCTCTTTGGGTTGATCCTGTTTGAGACTCTCTGTGCTTCCTGGACCTGAGTGTCTGCTTCCCTTCCCAGGTTAGGGAAGTTTTAAGCTATTATGTCCTCAAATACGTTCTTTGCCCCTTTCTCTATCTCTTCTCCTTCTATAATCGCTATGATATCAATGTTACTATGCTTGATATTGTCCCAGAGGCCTCTTAAGCTGTCCTTATTTCTTTTTATTCTTTTTTTCTTTTTTCTGTTCATCATTCGTGACTTCCACTACTCTGTCTTCCAACTCACTGAACCATTCCTCTGCATCATTTAAGCTACTGTTTATTCCTTCTAGTGTTTTTTTTGTTTGTTTCTTTTGTTTCAGTACTGCATTCTTCATCTCTATTTGGTTCTTCTTTATATTTTCTAACTCTTTGTTAAAAACTTATAACTTCTCACTCTGCTCATCAATTCTTCTCTCAAGTTCATTGATAATCTTTATTGTTATTACCTTGAACTCTATCTGTTAGATCACCTATCTCTATCCACTTCATTTAGTTCTTATTGGGTTTTATCTTGTTCCTTTGTTTGGAACATGTTCCTCTGTTACCTTACTTTGCTTAATTTGCTGTTTCTATTTCTTGTATGTTGGTTAGGTTTCTCAACCTTGGAGAAGTGGTCTTTTGTAGGAGACATCCTGTGCATCTCAGCACCATATTCCCCTCTGGTCACCAGAGCTATATGCTCTAGGGATGCCCCTATGTGGGCTGTGTGGGTTCTTCTGCTGTGGAGGGCTAACTACTGTGGACAGAGTCTGGTAAGTGTGGCTGGCTCCTGGTTTGGTTGGTTGTCAGGCCCTGCCTTGTGTGGAGATTGCCAGCCACTGGTTGGTGGGGCCAGGTCACAAGGCAGCTGGCTGTGGAACCCCTGGGGGCCCCAGCGCTAGTGCTGGCACACTCTGGGGCAGAGCTAGGTTCTGGGGTGGATGGTTTTGGGGCTCGGATCTTGGAGTTAGTGTTGGCCTGCTGGTGGGTTAGGCCGGTTCCTTACATGGCTGGCTGCAGGTTCTAGGGTATACCAAAGCTGGTGCTGGCTCACTGGAGAGTGGGGATATATAACGAGGCAGAGGGGTACAAGGTGCTCACCCACCAGTGGGTAAAGTTAGGTTCTGGGGCTAGTGCCATCCTGCTGGCAGGCAGAGCTGGGTCCTAGGTCCAGGAGTCCCAGAGTTGGTGTTAGACTGCTGGTGGATGAGGCTGGTCCCAAGGCTAGAGCTGGCTGGCTGGTGGGTGTGGCCAGGGCCCAGGGGGTTCTGGGGATCATTCCTGCCCACTGGTGGATGGATGTGGTTCCCAGGGTCTCTGGCTGCAGGGCCCTGGAGGTCCTGGGTCTAGTGCCTGTGTACTGGTGTGTGGGTCTCGGTCCTAGACCCTCTGGTGGACACGACCATGTCCAGGGGAAGGTATGGGCTCAGGGGGTCTTGAGGCAGCCTTTCTGCTGGCATGTGGGGCTGTGTCCCTGCCCAGCTGGTTGCTTGGCCTGATTCCAGTACTGGTGCCTACAGGCTGGAAGGTGGGGGTGGCAGGGCTGGGTCCTGACTTTAATAAGCAGGAGGGAGGATTCCAAAATATTCCTTGACAGCATCAGTTTCCACATGGGAGAAGGAGCTCCCCAAAATGGCTGCTGCCAGTATTTATATCCTCAGGGTGAGCTCCAGTTACCTCCTGCCTCTCCAGGAGCTACTCCAAGATCGGCAGGTAGGTCTGACCCAGAGTTCTTTCAAACTACTGTTTCTGCCCTGGGTCCCACAGTGTGTGAGATTGTGTGTGCACCCTTTAAGAGTGGAGTTTCTATTTCCCACAGTCCTCTGGATCACCTGAAAGTAAGCCCCTCTGGCCTTCAAAGCCATACATTTTGGGGGCTCCACTTCTTGCTCTGGTACCCTGGCTGGGGAGCCCAATATGGGACTCAGACCCCTTGCTCCTTGGGGAGAACCTCTGCAGTTGTAATTATTTTCTCATTTGTGGATCACTCTCCCAGAGGTATGGGTCTTGAATGTACCATAACTCTGCCCACACCCCCAGCTGTCTTGTTGTGATTCGTTCTTTATTATATCTTTAGTTGTGGAAGATCTTTTCTGGTAGATTCCGATCTTTCTTATCAATAGTTGTTCTGTAAATAGTTGTAATTTTGGTATGCCCGTGAGAGGAGGTGAGTTCAGGGTCTTCCTACTCTGCCATCGTTGTATGCCCTGTCTGAGGCCAGATTTTTAACATATAAATCCTCCATGATTATAGCCAGCATGTGAAACACCTGGGTGGTCAGAAAACCCTGATAACCTTTCTTTATTTCAAATTTTAAGAGGTGAAATTTTGGTTGTCTTTATCCAAAAAATAATCGCTTGTGCCATTCTATTTTTTTTTCAACACGCAGCTCTTTCCTCAAACATAAATGAGAAAATAAGCTCCTTGATATCTTGGTGGTAAAAAGGTTTTTATCTATCCCCCAGCCCAAATATTCAGTGGCAGAATAAGTGAAATTTAAACAAATAAAAATACTGCAATGGCAGCCTGCCACGACTGGCCCCAAGTTTTCTACCTATCTGTGCATTATTACTAAAAAAGACAGTAAAACCCACGACACGCCCGAGGATCTTAACACCCCAATCAGAGATCGAACCTGTGCCCCCTGCAGTTGAAGCATGGAGTCTTAACCATTCGACCACCAGGGAAGTCCCTAAATTTCAGCTCTATTGAGCTGTGTGGCTGACAGGGTCTTGGTGCTCTGGCCAGGAGTCAGGGCTGAGACTATGAGGTGGGAGAGCCGAGTTCTGGACACCAGACCACCAGAGACCAATATCAATTGGCGAGAGCCCTCCCAGAGATCTACATCTCAAGGCTAAGGCCCAGCTCCACTCAACGACGAGCAAGTTCCAGTGCTGGACACCCCATGCCAAACAGCTAGCAAGACAGGAACACAACCCCATCCATTAGCAGGGAGGCTGCCTAAAATCATAATAAGTTCACAGACACCCCAAAACACACCACCAGACGTGGACCTGCCCACCAGAAAGACAAGATTCATTCACCAGAACACAGGTACCACTCCCCTCCATCAGGAAGCCTACACAACCCACTGAGCCAACCTTACCCACTGGGGGCAGACACCAAAAACAACGGGAACTACGAACCTGCAGTATGCGAAACGGAGGCCACAAAAACAGTAAGTTCAGCAAAATGAGAAGACAGAGAAATACAGAGCAGATGAAGGAGCAAGGTAAAAACCCACCAGACCAAACAAATGAAGAGGAAATAGGCAGTCTACCTGAAAAAGAATTCAGAGTAACGATGGTAAAGATGATCCAAAATCGTGGAAACAGAATGGAGAAAATACAAGAAACGTTTAACAAGGACCTAGAAGAACTAAAGAGCAAACAAATAATGATGAACAACACAATAAATGAAATTAAAAATTCTCTAGAAGGAATCAATAGCAGAATAACTGAGGCAGAAGAATGGATAAGTGACCTGGAAGATAAAATAGTGGAAATAATTACCACAGAGCACAATAAAGAAAAAAGAATGAAAAGAATAGAGGACAGCCTCAGAGACCTCTGGAACAACATTAAACGCACCAACATTCGAAATATAGGGGTCCCAGAAGAAGAAGAGAAAAAGAAAGGGACTGAGAAAATATTTGAAGAGATTATAGTTGAAAACTTCCCTAATATGGGAAAGGATAGGTCAATCAAGTCCAGGAAGCACAAAGGGTCCCATACAGGATAAAACCGAGGAGAAACATGCAAGACACATATTAATCAAACTATCAAAAATTAAATACTAAGAAAAAATACTAAAAGCGGCAAGGGAAAAGCAACAAATAACATAAAAGGGAATCCACATAAGGTTAACAGCTGATCTAGCAGAAGAAACCCTGCAAGTCAGAGGGAGTGGCAGGACCTATTTAAAGTGATGAAAGGGAAAAACCTACAACGAAGATTACTCTACCCAGCAAGGATCTTATTCAGATTTGATGGAGAAATTAAAACCTTTACAGACAACGAAAAAATAAGACGATTCAGAACCACAAATTTACAACAAACGCTAAAGGAACTTCTCTAGGCAGGAAACACAAGAGAAGGAAAAGACCTACAGTAACAAACCCAAAACTATTAAGAAAATGGTAATAGGAACACACATATCGATAATTACCTTAAATGTAAATGTATTAAATGCTCCAACCAAAAGACATAGACAGGCTGAATGGATAAAAAAACAAGACCTATATATATGCTGTCTACAAGAGACCCACTTCAGACCTAGGAACACATACAGACTGAAAGTGAGGGGATGGAAAAAGATATTCCATGCAAATGGAAATCAAAAGAAAGCTGGAGTAGCAATTCTCATATCAGAAAAAATATTTTAAAATAAAGACTTACAAGAGACAAAGAAGGACACTACATAATGATCAAGGGATCAATCCAAGAAGAAGATATAACAACTGTAAATATTTATGCACCCAACAGAGGAGCACCTCAATACATAAGGCAAATGCTGACAGACATAAAAGGGGAAATCGACAGTAACACAATCATAGTAGGGGACTTTAACACTCCACTTTCACCAACGGACAGATCATCCAAAATGAAAATAAATAAGCAAACACAAGCTTTAAATGATACATTAAACAAGATGGACTCAATTGATATTTATAGGACATTCCATCCAAAAACTACAGAATACACTTTCTTCTTAAGAGCTCAAGGAACATTCTCCAGGATAGACGATATTGTGGGTCACAAATCAAGCCTTGGTAAATTTAAGAAAATTGAAATCGTATCAAGTATCTTTTCCAACCACAATGCTATGAGACTAGATATCAATTACAGGAAAAACACTGTAAAAAATACAAACACATGGAGCCTAAACAATACACTACTAAATAACCAAGAGATCACTGAATAAATCAAATAGGAAATCAAAAAATACCTAGAAAGAAATGACAATGAAACAGGACGGCCCAAAACCTATGGGATGCAGCGAAAGTAGTTCTAAGAGGGAAGTTTATAGCAATACATCCTATTTCAAGAAACAAGAACAATCTCAGATAAACAACCTAACCTTACACCTAAAGCAATTAGAGAAAGAACAAAAAAAAAAAAACCCAAAGTTAGCAGAAGGAAAGAAATCGTAAAGATCAAATCAGAAATAAATGAAAAAGAAATGAAGGAAACGATAGTAAAGAACAACAAAACTAAAATCTGGTTCTTTGAGAAGATAAACAAAATTGATAAACCATTAGCCAGCCTCATCAAGATAAAAAGGGAGAAGATTCAACTCAGCAGAATTAGAAATGAAAAAGGAGAAGTAACAACTGACACTGCAGAAATACAAAATGATCATGAGAGATTACTACAAGCAACTTTATGCCAATCAAATGGACAACCTGGAAGGAATGGACAAATTCTTAGAAGAGCACAACCTTCTGACACTGAACCAGGAAGAAATAGAAAATAAGAAACAACCAATCACAAGCACTGAAATTGAAACTGTAATTAAATATCTTCCAACAAACGAAAGCCCAGAACCAGATGGCTTCACAGGCGAATTCTATCAAACATTTAGAGAAGAGCTAACACCTATCCTTCTGAAACTCTTCCAAAATATAGCAGAGGAATGAACATGCCCATACTCATTCTACGAGGCCAACATCCCCCTGGTACCAAAACCAGACAAAGATGTCACAAAGAAAGAAAACTACAGGCCAATATTAGTGATGAACATAGATGTAAAAATCCTCAACAAAATACTAGCAAACAGAATCCAACAGCACATTAAAGGATCATACACCATGATCAAGTGGGGTTTATCCCAGGAATGCAAGAATTCTTCAATATATGCAAATCAATCACTGTGATAAACCATATTAACAAACTGAAGGAGAAAAACCATATGATAATCTCAATAGATACAGAAAAAGCTTTTGACAATATTCAACACCATTTATGATAAAAACCTTCCAGAAAGTAAGCATAGAGGGAACCTACCTCAACATAATAAGGGCCATATATGCCAAACCCACAGCCAACATTGTTCTCAATGGTGAAAAACTGAAACCATTTCCACTAAGATCAGGAACAAAACAAGGTTGCCCGCTCTCACCGCTATTATTCAACAAACTTCTGGAAGTTTTAGCCACAGAAATCAGAGAAGAAAAAGAAATAAAAGGAATCCAAATCAGAGAAGAAGTAAAACGGTCACTGTTTGCAGATGACATGACACTAGAAATGGCAAACCCTAAAGATGCTACCAGAAAACTACTAGAGCTAATCAATTAATTTGGGAAAGTGGCAGGATACAAAATTAATGCACAGAAATCTCTTTCATTCCTGTACACTAATGATGAAAACTCTGAAAGAGAAATTGAGGAAACACTCCCATTTACCACTGCAACAAAAAGAATAAAATACCTAGGAATAAACCTACCTAAGGAGACAAAAGACCTATATGCAGAAAACTACAAGACACTGATGGAAGAAATTAAAGATGATACAAATAGATGGAGAGATATACCATGTTCTCAGATTGAAAGATTCAATGTTGTGAAAATGACCATACTACCCAAAGCAATCTAAAGATTCATTGCAATCCCTATCAAACTACCAATGGCATTTTTCACAGAACTAGAACAAAAAATTTCACAATTTGTATGGAAACACAAAGGACCCCAAATAGCCAAAGCGATCTTGAGAAAGAAAAACGGAGCTGGAGGAATCAGGCTCCCAGACTTCAGACTATACTACAAAGCTACAGAAATCAAGACAGTATGGTACTGGCAGAAAAACAGAAACATAGATCAATGGAACAGGATAGAAAGCCTAGAGATAAACCCACGCACATATGGTCACCTTATCTTTGATAAAGGAGATCAGAATATACAATAGAAAAAAGACAGTCTCTTCAATAAGTGGTGTTGGGAAAACTGGACAGCTACATGTAAAAGAATGAAATTAGAACAGTCCCTAACACCATACACAAAAATAAACTTGAAATGGATTAAATACCTAAATGTAAGGCCAGACATATAAAACTCCTAGAGGAAAACATAGGCAGAACACTCTATGACATAAATCACAGCAAGATCCTTTTTGACCCACCTCCTAGAGAAATGGAAATTAAAACAAAAATAAACAAAGGAGACCTAATGAAACTTAAAAGTTTTGCAAAGCAAAAGAAACCATAAATAAGATGTAAAGACAACCCTCAGAATGGGAGAAAATACTTGTAAAAAAAGCAACTGACAAAGGATTAATCTCCAAAATATTAAAGCAGCTCATGCAGCTCAATATGAAAACAACAAACAACCTAATCCAAAAATGGGCAGAAGACCTAAATAGTAATTTCTCCAAAGAAGATATACAGATTGCCTACAAACACATGAAAGGATGCTCAAAATCACTAATCATTACAGAAATGCAAATCAAAACTACAATTAGGTATTACCTGACACCAGTCAGAATGGCCATCATCAAAAAACCTACAAATAATAAATGCTGCAGAGGGTGTGGAGAAAAGGCAACCCTCTTGCACTGTTGGTGGGAATGTTAACTGATACAGCCACTATGGAGAACAGTATGGAGGTTCCTTAAAAAAGTAAAAATAGAACTACCATATGACCCAGCAATCCCACTACTGGGCATATACCCTGAGAAAACCATAATTCAAAAAGAGTCATGTACCACAATGTTCACTGCAGCACTATTTACAATAGCCAGGACATGGAAGCAACCTATGTGTCCATCGACAGATGACTGGATAAAGATGATGTGGCACATATATACAATGGAATATTACTCAGCCATAAAAAGAAGCAAAGTTGAGTTATTTGTAGTGAGGTGGATGGACCTAGAGTCTGTCATACAGAGTGAAGTAAGTCAGAAAAAGAAAAACAAATACTGTATGGTAACATATATATATGGAATGTGAAAAAAAAAAAGGTTCTGAAGAACCTAGGAGCAAGACAGGAATAAAGACGTGAATGTAGAGAATGGACTTGAGGACACATGGAGGGGGAAGGGTAAGCTGGGACGAAGTTAGAGAGTGGCATTGACATATATACACTACCAAATGTAAAACAGATAGCTAGTGGGAAGCAGCCGCACAGCACAGGGAGATCAGCTCCATGCTTTGTGACCACCTAGAGGGGTGGGATAGGGAGGGTGGGAGGGAGACATAAGAGGGAGGAGATATGGGGATATATGTATACGTATAGCTGATTCACTTTGTTATACAGCAAAAACTAACACAATATTGTAAAGCAACTATACTCCAATAAAGATGTTAAAAAAACAATACTGCAGTGGTATGCAAATCAACTGATGCTATCTCTATGCATGATAAGTCCATAAATATTCCTTGGTTCTAGTCAAACCTACTATTTTGTAATGACCTATAAATAAATAGTTGGACCAAGACATGTGCAGGTAACATTTCCCTTGAATGTTACCTTGAATTTCCTTTCTCTGCTTTAGGCTATTTTTATAGCATAGTTTTAAAAGCTTGCAGATATTTAGTTTCCCTTTCCATATTAGTACACGAGCTTTTTTTTTTTTTTAAATCTTAGTAATGTTTAAGCATATAGCTTAGAATCATGTTTCCAATTCCTTTGTAATCTCAGAGATTTGATAGAACTATTTATGAATGCTGGTGTTTTTTGCCAAGACTACTGATGATATTCAAATTATTTCCAGTAGAAAGAATACAGCTAATACTTAGAAACATTTTCCTCATTATGACACTGTGAATGAGCTTTTGTCTGAAGTAGTTGTGGCTTTATGAGATAACTTTTCCAAACACTTAAAAATTATGAAGAGCAGTTTTGGGGCTAAATCACTCCTTTCATGTAACTCCTCTTCAAAAAGTTATATACGCTTTAATTTTCTCCTTCATTAGAAGTCCACCTATCTTCACTCCAAAAGAATGCCTTAAGACATAAGCCAATTATTTCAGGAAAATTATTTACTTTTGTTTTATTTTTGACAGTCACAGCCAATATTATCATTACTCATAGTGTCTGCTAACCATGATTACATAGCTAAAAGTGCCCACCATTCATATTTAAAATGTATGTAAGCAGAGAAATGACAATGTGATGTTATATTAAGTTTTAAAATAAATTGGCAGTCACTTTTTTTGCAAAATATGTCTTATTATACAATAGGCTATTCTGTTATCACATTTTAAGTAATAATTTTTTTTCTCAATTGCCTTGGTACACTTTACTACAAAGCTTCTTATAGTGATCTAATCCAATTAATTATAATTGTCATTAAAGTACTGTTAATTGCTCAATGAAAAAAAACTGCGCTATAAATAAAAATTTTATGCTCTGATAAGAGATTTTTTTCCCAAGAGTATGGCCTGAGAGAGAAAGCATATCCAGACTTTAGCTTAGCATGATCTTTAAAACACAAGTGTGTTTAATAATGCTATTTTGGAGTTAGAAGGAGAAAATGATTAAATAAGTTCCTTTGAATTCATCTGGATTCGTGTTAATTTGTATTGTTTGTTTGCAGTTCTGAGTTAACTAGTTGGAAACATAAGTCGCATTCCAATCTTTATCCTCACCCTCCTCCACTGAATTCTGATGCCTCTGGGACTTATAATCTGCTTAATTATCTGTGTTGTGAGATAAATGTCTTCAGGGAGCCTACGAATCTTAAAAGATCAGTAAATTAGAATATTTGTTAAATATGATTCGGTGGTAATTAAGAGTCATGGCCAACATAGAAAAGAGCAGAAATAGACCTCAAAAGGATTTTTAAAAGATTAAACATACAAGCATAAAGATAAAATGGCATTAATAAGCACATGGAGAGAACTACAATGAGATGGGGTTGGTGTAAAGTATGAAGTACCAACAATAGAATGAAATAATAACCGAAAAGGTTTGTTCTGTTCCTTTTCTGATGTACCAAAGAGACTAAGAAAGCAAGGAATAAATGCTAGGAAAAAAAAAAAAGATAATTAGTGACCAGTAGAAGACCTCATTAACCTGTGTAAGAGGATCATCAGTGTGGAACAGTCACATAACCAGATAGTCACGTACTACGTGTCTATTCTTAACTTAAATACTTGACTGCTAAAGGTCTATACCCCCCATCAAAAATGTTACTTTATAATAAAGGAAACAAATACAAAAATTCATTTAATTTTGTTCTCCAAACTAGTTTTATTGAACTTAATTCGCATTGACTTTAATCAGCCAATCATTAGCTGTCATAATTACTGATTCCTGCTTTCTACCTCCTGTCCTATCTCATATGGAGAGCTTCTTTCCCATTGATTTCAGCATCTCTCGATGATTCCTTAGCCTCTTCTCTAGTATCCCCGAGGACCAATCAATTAAGAAATAATAGATACTGCTCTATGCTGTTTGTTAAACTTTTTCAGGAAGGTAAGCATTATCTCCCCCAAGGAAATCCATATTCTAAGAAAGTGAGCAATACGGCTTATATTTCCTTGGCATTCCACAAGTACTATAAATCGTTGCATTCAGAGTATCTGCTCTTCTAATGTCTGTGAATTAACTGATTCATTTAAAAATAGAAATGCCATTATTAGTTAGTTAATAACCTAATTGCTGAAGTACCTCAGCTGGTTGGTTTAATTTAGTCTAACAAATGTATACATATATAATCACTGCATGATTTCAACAACCACTTTTCTCTTATTAAATAAAAACACTAACAACAGAAGTTTTCACTTCATCTCTTCCACCTGGCCACACGCTTACAAACATGAAGACCAAATGTTTATTCCAAATGTACAAGTAGCAATAAGTACAAAAAGTATCTGATGGTTTGCTTATTCCTTTAATTTGTATAGGAGGTCTTCTGAGGCCTAAGTTCATGTGTTATAACATAAGAACTCATCTAATAGGCAATACATTGAACCTTTGTATAAAACAATGAGCAAATAACTTTAAACTATTTTTCAGTGGTGTTTGATCCTAGATTTTGAACATCTGAAGCAGTTAATTCGTTATCACTTACTCAATAGGTAATCATAGCTAAATCTAACCTTAAGAGGACTGAATTTACCCCAAAGTTCATGTACATTTATGAGAGCAAAATAAATACATTCAGTTATTTGGATCATTGTTAGGCCAAACAATGATTCTGGAGAAGAGAAATGATACTGATAGAATGCTTAATTATAAAAGTAAAGCATATCAACTCCAACTAAAGGCCAGTTTTACAAAGCCTGCTTTCTACTTGATTTCGAAAACCACAATTAGAAACAAGTCAGGAAGAATGAAAAGTAAAGGGGGAGAAAAAGTTATGATGACTTGGGTTAGATTAACCTTTTTTTTTTTTAATTTTGGCCTTTGTATGGCTAAACTTACATAGAAAATATTGGAATAAATATTCATTCTAAAAAAATATTATTCTTAGAAACACTTATTCATTTACTAAAAAGGATAAATGGGGAGAAAACAGAGCGGATGGTCACATGCATATTTTCTATCAATAGATCTACTGATTCTAGTAATATCCCAGCCTTTACTTTTCACCTGAAAAGCTTTGCAAGTGCTGAAGCTGAAGAAAATGACCATTATGTATACCAAGAGAGCATTCTAAACAATACTGAAATGATTAAAGTAATTAATTATTCATTACTTACAAAAGTTGTGTTTTCCAATAATAATGTAGTAGTATTTGTTTCTATATTCAGTTTAATGACATGTCCATTCTCGCTTTTATACACCACATCTGTATCTGCAACAGAAAGATATTAACAATTGACAAACACATTGACTCGGTAATATAATGAGTGTAGAGGAGATAATGTGCATAATAAACAGACACATTAGAACCATCACTGTTAGCCTTTAATAACCTGAGCAGATTTCTGTACTTGGCTCTCATTAATCCTCTTCAGGAAGCCCACCCGGCACATGGTCTATTGTGCAATGAAAACAGTGTTAGTGAGAGGGTCACTCAGATTCTTGGTTGAACAAATGAAAAGTAATTAAAACATGGGCAACTGCTGCCCATGCTAAGATGAGAAAGAAGGGGCAAAGAGAAATGCCTCCCGTTTTCGAAGCTGTTGCTAATTAGTGATCTAGGTAAACTTTCAACGAGGCTGCCAGTTAAACATAACTCGACATAATTCTGAGACTATCATATGAACCACGTTCATGCGGATTTTTTCACATACCCAGTCCTACCACCGCTCAATTGCCACTCAACCTCTTTCTCCCTTGGGTTTGGAATTGTGCCTCTGGTATTTTGTCTGGATTGTGTGACCACTGGTCAAAATCTCTGAGACTATATGTGTACCATTGTATCCACTTTTTCAACTTTAAAGAGAATGATGTTTTCAGTGTAAATAATTGCATTTCGTCTGGACAGCTGTTGATTTTAAATATTTTTCAGTTAAATTCAGCCACATTTATCAGGAAATTAACTCATATTAAGAATACCATAGACTGAAAATACCAACCTGAGACAAACTGCCAGAAAGGATATTCAGAAGTTAAAAAAAGAAAGATATCTGTATCTACATAAAAGCTATATAAATAATAGACATATTATACATATATTTATGTGATTAGATAAAAGGGAAGACACCCAAATAAAAGCAGTCTTGAGTGCTTTCTTTCTTTCTTTTTTTTTTTTTTGATAATGTCCTTTTCAGTTTTACCCAATTCTAAACTTCTCCATGGTATTGCACCCCCCTAACCGCCTGCCCATTCTTGGAAGAAATATTGAGAAGGATTGGATTGGATTGGATTCACAGTAAATGAAGTTATATAATTTACAATTCTCAGAACCTGTCTTCATCTGCATAATAGTGGTAAACAAATACTGCATGGTGGGTTGTGAAATCTATGTGGAAATGTCTGACAGTTTTGGCAGAGCAAGGTTTTCTGACTCACTCTCTAGTTATTTCAATATTATAAATAGTAACACCCAGAAGTTATGATGAGAAGCAATCAATACTAGCAAAAATGAAGTTTGTCTTTCTTCCATGTTTCATTCAGAAGACTGAGAGTCCACTATGACTCTCCGACTAGAGTCAGGGATGGCACAGAAGGCCAGTGGTTCTTCTTGACCTTAGTCACATGGGGACAATGACATGTTGGAAAGACATGGGCCACAAGGAAAGACAAATAGCGTTTTAAGAAAGGAGAAAAAGAAACAAAGATTTCGAGTTACTATCTGAGTTGTACTTAGGTGTACTGAAAGATGGCCCTATGTGAACTTAAAAATAAGGCCTTGTATCACCTACTGAATTTCTTTCATCACCTATAGATAAACCGGGTTCTTTTTATCATTAACTTTACCTGCTGACCTTTCTAGTGATGTAAGACAAGTAACAGGGTTACGCGCATAATAAATATTTATTTTGATTTCTATCCTTTACCTCTCTTCCCTTTCCTTTCTATCCCAAATATATGATCACAGGCTCAAGAGCAATACTGGTCCCCTGTGTTACTCAATTCAGCCTTGCCAGCTGACTCTGGTCTCCTGTCTTCCTGCTCTCCATCAACGCTTGCTTTAATCTATAGTCCAAGCTCAACCGACGCCTCTGTTATTTTTCTTCATTTTCTCAATTCTGGACCACCTCTTGATGTGGATAGACACTGCCATCACAGATTAGCATAAATAACGTGTCTTAACAAACATCCTTAAAATATTTTCACAATAAATTAAGAGAAGGAGGGTTTTCCCCTTCTACTGCACCATGGTAATAAATATAGCAAAAAGCCAGTCAGTGACTGGTTCTTTTCCCAGGGGACCAGCACACTGCGGAATTCTAAATAGGGATGAGGATCTAAGGGCTTAGGGAGAAAGAGGAGTCCAGAGAGCATGAACAGTGATTCTTCTTCAACAGAAGAGATAAAGTAACATATGGCCTTACTGTCTCCCATAGTAAGAGGAAACCCGCAGCCGATGATGGATTATATTGGGATAGATGAAGGAAAATTAATTTTTATTTCCCTTAGAATCAAAATAGAAGGAAGTGGAGTTTGTTTGAGAAGATAAAGACTACACTTAATTTTTTTTAAACATCTTTATTGGAGTATAATTGCTTTACAATTGTGTGTTAGTTTCTGCTTTATAACAAAGTGAATCAGCTATACATATACATATATCCCCATATCCCCTCCCTCTTGCATCTCCCTCCCTCCTACCCTCCCTATCCCACCCCTCTAGGTGGTCACAAAGCACAAAGCTGATCTCCCTGTGCTATGTGGCTGCTTCCCACTAGCTATTTTACATTTGGTAGTGTGTATATGTCCATGCCACTCTCTCACTTCGTCCCAGCTTACCTTTTCCCCGCCCCACGTCCTCAAGTCCATTCTCTATGTCTGCGTCTTTATTCCTGTCCTGCCCCTAGGTTCTTCAGAATCTTTTTTTTTTTTTTTTTTTTAGATTCCATATATATGTGTTAGCATACGGTATTTGTTTTTCTCTTTCTGACTTACTTCACTCTGTATGACAGACTCTAGGTCCATCCATCTCAATACAAATAACTCAATTTCATTTCTTTTTATGGCTGAGTAATATTCCATTGTATATGTGTGCCACATAATTTTTTTTATGATGCACTTTTTTTAATGTTTTTTGAAAATTGAGGTATAATGTACAATATTATATAAGCTTCAGGTATACAACATAGTGATTCACAGTTTTAAAGGTTATATTCCCTTCATAATTACTATAAAATATTGGCTATATTCCCTGTATTGTACAATATATTCTTGTAGCTTATTTTATAGATAGTAGTTTGCACCTCTTAATCCCCTACCCCTATCTTGCCCCTCCTTCCTTCCCTCTCCTCACTGGTAACCCCTGGTTTGTTCTCTATATTTGTGAGTCTGTTTCTTTTTTGTTATATTCACTAGTTTGTTGTATTTTTTAGATTCCACATATAAGTGGTATCATACAGTATTTTTCTTTCTCTGTCTGACTTATTTCACTTAGCACAATGCTCTCCAAGTCCATCCACGTTGCAGCAAATGGCAAAATTTCATTCTTTTTTCATGGCTAAGTAGTATTCCATTGTATATCCACATACTGTATATCCATGTATATACCACATTTTCTTTATCCCTTCATCTGTTGATGGACATATAGGTTGCTTCCATATCTTGGCAATTGTAAATAATGTTCCTATGAACATTGGGGTACATGTATCTTTTCAAATTGATGTTTTTGGTTTATTCAGATATATACCCAGGAGTGGAATTGCTGAATCATATGGCAGTTCTACTTCCAGTTTTTTTGAGAAACTTCCATACTGTTTTCCACAATGTCTGCACCAATTTACATACCCACCAACAGTGTACAAGGGTTCCCTTTCCTCCACGTCCTCACCAGCATTTGTTATTTATTGACTTTTTGATGATAGCCATTCTGACAGGTGTGAGGTGATATATCACTGTGGTTTTAATTTTCATTTCTCTGATGATTAATGATGTTGAGCATCTTTTCATGTGCCCGTTGGCCATCTGTATGTCTTCTTTGGAAAAATGTTTATTCAGGTCTTCTACCTATTTTCTAATTGGGTCATTTGTTTTTTTAATATTGAGTTGTATGAGTTCTTTATATGTTTTGGATATTAACCCCTTATCAGTCATATCATTTGCAAAAGTTTTATCCCATTCAGTAGGTTGTCATTTTGTTTTGTCGATGGTTTCCCATGCTGTGCTAAAGCTTCTAGGTTTAATTAGGTCCCATTTGTTTATTTTTGCTTTTGTTTTCTTTGCTTTAGGAGACAGAAAAAAATATTGCTGTGATTTACGTCAAAGAGTGTTCTCCTATGTACTTTCCTAGTAGTTTTATGGTGTCATGTTTATGTTTAGGTCTGTAATCCACTTGAGTTTATTTTTGTATATAGTGAGGGAAAATGTTCTAAATTCACTGATTTACATATAGCTGTCCAGTTTTCCCAGCACCACTTATTGAAGAGATTGTCTTTTCTCCATTGTATATTCTTGCCTCCTTTGTCATAGATTAATTGACCATAAGTATGTGGATTTATTTCTGGGCTCTCTATTCTGTTCCACTGATGCCTGTTTTTTGATGATGCACTTCTTTTTAAATTTAATAATCTTAAAGAATGTTTCATGTCAGTACACATGTGTCTACCTCATTCTTTTAACAGTTGCACAGTGTTCTATTCATGAACATGACATAATTCCTTTATCACTCACTTGTTGTTGAATATTTTTCAACATAGAAAATAGTTCCAGTAAAATACTCTTTATTTTTTTAACATCTTTACTGGAGTATAATTGCTTTACAATGGTGTGTTAGTTTCTACTTTATAACAAAGTGAAACATCTATACATATACATATATCCCCATATCTCTTCCCTCTTGTGTCTCCCTCCCTCCCACCCTCCCTATCCCACCGCTCTAGGTGGTCACAAAGCACCGAGCTGATATCCCTGTGCTATGTGACTGCTTCCCACTAGCTGTCAGTTTTACATTTGATAGTGTATATATGTACATGCCACTGTCTCACTTTGTCCCAGCTTACCCTTCCCCCTCCCCATGTCATCAAGTTCATTCTCCAGTAGGTCAGCGTCTTTATTCCCGTCCTGGCCATAGGTTCTTCATGAACATTTTTTTTTTTTTTAGATTCCATATATGTTAGCATATGGTATTTGTTTTTCTCTTTCTGACTTACTTCACCGTGTATGACAGTCTCTAGGTCCGTCCACCTCACTGCAAATAACTCAGTTTCGTTTCTTTTTATGGCTGAGTAATATTCCATTGTATATATGGGCCACACCTTCTTTATCCATTCATCTGTCGCTAGACACTTAGGTTGCTTCCATTTCCTGGCTATTGTAAATAGAGCGGCAATGAACACTGTGGTACATGACTCTTTTTGAATTATGGTTTTCTCAGGGTATATGCCAAGTGGTGGGATTGCTGGGTCATATGGAAGTTCTACTTTTAGTTTTTAAAGGAATCTCCATATTGTTCTCCATAGTGGCTGTATCAATTTACATTCCCACCAACAGTGCAAGAGGGTTCCCTTTTCTCCACACCCTCTCTAGCATTTATTGTTTGTAGATTTTTTGATGATGGCCATTCTGACCGGTGTGAGGGGATACCTCATTGTAGTTTTGGTTTGCATTTCTCTAATAATTAATGATGTTGAGCATTCTTTCATGTGTCTGTTGGCAATCTGTATATCTTCTTTGGAGAAATGTCTATTTAGGTCTTCTGCCCATTTTTGGATTGAGCTGTTTGTTTTTTTGATATTGAGCTGCATGAGCTGCTTGTAACTTTTGGAGATCAATCCTTTGTCAGCTGCTTCATTTGCAAATATTTTCTCCCATTCTGAGGGTTGTCTTTTGGTCTTGTTTATGGTTTCCTTTGCTGTGCAAAAGCTTTTAAGTTTCATTAGGTCCCATTTGTTTATTTGTGTTTTTATTACCATTCTTCTAGGAGGTGGGTCAAAAAGGATCTTGCTGTGATTTATGTCATAGAGGGTTCTGCATATTTTTTTCTCTAAGTTTTATAATGTCTGGCCTTACATTTAGGTCTTTAATCCATTTTGAGTTTATTTTTGAGTATGGTGTTAGGGAGTGTTCTAATTTCATTCTTTTACAGGTAGCTGTCCAGTTTTCCCAACACCACTTATTGAAGAGGCTGTCCTTTCTCCATTGTATATTCTTGCCTCCTTTGTCAAAAATAAGGTGACCATATGTGCATGGGTTTATCTCTGGGCTTTCTATTCTGTTCCATTGAGCTATGTTTCTGTTTTTGTGCCAGTACCATACTGTCTTGATTACTGTTGCTATGTAGTATAGTCTGAAGTCAGGGAGTCTGATACCTCCAGCTCCATTTTACTTTCTCAAGATTGCTTTGGCTGTTTGGGGTCTTCTGTGTTTCCATACAAATTGTGAAATTTTTTGTTCTAGTTCTGTGAGAAATGCCATTGGTAGTTTGATAGGGATTGTATTGAATCTGTAGATTGCTTTGGGTAGTATAGTCATTTGCACACATTGATTCTTCCACTCCAAGAACATGGTATGTCTCTCCATCTGTTGGTATCATCTTTAATTTCTTTCATCAGTGTCTTATAGTTTTCTGCATACAGGTCTTTTGTCTCCTTAGGCAGGTTTATTCCTAGGTATTTCATTCTTTTTGTTTCAATGATAAATGGGAGTGTTTCCTTAATTTCTCTTTCAGATTTTTCATCATTAATGTATACAAATGCAAGAGATTTATGTGCATTAATTTTGTATTCTGTTACTTTACCAAATTCATTGATTAGCTCTAGCAGTATTCTGGTAGCATCTTTAGGATTCTCTATGTATAGTATCATGTCATCTGCAAACAATGGCAGCTTTACTTTTTCTTCTCTGATTTGGATTCCTTTTATTTCTTTTTCTTCTCTGATTGCTGTGGCTAAAACTTCCAAAGTTATGTTGAATAATAGTGGTGAGAGTGGGCAATCGTGTCTTGTTCATGATCTTAGAGGAAATGGTTTCAGTTTTTCACCATTGAGAACAATGTTGGCTGTGGGTTTGTCATATATGGCCTTTATCATGTTAAGTTCCCTCTATGCCTACTTTCTGGAGAGTTTTTATTATAAATGGATGTTGAATTTTGTCAAAAGCTTTTTCTGCATCTATTGAGATGATCATATGATTTTTCTCCTTCAATTTGTTAATATGGCTTATCAAATTGATTGATTTGCGTATATTGAAGAATCCTTGCATTCCTGGGATAAACCCCACTTGATCATGGTGTATGATCCTATTAATGAGCTGTTGGATTCCGTTTGCTAATATTTTGTTGAGGATTTTTGCATCTATGTTCATCACTGATATTGGTCTGTAGTTTTCTTTCTTTGTGACATCTTTGTCTGGTTTTGGTATCAGGGTGATGGTGGCCTCGTAGAATGACTTTGGGAGTGTTCGTCCCTCTGCTATATTTTGGAAGAGTTTGAGAAGGATAGGTGTTAGCTCTTCTCTAAATGTTTGATAGAATTCACCTGTGAAGCCATCTTGTCCTGAGCTTTTGTTTGTTATAAGATTTTTAATCACAGTTTCAATTTCAGTGCTTGTGATTGGTTGGTTCATATTTTCTATTTCTTCCTGGTTCAGTGTTGGAAGATTGTGCTCTTCTAAGAAGTTGTCCATGTCTTCCAGGTTGTCCATTTGATTGGTATATAGTTGCTTGTAGTAATCTCTCATAATCCCCTGTAGTTGTTACTTCTCCTTTTTCATTTCTAGTTCTGTTGATTTGAGACTTCTCACCTTTTTTCTTGATGAGTCTGGCTAATGGTTCATCATTTTGTTTACCTTGTCAAAGAACCAGCTTTTAGTTTTATTGATCTTTGCTAATGTTTCCTACATTTCTTTTTCATTTATTTCTGATCTGATCTTTATGATTTCTTTCCTTCTGCTAATTTTGGGGTTCTTTCGTTCTTCTTTCTCTAATTACTTTAGGTGTAAGGTTAGGTTGTTTATTTGATTTTTTTTTTTTTTGAGGTACGATTGTATTGCTATAAACTGCCCTCTTAGAACTGCTTTTGCTGCATCCCACAGGTTTTGGGTTGCTGTGTTTTCATTGTCATTTCTTTCTAGGTATTTTTTGATTTCCTCTTTGATTTCTTCAGTGATCTCTTGGTTATTTAGTAGTGTATTGTTTACCCTCCATGTGTTTGTATTTTTTACAGATTTTTGCTGTAATTGATATCTAGTCTCATAGCATTGTAGTTTGAAAAGATACTTGACATAATTTCAATTTCTTAAAATTTACCCAGTCTTGATTTGTGACCCAAGATATGATCTATCCTGGAGAATGTTCCATGAGCACTTGAGAAGAAAGTGTAATCTGTTGTTTTTGGATGGAATGTCCTATAAATATCAATTAAGTCCACCTTGTTTAATGTATCATTTAAAGCTTGTGTTTCCTTATTTATTTTCATTTTGGATGTCTGTCCATTGGTGAAAGTGGGGTGTTAAAGTCCCCTACAATGATTGTGCTACTGTCAATTTCCCCTTTTATGGCTGTTAGCATTTGCCTTATGTATTGATGTGCTCCTATTTTGGGTGCATAAATATATACAATTGTTATATCTTCGTCTTGGATTGGTCCCTTTATCATTTTGTACTGTCCTTCTTTGTGTCTTGTAATAATCTTTATTTTAGAGTCTATTTTGTCTGATATGAGAATTGCTACTCCAGTTTTCTTTTGATTTCCATTTGCATGGAATATCCTTTTCCACCCCTTCACTTTCAGTCTGTATGTGTCCCTAGGTCTGAAGTGGGTCTCTTGTAGACAGCATATATACGGGTCTTGTTTTTGTATCCATTCAGCCAGTCTATGTCTTTTGGTGGGAGCATTTAATCCATTTACATTTAAGGTAATTATCAATATGTATGTTCCTATTACCATTTTCTTAATTGTTTTGGGTTTGTTATTGTAGGTCTTTTACTTCTCTTGTGTTTCCTGCCTAGAGAAGTTCCTTTAGCATTTGTTGCAAATCTGGTTTGCTGGTGCTGAATTCTCTTAGGTTTTGGTTTTCTGTAAAGGTTTTAATTTCTCCATCAGATCTGAATAAGATCCTTGCCGGGTAGAGTAATCTTGGTTGTAGGTTTTTCCTTCAACCCTTTACATTTAATATTTTTAAAGTAAATTTCATTGGATAATTATTTAGACTTGAAAAACATCTATTGAGATTTGAGATTTATAAATCCCTTTGGATCTTTACTCCTGCAAATTTTACTGTTAGACTTTCAATGTTCCATTAGTGGGAAAAACCTTTTTTTTTGTTTTAATTCAGCTGTAACTCTCCAGGTTAATATTTAATACAGATTTCTGCATTAATTATTTTAAAAGCATCTAATATCTGCCTTTATTAATTCTCTTTAATTTTTTCTGGTCTTTAAAATCTGGTCTTCTGTGTGTCATATTTATCCTACTTTACTGTTTGATTTATAATCACTAGTGGAATCTCCTAGTTTTGAAACTCCAAATATTGCATTAATAAATTACTTTCTGGAAATATATTTCAAAACTGTCACCTCATATTTTGTTTAATATTAGGTAATGAAATATGAGTGAATCAGATCAATGAGTAAAGTGCATTAACACACGAAGATTAAGGTAGGTGTACTTGAAACATTCTTAAAACACTGTATTATGCATGTCTATACAGTACTTTGATTAAATAATCTTTCTTCCTTTTCAGCTCATTGAACGTTAAGAGTCAATTATCCTGAACACATATTCAGTCAGTTTTTTTTTTTTAAATGAAAAGATGTGACAAGGTAGAATTACTGCCGTGCCCCTCCATCCTGAGCCGTAAGAATGTAATGATACTTTTAGTGTCTGCCCCCCCACCATCCAAACTCCCAATATTTCTGTCCAATTCTTTTTTCCATAATTTGTCTAGCAAAAGGAAAAACAGTACTATATCCTAGTTTAAGTTCTTTCCAGTAAAGGCAACCTTTTATTTTATACCTAGTCCACTCAAAGCAGGTAGTAATGCACTTCACATTCCAGTTTGCTGTTGAAATTGAGAACTGAGGCCTCTGCATCCACCCCAACTGTCAGGACCTACATCCATAAGATTTTACTTTTAGTTCTTGCCCATGAAGACGAGACTATAAATCGGTACAAAACTTAATTTGTTTTTCATAAACTTGCTGAAAAGTAATTTATCTGAACCATAAGCTCCTACAACTGAGCAAATTTGTAAATTATCAAACAACTGTTAACTTAAGGGTCACCTCAAGATGCTTGCCTCTCTGTGTGCACCCCTCCTAGGCCATTACCTCATGAAATGCACCCATCTTCGATCAGAGCCTCACACTGAAACACCTGTCTTAACAATTCACATCTAGATTTCCAGCCCTATACACAACTCCCAACCCACCCCACCAATCTCTCCTTCTGGACATACTAAGACTATCAAAATGTTGTCCTCCCTGACTGCAATAGGTAATAAATTCAGCTTTGCGTAACAGGTTATTCTGGGTGTTGACAGTTGACAACATTCACCTTCCATGAATATCAGTATAAAGTCACCTTATTTTTTAATGTTATTATTGATAATGTAATGATGCATAATTTAGACATTTGCTTTTAATGTTTCAAAATTAAATCTATCCCTCTATCATCTATCTGTGGAGAGAATTTTCAAAAAGTGGGAAAAATCTTGGCAAATTGGTTGTTTGAAACATTTTAATACAAATATGATTTTTGCCTGAAAAACCTATTTTTAACATATCTAAAATAAAAATTCTATAGCATCCATTTTTTAAAATTCACACTCAAACTGAAAATATTAGAACAAACAGTAAAACAAAATAATGAAATGATAATCACTGAAAATGTTCAAATATATTTAGGAAGGATTTGTTAAATATCAAGTTAAGATTTAATCATTATTTAAAGATATCAGTGGCAAATTTAGACTATGAGCTAATCATAGTTGAAACACAGCAGGCCTTTACCCATCTCTCCTAAAACACTGCTCACAACTATATAGAAATTTTCCTCACTTTTTAAGGAACCCCAGCCTCCATATATTTACCCGAGAAAATTGAAGCCATCTGAAATGGCTTAGCTGTCCTTTTTGTCTACCTCAAAATCTCATTCCATGTACACTCTTCCTTTCCCCCAGCCTTCTGGAAAGAGGCGATCTTTCTCTCTTGAAAGGCAAAAAAGCTGTTTTGTAACCAAATCGGTATGCTCTGTGCTTTTAAATACCTTTGATTTCTGATATTTCTTAAATATCTACCTCTTGCCATTTACTTGTACTTTTTATGTTGTATATTTCTTCTCTATATTAAAAAATAATAATAATAATCACCCTCATTCAGCTCTTTTGCTCTGTCCCAGGCTTTTGTCCTTTCACAATAAGCCTCAGGAAACCTTTTGTACAAGGGGTTTCAGCCTTATCCTGTGTGTCCACCATACATGTAATTCTCCATATCTCCCTAAAGCACAGGTGCAGTCCTCACTCTCCTGAAATAGCAAACTGCCAACGTCAACACTGACCTGTGATAACCAAATCCAATGTGCTCTTTCTACATGCTTAATCCCCACCACACTCAACTTTGCAGTCTGTGACAATTACAATGAGCAGAAGAATTTTGAAATCTTTTCTTGCTTTTGAAGCATTACCTTGTCCTGGAATCCTTTCTTCAAAAATTTCTATACGTTCTACGCATCCAATTGCTATCTAAACAAAGACATCCTCCAAAGCTCAATTCTGAGATTTTTTTTTTCCAACTGCTATTCTCTAACTAGTCATTTCTACTCAGACCTACCTATATTGATTCTTTTTTTTTTTTTTTTACTTTAAAAAAAGGTATTTATTTATTTATTTTTACAGTAGGTCATTGTTGGTTATCTATTTTAAATATAGCAGTGTGTACACGTCAATCCCAAACTCTCTATCTATCCCTCCCCCACCCTCCCCCCGCCCTGGTAACCAGGAGTTCTTTCTCTAAATGTCCATGGACAGATGAATGGATAAAGAAGATGTGGTACGTATACAATGGACTATTACTCAGCCATTAAACAGAATGAAATAATGTCATTTGCAGCTATATGGATGGACCCGGAGATGATCATCCTAAGTGAAGTAAGTCAGACAAAGACAAATATCCTATGATAATCGCTTATATGCAGAATCTAACAAAAATGACACAAATGAACTTATTTGCAAAACAGAACAAACTCACAGACTTAGAGATTGAACCTATATTGATTCTTAAACTTTTGAGCCCTGACCTCTCCTGTATGCTGGTTTTATATTTCCAGTTCTATGCTAGATGACATAAATGACTTGCAGATACATAAAACTCAGTAGACTAAAATTAAACTCATTATATTTTTGGCTACACCTTCCCTCAAAGTTCTATATATATATATGCTTAAGTTCATTACATCTTCCTATCTCATCTCCTATATAGATGGAGATATATATATACGTATATATAGATCTCCTATATAGAGGCTATAAAGCCTCTCATTTGGAAGATTGTTTTAGTTTTTTCAGTGTTCTCTATGCCTCTAGTTTATTCCCATCACATAGTCTAACACATCCTGAACAACACTTTGAATGCTCTCATTTGCTCTGAAAACAATCATAACACTCAGGTAACTCACTCCACGGCTTCAACATGTATTTCCCTACTTATTATCTCCTGATACCCTATAAAAAGTTCTGATCATCTGTTGTTTACAGTTGTCCACACAACTCATACTTCACTCCCACTCTATTTTGCTTATGATGCCCAGTAACCAATGGCCAGGTCCTGTCCAGAATTTCCATCTTTCCCAAAGCACTGTTAGATTCCCGACACTTCTAAAGTCCTCACTCAGTGTCTCTCTTTTCTGAGCTCTTCGACCAGTCATTTAATATTTAATCATATAATTTCTTTCAAATAATTTTACTGTCTATTTTTATTTACTTTTCATGTGTTTGTTTTGGGTTTTCAATTACATTAGAAATTCTAGAAAGGCCCTATTTCTTGTTCCTTTCAGAACTGAAACTATCCACACCCACACATCCCACAATCTACATTAACATGAATTTACTATTCAAGTGTCTGCATTAATACGGGTTTAATATTTCAGAAAATTCTTGCCGGTAAGATGAGGTTGCAAATAACTTCATCCTTTTTTTTTTTCAGGAACTTTCTGAAAACCCATTTATTTGAAAAATAGACTACTCAACTAATGCTCACTGAAGTAAACATCTCTTTCTCAGAACAATACATAACTCAACCAAATGACTGTTTAATATTCAAGAGTCTCTCCCGAACCCTCCCCTCCCTAAATTCACCAATCCTTAACTTTTACAACTCAAATTTCAACCAATCCTAATCAATACTACTTCTTGAAACACCTGTCAAACCAGATCCCCCCCAAACCTCATAAGCATCTCTCTTTCACCATTCCCTTTGGGTAATATGCTGCTTACTCTTGGTGAAGAAACTGATCTTCTTTACAAAAGTAAGCAACAAATTCAGCTGTGCTTCATCATGTTTAACAGGTTATCTCGGTGGTAATCTGGGGGAACTAGTATTCAGCAGTTTATAACTTCTATAGTACACAATATGGCACCTATCCCATTGAGAGACCTTAACAAATATTTTTCTCTGGTACAAGATTAAGTCTTTTCACTACATTTATCAATTATATTTTATTTTTCCATTTATAACTTTATTTAGAAATGCATTTAGCACTATTGACAAAGACTCCCTTCTTGACCAAAATTTAGTCAGGCACCTCTGACCCCTCTTCTTCACTAGACCTTGACTGTTCACTGCTAGCAAGAATCCTGCTAAGTCAGCTTAGTGACTACCCTTGATTTGTCCTCTTAGAAATTTCCCATCTACTCTGCCTCACACTCTGCTTCTTGGCTATAAATCCCCAGGTATCTTTGCTGTATTTAGAGTTGAGTTTAGTTGTCTTCCCTCTATTGCAATAGTCTACCCTCTATTGTAATAGTCTTGAATGAGGTCTTCCTTACTATTTTAACATGTGGCAAAATAATTTTTCTTTAACCCAACCTTACAAACCTAAGTTTAGGTGCACCAAATTTGGCCCACAGTCATGTTTATTCATTTATTCATTTACATATTGTAGCTGCTTTTGCACTACAATGGCAGATTTTAGTAGCTGCAACACAGAGTATATAGCTCATAAAACCTAAAACGTTTACTCTCTGATCCTTTAAAGAAAAATCTGCTGACTTCTGTGTTGGTTGTTTGCTTCATTCAAAGATCATATTTTTTACTTACCATATTTAGAAATGTTAGTTTAGTCACCAATCACTGCAATGTCACTAGAAGAATTACTTTTGGATCCCCAAAATATCTATTTACTTGAAAGAATTTTTGCTTTCCAATCTGGCCTGAGAGATATATTTACCTTAAAATGATTTGCATTCCTGGTAAATATTTAGGATAAAGATAGATGTACAGAATAAATGCATTTTTCTAAAAAATAACCAGAATAAAGGCCATCTTCATTTAAAAGTTGTCATAATTCTAAGTCATCATCATTAATTCATATGGAAATGTCAATTCTATGAATGGAACTTCCTGTGATAAACAGCCCTTTCCACTTGATGGCCACTCAACTAAATGATGTTTTTTTGATCTGTAGCTAAAATGTGAATACCAGCAGTTTTCATAGGATCATTTCATTCTTTAGATTATTTGCAAAAAATCACATAAGAGAAAAATTAAACACCACTCTCTAGAATTTCAAATACCTCTACCACCAGAAGATTTGTTTGCACAGCAGTAGCATAAATACCACTTGTAACTGGTTCTTAACTTTCTTCAGTTAAAAGCATCAGAAATCACTAGGGCTTTACCAAAGCTTTCTTAACTCCAGACTCATATACTCAACTATCTCTGCTTGAGTGGTCCAGTCTACTGTAGTCAGCAGGCAAAAAGAAGACAAACAGATTCATGCCTTCTCTTCATTGAGCAGCCCATGTGAAATGAACATAAATGTTGGTTGTGTTTCTATGATCTTAAAAGTCTAGAAGTCTACACGGCAGTGACACATACAAAGAATAGATCTTATTTTAAGGTAACATGTAAACTGCAAAATATAAAGAAAAAATAAGAGCCTAGGAAAATATCTAAATCACTCCTTTCTTCTCTAATTTTGTTTTTGTTTTAGCCACTAACTTGTCTCCATGTTTCCTTATTCTGGAAAGATTAATCTGGGCTGATCTCAGCTTCCAAACAAAGATTTGGAGGATGGGCAGGTCACCAGCAATCCTATGCAAGGTAAGTGTTTTCTTATTATGGAGTTCCATTCCTGTAAGGCACCTCACTATATGAGAAGGTACCATCTGGCCCTCACCACATTGCCCTGTGATGATTGTCTGTTGCTATGAGTAATAAACTCTCTTTGTCTCTGATCCAAAGGCTTCATGTTATATATATATATATATATATATATATATATATATATATATATGTTAGTTGACAAGGAGAGTAAAATCTCAGGTCATTCACAGTTACTCATTTACAAGTTATCCTTCCTCAGTTCTAAACACCTCCCTTTTTTCTCTCAAGGTTTTAATTTTAATATTAATTTCTACATCATTAATAATATGGTCTCAAATTGCATAGTGACATTTCATTAACTTAATCATAAATCAAATAATCTTGCACCAAACTTGTAAATTAGAGACTCAAAATTAACATTAACTCTACACATCCAATTTGTGCTTTAATCTTGCAACACTTGTTTAAGTGTTTAAAATTCTGAAATCCACTATTTAAAGTTCTGAAATCCACTATTTAGATATCTACCTGTTATCTATCTATAATATATAAAGAATATTTTATATATATATATGTATATGTGTATATATATATATATGTATATATATAATTATCTATCTATAATACTTATATCTGTGCAGATTTAGCTACTTGGATCCTTTCTGGCCAGTCCATACACTTTAGTCAATTTCCATTAACAACTGACATTGTTCCACTGACAAACATGTTTACTCTCCAATATATTTGATAAGGCTATTCCTTCTTATCAAGATGCAATGTCTTGAAATTGGTCTTCCTGTTGAATGGACAGATGAATCTGTTACCTTTCCCTATCTAGTGCCAGCTTATCTTAGGCAGATTCTCATCCTATGAAAATGTTTTTCTAGTCATGTTTAATATTAGAACATTCAAGATAACAAAAGAAAAAGACATATGTTATCAAAGGCAGTAACTTTTGTTTCTTTTCTGATTTTAAAGTAATATACATGCAACACAGAAAATTTGTATAATGCCAACATACCAAGGAAAAATAACTATGAAAATTTTAATGTGTTTCCTTACAAACATGCAGTTGAGATCTCAAAGTACATCATGTTTTGTATCCCTTTTTCTTCTCTTAAAATTATAAATTAGGCATTATACCTTATTAAAAATTCTCCATTGGCTATTTCAAATGCCTAACACTTTCAGCTCAAACTGACATTATATAAAGAAAAATAAATTAAAACATGATAGTTGGAAATAAAGAAAAGAAGAAGTGACAACATTTAAAAATAGAATAAAATAAATGTAGATATTTTAGCCCTGAACATAGTTTTTACAAAGTAGCACTGAGGAATTTTTTTGTTGTACAACTAATTCATACATCTAAACAACAGATGCTGTGAGACTTTTCAAGTGCATAATGGCATACCTTTATCAATTTCTGCATTTTCAATTAAATCTCTAGAGATTAAAATTGATCACTACACACCAAGTAGTATATAACTGAACCATAAGGTAAGACTTAATTGAATAGGAAATTGACTTAGTTGAATAAAATGGAAGTATTGCATTGATTTAAAAAGAAAAAATATTGAAATAAGTGACAAAAGTACTGCTAAAAAATTCACATACTGAAAGACAATCAGACTCTGGGGATTATAACAGAAATATAAAATATATTAAAACACTTATAGGATATTTACCAATATAAGAAAACTCTAGTTAGTTCTATGGCTAAGTTTAGTGGACAGAGGCAATAACTTTGGGCAATAATTTTGGTTTTTGAGTTTGGATTAGATCACTTCTCAAGCATATTTAGTTTTTTTTTTTTTTTCTTTTTTAAACACTGTTAAAGTTCATTAGAAAAACTCAGTTGATTAAAGAAAAATGCTGATGAGTCCAAGTTGTATAATGGACTTAATCATATTCTGTCATATGCTTAAGATGAAATTTATCTAACTGTAAACAGCTATTATACTAATTCATGTTCTTAGGAGAAGATTGATCAAATAAGAACACATGGATAAGTTGTTACTATTTTATATATAAGGGTAGGAATTGGGAGAAAAGTAAAGGATTATTTCTGTTTCAAGTATTGAAAGACCTGACCCAAATGGATTTAAGTCTAAAAAGTATTGTATTGTATGTCTGGCTTCAAGGTACCAGTTGATGCAAGGGCTCAAATGTCATCAGGGCAAGTGTACTATCTTATAGTTTTCTTTCAGATGGCTCTATTCAGACAGGCTTTCCCTTCATGATCCAAATATCACTAAAACCTCATGGCCTCTCACTTTCAAGCCCAACAGGAAAAATTAAGATTCTTTTCCTAGGATACTCAATCAGAGATTCGCTGCTGTCTCTGGTCCTGATTGAGCCAGGTACACATTCTTGCTCTGCGTGTTAGGGGTATGTGATGTACTAACAGGCACAGGACTAAATCTCATGTCCACTCCTGCTGAGTGTTGGGTATGTGTTGATTTTAAAAAAAGAAATCATTCTGTGGATGCCAGGTAAAGGTCAAGTTTGGATAAGTGAAACAGGTAACAGATCTATTATACAGTGTATGTGCATTAATGAAGACTGATTTTATTTATGAAGGGTGTTATTTACAACAAAAACAATGCCTCTCCAAACTTACCATAAAATGGCATTTTATCATGCAGGAAAGTGCAGCACAATTGATCATGTGTGTGTGTGTATGTGTGTGTGAGTAATGGGTACTTTGTAGCAAAAGAATGGGTCCATAAAAGGAACTATATTTTAGTAATTGTTAAAATTCTGAGGAAACTTTCCAGGTTACTTGGGGCCTTGCCGTATTCCCAAGTCACACTTCCCTTAGAGAAAAATGAATTTGCCTGAAAGCATAAGACTTTTTGTGGCCCACTGGGGAAGCTTGCCAGGAGGAATGCGTGGGTTTGCCAGGATGTGTAGTTAGAGATTCATTCTCCTGAGAGGGGAGAAAACATGTTGGCAACAGATCAATCTGAGACTGCTGAGGAGATGCACATGTATGTCCTGGAAGAACCACAAATCTCCATCAAAGTTTCAACTCTCTTGTTGAGTTGTTAAGAGAGACCAGATTTGCCAAGGAATGGCCTGAAATTACAAATGAGTCTTGCCAATAAGAATAAACTCTAAACATACGATTTAAAATCATTTAGTGGTACCACAGCATTGCGGTGGAAAGGATGCTTTTTATTACTGTGATTCTTTTCCTCAAACCACTGATCTCAACCCCAACTCTGATCAACCAAATCTTGAAACTAAACATCATGGGTAAGTTCAAAGTCCGTCCCTCCACCATGATTCCTTTTCAAGTATATAATTGGTATAAATATATAAAATACACGTATATATTGTATATTTATAGTACATGTATGTATATAAGTATACATTGTGTAATATATATTATATAGTACAATATATAAGTATATATAGTGTAATATATATTACATAGTATAATACTATGTAATATATATATATATATACACACACAGACACATATATATGGAGCATGTTTTAGAGATTTATGATAAAATCTGACTCTTCTTATTCCTAAGCATTTAATTTTGGGTCTGGTTACATTAGCTATCTGTAATTTACTCTTCTAATTTGAAATAAGAAAAAAACATGTCCCAATTAAGTTGTCTGAATATAAAACACTCCAATGTATGCAAAAAAATGCAATATCGTATAGAGCGTATGTGCCCAATGAGTGATCCTGGCTTTGTTGATGATGGAGGTAGCAAAGCTGATTATGATGATTTAACTAGCATTTTAAAAAATAATTCTCCACTCGACCTATATTCCATCCTTATCAGATACTGCCATTAATCATTAAAAAGTGCACATACTCTTTCTAAAAGGAAATATTCAAATTTCCTTATTTACCACATTACTTAGAATAGAACTGAGTATACAGTTGGTGTTTATGTGTCTCATTGAATTAATTTCTAAATCTTTCCATTTTGTGCATTGTAAAATCACCATATACATTTGATGAGAACTAAGCAAGAAGAATAGAAGGAAGTTCCAAGGGTTAATTATTCACTCAATAATATAAGAAATAAAATGATATTAAGATCTAAAGCCAATGATAAAGGAAACCAACTCAATATCATAAACTAATAAATAGATTTTAAAATGTGATATACTCATACAGCAGAACATTATTTGTCAGTAAAGGAGCTGATGACACATGCTACAAGAGGGATGAAGCTTTGAAACAATCGAACTGAAAAAAAGCAAATCTAAAAGAGCCACATGTTATATAATTCAATGTATAGGAAATGTCCAAGTAGGAAAATGCACAGAAATAAAAAGTAGATTAGTGGTTGCCAGGGGAGAAGGGGAAAGGGAAAGGGGAAATGACTGCTAATGAGTATGGGGGGCAGTGAAAATATTTTGGAAATAGATAGGGGCGATGGTTGGACAATTCTATGAATATATTAAAAAACAATAATTGTATACTTTAAAGGGGTGCATTTTATGGTACATGAACTTTATCTCAATAAAGTTGTTATTAAAAGATAAATAAATCAGAAAAAATGTAAAGACCAAAGAAGGGACGGTTGAGATGCCAAAAGTTTAAAATATACATTTTTAGATTTATTTTGGCTTTAAAAACAAAACTGTTGGTAGAATAGAAAAAAAATATATGCGTGCTATATTTTACCTGGTATTTGTTCCCACTATTTGAAATAAAGCTAAATTCTTCAGCGTCTTTGAAACAAAAATGGTTTGTTTCTGCGTTATGGTTGCTATCTATAATTCATCTTCTCCTTTACTTTGAACCTTCTCAACCTCACTTCTGTTAATGCAGGGATCTACACACAGTAGATCGTGAGTAAACTATGAATATTTAACATTAGTCATACAGATATATGAGTACCTAATTGCTTTATCAGTAATTTTCACAGATTGTTTCTATAAAAGGAGTCCTAAAAATAATGTTGCCAATCAAATTGGCTCTAAAATATTTTGAAGAGCTGGAAGGAACCAAGGAGGTCATCTTGTCTAATCCCTTCATTTTCTCAAAAATAAAGCCACAGGAAGTTAGGGGAAAACACTGAGAAATTAGCAATTAAATTCCTGGATGAGGATTCCAAATCCAGTCCAATTTCTGCAACACTGGCTGTCTGTTAACTAATAACTGATGCTTATACTGGTTCCTTAAGCTGACCCTCCAGTCTGTGTATTCTTTTCTTTCCACTCAGCCTCCAGGCTTCAAGAACCTCCTTTATGAAGCTAGGAGAGTGACTACTAAGTCATAAATAAGTCAAGGGTGAGCAATACCTTAGTTATGCTGTGGCATAAGGCATCTTCCCTACTACTGTTTCCGAGATGGCCTCAGTCTGTTGAGGGGGCCACAAGGGTAATAGTGCTACATCTGCTGCTTGGGGTAAGCGTACTGATGATAGAATTACTATGGGAATATGTGGATCATGAAGAGCCTTTTGGACAAATATTTCCACATTTTATCTTCTAACACTGACACAATCAATGGGTCACATTTCTCATCTTACTAAAGAAACTCTTGAGTTTTCTTAAATTCTCTATTCCTTGCCATTCCTCCAAATATGATTTTTTTAATACTCCACATCATTCAAGCCACCTGTTTGCACAGATGGCAGCTTGCTTGCTTACTTTTATACAAGAGCTAAAGATCTAGGCCTGACAAAACACAAGAGTCAACTGTCACTTTGCTTTGTTTCTCCAAGTTTAAAGTGAGTTAAAGAATCAGAGAGAACAGATGTCTCTCCTTAAGCATTTTATTTCACCTTTTTTGTCTCCCATGATCTTTTAGAAAACATGATATACCTTGCATTGAAAATTATGTTTCTGCTTCAAAAAGATGAAACTGCCTGTCCCTCTTCCTAATATGACATTATAGACATCACTAAGCAGATAAGAGCCACATCTGTAAATCCTACCCCACTTCACCTGCATTTCACCCTCATAACATTTGCTCTGGGGCACAGCTGGAAGCAAAAAATACGACAAACTAGTATGTAATTTGTCTACAGATGAGATATAATATAGAAAACGCGCACTATTTTTTGTCCTTATCAAGTATTCTGATAAACAATTAACAAAATAATACACACAATTTTTCAATGTATTGTTAGAATAATCAAACAACTACTTAAGTGTTTACCATGTTCCTTGGAAACATGAAGGGGAGAAAATGGCAACTAAAATTTAGTCAGTAAAATAAAATAAAGTTACGTGGCATATTAAAACACAACATTTATTAACTTCCACAATAAGAAAGGAATTTTATTAGGCATTTATACTTATTTAATTCTCACAGTAATGGCTCTTGTTACATTAGAGAAAATTGAGCCTCAGGGAACTTAGTTAACGGGACCTAACATTAGACGATTAAGAGAATGGTGGGGTCAGAATTCTGATGCGGGACAGATTTTAAGTACAATTTGTCAATGAGAGTTGAAATAGCTGCTCCAGAAGATGCTACTACCTGATCTCCAACCCCTTCCGCACACAACCTGCCCAGTGCTGGCTGGTGTCCTGAACACAGACGCAGGAGTTGAAGGGGTAACTCCTGAAAGCCCTTGCAATGTCCCATTATGGGAAGTAACTGAGATCTGAACATGGCAAAATCAGGAGCAGATGCCTCCATGTCTGTTCTGTAGGGTGCTTCTCTCAGCTTTATCAGTGTCAGCTATCAGAATCTGGTCAGAAACCAAGGGAGCGTCTGGCCAACAGTGGAGCTGGTCCCAGCTTGACTGATGCAGGCAGACCCACCTCTGAAGCTCAGCAAGGATGGAGTGGTAACCTCTAAAGGGTCGAAAGGAGACCATGATAACGGAGGAAGCTTAACCGAGTCCTCCTACTCTTACACTAGACTCCATGTCATCATATCAAAGATTAATACATGCGTGTTTTTACTTAAAAAGTAATTATGTTCTTTTTTCAATTTTTTATTATGTTAAAATACTCATAAAATTTACCACCTTTATAAGTGTACAGTCAGAAGTATTAAGTACATTCATATCAGTGTGCAATCATTACCACTATCCATCTCCAGAACCCTGTTTTCATCTTGCAAAACTGAAATTCTATATCCATTAAGCAGTAACTCACTAATCCCTCTTTCTTCAGTCCCTGGCAATCACCATTCTACTTTCTGTCTCTATGATTTCCACTACTCATATAAGGGGGATCATACAGTATTGGTCTTTTAGTGACTGGTTTATTTTCCTTAGCATAATGACTTCAAGATTCATTCAAGTTCTAGCTAATGCCAGAGTCTCCTTCCTTTTTAGATAAATAATACTTCATTGCATGTACATAGCATTCATCGGTGGGAACTTGAAATGTTTCCATGTTTTAGCAATTGTTAATAATACTGCTATGAACACAGATGTACAAATATCTTTTCAAGACTCTGCTTGCAATTCTTTTGGTGATATACCCAGAAGTGGAATTTCTGGATCATACGGTAATTCTATGTTTAATTTTTTAAGGAACCTCCATACTGTTTTCCACAGTGACTGTACAATTTCACATTCCCACTACTAGTGCACAAGGATTCCAATTTCTCCATATCTTTGCCAACTCTCATTATTTTCTGAGTTTGTTTGCTTGCTTGTTTTGTTTTGTTTTGTTTTGTACAGAAACCATCCTAATGCATGTGAGATGATATCGCATTGTGGTTTTGACTTGCATGTCCACGTCCTTAGTGTTTAGTGATTTTGTTCATCTTTTCATGTGCTTATTGACAATTTGTATACCTTAGAAAAGTGTCTACTCAAGTTCTTTGCCCATTTTTGAATCTGGTTGTTTGGTGTTTTTGTGCTTGACTTAGGAGTTCTTTAAACATTCTGGATATCCCTTATCAGATATACGATTTTCAAATATTTTCTCCAATTCTGTGGGCTGCCTATTACTCGGTTGATAGTGTCTTTTGATGTACATTTAAAATTTTTTCATGAAGCTCAATTTGTCTATTTTTCCTTTTGTTCATCTGTGATTTTGGTATCATACACAAAAAATCATTGCCAAATCCAATGTTGTGAAGATTTTGTACTGTTTTCTTCTAAGACTTTTATAGTGTTAAGTTTTCAATTTAGGTCATGGTTCCATTCTGAGTTATGAACTAGTGTACATCAACATATACATTTACCTAACACCATATACAATTTTTGTATATGGTGTTAGGTAAATGTCCAACTTCAATATTTTGCATGTTGATATCCAGTTTTCCCAGCATTATTTGTCAAAAAAATTGTCCTTTCTCCAATGAATATTTCTGCACTCTTGCCAAAAATCATTTGATCATACATGTTAAGGTTTATTTATGGATTCTCTATTCTATTCCATTGTTATATATGTCTGTCTTTATGCCAGTACTACACTGTTTTGATTACTGTAGCTTTGTAGTAAGTTTTGAAATCAGGAAATTTGAGTCTTCCAAATTTGTTCCCTTGTCCTGGACTCTTTTGGCTATTCATGGTCCCTTTTGATTCCGTATGAAATTTAGGATGGTTTTTTCTCTTCTGCAAAAAACATTGTTGGGATTTTAGTAAGGATTTCATTGAATCTATAGATTACTTTGAGTAGTACTTACATCTTAATAAGTCTTCCAATCCATAAATATGGTACATCTTTCCATTTATTCATATTTTCTTTAAGGATTCATGCTATTTCTTCTTTAAAGTTTGGTAGAATTGACCATTGAAGCATTTAGATCCAGGGCTTTTCTTTGTTAGGAGATTTTTGATTACTGGTTCAATCTTCTTACTAGTTATAGCTCTATTCAGATTTTTAATTTCTTCATCATTTATTAATGGTAGGTTTTATGTTTCTAGGAATTTATACATTTCATCTAGGTTATCAAATTTGTTGATGTACACTAGTTCAGAGTACTCTCTTAAATCCTTTTTTATTTCTGTAGAACCACTAGTAATGTCCCCACTTTCATTTTGATTTTAGTGATTTGAATATTTTCTCTATCTTTCTCTCTATTTCTTTCTAAATAGTCCATCTATTTAAAGGTGTATCCTTTTTTTTATTCTGACTGTGCCTCGTGGCATGAGGGATCTTGTTTCCCCAACCAGGGATCGAACCCGTGCCCCCTGCAGTGGAAGCATGAAGTCTTAACTGCTGGACCGCCAGGGAAATCCCTAAAACTTTGTCCATTTTGTTGATCTTTTTGAAGAATAAACTTTTGGTTTCACTGGGGTTTTTTCTACTTTTTTTCTATTATTTATTTTGTTTTTCTCTGCTCTTTTATGATTTCCTTCCTTCTTCTAGCTTTGGGTTTAGTTTTTTCTTCTTTTTCTAGTTCATTAAGTTATAAAATTAGGTTGTTGACCTGAAAGCTTTCTTTTTTCTTAATGTAACTGCTGATATTTATAAACTTCTCCCCTAGCACTGCTTTCACTGCATCCAATATATTTAGAGGCATGCTGTGTTCTCATTTTCATTTATATCTAAGTATATTTTACTTTCCCTTGTGATTTCTGCCTTGATCCATTAATTTTTAAACAGTGTGTTGTCTCATTTCCACAAATTTGTGAATTTTCCAGTGTTTCTTCTGTTATTGATTTTTAACTTTATCCCATTGTGATCAGAGAAGATACTTTGTATGATATCTACATTTTAAAATCCACTGAGACTTAATTTGTGACCTAACAAATTTACGTTTGTTCTCTTTGAATAGGCCATACTTTTTAAGCCTTTTTAGTTTTTGTTGAAAATTGTTCATTTAAATGTAGTAGTGTGGTAACTCTGGAAACCAGATTCTCCTCCTTCCTCAGGGTTTTCTGTTTTTTTATTTTTTATTTTTTGTTTTTGATTGCTGTAGGCTGTTTCTGTGCTGAAGATCACTGAGGTATAAGCTTATGGGTTTTCAGGTCTTTTTTGATCCTGTGCTTTTCCCTAGGCATGTGTAGTGACTTTCTAATTGCCCTATATATGCAGTTGATTTTAAATGTATCAGTCTTCAAAGTCTGGCTCCCGAAAGGAGAAAAAGAATAAAAAGAGGGAGAGGGCAGGGGTGGAAGGTGCTGGCCCTTTAAATATCACTAGAAGTCACTTCAGCCAAAAGGAGAGGACCTTACAACAGTGGGGCTAGGTATAACAACAATGACCACCACCTCTTTCTCTGCACCTCTGTGATCAGAAGCAACAATCAGCAAATAGAACACTGGTCTCCAAAGGAAGATAGGGTGCTTTTTGTCCACTCTGGCTCCTGCAAGCTTCTCCTGGAACATGTGCACTGCCTCCTTTCCTAGGTTGAGGTGTGAGGGAGGGGTAACTGGTACTGTACTAAGAGTTGAAATTGACTGTTATCTGCAATTTGCTATCCAAACCCTCCCCTTGGAAGTTATAAACCTTCAACAGACTCCAGAGTTTCAAAAGAGTTATATCAGACAGATTCTGCCAGTACAATTGTTGTCTAGGTAGGGAGATAAATTCCTACCTAGACCCATCTTTGAAGAATCCTTCCCCTGTATTTATGACTTAAATGGTAACACAACTTACTTTAGAAATTAATGAAAATATTAAAAAGGAAATTAAAATTCTATGAGTTCTTGTGATTGTTTGCTTTATGTGTCACCTTGACTGGGCAAAGGGATTCCCAAATAGGTGGTAGAACATTTTTTCTTGGTGTGGCTGTGAGGATGTTTCCGGAAGAGATTAGCATTTGAGAAAGACTGAGTAAAGAAGCTCACTAATGTAGGTGGGTAGTATCCATTCAAATGGGGGTCTGAATAGAACAAAAAGGCAAGAGAAGAGTGAATTTGCTCTTTTTGCTTGAGTTGGGGCAATTCTTTTCCTACCCTCAGACATCAGTGGTCCTGTGGCACTTTGGACTCAGACTGAATGAAACCCATTAGTTTTCCTGGTTCTCCAGCTTGCAGATGAAAGATTGTGGGCCTTCTTGACTTCCATCACTGTATGAGCCAATTTCTATAATAAATTAACCTCCCTCTCTCTCTTTCTCTCTCCCTCCCCCTCCTTCCCTCCCTCCCTCTCTCTCCTTCTCCCTCTAGATAGATACATAGATAGATAGAGAGACAGATGTTAGAGAGAGAGAGAGAGAGAGATAGATAGATAGATAGGAAGAAAATTGGTCTTGTATCGCTAGAAAACCCTGACAAAGATAATACAATTAGCTTTTTTTTTTATATTAAGCATTTTAAATCAGACTGGATAAACTTTTGTATACCAGTTTTAACCCTAATGATAGAAAAGGTTATGCTAGATTCTTTCATATTATTTTTCATTTTTTTAATGGCTGCAAAATATTCCTTTATGCAACATGCATCGAATTATTAAATTTTTATTTCTGTACTGTTGATGATGACATTTCTTTGCAGTAGCAGAAATAGATTCTGAAACTTCATTAAATGTTGTATATCATCAAGATTTCCACCTTCAGATTGTTACCCAAGATTTTGCAGAAATAGAATTTCATAGTATTTGTATTTCTTTTGCATAATTTTTGATTGTTTATAAGTTTAATGTCTGTATTTTAATCGTCATGTTTAAATTTCTTAAAAGTAATACACATTTTTAATGCAGTATTAATAAACTGGAGGTGGAAAGAGTTCCCTGGACCCCGTTTTCTGTGGGACTGATAGAGTTTTTTTAGAGGTATATATCACAACGTGTATATCTTTTAAATAGAAAAGAACAAAGAAATGTTATATTTATCTACAGATAAATCCAATTCCCTTTTATTGAGGGCCCTAGCTCAACTCCTGGCACAGTGCTAGAAAGCTTTCTTGCTTAAGCCTCCTTGCTGGCTGGGAAAAGCACCTGTGGCCCTCAGGTTGGCCCTCTCCCAGCATTTCCCAAAGTGCCACAATTACCACTTTTCAAACACTCATCAGAATTCCCATCAGATTCCCTTAGAATAAGAGATCTCCTCCAAATGTTAGTAAATGAAACCAATTCACAGAAAGATTAAAAGATATGCTGTATTTCAAAATATGCTTCAAAGACTCTAACACAAATTTCACTAAAACTGATCCATCAGCAAAAAGTTATGAGATTGTTAAACAAAGCTAAACATATTTGACTGTTTACATTTACTGTAGTGATATTCAGATATTTTACTATGATGAAATATTTCACAAAACCTCAATTGTGATTATTTCCACCATATTTTTTCTTTTTTTCTAGTAATGGGGGGATATACTAACATTTTATAAAAATGATGGTGCACTACTCTTGGGGCATATTGTGAACTATAATTTGTATTTATTGAAAGAGGTGTGTTAGCTCCTTGAAGACACTCCATATTTAATAACTATATTTGTATAAACCAAATTAAACAATTACTAATGTGAGGGGTCACTATGTTCAAAGGTCATGTTGAGGTATTGCTGTTTCTTATGCTTCCAGAATCTCTGTGGTTGAATTCCTAAGAAGCCAAATCCATGTGGTCTCTGGTGCCTTTTTTTAATTCCTGCCTCCATGGGTTGAACACATTAGAGCCTGGCTGAGAGGCAAGAGGATACTTATGGCTTCTCACCCTCTTCTCTTTTATATAAAATATTTGCTTTAGTTTTTAGAGCAGCATGGTGTTAAAATTTACACTTTTAAGGAAAGGAAAGTTTTCACTTAAACTTTGAAAGAAATCTAAATGCCCTATTACAATTGAAGAAAGAATTTCACTTTTGTGGTTATGGACATTCAGTGAATAATAGAGTAGTGTGTGTTTATAATTAATAGTTCCTTGTATAATGATGTACCTGATGTTACAAAATATAAAGAATGCTGGATAATGACAGGATTTAGCCATTCCTGGGTTCAAGGACTTAATATCATTTCAAATCACCCTGAATATCAATTCTACTCCTAACAAAAATTTCAACCCCTATAGACACATCCAAAAGTCCCGGGTTCTTACTGAGCCTGTAGCCCATCAGTAGGATGCTCTCTCTCTTTTGCCCATGATAGTTTTATGACAGAGTCAATGATAGGCCAACCTCTAAACATTGCTAGATAATATTCATATACACAGACACACAGACACACAGACACACACACACACACACAGCTGCAGTCCTGTATATAAAGTATCAGGGGAAAATGACCATTTTCCATATCTCACAAAAAGAAACAGTACCCTGAAACAGCATTAAATAGTTAATTCAGCTTGATAAAATCTTCGCAATCTAAGTAAACATAAAGTTAACTGATTTCTAGAGTGTTGCCTAAAACTGCACTTTTTATGCTCCTACAATATTCTCCATGGCAGTTAGCCAGAGACAACCTTTGGAAGACTGAAAACTCATCCTGGAGCTATTGAAGTTTACTCTTGCCCATTCTGAAAAATTAGCTGATATTGATAACTGTTATAAAAAAAGTTTACCCCATGAGCCTCATAGGCTGCCAAGAATGTAATTGAGCTGAAATGGAAGGCTGGTATTAAGCTTGTATCTGGTTCTGAGTCAAGGAGCCCTCACTCTTTGACTAGCATCAAGGGAAGCTTCTTTCATTTGGGGAGAACAGATGGAACGATTTGACTATAGTAGAGTTCATTTTGAGAAACTGTCCCAGCTTGTCCAAACTGATGGCAAGTTGGATCGGATTTCAAATAAATAAATAAATATCTGTAGGAGTTGAGGTTACTACCCCTGGCTCAAAAAAATCAGATTAGAAAGTATTTATTAGGTATCTACAATGCATGAGGCATGATTCCACTCATGATTTTACCAAACATGATGATACAATGTTAATTCTGACACCCCCTTTTCACTAAACAAATGTAACAAAACACAGTATTCTATAATAATTTAAAAACTGTGACACTTTTAGACCATGTTTTCATTTATTATTTTATAATACGATTTTAGTGAAATTCAGCATTTACATACATTCTTAAAATGGAACCTTATGTATATCCTGTTGTCCTGAAAGATACAACTGTCTTCCTGGATGTCATCTCAATTTTCTCTCATGATCTGCTCAAGAGTGGCAAATGTATGCATATGGTCGTTTATTTTGAATCTCTTGAAATTTCAACTTAACAATGTACTTCAGCAACAAAATTCAATAAATAGTCATTAAGTTTGTACTATATATCAGGAAATACCTATTCTATGTGCTAGAGATACAAAACATCCTCACTCATTAAGGAGTTCAGAGTTCAATGGGGGATACAGGCAAATAAAACTATTTCCATACAAAGAGTACAGTACTGTGATTAAGAGTAAAGACTTGTGTTATCACCTAAAGGTAGAAATTAGCCACATGTACTTTAAAGCACTAGCCCAAATTGAGATATTCTGTAAGTATAAAATACACACCGCATTTTGAAGACTTCGTATAAAAAATATAAAATACCTCATTTTTAATACTAATTTTTAATACTGTACTGATTATACTTGAAATGTTATTTGGGATATATTGTATTAAACAAAATGTATTAACACAACTAATCTCACCAGTTTCTTTTTACTCTTTCAATGTATTCTTTAGAAAATTTATGAATTTACGTCACATTTGTAACTCAGATTTCTATTGGACAGCGCTGGTTTGTATACTGATGCTAGACCTTTTGTCTTCAAAACTCATTCTATCACGTACTAGCTGTAAGACCTTAGGCAAGTACTAGTTTGTTTCCTTGTTTTTTGCTTCAGTTTCCTCATGTATAAGAAGAGGCTGATAACAATTATAGTTGTTTACTCAATAGGGTTGTTGGGATAGTAAGTGAATCAAAACATCTAAAAGGTGACTATTATTAAATATGTAAGCATTAAGTAGGCACATAGAAAGAGTACCTATCTCAGGCCAGAAGAAGTAAACTCAAAGAAGAATTCCAAAAAGAAAAAAAAATAATAATGGTTTTACTAAACCTTCAAAGAATGTCAGAAAGCTATTCCATTGTAATAGGAGGATAAGAGTATTTCCAAGAATAGGGACAACATAAATAAAGTCATAAAACTTGAAAGAACCAAGGTCCATTCCAGGAATTGAAAGTGGTTTTCAACGTGTAGGACTGCAGACTTCTTTGAAGCAATGGTGGGAAGAGAGACTGAAGAGGTGAGAAAAGCCAGGTAACTACACTGCCCAATACTATTTTAAAGAATTTATGAAATTAGGAATTCCCTCTATAAAATTAACCATATTGTTTTAGGAGAGTCAAAGGAGATACACAAAGAGAAGAAATGAAATGGGAATAAGTGATGTCATGAAGGAGATTACTAAGATATTAATAAAAGAATTTCTGAGTAGTAAGGCATATTACTTCCCCATTCTAACCCTTAAGGCAGGATGCTTTTGATAGCTATCCTTTTCTACTAATTGAGCCTATTAAGCCAACAAGCCTCTAAATCTTGTACTCATTTACTACACCCGCTGTAAGCTAGGTTATGAAAATAAATTTTGGATTTTGTAAATTGGGCATGCCCACCAAAATAAATATTAATGCTCAGATTCTATTACGGTAATGGATAGACACCAACACTCATAGGTTCTTTATAACTTATAAGGACAAAACAGAGTCAGAGAGAGCTACCTCCCAGGTGAAAGAGAAAAAGTTGAAAGCTGTCAGGAAAAGGTTCCTTTTGTATTAGAGGTATAGGTGGTGTTAAAAGGTAAACTGAGGCACATAAATTTTTTTCAAAGGTTTATTTACGCAAGCCGATGCAAACTGGACAGCACCAAACCAAAAATGGTTAGGAGCTCCCTGATGACAGAAGCTAGGGAAAAGGTTTTCATAGAGAAGGTGCAGAAGAAAAACAAATACGTTATTCGATTGGCTATACTTAAGCAGTTGCCCTGTTTGGAAAAGAGGGCTGCTTGTGATCGGTTCTTCTTTTGGGTTTTTTTCCGGATTCTGGTGCACTGATTCTGGCTTAGGTTTTGGTTTGCTTAGTAGGCTGCCGAGGCATTAGAGCCACCTCAGGCTAACAGCCTCCTTGTTTAATTAATTTTATTGTAGTTACAATGATATATCATAAGGGCATTAAAATAATAAGAAAGGAGGCTCTTCTGGAAGGAATTATGGTGGATTAAATTTTAAATATGTTGAATAAGGTAACATTATCAAAAAGTGAAATGAACAAATATATGTATATATACTATATACTAAATTTGTGATAGGATAACCTATAACAATTAGCAACCAGCAATAGTATCTGAAATAGCTTTTAATTTTGATTGCATCACTTTGTTTTCTCCCTTAGTAAGATTCACTGCTTCGTCCTCATTGTCTTAAACAGCTAGATACAAACAGCAGGGCTATGCCAACATTCTACAACAGTACCAAAGTGCACATTTCCAGTTGATGATATCGCAGTAGGTACCCACCCTAAATATCTCTCCGGTAGTGTGTTATCAGCATATGTCTCAAAGTTTGCTATGTCCACCTCTTTGTCACACCCCATCACAGTGTTGAATGTGTCACTGGAAGACCAGGAGTTCTGCCCTTACGTAAGGCACACTCTGTCTCTCATGACAGTAGTGTCGTCCTGTACAGTCTCATTAACAGACTATATTTATCAGTCGTTCATGGCTCAACATTACAAACTCCTTCCACGTATGTGTTTTCTTTATGTAAAAAAATGGTACTTAGCGTCCTTCAGGTTTAGAAATTAGTGACACTATCAATATTAATTTTGAAAAGAATAAAATTTTAGCTAAGACTGAGATGCATCTTCAGATGAGTGAGAACTAAAAAGGAAAGAAAAATGTTACAGTCAGTAAATATTACACTAAATCATCTCTAATATTATTTCAGGACTTAAGCTCCTAGGGGGCTATATTTTTACTGACCATTTATTAAATTGCAAACCTAACTGAGACTGTTTGGAGAAGAGAGCGTGGAAAACCACATTTTGAAAACAATGAGTGATATCCAGAAGGAAGCAGAAATGGCCTCAGTGTTGGGAGAACGTATCGGGGAAATGCTCAAGCAAACAGTGATGGAACGTGACAGAGTTATTAAAATCCAAATCCACACAAACATACGAATTGTTTCTCATCTGGACACAGCTTCTTCTTCTACTCTGAACTTCAATTACAATGAATGGGCTTCAACCCTCTCAACTGGTGCCCAGTGAGAGAGGCATGTTTATGCTCTCAAACGTTTGGGCCATCCACTTGTTCATATGCTATGGTTTGATGCCCAGGTTTCTTTCTGTGCCATGAAATCCTGGTCCAGGATGAAACTGGAAAAAGATGGTGCAGTGACAGGATGATAAATGAGGTTCACCACGATGAAAGGTTGGGTTGTCCTCTTGTATTCTTGGCAACAGAAACAGATTTACCAACACGTCTGCCCCAAAACACATGCTTCTATAAAGTTTTAAAATCAAGCAGCTAAGGGAATTCTCTGGCAGTCCAGTGGTTAAGACTCTGGGCTTTCACTGCTGAGGGCACGGGTTCAATCCCTGGTTGGGGAACTAAGATCCTGCTAACTGCACAGTGCGGCCGAAAAATTTAAAAATTTAATAAAATAAAATCAAGCAGCTAATAACCACATTATATCAAAGGACTAACAGGCAAATCCTCTCTTTCTGTTTGTGCATAGATACCCAAATTCAAAGTTCTTCTTTAGGATGGGGGACTTGTATAGATAAGGATTCTGTTTGTTTGTTGCAATGCTAAACAAATTCATATTCTGAAAATTCCAAATTAAAGTACACATTAGGGTGCAACAATTCTGTTCAGTGAGGGTTCTTTCCCTTCAAACAAGATTTGTCACATTTTAAAACTGAATTTATCCAATGCATATAAAATGCAATAAAATGTACAGACCTTAACGGATATCTAAAAGTTTAAGAATCTGTCTTTTAAGTAAAACCTAGAGCTAACTTTTCTTTAAAAGTAATTTCAGTGTGATTGTAGAACTTTTGAAAGGATATTAATTCTTTGAACGGAGATAAAATTAAAGTCAAAAAGGTTTTAGTCACAGTAATAAGGAGGCAGCACCTTCTAACTAGCAGACCTTCAAAACTGACTATGGGCTAAAATCACAAAGTACAAAATAGCAACCAGTAAATCTGTCATGTGGTTTCTTCATCTCAGTCAGATACCAAATTGTCATCTAAAATTTAATCAACAATGTCCTTAGATTAAACTGAATTTGAAAAATTATTTTGACCATGGAGTCAAGGTACAAGAGTATGTGTGCGAATTTTGGATGACTGCGGTGGTACCTTTAAGATGATAACCATAGGTGATGGTAATCAAAGGGTTTTGCAGTTCTCCAGTGGGAGTAAACCACAGATTAGGAAGGAGTTTGACAGCTATTAAAACCAGGGCTCTGCAGTTGAGAGGTAGCTTCGCTGTTTCGGGAAGGTCTGTTTTCCATGACTGACTGCAGTATGGTTCAAGTCAGAGGGAAAGAAGATCCCTGGAACTCCATCATGAGCGGTGCCTTAACAGGAACCATACTGGCAGCAAGAAACAGACCAGTGGCCATGGTTGGGTCAGCTGCGATGGGTGGCATTCTCTGGGCTTTAATTGAAGGAGCTGGTGTCTCCTTGACAAGATTTGCCTCTGCCCAATTTCCCAATTATCCTCCATTTGCTGAAGACCCCTTGCAGTGGCCTTCAGCCCAGTTACCACCCTCACCTTTTGGAGACTATGGACAATATCAATAGGACTTCTTTCCCAGGATTTCCTTAACGGAATGAGGAAAGGATTTCAGACTGTTTTTCAAACCATAGGTGGGACAACTATGGCCAAACAGACTATGAAGAGACATTTAGCATCTTCTTCTATTTAAAGGAACATGGGGGTGGGGGTTCCTAAAAGATAATACATTTATTTATTCATACTTGGATTGCATTTGTGATGAAATAAATGTCTAAAATCTTTCAAAGGAAATATAATAAGTGCTTAGAAGATGAAGGACCAAATGGCAAACAGCAATGAAGCATGACCATCATTTCCTTGTGGACTCCTCTGCCTGGTTTTGTTCTGTTAGTCAAATAATAAAAAAAAACTCCTGGACATTGCTCTTTAAAACAAACAAACAAACAAACTTACTTTAGAATAATTTTAATTTGAAAATAGATTTAGTCTTTCCTTATGCCCTTCTAATTTAAAACAAAATAAATTTATATTTCTTTTTTCTTTACATAATTTTCTTGATTCTCCTCCTCCTTTAAATTCTTCCAACATCCACTGAGCAGAACTGGAACACAGCATTCAGATAAGGCCCTGATTCTGCTGTCTCAGTTTATGTTTATAATCTCTCCTGATTGCTAAGGGTTACAATCTTTGTTTCACAAGGCTCTGCCTGGGTACAAATTGTTCTACATAATGACACTTACAACAGAAGTCAAAACTAAACACTCAAGTGTCATTATTCAATAATCATTTTTAAAATTGCATTAAAAATGTCTTGTGTTCTTCAGTTTGCCACATTAAAATGCAGGCAGTCCAGTTCAATAAATCCCAGAAGAATAGTGAGTATCAGAATCTAGTCTCGGTAGAGGGACGTGCACTCAACTCCCTCTTGCGAGAGCAGCAGAATCACAACTAACTGCTGAACAATCACTGACAGGAAGACACTGGAACTCACCAAAAAAGATACTCCACATCCAAAGACAAAGGAGAAGCCACATGAGATGGTAGGAGGGGCGCAATCACAATAAAATCAAATCCCATAACCGTTGGGTGGGTGACTCACAAAATGAAGAACAAGTATACCACAGAAGTCCACCCACTGGAGTGAAGGTTCTGAGCCCTATGTCAGGCTTCCCAACCTGGGGGTCCAGCAACGGGAGAAGGAGTTACCAGAGAATCAGACTTTGAAGGCTAGTGGGATTTGATTGCAGGACTTTGACAGGACAGGGGGAAACAGAGACTCCATGCTTAGAGGGTACACACAAAGTAGTGTGCACATCAGGACCCAGGAGAAGGAGCAGTGACCCCATAGAAGACTGAACCAGACGTACCTGCTGGTGTTGAAGGGTCTCCTGCAGAGGTGGGGGGCAGCTGTGGCTCACAGTGGGGACAAGGACACTGGCAGCAGAAGTTCTGGGAAGTACTCCTTGGCATGAGCCCTCCTGAGTCCACCATTAGCCCCAGCAAAGAGCCTGTAGGCTCCAGTGCTGGGTAGCCTCATTCCAAACAACCAGTAGGAAGCGAACTCAGCCTCACCCAGGAGACAAACACATTAAAGTTTTACTGAGCTCTGCTCACCAAAGCAACACCCAGCTCTACCCACCACCAGTCCCTCACATCAGGAAGCTTGCACAAGCCTCTTACATAGCCTCATCCACCAGAGGGCAGGCAGCAGACGAAAGAAGAACTACAATCCTGCAGCCTGTGGAATGAAAACCACATTCACAGAAAGATAGACAAAATGAAAAGTCAGAGGAATATGTACCAGGTGAAAGAGCAAGATAAAACCCCAGAAAAACAACTAAAAGAAGTGGAGATAGGCAACATTCCAGAAAAAGAATTCAGAATAATGATAGTGAAGATGATCCAGGACCTCAGAAAAAGAATGGAGGCGAAGATCGAGAAGATGCAAGATATGTTTAACAAAGACCTAGAAGACTTAAAGAACAAATAAACAGAGATGAACAGTACAATAACTGAAATTAAAAATACACTAGATGGAACCAATAGCAGAATAACTGAGGCAGAAGAACAGATAAATGACCTGGAAAACAGAAAGGTGGAAATCACTGCTGTGGAACAGAATAAAGAAACAAGAATGAAAAGAAATGAAAACAGCCTAAACGACCTCTGGGACAACATTAAATGCACCAACATTCACATTATAGGGGTCCCAGAAGGAGAAGAGAGAGAAAGGACCCAAGAAAATATTTGAACAGATTATAGTTGAAAACGTCTCTAACATGGGAAAGGAAATAGCCACCCAAGTCCAGGAAGCTCAGAGAGTCCCAGGCAGGATAAACCCAAGGAGAAACATGCCAAAACACGTAGTAATCAAATTGACAAAAATTAATGACAAAGAAAAATTATTAAAAGCAACAAGGGAAAAATGACAAATAACATACAAGAGATGTCCCATAAGGGTAACAGCTGATTTCTCAGCAGAAACTCTACAAGCCAGAAGGGAGTGGCATGACATATTTAAAGTGATGAAAGGGAAGAACCTACAACCAAGATTACCTCTAGCCGGCAAGGATCTCATTCAGATTCGAGAGAGAAATCAAAAGCTTTACAGAGAAGTGAAAGCTAAGAGAATTCAGTACCACCAAACCAGCTCTACAACAAATGCTAAAAGAACTTCTCTAAGTGGGAAACACAAGAGAAGAAAAAGGCCTACAAAAACAAACCCAAAAAAATTAAGAAAATGGTAATAGGAACATACATATCGATAATTACCTTAAATGTGAATGGATTAAATGTTTCAACCAAAAGACACTGAATGACACAAAAGGCTCGCTGAATGGATACAAAAACAGGACCCATATTTATGCTGTCTACAAGAGATCCACTTCAGACCTAGGGACACATGCAGACTGAAAGTGAGGGGATGGAAAAAGCTATTCCATGCAAATGGAAATCAAAAGAAAGCTGGAGTAGCAATACTCATGCCAGATAAAATAGACTTTGAAATAAAGAATGTTACAAGAGACAAGGACGGACACTATGTAATGATCAAGGGATCAATCCAAGAAGAATATATAACAATTATAAATATACATCCACCCAACATTGGAGCATTTCAATGCATAAGGCAAATGCTAACAACTATAAAAGAGGAAATTGACAGTAACACAATAATAGTGGGGGACGTTAACACCTCACTTACACCAATGGACAGATCATCCAGACAGAAAATTAATAAGGAAACACAAGCTTTAAATGACACAATAGACCAGATAGATTTAATTGATATTTATAGGACATTCCATCCAAAAACAGCAGATTACACTTTCTTCTCAAGTGCACACGAAACATTCTCCAGGATGGATCATACCTTGGGTCACAAATCAAGCCTCGGTAAATTTAAGAAAACTGAAATCATATCAAGCATCTTTTCAGACCACAACACTATGAGATTAGAAATAAATTACAGGGAAAAAAACGTAAAAAACACAAACACATGGTGGATAAAGAATGCGTTACAATATAACCAAGAGATCACTGAAGAAATCAAAGAGGAAATCAAAAAATACCTAGAGACAAATGACAACGAAAACACGATGATCCAAAACCTATGGGAGGCAGCAAAAGCAGTTCTAAGAGGGAAGTTTATAGCAATACAAACCTACCTCAAGAAACAAGAAAAATCTCAAAAAAGCAATCTAACCTTACACTTAAAGGAACTAGAGAAAGAAGAACAAACAAAACCCAAAGTTAGTAGAAGGAAAGAAATCATAAAGATCAGAGCAAAAATAAAAGAAACAGAAAGAAAGAATAGCAAAGATCAATAAAATTAAAAGCTGATTCTTTAATAAGATAAACAAAATTGATAAACCTTTAGCCAGACTCATCAAGGAAAAGAGCGAGAGGACTCAAATCAATAAAATTGGAAATGATAAAGGAGAAGTTACTACGGACACTGCACAAATACAAAGCATCATAAGAGACTACTACAAGCAACTCTATGCCAATAAAATGAACAACATGGAAGAAATGGACAAATTCTTAGACAGGTATAACCTTCCAAGACTTAACCAGGAAGAAATAGAAAATATGAACTGACCAATCACAAGTAATGAAACTGTGATTAAAAATCTTCAAACAAACAAAAGTCCAGGACCAGATAGCTTCACAGGTGAATTCTGTCAAACATTTAGAGAAGAGCTGACACCCATCCTTCTCAAACTCTTCCAAAAAGTTGCAGAGGAAGGAACACTCCCAAACTCATTCTATGAGGCCACCAACACCCTGATACCAAAACCAGGCAAAGATACTAAAAAAGAGAAAATTACAGACCAATATCACTGATGAATATAGATACAAAAATCCTCAATAAAATACTAGCAAACAGAATTCAACAACACATTAAAAGGATCATACACCATGATCAAGTGGGATTTATCCCAGGGATGCAAGGATTCTTCAATATATGCAAATCCATCAATGTGATACACCATATTAACAAACTGAAAAATAAAAACCATATAATCATCTCAACAGATGCAGAAAAAGCTTTTGACAAAATTCAACACTGACTTATGATAAAAGCCCTACAGAAAGTGGGCATAGAGAGAACCTATCTCAACATAATAAAGGCCATATACAACAAACCCAAAGCAAACATCATTCTCAATGGTGAAAAACTGAAAGCATTTCTTCTAATATCAGGAACAAGACAAGGATGTCCAATCTCACCACTACTATGCAACATATTTTTGGAAGTCCTAGCCACAGCAATCAGAGAAGAAAAAGAAATAAAAGGAATACAAATTGGAAAAGAAGAATTACAACTGTCACTGTTTGCAGATGACATGATACTATATATAGATAATCCTAAAGATGCCACCAGAAAACTACTAGAGCTAATCAATGAATTTGGTAAAGTTACAGGATACAAAATTAATGCACAGAAATCACTTGCATTCCTATACACTAACAACGAAAGATCAGAAGGAGAAATTAAGGAAACAATCTCATTTACCACTGCAACAAAAAGAATAATATATCTAGGAATAAACCTACCTAAGGAGGTAAAAGACCTATACTCAGAAAAGTATAAGACACTGATGAAAGAAATCAAAGATGAAAAAACAGATGGAGAGATATACCATGTTCTTGGATTGGAAGAACCAATATTGTGAAAATGACTATATTACACAAAACAATCTACAGATTCAATGCAATCCCTATCAAATCACCAGTGGCATTTTTTACAGAACTAGAACAAAAAATCTTAAAATTTGTATGGAGACACAAAAGACCCTGAATAGCCAAAGCAATCTTGAGGGAAAAAAGCGGAGCTGAAGGAATCAGACTCCCTGGCTTCAGACTATACTACAAAGGTACAGTAATAAAGACAATATGGTATTGGCACAAAAACAGACATACAGATCAATGGAACAGGATAGAAAGCCCAGAGATAAACCCATGCACATATAGTCAACTAATCTATGACAAAGGAGGCAAGGATATACAATGGAGAAAAGACAGTCTTTTCAATACGTGGTGCTGGGAAAACTGGACAGCTACATGTAAAAGAATGAAATTAGAACACTCCCTAACACCATACTCAAAAATAAACTCAAAATGGATTAAAGACCTAAATGTAAGACCGGACGCTATAAAACTCTTAGAGGAAAACATAGGAAGAACACTCTTTGACATAAATCACAGCAAGATTTTTTGGACCCACGTCCTTGAGTGATGGAAATAAAAACAAAAATAAACAAATGGGACCTAATGAAACTTAAAAGCTTTTGCACAGCAATGGAAACTATAAACAAGATGAAAAGACAACTCTCAGAATGGGAGAAAATAGCTGCAAATGAATCAACAGACAAAGCATTAATCTCCAAAATATATAAACAGCTCATGCAGCTCAATATTAAAAAAAGAAACAACCCAATCCAAAAATGGGCAGAAGACCTAAACAGACATTTCTCCAAAGAAAACATACAGATGGCCAAGAGGCACATGAAAAGCTGCTCAACATCACTAATTATTAGAGAAATGCAAATCAAAACTACAGTGAGGTATCACCTCACACCAGTTAGAATGGGTATCATCAGAAAATCTACAAACAACAAATGCTGGAGAGGGTGTGGAGAAAAGGGAACCCTCTTGCACTGTCGGTGGGAATGTAAATTGATACAGCCACTATGGAGAACAGTATGGAGGTTCCTTAAAAAACTAAAAATAGAATTACCATATGACCCAGCAATCCCACTACTGGGCATATACCCAGAGAAAACCATAATTCAAAAAGACACATGCACCCCAATGTTCATTGCAGCACTATTTACAATAGGCAGGTCATGGAAGCAACCTAAATGCCCATCGACAGACAAATGGATAAAGAAGATGTGGTACATATATACAATGGAATACTACTCAGTCATTAAAAGGAACGATATTGGGTCATTTGTAGAGACATGGATGGACCTAGAGACTGTCATACAGAGTGAAGTAAGTCAGAAAGAGAAAAACAAATAGCGTATATTAACACATATATGTGGAATCTAGAAAAATGCTACAGATGAACAGCTTTGCAAGGTAGAAATAGAGACACAGATGTAGAGAACAAACATATGGACACCAAGTGGGGAAAGCAGGGGGTGGGTGGTGGGATGAACTGGGAGATTGGGATTGACATATATACACTAACATGTATAAAATAGATAACTAATAAGAACCTGCTGTATAAAAAAATAAATTTAAAAATGTCAAATCAAAAATAAAATAATAATCCTTAGGCCAATTATAAAATATATAGAGTTGAATGCCAGTTGAAGAACAGATGTCAAAATCAACAAAGCACAGTGTGGTAGGCACTTCAACAAAGCCTCTCAATGATTCCCAGTTCCCTGTGTTCATGACATCGTGTAATGCCCTGTTCTTGATTGTGAAATAGACCTAGAGATTGTGAGTCTCTAGGTCTAGTTCACACTTAAGAACAGGGCACTAAAATATGGCAAAATATGGCAAAAGTGATATTATTTCTGAGATTAAGATTTAAAAATTCAGTGGCTTCCATCTAAAAAACAAATAAATTAAATAAAATAAGAAGAGTCTAGTCTCTTCTGATTTTTTAATGACTTATTTCAATTGTGATTAGGTTTGCGTTTTGTGCACATATTATGCACATGTGTGCCTGAGCGTGTGTGTATTTATACTTTATCTTCATTGCCACCAATGTTCTTATACTTCTGCTTTTCTTCTTTAGCATCAACATAAATTTTCCCTAGGCTTTCCAAGTTTCTGAGGAAATTTCAACCTTTTATAACAAAGGTAGATACCGCCTCAGGATAATAATTGAAATTTAAGAAAATGGATGGTGAAGAGAGGTAAACTGTAATCAACATTCCCCCTATGGGCTGGGTACTTTCCATATATAGGTCATCTCTTTAATATCACAACCTTTTTTAGAAAGATATTACCACCATTCTATTGATCAGGAAACAAACCTACAGAGATTTAGTAACCTGCCCTTAGTTATACTGATAATTAATGAAGAAACCAACATTGAACTAGATTTCTGACAAGAATATCTATGCTTTAGTGTTGCATTATAATGTTTCAAGCTTCTGTATAAATTAGTAATTATATAAATAGTTAGAAAGCCAAATTTTAGAAAACTAAGGTTTTAGTATATACCCTTTTCAATTTTTCACAAATATAATACTATTAATATTATTCTATCATTTCAAATGTTAATTTCACTATAAAAATTATTCGCACTATAGATGGGACTACTTTAAGTTTATTACAGGAGGGACTTCCCTGGTGGTCCAGTGGTTAAGACTCCATGCTTCCATTACAGGGGGCATGGGTTCAATCCCTGGTCAGGGAACTAAGATCCCACGTGCCGCAGGCAGCCAAAAAAATAAAAAGAAAACAATCACACCTAAAAAATAATAACAATAAATTCTAAATTAAAAAGTCTATTATAGAAAGGAACTTTGGCAACAATCTTCGAAAACTGAAATAACTTAAATTTCTTTATTATTGATACATCAAATAAGAGTAGATGTTTAGTATCATTTGGGAAATATTAATATTCCTAGACATATTCTATTTAGAAAAAAATGTTTCCATTAAATATTTATCAATCTCTGTTCTGAAGAATACTAGCTCTGCAAAATGTAACTTGGTGCTCCAAATGATGGGTTTCATGATCATAAAAGTTCAGGATCACTGCATTATCATTCCAATCTTAGACATTTCAAAATGCATTTTAAAGAAACTGAAAATTTCCTGATAGACAAAGACTTGTATGGCATTGCTATTTCCACATTAGCTTGTAATGCATAGGTCTATTATTTTTTTAGAGGAAGAAAATAATTCAATCTGGGAGTTGCAGATGAACATCTTGGTGATATTCATCCCAAACAATGTTTTTCATACTTTTAAATTAGTAGTTATTTAAATAGTTAGCAAAGGTGAATTTTTTAAAAATAAGGTTAACCATAGTTACCAATAATGGAATTTTGCATCAAGTCTCTTAAGGAGCAAATTAAATATGAAATAAACTAATTGGGGAAACCATAGTGTTTGATTCATGGCAAACTCAAAACCTATGAACGTATCAACTAAATAACCAAAATGTTCTGCTCATTATTTCACACTTCCCATTTCAATACATTTAGCATTTCCTCAAATCTTAAAACATAATTTCCCATAGTTGAGCAAGAATATTCAACTATTGTCATTAACCCTTATATTATATACACTAACATTTTAACACAGGACAATTGATTTCAATAGCTTTTGTTCCCCTCAGTGTGGAAAATTTACTAGATCTTTTAAAATGTGGCATTTCCACTTCCTTTATCTGTTCTCATTTTTAGTCATATTTTAATATATAGTTTTATTGCAAAGTTCACATTGCTCAAGAAGATAACCATATTCTTTAAAGAAATAATCAACAGCATTATTTGCAGAGCTAAAGGAGTTAACTGCTGAATTTATGAATGCATGTTACTGCAACCTAGAAAGAGTCAAGTGCAATTTCTTTTATACATGACAGGGAAAAGGTACAGCAAATATTAAGCAATATCTATTACATTTATATGTATATTTTTTCCTTGGATCTTTTTCTCCTCTAAGATGGGGCCAAAAACATTGTTCCCAGGTGTACTGCATTGGTGACTTGTCCTCTTGAGAAGTATAAAAGGATAACTAGAGCACGGGATGGTTCAAGAGAAGACCACAGAGTGCTTAGTAAGGTGGTGGGTAGGAGCACATACATACCTTTTCCCCTTGAGATTGTGAAAAATAACACCTCTGCACTGATCAACACTGCCTTTAGACAAAGGCCACTTTAACCCCTGCACTTTGTAGGACTCTCTATCCCTCTTCAAGCCACACTCCCACTCATGGGGCAAGGAATCCATATGGCCAAGGGGATGCCATAGTTATCTATTGGTAATATACACATCTGGAGTTCTATACTTGCTCAGGACTCCAGAAATTTTTACCTAATCCCTATTCCAGAGCCTGCGAGAGTTCATTCCTTGGGTCTTTCCTCCTTAGGATTGATTGAACTACCTGTGTGGACATCTCTGGGACTGACAAATAGCAGGGGATAACTGTTTGTAGGAGCACGTAAACATTCTCCACATACAGGCAGGGGGATCCACAAATATTTGTTTGAGGCTCCTCAAGGCACTAAGGAAACAGGTTGGACACAGGGCCAGATGCCAGGTGCTGGTTCTCCTGTGCCACGGAGATTTGGTGCAGAAATCTAGAGTCAGAAAATTCTCAATTCAAGCCTGACTTTCCAGATGGTTAGGGAGATATCTTTGCCCAGGTAGCAGGCTGGACTGTATTTTATTTAACAGTCCATCAGCATCTCTCTTTCTATTCTTAGTCTGATCCCAAAGACATTATGACTGGTCCTGTTCTGATTGAAACCATGTACAAGCCTCTGTGTCCTTGTCTTCTGAAGTAAAAGGCTGACTCAGGAGTTCATGAGGGAAACGTGAAGATGGAGAAACAAAGAATAGCTGTTGGGCTGGGGAACTGGTAACAACTTAGACTATAAATCCACCACATAGCAGAATCACCAAACTCACAGTTCCCTGAAAGGTATAGATAAAGGCCTGACACAGATTCCTAAGTTGTTTTTATAGGAAGTAGATCCCCACCAGATGAAAACTGCTGACCACAAGCACATAGACCCTAGACTGGTTGGAAGCTGAAGGTTGATGATGCTGTCTCCCAATTACCTCACCACCAACCAATCAGAAGAATGTCCACGAGCTGATCATGCCCTGCTCCTTGAACCATTACTATGATACTCCTCACTACCCCCTCCAGGGCAGGACACACATTCTTGAGGGCATTAGGCCACTGTGGCCCCCTCTGCCTGGCAAAATAATAAAGCTATCCTTTTCTGCTTCGCCCAAAACTCTGTCTCCAAGATTCAATTCGGTGCTGGTGTACAGAGGCCAGGATTCAGCAATAGGATCACAGCACTCTGGTTAATGAGAAGAGCCACATTGTATCACGTGACTCATTGGAGAGGAATGTGAGTAGAACTGGACAGGCAAAGTGGTCTGGAGGTTTAACAGTGAGGACCTGATGGAAGCTGAAGTCATGACTCAGGAACTCTGTAGAATCATCATTAGTCAAGGGCAGGCTGAGCAGAAAAGAGAACACCACAAGTTTCTATTCAATGCAGTTGGGTGAGGTCAATCTGGGTTCTACCAGTTTAGGAACTCAGCCATTAAGATCAACAGAGAGAGCAGCAACCACAAGGAAATAGCATAAAAACGTCTGAGTCCAGAGATGCCAGAGGTCATTACAATGCGTGAATATTATCTTAGCAGCATGAGGTTAGGAAATCAGCTCTTCCCCAGATGCCATTTTATGGTGAGACTCAACAGATGGGGGCTAGCTATGAGACTGAGCATGTTTGACGATGGGAGTCAGCATTACCTAAAGGGAAGCTGAATCTAGTGCATTATAGGTTAATGCAGTAGTTTAGACACAAATAGACCAAAATAAAGTATGTTTTCCCACTACACAGAGGTGATGACTCACAAGGATGACCAAATCAGTTAAAGGAAAAAAAAATTACGTTTTCTCTGTATATTTAAAGAGAAATATTAACAATTTTGTGATATCACTGCTCATGGATAAATATTTGTTTAGAAATCACTCTTACACTGAAGGAGCTTCTAGATGGCGGAAGAGTAAGACGCAGAGATCACCTTCCTCCCCACAAATACACCAGAAATACATCTACATGTGGAACACCTCCTACAGAACACCTAATGAACGCTGGCAGAAGACCTCAGACCTCCCAAAAGGCAAGAAACTCCCCACGTACCTGGGTAGGGCAAAAGAAAAAAGAAAATACAGAGACAAAGAATAGGGACGGGACCTGCCCCAGTGGGAGGGAGCTGTGAAGGAGGAAAAGTTTCCACACATTAGGAAGCCCCTTCGTGGGCGGAGACTGCGGGTGGTGGAGGCGGGAAGCATCAGAGCCACGGAGGAGAGCGCAGCAACAGGGGTGCAGAGGGCAAAGTGGAGAGATTCCCGCACAGAGGCTCAGTGCCAACAAGCACTCACCAGCCCGAGAGGCTTGTCTGCTCCCCCGCCGGGGCGGGCGGGGGCTGGGAGCTGAGGCTCGGGCTTTGGTCGGATCGCAGGGAGAGGACTGGGGTTGGCGGCGTGAACACAGCCTGAAGGGGTTAATGCGCCACAGCTAGCCGGGAGGGAGTCCGGGGGAAAGTCTGCAGCTGCCGAAGAGGCAAGAGACTTTTTCTTACCTCTTTGTTTCCTGGTGCGCGAGGAGAGGGGATTCAGAGCGCCGCCTAAACGAGCTCCAGAGACGGGCGTGAGCTGCGGCTAACAGCGCGGACCCCAGAGACGGGCGTGAGACGCTGGGGCTGCTGCTGCCGCCACCAAGAAGCCTGTGTGCGAGAGCAGGTCACTCTCCACACCGCCCCTCACGGGAGCCGGTGCAGCCCGCCACTGCCAGGGTCCCGTGATCCGGGGACAACTTCCCCGGGAGAACGCACGGCGCGCCTCGGGCTGCTGCAACGTCACGCCGGCCTCGGCCGCCGCAGGTTCGCCCCGCCTCCTCCGTACCCCTCCCTCCCCCCGGCCTGAGTGAGCCAGAGCCCCCGAAGCAGCTGCGCCTTTAACCCCGTCCTGTCTGAGCAAAGAACAGACGCCCTCAGGCGACCTACACGCAGAGGCGGGTCCAAATCCAAAGCTGAACCCCAGGAGCTGTGCGAACAGGGAAGATAAGGGGAAATCTCTCCCAGCAGCCTCAGAAGCAGCGGATTAAAGCTCCACAAACAACTTGATGTACCTGCATCTGTGGAATACCTGAATAGACAACGAATCATCCCAAATTGAGGAGGTGGACTTTGGGAGCAAAGATATATATATATTTTCCCCTTTCTCTCCTTTTGTGAGTGTGTATGTGTATGCTTCTGTGTGTGATTTTGTCTGTATAGCTTTGCTTGTACCATTTGTCCTATGGTTCTGTCTGTCCGTTTTTGTTTTTTTTTTAGTATAGTTTTCAGCACTTGTTATCACTGATGGATTTGTTTTTTGGTTTGGTTGTTCCCTTCTTTTTTTTTAAATTACTTAAAAAAAATTTTTTTAATGATTATTTTTTGTTTTTTATTTTAATAACTTTTATTTCATTTTATTTTACTTTATCTTTTTCTTTCTTTATTTATTTTTTTCTCCCTTTTATTCTGAGCCGTGTGCATGACAGGCTCTTGGTGCTCCAGCCAGGCATCAGGGCTGTGCCTCTAAGGTGGGAGAGCTGAGTTCAGGACATTGGTCCACCAGACACCTCCCAGCACCACATAATATCAAACAGTGAAAGCTCTCCCAGAGATCTCCATCTCAACGCCAAGATCCAGCTCCACTCAACGACCAGCAAGCTACAGTGCTGGACACCCTATTCCAAACAACTAGCAAGACAGTAACAAAACCCCACCCATTAGCAGAGAGGCTGCCTAAAATAATAATAAGGTCACAGACACCTGAAAACACACCACCAGACATGGACCTGCCCACCAGAAAGACAAGATCCAGCCTCATCCACCAGAACACAGGCACTAGCCCCCTCCACCAGGAAGCCTACACAACCCACTGAAACAAACTTAGCCACTGGGGGCAGACACCAAAAACAATGGGAACTATGAACCTGCAGACTGCGAAAAGGAGACCCCAAACACAGTAAGTTAAGCAAAATGAGAAGACAGAGAAACACACAGCAGGTGAAGGAGCAAGGTAAAAACCCACCAGACCTAACAAATGAAGAGGAAATAGGCAGTCTACCTGAAAAAGAATTCAGGATAATGATAGTAAAGATGATCCAAAATCTTAGAAATAGAATGGAGAAAATACAGGAAACGGTTAACAAGGACCTAGAAGAACTAAAGAGCAAACAAACAATCATGAACAACACAATATATGAAATTAAAAATTCTCTAGAAGGGATCAATAGCAGAATAACTGAGGCAGAAGAACGGATAAGTGACCTGGAAGATAAAACAGTGGAAATAACTACTGCAGAGCAGAATAAAGAAAAAAGAATGAAGAGAATTGAGGACAGTCTCAGAGACCTCTGGGACAATATTAAATGCACCAACATTCAAATTATAGGGGTTCCAGAAGAAGAAGAGAAAAAGAAAGGGACTGAGAAAATATTTGAAGAGATTATAGTTGAAAACTTCCCTAATATGGGTAAGGAAATAGCTAATTAAGTCCAGGAAGCACAGAGAGTCCCATATAGGAAAAATCCGAGGAGAAACACACCAAGACACATATTAGTCAAACTATCAAAAATTAAACACAAAGAACAAATATTAAAAGCAGCAAGGGAAAAACAACAAATAACATACAAAGGAATCCCCATAAGGTTAACAGCAGATCTTTCAGCAGAAACTCTGCAAGCCAGAAGGGAGTGGCAGGACATATTTAAAGTGATGAAAGGGAAAAACCTACAACGAAGATTACTCTATCCAGGATCTCATTCAGATTTGACAGAGAAATTAAAACCTTTACAGACAAGCAACAGCTAAGAGAATTCAGCACAACCAAACCAGCTTTACAACAGATGCTAAAGGAACTTCTCTAGGCAGGAAACACAAGAGAAGGAAAAGACCTACAATAACAAACCCAAAACAATTAAGAAAATGGTAATAGGAACATACATATCGATAATTACCTTGAATGTAAATGGATTAAATGCTCCCACCAAAAGACACAGACGGGCTGAAATGGATACAAAAACAAGACCCGTATATATGCTGTCTACAAGAGACCCACTTCAGACCTAGGGACACATACTGACTGAAAGTGAGGGGATGGAAAAAGATATTCCATGCAAATGGAAATCAAAAGAAAGCTGGAATAGCAATTCTCATATCAGACAAAATAGACTTTAAAACAAAGACTCTTACAAGAGACAAAGAAGGACACTACATAATGATCAAGGGATCAATCCAAGAAGAAGGTATAACAATTGTAAATATTTATGCACCCAACATAGGAGCACGTCAATACATAAGGCAAATACTAACAGCCATAAAAGGGGAAATCAACAGTAACACAATCATAGTAGGGGACTTTAACACCCCACTCACACCAATGGACAGATCATCCGAAATGAAAATAAATAAGGAAACACAAGTTTTAATGATACATTAAACAAGATGGCCTTAATTGTTCTTTCCATTCTAAAAAACTCAGAAACTGATTCTTCAAGTATCTCTTTTGGATTTCATTGATCTTGAAAGCTTGGTATTGAAACACTCGAAGCATCCTAATTCTTTCAGCCTAAATGAATCACATAAAATACAAATAGCTATCAGTACCTTGCCAAGGCTTGGCATTTACCATGTGTCAGATGCAAAGCTGGGTATAAGAATCTCAAGGATGAATCAGATGTTGTCCTCAAAGAAATTACAAGAAAAGATAGATAGAAATGGGATGCTGTTGGAGGCATAAGAAAGCATTCAATTCTCTCTCAGAGGAATATGAATAATTTCCAAATGTGGTTTATAGTGGAGCTATTACACCTGTCTGGAACTAATCTACCTTGAAGGCCAATCAAGGTAGAGGAATAGCTTGAACAACAATACAAAGGAGTTAGACAACTTATCATAGTTTAGAGATCATCTTAGTCAGTTCAAGCTGCTATAACAAATTACCATAGGCTGGGTGGCTTAAACAACAAACATTTATTTCTCACAGTGCTGGAGGTTGGGAGGTCCAAGATCAAGGTACCATCACAACTGGCATCAAGTGAGAGCCCACTTCCTGGTTTGCAGATGACTGTCTTAGTCTCTCCTTACATGGCAAAGAGCAGAGAGATAGAGAGAGCAGTTCTCTTGTCTCTTTTTATAAGGGCACTAATCCCATTCATGAGGCCCCACCCTCATGACTTAATTAACTCCCAAAGGTCCCACCTCCTAATGCCATCACATTGGAGGGTTAGGATAGGTGAATTCTGGAGGAACACAAACATTCAGTCTATATCAGGGACCAAACTATTAAATATGGTAAGGTTTTGTAATTGTTGAAGTGGTGGGAAGACTCCCTATAATGGGGGACCTTGTATGTCATACCAAGGCATTTGGATTATAATCTAGTAGGCAATGAGAAGTCAGGAAAAGAAGATTAAATCAGGAACTGATACAACTGATTTGATATGTTCATGATCAACTTACTCCTGCAAGGTATATGGGTTGAAGAGAGACAAGATTTTAAGGAGAACACATAGAAGAAGAAGTAGGCTAGGCAAAAGATGAATGAAGTCTGAATTAAGGTGGAAACAAGAGGATGACTACAAGGGAAGGAGATGAGGAAGTGGTAAGGAGGCAGAGCTGATTGAAATTGGGTGCCATCTGGATGTAAGGGATCAGGAAAGGGAGTCAAGGGGGAGTTCTACATGATTGACAGGTGATGCTATCATTCTTATAGTTTGGAAAACAGCAGAAAGAGTTAGCGAGGAATAATAGTGAATCAACTTTGAACATGTTGAGATTGAGGTGTCTCTGTGGATAACTAAAATCTCAGTTCTTTAGCAGAAAAGCAGTAAAGTAAAGCAAGGTGTTAAATTCTCAAAATACTATTCAATTCCTGAAAGACATAAATGAATAAAAGAAACTTTGAAGTAACATGGGGTCTGAGAGGCCAACAGGAAAGAGCATTTCTTTACCAAAGAATGCTTTTTGCTTGTGTAGTTGAAAGAAAGGAAGAGGGAGGGAGAGATAAAGGGAAGGAGGGAGTGAGACATCTCAACTACCCCAAGAAGTTCCCTTTTAGTCACTGGGTTGTAAATTTTACTGAAAAACAAAACAAACAAATAATTACTATGATGTTTCAGGGTATTTGGGGCTTTTGAGATGACAAGACATAAGGACACATGCATTTTGTTCACCTTTTCATCCTCCTGATACAGAAGGCAGAGAGGGGCTAATCAATAAAAATTGGTTAAATAATGAAATTTGCATTCATGAGTACATCTCTATTGGATTTAATTTCATATTTCCTTTGGATCTGTAGTCAGAATGTACTCTACAGTTAATCCCCCATAACTCTGAAATTTAATCTGAAATGGTCACTTCCCTACCTCATTTTGTGAGAGGTTCCCACTCTCATGTGGGGTTAATCCCATGTATAAGCAGACTTTGGTTGGGCCAGGGAATATCTCCTGATCAAATCCACGTGACACCACTGCAATTGCTCATGGTACACAACTCTTTCTTCCCGTTCACAAAACCTAGCAGTGGCCACGTCAAATTTATGTTCACTGCAACCTTGCAGTGACTTTCTTTTGTCACTTCCCAGGATTCTGAGAGGGTGCCATGAGAGAGACCCAGAATCTAACAGTAAGGACACAGTTAGGTAACTACCACTTTGTCACGATGATGCCAATTTTCTAGAGAAATGTACAGGCAACTGGCCAAAAAGAAGAGCTTGTTAGAGAACTTCAGAAGCCTGAATATACTTGTAAAAAGAAATGATTAAATGTATGTATGTTAAGCATTTTAAAACTCCTGCAAAAAAAAGCACCATCTTAAATCTCGATCTAAATAAGTGTGCTTTCAAACACAAAACCAAGAAGACTGCCTCTTTAGCTATGGAATGTCACCTTGGGAGATATTACTTGAGCTCAAATAGATAAAACTCCTGGTACTGCATTATGTCTCTTCTACTTATGTGCCAAAAGAGAATAACTAATAGGGAGAGAAAGACGGGTTTTATATTTTCAGGTCGTTATGAAAAATGTAATCCATTCACACAACAGAGTGTGTGATTACTTATGTGGACACCAGGTAGAGTTAATGAGCCTCTGAAACCTATTATATCAGTCACTAGGAAGTCCTTATAAGGCTAAAATTTGAAACTCTTAATCACCATTGAATATTCAAATGAATACTGTGGTTACTAATTTTAAGAAGGGAAATTACTGCATTTATTGCTATATGCTGAGAAGAAAGAACAAAATTTAATGTCATTTTCTATCCTTGAGGACAAATTCCATATTCTATTCTGTTTTATATCCACATCATCTAGCACAGTGATTTGAACAAAGATGTTCAGTATATATATGTCCTTATATAAGCCTTGTAAGTAATAATGCCTAAGGGTGGACTTATGATATGGATATCTTTCCAATTTTTTCTTTAAACTCTAGTTGTGAGACTAAAATTAAAATCTAAGAAGTTAAAAATAATCCCAATTATTCAATTGTTGTAAGTTGGGTAACATTTACATAGAAATATACTGTCTGATTTGGATTCATATTGTATTCAGTTTTTGTTCCTCAAAATTTTTATTTTTGTTGATCTCTTTACAGAGTTCTTTGAGGCCCACGTTTCCTCAAATTGCCTTTTTCATCCCTAGAGAGTAGTCGGTTAATGGAAGAGCTGGTGGACACTCCAGGATAATTAAGTTTAGTACATGTTTTATATTTCATAAAGTTAACACTGCCTGTGTGGAATAAAAAGAGCAATTATAAAAGTGATGATGAAATCATGAAAACTGCCTCTCATGTGGTTAGAAATCTTTAAAATCAAACTTGCAAAATGAAAACTGACTTATCCCAAACTTTGATAACTGACTGCCATATACCCACCCAAGTCACCAATGGGGCCTCAGAGGAATTTAACACAGGTGCCCATCAACGCTAACTGTTTGCAACAGCAGTTGTCAATTGTGAGCCTCTACCTCTACCATAGCACACACGGGTCACAGAGGTTGTCTCTTGATCTGTCTCTGCTTTCAGAATGAAGGCAAAAAGGAAAGGGTTATGGCTCAATTAGGTTAAAATTCCTTGTGGTTAGAGGAGAACCCAGCAAAATATAAACCAAGCATACATTGTTAGCATGTATATTTTACGTTTAACATTATTAGAGGGTTCGTATATTCGATTAAAATAGGCACACAAGTAATAGATTTGTAGACAGGCTACATATATGTAAAGTAAGCATAGTACAAATACACCTCATCTCTTTTCATTTTAGAAAGTTATTTTTCTTTTTACTAGTCCTCTATATCATAGTTTATTTCAATATGACTGATAATTCCACAAGTCTCAACATTGTAGAAATGCTCAAAACTGGCATGTAATTAATCATTAGAGCTTGATTACACACACACACACACACACACACACACACACACTGAAGCCACGATGCTCAATCAATACACTTTGATTGTGGTTTGTCTCTTTGAGGACATCTCAGTTTCCACTCCCCAAGACAAAAGAAAACAAGCCTAAATAAATCATAGTGTTGAGGTCGTAAAATTTTATTTTCCTAGGTAGTTTTAAAATTTAGATGTTGAAATTAATGAGAGAGAAGTTAAATATTTAACAACATTATCAATATAGGAATGTAGTCTTAGTGCTGGAATGAACACAACTGCCATGAGGACATCCGTGGCAAGGCTAAAATTCAGATAAACATGTGGACTCCTCAGTGAGTCAGTAGGGCCCCACTGGTCATTAAGTTAAAATGCACTATTTTGCCCTAGAAATCACCAAATTTACCAAATTTTCCAATTTAACTATTTAACTAGGGAGGAAAGTGGAGTGACATTAGATACTGATTGAGTTTTCTGATTAACTCATAATCTATTTCAAACATATAAGGTAAGCATTTCTCTAAAATAAATATTAGACTGCAGTTTTGACTTGAGTAAAAGTAAGCATCGATATATTTCTTATGATACTTCAAAATTACCATGTTGACTATTAATTATCATTATATAGGACCATATGTATATTATATTATACATAATATATATAAATATGTATATACATACAAAATATTGATCAAATCTTGACTTTTACTGAACCCAAAATGTACCAGGTGAAAATAATTAGTTGAATGAAATCTCTTCTCTCATCATATTTTCCTTTTCACTTTCCTTCATTTTAAGTGTTGAGATAGGCATATAAGAAGGGTGAAGGTTATATTCAACTATATGAAGCTTTCTACATTTTTTTTTTCAGTCCAAAAAGACAACCGAGGACTTCCCTGGTAGTGCAGTGGTTAAGAATCCACCTGCCAATGAAAGGGACACGGGTTCGATCCCTGGTCTGGGAAGATCCCACATGCCGCGGAGCAACTAAGCCCGTGCGCCACAACTACTGAGCTTGTGCTCTAGAGCCCGCGAGCCACAACTACTGAAGCCGGCACGCCTAGAGACCGTGCTCCGCAACAAGAGAAGCCACCGCAGTGAGAAGCCCGCGCACCGCAACGAAGACCCAACACAGCCAAAAATAAATAAATAAATAGATAGATAGATAGATAAATAAATTTATTTTTTAAAAAAAGACAGTCGAGATGCATTGTTTCAAGCAAAATAATTTCTGAACTATTACCTATGAATTTATTACATAAATGGAATCACACGTTAAATGTTTTTTCAATTCTTTAAAATTCCCTTGTTTCTGTCACCAGTAAAATAATCATGTTCCTAAAACTTTCTTCCAATGAACCAATCAACATCATCCTTAGTACAGTAAAGTGAAGAGGATTAGATTACATCTAGAAATGGCTCCCATGGTTCCTCGGGTTGGTAATACCCTCTGAGTGTCTATCTATGTCTCTGTTTCTCTTTCCCTCCCTTTTTCTCTCCCTCCCTCTCTCTCTGTCTCCCTCTTATTTTGGGGGGGATTATAATATATATTCTTTAAATATACCTATTATAAGTACAAAATTCAAAGATTTGTAATGAATTTGCAGAGTTGGACAATAATCACCGTAATTCAGTTTTAGATCATTTCCATCATCCCCTAAAAATTCTCTGGAGCCCATTTGGTGTAATCTCACCCCATCCTCAGCACCACATCATCTTCAGTTTGTATCTATAAATTTGTCTGTTCTGGACATTTCATATAAGTGGACTCATACAATAATGTTTGTGGGGTTCATTCATTTTGTAGCATACATCAGAATTTGGCTGTTTTATCGTTGATTTGTATTCTACTGCACAAATATACATATTTTGTTTATCCATTTACCAAGTTGATAAACTTTTGGGTTGGTTACAGTCTTTGCCCATACAAACAATGCTCTCATGAACATTTTCACACAGGTTTTTGTGTGAATATATGTCTCATTTTGCTTGGGCACATACTATGTCATCTAATAAACACATATTTAACTTTTAAAGAAACTGTCAAATTGTGCTGCACTGTTTAATTTTCCCACCAGCAATGTATGAGGGCTCCACTAGGAAAACCACTGGTTTCTGAGTCAGAAATCCCTGTTACGTGCTTTGTCATTTAGTGGGTTTGTCATTTGTGTCAAACCACAATCTATGAGCCTCAGATTCTTCATGAGTAAGACAACCATAGAACACTGGTCCCTATTGCACAGGATTTGATACTAAGTGAGAAACAACATTTTATATACTAGAAAATTCTATATCTTTATTATCTTGCATTTCGAAAATTACAACAAATAAAATAAAAAAATGTGCACAGATATATAGTTAAGAAAGACAGACAAACAGAGGTGGATGACTTGGGAAGGACTGTGTCATCAGAACTCAGAACAATTGCCCGAACACATAGTCTAAATGGCTTAGCAGCCTCTCCCAGCTAAAAGACATGCGTTAAACAAAAAGCAGATATTCTGAGCTATGAAGAAGAACAAGTGAATGTCATATTTGATCTCCTTTTAGCCTGTCTTGATTATCTCAGTAACAAGGTGCTAGAGAGAGAGAAGAGTAATGTTGACTATATCCTGGCCTTGGAGTCTAATTGGTAGTTTTCTTTTTATTATATCTTAAGTATTGGCTTATATCTTCGTATCTTATATTTCAATGTTTCTTTGTTTTGTATTGCTTTTTCAAATCAAAGTTTTATGTTTTTAAAAAAAATCTTAGCTGAAAGCTTTATTTAATCAGATTCCAGACGACTTTCTGCATGTTAAATGCCATATATTAGAAAGTACCAAAGAATTGGAATTCGAGAGGCCCCAGTTTATGCCTTTATTCTGCTAATGAATAATCCTTGGGCTTCAGAAAAATAAATTCACTCCTCTGGGTTTTAATTTTATTTGTTCCTGAATAGTGAAAGGATAGTTCCAGACCTAAAGTGCCCTGAATTTAATCATCATTTTTACCATACATATTTCTTGACCATAATATAGATTAATTTTCATGTAACTTCTGTGACTGCCTCATGATTTACAGTCACAAATCTGTATTACATGCGTGCAGGGGATCTGATGGAGGGTCTATGACTTACACCTTTGCAGCAGTTCGGGAATGATTTTGACTCCACTGGTGTGGAGCTTAATGCCAAATGGCCATTAAATACATGACTCTGATTTCAACATTTAGGACAGAAGCTGACGTGTTCATCACAGGACCCCTCAAATCTGACGTCCAATGTAATAAAGTCAATAACACTTTACTGTGTTATGCATTCATGTGTCAGATGCAGGAAGAACGTTCAACTGGCCCTAGCCAAGAGAGAAAATGAAGATAAACCACTCTCACTCCATGTCAAATATAAGAAGTGCCAGGTTCAGCATCAATGATCAGAGTACAGTGAGTGCTAAAACCAGAGCACTGTTTTTCTTTTCCTAGTGTTAAGAGAACTACCTCAATTACTAAGATCAACTAGACTTTATACTCCTCGTCCTTGTTTATCCCCTCGGCATATGTTGCTCTGATAATTCTTCCTAATACGAAGCAACATCAACAATCTTACTGTTTTATTAAAATTTCCAACAGTAAAATGAATGTTCAATTGGCCTGATCTCATGGCTCTCTCCCAGTACTTCTTGTACCAACTGTTTTCCAAAATGTACTAGCTGACTCATTTAGAAATATTTTTCTCCTGTTATAATTATACTATTAAAACAAAGTCACAATATTTTTATAAGTCAAACTTAAAGCAAGGGAATTAGCCCCATCTCAAATATATGATTGAATTTGCTGAAAATTCCACCATTTCATTTTTCTTTTGTATACAAATCCCTTCAAAAATATTTAATGGATTCACTCATTCATTTAACCATTCAACAGGTATTTACTGAGTGCCTTCTGTTCGGCCAGCACTATTTTAGGTATGAGAGATAAATTAAAGCAAGTGAATTTGCTGACCACATGGTGTTTTCATTCTAGCGGCAGAGACAGAAAATAAACCAATGAAAACTATACAGTAAAACCTCATGTAGTGATATTTGCCATGAAGAGGGTAATGGGGGAGAATTAATGTGAGAAAGTGTTGCCTGAGAAAGCATGTCTGTGGATGGCTCAGTTCAGCAGACCTTGAATGAAATGAAGTTCGCATTTTTTAATTTACCCATGTAGCTTCACGAGCATTTCTGAACTGAAAGAAAAATTGAGGAATCCATTCAAGAAATATTCATTGAGTGCCTTTTCTTCATGTAGTAATTTTTGTGAATATTGGGTTCCTTTTTAATGATGAGGATTTCTTATCTTGAACTTTCCTTGTCCTGAAATAGTAGGTGATACTTTTCTTCACACAGTAAGTTTTACGAATGTTGGGTTCTAGCTTCTTTATGATCAGAATTATGTGTTGAATTAGCTTTGCTCTAACAACAGCAGATAATACTTGAAGGATGGGGTGGCTCGTTAGGCATCTTAGTGCAAAGGTGCGTGTACTTTGTGCTACACTGAAGTTTAGCTGCGCAGTTTCTTTAATACAGGTCCACTTTTGCTGTTATTGTTTTGTTGTTGTTGCCACTGGCCTGTTTTTATCTGACATCTTCTTATTCTTTGATGGCATTTTATTCAAAGAGGGCCTATTCTTCTTAGGTCGTTTTTTTTCTTTCCTTACCCCACCAAGCCTCTAAGGGGCATCTTTACTTTCCATGTGCTTCCTTCTCCCCTAGAATGGAATCTTTCAAGTCTGCCACTCCTTGTCCTGTGCCTTTTCTAGGTCATCACCCTCTGCCTTCCCAGTAGCCAGTCATTTGATGGCAGACCATGTGGCAGACCTGTTCGCGGTGTTCCCACTCAGGATGAATTATCTCTTCTGCCCAAAGTCTAGATGATGTTACGCCTCTTCCACTACCAGCCGCATCTTACAACTCTTTGAAACATACCAGTGGACTTGGGCCTGCCTGCCCAGCCCAAGCCCCGCCTAGGAGACCCCAAGAGGAGACTCTTGCTCAGGAGGAGAAGGAGAAGCGAAGGGTTACCTGGAGTGAACAGTGAGAGATTTGTGGGGGACGGAATCCACTAAGGAAGATGGCTTCAGATGGCTGCCACTGCTCCTGCCACCACCACTGCTCTTCCAGACCAGCCAAGACGCAGCCTTCCCCACAACCTGACAGCTTCACCCTTGACACACAGTCAACTTCAAGTCCTCGGGGACTCCGTCTTTGCTGATAACGCCTTGCTTGCCTTCATCTGTCCTCCCCTGCCTGGGGGTGGAGGTCTCTGTGCTCCACAGAGCCCAATGCTGCGGCAGCAACCAGCCTTCAGACTCCCAGAACTCACTCTCCCTTCTTGCTCTGTAAACTCTTTAGGCACAAAACAACAACAGCACAGAGGAGAAAGATTTGGAAGAAGAGGAGGAGGAGGAAGGGAGAAAGGGGGAGAGACAAGGTGGGCTTGTGGCCTCCCTCCCAGAAGGACCTCCTCGTGTTCTGTGCCGTCTCCTGTTTCTGTGGCCCGGGGAGGACACCGGGGGCAGGAGGTGGGGAGGAGATGGACAGCCCCCAGCTGCCTGTTGACTCTCTCACTTCAATCCAACCTCTGGGGGATGGGTGGGTAGGGGTGATGCCCACCTTTGGGCTGGAGGAAAAGGTGGGCTGGAGTCCCCTCCGGAGAGCCCAATGAGGAAATGCCCCAGAGCCCTCCACCGTGTCTGCCATGGCCGCCCTTCAGGTGGGCGACTAGGCTAGTTCTCCTTGCTGCCCTGACCTTAGCTTATCTATCCCATATTTCCACGTGGTTACATCCTCCTATGAAATGAGCCCCTCTTTGGAAGGCAGTTGATGCCCCCTAAAATAATCTCATTCCCCCCACCCAGGCTTATTCTGATGTGTGAACGTCTCTGACTGTCCAGATGCTCCCTCCCAGCAAAACCGGCCCCGATTTGCATGTTTCACCTCCTCAGGATCCCTCCAAATTCAGCCCCTGCCCTCCCTCCTGATTCAGTGTTACTCCTGCCCCTCCTTCAGCCTCCCCTCCAGGCCTTCCTTGTTGGGCCTCTCCCATTCAGGCAGCAGGGGGCGCTGTGATGTCCTTCTTTTATTGCCTTATTGTGATTCCCAGATGCTGAGTTTTTCACAAACTGAAGCTTTGTGTCAAGCCTGTGTCGATCAAGTCTATCGGTGCCATTTTTCCAAGAGCATTTTCTCACGTTGTGTCCCGTGTCACATTTTGGTAATCCAGTATTTCAGATTATTGTTCATTATTACTGTATTTTTTATGGTGATATGTGATCATTAACCTTTGCTGTTACTACTAAGACTTGCTGAAATCTCAGATGATGGTTAGCATTGTTTAGCAATAAAGTATTTTTGAATTAAGGGGTGAACTGTATTGTGACATTTGCAATAGCGCTGGTCTGGAACCAAAGGCACAATATCTGTGAAAGGAGCTGGTCAGGCTGCGGGTGGAGGCCAGTGGGACAGAATCCTTCCAGAATCCCTCCCAAAGCCTTTCCTTGGTCTCGCCTCCCCACCATCTGCCTCCTTCTTCCCCTCGACGTAAGTTAGACTCAAGGGAGTGACAGACTCAAGGAAGGAGATGACAATTATCTATCTGCATGACCTCTCTCCTCAGGACTCCCAGCCCCAAGCCCTGGCCTTTTTCTTTAAGGTCTGTCACCATTCCCCAGCCCAGGACGCCAATTTCTCCCTCCCATTGGTACTCCCACATCCTTTCTAAAAATAGCGCAAGAAGAGGTTACTGGGGGCTTGACGTTCTTGTGGAGAAGATTTAAGGGCCGAGGCTTTGACCCCCAACCCCTGATATTTTTGGACTGGCAAACTCGAAGGGGCTCGGCTTCCACTATCCCAGCTTCTCCTCCTCCATCTCCCCCAGCCCCGAATCTTGGCTTTGGCTTCCCCACCCCGCCTTTCCTTGTGTTTCACCTCCCGAGAATTTTATTACAAGGCAAATTGATGTCTTTAACATGGGGGCGGGTGGGCTACACTGCCCCCTGCTGCACGGAAAACATTTTACCTGCCCGGTGCCAAGGCTCCCCCCTGAACCCAGACCCCTGTTGCAGTTATTGATCCCTTTCCTGGTTTCGGAGAGGCACTGCATCCATTATGCATGAATAAATATATTACATGTGGGTGGGTGTGAGTGTGTGAGAGCTTCTCCAACCTCAGCCTGGGCTACGCTGGCCCTCCAAGCATGCTGTTGAATTGGTAGCACTGCTTCTGGAAACTTCAGTTCGCCTGTCTCAGGCTCTCTTTTCTCTGACTGTCTCTATCTGACTGTCTCCAGCTCTTTTTCCTGATTGTTTCCAGCCGTCTCTGGCTGTCTCTTTCCCGAGTGCCTCTCCCCCTCTGTCTTTTCTCTGCCGATTTTTATCTGACCATTTCCTTCTGTCTCCTTTCTGACCGTCCCTGACCCTCCAGCTGTCTTCTGACTCTGGATTCACTAGCTAGGGACATGAGATTTTCTTTTTGTGAGTAAGCCTGAGGGATCACGGATGGTTACAAGCTGCATCTTTGAGAATTCAGGGTGCTAGTGTGACTGTGAGCAGGGCCTACCCCTGCCGACCACAATTTATTAAATTCCCAACTCCCACCCCATCTCTATTTGTGATTCTATTTTTGTAATTTATACCTGACCCCCAGGGGGTTAGGGCTGGCTGGTACTCGGCCACTGCCCTCCCTTCATGGTTTTGCATTGCCATCAACAAATAGCTCTTAAAAATGAAAAAAAATCCAGATGATGCTATGTTTGATCCATATCTGTCTGAACTTTTTCCAACTATATATTATTTATGATCACTATCATAATCGTCATTTCCAACATCTTTTGGTATACAACTTATTACTACCATCCTGCTCAAGAATGTTATTAGTGGAGATAAAATATCCTTGACCCTCTCTGACCCTTATCAGTTAGTATCAGCCAAACGTTACTGAGAATTAACTCCTGTTATGGGCCTCCTAGCATAACTAACCTGTGGAAACATGCCATCAGTCTGGGTCTGTTAACTATTTCAGAAAGTGTACACATGTTTGTGAACCTATCAAAATGCATTACTGCTATACTGGCAGACATCTCTGCTTTTTCACTGCAACTACTTTTATCTATTTGGCTCCTAGCAACCTGTCCTCAAATAGGACTTCCTATGATCTGAAAACCAGAAAACTAAAACACTTTGGAGTTTGCTTCAAAGACATAAGAAACTGAAACATCTTCCTATTCCATAACCAGGGCTTAGGAAAAATTTTGAAATACAATGGATGAGTAAAGACAAAAAAAAAAAGGGACTTGAAAATAAATGAATTCCCAAGTAATCTATGATTGGCAGAGGATTCTATATAACACAATTCATCAGTGAGAATATTTTGAGTTTTTTATTAATACAAGACAAAATGAAAATCGCACGCTTCGCTTTCTTTGCTTTTTTATGTTCAAAGTCTTAGGAAAGAGCAGGTGCTTCAGTCTAATTTATGTGAAAATAAACCCCATTTTAATTACATGAGATTCATCATATTGCTAACTTTAGAACATAAACAGAATGAGTTACTATTTAAGGTCAAAACAGGACTAATCTATACGAGTGTTTATTAACTCCCCACTTTAAAAAAGAGAGGGAGAAGAAAAATACAGATGGCAGAAGAGGGAAAAACTGTGAAGAAAAAGAAAGAAGCTGAAAGCAAGAAAAAACTGAGAGACCCAAGTGACTAGAACTTAGATTCTCTGTTTAGACTTGAGGTCAAATTAATTTAGGACTCCTATGTTGAATAAACATGGTAGAGTTCCTTTTACTTGTTTCAGAGCATTTCACCACACACTATACAATTACAGGATAAAGGGTTGAGCATGTTATTTGAACCTTATCTGGTGTGTGTGGAAGGAGAGATGCGGGGAAGGGAGCTGGCAACAAGAATTTGTCCCTTGGGGACATTTGACAATATCTGGTGACATTTTTGGTTGACAGGACTGGGAGACGCTACTGGCATCTAGCAGTTAGAGGCCAGGAGTGCTGCTAAACAGACTACAATGCACAAGGTAGGCCCACACAACAGAGGATTATCTGTCCTAGATACCAATCGTGCCCACGTTGAGAAATCCTGACCTAGATCAGTTGTTCTCAAACTTTAGCTATTAGAACCACCTGGAGGACTTGTTAAAAACACAGATTACTAGCGGGCTTCCCTGGTGGCGCAGTGGTTGAGAATCTGCCTGCCAGTGCAGGGGACACGGGTTCGAGCCCTGGTCTGGGAAGATCCCACATGCCGCGGAGCAACTGGGCCCATAAGCCACAACTACTGAGCCTACGCGTCTGGAGCCTGTGCTCCGCAACGAGAGAGGCCGCAATAGTGAGAGGCCCGCGCACCGCGATGAAGAGTGGTCCCCGCTTGCCGCAACTAGAGAAAGCCCTCGCACAGAAACAAAGACCCAACACAGCCAAAAATAAATAAATAAATTAAAAAAAAAAAAAAAAGGCAGATGCTTGCTTTAAAAAAAAAACACAGATTGCTAGATTCATCCCTAATGTTTCTGACTCAGTAGGTCTTGGTTGGGGCCGTAGAACTTAAATTTCTTAGAAATGTCTTGGTGTTGCTAATACTGCTTGTCTGGGAACCGCATCTTGAGAACCACCATCTTGACTTAAATCATTTTGACCTTACCACTCATAAAATCTTACACTTCTTTTTCCATAAGATATAGCATATCTCTAATCACAAATGTAATATCCATCTTCGCTTCTAGATTCTAAGCTCAATTAGATCAAGGGCAGTGTCTGCTCAGCTCATTACTGCTTATTCACGAAATAGGCACTTAAATTTCCAGTGAATAAAAAAGTCTTGAATTTAAGTATTTAGATCATTGCTATAAAATTTCAAAGTCTAAGAGTTTGAACCCCATTTTCTTTATAGAGCAACAACAACAAAATGTTTGTTAAGCATAGATTTTTAACATTAAGAGATAAAAGTCTGGGAGGGAGCATTTACTACTGCTCACCGATTTTCTGCCTTGAAGGTTGAAAGTATTGACAAAACTGCTCGAAGAGTTTTAAGCCTTGAAGAATTCAAAATATTAAAGAATTTAAAATATTATACAATATTATACAAAATATTATACAAGTCATTGGTACTAATGAAAGTCATGTGTCTCATAACTTAGACCCAAATCAAAGAAAGGACTTACTAGAACATAATGTTAAATTTTTTAAAAAGGCTTTTTATCAGCATGAATATAAAATAAAAAAGGCAAATAAAAAATAGATAAATAAGTAAAATAGTTTACAATCCAGATGGATAGGCTTGATCTTTGTTAAACCCTTCCTTCTTCGCCAGACACGGCTGTGCCTGTCCCTAGCTTTCTAACCATGCATTCTCAGATAAAACTAAAGGCACACGGTTTAAATAACTGTTAAAGACAGCCGTTCTTCTATAGATGAGGGACGAAACATTGATAATTCTGGCAAGTGTTAAAATGCTCATTCTTTTCACCTTACGTTTCTTTCGCTTATGAAACCCTCTTGAGGAAAAATATGTCTGTGATAATAGTTTTTAATATAGTCGCAAGGGGGAACCACTCTATATATATTCAAAAAAGACAGACTTCATTTATCAATTTGTTTCTTTTAGATTTGTGTTCCATTTAAAACCTGATATATCTCAGTAATTATCAAAGGCATTAAATAAATGGTTTCTTGAGTTACTGTCTTTTATAATCTACTCACATACTCACATGTGAGTAACCAGAATAATCTTCCTAAAACACCAGTTTGATCTCCTTTCTCTCTTACAAATCTTAAGCAATGCTCCACTGAACACTGCATACTATTAAAAATATCAAGAATTAGGGTAACTCAGAAACACTCGCACAATAACACCAAGAAATACTGGATGAAATGTACACACACACACACACACTCATACACACATACACACACACAGAGTCACAGCCATAGTACAGCTATGCATATAAGATTGAAAGAAAAAAAAGAAATCTAGAGTAGCTGGCAGCCAGTCTGACTGGTGACAGCCCTGATGAGTAGGGGCGGGATCTTTGGGCTTAGTTACGATAAAGGAATTGGATTTTGATGTCCATACAGGGCAGAACTGAGACTACTGCATTAAATCTATGACTTCACAGGAGTGCAAGCCTAGTGGAAAAAAAATCTCCACTTACCAGAGCAAGAAGAAACTAATAAGCTTTTCTTGACCTGGGTCTAAGAGGGATTAAAAAAAAAAAATCCACAAGCGTCCCATGATAAATCAAATTAATAGGTCTGTGTTCCTGAACAAATTTCGAGTCTAAATTTATACTAACTATGTGTGATTTCAGAAATTCAAAGCCAAGAAACAGCCATGTTTCAAGTGCTCAGTAGCCACATGTGGCTAGTGGCTACTGTATTGAACGCTGCAGGTCTGGAGTATGACATAGGTAAGTGACCCTGCTAACATAACTATAGGTCATCCTCAAAAAACGTAGTACTCATTTATCCTAAGCATGAACAGGCAGAAGTAGAAAAGTTTCCTAAAGGAGATAATAGTTCATCTGACTTCAAATTGCAAATAGACATATATTGGTCACACACAAAATTCTTTTCCAACTCATCCCTCACAACTTCATGTAATAAAATCTTTACCTACTCTCAAGTCCCACATCAAGCAGCTAAATCTAAGTCATATAAATCACAGCATGCTGAAGAGCCCAGCCGGAAGTGTGTGTTCCTGTCTCTGGATTCATACAGCACAATTATTCAACTACACTTTTGGCTCTTAACACTACATTATCTTTCCAATTTTATCTTGTGACTAGCTTTATCATTTTACTTTATTGGATTTGGGTTTACCAGTTCCCTCAAATTCTTGCTGGAGTTAAAATAAGAAATTGTACTGTGAAATAATAAAATATTCCTAACACTAAATTAAAAAGAAGAAAAATACAGATTAAAGAGGAACACCTTTTTATAAAGGAAGAAAGGAATAAAACAGATAAATGAAGCTCTACAGAGCTCATATAGCTGAATATATTGTACTGTTGAACTTTCTGAAAACCAGTGTAAGAGAAAAACAATGTCAGTTCAATATATGCATTGTGATTCATATTTTATTTAAAGTTAGTAAAATCATTCTTCCCAACTCTATGGAAAGCCAGATAATATTTTAATAAAAATTTCATTTGTTTCTGATAACTGCCACCTAGGTGAAGGACAAAGGTATCTGGAGTCAAAGAAATTGAATTCCACTCCTTAAACTCCAAATAAAACATTTATTCATATGTAGTAAAAGTTTCTCAAATTCTTTTGTTAGCTGTGTTTTGAAGAGTATAGTTTCCAAAATAAAAATATTTTCATCATTTTTATTGTGGTAAAATATACATAACATCAATTTCCCCATTTTAACCATTTTTAAGTGTACAGTCCAGTGGCACTAAGTACTTTCACACTGTTGGCAACCATGACCACTATTCATCTCTAGAAGTTTTTCGTCATCCCAAACTGAAACTCTGTACCCATTAAACAATAGTTCTCCATTCCTCCCTACACCCCAGGACTTGGTAACTACTATTCTACTTTCTGAATTTGACTGATTTAGATATCTCTTATAAGTGAAATCATACAATACGTGTCATTTTGTGTCTGGCTTAATGTGAGCATAATATTTTCAAATTTTATTCATCTTGTTACATGTATCAGAATTGCATTCCTTTTTAAGGCTAAATAATATTCCACGGCATGTTTATACCACATTTTGTTTATCCATTCATCTACTGATGGACATTTGAGTTGTTTCTATATTTTGGCTACTGTGAATAATGCCACTATGAATATTGGTATACAAGTATCTCAAGGCCCTGCTTTCTATTCTTTTGGGTATATACTAGAAGTGGAATTTCTGGATCATATGGTAATTCTATGTTTAATATTTTGAGGAACCACCATACTGTCTACCATAGTGGCTATGCCAGTTTACATTCCCACCAGCAATGTATAAAGGTTCCAATTTCTCCACATCCTTGACAACATTTGTTATTTTCCATTTTTTGTTTGTTTATTTTTTATAATAGCCATCCTTATGAGTGAGAAGTGACATTTCACTGTGGTTTTGGTTTGCATTTCTCTATTGATTAGTGTTGTTTAGCATCTTTTCATGTGCTTATTCCCACTATTTTTTATCATGGTTCTTATTTAATTTGAAATCCCATCTGTTAATGTGGCCTATCTCTTCTTTTTTTCAATTTGAACCCCTAGTCATATAAAGGGACTTATTATTTTTAATATAGACTATAAAACAAATATGGCTTTTAGTCTTGAGGTCCATGAATATCTCCTGTTTGGCACTACGAACTGCATAAAATACATTTAATAAAATAAAATACATGTTATAAAATAAATTGTGTTTGAATGAAAATTTAGACACAACAAAAATGCTCTATCATTCTTGTTCATCTTTTAGTAACAGCTTTTACAATACCACCAAGAGAGTCATTTATCACCTTCAAAATTCACACCTATTTCCTACTGAGTGAACTTAAACATATTAGTTATATTCTTAATATGTTTCATACACTGTGGTGCAAGCCGTTGCTTACTACATAATTAAGGTAGAGGAACACTGAATTATGAATATTTAAGTTGCCATCTGCTTTCCTATCCTGCATCACTTTCCATTTTTAAAAGCACCATGGAGACATTTATCTGAGATTACTGCAGTCATCAGTAACTTAATGCTAAAGCTGCGCTTATCAACCTGAACACCTTTTTTTAAAAATCTATATTATGAATTGAAGTCTCCAGGGAAGAATTGAGATGGATTCCAGCTACTTAGACCAATAAATAGTGTATTACAAATAGGGACTTCCCTGGTGGTGCAGTGGTTAAGAATCCACCTGCCAATGCAGGGGACACGGGTTCGAGTCCTGGTCCGGGAAGATCCCACATGCTGCAGAGCAACTAAGCCAGTGTGCCACAACTACTGAGCCTGCACTCTAGAGCCCACGAGCCACAACTACTGAAGCCCATGCGCCTAGAGCCCGTGCTCTGCAACAAGAGAAGCCACCACAATGAGAAGCCCGCGCACCGCAACGAAGAGTAGCCCCTGCTCGCCACAACTAGAGAAAGCCCACACGCAGCAACAAAGACCCAACACAGCCAAAAATTAATTAATTAATTAAGAAAAAAAAAAGACAAATAAGTAGCAGCTCCAGAAGAAAGTGGGCATGAAATATAGGTGGGTAGAGCACTGAGTCACAGCTTCAACCTGCCCTAAAAAGTGTAGATATTGGTAAAACATATTTCTTCTTTAAAGCTGAAAACCTCTCTAAGTGGTCAAATCAAAGGGTGGTTTATATTTGTAAAGGAGCTACAGCTGAATCAAAGAGTTCAGTTTGCTGCTTGGTCTTCACAACAGATAAAAAGAATTCACAAAGAATCTCAATCAACGTTAGAGAATATCTTGACATCATTTTGGGTCAATTCAAACACCATCTTCTCCATGGAAATCACTCATCAGATGAAATTATGTAGGGGGCTGGATTAAATGACATTTGAAGTCTCTTATGATTCTAAAAATTCTGCATTTTAGGATACATAATTATCAATAAATTATATTCTGAGTTACCTTCATGCAGCCATGTGATTAATCACCAATGAGACTCTATGCTTCCTTTACAGAAATATTGTATCTTGTACTTTATAAAACTGCTGTAGTTTACAGATCATTAAACCTAAATTTTGTATTGACTGTTAATAGAATGTATTACTAATTATCATTTTGGTAGCAAAAGTATTAACTGAATTGAATACGGGTCATTTTGAAATAAAACCTCAATCCTTACTTCAAAACATAGTTGTACACACAAACTGAATGAAGTTTCAGAACTAGAACAAGACAATTTCTAATCAGACAAATTAGGTTTCCATGTTTTTAAAACTTTCCAAGTCTTAGTTTATGTCTTTTCCATTTGTCATAATTGTCTTTTTTTTTACTACTCATCTGTCCTCTGCTGTATCCAAACATCAATAACACACCAAGGCTCTAAATGGGCATCAATAAATGGTGTTCAAAAGCGGTTGATAGACTACATTTAATATTCAAGCACTGATGACTGTGTGGAGAATCCATTAATTATCTGACATCAGGTGTTTTCTAAGTAAGAACAACAATCTAGCACTTATCTCAATGTTTTAATCTTTATATCACCCAAGCATTCTGAAACAATGCTTATGTAAGTTATGTAAGTTTTATTACATCTTGGAACAATAAATTAAAATAATCAGTTTAGAATATATTGTCTCAAGATCAAGAACATTTAATCACATCAAACCCTGAAGCTTTTACAGCAAAATTTGTAGACAGGAATTTAAACCAAATACCATCAATTTTATCCACTGCACCTAGTTTATATGCAGCACTGAACACAGAGGTAGGCAGGTAGAATATGTTCACCATGTCACTTTAGGTTGATCACTTAGTAACTGAGATTCCAGATTTTTATCACCATTCCACACCCAGTATATTCATGTTATTTTGCACTGCAATAGACTTTTTGTTGATAGGTCCGAAAAAATTCTTTTTGCCTTAATCTATTACTGAAGTTGTTTCAAAAAACAACACGAAAAGATACTGTCACTCACAATAACATCTGTCCAAATGCTTTTACTTAAAGAAAAATTAGATTCATCTGCTAGATAAAAGGAGCCCTAGAACCTCATCCCTTTTAAAATGTTACCTCTATTTTCTAACCACCAACAATCCCTTTGCTCAAGCCACAATGGTGTGATACCTTTCTCATATTTGTCCATTTGTCTAGAATGCCCTTGCCCCATAAAAACTCAAAGTTTAGGATCATTACTAACACACATAGTCTGGCACATGTGTTTTTTGCTGGTCCAAAGGATTACCTTTACTTTCTGGCAAGTTCTATCACTTCATGTAAAGAATATCCAGGCAATCCTTTCTTCATACAGTATGTGGGACTGCAAAAATGTTCATGAAAGCTTTGATTGATTGTGCAAAGTGGTCTTAATCAATGGGAAAAATTATGATTGTTCCACGGCACTTGAAAAATGTTTTCAAAATGTTAAAAAAAACTCTCTTATCATTGGCTATAAATGTATAGGGAAATGAAAAAAAGTAGTAAAACTAATATTTACTTAGTATGATGTAATCTAAAACATTAGGAATATTGAAATTTAAAGTGCTTACATTTTGTTTCTTGTCAGAAATTTATTGAGTATTTTAAACTATGCCTGTCTTTTTTTCTCATCATATAACTTAATGATATAAAGCATCTTTTCTATGCCTTCGAGAATTGTCACACTCCTTTTTATGTTTAGATTTGCTTCTAACATTTTCTCTTTTGTGCCTTAAATGTCGTGAAATATCTCTGAGAGTTCCTTTAATGTGAAGTTTTTTAGGGCACATCGCTTCCTGAGTGACATCTTCATCCATTTTGTCGAAAGCACTTTCCTCATTTATGTTCATAGGTTTCCCCTTCACTAAGTTCCTCTGGCTGCCTATGTAGACTCTTGAATGGCAGCAGTATTAACATTCCCACGTTAATTCCTATTTCATTTACATTCTACTCAAATTTCACTTCCAGCATTATCACTTTTCATTTGTTGGATGCACTTTTATCTTTGCTGGCAGTTTCTTATTTTGGTCATTCCTTTTTGTAAAATGTCACATGGACTTAATTTGAGACAAGGAGCAATGCAACTATATGCTTTGCTGTCTGTGAACTAAATAAGAGATGCTTATTGACTAATCACAAACAAGCTTTTAAGAAGGGACATAACTGGTCATGATTCACATCTTTTATTTACATAGTGATTTGTGGACCAATGAGCTCATAGTAAAATGTATGTTTTGCAAATTACACACAGCTAATACACCATAGTAATTGAAACTTGAACCGTAGTGTTGGAGGACTGATGCTATTTAGCTAAACCATGGAAAGTGAATTCATACATAGCGGAACTGTGCAAAAAGAGGTCTAACTCTGTATGAGTGTTTGTGTGTGTGTATTTGTATGAGTGTATGCATTCTAACATTTTTTTGTGTTTTGTACTACGATAATTACTTAGCAAGTATTATTTTTGGAAGTAAAACTTCAGAGACTTTCTGCCCCAGCCTCATGTTCCTTAACTCATGCAAAACACCATCAGTGAGGCTGCTTTCCTCTTATTCACGCCATCCAAAAACCCCTGTCATTAAACAGGTGCCTCGTCCTAGGAAATTTCACTTTTTCTTCCACTAAAGATATAAACAGTAAAACAATAAAACCCTGAGAGTTATTTCCTTAAAATTAGCTAAATTAAAAATGCTTTAATTATTACCTATTGTTAGAGAGAATGTAATACACAGCCTTAATACTCAAGGAATTTCTAATAGATCTTAGAAGGAATGACCAATTAACATTAAATAATTGAGCCGCGGTGCTTTGTGACCACCTAGAGGGGTGGGATAGGGAGGGTGGGAGGGAGAGAGACGCAAGAGGGAAGAGATATAGGAACATATGTATATGTATAACTGATTCACTTTGTTATAAAGCAGAAACTAACACACCGTTGTAAAGCAATTATACTCCAATAAAGATGTTAAAAAAATAAATAAATAAATAAATAATTGAGCCAAAATATAATTAAACTGTATTAGATATGAGGGTAGTGGTTAACTAGAAAATATATAATATATGTATTTTCTAATCATCAACCCAGCTGACCATCAAAATTACTGGGAGTGTTTTATCTAGTTAGACATTCTTGGAAACAAACTTAGAGCTATCAAAATCTAATCTCCACGAATGTAGTCTAAAACTTTGTAGGATTAAATGCTTTTGATGATCAGTGGGATTTGGAAATCACTTGGATAGGCTGGAAAGCTTGTACACAAGTTTTGACAATCAATGAGGACTGAAATAGTAAAATAACTCGCTAAGTACTGTTTTAGTAAAGAAACAGAAAAACGGCAAAACTTGAGAGAAGGGTCAAAGAATAGCAGGACATTCCAAGTGTGTAGAAGGAGTAAGGAGAGGGGATTAAGAAGAGTAAAGCTTATTGATAACAGTGAGGATGGATATTTAGAGGAATTAAAGAACAAAAAATTGATAACAGATATGAGTAAGCTTTAGAAAGAAGAAAGAACCATACTTCTACATAGATGGGAGTGATGATAGAAGACTGTTGCGGGCAGGGAGGTAATAGAGGAACAGAAGAGAAATAAGACGAAAACAAACTTTCTATTATTGATGCTCAACATGACTCTACTCTCAATGTCAAAATCAACCTGCTCTACACATTTGTCTTTTGTGAAACTATCCTTAAGTTTCTTGACCCATTTGTAAGTTTCAAATTCATGAGAACTCCTAAGGCTTTCACTGAGCAAATTACTTTCCCTGTCCCCACCCACATCCCTATCCCATAGGGCCCAGGTAAATGCTGCAGTGACAATGTCTGTAGCTGAACATAGCACACAAATGTCCATTCTCTCTCTAAGCCCATGGAGCAAGCGACCCTGAATTGCTGTCTGTGGTCCTGAAATTACAGTCAGGGATGCATCCCCAGAAGGGTCCATTTATTTCCTTCAGAAGAATGTTTCACTTTAGTTCGTTCACATGAATTTATACCACTGGGTTTTGAAGACCACAGAATAGACCACTGGGCTCATATCAGGTGATCATGACATACTTTCTGATAGTTGATTCCAATTGCAGAGATATCTCAGTAGTACAGCCAATAGAGGCCACTCTCCTAACCCAAGGATACTTGATATGCTACAGCAATCAGACAGCTTCTGTCCGTCTCTCATGACACACAGAATCTATCATATTCATTCACACATCAAAATTGTATGAAACTCCTATAAACTACTAGGCTCGGGAGATCTAGAAATAAAATCTGAAGGATTTACAGCCTATTAAGAGAATATATACATATACTAAAGCCCCCAGTTACGAGTCACCATCTAGCACATGCCAGGCATGCACTAGAGAGACAGCAGAGTGTGGGGTTGAGGAGGATTGGTCAGCTCTACAAGGCTGGGGCTAGAAGGAAGGGTGCAGGAGCATGAAAGGTTAAAAAGAGGTTTGATCAAGAAAAAGGCCCTGAGAAGAGTCATGAAAAACGAATTAGCACCTAGCAATAGAAAAAGAGAAGCAGGCCATTTCAGGGAGAGAAAGCCACGTGAACGAAGATTTGGCTCTGCTTTTTCAAATAGCAGCAACTACTCTCCTTCCTCCTTGCACACTTCTTGGACATCATTTCATCTTTATTTTGTTATATCCTTCCCTTCAGGAATATCCTGGATATTCATTTCCAACAAGGGCTATCTGTACACATCTGGAGAAGAGAATGAGAAACCTTTACAATGTATTATTTCAGCCCAAATCCATAATAATAAAAATGAAACAATAATACAATAATAAGAGTTGACCCTAATCAAGTGCTTCTTATTTACCAGCCACTCTGCTAAGTGTGCACACACACACACACACACACACACACACTATCTTGTTGGATTGTCTCAACAACCCTTTTAAAAGGTATTATTTTTAGTCTGACAATATTGAGGGACGTGCTAAAGATGGGCAAGTTAAGCACCATGCCAGCACACAGTTAATCACAGACATGGCAGGAATTCAAACGTAGGTCCATCCACTGTCAGAATCTGAGCTCGTAAACACTCTGCTGCACTGCCATAGAAATAGACTGCAATCTGAAATCCAATCAATATTCTTGACTCTGAATAAGACAGTGCCCCAGATATTTCATATTATACTTGCAGAGTATGTTTCCTTATTTTAAATTATCTTCAAAGAGCTTTTATCTGCTAAAAATATCATTTTCTGCACTCTATTTTTTTATGATAAAGTAAAAAGAATTACTTTGCACTTTTGAAGTTGATAGCAGATTTACTCAGGCACTTGGAAAAGAATTTTAACATGCAATTATAAAAGGTACACATTTCCAAACAGTGTAACAGTTCAGAAGTAAACACAAGGAAAAAACATTAATTGGTAAAATGTGTCACATTTCTATTCATATTATTGATAACCTTAAAAGGAAAAGGAGGGGCTTCCCTGGTGGCGCAGTGGTTGAGAATCTGCCTGCCAATGCAGGGGACGCGGGTTCGAGCCCTGGTCTGGGAGGATCCCACATGCCGCGGAGCAACTGGGCCCGTGAGCCACAACTACTGAGCCTGCGCGGCTGGAGCCTGTGCTCCGCAACAAGAGAGGCCGTGATAGTGAGAGGCCCGGGCACCGCGATGAAGAGTGGCCCCCGCTTGCCACAACTAGAGAAAGCCCCTGCACAGAAACGAAGACCCAACACAGCCATAAAAAAAAAAAAAAAAAAAAAAAATGCATCTCTAAAAAAAAAAAAAAGGAAAAGGAAAAAATAGTTGAAATTTCCTACATATTTTCGGGAAATACAGAATATACATTTACTAAAGTGTGTGTGTGTGTGTGTGTGTGTGTGTGTATATAACAATAAAACATCTTTTCTTGGTGAATAAAATAGTCCTTTAGAAAACAAAAATAATTCATTTACCATTAAACATAAAGAGAATATTTCAATTGTTTTAAATATGCATAATCTCTAATCCCAAGAAAACTCTTAAAGACTTTTTGTACAGCTATTCAAATTGTGCATGATCATAATGATGATACAGGTAAACGCGCAGCCCACAAAGCATTGGCAGATGCCACTCTTCCAGAGTCAGCACTAGCAAAAGCAGTCCTGCTTCATGAATAGTTTCTACAGCGCTTACCAAAGACCGTCGCTTTAAAACAGGCCAGAGCTTCAAAGTAAAAATTTCCCCCAAATATTTATACCTTCTCCAAGACAAGTACAAACACATAAAGTGCCAGTTCAAACATCCCCTCCACTGTGAAGCTTGTCTTGAGCCCTCCTACCAAGAAGAGCTTATCCATGCTTCCTTGTGTTCCACTCCTGCTGTATATGATTCTATTATTGCATCTGTCAAGGTGCTTCTTGAGGACAAGGAACCAATTTGATTAAGCCGGGTATCTCCCAGGACATAATTCAATATGTGGTATGTCGTAGGTGTTCACTCAACTTTGTTTAACAAAAAAAGGACATAATTTACTTGGCCTTGAAGTGAGCCTGTATTTCAGAAGTTTTGGTGATAGCGATTTTTGAAGTAATTATTCAAATTTCCAATTACGGATGAATCATGATCTAAATGTAAAATTACCCAGGAACTTTTTTATATCATAGCTTTTTTTAAATTTGCCCTAGTCGACTTTATGTTTTTGTTGCTCTTGCTACTGCTGTCTAATGTATAAATTATATTACCACCATTACCCATGTATACAGCCATTAATATTTTTCAAAGTGCCTTAATATTTATTAACCCACCATTTCTGAGGCAAATTGAGCAGAAAACTATGACCAGATTATTAAAGAAGAAAGTGAGCCACAGTATATAGATGCTGTTTATCTAAAGATATGTAAAATGACTATTAGAGCCAGGCTGGAATTCGTGTCACCAGAAACCTATGAAATCGCATAAGGCAAAAATTTGAATTTGGGTAGGAACACATTAGTCATGATATATGAATGACACATGAAGGACAAATCTTTATTAAAGTTAAGTGAGAAGCTCACTTTCATCTTTGAAAATACCAGTCCTTTTGTTTAAGGGGAATAAAGAAATAAATGGAGTTAATAAAGGAAACAGGAGCAAAATGCTGGCTGTATTCATTTTCTGAGGCCCTGCAGGTATTATCTAGTGTGAAGTACAGCCATATGTTAGCCTGAAGTTCTATTTTTAAAGTAAAATCAAGAGGATATAAAACATTTAGTAAATGTCAATCTTAATTAGGAAAAAAGAAATGTGTGTTACACATAAACAGTATCTTGCTAATGGAATTAATGATGTGGAAATAGAAAATTTAGGTTTTTTATTTATAGATGTGTTTTTTGCATATATATAACTTTCAACATACACACAAATAGCCAAATCAATTCTGCCTACATATAGAAAATCATTAAAATTACAGAAATCAATGAAAATCTCTTTATTGGTTTTCAGTTGGCTATAACGGTATAGAAAACCTAAATGGCAATCCATAATATCAATTGTATTAATACATTTAACGCCATAACATGAAAATGGAGAACACATTTCTTTCATAGACCTTGAAACCTTTAAAAAATTGTACATTAGGAAGGTCACAAAGAATAAATTAATAATTAAAAGAAAGACACAGACAGAATTCGCTAATTATGACTGTCAACCTCATAATAAGGTGGAATCTCAACCACAGGAACAAACTTAGCCTCCAACCCTTAGTACTTGAGACAAGACCGAGAAACCCTTTCTCAGTGAGGGCAGGGAAAGATCCTGCTATGTCTAATTTAGATGATAAGCCACAACCAGACTGGTCACAATATCCAGAAATATGGGGTATGCTGTCAACCGAGGCCGTAACTAGTTGCAAGATTTTTCAACCTTGACACTATTAATATTTTTAACTGAATTACCATTTGTTTTGGAAGGGTTGTACTGTGCACATTAAAATACTTAGCAGCATTTGTGGCTTCCCCAACTGGAAGACGGTGATACGCCCATCTTGTGCCTTTGAAATTGTCACCAAACATTGTTCAAAGTCCACTGAGGGGCAAAACTGCCCCCAGTTGATAAACACTGACAAAAATACACACACACACACACACACACACACACACGCTCACTTGTATATGCCTTTTAAACATGGACCCCTCAAAAGTAATTCAAATGATTACAAACATACGAAATTGAACTTCAGTCAGCCAATCATTTTGTTTAGTCATCAGTAATTCTCTAGTCCAACATAAAGGAACGGTCCTCTACATTACCAAGCCTAATCCTCTCATGTCACAGATGAGGAAGCTGAGACCCATATTAGACGTGAAGGCTGGCCTAAAGCCCCTCAGATAGGCAGTAGCAAAACCAGCAAGACTAACCCTTTCTATTTATGTATATCATTCTTGTTGGAAATCAAACCTTATTTCCTAGAATAAACTGCCTCTACTTTCATTCAGATTTTAGCAAAATCTGTAGTAGCTTATATAAAAGAGCAGGGGACTGATGAGGGCTGCCATGGAGCTGAACATTCCAGCTAACATAATTAAGTGTACTTGTCCGTAGACTTGACGTTGGCTGAGGAAAGGCAACTGATAGATAACAATGAATCTCAGGGTAGAAACCTGAGAATAAGTGTTGACTATATTGTCTGAAATCCCTTTTTTTTATTAACGGTGTCTTGTCTGCTTTTCTATTTGGGGTATGGGTAATTTATACAGCTTTGATTAGTATGCTTATTGACATGATTTTTCTCAGAATAAAGTAGATGGGTTTCCTGCTCAGCTTTGAAAACATCTTATTTGCCTTATTAGCAATAATTCTGCCATTATTCTAATCAAATCCCAAATCCAACTTTATAGACATCCTGCAGTAATGGAGATTCAGGATGCTAGTGTTCAAAATGTAGTTCACATGAATATTTAGGCAGATACAAGTGCCCTCTTGTCCTATTTTTATACTCAGGTCTCCAAGAAGTGAAGAGAAAATGCTGGGGTGTAGAATGGAGGTATGTGCATTTAGACAAGTTGGGTCACAGACACAGGAAAGTGAACTGGTTAGACCACCAAAGTGTTAGAGATCAGAAGTGAATATGATTAGCCCAACAGCGAGGCCAAGCCCCATGAAGGAGTGAGGAATGACTTGTGATTTTTCTCTATCATTTTAGAATCTCAGTCCTAAAGCTGTAAAGAGCCATTTGCTTTTTGTGATTCCCACTGAAGAAGCAATGGCCTCAGAAAGGTTTTGGTAGCATCATCCCTACATAACTTCAGAATCAAACTTCATTTTTGCAGTCCATTTGTACTCTGTTACCTAATCTAGATCCTGACCTCCTAATACAGGGAATTTTTTGTTGGCCCTCCGATTCCATGATGTGGTGATAGGGCCACTGACTCTATTATAGTCACTGACCCTGGGTCCCTTCACTCCATCCTTTATTCTTGTTGCCTGAACCCACACCTAGGTGGCTAGTATTTGTCTGTTTCTCATTGACCTAGTGAGATTCATGGATTTGTACTCTAAGCTCCTGAAAGTCTATCATGCCTAGCTTGATCCCTTAGATCTCTGGTCAGAACGGACTGTCTAATATTGATTACAGCATCCCTGGATTCCTTTTCTTTTGCAAGATATTAGTTCATGAAGAATTACAGTGCATTGGCATGAATAGTAGCTTTGTGTCTCTACTTTGATATTGTCTGATTTTCATTCTTTTAAAGAGCTAGTATAATATCTGTTTAACCAACCTAATATAATGTGCCTGGCAGAGTTTGCAAACAGATTGGATCTTAATAAATGAGGAGGGAAATTTATGCCACCTTACTCCAATGTTTCATTTAAGTTTTCAGAGTAACTGCCCTCCCTAAGGAAAAAAAAAAAAAGGATAAGAAAAAGTGCTCCCATTTAAGCCCTACTTGTCAAATACTAGGAATGCAGCAGTGGAGTGAGCAGTAAAACACAGAGCAATTTGCTTATCCACCATTTCATGGACCTTGGCATTGCGTTGTCTTTATTAAAACCCATTCTTGAAAAAAGACCGCCCTGAGGCTTTTCAGTTAGAAAATTCAGTAGAAAGCAAAAACGTGGGATTATCAATTTAGCTTTCTCTTCATACACGCTGTAAAAGGAGCGCTATTTTCTAATTTGTTTCTCCTAGAATGTATTAATTTTTCTTTGTTTGTTGTTATTGCTGTATTACTCAGTCTACCCTATTTCTGGTAAATAGCTGAATTCCACAAGTACTTGAAAATTCTGATTGACAAAGACTTTAAAAATCTATGTAGATGAAGAGAAATCACAATGTTACTGTTATCCATTTTTTCAGTGTTAAATAATCTCATTTTCCCTGTGCTACATTAAGTGATAAAAATATTATGCTGTGTCTTAGGTGTGTTTGTTTCATAATGTTTCACAATGTCTCACATTAGTTTCATATCCTTCAATTACTAAATAAGAAAAAGAAAGAACTGACCATAGATCTGGCAACATTTTAGAGATCTTAGAATTGTCTAGTTCCAGAACTTTTCCAATATTTGAGACCTGGTCTTGTAGCCATTCAGTTAAAGCTAAATAGCAAACATCGCTTTTTAAAGCAATTAATGTCACCAGTGAGCAGATCTGCTCTTTAGAAAATCTTTTCTTAGATCAAACCCAAATCTACTGCCTTCTAACCTCCAACTGCAGGTCCTGGTTTATTCATCCATTTCATTCATTTTCCTCTTGGCACTCTCCTTTTAAGTATTTGAAAATAGATATCACACAGTCCTTGTGTTCCCCCTCTTTTTTTAAGACCTCCGCAACAGAACACTTCCTTCAAATCTTTGTCAGATATACTGCTTTTACCCTTCTGGTCACACACACGCCTCTGAATACAGCCTAGGTTGTTTATATACATATTCAAAAAATGAAAACAAAAACTGAACCCAGTACTAACGGGCATGTCTTTTTCAACAGTGTAGAGTGTGATAATCATGAGTCATTCAAGATTCTAAATGTCTCTTAATAAATGTCTGTTCCATTACCTTCCTTACACTGTTAATGCTCTCAACCTGTTTGTTTTTCTGAGGGAAAGGTTATGTTTCTATATATATTAAGACAAAGTAGACCGAGTGAAGGTTCCAGGCAAGATCTGATGCTAGGGAAGTGGGTATACAAGTAAGTCTCTTACTTAATGCTGATTCTATTTGCAAAATATGCATACGTTTTTTAAAGTCCTGGAGACACTACAGATATTGTGTCTGGGAAGTGCATTTGGCTTTTATTATTATGCACATAAAGTAAATCTCTCCTCTTTTGAGCTCTTCTTATATGCCAGCATGGAACCACATTTTAGACAGTATGCTATATACATTTTTAGGCCTCATTACTACTCTATTTTATGATCATACCCCATCTTATCATTTATTTTTCCCAAACACTATATTTATGTTAGCTTGTTGAATTTTATGTATCCTTGTAAACCTTAAGTTGTTTTTTCAAATAAAGTGAGGGGTATATTAATAAATATAATTCCATTTAAATACAATAGTAGGCCCCAAATAAGAAAAGCATATTCAGATGCTTTTCTTATCTAACATATTTCAAAAGTCATATGAGGAGTTTGGAGGAAAACCAACCTTAAATGTATAAAGAAAAAAATTCCTCCTTTATTCACTCTAATTTTATTCACAAAAATAACCACAGTTAAAATTTAACATGTATCATTTCGATTTCTTTTTTATGCATCTTTCCTTTCTTCCTTCTATACATTCATCAATCCTTTCTGCCTTTCCCTTTAGTTCTTCTACCTATCTATCAAGCAATAAATCATCTATCTTTTAAAAACGAATGGACTGAACTACTTTTTACCTTGTTATATACACATAGTTCACTTTTTTAAAAGTGGCAAAATATTCTAAGGAACTACTTAAATTTTTTAGCGACTTCCTCATTTGTAGAACTTTAGTTTTGTTTCATTGTTATAAACAATGTTGTAAGAAATATGATTTTGAAAGTTCCTAGAAGTGGTATTGCTAGTTAAAAGCCTGCATGTTAAAATTGTTAGAAACTGCAATATTACATCATCCACTCTTCCCCCAAAAATAATGTGAAAATTATAATTTCACAAAGAGTATGCAATAGTATCTTTTATCATACACACTCCACTATGGATTCTAAATCAGTCTTACACTGCTCCCCTTTCTAGACAATTTGTATCACCTCAGCTTCTAATCTACTTAAGAAAGAATAAAACTAGCACTGATGCAAGACAGAGAATCTTTAGTTCAGTTTTAGGCAACACTATTTTGAGAGGCAAGAGTAAATAATCTTGAGCAAATATGTAGTTTCCACAGAGGTTTTAGCAGGGAAAGAAAGATGTTCTTTAATGATAGTCACCATGTTAGGCATTTATTATCTTAAGAATTTGAACAATTCAAAGTCACTTTTAATACCTGGATCAGTTTCTCTAATTGTCCAACATATATTTATCTAAAAACCCTTTCCATATGTCACTGGTCATCTCATTCAATTTGGCAAACTCATTACTCCTCTTCTGAAAGCAGTCAAATAGATACTGGAATAAAACTCTTAGGGGCCAGCACCTCCTGTCAAGCTGCAGTTTCTTCTAGAGCCCTTCTTCCAGCTGTGCCTCTGCCCTCCTTAGAACTGAGTCATGGAATTGCTTCCCTGCAAAGCGTTCTCTGCATTTTGAAAAGTACAGTACTTCCTCCTCCATTCATTCCCATCTAACCCACTTCTCTTTTCCAGTCAGGTGAATATGCACATATTTTGTCTTTCAGACACATTAGGCAAGGTAGAGTGCCCTTGGAAAATAGCCCATTGGTGCAGACTCAACACAATCCCCTTATGCAAATAATTGATTATAACCTGTCAGTTAAAACTTCAAATCACTTAAATTGACCTTAGCAATACTTAATGTCGCTTTCTTTGAGACTGATGACAAGGACAAGGTCTTAATTATGATATAAATTAGTTATCACCTACACACTTTTGTCATTAAAATACATTTTTTGAATCTCTAACATATATATGTATATATTATTGGAGATTATATATATTCTTTTGAGCTATTTTAAATTTTAATATATATTTATTGTTTATTCATTTGCATTTTAAAAACATATCCTACTAGAAAAAAAGAATATATAATATTGAAGCAAAGGTAACAAAGTGACTAGAAAATAATAATTTGAATAAACAGACTTCTAGGAGACATGTCAATAGTTATTTTTTCTTATTTTAAACTTTGTGAGGACTAAGTGACAAATATAAATGTACATTTTTAAACTGCATGATGTGATGATTTGATACACATATACACCGTGGAATGATTACCAAGAACAGTATAATTAAAACATCCATCAACTCACATAGTTAACTCTTTTCTTTTGTGTGTGAGAATGCTTAAGATCTACTCTCAGCAACTTTTAAGTACACGATACCATGTTATTAACTAGAGTCACTATGCTATTAGACCTTCAGAACTTATTTTTCTTATAACTGAAAATTTACACCCTTTGATCTACTTCACCCATTTTCCCCCTACCCCCAGCCTCTGGCAACCACAATTCTACCCTTTGCTTCTATGAAATTGCCTTTTATTTTTAAAAGATAATACATATAGGTGATACCATAAAATATGTGTCTTTCTCTGTCTGGCTTATTTCACTTAGCATAATGCCCTCCAGTTTTATGCATGCCAGGTTTCCTTCTTTTTCATGGCTGAATAATATTCCATTGTGTGTGTGTGTGTGTGTGTGTGTGTGTGTGTGTGTGTGTGTGTGTGTGTGTGTGTGTATCACATTTTCTTTATCCATTCATCCACTGAAAGACATTTAGGTTGTTTCCATATCTTGGATATTGTGAATAATGCTGCAGTGGCCATGGAGGTGCATATAATCTCTTCAAGATACTAATTTCAATTCTTCCAATATATAACCAGTAGTGGAATTTCTAGATCATAAGGTAGTTCTATTTTTTATGTTTTTGAGGAACCACCATACTGTTTTCCATAATGGCTGTACCAATTTACATTTCCACCAACAGTGTTAAAAGGTTCCTTTTTCTCCACATTCTCAACAACATTTTTTATCTCTTGTCTTTTTAATAATTGCTATCCTAATAGGTATGAGATGATACTTCATCTTGGTTTTGATTTGCATTTCCCTGATGATTAGTGATGTCAAGCACCTTTTCATGTACCTATTAGACATTTATATATCTTTTTTGGAAAATGAATATTCAAGTGTTTGCCCATTTTTAAATTGTATTATTTATTTTTTGCTATTGAGTTGTATGAGTGTTTTACATATTTTAGATATTAACCTCTTATTCGGTATATTTTCTTACATTCTGTAGGCTGCCTTTTCAATTTATTGATCATTTCCTTTGCTGTGCAGAAGCTCTTTAGTTTGATGTAATCCCACTTACTATTTAAAGTTCTGTTGCCTCTGTTTTTGATGTCTTATTCAAGAAATCAATGCCAAGACCAATGTCATGGATCTTCTTCCTTGTCTTCTTTTAGGAGTTTTATGGTTTCAGGCCTTACATTTAAGTCTCTGATCCATTTCAAGTTAATTTTTGTGAAGGGTACAAGATAGGGATCCAGTGTCATTATTTTGCATGTGAATATCCAGTTTTCCCAATGTCATTTATTAAAGAGGCTAACTTTTTTCCATTGTGTGTTCTTGGTGCCCTTGTCAAATATGTTTACTATATATGTGTGAGCTTATGGCTGGGCTCTTTATTCTGTTCCATTGATCTATGTGTATGGTTTTATGCCAATACTATACAGTCTTGATTACTATAACCTTATAATTTGAAATCAGGAAATGTGAATTCTCTAGCTTTGTTCTTTCTCAAGATTGTTTTGGCTATTTGAGGTCTTTGGTGTTCCATACAAATATTAGGATAGATTTTTTTTCTATTACTGTAAAAAATGTCATTTGAATATTGATAGGGATTATACTGAATCTGTAGAATGATTTGGGTAGGATGAACACTTTAACAATATTTATTCTTCCAATTCAAGAACATAGAATATCTTTCCATTTATTTGTGTCTTCTTTAATTTCTTTTGCCAGTATCTTACAGTTTCAGTATACAGGTCTTTCACCTATTTGATGACATTGTAAATAGGACTGTTTTCTTAATTTCTCTTTCAGATAGTTTGTGGTTAGTGTATAGAAATACAGTTGATTTCTGTATGTTGATCTTGTATTCTTTAACTTTACTAAATTCATATATTGAATCTACTAAGAGTGTGTGTGTGTGTGTGTGTGTGTGTGTGTGTAGTCTTTAGGGGTCTCTAAATAGATCATGTCATCTGCAAATGGAAATAACTTTACTCCTTTCTTTTTGATCTGGATGCATTTTTTTCCTTTTTCTTGCCTAACTGCTATGGGTAGGACTTCCAGTGCTTGGTAGAATAGAAATTGCACGAGTGGGCATCCTTGTCTTGTTCCTGATTTTAGAGGGAAGGCTGTTAATTTTTCACCACTGAGTATTATGTTACCTGTGGGCTTGTCATATATGGTCTTCATTATGCTGAAGAACATTCCTTCTATACCAAATCTGTTGAGAGTTTTTATCATGAAAAGATGTTGAATTTTACCAACTGCTTTTTCCTGCATCTATTGAAATGATCTATATTTGTCTTTTATTTGGTTAATGTAGTATATCACATTAACTTATATATATATATTTTTTTTTAGAAATTTATTTTTATTATTTATTTATTTATTTTATTAATTTATTTTTGGCTGTGTTGGGTCATTGTTGCTGTGTGCGGGCTTTCTCTACTTGCGGCGAGCGGGGGCTACTCTTTGTTGCGGTGCACAGGCTTCTCATTGCGGTGGCTTCCCTTGTTGTGGAGCACAGGCTCTAGGCATGCGGGCTTCAGTAGTTGTGGCACGTGGGCTCAGCAGTTGTGGCTCACAGGCTCTAGAGCACAGGCTCAGTAGTTGTGGCAAACGGGCTTAGTTGCTCCGCGGCATGTGGGATCTTCCCAGACCAGGGCTCAAACCTGTGTCCCCTGCATTGGCAGGCGGATTCCTAACCACTGCACCACCAGGGAAGTCCACATTAACTTATTTTTATACATTGAAACATCCTTGCATCCTAGGGGTGAATCTCATTTGATCATGCTGTATGATCCTCTTAATGTGCTCTTGGATGGTTTTCTAGTATCTTGTTGAGAATTTTACATCTATGTTCATTAGGGATATTGGCTTGTAATGTTCTTGTCTTGTAATGTCCTTGTCTGGCTTCACTATCAGGGTGATAAAATGGCCTCATAAAATGAGTTTGGAAGTGTTGTATCCGCTTCTTTTTTTTGGACGAATTTGAGAAAGATAGATGTCAATTCTTCTTTAAATGTTTGGTAGAATTCACCTATGAAGCCATATGGTCTTGTGTTTTATTTGTTGGGAGATTTTTGATTACTGATTCAATATCTTTGCTCCTTATTTGTCTGTTCAGATTTTCTATTACTTCATGATTCTGTCTTGGTAAGTTGTATGTTTCTAGGAATTTAGCCATTTCTTCTAAGTTATCTACTTTGATGGCATATAATTGTTCATAGTAGTTCTTATGATCCTTCATATTTCTATGGTATCAGTTGTAATGTCTCCTCTTTAATTTATAATTTTATTAATTTGAGCCATCTCTCTTTTTTTCTTAGTCTAGCTAAGGTTTGCCAATTTTGTTTAATTTTTTTTAAAAAAACCCAAATCTTAATTTTGTTTATCTTTTGCATTGTCTTTCTAGCCTCTATTTCATTCATTTCTTTTTTAATCTTTATTATTTCCTTCCTTTTGCTAACACTTGACTTCGTTTTTTCTTCCTTTTCTAGTTCCGTAAGGTGTAAGGTTAGGTTGTTTATTTCAGATCTTTCTTTTTTCTTAATAAGGGTGTGTACTGCTATAACCTTTCCTCTTAGAACTACTTTTGCTGTATTCCATAATTTTGGTATGTTGCTTTTCAATTTTTGTTCATCTTAGGGTATTTTTACTTCTTTTTTTATTTAATTTTTGACTCATTGATTGTTCAAAAATGTGCCATTTAATTTTCATATATTTGTGAATTTTTAAGCTTTTCTCCTTCATTATTAGTTTCATACCATTGTAGTCACAAAGATACTTGATATGATATCACTCTTCTTAAATTTGATAAGACTTATTTTCTTTCCTATCATATGATCTATCCTGGAGAATGTTCCATGTACACTTGAGAAGAATGTGTATTTTGCTGAAGCTGGATGGAACGTTTGGATACATCTGTTAGGTCACTTAGTCTAAAGTATAGTTCAGTCTATTATTCCCTTATTTGTTTCCTGTCTGAATGATCTATCCTTGGTTGAAAGTGACTACTGAAGTGCCCTATTATTACTGCACTGCTGTCTATTTTTGCTTTTGGATATGTTAAAAGTTGTTTAATATATTTAGGTGATCCAATATTGGGTGGGTATATATTTATAAATTGTTCTATTCCTTTGATGGATTGACCCCTTTATCCTTATATAATAACCTTTTTTGCCTATCGTGACAGCTTTTGACTTAAAGTCTATTTTGCTGATATAATGTAGGTCCCCTGTTTTCTTTTCATTTCCATTTGTGTGAAATATATTTTTCAATCCCTTGATTTTCAGACTAAGAGTGTCCTTAAAGCTTAAGTGAGTCTCTTGTAGGCAACATATAGTTGGGTATTATTTCTGTATCCATTCAGCCATTCTGTCTTTTAATTAGATAATTTAAATCATATACATTTAGATTAATTACTCATAAGTAAGGATTTAAATCACCATTTTGTTCATTATTTTCCAATTATTTTGTAGTTACTTTGCCCTTTCCCCCTCTCTTGCTATCTTTCTTTGTGAATTGATAATTTTTTACAGTGATATGCTTTGATTCTTTTCCTTTTATCATCTGTGTTTCTATTATAGATTTTAGCTTTGTGTTTACCATGAAGTTTCATAATACATCTTATAGCTATATTAATCTATTTTAAACTTGTAATAACTTAACCTCAATTGCATAAAAAAGTTCTGTATATTTACTTTTCTTCCAACAATTTATATTGTTAATGCCCCAATTTACATCTTTTTTACATCCATTAACAAAATATTATAGCTACAGTTACTTTTAACACTGTTGTCTTTTAATCTATATGCTAGAGTTCAAAGTGATTTAAACATCATTGTTGCAATATTAGAGTATATTGAATTTGATTATATATTTCCTTTTAGAAGTAACTTTTATACTTCCATATGTTTTCATGGTACTAATTATTGTCCTTTCATTTCAGATTGAATATATCCTTCTGGAATTTCTTGTCAGGGAGCTCTAGTTATGATCAATTCCAACAGCTTTGTTTGTCTGGGAGAGTCTTTATCTATTCATTTCTGAAAGTTAACTTTGCTGAGTAAAGTAGTGCAGTTTGGGTTTTTTGTTTTTGTTTTCCTTTGGGTTCTTTGAATACGTCATTCCACTCTCTCCTGGACCAAAAGGTTTCTGCTGAGAAATCAATAAAATAGTCTTAACAGAATTCCCTTCTATGTGATGAGTCTTTTCTTTCTTGCTGCTTTCAAAATTCTTTGTCTTTGATGGTTGAGAGCTTGATTATAACATGTTAAGTTCTTTTTGGTTGAATCAGTTTGGTTAAGTTCTCTTTGGGGACATGTCTCTCCCTTATTTGGTAAGTTTTCAGTTATTATTTCTTTAAAGAAGTTTTTTGTCCCTTTCTGTCTCTCTTCTCCTTCTGGGACTCCCATAATGTGAATATTATTTTGTCTAATGGTGTCCCATAATTTGCATAGGCTTTCCTCACTGTTTTTCATTCTAATATTTTTTTTTCTCCTCTCTCTGGATAATATCAAGATATCTGTCTTCAAGTTCACAGATTCTCTTCTGCTCGTTTAAGCTTGTTGTTGAAACTCTCTATTGTATTTTTTCATTTCATTCATTGCATTAGTCAGCTCCAGAATTTGCTTCATTCTTTTTTTTTATGATTTATCTCTCTTTTCTGAACTTGTTTTTTTCATGTATTGTTTTTCCAAGTTCACTGAGTTGTCTATCCCATTCCCTTGAATCTTATTGAGCTTCCTTAAAATAATCACTTTGAGGGTTTTTTTTCTTTTTTTTTCTTAGGTAACTCACATATCACCATTTCCTTGGGGTTTGTAAGTAGGAAATGATTGCATTCCTTTTGTGGTGTCATGTTTCCTTGCTTTTTCATGTTTCTGATGATTTTGCATGGATATCTGTACATCTGAAGGAGTCACCTCTTCCAGCCTTTTCAGACTGGCTTCAGTGTGGACAGACTTTCACCTGAAGGTGGATGGAAGGGTGCCAGCTGGGAAGGGTGTAGTGTCTTTGTCTCCCAGGAGCACACAACAGCATAATAGTCATGCATCTTCATCAGCTGAGGTCAACATCAGTGCAGACTGCAGTTCTGGGATGACAGGGTACATTAGCGGCTTGGGCCTAGGGTACAGGGTGCAAAGTAGCACAGCCTGATATGGTGAGTCCAGGTCCCAACTCTTGCCCTAGAGGGCAGCTAAAGAACAGCAGTAGCATGTCCCTTGCAGCTGCCTGGTAAAGCCATGTGTTGGGACCCAGGGGCCCTGTTGCTGAACACTGGATAATCAGTAGGGTGGGTCAGCACAACAATCTGTGACCTGGACGCCAGGAAACAGGGGAGGTCAGAGCAGCAGTGGCTGCCCCAGTATTGGTAGGACAAAGCCAGAACCTGAAACCTGGCACGGGGCATAGAGCAGTGGTAGCTCTGGTCCCCTGTATGGCAAGGCACCATGGCATCGCAACTCTAGAGAGCTTGGCACTTGGGTACCTGGGGGAAGGTCTCACTGCAGAGACAACTCCAGCCCAGGGCTTGTGGGAGTCCTCAGTAGCCAAGACTGCAATCGTCCACAGTGGTTTGCTGGTGTTCTCCTGCTCTTCTTTTTCCCCTTGGGGTGAAATTGCTCTAAAAGTATCCCTCCTGGCATCAAGCTGCTCTGGACTGGAGGATGGAGTGGTGTAGATAAACTGCTTCCTACACTTTTGTATGCCATCATCTTCAGTATTTGAGTTCACAGGGTTCTTGTTGCTACTTTGTTGTAGTCTAGAGTTTCCCTGAGTTATTATCATCAGTTTTAAGTTGTTTATTTTTTGTTGTTTTTGTGGCAGAGACAAGCTTTGGGACCTCCTAGTCTTCCATCTTTATTTGTTAAGGATTAATTCATATGAGTTGAATATGAAACAAGGCTAAGCAAATATAACAGGCACTATATAAAGTGTCTTAGCACATGAATATAGTTATCATAAAATAAAGCAATCATACTTCTCAAATACTGTTTATCAACTAGTCTCAGCATTTGTGCAAGGTACTGCCACTTTGTTGTACAATGTAACATTACAGTACTTCTATCAGTAAACGTTCTTTATGTAAGTTATGATGTCCAATGTCTAAGCTAAAATTTGCTTTAGCTAGCATTGGGACATCCTTTTCCTTCCACAGTTTTCTCTACTACTGTCCTAGGCAAAGCCATCTTTTTCCTCACATTTCAGTTCTTTCTTCTGCAGAAACTTTGCACAGACAGGGGCAGCTATCTATACAAACAAAATATTCCTATAAAAAACATAACTTTGTTTTGTTCACATAATATTATACAAAAGATGGCACGTATCAGTTGAACTTTTAATTAACATTTTAAAAAATCATATATCTTAAGATGCTTCCTCAAAATAATAGTTTTATATATCCATAAGAAAACATACCCTAGAGCTTCTCTTTCCAAATAGAGTAGTCATCCTAGCCATATTTCACTATCAAGTGCTTCATATATGGCTAGCCTGAGTTGACATGTTCTGTAAGTAAAAATTACAACCCAATTTTAAAGAAATGTAAAATATATCATGAATAATTCTTATACTGATTACATGATGTAAATGCTTAAATTTATATTGCATTGAGTGGCATCTTTTATTAAAATTAGTTTGTTTTGTTTTATTTAATCCAGTGTGTTACTAGACAATTTAAACTTCTTGTTTGTATTTGTAGCTCTTGTTATAGTTTAATTGGATAGCAAGATTCTAGGGAGAACTCAGCTAGGACATTTTCAGGACAGTGGCCACACATGGCTGGGAAATGGCATTTCCAGGAATTTCATTGTCTCTTTCAACACTAAATGATTAAAAAGTTTTCCATATATGTAAATGAATCTGAGCAAATGGTCCCAACACTGAGAAAGTCATAGGGACACAAACACATTTTTACAGTTTTAATTTCATTCTCCTTAGTTGAACTAACTCACTATCAGAACTGACATCATTGGAAATGATTTATTCTTATTATCAACCCAAGTTAACATAGCATTTAAAAAAATGAAGGTTAGGAATATGAATTGTGATTATTTACTAAAAATATATCAAGTCACTCTCTAATATGTAGGGACAGAATGAAAGTCATGGGAATTTAAGATCTACGGTTAGTATAACTTTCATCATCTGCAGTTTCAATCTTCCAGCAAGTTTGACTTATCTAGAGTAACTAATTTTGTCATTTGTTTAGCAGAATAATGCACATTCTTACCACAAAGAAATATGCCACTGACACAGTCACACAGACTTCTTAACCTAAACTGTCAAGCTAAGAAAATTCCCTAAAACGAAATAGCTTTCTCAAAGACCCCTCGTTGAAGTAAATAATACCAAAATGCATTCATTAGGACAAAAAAACAAAAACAAAAAAAACTCAAACTTGGGAACTCTATGTTGCCTGTGCTATAAAATATCAATATAACAATTTATAATATTAAGGACATTTTCATTTTGCCTCTCAAAGTGAATGATTCTTCGGAGGACTGATCTCATGTCAAAGTAACACAACTCATTAAATAGCTTTGCATCGACAATTTTCTCCCTGGAATCCATTTGAGTTTGCTAAGGAATCTCCCATAGAGTCTCACCACAGAGCAGTCACTTCTCAACTGTTCCAGGAATAAAACCTAGTGAGTTGAAGGACCTATTTATACCACCTAATCTATATAGGGTTTTGGAGGGAGAGTGCTATAAACCTGTTTACAGATGGAAGGGAGTTTTGAAATAGAAAGCAGCCCTTGAACTTGATATCCTTACATTTTAATAGGTGTAAAAAGTTTGTAAATGTATATTTAATTTACTCCCTAATGGAATTCCCTCCTATGTTATTCACTATTTTCCTAAGTGTAATTGAATCAGATTAATATAAATAAGCTGACGTTGCTGAAGATTATTTTCAGGTTTGGCATTCTATGAATATATACACGTATAAAAGTTCTTAATGATAAGAACATGGTAAGGATTGAATAAATAATTGGTGAATTAAATGCAATTGAGAGAGAGAGATTGAGAAAAGAAGTAACAAATTTAAGTATGGCCACTGCATTATAGAATAAAAGTGTGAATACTGACCCCTGGAGTTGGGGTAGCTACAGACCCGTGTTTTTGCCACCAGTTCCAATTTCAGATGAGCCCAGAGAGAAAGGTGACAAATTGGGTCATACTAACAGTAAAATTCATTACTTATATTTCCACACACTGTTTTGATATCCTAGTATTCTCTGAGTCATTTCTTAGTCATCTGATATTTTCCCTCATAGTCTAGCCTGATCTTCCTACTGGTGTCTGCCCACAAGACTCCCGCTGCCACAGAGCTCCCTGACGATGCCTCTTGATCACTGCTGTTGCCTGGAAAGGAGAGAGAACCATCTTTCTTTTGGATCACAGATGAGGTTTCTATTTCAGAGGAGTTCACCCAGCCTTGCTTTCAAGAGCTTCTAATTCCCTTGTCTTTGATAAGCCAAAGTTATGACTGCACTATATTTTGGGGAGCCCTCAACATGGTCAAGCAACATGATGTCTCATTGCCAAAAAGAAAAGAATCCTACCGTTTTCATTAAACTGTTTGACAGAGACCCAGTAATACAGCTTTGGAGCCCTATGTCTTAAACTATCTTTCGTGAAAACAGTTTTTTCACTCTTTTACACGTAATTTCTAGTTCTTTGATCTCTAGTACATGTGGGCTGTGTCAGAGCAACAAAGGGGAATCACAGATGTTCAGCTGCTTGGATAATTCACTTCTCGACCTCACCTCACCCCCTTTTATAAAAGATTCTATCAAACTCAGTATTAGTTATTGGATGAAACCATAAAAGAACTCACCTTTGGTATAGTTATCCCCCGGGACACATTTCAGTATTTCCTGTGAAATAGACTCTTAGTGGTATATTCCCACCAATTGGCCAGACATTTCTGAATCCTATGAAAGCAGTCAGAGATTTCATATGTGAAATGTATCAATAAGAAAAATTCGCAAGTGAAGAGTCAAATTCTGGTGCAGGTTATATTAAATTTCTCTGAAACTCTGGACAAGACATTTAAGCCCTCTGGATTTCCATTACCTCACTGATACTATCAGTGAGTTAAAGTAGATATCCTCCAAAGTAATTGCCATTCTCCGAATAATACCAACTGAGGTCAAAATGTGAAGAGGTCCAAGATCTTCAAGACATAACATTTGGCTTCTGGCATACGTCTCAAACCAGTCCTGGCTCTACACAGTCTATTCCAGATCTTTCTGTGAAGGATGAGTTGCAAATCTCATTGGTGAGAATATAAGGCATTTACTGAGATAAAATAGTGCCTTTATAATCAATTGTCCATGATTCATTCCCTCCCTGCCCTTGCATTTCCACTTCAACTCTATTCTGTGGCATCTATATGAGTGGATTCTTTTTGACTCAGTCATATTCTCTTTCTTGCAAGCATGCTTGTGTATACACATATTAAAGATAAGATAGAAAGTTATCCTCAAGCCTTGAGTCTAGGTCAGTTGTGCCAACTCATTGTTAGTCCAGATACACGCACTGTTGGATAAAACATGTACAAGGCTATTGTACGAGTGATACTTTCATACCTAAATGTACAGATTCTCCATGTACAGGATTGGGGTACAGGATCCTACATGGGGAGGAGTCATGATTAGCAGGACAGGATCTGGGTTTACTAAGTACTGGACCAAAATCATCTGGAAAACCACCAAAACCTCACCGTTCCCTCTGATAACTTGCACTTGGCATTTTACATAAAATATGTTAACCTGACTCAAAAGTACTTCCATAAGACATTCTTTAGCTCTCAGTTAACAACAATATATGTCATCTAGGGATATATACAATTGCAAGAGGAAAGTTCCAGAACCCCAAGAGGAGAAGGTTGAACCCATTTCCACATTATTAATACACTACTTAAATAAGTAGTGCCCTATTTCTCATTTTAAATATCACCAGGGGACATTTTAATGGCTTTAGATACTTTTAAAATGTATTTTAGTTCTTTCTTTTCTATAAGCTGCACATACATTTTGGGGGAAAATGGACTCACCTTATTTAAGTCATAAAGAATAGAAAAGGATGGCCTATTTTAAAATAGACGTTTGAAAGCTTACTTTAATAATTTGGATACTGTGATAAATGGGGCAAAGCATTATATCACGAAGCTAATGGTGGGCTTTATCTCAATTCTATTCCGAATTTTGGTATATCTCAAAGACCAAAATATACATACAACCTTCATCATCCATCTTAAATAGATCTCATTAGTTTCCTTTTAAGGCAATTATTATGTTTTATATTCATTCACTCAACAAAAGAATACTAGGGTCTCCTACTATATTTTCCTAAAACTAGCATCAACATGTACTTGTGGGGCACTGCCCAACTATAGAGGGTGCCATTTACATTCACAGTCATTGTAGATTTGTTTATTTATTTTAGCAATTTTCTGGCAGATGACAGAAAAGCATCATTTTCAAGGAATAGCTGTTTCTAGATTGTACAAATGTACCACTCTCTTAAGACAACTCATATTTTTTCCTCTTTCCTCAAATATGCAATACCTCCTCCCTCGTCTTTACTTTCACCAGATGGCATTCCTTCACAGAGAAAATCAGCCATCAGAATAGTGCTATCTCATTCTCCCAGAGCCCTGTCTATGAACCTGTCTGTTCCTATGTGCTCTGTCTTCCCTGTGACTGTGGATCAACTATCTTGTTCCACTCTCTGATCATACCTCCTTTTGAGACCTAAATTCTATCCTTTTCAGCTGCAGGGCAAATCTCTATTAACTGCATTTCTTTTCCTTGCATCAATCTTTCCCTCTTTCCTAGATCATTCCCATCAATATACAGCATGCTACAATGTATTTTATTTTAAAAAAATCATTTGATCCCACGTCTCCCTTCATCCATAGCTACTGTCTCTTCCGGATGTTCTTCCTTACAACAAAATTGCTTGGAAGGGCTGTTTCTAATTTGTCTTCTCTCATTCTTCCTTGGTTTCACTTCAGTCAAGCTTATACCTTTACTTCCCCATGGCAACTGCTCTTATCAAGGACAATGATGATCTGTAAAGCACTGTAACCAACAGTTTAATTTTCAAACTTTTACTAGACACATCAGCTGCATTAACACTTTCTCCACTTGGACTCTGGGACAAGGTTTTCTTATCCAGTGGCAAGGCTTTATTGATTTCTACGTTGTAATGAATGGGGAATTTATGTCTCCTGCTTGGATTTCTCTCTTGATAACTAGATGGTCACATTCACTGGCTATTTGACTTTTCTACTTGGATGTCTAATAGGCATCTAAAACTTAATATGTTGTGATGGTTAATGATACGTGTCAACTTGGCTAGGTTATAATGCCCACTTGTTTGGTCAAACGCCAGTCTAGATGTTGTTGTTAAGGTATGTTTTTTAGAAGTGATTAGTATTTAAATCAATAAACTTTAAGGAAAGCAAATTATCCTTCATATAGTGCATAGGCCTCATCCAGTCAGTTGAAGACTTGAAAGGAAAGACTGAGGTTCTCCAAAAAGGAAGGAATTCTGCCTCTAGACTGCCTTCAGACTCAACACTGCAATATCAACTCTTGCCGAAATTTCCAGCCTACTGGCCTGCCCTGCAAATTTTAGATTCACCAGCCTTATAATTCTTTGAGCCAATTTCTTAAAATCTATGTATCTATCTCTCTATCATCTATCTATCTATCATCTCCTATTGATTCTGTTTCTCTGGAGAACGCTGACTACTGCATATGTTAAAGAAAAAGTTCCTGTTCTTTCCACCAACCCCACACTTTGCACATCTTGGTAGGTAGTATACATTTTTTTCTTTTCTGTTGTTCAGACAAAACAAAAAACAAAAAACAAAACAGAACAAAACAAAAGTCATCCTTGAATCTTGAATCCTCTCTTTCTCTTGCACACCAAATCCAAACCCAATTCATCAGGAAGTTCTATCAACTCTACCTTCACAATGAGTCAAACTCTCAATACTTCCCTTCACACTGTCACCTGGATTACTGAAGTTGCTTTCCGATATGAACCTTAATTTTCTACAGTCTGGCTGGCTAGACCTCAAAGCCAACATCACACATACTGGGGGAAACAACTGAAGCATTTCACTTCGGTAAAATGCCTACTATCACAACTATTATTCTGTAGGTACTGGCTAACATAATTAGATAAAAACAATAAATTAGAGAGAGAAAAATAAAAATTAATGGTATTAAAATACATTGGTGGCATGATTGAACACCTGGAAAACAGATGAGTCTACTGAAAAATTAACATAACTACAACAAACACCAAGCACAGCATGGGAGAAAGAGCAGAGCATCATAAATTCAGAGGCAGTAAGTATAAGTTGAAGAGTTGATACCTAGAACCAGACTCTGATGCTGTGGTCCTAGATAACCTTGACCTCCTTTTCCCTCTATTTTCTTACATATAAAATGGAGTGATATAAAAAGTACATCACAGCGCTGTTAAAATGAGCAAAAGAATTAATATACATTAAGCACTAGGAATACTGGTTAGATATAGAAGAGTTTGCTATACTAAGTATATTGTTAGGATATTTATTATTAATATTGAAGTAAACTATTACCAAAATTTATACGAGGTTACCCCTTTTCCAAACTGTGAATCCTTTCCCAATCCCTTCCAAATTGTCTCCTCTCCCATCACGATGATAAGCATATCCATTAGAAAGAAGTTGACAACACTACCTGAGAGACAGAAGTGGTGATATTTTCACATTATTTGGGAGTTTCAATCCACTGATTTTATCTTTTATTTAGTGGCCCCTGGACAACCTACAATATACGATACCAAGAAATTATTATTGAAAGACTTGGATCTATGTTGGGGAGCTCTGAAACATTTGTACCGAAGACCACTTAAATTCACACACATACCCTGGTGTCCAATATCTATTCTTCATAGAAAAGGGTGACACAAGATTATATCAGTCTTATACAGCAAGCATGAGTGGAAATGACAGAATTTGCTCCCTATATATAAAGTACAGAACAAGCCTCTGAAAGGTTATTAGATTAAAAAGACCAGTAAGATGTCACCAGGCAGCAGTTACACAGCAAGTAACGCACCCCCCCCACCCGGTGCAGTCCCTTGCTTTGAACAACCCTTTCTAGATCTAAATTCTAAAAATCTTCTCACAGATTTCAGTCTCCTTGTGTAAAAAGCTATTCATGAAACTGGAACACAGCCTTATAATCGTCCATTTATTGGTCTCATTCTCACAGTAGCCTTTGAGCTCTCAGTGGACATACATAAATGGTTTCTCATGTTTATCTCTTATAAAACCAGAACTACTGAAATGTTTGCCACATGGAAGGCACACAAATAAACTGTGATTTACTTAATTGATTAATTGATTAATCAATTAATGGCATTGTGAGTATATGCATTCTAGGAGAGATTTCCTAAGCTCCTCTTCTTCATTGTACACCTAAGTTAGTAGTTAAGTACTTGATACAAGGAAGGGTAAGTGCAAGAAAATCCTTCAGAGTAGTATGGCTCAAGATCTTCCAGAATGTACTATCAATTTTCCATGTACCTCTTTTGGCTAGATTAAGCCATGATTTCAATTTTGCCTATCTACCTGTATTAGCTACTTACTGAAAAAGCTACCAGTTTAAAGCTGATTTGTTTTCTACTTGAAATAGTCATGAAACCAATATTGGCAAACTATGAGAAGATAGGGAGGAAACCCTAATTAGCTCTTTTTCAAAATCTCAGTGTGCACTCCACTGCATACCAGGGAACCAGGAACTGTAAACTGATTGACTTTTGCACTTTATAAACATTATATCCACCTTGTTATTTCTCTCTGTGACTTGGCAAAGAAAAATGTCTGTTCAGTAGCCATTGGAATGGTCATTCCATGGCCACATATTTTGTAGTACACTGCAGTTGCAAGCAGCAAAATACAATTTCAATTTTGGAAGGATACCTAGCAGTCTTATTAGCTTGATAGTCTCAGAAGATAGAGTAAACACAAATGACTTCAACTTGACTGTTTTGTTTTCAGATTTGTGTAATGATTCCTTTTGAAGCTGGTCAAAGAAATAGCAACAATCCTAGAATCAGAATACTACTATGTTAAAAACTCATTGTAATTCTCAGATATTCTGGTCATTAAAATAAATTTGAATGCATATGTATTTACATACATATCAAGTATACAGACAGCCTCATCTACACCATCTGATTTATTTCCCAATGACATCAGGTTAGGAGCCCTATTTTCACATATACATACACAAACTCCACTTATGGCACATGCATATATACCATGCAAATGGTAAGTACAAAGACAAGCAGGGCCCTCATTTTATGCATTAGCACAAAATTAAGGGAAGGTCATACATTTGAGTGTGATAGTCCATAGAAGTCTTGCTATAGAAAGGTGCAATTAAGTTTCTGGTCCTGTGCATTTGGCAAGCTATCATCTATCCAGCTTTTGGCATTGATCCCTTAAAGGACCTTTTAATTAATACAGACCATACTACTTTCTATTTTCATTTTAACCAGAGATCATATACACAAGGATGGACTTTAGAGGTTAACCCTTTAGAAACAACTGCTGAAAGAATAATAATGTACAGGGGCACAGATTTCAAAGGTAGTTACAGAAGCAGCTGTTAACGTAAATGTCTGGTTTATGATGGGGTCATGGAATTGTTCAAGACCTAGCCTTACTGGACAATTCCATGACCCCATCATAAACCAGACATTTACTCTAACAGCTGCGTCTTTAACTATCTTTGGCATCTGTGCCCCTGTACATTTAATTGGCCAAAGTACAGCTAGACAAACAGAGGCCAAGAGAATAATGATAAACAGAAAGATAGTGTAAGGCCTGTTAGGAATGCAAGAGGAGAAATTTGAGCAGAATCAAACATCTCTCTTACTAGGAAAACAGGCTAATAATAAAGATAAATCAACAACAGGATCATAGATCACAGGCACAAATGAGAGTTCAAGAATAGAAAAGGGCACCAAGAAAGCCAACATCTTAGATAATGATGAAGCCTTCAGATGACACAGGAAGACTCAAAGTTGATACTGGCGATAGCGCTTTAAAGAAATCTGTCCCCATCTTAACTAACATGGCTTATCAGTGAGTGGAAATTTCGGGTCAGTAGCAGTGCGTTTCTTCCCAGAGTCTTCCTGAAGACAGCGTTATTTCTCGACACTGACTTGGGAAATAGTGGCTCTGCATTTTGGTCTTTGATACGTGCTTTGCCTGAGGTATTCAAGCGCTCAGCACTTTCTTGAAGTCTCTCTCTCTCTCTCTCTTTCTGGACTGTGTGAGAGATTAAATATTTAGAAAGACAAGGTTAATTTTATATTATTTTCTTTGGGCAGATCCTGGCAGAGTGCCAGGCACAATTTTGTGTATATTAATGAATGCTATTTGATGTTAAACATATATCAGCCTCAAAAATTGCCATAACAATGTATATTGTGGAAATAAAAGCTTCTCCAAAGAAAAATTGTACATGTCTCTGATATGTGATACAGAATGTACTCAGTATTCAATGATGCATATAAATGACATTAATTAAGCCCCCACTATGTGTCAGGAACTATATTAAATGTTGGGATAAAAGACGAATGGGATGTGTCTCTCTTACATCATGGCAGAACTAGCATCTGGCTAGAAGGAGGAGAATATAGATCTGGAATCTGCTGTGTCACGACTTTCCTATAATCTTGGCAAGTGGCTTTACTTGTCTTGAACAACATTTACTCATCTCTATAATAATAGAGTTAGATTAAATTATTTTTAAAGTCCAGGTTTGAAGTAAGATTCTGAAATCTCATCCCACATTGGCAGATTTTTGAGCATGGTGATTATACGTTCTTGTTAATCATCTGGTAGCATTTGGATAAACCTGGCATAAACCTAGTTTATACTAATGAGAGAAAAAAGCTCACAGCTCTTCCTCAGAAAAAAATATGTATCTCTAACACCTTGGACCACTGAATCAGAAGCATATATGGAATCCCTTCGGCTCTAGTCACAATGTCAAAGACATCCATTATTGACAGAGAAACCTAAGTGGAAAAAAAATAACTGAGAGGTGTAGAATTACATTCCTCAGACAAAGCCAGATGGTTAAAGGGACAGCTGGAAAATTAAACTTGATCACTACCATGCTGAAACCCCCCATCGTCCACCAACTGTCCCTGAGCTGAAAACACGTGGTAAAAACCTATGTCTGGCTTTTACTCAGACGCTAGGCTTTTTACAGCAGCCTAAATATGAGATCTAAAAAACTGTATTTTAGTTCACCCAATCAGGATTCCATTCATAAAGCAACAGATGCAGTAGCTTTGGCAGAGTCATGATGATAAACAAAGGAAAATCTAGTTAAATCAAGCTAGTAATTCTTTTCAAAACTTTAGGTACATTTATGCTATTTGCATATATTGCCGTGATCATGAAAGTAACACTCCTTTATTGCAGACTATCTAAAGAACCGAGAAAATCTAAAGAAAGAGATCCAATGTACTCACACCTCACTATGAAGAGATAACCTATTCTAGTGTCCCCCCACCGTGGAAGCTCTGCCAGTATTTTCTGCTTCTGACAATCACCTAACTCTAATTTATGAACTTTACTGATTCATGGTCTCTGTTTACTGACTTTTCCTGTTTCTGTCTCTCCTCTCATCTGTTTTCCGTATGCTATACATTCAGACGCCAAAAGAAAAAGTAGCTGAATAACTGCCAATTACTATTCAGCAGAATAATGTTGTGGCACAGAGCTTGTGGACCAGGCCACCTTGCAAACTCCTAGCTGCTCCACTGAAAGCCGCCTCTTCCTCAGATGCCCTTCACTGTTCCATTTAGCGGTGTTTCAAATGCGAGAGCTCCATGGCACAAAGCGGGGGGAGGCCCGTTTGTAGGGAACCACCCCTCAGAAAATGGGGTGTGGTCATGGCATACACAGGGACACATGCCAGAAAAGAGAAATTACATGTGGCAGAAGGCCTGATGGCATTAGTACTCTATGGGCAATTACTCAAGGTATTCATATTAAAAAAAAAATCCAATAATCATGAATACTCTATTGTGCCCTGGTAGGACAGGGACCCTCTGAATCCCCCTAAATAATACAGTGAAAGCATCCATTTTACTGGCATCAAGTGGTCATATACTAGTATTAGAAAATTCATCTCCCCTCTCAATAAAAGTTAAAGATCTTTATTTCTCCCAAACAACATGTTAAAAAAAAAAAAAAGTGAGAGGAAAAACCTAATAACACATTGGGTAGGAAAGCATGAATAATTTCAGGTATTTGAACTTCAGTGAATAGATCAGAAGAGCTTAGTCTTGTGTCAAGGAAAACTCATACAGTCACCCAGAGTCACTACAAAGGATCATCATATCATCACAAAATCAACTGCTGTCAAACCCTGGACCGACCATTAATGCTTTAATTATTCAGATGAAAATGTTAATTCAACACTCATTTTGAAGAATTCAGAAGAAATTTAAATTTCAATGACTCTCCAGGTACACACCTGTATTTACAGGGTGTTTTGTTTTTGCTGTTGTTCCTCAAAGTCTACCCTTTTCAGTCAAATAGTCTAAAGATGATCTATTCTCCATAAATCTAGAATTTATATTTTAATTCATGGGTGATTTAAAGTGATGCAAATATTATATCATGATCCTTTTTAATTTTTTCCAATGTAATAATAAAATCTTTACAGATAGTCATTTGATCAAGCAGGCTGCAGCTGTTTAAAAATAGTCAATTACATAAATCACAGCAAGATCCTTTTGGACCCACCTCCTAGAGAAATGGAAATAAAAACAAAAATAAACAAATGGGACCTAATGAAACTTCAAAGCTTTTGCACAGCAAAGGAAACCATACACAAGACGAAAAGACAACCCTCAGAATGGGAGAAAATATTTGCAAATGAAACAACTGACAAAGGATTAATCTCCAAAATATACAAGCAACTCATGCAGCTCAATATAAAAATAACAAACAACCCAATCCAAAAATGGGCAGAAGACCTAAATGGACATTTCTCCAAAGAAGATATACAGATTGCCAACAAACACATGAAAGGATGCTCAACATCACTAATCGTTAGAGAAATGCAAATCAAAACTACAATGAGATATCATCTCACACCGGTCAGAATGGCCATCATCAAAAAATCTACAAACAATAAATGCTGGAGAGGGTGTGGAGAAAAGGGAACCCTCTTGCACTGTTGGTGGGAATGTAAATTGATACAGCCACTATGCAGAACAGTATGGAGGTTCCCTAAAAAACTAAAAATAGAACTGCCATATGACCCAGCAATCCCACTACTGGGCATATACCCTGAGAAGGCCATTATTCAAAAAGAGTCATGTAGGGCTTCCCGGTGGCGCAGTGGTTGAGAGTCTGCCTGCCAATGCGGGGGACGCGGGTTCAAGCCCTGGTCTGGGAGGATCCCACGTGCCGCGGAGCAACTGGGCCCATGAGCCACGACTGCTGAGCCTGCGTGTCTGGAGCCTGTGCTCCGCAACAAGAGAGGCCCGCGCATCGCGATGAAGAGTGGCCCCCGCTTGCCGCAGCTGGAGAGGGCCCTCGCACAGGGGCGGAGACCCAACACAGCCAAAAATAAAATAATAAATAAATAATAAATTAATTTTTAAAAAAAAATTATAAAAAAAAAAAAAAGAGTCATGTACCAAAATGTTCATTGCAGCTCTATTCACAATAGCCAGGACATGGAAGCAACCTAAGTGTCCATTGTCTGATGAATGGATAAAGAAGATGTGGCGGGGGTCCTCGGGAAGATGGCGGAAGAGTAAGACGCGGAGATCACCTTCCTTCCCACAGATACAGTAGAAATACATCTACACGTGGAACTGCTCCCACAGAACACCCACTGAACGCTGGCAGAAAACGTCCGACCTCCAAAAAGGCAAGAAACTCCCCCCCGTACTTGGGTAGGGCAAAAGAAAAAAGAAATAACAGAGACAAAAGAATAGGGACGGCACCTGCACCAGTGGGAGGGAGCCGTGAAGGAGGAAAGATTTCCACGCACTAGGAAGCCCCTTAGCGGGCGGAGACTGCGGGTGGCAGAGGGGGGAAGCTTCGGAGCCACGGAGGAGAGCGCAGCCACAGGGGTGCGGAGGGCAAAGCGGAGAGGTTCCCGCACGGAGGCTCGGCGCCGAGCAGCACTCTCCAGCCCGAGAGGCTTGTCTGCTCACCCGCCGGGGCGGGCGGGGCTGGGAGCTGAGGCTCGGGCTTCGGTTGGATCGCAGGGAGAGGACTGGGGTTGGCGGCGTGAACACAGCCTGAAGGGGTTAGTGCACCACAGCTAGCCGAGAGGGAGTCCCGGAAAAAGTCTGCAGCTGCCGAAGAGGCAAGAGACTTTTTCTTCCCTCTTTGTTTCCTGGTGCGCGAGGAGAGGGGATTCAGAGCGCTGCCTAAACGAACTTCAGAGACGGGCGCGAGCCGCAGCTACCAACGCGGATCCCACAGCAACAGGGGCGCAGAGGGAAAAACGGAGAGATTCCCGCACAGAGGCTCGGCGCCGAGCAGCACTCTCCAGCCCGAGAGGCTTGTCTGCTCACCCGCCGGGGCGGGCGGGGCTGGGAGCTGAGGCTCCGGTTTCGGTTTCGGTTGGATCGCAGGGAGAGGACTGGGGCTGGCAGCGTGAACACAGCCTGAAGGGATTAGCGCACAACAGCTGGCTGGGAGGGAGACCGGGAAAAAGTCTGCAGCTGCCGAAGAGGCAAGGGACTTTTTCTTGCCTCTTTGTTTCGCGGCGCGCAAGGAGAGGGGATTCAGAGCGCCGCCTAAACGAACTCCAGAGAAGGGCGCGAGCCGCGGCGATCACCGCAGACCCCACAGCAACAGGGGCGCAGAGAAAAAAAAAACGGAGAGACTCCCGCACAGAGGCTCGGCGCGGAGCAGCACTCACCAGCCCGAGAGGCTTGTCTGCTCGGCGGGCGGGGCTGGGAGCTGAGGCTCGGGTTTCGGTTTCGGTTGGATCGCAGGGAGAGGACTGGGGCTGGCGGCGTGAACACAGCCTGAAGGGGTTAGCGCACCACAGCTGGCTGGTAGGGAGTCCGGGAAAAAGTCTGCAGCTGCCGAAGAGGCAAGAGACTTTTTCTTGCCTCTTTGTTTCGCGGCGCGCAAGGAGAGGGGATTCAGAGTGCCGCCTAAACGAACTCCAGAGAAAGGCGTGAGCCGCGGCGATCAGCACGGACCCCAGAGACGGGCGTGAGACGCTGGGGCTGCTGCTGCCGCCTCCAAAAAGCCTGTGTGTGAGCACAAGTCACTCTCCACATCGCCCCTCCCGGGAGCCTGTGCAGCCCGCCACTGCCAGGGTCCCGTGATCCGGGGACAAGTTCCCCGGGAGAACGCACTGCCCGCCTCAGGCTGGTGCAACGTCACGCCGGCCTCGGCCGCCGCAGGCTCACCCCGCCTCCTCTGTACACCTCCCTACCCGCGGCCTGAGTGAGCCAGAGCCCCCGAAGCAGCTGCTCCTTTAACCCCGTCCTGTCTGTGCGGGGAATAGACGCCCTCAGGCGACCTACACGCAGAGGCGGGTCCAAATCCAAAGCTGAACCCCAGGAACTGTGCGAACAGGGAAGATAAGGGGAAATCTCTCCCAGCAACCTTAGAAGCAGCGGATTAAAACTCCACAAACAACTTGATGTGCCTGCATCTGGTGAATACCTGAATAGACAACGAATCATCCCAAATTCAGGAGGTGGACTTTGGGAGCAGGATATATTAATTTTTCCCCTTTTCCTTTATTTGTGAGTGTATATGTATATGCTTCTGGGTGCGATTTTGTCTGTATAGCTTTGCTTTACAATAGCTTTATTTTACTTCACTATATTATAGCCTCTTTCTTTCTTTCTTTCTTTCTTTCTATTTTTTCTCCCTTCTACTCTGAGCCGTGTGGACGAAAGGCTCTTGGTGCTCCAGCCAGGCATCAGGGCCGTGCCTCTGAGGTGGGAGAGCCAACTTCAGGACACTGGTCCACAAGAGACCTCCCAGCTTCACGTAATACCAAAAGGCAAAAATCTCTCAGAGATCTCCATCTCAACATCAAGACCCAGCTTCACTCAACGACCAACAAGCTACAGTGCTGGACACCCTATGCCAAACAACTAGCAAGACAGGAACACAGCCCCATCCATTAGCAGAGAGGCTGCCTAAAATCATAATAAGGCCACAGACACCCCAAAACACACCACCAGACGTGGACGTGCCCACCAGAAAGACAAGAGCCAACCTCATCCACCAGAGCTCAGGCACTAGTTCCCTCCACCAGGAAGCCTACACAACCCACTGAACCAACCTTAGCCACTGGGGACAGATACCAAAAACAACAGGAACTACGAACCTGCAGCCTGTGAAAAGGAGACCCCAAACACAGTAAGATAAGCAAAATGAGACGACAGAAAAACACACAGCAGATGAAGGAGCAGGGTCAGAACATACCAGACTTAACAAATGAAGAGGAAATAGGTAGTCTACCTGAAAAAGAATTCAGAATAATGATAGTAAGGATGATCCAAAATCTTGGAAATAGAATAGACAAAATGCAAGAAACATTTAACAAGGACGTAGAAGAACTAAAGAGGAACCAAGCAATGATGAAAACCACAATAAATGAAATTAAAAATACTCTAGATGGGATCAATAGCAGAATAACTGAGGCAGAAGAAAGGATAAGTGACCTGGAAGATAAAATGGTGGAAATAACTACTGCAGAGCAGGATAAAGAAAAAAGAATGAAAAGAACTGAGGACAGTCTCAGAGACCTCTGGGACAACATTAAACGTGCCAACATTCGAATTATAGGGGTCCCAGAAGAAGAAGAGAAAAAGAAAGGGACTGAGAAGATATTTGAAGAGATTATAGTTGAAAACTTCCCTAATATGGGAAAGGAAATAGTTAATCAAGTCCTGGAAGCACAGAGAGTCCCATACAGGATAAACCCAAGGAGAAACACACCAAGACACATATTAATCAAACTGTCAAAAATTAAATATAAGGAAAACATATTAAAGGCAGCAAGGGAAAAAAAACAAATAACACACAAGGGAATCCCCATAAGGTTAACATCTGATCTTTCAGCAGAAACTCTGCAAGCCAGAAGGGAGTGGCAGGATATACTTAAAGTGATGAAGGAGAAAAACCTGCAACCAAGATTACACTACCCAGCAAGGATCTCATTCAGATTCGATGGAGAAATTAAAACCTTTACAGACAAGCAAAAGCTGAGAGAGTTCAGCACCACCAAACCAGCTTTACAACAAATGCTAAAGGAACTTCTCTAGGCAAGAAACACAAGAGAAGGAAAACACCTACAATAACAAACCCAAAACATTTAAGAAAATGGGAATAGGAACATACATATCGATAATTACCTTGAATGTAAATGGATTAAATGCTCCCACCAAAAGACACAGGCTGGCTGAATGGATACAAAAACAAGACCCATATATATGCTGTCTACAAGAGACCCACTTCAGACCTAGAGACACATATAGACTGAAAGTGAGGGGATGGAAAAAGATATTCCATGCAAATGGAAATCAAAAGAAAGCTGGAGTAGCAATTCTCATATCAGACAAAATAGACTTTAAAATAAAGACTATTACAAGAGACAAAGAAGGACACTATATAATGATCAAGGGATCGATACAAGAGGAAGGTATAACAATTGTAAATATTTATGCACCCAACATAGGAGCACCTCAACACATAAGGCAAATACTAACAGCCATAAAAGGGGACATCGACAGCAACACAATCATAGTAGGGGACTTTAACACCCCACTCTCACCAATGGACAGATCATCCAAAATGAAAATAAATAAGGAAACACAAGCTTTAAATGATACATTAAACAAGATAGACTTAATTGATATTTATAGGACATTCCATCCAAAAACAACAGAATACACATTTTTCTCAAGTGCTCATGGAACATTCTCCAGGATAGATCATATCTTGGGTCACAAATCAAGCCTTGGTAAATTTAAGAAAATTGAAATAGTATCAAGTATCTTTTCCGACCACAACGCTATGAGACTAGATATCAATTACAGGAAAAGACCTGTAAAAAATACAAACACATGGAGGCTACACAATACATTACTTAATAACGAAGTGATCACTGAAGAAATCAAAGGGGAAATCAAAAAATACCTAGAAACAAATGACAATGGAGATACGACGACCCAAAACCTATGGGACGCAGCAAAAGCAGTGCTAAGAGGGAAGTTTATAGCAATACAAGCCTACCTCAAGAAACAGGAAACATCTCGAATAAACAACCTAACCTTGCACCTAAAGCAATTAGAGAAAGAAGAACAAAAAAACCCCAAAGCCAGCAGAAGGAAAGAAATTATAAAGATCAGGTCAGAAATAAATGAAAAAGAAATGAAGGAAACAATAGCAAAAATCAATGAAACTAAAAGCTGGTTCTTTGAGAAGATAAACAAAATTGATAAACCATTAGCCAGACTCATCAAGAGAAAAAGGGAGAAGACTCAGATCAATAGAATTAGAAATGAAAAAGGAGAAGTAACCACTGACACTGCAGAAATACAAAAGATCATGAGAGATTACTACAAGCAACTCTATGCCAATAAAATGGACAACCTGGAAGAAATGGACAGATTCTTAGAAAGGCACAAACTGCCGAGACTGAACCAGGAAGAAATAGAAAATATGAACAGACCAATCACAAGCACTGAAATTGAAACTGTGATTAAAAACCTTCCAACAAACAAAAGCCCAGGACCAGATGGCTTCACAGGTGAATTCTATCAAACATTTAGAGAAGAGCTAACACCTATCCTTCTCAAACTCTTCCAAAATATTGCAGAGGGAGGAACACTCCCAAACTCATTCTACGAGGCCACCATCACCCTGATACCAAAACCAGACAAAGATGTCACAAAGAAAGAAAACTACAGGCCAATATCACTGATGAACATAGATGCAAAAATCCTCAACAAAATACTAGCAAACAGAATCCAACAGCACATTAAAAGGATCATACACCATGATCAAGTGGGGTTTATCCCAGGAATGCAAGGATTCTTCAATATACGCAAATCAATCAATGTGATACATCATATTAACAAACTGAAGGAGAAAAACCATATGATCATCTCAATAGATGCAGAGAAAGCTTTCGACAAAATTCAACACCCATTTATGATAAAAGCCCTGCAGAAAGTAGGCATAGAGGGAACTTTCCTCAACATAATAAAGGCCATATATGACAAACCCACAGCCAACATTGTCCTCAATGGTGAAAAACTGAAACCATTTCCACTAAGATCAGGAACAAGACAAGGTTGCCCACTCTCACCACTATTATTCAACATAGTTTTGGAAGTGTTAGCCACAGCAATCAGAGAAGACAAAGAAATAAAAGGAATCCAAATCGGAAAAGAAGAAGTAAAGCTGTCACTATTTGCAGATGACATGATACTATACATAGAGAATCCTAAAGATGCTACCAGAAAACTCCTAGAGCTAATCAATGAATTTGGTAAAGTAGCAGGATACAAAATTAATGCACAGAAATCTCTTGCATTTCTATACACTAATGACGAAAAATCTGAAAGTGAAATTAAGAAAACACTCCCATTTACCATTGCAACAAAAAGAATAAAATATCTAGGAATAAACCTACCTAAGGAGACAAAACACCTGTATGCAGAAAATTATAAGACACTGATGAAAGAAATTAAAGATGATACAAATAGATGGAGAGATATACCATGTTCCTGGATTGGAAGAATCAACATTGTGAAAATGACTCTACTACCCAAAGCAATCTACAGATTCAATGCAATCCCTATCAAACTACCACTGGCATTTTTCACAGAACTAGAACAAAAAATTTCACAATTTGTATGGAAACACAAAAGACCCCGAATAGCCAAAGCAATCTTGAGAACGAAAAATGGAGCTGGGGGAATCAGGCTCCCTGACTTCAGACTATATTACAAAGCTTCAGTAATCAAGACAGTTTGGTACTGGCACAAAAACAGAAATATAGATCAATGGAACAGGATAGAAAGCCCAGAGATAAACCCACACACATATGGGCACCTTATTTTTGATAAAGGAGGCAAGCATATACAGTGGAGAAAAGACAGCCTCTTCAATAAGTGGTGCTGGGAAAATTGGACAGGTACATGTAAAAGTATGAAAATAGAACACTCCCTGACACCATGCACAAAAATAAACTCAAAATGGATTAAAGACCTAAGTGTAAGGGCAGACACTATCAAACTCTTAGAGGAAAACATAGGCAGAACACTCTATGACATACATCACAGCAAGATTCTTTTTGACCCAGCTCCCAGAGAAATGGAAATAAGAACACAAATAAACAAATGGGACCTAATGAAACTTAAAAGCTTTTGCACAGCAAAGGAAACCATAAACAAGACCAAAAGACAACCATCAGAATGGGAGAAAATATTTGCAAATGAAGCAACTGACAAAGGATTAATCTCCAAGATTTACAAGCAGCTCATGCAGCTCAATAACAAAAAAACGAACAACCCAATCCAAAAATGGGCCGAAGACCTAAATAGACATTTCTCCAAAGAAGATATACAGATGGCCTACAGACACATGAAAGAATGCTCAACATCATTAATCATTAGAGAAATGCAAATCAAAACTACAATGAGATATCATCTCACACCGGTCAGAATGGCCATCATCAAAAAATCTAGAAACAATAAATGCTGGAGAGGGTGTGGAGGAAAGGGAACACTCTTGCACTGTTGGTGGGAATGTAAATTGATACAGCCACTATGGAGAACAGTATGGAGGTTCCTTAAAAAACTACAAATAGAACTACCATACGACCCAGCAATCCCACTACTGGGCATATACCCTGAGAAAACCATAGGTCAAAAAGAGTCATGTACCAAAATGTTCATTGCAGCTCTATTTACAATAGCCAGGACATGGAAGCAATCTAAATGTCCATCGACAGATGAATGGATAAAGAAGATGTGGCACATATATACAATGGAATATTACTCAGCCATAAAAAGAAATGAAATGGAGGTATTTGTAATGAGGTGGATGGAGTTAGAGTCTGTCATACAGAGTGAAGTAAGTCAGAAAGAGAAAAACAAATACAGTATGCTAACACATATATACGGAATCTAAGGGGAAAAAAAAAAAAAAAAGGCCATGAAGAACCTAGTGGCAAGACGGGAATAAAGACACAGACCTACTAGAGAATGGACTTGAGGATATGGGGAGGGGGTGGGGTGAGATGTGACAGGGTAAGAGAGTGTCATGGACATATATACACTACCAAATGTAAAATAGATAACTAGTGGGAAGCAGCCGCATAGCACAGGGAGATCAGCTCGGTGCTTTGTGACCATCTAGAGGGATGGGATGGGGAGGGTGGGAGGGAGGGAGATGCAAGAGGGAAGAGAAATGGGAACATATTGTATATGTATAACTGATTCACTTTGTTATAAAGCAGAAGCTAACACACCATTGTAAGGCAATTATACTTCAATAAAGATGTTAAAAAAAAAAAAAAAAAAAAAAAAAAAGAAGATGTGGCACATATATACAATGGAATACTACTCAGCCATGAAAAGGAACAAAACTGAGTTATTTGTAGTGAGGTGGATGGAGTTAGAGTGTGTCATACAGAGTGAAGTAAGTCAAAAAGAGAAAAACCAATACCATATACTAACACATATACATGGAATCTAAAAAAAAGAAAGAAAGAGAAATAAAATGGTCAGAAGAACCTAGGGGCAAGAGGGGAATAAAGATGCAGACCTACTAGAGAATGGACTTGAGGATACGGGGAGGGGGAAGGGTAAGCTGGGACAAAGTGAGAGAGTGGCATGGACATATATACACTACCAAACGTAAAATAGATAGCTAATGGGAAGCAGCCGCATAGCACAGGGAGATCAGCTTGGTGCTTTGTGACCACCTAGAGGGGTGGGAGGGAGGGAGATGCAAGAGGGAAGAGATACGGGGACATATGTATATGAATAACTGACTCACTTTGTTATAAAGCAGAAACTAACACACCATTGTAAAGCAATTACACTCCAATAAAGATGTTAAAAAAAATTAAAAATAAAAAAAATTAAAATAGTCAATTAAATGAGAACATAGTAGAAAGGACCTTCTCTCTCCTCCCAGATCCTTACCAGTCCCTGAGAACTTCTTTCAGTCAGTTCATGTGCTTTTAGCAATCTAATTTTGATCTTAAAATGAGGTTTTATATGGAACAAAATGCTGTGTTTTTTTCTTAGATCAGTTTTATCTCTAAAGCACAGCACCACACATGGTTCCTAGTAGATTGTCATGTAAATGTGTGATGAGATTTAACAAATGTCTGAAAAGTAATCCTATTTCTGCAATTGCTTTTTTTTTTTTCAAAAATAAACACTTGAAGGATAATGCAGAAACTAGTAAAAACGATAACCTACAGGAAGCAGGGAAACTCAGCGTAAAAGGCATCATGACCTAAAATAAAACTGTTAGGCTATTTGAAAAATTAGCCAACATTTATCATTTTATTCTTGTGGAAAAATGACACCCAACTGAAACAAGTTAACAAAATATAAAAACTTATTTTTATTTATGAATAACTGACTAGCTATGATTTACTTTTTCACTCAAAATATATTAAGGTATACAAACATGCCATGCACAAATCTTAAGAAAATGAGTTGAAAATTTTTAAGACCTTTTCTGAGGTATAAATTATAAAACATAAAATTGACTAATTTTAATTGTGCAGTTTGAGGAGTTTTAGTAAATTTATATTGTTTTCTCACCATCATCCCAACCCAGTTTTAAAACACTTCCATTACTACAAAATATTACCTTGCATCAATTTTCAGTCAGTCCTACAGACAGCCTCTGGAAAACACTGATTTTTGTTTCTATAATTTTCCCTTATAAATAAATTTAATACAAATTAAATCATACAATATGTAGGCTTTTTTATCTGGCTTCTTTCACTTAACATAATGTTTTTTAGTCCATCCATGGTGTTGCATAATGCAGTAGCTAATTTCGTTTTATTAATGATTAGTATTCTGTTGTATAATGTAATGGTTTGTTTAACCATTCACCAATTGATGAACATTTGGCTTCTAGTTTGGGGCTATTATGAATATTACTGTATGAGTGTTCATGTACTGGTCTTTGTATGGACATTTGTTTCTATTTTGTTAGGTAGATGCTTAGGAGTGGAAATGCTGGGCCATGTGGTAAGTAAATGCCTAACTTTTTAAGAAACTGTTACACTGTTTTCCTAAGTGGTTTCCTTGTTTTTATATTCTCACCAAAGATGTGTGAGGGTTCCAGTTTTTCCATATCTTCACCAACTCTTCACATTGTCAATCTGGTTGTTTATTACCATTCCATTAAGTGGTAAGTGAAATCTAATGTGGATGAGAACTTCTAGTTGTTTAATAACTAAGAAAGTTGAGCATATTTTATGTTTGTTTTTCATATATCATCTTTAATGAAGTGACTTCAAAAGTTTGGTCCATTTTTAACATTTTGGCTTCTAATCATTAATTTGTAAAAATTCCTTAGGTATTATGAATAAAGGTATTTTTTAGATATATGATTTGCAAATATTTTTCCAGTAACTTGCTTGCCTTTTCATATTCTTTATGTATTTTAAAATGCAAATGTTTTTAATTTTATGAAGTCCAGTTTTTCATTTTTATAATTTATTGATTGTGCTTTTGGTGACATTTCTAAAAAAAAGAAACTTACTCTTCCCAAGATCACAAAGAGTTTCTTCTATGACATTTTCAAGAAATTTTGTAATTCTAGCTCTTACATTTAGGTCTATAATCCATTTCAAGTTAATTTTTCTGCAAAGTGAGGACATAAAATTATTCCAGCACCATACGTTGAAAACACTATCCTTTCCCCACTGAATTACCTTGGCAACTTTGTCAAAATTAAATTGAGGGGCTTCCCTGGTGGCGCAGTGGTTGAGAATCTGCCTGCCAATGCAGGGGACACGGGTTTGAGCCCTGGTCTGGGAAGATCCCACATGCCGCGGAGCAGCTGGGCCCGTGAGCCACAATTACTGAGCCTGCGCGTCTGGAGCCTGTGCTCTGCAACGAGAGGCCGCGATAGTGAGAGGCCCGTGCACCGCGATGAAGAGTGGCCCCCGCTTGCCACAACTGGAGAAAGCCCTCGCACAGAAACGAAGACCCAACACAGCCATTAATTAATTAATTAATTAATTAATTAATTTTTAAAAATTAAATTGACCATAAATGTCCAGGTTTATTTCTAGATTGTCCATTTAATTTTTCATTGACCTATATGTCTATCATTATGCCAGTATCTCAATGTCTTGATTATGTAGCTTTATAATATTTTTTAAAATCAGTTGTGTAAGTCCTCTAAATTTGTTCTCCTGTTTTCAAAACTGTTTAATTCTAGGTCCTGTGCATTTTCATGTAAATCAATTTCTACAACAAAATGCCTGGGATTTTGACAAGATTTGTATTTAATCTGCAAGTTAACTTGTTGATAATCATCATCTGAAACATATTGAGTCTTCTAATTCAATAACGTGGCATATATCTTCACTTATTTAGGTCTTCTTTAATTTCCTTCAATAACACTTTGCAATTTTTATTCTGCAGAACATACACTTCTCAAAATATACTCATAAATATTTTCTTCTTTATAAAACTGTGGATGGAATTTTCTTTGTTTCATGTTTTAGATTGTCAGATATTGCTAGTAAAAAAAAAATTTTATTTTTGTATACTGACCTTGAATTCTGCAACTTTTCTGAATTAACTTATTATATCTTACTGAGTGTTTTGTACATTCTTTAGAATTTTCTACATACAATGTCATGTCATCTAAAAATAAAGACCGTTTTACTTTCTGCTTTCTAATCTTTATGTATTTAATTTGTTTCTTGTTTTATTGCATTCGCTACAACTCCCTAACAATGTTGAGTAGAAGTGATGACTGTAGCTATCCTTACATTGTTTCCAATCATACGGTGAAATTATTCATTCTTTCACCCTTTATACTAGGTGTAACTTTCTCATAAATGCTCATTATTAATTTGAGGATATTCTCTTCTATCCCACTTTGTTGATAGTTTTTACCATGAATAAGTGTTAGATATAATCAATTTTTTTTCTGCATCAACTGAGAGAAATTTATATGATTGTCATTTGTTCTATTAAGACTATAATAGTTGATTTTTGGATGATAAACTAATCTTGAATTCCTGGGATAAACCCCACTTGGTCAAGTTGTATAATCTTTTTTATGTGTTGTGAAATTCAGTTTACCAGCTCGTCGTTAAGAATTTTGCTGTCTATGTACCCAAAGGATATTTGCCTGTAATTCTATTTTCTTGAAATCTTGATATCTTTGTCAAGTTTTGGTGTCAGGGTAATAATTGTCTCAAAATGTAAGTTGAGAAGTGTTCCTTCTCCTTCATTTTCTGAAATAGCTTGTGAAGCATTAATATGTATTCTTCTGTAGATGTTTGATAGAATTTATCCATATGTACATAAAGGTTTTCTTTGTGGAAAGAGTATTACTTAATAATTCTATTTTTTGACTTGACTTAGATCTCCAGATTTTTTTTTTCCTTGGAGTTACTTTTGGTAGTTTGAGTCTTTCACAAATTTATCCATTTCACCTACATTTTCACAATTGTTGGAATAATATTCTTATAGTGCTTTTTTTAATTTCTGAAGAGTTTATACTGAGTTCTCTTTTTTATTCCCAAATATGGTAGTTTGATTTTCTCTCTTTATTTTTCAATCAGTCTAATTAAATATTTATCTTTTTTCTTCCTTTAAAAAATTTTTTTGATTATTGATTTTCTCCATTTATCTACTTTCATTTCCATTAATATCTACTGTGACATTTATGGATAATTTACCTCTAATTGCTTTGGATTTGATTTGTTTTCTTTTACTTTCTCAAGGTGGAAGCTTATAATCATGTTGTATATTGTTTCTTTTCTAATATATATGTTTAAAGCAGTCCATCCCTGTCTAAGCACTGCTTTAGCTGCATTCGATCAATTTTGTTATTTTGTTTTCATTTTCATTCATATCAATATTTTTTCTAATATCCCTCATGAGATCTCTTTTGATCAATGAGTTTGGAAATTACAATTTAATTTTCAAACTTTTAAGGTTTTCCAAACATTCTTTTGTTGTGGATTCCTAACTGAATTCTGTTGTGGCCAGAGAACATACTTTGTATGATTTCTATCACTTTTAAAAATATTGAAAGTTGTGTCATTCCCTAGATGGTCTATTTTTGAGAGTGCCCTGTGTTATGAATATATATATATATGGAGAGAAAGAGAGAGTCAAGTATCTGACTCTGAAAATGCAGTGTCATAATCCTGGCATTAAATGATCTTATTTTTAAGATATAAAAGAAGAATTTTATAAACATACACACACATACACGCACACACAGAGTCTTTTATATTTACCAACATAGCTATCATTGACAGTGCTCTTCAGTGCTTCCTTAAGGAAATGACTACCACTTATGTGAAAAAAATTGCATTTTTCTTATTGCTTTCAACATTTCCTCTTTTTCTTTATCTTTCAGCAGCTTGACTATAATGCTTCCAGGTGTGGATTTCTGTGTTTATCATACTTGGTGATTATTGAGTTTTTGGCCCTTCAGATTATTGTTTCCTCATCTAATTTGGGAACTTTTAAGGAATTATTTCTTCAAATAATGTTTCTTCCCCTTTCTTTTTCCTCTTTCCCACTGGCACTTCCATTATATGTTACGTTAGGGATATTTGATGTTGTCTCACTTGTTTCAGCGTCTCTTTTTATTTTTCTTCAATTGTTTCTCACTTTGTTCTTCAGATTTAAAATTTTTATATTTATCTTCAAATTTCTGAATATTTCTCCTGCAACTTCAGATCTGCCATTGCATCCATCTGATGAATTGTTCATTTCAGTCACTGCACTTTTCAAATATGCAATTTTTATGTTCATTTTAAAACTTTAATTATATTTCTCTTTGTATAGATTTCCTATTTGTTGATTCATTGCCATTATATCTCCTTTATTTTTTGAACACAGTTTTCTTTAATTCTTTGAAAATATTTATAATAGCTGCTTTGAATTTTTTTTTCCTGTTAAATTTTACACCTGGGCCTATGTAGAGTCAGTTTTTATTGATTCAGTACTCTTTTGAGTATTGGTCATACTTTCAAGTTTCTTTGAATGTCTCATAATTTTCAGTTGAAAACTTAACATTTTAGAGAACATATCATATCAACTCTGAAATATGTTTTATATTTCTGTGAGTTGTTGTTTTTGTATTTTTTAAGTTAACTCCCTTAATCTTATTGTAGAATCTGTCTCCCCCATGATGAGCAGCCTGTGATTCTCTACTTATTTTCCTTATTATTATTATTCTCATAATGTTTATGCTTAGTTTTCTAGTAATCTCCCCTGTGTCTTTATAGTTTAGTGGTTATCTAATTATTTGGACAAAGGATGTGCTCTAAATCCTTGTTCCCATAAGGTGTGTACCCTCTTCAATTTGATTAGTGAGTGGTTTGGGAAACATTTAAAATTGCAGCTAGTTCTCAAGTCTCCATCATCATTTATATTTCTCAAAGCCCTCTCAGGTTTCCCTGACAAATGTGCAAACTTTTCCATCTGCCAGTGATATGCAAAGAGCTTATCTCAGACATTCTATGGCTCTCATTTCTAGGATCTCTCAATTAAATTTCTGGCTGGTTTATTGCTCACACAATCAGGATGATGACCCTGGACTAACAAAGATGGGAGCTTTTTTTTTTCCATTTGTTCCCATCTAATTTCCCACTTTAGCTGCCAAAACCATAGGTTTTCACTGACAACTCTAGACTAAATCAGCTCCCTATAGCCTCAGAGCTGTTGGTTTTCAACGTCAACTGTTAAAACAACAGTTTTTGCTAACCCTATTGGGGTGTGAAGTAAAGAGGGAAGTAACCTAGGCAAAAAAGCCATAGATAGCTCTGTCTTCTAACTTACAGCTCTTGAGTTAATTACAAGAGTAAATTCTTACTAACCTTTTGTCCGCTTTTGGTTGGTATCCAGTACCCTGAAATGCTGTTTTTGACCATTTTTTTCTAATATTATACTTATTTGGGGGGTGGGAGAGGTGGGAGAATTTGACAACATCTTCATGCTGCCATAACCAAAAGTCCACTGTAATTTAAATAAGAGTATTTACTCCTAGTTTCTTAAAATAATTAATCTGAAATCCCTTTATTGGATGGGATTCATTCACTTCTTTCCATTCATAGTTGATCTGGTAAATTCAGTCAGTCAAGAGAATTATCTGAGAATTTTTGTAAAGGAGTTGGATGAAATTGTGATGAAACAAATATTTTCTTTCCTGTCTTCAAGTTATATTTTTACTCAAATATAAGACTATACATAAACAGGCCTTTAAGCATATAAATTAGTATACTACAAACTCTAAAATAAAAAATAAATAAATCCATAAAACTGCAGCAAATAATATGTGGATTGATTCTCAGGCAAAATTTCAAGATTCTTTCAGAGGCAAATAATGTAGCTGGAAAGCAGAGAATAATTTTAAGATTATTCCAACAGTTTAGGTAGGTTATAAATCATAAAACTAAATAATGTGTTCTATTGCATTATAAGCATCCATTAATAAGAGTCTGGGTAGTAGTTTGTTTTTTTTCCTTAATTTTCATCTTTGATTATCTCTTATATAGGGAATGCCAAAAATAGGGACCCTGAGAAATCCATGTATATGTATAATGGTGAATTTCTCTTGAAAGTTACCAGATCAGCCAAAGTGAACACAGATATTGGGCTATTCTGTTGTAGCACTGAGTAAGGAATTATTTAAGTATTTACATTCTTTTTTAAAATCACATTAACTACACAAGTTTGGGAATAGTTACCTTACATGGGTAGTAGATTATAATACTATCATTGTGTATCTTTGGTTTACATATGTGGATTACTAAAAAAAAAAAAAAAAAAAAAAAAAAAGAATTATCTTCCAAATATATTTTTGTGTGTGTGCGTTTGTGCATGTTATGTAAAAATCACTGGATCCCTGTTTCTTTATCTGCAACATGGTTTAAATAAAGTGTTTTTCTTGATGTCAGTTACAGTGTGAATACTCAGTAAATTGTCATTTTTAGTGATGATGGTACTAGTAGTAATAGCAGTAATGAGGTAGGGGTGGTACCAATAAAAAGGTCATGAACACTGACTCAGAATATAGAGTCAAAGTATGTAGTGCTTTAGCAATAACACAAATCTAAACATAAATAATTGCTAAAAGAATGGAGAGCTGCAGTTCTTAGAGAGTTGTACTCTCTATGTGATGGCAGCCACAGGGAAATTACACTGGGGTACTGAAGAGGCTTGCACTTGTTTGATATACCTCAAAATGTGACATAAGTAGAACTATCTCTATTTCAGATGACACAGGAAACAACCTTTTTGCATAGCCCTTTAGTTTTGAACATATTGGCTGAAAACTCAGAAAAGTTAAAATTTAAGATCTTCATTCTGCAACTAAATGATTGAGCTTAGAGTCCAACATCCACAATAAGAAATCATAGAAGGTTTCCATTGCAATCTTCCTTTAAATCTCAAAATAGAAAGGTGGCTATGTACAATGCAGAGAATATGTTCTAGGACACCACACACCACAGCCTACTGAGTAGTTTTAAGGATACAACAAAGCATTTTATTACATACTCACAAAGGACTGTGGCTATTTGCACTCAAAAACAGACCACAACCCTATGTGAAAAACAGATTCCGTTATTTATGCTATATATATATATCTAAGTCTTAAATAAGAACAATAATTACAAAAGCCCATAAAAGAGATTCATTTCAAGCAATTTTGTTAAACACATATTTATTGGATGAATGAGCTCCTCTAAGGCAAACTCACTGTGTTAAGGACATGTCATGAATTTTTTAACTACTTAGTAATGCATTTGCTTCAGGGTTGGCTCAGTTTAATAAATCATATATAGCTGCAATAAATTTTGCCACATATTCATACAGAAAAAGATATTCTAGTTTCTTAAGTACTGCTTTCCTTACTATTAATAAGCAGCTTAATATAACCAAGGGAAAAAAGAACAAGAAAAATAAATTCACATATAATGAAAATATCCAAGGAAATGCATTCAGAGGGACCTCTAAGCCAGGACTTCTAAGATCAGGTTCATAAAGGAGTCTTGAAATTATATGCAATTGTTTGCGTGATGAACATCTCTGTGAGGGAAGTATCCATAAATTTCATCACTTTATCAAATTACAAAACAGTCATGAACATTTGCTCTATGTATTGCCAGATCAACTCTCGCACTAATAACCCAGCAATTTGCTGAGGTGACAAAGCCGAGATTGAACAGAGGTATGTGGATAGGAACAAGGACCATTGGTTAAGAAAACAAATAAACTTGTGAGGGAAATACAAACCTAACAAGCACTAACCCTGAAAATCATATCTCAAAGGAGGAAGACCAGTTATTTGAATAATCAAAAAGTTCTGGCCAAAAGCACAGGAAAAATACTCTGGACAGCACTGGTCAGAAACTAGAGGAAGCTGAACTTGAGTAACACATCACCTCCCTTTCTCACCAATGAATCATGCAGTGCTTCAACTCATAGTTAGTAAGAGTACTTGTATACAATGTATTGTTTTCATGATCATGTTTGGATGCTCACTTCCAAACCCATATTTTGTAATTTATATATATTTAACCCAATTATAATAATTTGAACTGAATGTCAGAAGAGTTGAAATTTAACTCAAGTTGCTTATAATTATATGCCTCTGGAATAATCACAATTTATTATCAGTGAATGTGCTCGAGTTCAAATGAAACAGAAGTAAAGATAATATTTACTTTTATCTTACTTAGAGAATAAGATAAAAGTAAATGTAAAATTGCCTATGTTTCTAATTTATTTTTTCATAATGAGCTTATTGAAAAAAATTACTGTCCTTAACCTAGTCAAAATTGTTTCAAGGTTACATAACCCACCAAGGACATGCATTCACACATGACCAACTCATATTTTTATTTTACTTCTTGATTTCATAGATTGATCAGGTTCTGTTGAAATAATCCTATTGGCATTCCTAACTATGATCTAAGCAGAAGTAATCAAGTCACTGAGACAAGAGTAAATTTCATCTAAAATTACCTAAGTATTTCTGTCAAATAGTCATATCATTTTTTCTTGAATAAACACATATTTTAAAACTAGAAACTATCAATCCACTTAAAAGAAGATGGGATAATACTTCTATCAATAATGTTAATCTCATATGTTTTTACTGTTTATTCAATATGATGGAGGTACTTTTCCTCAAGTAAACTGACGAGAGTTTTCTCACATTGCAAATGCACTTTAGTGTCTGGGCAGTTTCCTAAGTTCATTTTTCCTTTAATGATAAATGAGGACAATGGCTAGATTGTGCAATGAGGAAGAAAAAAAACTAATATGGCTCTGACTTCTATGCCTGATTGACTGCAACAGCCAAAGCTAATGACTGCGGAAGCAGCAAACATTTATTGCTTTTTAAATATTAGGACATATGTTGGGACAGTAAAAAGACTAACACAGTGGGAGCTGTTGACATTGCACACTATTTCTCTCTCTTTAGGTGAATGACTATACAAAAATAAAGAATAAACAATAAATAAACAATGATTTCCAAGAGCCCTTTATGCATATTGATGCTTTGTATATTATTCCAAGTTGAAGGAGCTAGAATTTCCATTTTAAGAAATCACATGGGGAACTGGCTTGAGTTACTGGATACTTGGTTCAGGTATCAACTTATTCCCAAACATTATTCCACAAGTGTTCTGAAAACAAACATTGGTAATTCATGGAGGTCAATATGAATCTTTCACCAAACATAGTTCAAATGGGTCCATGACTTTTAAGATTATCACAAAAATCCACAGATGCCTATATAACCTTGGTTAAAAAGAAATAGTTGTCTATCGGGGAGGGTCATTTTCTTGAAAGGACACACAAAGAAAAGTGAGACATGATGAGTACATCTAGATAGCCATTCATCCATGTCAATAAAATCAAGCTTGACAATCTATGAGGTAATAGATGTGCATTGAGGTACACACTGTATTCCAGTGCACTGAGGTAACCCTCATGCCTAGAGTGCTATCCAAAGCATTCAACAGTTAGCCCGCTCAAGCATTGTAGATGATTAGAAAGTAATACGGTGAATGAAAGTGCTGGGAATTCACAAAGCCTATTAAGGTAACATTGAAAACAAACAGATTCAAGTAGCTGTATACTTCACTAACTAGAAATTCAATCAAATAGGATTATCTGAGAATATGATATGGACACAACACTCTACTTGACATTATTAAGATATAAAGTGAATATAAAGTGTCATTTCCATCCTCATCAAGTAAAATCTAGTCAGGGAGACAATGGAAATATATGGAACAATGAGAATCCAATGTAAAGGAATGCACAATTAAGAGGAAAATTGTGTACCAGCCACCTATGAGTTCTATCTACGGCAAAGATTTTTACCGACAAAAGAATCTGTGAAGATTCTGAGCTGAGCTGAAAAGCCAGTACTAGGTAGGATCTAGAGAAATGGAAACTAAAGGTATAGACCTTTATTGGGTAAAGAATCTCATGTCAAAGATGGGCACACTTTAATTAGTAAAATAAAGCAATAGGTAGAAAACCCGAGGTATTTCTGAATTGGTAATGAGGTGTCACTGAAACCTTTGGTAGTTGTCATGGGCTGAATTATGTCCCCCCCATAATTCATGCATTGAGGTGTTAACCCCCAGTATTTCAGAATGTGACTATATTTGGGGATAGGGTCTTTAAAGAGGTAGTTAAAATGAGGCTGTTAGAGTAAGATTTAACCTAGTCTGACTGGTGTTTTTACAAGAAGGGGAAATGTGGACACACAAGAATAGACCCTAGGGAGCATATGCATAGAGGGACAACCCCACAACGAGACAGGAAGAGGGAAGAGGGCAGCCGTCTATAAGCCTAGGAGAGAGGCCTCAAGGAACCAAGTCAGCTAGCACTCTGATCTTACACTTTCAGCCTCCAGAACTATGAGAAAATAAATTTCTCTTGTTTAAGCCACCCAGTTTGTAGTATTTGATTATGGCAGCCCTAGCAAATTAATTCAGAGGTGAAGAGTCTATTCCATGAAGTTTTGAAAACATGAGAGCACTTCTTTCTACACAAATAGAAGGCAAGCAATTGGATCAAAGGGTGAAATTATTTTTCCCTGGACAAAAGAATCATTCTTGATCTTCAACTCTCTTGAGACACTCTCATCTTTGGATAACACTGAGATCATTACTCTTAGCAGGGAATTCTAACACCGTTATTATGTACGGACCCACAGTCAAGTTAAATATATTAGGTTGAGATACGCTGGGAAGTTGACTGCCCTAAAGATGGCAGGTCTGGAGGCGGGTCCAGGGTGCGGGTTGAGAGACGCGGGCGCCCCTAGCGGCCGCGAGCAGAGACTGCGGCCAGGCGGGCGGTGCAGGAACCCGGGACGAGGAGCCGGGAGGGCAGGTAGCTGCCGCGGGCGGCGCGGGGCTCCCAGGGCCGACCATGCTGCGGGGGCCGCTCCTGGCAACACAGGAGGGCAAGAAGGTGAGCGTGCGGAGCGTGTCCTCCCGGAGGGTGGGCTGGACCCCAGACCGAGGTAGGCGGAAGGCGGAGGGGCTGGGGCTGTGAGGTGAAGGGAACGTGGGAGGGTCCCTTGGCACCGCCCGCTGGTCTGCAGGTGCGGGGCGGGCGGAGGCCCGGAGGCGCACATGGTTGAAGGTGAGCATGGCGGGCAGGCGGTGCAGGGTCAGGCCCGGGACAGGCTCTCGAGAGGCAGTCTCCGCGGATGGAAGAGGAGGCGAGCTCCTGGATGATGGGGTTAGGTGGTTCTTTGCCTGCCGGGCGCCAGGGAAGGAAGGAGCCAGGCCTTTTCGCCCCTTGGTCGGTGACTGTCCCCCAAACCCAGGCTCTCCACGTGGCCTTCCCCGTGGGTCAGCGACCAGGGGCCGCAGAGGAGCTGGCCCCCGTTATGGGCCAGAAGGTTTTCCCGGGTGAGGCTCTTAGAGAAAATGGGGTGTAAGGTTAATGTAGAAATATTTGGTGCTTAGTCAACTTCAATTTGGGGTATTAAGTAAAAGCAAAAACGGTGCTTCAAGGTACAGCCCACTTCACCGTGCTGCCTGCTCCGGTAGAGTTTTGCTGCACCTAATACAGCAGAGAGGCTGGACCCTGCCAGAACAGTAGCATCTGGAGAATGCCTCCCGTTTGTTCACAGACAGGAAGCTGACTCACCACAGGCAGACCAGGAGGCTTCTGACCGGCAGGTGAAACTGAAAGACGAGACCACCACTGTGGCTGGGGACATCCCGGCATTGCGCATGCTCAACAAGGGCAATTTTGACCGCTCTTCCATCTTCCGGGGGTGGTGGTAGAGAGCTCGGTCACCGTGTCTGAAGTGAGGCCCCTGACCCTTGCCCAGGGGACCCTGGAAGGGGAAGGGGCGGAACAGACCGCCCAGGCCACACCTCTGGCACAACCCATCAGACCTGCCCAACCCTTACTCCATTTAAGGTCCCAATCTGCTCTGCTGGGAGACTAGTCAAGGGTACTTGTTTCTTGCTTTTACTCCCCTATGCTGCACCAGGAGCGCCGATAAAGGTCCTACTGTATAGCATAGAGAACTATATTCAATATCCTATGATAAACCATAAAAAAGAATATTAGAAAAAAGAATATATATATATATATATCTGAATCACTTTGCTGTATAGCAGTAATTAACACAACATTGTAAATCAACTATACTTCAGTTTTAAAAAAATCCTTGTCTGGAATTCTCTTCTGGCTGCTTATCAATTTCATCGGTTAAAGAGTCCAAGAGCCTGGGTTGGTAACAAGGGTTAACCTTCAAAAACCCCTTTGATTAGACCCATATTTTATAACAGTCTTGTAATTCAGGAAAAGTGATTTCACCTGATATGAACGATTTTGACAGTTGTTTTAAATCTTTAACTTGCTCTCATAGTAGAAAATTGTATCATGCTAGAATAAATGCTTCACAAATAAATTATTCAACCATTTCATTAGTTTTATGGAGAAGTAACATTTAATGGGGCTTTTTTTTTCTTTCATGAGTATGAATTACTCACAGCAGCCTATAATAAAGTGTTATTTTTTTATTTATTAAAAAATAATTTTAACATCTTCCACATTCCCAAGAGAGTATCTTCAAGAGCAGTGGGGTGGGTTTCATCAGTCCTTCCACTTACATTTCAAGAGCTCTGTGATTCTGAGGCAAGGACTGTATCCTTACTTGAAATGTCTGCAATCCATTTTTTGTCCTCTAGCTTCAGAAGTTCTGAGATATGAAGACTCTAATCATTTTAAATTCCAATTTTTAAAAATGGGAATTTGATCATGTCGCTTTTCACTTAAAACACTTTGTTGTCTCCTCATGGCTTTTAGAATCAATTCCGAATTTCTTTACACGTTTGATGAAATTCTGAGTGAGTCAATCTCTGTATAATGGTCCAACCTCATCCCACTTCCCTCTGTCAGTCCCAAACCCTTACATCTAATAAACTTTATGTCTATATACCATTAACTACAAACTTCTTTCAGGTTCTAGAATACACCATATACTCTCATCTATGGCCCTACACATGGTATATGCTACTTCACTGGCTTAAGTGCCATACTACTGATATATCATCTTCACTTAGTTGGCCTGGACAATTCCAATTCATGCTTCACAGCTTGGATTTTGCTGTCTTCAAAAACGATGCCAGGCAGATCAGGTCTGGGAGGTTGATCTGCCTCTAAATTAAGCTCTTTAACCAAGCCAGACCAAAGAAAGGCCTGCCTCCCATGACCTGAAAAAAATAACAAGTTTCAAAGCTCTGTCTCTCTCTTTTACTGAAGATGCACAAAGGCCCAGAAACTGAATTGACCATTAATGAATTCAATGTGATCCTTTTTCCACATGCCCCAATTTACCCTGTGATGGGCCTTCTAGCAGCAACTGGAATTCAAGGGTTATAAATGTTGATTTCATTATACCAAAAATCTCATTTAATGGTGATTACGAATATAAAGAATGAACCTCTATAAAACAATGTATCTGTATGGAAATGTTAGGATTCATTATAGTTTAAATCATGACCACTAAAATTAAAAACAAATGATATTAAATGTAGTCTGATCTGTAACTGTCTTGCTCATCTAATAGACTGTCCTGAAAATAATATCCCATATGATTAAAATCACTAGGTATAGCATTTTTTCACCCATACCCTGAAGTAAATTATATATATATTATACATATGATATATAGAATATTCTGACGTTATGAGGGCAATTATGTATTTTTTCACTGAAAGCACACAGCTTTATATGTGAAGTATAAAAATTGAAAATGGGAAACTAAAAATAACAAAACACAGCTCAACAATTTATATATATATTTCTTTAAGGCTAACACTTTTTTCACCTTTTTACTAACATGATATCAAAGTGACCACCTCTCCTTAAAAGAAACCAGTTACTGACAATAAAACCGAGCACAGCTTATAAAACAAAAGGTCACTGAAGATTAGAGACTCAGTATGTTTCAGTGTTTCTACAGCTTGCCAGTAAGTCTAGGCTTGAGGGGAAAGAAAACAAAAATAATCCAAAATGGCATTAAACTGTGAGGCTTTGAGTTTATTTCCCATTTGACAACAAAAGAATAAATAAATTGGAGGGGGCATTTTTTATATCAGCAAGTAGAGAATATGGATTTTCACAGAACCGTGGAAATTTATGTCTAGAAGTGACCTTAATGACCTCCAGGACCCACTCTCTATTATACAGATGAGAAGATGGACACACAAATAGCTGAGTGGTCCTGGGTCACATAGGGAGAACGTACTGGAAGAACTCAGAGTCCCCAGTGTTCTAGGTCAATACCATTTCTGTTGTGACACTTAAGTTTCTCCTAAGAGATAATTTTATTATCTAGCTCTTTAATTCACTAAGATCCATTTACATTAAAGAAGAGAAATGAAGTAGTGAACTGGTATAACTGTGAAGACATTTTGATTTCCTCATATATCACCTCCACAATTCACCTTGTACTTTTCTCCCATTCATTTGGAGGAGAAAAAAATTTTTTTAGTATTTTCCTTTTGGCCTCAGTTTAATAAAATAAATGTTGGACTGATTATTTCGAGATATAGATTTAGAATTATGATAAAGGATTATTTACTATTTATATGTGCTGAAATCACATTGTTTTACACATATTTCATTGCATCATCATAGTTTATGTATTGGTATCCCAGATGTATAGATCTGGAGACTAGTTTAGAGAGGTTAGTTGATAAAGCTCCTAAAGTTATTAAGATGAAGATTCAAGTCTCAAACGTAGATCTATCCGACATCAAAACTTAGCCATTTCATATACCATTTCAAAAATACCTTATTTCTGGATGCCAGTATTCACCCTGAATGTTCTCACAGCACCTTGAATGCACCCTATTTTAGCTGTCATGAAGCAGAATTATTTCAGAATGTAATCACTCTCCATGATCAATATGATCATGTAAGGATGTTACACTGGTCACCTGATCTATATCCAATGGCAAGACCTTTATATTTGTTGGATTCATAACAAACTTTGATATAAGCATGGAGAGGTCCTTGTAGATAATCATTATTCCACGATTGTATATTCATGCTTTGAAAGACTCTGGATTAGTAAAATATTTCCAAATACTGCATGCTAATCAAAAATAATAGTGGTATAAGTCACATGTTAAGTAAATGTTGACTTCTACTCTGAGTTCCAAAAGAATCTAATATCCTCATGTGGTTCCTAAAACTCACATAACCAGCCCTCCTGAGAAGCACTCCCTTTTCCATAGCCTTCTCTGCTTTTCCTTCTAACAACACAAGGGTTTTTGTCTAATGTCCTCATGAAATCAATACTGGGATTTCAAGCAATGATAGGAAGCGTAATATTTTATGTGTGGGTTATATGTGAGAAGAAAGGCAACTAGTATAAGATGACATTAACTATGAAGATAGGAGAAAAACTCTGGGATGCAGTCAGTAATCCTGGGACTCAGCTCTGGACTTCAGACACATGATCTAATCTCTCCTAATTCAAATTTCTTTACTAAAAGGAGGCACTTAGATTCCAGTTTTTACTGAGGTCTAGATAATTTTGGCATTCAGTTTAATATGTTTCTATACACATGATACACTGTGTGAAATTTTAGCATGTGGATTATATAAAGTCTTCAGAAGGAAAAGGTGTTAATCTCATTAAATACAACCATCAAAACTCTTTTTTTTTTTTTTTTTTACTGGCAGGGGTGGGGTGGAGACAGTTCATTTCTCTCTCAACATTAAATCTGAGTGTTAAAGGGAACAATTGGTGTGCTGAAGCAAAGACAGAAAAAAGATCATTTGAGAAATGTCCAGTACCTCTACTTACATCAAGCAGAGCGTAAAGACAAAGCAGTGACAAAAAGAGCAAGATCATCTGATAGTCAATCCCTATTGCAGAGAAATTTAGTGAAAGGCTGTTGTGCCATGAAGATGCAGCAGTAGAACATGCAACTTATCATCAACAGAAATGTCATCTCCCCTTTGGCAGAAAGTACCAGGTGGTTAACATATAATAATTACGGACTAAAAATAGCCTTTGTGGGAATTGTCCCCGCTTAGCTTTATTTCCTTGGATGAATATACTTCAGCATGGTGTTTGTGTGTAGTCAACAAGCATCCATGGGGACATAAACACAACCTCTTAAAAGTTGCATTTGTCCTAGTTTCAACTCAAGTTCTGTTCTCTTCATTCAACTTATATGACATATAGTACTTCAGTACCTATAAGTTTCCAGTCACTGAAATAAGAACTAGAAAGGCAAAAATATATAACAAAATGAGAGACTGGGTTTAGAAAATAATCTTGCTGAATGTAGAAGGACTTTATCCATTACTAACAAAGGAATTCTCAAGTTCTCCCTAATGCCCTCAAGATTCTGCCCATGGGGAATAAGGTATAAATTAGCTTTGATGTGATAAGAACTTAGTTGCAGGATAGATTAGAGGTTGTTTTACAACAAACGGGTTGAGCTAAATAATGAAATACTAATTAGTTATAGAGAAGCCTTCTTGGGTAATTCTATAAATTTCCCATGTTTACCAAATAAGTATTCACACAGAGGCCCTAAGATAAATAATTATATATTGAATACTACTCGTTTCTGAATAATGTTCTCAGGAATTTCCCAAAATCCTCATGCATTATGTTGAGCTTCCCTGGAACGTGGTGAGGGCTGTTTTGTTAGCAGTGGGTGTTGTAATTCATGGGTACTTCCTAACCAGGACTCTTCTTACCCTCCTACCTCCTCAACATCCTTAGGGAGATAACCACACTTGCCTTCATATCATTAGGTTCAGTAAGGCTATTATTTAGTTTCTTTCGTCAGTTACTCATTCATGATAAACTCGTTGAATTCCAAGCTTCAAGCTCATGTGAGACAAAGTGGATAAAAAATTTAACAAGATAGAAATGATTCCTTCCCAGAGTGTTAAAGGCAAATAAAAATTAAAGTTATTACGCAAATGATTAATTATTAATCATAATTGTAAAAGAGCCAAGAAGTTATGTTCTTTGCCATAACTGAGATGTAGTAAACTTCATGTAGTTGAAATGCAGTAGAATGAGTGTATGTGTGTGCATGTGTGTGTGTGAGATATTATTGTAAGGGCACCTAACTGCAGGCGGGGGAATGTTGCAGCCGGGTGCATTTTGTTCATTGTGGCAACGTTTTGAAAACTGATTTCATTAAGTTGACAGGAGTGAAGGTATCACAGATTATATTTTTTAACCAAGATAACTGGGAGTGGCCTTCAATGCAGAAGGAACAAAGGAGAAAAGATGAGTTCAGATACCAGTCATACAATTTGGTCATGGAAAATTGAGGAAATTATATGTGGTTTTTCTCAAGAGACTAAAAACTTGTGTGTCTGATTACTTTTGCTGTGACCACAGGCTTACAAACATATTTTCCCAAGTTTAGCTTTCAAGGGTTAAAAAAGAAATAGGCTTTCAAGTTTCTATAATGCTATAATTATATATCATATATATGTATATAGCAATATATTTTATATAAATGTTATGTATAACATATATCATACATAACAATAATTATCCTATATGACAGCCATAGTCTATATCATATATATGGGTTTTTTGATTCACTGAATCGCAGGAGCCACATTCATTAAAAAAGCATTTATGGAATACGAAGCAAATTCCCATTAAATCATTTCCTCTCCGCAATATGATTCGAGCACTGAATATGAGCAAGAAGCTATTAAAAAGACCATTTATTCTATCCTCAGGAGGTGTATAGTCTGGGAGAGGAGAATACAGCATCATCGGGAATTTCAATACAGCATTTTAGATGCAGTGACAGTGTTTTACTCATGAGCCTGTTAGAAACGTAAGGAAAGAGGTAAGCAGAGCTAGTTGAATCATCCTGGAGGGCCGTGAAATATTTGTTCAAGTGGTTTTCAGAACACATCCTCTGTTCTCTGTCTCCACGGCTACAAATCTCCTCTGAACCACTTCCACCTCCTACTGACCTACCACATTTACCCCCTGCTAACCAGTACAAGGTCCACCCTTGCCCTGTGACAGTTCTCTGCAGCCAGAATGACCTCCTTCCACAGGAAATAATTTCTTGTTGTTCTCCTCTCCTACTTTAAAGCTCCCCATCATACTTAAGCATAAAATCCAAAATGCTATCCCATGGCACAAAAGCTTCTAAAATAACGTGGCACCTTTCCACCTTTTCTTTGATACTTATCTCAAAATACCTTCTTAGTTTATTCAAGACACTCCAGAAACAAATACCTTATTGCAGTCTTCAGGAAAAGAATCATTTTTTTTCCCACATCAGAAAGTTTACATCGTCAATCCTCTTTTCTAAAAACACAATTTCTTAGTATTTGCACATGCGTGGATGCTTTCTGTAATTTCACTGTCAGGTCAGTGTCATTCCCTCAGATAAATTTTCCCTGAGTGTGCATTAGTCCCATCTTCCAATCACATTCTACCACTTTTCTGTTTTCTTTCTGCATGATGGTTGTCAAGATCTTGTTCCTCCAATTGTTTATTGCCTGATTAGCATTCTTAATTATATAATGTAAGTGCTGTAAGACCTTGACTATCTCATCATATTTACTACTGGCAACTGAACCAGGGCTTGGCAAATACGTGTGACCTATAAAAACATAATAACCAAATGAAATGTGAGTATGACTGCTAAATTTACCAAATAAAAACACAGAACATCTAGTTAAATTTGAAATTCAGATAAACAAAAAATACTATTTTGGCACAAATATGCCTCAAGTATTGCATGAGATATACTAAAACATGGGGATCTTCACTGGAGCATGTTTCAAACAAATCAATTATAAAGAAAAAATGGCACTATGAATTGCTAATTTAGTTAGATGTGATAATGATGGTTTGCTTATGAAGACAATGTCTTTATTTTTCCAGATGCACATTGAGGTATTCACAGGTAAAATAGCATGATGTTTCTTATTTATCTTAAATTAAGAAAACCAATGATGGAGCTAACTAATAAGGCCACATGTTAGCGTTCTTTGAAGCTAGTAAGTGTGAGAGGAGGGGAAGAAACCTCCTGGGGGTTCTCTGGTCCCATTCCTTATGTCTCCCACTGCTAGAGTCAAGAGAGGGGCGGACAATGCTGAAAACCCTAGCTCACTGGATCTGCCTTCCGCTGCTGCAAAGAGCTCAGAGGTGAGCAGGCAAAGGCGTGGAATGCATGTAAAACCTACAGACCCCAGAACTGCTGAAGTTCTGGTATACTCTTCTGTCTACTTTTTTGTATGTTTGAAATTTTTAATAATAAAAGAAAATAAAGATATATATGTAGATATGTAAAGTGTATATATATACTCCACAGTTGAATTTAAAACTTTTTAAGGGGCTATACTGTGCCCTTCACGTTTTAGTATTTTCCCATAGATTTTTTTTTTGAGAACTTAACATGTAATCAATAAATATTTATTGATTGGTAAAAACATATTAAAAAGGAATTTATCCTGTAACACAGAATTTTCTCCTTTTACTTGGAGCAGAAGAAACAAAGAAGTCTGCTTATCATGTTCATTTGATCCTTTTAATTAATAATATTTCAATGATCCTTGCCTCCTTTATAAAGTTTGCCTAATACAATTTACTTCCTAGGAGATTTTAAGTAATGAATATAAGGTATATACATTTGTCTAACCACTAATTATTCTATAGTATGACAAACATTTAAAAATAAATTAAAAAAACAAATTTAATAAATCCTAATATTCAATCCTGCCTGTATGGTAGACCTTAATTCTTCCAGATGGCAAATTAGTCAGACACTCACATAATATCCATAATAATTAACTAGTTTAGTAGGACAACCCAATGATATGTGAAATCTTATTCCTGTTCCTCCACATGAGAACACAGATGTGTAGAGAGATTATAGTTTATTATTATCATTGTTTACATACAGCGTGTTGCAGCTGAGCTTGGAGTCCAAACGAAGTTAATGTTATCAATCCATTTGCAATATTGTGCAGTGTTAGACAAATAGAATTGCAAGTCTTCTCTATAAAGATTATATGGAAGCTATGGAAACTGATTAGAATGCTAACTGATAGTAGAACGAGGGTGAAAGATCTGAACATTATACCAGGGGAACTCCCTCCTGTAGAAAAATAACTGGGGAAACTAGAAATGGGAAGAATGTTTCAAAAGAGTATAGTTAGGGGGCTTCCCTGGTGGCACAGCGGTTGAGAGTCTGCCTGCCAATGCGGGGAACACGGGTTCGAGCCCTGGTCTGGTAAGATCCCACATGCCGCGGAGCAACTAAGCCAGTGAGCCACAACTACTGAGCCTGCGCGTCTGGAGCCTGTGCTCCGCAACAAGAGAGGCCGCGATAGTGAGAGGCCCGCGCACCGCGATGAAGAGTGGCCCCCACTTGCCGCAACTAGAGAAAGCCCTCGCACAGAAACGAAGACCCAACACAGCCATAAATAAATAAATAAAATTAAAAAAAAAAAAGAGTATAGTTAGAAAGATAACAAAATTATTATGGATTCAGCAGTTTGTAATTTACTAATAGTGTTTGATTAAAGAAATTCATTAGACTGTTGAGGGTGAAAGCCTGAAAAGAAGGCATAGGTGGGCGAATGTTGAGACAGGGAGAAGATGAAGGGAGTGAAGCCCACCCTTGCTAGAAACTTATTGGTGGAACTGTAGAAGGAGCCATGGACATGTGATGAACATTTAAAACAGATATAAAATATATATGTGTGTGCGTCTGTGTATATATAATATATATATATATATATATATATATATATATATATTTTTTTTTTTTTTTTTTTTTTTTACAAAAAACAAATGCTTGTGTGCAGACTAGAGACTTTTAAAAGAAATCACTTGTTACTGTTACACCATTTTGTTCTAAATTTTGTGAATTCTGACGGGAATGGGGGTAAGTTGCGTTATAAAATGTGTGAATTCTAGGTGTGCACATCTTTAAGTATTTGAGTTTTGTCCTCAGTGTTAGGAGAAGGTGTGATTTCACAGAATTCCTTTCAAAGATTAGAGAGACTGGCATTTAGAATATTATCAAGGAGGCAGTCTATCACTTTTTTTTTTTTCTTTAGCTCTGCTCTTCCAGACTGGCATTCCAAACCTGAGCTTCACTAATGAGCCCTCATTGGTTCTAATGGTTTCTTTCCAATGCTGTGTCTGTATTTAGTTCGTATTATTAGGTCTCCTCTCCCATCTGAATTAGCTTTCAATGGAGAAGAGGTATGAAATACAGGTAGGAATATTTCACTGTTAAGCAGAGCTTTAGTCAAATAGAGACACAATGAATATTTTCTGAAGCGCTATTACTTCGACTTTTCCTACTGGTTTTAGCCAAGTTGTTCCTTTCTCCAGGAAACTTGCCCTGATCTCCTTAAGTAGTCAGGCACCCTTCTGTGGCTTCCAAGGGCTGACTATAGCACTCGTATCATAGCATTGTCATACTGCATTATAATTATACACAGTGTATATTATATATTGTAACGTCAATAACTTGACTGCACTAACAACTATGCTAGTAATAAATTTCTTGAAGGCAGGCAGATACTATGTCTTGATTGTGTTTATATTTCTAGTGCCCAGAATAAGCTAAATAATTAGCATAATGTCAAAGAAAAACTCTAGGCTAGGATTCCAAAACAAGCCTGACCCCAGTGCTACACTTAATCCTCATACACTGTACTGCCTCAGGTATACTGCTTAAATTACTCTGACTTCAATGATGGTTATATGTTTATTCCATATACTGGATTATGAACTCCAGGGCTGGTCAACTAATCTGGTCTCTGATCAGGGTTCATTAACAACCTGTTTCCCTGGTCCAGTTGCGAAGTCAATAGCGGGTTATCACAAATAATGGCCTCTGGCTGTGTAATAGTATTACTGAAAGGATATGGGCCTATTAAGAGAGTTTCATACTTGCTAAGAGTTTCATCCTGCTGAGCTCAGAGCAGAATCAATCTTGGCCTTACACTGAATGTGGGACAGTGCAAAAATTACAAAACCTTTTAATGCTTATTGAAATCAAGTTAGTTCTATAAAACCTGCAGAGATTTTTTTTACCTCTGAAGGGTAATGATTATCTTTTCATTCACCATCTTAACTGATACCTAGAAGCTAAAGAAATAACCAAACAAGAATTGCAGTTTTCGAAAACTACCACCAGAAATCAGTTGTTCATATTTTTAAACCCAAAAGATCTTACATGCACTCTTTTTTCTTTCTTTCTAAGGTCTTTTTTTTCAGTTGTCTTTCTTCCATAATTCATGTTGAGAATAGCATTTCTTCAACTTATAGACCATGGTTTAAACAATATGATTAACAAAATTGCATCTATTGATTAAAAAAATCTTTAGAATGCAAGACCCCAAGGAATTTTATACTCTTACCTATACTAATATTAAAAAGACTTAAAAAGTTAGTAAACTAACACAGAAAACAAGCATTATGGGGAAAAAATCTAGCTTAAATTATAATAAGGTCATTGTTAGAGCATAAAGAAATCAGAACAACATTCATACTAACACTCATACTACTTGAGAACCTCTTGTACAATATTTCTTATAAGCATACACTCGTAATTTGAAGACATTTATGGAAAGCATCAGCACATTATGTAACTGCTCTACTACTCTGTTTAGATGTTTTCTCTTACATTAAAATATGTTTTCCTATAACTTCCCCTCTTTGATACTAGGCTACATCAAAATCTGTATCCTTTTTCAAATGTTACTTCTTCAAATATCTGAGTATCAAGATTATTCTCCCTTTAATACATTTCTCTTCCACTGTGAAGATCACAGAATTATTAGTGAGTTTGGGTTTGTGCTCAAATAATAATATTCAGAAAAATAACACAACTTAGTAAGTTTGGGTTTGTGCCAAAATAATAATTCTCAGAAAAAGAACACTTGTAAAGAAAAACACAAGAAAAACATAATGATACTGAAATGGGTAAAACAACCTATAGCATTGGAAATCTTGAGGGAAAGGAAAAGAGATGTGATAAGGTAAACTTTGTTTGAAAACCAATAATCTTTAAATGGTATTTCTTAAAGAGTTCAGGTTCATGTCTTTTAATGAAAAGTCTTGGCTTGCTGTTTTTAAAAAGATGAGCTTGCAAATATTTTCCTACGTTTATTTAAGAGATCACTTCCGCCATCTGGTAGCAAGATACTCAAATTACAGGAAAAAATATTTGAGGGACATAAAGAGTTCAACTGAGTTCATCCTGAAAATCTAAATGTAAAATTTTAGATGCATATGATATGTATACTGTGAAAGCAAAAAATATAGAATAAGTTAACCTTATGTCTTGATTAAAATAGCTCAAATTTGGGGGAAAATATTAATAGAAAGTGAAACCAAAAATCGAGTTAAAATAGGAGTAATGGATATTGTCACAGTCATTTAGGCAAACTTTTTAAACTTAATTTCCAAAACAAAATTAATTAAATTTGATTAATAAAAAGACCTCCACAACTCTATAGGCAAAAACATGGTCGTTATTTTGTTTTCTTATTTGAAGAAGGTAGAATTTCAGGAGTTCCAGCTCAGATGATCCATTTATCTTAGAGGTTCTCTAAGTGTAGTGCTGGAACTAGCAGCATCACTGGGCACTTGTTAGAGATGCAGATTCTCAGGCCTAACCCAGACCCACTGAATCAGAAACTCTGAGGATAAGAACCAGCAATTTGCATTCTAACAAGGCCTCCAGATGATTCTGACACACTCTAATATTTGGTTTATCTTATATTTCCTGAGCATATATGTTTATAGTATGTGATACAAACAGATGAAGGGCTCCAGGACACATATTGGTTGTTTAAATTTATCTTCTTGTTTAAATATACCTTCTCATTTTACAAATCACATGATCCAGGAATTAAAACTTAACTTTCCATTGTTTACTTTGTTTACACAGGGTAGAACTGGGACCAGCATACAGTTCTTGACACTATACAGCTTTTGCTCTGTGCTTATTTTTCTTTCCCCGAAAACTGTCCTACATTACAGTTTTCAAGATCAAGCTTTCAATTTTTCATGGATTAACTCCATCCTAATATGATCAATTTCTGTGTCTTTTTCCCTGACATTTTCTAAAATTATCAAGGGGCAAAAATGAGTGACCTGCAAGTTAGTAAATATAGATTTCAAAGGATGAGTATTTCCAAGTCTATAAACAAGCTCTCAATTATCCTGTCACCTAAAACAGATTAAACAAGAAAAAATCATCTAAGTCTACAATTTTAGTTAAATGTATCTTGCTTTTGCATTTACTTTTGGTGATAGAATGCAAGACTGTTCTGGTTAAAGCAGAGAATCAGAAAAGCTTTTCATGCAGTTGCTCCTTCTATAGCTCCAGAGACAGGTCTCTGGAACCCAGGTTTTTGCATTGTCAAGTCTGAAAACTTTTATCTAAAACATTTTCTTCTCTGGATACCTTTGTGTGTATTACAGATAGATTTACGAAGATTACCACTAACAGAAAGTTTTTTTTTTTTGGCTTGGGTAAACTAATCAGATTAGCCAATAGACTAGACAATAAAAGAGAAAAACAAGAAATTTCTCACATATTGAGTAGAAAAGCATTTGGGCTGCATCTCTACATGTTAAAGACATCACTGTTTCCTCAACCAGTAATGCTCTCTAACCCATTTTTGTTCATTTAGCAACTTCCATTTATTCTTGAAAACCCTACACAAGCTCTATTTCTTTTGTAAAGGCTGTACCACAAAAAGTCAGTCTTTCTTCTGCTATAATTTTTATCTTGAATAAAATTTATAACACTACATGATACCCAAACATTTTACTGGAATTATTTGCCTACATCTCTACTTCACTCTTGAATTAAGATATAATCCCTCATTCGTCTTTGTATTTCCAACACCATATTTAGATGTGGCTGGCACATGATAGGCACTCAATAAATGTATATTTAACTAATCAAAACTGCAGAGGAAAATTAAGGCAATTATTCATGTAAAATTTTTTAAAGACAGAAAAAAAACTGTGAAATTATACTAGAGGCAAATTTTTGTTTTTGTTGTTCATAATAATCCAAAGTTCAATTTTCTGCCTTATTGTGGTAATATAGACCAGTTTATAAAATAATCTTGATTTTTGAAATACTTTTGAGAACATTTCCTTTTCATCAATTTTGTCCTTGACTTATCTGATTATACTTTCAGTCTAACAAGGCTACAGATAAATTACACTGTCTGGATAGTAGTCTGATCATTTTCTGTTAGTTACAGATATACTGAAATGTGAATATCCAGCTACTTTAGGAAAAAAAATCGCCCTCTGCTATGCAGTCAACTCTTAGGAAACCATTTCATTGAAAGTTCAAACTCAAACAACTCTGTTAATAAATATATGCAGATCCTATGCTTATTCAAAGTGACCTCTGTAATTAGTGAAAACAGTCCATTTTCATCAGCAAGTAAAACAAATAAAAGCATATATTTGACCAGTCGGCAATCACAGAAATAATGAGATATGAACTAACCATACAGTAATATTACCATATAAAGGCAGTTTGTAAAAATCACGTAAATTTCCATAATAGTTTCTAATTTTACTCAAAGAAAATACTTTGACTACTTCAAGTTAAAAAGAGAAACAACCTTTGCACCATCACACAACTGCACAAATGCATAACATGCCGACCTTCAGTAAAAACACCATATAGCATTAAATCACATCCACTTGACCATAAAAAGACTGGAATTGCCAAACTTTCACCTTGTGACAATTACATTTTTAAAAATTAGTATTTCTTCTCATCCTTCTTGATCAAATTCAATTCAAATTAGTGACTTAATTTAAACATTGCAAAAAAGAGAGAAAATTAAGAATAAGTATGATATCATATACTGATTCAAATGTTTAAAAGAAATAATGAATTGGAAATAATGATGGATACTTGATAAAGAAATGAATCACTAGAAGAATAAAATAATAATCAACGTTATATATGTAGGCTTTGCATATCACTACAAGTGTTTCAATATATCCTTTGATCTCAAAACCACACTGTGTGTTGTGGTGTTCATCCTGTGCTCCTTGAAGCCCTCAAGGTTTCACAAAGGCCTCCTGGGGCTGCCAGGAAGAAAGGGGAGACATTTGGCACATTCCAGACCTCCTGCCCAAATTAAACTTTATTCAGAGGAGTTATCTCTCTCCTTTCATGTATGTTTTTGTTAGAGCAAAGTCTCATAACAAAAAGAGATGGAAAACCAAGGCTGTAAGGAGTTCAGGGACTTCTTGAATAATGATCACAGACCTTAATATACTGTGAGGCCCAAAAAACAGTATGTTGAACTCATGGATGACCTCCGACTAAGTGAGATCCCTGAGATTAAGAAATTTCCCAAATTTACACATCAGATGAAGGCAGAGCTAGGGCAAGGTTTCTTTAATTTCTAAACTGGAGTCAACTAGAAATCTTAAAATCCAATCCAAGACATGGAATAATTTCAAGTTTTCTATTAAAACTTCTATCAAATATCAAAATCTAGTTTTATTAGCTATTGAATAGAATTTCAATTTTATCATAACTTCAAAACAAAGAAATATCAAGCATATATTCATATAAAAATGTAGAGGCTCATTAGTGCTTATTAATTAGTAATTGTAATTCCTTTCTGGTGAAAAAGGCTGCTTTGATACTGCACCTCATCAAAGTTTCAGTGATTTATTGATCCTAAATTCCCTTTTAATTATTAGAAGTGTTTTGTTGATTCGAACAACTTTAAAATCAGTCAGAAAAAACGGCATTCAGAACTTAAAAAGTAAAAAATGTCAAAAGTTTATTAACATTAAATGGTACCTTGTTACCAGTACTTTCCACATGCTCTCCCAAATTTCTACCAAATTATGCATGGTAACAAATATAGTTGTATTTAGTAAATATCATAGTATACTAAAAAGTAGAACTGCCCGCCTCTGAGAAACTGGGAAAAATTTCCATCACCTATAATGTCACTGGAGTTGGATTAAAAACTACAATATTTGGATCACCAAACTATGTTGTCAAAAAATAGGTTAAAACACACATACACACACACACACACACACACACACACACACACACACGGGTCTACATTTGCTACCATTGTCTGTCTTGGATCTAAAATTCAAGTGAGTGTATTAACCAGATAATTAGGCCAGCCATCTGTCTGCTGCTTAGGTGCAACTTAGAAGTATCTCACATGCTTTGCTTTACTTTCTCTCTTCTCCCTACAGTATCATTCTTACAATATCCATTAGAAATGTCAACTTCTAGCAAATATTATACCAATACTTTGATATATAGGATGTGTTGGGGAAGATAGTGATGGAGCCCATATATTTTGTAATCTGAAAGTGTTGTAGACCTGAGTATAAGTAAGAAGAACCTTCCCAAAAGGGTATTCTTGGGAATGTAATGTGATTTTTTTCATTAGCGCTGTTTAAAGTGTCAGAGAGGCAAGAATTGAAGAGATGGGAAAAGATACAATATCAGTTCCCATAGGATGTCACTAAGATGGAGTCTGCTTAGATGCCGAGAAGAAAGCCAGGCGGGTGCAGCCCCATGTGTCCTATGTCTGCAGATCAGGGAAGCCCCAGCAGAGTCAATAGGAACAGACAGTCCTTCCTCCAAAGATAAGCAGGAAAACAATGTACATGAATAAGAACTTACAGAACACCATCCTGAGGATTCAGAGGGAGAGATAATGACTGATACCTGTTTGTGGAAGACTAGATATTTTTCTAAAAAGAAAATGAAAATAGTTTAAAAATCTGTTTAGTAACTTCAAAGGAAATATGACAATGCGTTTTGTATATAATCATAGAATAAAACTGTAAAGAATAAAATGGAAATTAAAAGAGTATATAATGATATTGAGGAGATATAATTGTCTTTAAGGAGCCAAAATTTCAGTAGCAGCATTGGAAGTATTCATGAGTAGTACTGAAGCCTAAAAGAAGAAGAAAAAGTAATGTAGGAAGTAAATTTGGGAAGCTCTTAGAATATGCAGCTTAGTCAAGAGATGAAAGTAATAACAGGTTTGATAATAGGTAAAAAAGACTAAGAGTAAAGCGTCATCTTAAGCATGATAAGTCTCTTTGGGCAGAAACCAGATAATTCTATGATCAAAATGTCACTTCTCGGCAAAACCGCAGGCACTGACTCCCAATCACTGCGTCCTCTTCCTTTAAAACTGACCTTTAGATGGCATGAAATCAATAAACCTATAATCAGAAATTTTCACTATAGAGGTCAGAAAAGGCAGTCATATATTAATACTGATTTATAGCAAAAATAAAGATGACTTGGTTGATCTTAAATACGACTCTGTCTGTCCTTTATGACCTTGAGAAAACCCATAGTCATCATAGGATTCACTTCATTTTAGTCTAAAACAGGGCTTGGTATGATGACTGTGGATGGCGTCAGGTAATGTATATGAATCCAGTTCAGTTCAACTAAAAATTATTAAACACCTAAAAGGTGTCAGGCACTGACCTGGGCACCACAGGATTACAATAAACTCGACATTGCTCTCACTCTCAAGTATCTTATGGTAAACTGAGCAACAACCTTCTAAAACCTCTTCCAGTTTTGGCTATCTAGGATTAATTGCCATTGTATTGAAACATTTGAAAAATCAATGAGAAAAAGGTAACTTGATACATAGAAACCCAGTATAAAAAAAAAGACATTTCTGAACGTGAAAACTCTATAGATGCTTATGAAGATATCTGTTTTGAATAATTCACCTATTTTCACCTGATTACTTGAATCATCCCCATCTGATGTCTGCAGACTCTTCCAGCTCTTGGTATCCAGGATGGCTCTAAGGAGCCAACCTACCCAGTAACCCAAAACTACTCTCTTTAAGGGTACAAGTTATTCATATTTTAAAAGTCTCCATGCTCATATTTGTCTTTTACGGCATAACTGGAATTAGATAATGACGGGCTTCAGCAAAATCTGTTGCCCCACTGGCATGCAATACGCCAACAATGTATTGAATTCTAGCATAGTTTCTGTAGTTCCAGAGATTTAGTTTACTCAAGTGTAGTTCCATGACGAAAATGAATATTTCAGGGATGCCACAGAAACAAATGTGTCTACTCCTTACAACTTGTCTCAGCAATTGTAGAGAAAAAATATTAGTCTTCTTATATGTGTGTAACTTGATACAGGAGTTTGCCCATCAGTAATAACACCCCTCAAAGGAACATAATAATTTAGTTCCTTTGTTAAGCTTTAAACAAAGTGAATGATTTTCTTTCTTTGAATTGTTGAAAGAAGAAATAATGTCCTCTACTATATATATTTCATCTAAAACTATAAGGAAACATCAATTCTACCCTCACAATTACGTCTGTTTTCAAATTAAAATGAGGGTCTGTGGCATCAAAGTACTAATTCATTTGTGGAAATAACTACATGCAGGACATTTTTTTTGAATCTGAAAATATAGACAAAATGTAACATTCCTGCTGTGAGGAAACGGAGTTTACCAGTGTGGGTCTCAAACATGGCTGAGCATAAATTAGTCCAGGGAGATTTTTAAAAAATAGATTAGCCTAGGAAAGTCATGGTTGAATTTAAAGCAGAACTGAGGTTTCTGCTTTTGGTACAGAAAGGAAAGTAGGTTTGAGGACATAAACTCATGTACATGCAACAATGTGTCCTCTTTCCATGGTTTGAACACTACTCTTTTGTTTCACAAACCTTGGAGAGTAGAAAGGGGTAGTTTGGAGAGAGCAAAATGCCAGACGTGTGTAACCAGCGCTATCCAGCTCATTCACTGAGTTACGGGATCTTTAAACGATAAGAACTGACAAAATTGTCCCCAAATGTGAGAGCAGCAGTTGGAATTTCAAAGCAGGTAAGGACTGTGCAAGCAGGCTATTAGGCAAATTTGGCCTAAACAAAAACAAAGCAAAACACAAAAATAAAGTAGCAGATTTTCTGTTCTCTACTTTTTACTTTCTTCTAACCTGTACCAAAGCAAAGTTTTATGGACTAAATTTTAAGTAATTTTTTAAAGTTTTCTTTTTTCTTGCAACCTTATTAAAGTATGATTGACTAATATAAACTGTATATATTTAAGGTATACAACTTGATGTTTATTTATTCATTTATTTATTTTTGGCTGCGTTGGGCCTTCGTTGCTGCGTGCGGGCTTTCTCTAGTTGGAGCGAGCAGGGGCTACTCTTTGTTGCGGTGTGTGGGCTTCTCATTGTGGTGGGTTCTCTTGTTATGGAGCACGGGCTCTAGGTTCGAGGGCTTCAGTAGTTGTGGTGCATGGGCTCAGTAGTTGTGGCACGCGGGCTCTAGAGCGCAGGCTCAGTAGTTGTGGCGCACAGGCTTAGTTGCTCCGCGGCATGTGGGATCTTCCCGTACCAGGGATCGAACCCGTGTCCCCTGCATTGGCAGGTGGATTCTCAACCACTGTGCCACCAGGGAAGTCCTCAACTTGATGTTTAGATACGCATATACATTATGAAGTAAGCACCACAATCAAAGTAATTAACATATCCATCACCTCACATAGTTACCATTTTCTTCTTTTTCTTTTGTGTGGTTGGCCTACCATTTTAGCAAATTTCAAGAATAACAATACAGTATTGTTAACTATAGTCACATCGCTGTATGTTAGATCCTCAGAATTTATTCATCTTGCATAACTGAATCTTTGTACCCTGAATCCCTCCTCCTCCAATAACCTAAGGAAATCTCCCTCCAGGTCTGCTACTTATTAGCAATGGGAGCCTGGGATAGTCTCTGGGTTTAGTTTTTCCAGTGGTAAAGTGGAGATCATAAAAACAATTCAGAGAGTTGTTGTGAAGATTAAATAAAGTTGAACAATGCACACAGCCCAATGGGCAAACACTCAACACCCAATCAATAATTAGGTATTGTGATTCTCATTATGGGGCTTTGACAAAAGTAATGCCAAACATATTGGTTGACTTGGGCAAGGCCATACAGTCTAGTGAATATCAATTCTCCTTCAATAAGAATAGAGACAAAACTTCTTAAGTGGTTTAACACTTTTAGAGCATTTATATCCCTTTTGATGCTCACAATGACTTTAGGAAGAAGGCGTAAGAGGAATTACCCTCTCAGTCTTATGGGTAATGACATGGCCACTTGGAGAAGTCAAGTGACTTGCCCACCATCTCAACCAGAGACAGAACTAAAGCTCTGATTTCTGGAGGCCTAAACCCTCCCTTGTCAGACACTCTGTCTGACATACTGACAGGACGCTTCTCCACCTTGATGGTTGGTAGGGCCTCAGAGAGTATCACATCTGAACAGTACAGAGCAGCAAAGTCAATTAATCATCAGCCAGAAAAGATTATGGAGTACTTATGCTACACAAGGCCTTACTCAGTTTTCTAATTAAGAGGCTTTATATTTTTTTTATAATTTTTGAATACAATAGCATCTTTCTGGAATTAAAACCTAAGGAGGGCAATATAAAAAATATTTTGTCATGGGGTGATAAAAGGAAAATTAAACAATTAGCAAAACTGGTCATGGCAGAAAATCAAGTGAGCATTCACACTCCTAGGAAAGAGGGGGAAACACATACAACTAATTAATATGTGTATCTTTTTCACTTACAAATTGAATATCATCAGAGACTAGGTAGGTGCAAGCTACCTGCTTTAAGATGCTATTTGCAAGCACATGGCAGTGACAGGTTAATGGCTTGGGTACATAGCCCCAGTAACGAATGTTCAAGCTCATTAAAACTGGCACAGGTATTGACAGCACAAAGGAGTATGCCAAGGTGTTATCAACTGAAAGTGCAAAATGAGATCAGCTTTTAAATTATGTTTCAGAAACTCCATATGGCCAGTCAAAACACAGACAAAAGAGTGTTATGTCATGTACTGGAGGTTCCTTGTGTGGAAAGGAGAAGCAGAGGAATTTCTGTGAAAGCTGACACCATTCCTTAGGAACTGTTTTAGACCAGAGTACCAACTGGTTTCTAACTAAACCAAAGAACTATTCAAACAGTGGGTTAAACCATGGTTTTCTGTTGACTTGGAGACAAAATGACAAAATCTTAGAACTAAAGTTGCACTCGGGGATCATCTTTTACAATTTTCTATCAATTATATGAATCCCCCTAAGGTATCCTTATCACATGATCACCCAACCTCTCTATATTATTAGCAAGGAATGGAAAAATCACTATTTTTTACTTAAACCAACCTAGACAAAAGATGGAAAACTACACTTGTTACATGTGACATACTGCAGTTGAGCAGACATCCATCCCTGAGGGCTTTCATTTTAGGTAACTCCAAAGTCTACATGAAAAATCGAACCCCTTACTCACAGGATGGCTTTTCATGTCCAATGATGGTTCAGATAACACCTCCAATTCCTTGTTTCTCTAGGTCTGACTTTCTTCAACCATATTTCAGGAATTCCAGCTCCTAATTCTGGGTTTTAACCTCCTTGCGTTTACTCTTAAAGGTAAGCTATATCATTCAGAATTAGCACAATTCCAGAAACCAGCTATGATCAGCATGGAATACTCCCCTCCAGCACCTCTCCAACAGCTGCTCTCCTTTTTCTCTCTGCTTCATTTAGATTTATTCCTTTCACTTTTCCAACCTTTAGTATTTCACACTCATATTTGTATCCTTGGATGAAGAATTACCATAACATGTTGGTAATCATTCACATATTGATCATAATTACTTAGAGGTTCATTATACTATTCTTTTCACTTTTATGTATAACGGAAAAAGTTAAATTATGAAAGTTGTACAGTAAGTCCCCTACATATGAACGTGTTCTGTTCGAGAGCGCATTCGTAAGTCCAATTTGTTCGTTAGGTCCAACAGAGTTAGCCTAGGCACTCAACTAACACAATCAGCTATATAGTACTGTACTTTAATAGGTTTATAATACTTTTCACACAAATGATACATAAAAACAAACACAAAAATAAAGAAAACATTTTTAATCTTACAGTATAGCACCTTGAAAAGTACAGTACAGTAACAGCTACATCACTATTGCTTTTACACTTGCTTCTGGACATCCTGGGCTTGAAATAAAGATACTGTACTACTGTACTCTATACAGTACTGTACAGTAAAGTACACAAAACCACAACCACTTGTAGCATGCACGTGACAATGTATGCCAGACACGTGAACTAACTTACATGATTGGACATGCAAACGCACATTCACATCTTTGAAAGTTCACAACTTGAAGGTTCGTATGTAGGGGGCTTAATGTATAAAATATGGCACAATCAGAATATCCTCTTCTCAGACCTTCCACACTGCCCAAAAGTCCCAATTCTCATTTGAAACAAGACACAACTAATATTTTAACTCATAAATAGATGCATAGGGCATTAAGTCATTATCATTATTGATGATAAAAATGTTGGCATCTTACATGACAGCATAAATTGGATTATCAGCTTAACTCGTGTCATTTAGCAAGTCTGTTAGACATTGAAAAGGAGAATCAAGTTTTGAAAGTGATAGCAGAGAACTTTAAAATTCTACTACTACTATTACAAATAATAATAATAGTAAAACTTCCACTTAAACCAGGTAATATGAAGTTTAGAAGTATGCATTCTAGCCACATTGCCAATTGCTTTAGGGCCAGTTGTGCTACCACACATAAATTTGGTTAATTCCAAGTAAGAAAACTGGGGAGACCTCATGTGTCATTCAGTCAAACCCACTGATTAAGAACCCGGGGTCCAGCAGAGTGATGGTGGTGAGGTTTTCCCAAGGTGAATATTCAGTTACTGAGCCAGGGCTCCTGAATCCCGGTGTAAACTCTGTTTTCTATTCCACATTAAATTTTAAATTCCACATTAAGTTCTGTATGCATCTTATTTCAGAGTTCTTGTATAAACTGATTAGAGAAGTTTCACTTTTTCCTACATTAATTATATAGCTTATGCTTAATCTTATATCTGAAAACTATTTTCTCTGTGTTATGTGTCTTTTCTTGATATTGTATTCCTTAAACTTATATTTGTTTACAGTTACTATGTTCATTGTTGACTGAGGTTAACAGTAGAATATGTGAACTTAACATCTGAATCTGCCTCCTTCTAGCTGTGTGGACTTGAACAATTCACCTATGTACTTGAAAGCTCAGTTGGTTAACTTATAAAATGAATATATCTCTACTTAAATTAGAGAACTAGAAACATTTGTATGATAAATTAAAAATGCAAGCACAGTTCCTAGCTACTATTAGATAACCTCCAAAGAACATAGCTTTTATTATTGGCATTAAGAATAAATTAATGAAAGCAGATATTACAACTTTTTTTTGCATCCCTGCAGTACTATATAAAAATAGTATTTAATTTTTATCAAGAACAAAAATAAAAGATAAATATAGAGAAGAAGTAGAATTAAACTGCTAGATATACTATTGTGTATACCTCTATGAGCACACATGAAACCAGACCACTGTGAACAGGATGGAACTAGATGCTTGTGCAGGAAATAACTTACTATAGAGAATCTTAGCCATTTAATGAGAAACAGAATTATCTTGAGCAATTCTTCTAACTAAAGACTTTCTGAAATGTACTTACGTGCTTAATATTTGTTTACCCAATATAAAATAGTGGAATAGTTGATTGTGTGTCATCTAAAGGTCCCAATGGCCCATACAAACTGACTTCATGACCAACATGATTAAGTAAAATTAGCCTTACAAAGAAATGCACACCACCCCCCAACACACACACACACACACACACACACACACACACAAGCAGAAAACATGACTCAAGCAAAGCAAGTTGAATTAAAAGCTTAATGTGTAGTGTAAAATGTGACTTTATTATTATGGTTTGCTGCAAGACTTTTTTTTGAAACAGTTACAATCAATGACACAAAAATGTTTACATTTTCTCAACATCACCTAAAAATTCTAGTCAAATTCATATAGTCAGAGATGAGTCAAAGGAAATCTTCCCTTATTATTATCTATCTTCCCCATAATATGTCTTTCCTTAAGCCATAGATGTGCTTTTATTGGTTTATAAACATTATTAAATGTTAGTTTAAGGACAACACAAAAAACTCACTGAAGACATTTTCTCTACTCTGATGTATCCTACCCAACACTGAACATGGAAAACCTGGATTCTGGCCAGAGCTAAGTACTGACGTCGAATTGGGAAGAAGTGCAGAAAAGCTCTTAGTGTCTCAACTTACTCATCTATGACACAAAATTAATGTCCACCCTACCTGCAAAACAAGGTTTTTCAGAGAAATGCAAATAAGTAACATATGTTGAAACATCCTAGAAAAGTAGAAAAGTAAATGTAAACATGAATTATTATAAACATATTAGGTGAAATTCCTGTTACCGACATCTCCCATTCTAAGGAAAATAACACAGCTGCTAACCATCAGAGCAACTTCAAATTCTTCTGTTTTAAAATCATAATCTAATAATATGGCTCTGCTAAAGGAGATCAAAGTATAACAAGTACAGTAAAGTAATAGTATTAATATTCTAAGTATATACTAATCTGACTTGATTGACTTTTTTCACCATTAATTTTAAACACACACACACAGGCACACACAGAATATTACAAATACTCTTACATACTATGCTAATTCCTGTGACTCTGTCATAATACTTCCTTGCTCTCCCAAGGAGATGTCCTCTTTCTTCTCCTGGGCTCATCTGACCTCTACACTGAGACTGAACTCCATCTTTTCCATAAAGATGACTCCAGTTATTCTTAGCTCAAACTGATCTCTGTCTTTTTTTTGTCTTTTCTTCAGTAATAACCCAGGAGTGTATCACCAAATTGTTGTCTGATTATTTCAGGTATGTTATTTTCATCTAGTTTCTAAATTCCCTGAGTACCATAATCATATTTTATTCCTTTTAAACATGTCAGTGGTATATGTATATATTAGTATATATTAGTATATATTAGTCATAACTATTATCACATATAAGAGAAAACAGTATCAAATAAAGGAGAGTCAAAGAGAATAAAAGAGTTCCAAAAGCAAAATGTGCTGGTGTTGGGGAGAGAAGTGTGGAACAGATGTGTTTTGGCTTCTGGGGAAAAGGTTAATCAAACCTCATCATGGTCTGAATTGAGTATTTCTTGAACTCTCATATTACCTCTACTTCCTACCCCAGTCACGGCCTTTTTTGATGACTAACTTTACTTCTTCAAACTCTGTATACCAAAAAAAGGTACTGTGAACAATGAGGAACGTATTCATAATTTTCCTGAGCAAAAGAACTGTGTTCAGTCATCTTTATAAACTTTATATCTAGAAGAATGCTTGGCTATGCTCAATAAGTATATCTTGAAGGAATATTAGATGAATAAATTGATGGAAAGATAGATGCCAATGTCAAAGTTATCTATTAATCTTTATTTGTGTTGACAAACCCAGTTCCTGGGCCAACAAAGCCAACACCAACCATGATTGTGTGGAATGCACTGTAAGTACACAGTCTGTTTTACTGCAAACCTTTTAAATGTCAACAGATCCTACCTGGAATATACAAAACTCTGTGCAGGGCATGTAACTGGAATTCAATAATGCTTGCTGACGAATCTAAGCATAACTGTTTCATACCACTCACGCAGACATTTTTTCCTTTTAAAAATCAAACTATAGTTTTCTACTTTAAAAAGTCGGTTGTGGGCTTCCCTGGTGGCGCAGTGGTTAAGAATCCACCTGCCAATGCAGGGGACATGGGTTCGAGCCCCGGTCTGGGAAGATCCCACATGCCACAGAGCAACTAAGCCTGTGCACCACAACTACTGAGCCTACACTCTAGAGCCCACGAGCCACAACTACTGAGCCCACGTGCCACAACCACTGAAGCCTGTGTGCCGCAACAAGAGAAGCCACCGCAATGATAAGCCCGCGCACCACAACGAAAAGTAGCCCCCGCTCGCCACAACTAGAGAAAGCCCGTCTGCAGCAATGAAGACCCAACGCAGCCAAAAATAAATAAATTAAAACAAATAAATTTATAAAAAAAAAAGTAGGTTGTAACATAAAAGTTTAGCTCTCATAATCTAAAATTTGGTTTATATTTCCAACTCCCTTTAAATACTCTTAAGTAATCATTGTATTCTTAAAATAGAAATATTATTTTCCTAAATTTTTCCCCCGAAATACTAACACTGGATTTTATGAGTAAATCCTTTTCCCTACTCCCTCTTTGCATTTAGTATAAATATAGTCATTTTAACATAAGCTGGAATCTTAAAAATATTTTCTTAAAAAACTATTTAGATTTAAATTTCAAACAAAAGTATGAATATTTGCAGTGGTGTGTAAGGTTACCATAGTTTGATTTTTTTATACTAAATATTTTTATTTTGTTTCTGATTTCAAGTGCTTTTAATATAGATTAATTTAAACTTTGGTTAAAATATATGGAGCATGTAAATCATTTAGCAATGAAGAGAACATTTTTGGTAATCTGCAGAAAAGTAAATATGCTTTAATGATACACTTCCGTAAGCACTTCTTTAGTTTCGGCAGGAAATGATCTACTCTTGATAGTAAGATACTTTGACATACATTACTTTAAAAAAGAAGATCAGCCATGATAACAATTAATTATATTTTAACCTAATTTTCAATTCTTTGAGCTGTGAGTCAGGAAATACAGATGTCATAATTTCAATAACCTTCTATGTGTTTCCATTACTCGGAGGGGGGAAAAAAACAGTAAACTACAGGGAATATTCTGTCTCAACAAACAAGGAGTAAGAGTGCTATTATAAGAATCTGTGCCTCTTAAGATAGTCCAGAACTGCTCTGAGAACATTTTTATTTTAAGGAGAATTTAGTAGATCTTTACATGTTATAAAGATAACAACATAAACAAAAAGATAAAAAATTTAAAACATTAAATCAATCATAGAAAATTATTTAATATGTTAGCATATTTAATTCTGATATCACTTTTGCTGCATCTACAAGTGTGTGATACAATTGGGAATGTACTATGCATATTATTCTGTATTCTACCCTTTCCACTTAATATTTTATTCCAAGCATGTTCTAATGTCATTATTTTTTTTCAAAAGATCAGTTTCAATGGCTGTATAATATTCCAATAAATGGATGTAAAATAATTTATCTAACCACATACCTACTTTTGCACATTTACTCTCTACTCAATATTTTGTCCTTATAAATTATGTTTCAATAAAAATATAAATTACCCTCAATACCTCATAGTCATGAATTCAATTCAACTGTTTTAAACAATCAGCTTGGTTGATGGTTATAAAAAATTAGGGAAAAAATTAAAAATAAGTTAAAAGAGTTAAAATTCTGACCCAGAGCTGGGAGTGATAATGCTGTCAGAAGTGTAGCTCCCTGCACACAAAGAAATCCAACAGTTTCTGCAACACAACCAAACTGAACTGATGGACGGAAGCCTTTGCATGATAAAACAGTGCCAAACCAAAAAATAACAAACTAGATTCATTTGTCCCATTTCCCTAATTATGAGTAAATATTATTGATATTATTTCAGTAATTTGTTTTATTTTTCATGAAGATTACAACAATGGCTTTTCACTTTCTATTCAATATCCTGGATATAATTCATCAGGATGAGGCTCCCAGGGCATTTATATAGAATTATCAGGTGCCCAGAGCATCTCTGAAAGCTGTTGTCAGAATAACATTCTAATAACCATTCTAAGATCTATTCAGCTCAAGATTTTTGCTTTTTATTTATGTTTTCTTAACTTTTATTTTTTGCCTTTACCTTTTTACCTTTACTTTTTGAACATTTTTGCTTATTTAATTTTCACTGTGCTTTTGCCTACAGGAACTATTATCCCCACTTTAGATGAAGAAACCAAGCCTCAGAAGACTTTAAAAAATTGCTGCAAGACTCTGGTTTGTCTCTGTTTAAGGACTTTTCCTATTTCAATATGTCATACTGTAACACACTGTTTGAAAGATAACAGGTTTAAATATCTATTTTTGAATATCATGTGGTAGATGAGTTCAGTTGTCTCCAACATTGTCCGGTAAAATTAAGATTATATCCAAGGGCGAGAACCTTCAAGATGGCAGAGGAGGAAGAAGTGAAGATCACCTTCCTCCCCATAAATACATCAAAAATACATCTACTGGGCTTCCCTGGTGGCACAGGGGTTGAGTATCTGCCTGCTAATGCAGGGGACACGGGTTCGAGCCCTGGTCTGGGAAGATCCCACATGCCGCAGAGCAGCTAGGCCCGTGAGCCACAATTACTGAGCCTGCGCGTCTGCAGCCTGTGCCCCGCAACGAGAGAGGCCGCGATAGTGAGAGGCCCGCGCACCGCGATGAAGAGTGGCCCCCGCTTGCCACAACTAGAGAAAGCCCTCGCACAGAAACGAAGACCAAACACAGCCATAAATAAACAAACAAATAAATAAATAAATAAATAAAATAAAATAAAAAAAATACATCTACTGTCACAAAGACAGAAAACTACAGGCAAACATCACTGATGAACATAGATGCAAAAATCCTCAACAAAATACTAGCAAACAGAATCCAACAGCACATTAAAAGGATCATACAACATGATCAAGTGGGATTTATCCCAGGAATGCAAGGATTCTTCAATATATGTGAATCAATCAATGTGATACACCATATTAACAAATTGAAGGATAAAAACCATATGATCATCTCAATAGATGTAGAGAAAGCTTTTGACAAAATTCAACACCCATTTACGATAAAGACCCTCAAGAAAGTAGGCATGGAGGGAACTTACCTCAGTGTAATAAAGGCCATATATGACAAACCCACAGCCAACATCGTCCTCAATGGTGAAAAACTGAAACCATTTCCACTAAGATCAGGAACAAGACAAGGTTGCCCACTCTCACCCCTATTATTCAACATAATTTTGGAAGTTTTAGCCACAGCAGTTGGAGAAGAAAAGGAATCCAAATCGGAAAAGAAGAAGTAAAGCTGTCACTGTTTGCAGATGACATGATACTATACATAGAGAATCCTAAAGATGCTACCAGAAAACTACTAGAGCTAATCAATGAATTTGGTAAAGTAGCAGGATACAAAATTGATGCACAGAAATCTCTTGCATTCCTATACACTAATGATGAAAACCTGAAAGTGAAATTAAGAAAACACGCCCGTTTATCATTGCAACAAAAAGAATAAAATATCTAGGAATAAACCTACCTAAGGAGACAAAAGACCTGTATGCAGAAAATTATAAGACACTGATGAAAGAAAGATGATACAAACAGATGGAGAGATATACCATGTTCTTGGATTGGAAGAATCAACATTGTGAAAATGACTCTACTACCCAAAGCAATCTACAGATTTAATGCAATCCCTATCAAAATACCAATGGCATTTTTCACAGAACTAGAACAAAAAATTTCACAATTTGTATGGAAACACAAACGACCCCGAATAGGCAAAGCAATCTTGAGAAAGAAAAACGGAGCTGGAGGAATCAGGCTCCCTGACTTCAGACTATACTACAAAGCTATAGTAATCAAGACAGTATGGTACTGGCACAGAAACAGAAATATAGACCAGTGGAACAGGACAGAAACCCCAGAGATAAACCCACACACATATGGTCACCTTATCTTTGATAAAGGAGGCAAGAATATACAATGGAGAAAAGACAGCCTATTCAATAAGTGGTGCTGGGAAAACTGGACAGCTACATGTAAAAGAATGAAATTAGAACATTCCCTAACACCATACTCAAAAATAAACTCAAAATGGATTAAAGACCTAAATGTAAGGCCAGACATTATAAAACTTAGAGAAAAAAATATGCAGAACACTCTATGACATAAATCACAGCAAGATCCTTTAGGACCCACCTCCTAGAGAAATGGAAATAAAAACAAAAATAAACAAATGGGACCTAATGAAACTTAAAAGCTTTTGCACAGCAAAGCAAACCATAAACAAGACCAAAAGACAACCCTCAGAATGGGAGAAAATATTTGCAAATGAAGCAACTGACAAAGGATTAATCTCCAAAAGTTACAAGCAGCTCATGCAGCTCAATATCAAAAAAACAAACAACCCAATCCAAAAATGGGCAGAAGACCTAAATAGACATTTCTCCAAAGAAGATATACAGATTGCCAACAAATACATGAGAGGATGCTCAACATCACTAATCATTAGAGAAATACAAATCAAAACTAAAATGAGGTATCCCCACACACCGGTCAGAATGGCCATCATCAAAAAGTCTACAAACAATAAATGCTGGAGAGGGTGTGGCGAAAAGGGAACCCTCTTGCACTGTTGGTGGGAATGTAAATTGATACAGCCACTATGGAGAACAGTACAGAGGTTCCTTAAAAAACTAAAAATAGAACTACCATATGACCCAGCAATCCCACTACTGGGCATATACCCGGAGAAAACCATAATTCAAAAAGAGTCATGTACCACAATGTTTACTGCAACACTATTTACAGTAGCCAGGATATGGAAGCAACCTAAATGTCCATCGATAGACGAATGGATAAAGAAGAAGTGGCATATATATACAATGGAATATTACTCAGCCATGAAAAGAAACGAAATTGAGTTATTTGTAGTGAGGTGGGTGGACCTAGAGACTGTCATACAGAGTGAAGTAAGTCAGAAAGAGAAAAACAAATACCGTATGCTAACACGTATATATAGAATCTAAAAAAAATAATAAATTAAAGAAGTGGTTCTGAAGAACCTAGGGGCAGGACAGGAGTACAGACGCAGACATAGAGAATGGACTTGAGGACACGGGGAGGGGGAAGGGTAAGCTGGGACCAAGTGAGAGAGTGGCATGGACATATATACACTACCAAATGTAAAATAGATAGCTAGTGGGAAGCAGCCGCATAGCACAGGGAGATCAGCTCAGTGCTTTGTGACCACCTAGATAGGGAGGGTGGGAGGGAGATGCAAGAGGGAGGGGATATGGGGATATATGTATACATATAGCTGATTTACTTTGTGATACAGCAGAAACTAACACACCATTGTAAAGCAAATATACTCCAATAAAGATGTTAAAAAAAAAAATTATATCCAGGGCCTCACATGTGATCATTCATCCCAGCTAGACATTTTCCAAAAAAAACATAACCGTGCAACAACTCACATGCGTGATGGACACTGGGAAGGACAAGTTTGTATAGATCAGAGAAAAATCTATGCACACCCTGAGGAAAAGAACTGAAATGAAACCTCCACTGATCGTGGATCAAGTGGGCCCTCCTTAATATATCAAAGAAATATAATAGTTCATCTCATTATGCTAACCGAACGATTTTGAGTTTTAATTGGATCCAGACAGTGTGCTAATTGCTGGGGTGACTCAAACATAAATATGACACAAGTCCTATTCCTCAGGGTTTACTGTCTCTTGGAACCGAGCTGCTCTAAGAGTCATGTTGGGAGACTACAGCCAGTTGGGAAGTGATGGCCACTGGTCCACAGTGCGATAAGCTGAGCTGAGGGTAAGCATTTAGATGCTTTCGTAGCAATTTGACAGTGCCGCCAGATCCAAATGCATGGTAAGTGGCCTAATTTAACTGAGCAGATGCACCCATGGGTGAGCCAGCAACAGACTCACTATACGCAGAAGAACCTCATTACATGATGTTGTGATTCAACCTTAGTCTTTCCAGTATACCCCAGATGTACTTAAAATCCAAAATATGTTTTTTGATGAAAAGATACATGATTTATAATCTACAGAATAAATTTTGAAATTAGCCAGTGGTAAAGAGTTGAAGATAACGTTTAAAAATACAGTATCACTTTATTCATTTTGTATAAAAGCTTAAAATGAACATCCCGAGATTGTTAAAATTGCTTTAAAATCTCCTTGCATTACCATCATCCTTATTTTGGAGACTGATTTCTTCTCTCCAATAATATTATTAAAACAAAAATAGAGACAGTCTACACACACGTTATCCCCTAAGAGTGGTGCCATTGTCAATCTAACCTAGATTAGTTAACAAGAAGGAAGCAAGTTCATTTCCTACATTAAAACCTCCGAATATTGATATGCCAGTTCCTGTTCAAAACCTGAGAATTGGCATTTAATGTGAATAATCACTATTTCTCTCAATATCTGTTTAATTCTCTTTTAGCAATAACAAAAAGTTATGAATATAATAGCAATCCTATTAGTCGCCTGTATATCCTCTCTCAAAGTAATATATGAAATTCCTCTTTTATTCCAATGTTATGTTGGTACTTATTATATATTTTTGCAATGTAATTTTAAAACAATTATAATGAGCTAAATTTAGGGGCTGTATTTGTAATATTTACTTATTTTATTTTTCTAATAATTGATTTTATTGTATTTTTCAAAAACATTGATTCATGCCAAATAGGAAATACAAAGTATTAAATTTTAAAACAGTGGTCTTTCACAATAGTTTTAGAAGCACTGTCTTAGAGGAGATTAGACATGTTATAATTATAATCAAGGACGAAATTTCTGTATGAGAGAATCAACCTCTGGGGTTTACAGGAAGAAGGTGATCCTCACTGCTGGCAGGAAAAAGAACTTTGCACCTGGGAATGAAGTTTCCAGTGGGACAAAATTGGGGCTGTCAGATTGGGGAGGGGGTGCCCAGTAGAGAAAGTAGTGTTGGCAAAGGCACAGAGTCAAAAGAGCTTTTGAGCCTTATGAAGAATATCAAGCAGTTCAATACCCCTGAAACATAATGTAAAGTAGAATAGTAGGATAGAGGCCAAGCTTGATTCTGAGAGGTCTGGAAATCAAAGGGAGGAGTTTGGGATTTTTTTCAATTGGCAAAGGGGTTCCTCTGATGGTTGTTGAGAAGTGTGTTTACAGTTTTTAGCTGGGCCTTATAAAGTTGTATTTGGCAGGAGACTGCTGGAGGATTGGAGACCCATGAAACTAAATAAGGAGTTTGGTATTAACATACATATGCTGCTATATATAAAACAGATAATCAACAAGGACCTACTGTATAGCACAGGGAACTCTACCCAATATTCTGTTATAACCTCTATGGGAAAAGAATCTGAAAAAGAATGGATATATGTATATGTATAACTAAATCACTTTGCTGTATACCTGAAACTAACACAACATTTTAAATCAACTATACTCCAATATAAAATAAAAATTAAATTAAAAAAAGAAAAAATAGTTATAAAATCACATAAACATACATATTTATCGGAAAAAATTCAGGAAAAAATGAATAAGCAAAAAGAAAAAAAAATATATCAGGTCAAAATCCAGCCATCTGGAAACACTCACTGGTATACAGTAGAGACAGTGTGAATCACATACTATCAACTCTCTTTTAAAGACACCTTTGTTTACTTTTTATACCATAAACATGTAAATATGCTTATATTTTTTTTCGTGACTGCATAAGTTACCATTATATGGATGTCCTTGGGGGAGATGACATGATTGCAATATTCAACATGAAAGGATTAGTCACTGTGAGATCTGTACCCATGAGATTGTCAAAGAGGTAGTTAATGCATGTGTTAAAGACGTGGAATGGCATCTCAGAGTGAAACACTGGGAGAAGGTAGGTTTTATACTTCAACAAGGTGATTAAAGCAGGCTCCGCCTCTTATCAGCTGTGTTTTTGGATAAGTGTTTTGCTTTAGCCTCAGTTTCCTGGGGTTCATCGTTATAACTTACATGCTATCTATGAAATATGTCTATAAAGCATCCAGCAGAAAGCCTAGCGTAGAAGGCACTCAATTAATATTAGATTTTTCTTTGATGATTGATAGGTCCTCAAATGTACGTGGGGAGATGAATAATGTTAAAGAAGATGGATTTCCGAGTTTCAAGGTGACATTACTATGAAGAAGATGCTATAAAAATGGAGATTTGAAGGATCTGAGCAGATTTGGTGGAAGGCAGTCGTTACGCTAACCATGAACACGAGCACACATCCACGGCTGCACTGACATTCACAGACATATTATTTGAGAAGCAGCATAATGAATGACATTGCTACACTTCAGCCTACACACGTCAGGGCCACCTAGACGCCCTCCTTCTCCTTGACCAGTAATGCATTAAATGCTCCTATGGTGACCTCCAAGAACTAAATGAAGCTTCCAAATGAGCTTAAGTTAGACTCCTGCAAGCCACTTATATACTATAGAAAGCTGGTGAGACATGTCATGAGAATAAATAAGAAGCTCACATTTCACATTTAGATATAATCTGTGACAATGAAGCCAGGGTTACACACTGTATTTACAGTCCCCACTGCATTATCTGGCTTCGTGAGGAATACGTAAATAGGCCAAGTACCTAGTGATTGCCAGAAAGGTGATCTGGATTGGATAGAGGAAAAAATGAGCACAAATCTATCCCCCTGCTCGAAAAGCAACCTAGTGTACACGATCTACTGACAGTGAGTCAATTCTTTCAGTGGTATTTATAAAGACCACATGGCTCTAAGAGCTTAGATTTTGTTTAATTCTGTTTAAAAGGTTGTTTTATGTCAAGTTCTTTTATAAATATGTTTGATCTTAGGTTTTATTTATAGTATGATAATACACTGCAGCTTTGTCCCAGGATATATTTGCAAAATCAGCTTTACCAATGATTGGTAAAGAAATTATGAAAAAAAATGATTAAAACGATTAACTGCAAATAATTTTAGTTTGATATCTTGTGAAGCATTAGAGTAGAACGCACGCCGTAGATATTGAAATGTGACTTAATTTAGTATGCAGTTCACTGCTTAAACACTGCTCCAGTCCTTTGGTACTTCGATATCAAAGTGTCAGTTACACACGGGAGTAAATGCCTCTTTAAATAGTTCAAGCTAACCTGAGAAGGGGGACGCGACCCATGATTTTTTTCGTGCTTCCCGAAGTCAAAAACTGCACAAATTTCTAGTTTGGTCAAAATCATGATGAATAAAACAGAATATTATTCAGCATTTCAAATCTAATGACTAAAATTTTTTTGCTCATCTCCTTCAATAGAAAATACTTGCTAGCAAGTAAAAAGATGACTCACAAAATTACAATGGCACATTAGGAGAATGATTTGTGGGAGATCCACGTATTAGAGCAATGCTAGGTAATTCCATACCTTTTTTTAAATTTAGTAATAGTACTCATCTGAAATAAATCATAGTGTACCTCTGAAATAATCATAGTGCAAAGGCAACAATAAGGTAAGACCCAAATTTATGAACAATTCAAAATGAAAATATACAAATAAAGGAATAAAACTGATATCTTGTTTTCTCTATTTGTAACATCATCAGCATGATAATACTTACCTTGCAACCAATTTCAACTGAAACCTAAGTTTACAGAAAAATAAAACTGAACTTCTGTTAAAGGATTTCATTCATTCAGAAAAACCAAATCTTAAGTGCTTGCTGCTCTCCAGAAACTGTATCAGTGCTACGCAAACAAGTATGATTTGGCTCCTGCCCTCATGAATTAAGTTACATTCTATTTATAGCTTCCATAAATAAACATTTAATTTGCAGGCATAAATGTATTTAATCAGGATATTAGAGAAGAAAGGATGGACTGTAAGTGAGACGTTATTCATTAGATACAAAGGCAAAGCTCTTTTTAGCTATCATACATGTAACCTACTCTAGGCCTTGAAAACAAGCAAAGATATTATGTCTAAATAAAATGAAGGGCAAAGATTAACAGCTATCTAACCATGGTGATTCGTATGGTCAGGCAAATTGTAATATTCCAGAAATGAAAACCTGTCTTCCTTTTCACCAACACATTTCTTATAACTGGATTACCCAATAACTCCCCCTACCACCTCCCACAAGGACAAGCCAGACTCCATGGAGCCACTCAGTGGTTTTGATTGATTGATTGATTGACTGATTGTATTTGTAATCTAAATTCTTTTTAAAACTTTTTGAAAATAGCAAAATCAGAAATAACCTAAGGAAAGCTGAGTTGATTTCTTTGCCAAGCCGCAAAAAGCAAAAATGCAATGTGTTCCCATGCCCTTTCTGTCATTTCAACTTTGTAGAGTCAACTCTGTAGACTCTCAGACTGGAGAGTCTCCCTAGTTTGTGGCACTTAAACTTAAAAAGAAAAGCCACAAAGAGAGAGAAGAAAATTAATCTGATTGCCAAATTTGAATCACTTATATGTACGCTACCAAAATCTATACTTCTACACCAAGGAGAATTAGCCAGAGAAATGCTAGAGATGTAACACGTGTTTGCAGTCACATAACTCATGATTCATGAGGGAAGAGCAGATACAGAGCAGTCAATCTAATGTTTGGGGGATAATTTTATTGATGACCTACCTTAGGAATTAGTTTTCTCTCACATGAGCCAAGGTATAAATTTCTGATTAAATGGTATCTGTAATCATTGAAGCATAACGTCAATTAAAATAACCACTGGTGGTCAACCAGTGGTCAACAAAACCACTATTTAATTTTAATTATACAGAACTTGAAATAAATATAACGTATAAGAGCGTATACACATACCATTGATCCATCGAGCTTCTGGATCATGGAGCACAAATTCTTTCCTGAAGAGGTCTTCTAAAGACAATCTGGTTTCTGATGAATTTGTGAGTTCATCTAAAATAAAGTAAATTTTAGGTTAGACACATTCTCCAAAGAAGACATACAGATGGCCAAGAGGCATATGAAAAGATGTTCAACACCGCTAATTATTAGAGAAATAAAAATCAAAACTACAGTGAGGTATCACCTCACACCAGTCAAAATGGCTATCATCAAAAAATCCACAAACAACAAATGCTGGAGATTGTGTGAAGAGAAGGGAACCCACCTACACTGTTGGTGGGAATGTAAATTGGTACAGCCACTATGGAGAACAGTGTGGAGGTTCCTTAAAAAACTAAAAATAGAGCTACCATATGACTCTGCAATCCCACTCTTGGGCCTATATCTGGAGAAAAACATAGTCTGAAAGAATACATGCAGCCCAATGTTCATTGCAGCACTGTTTACAATAGCAACCTAAGTGTCCATCGACAGAGGAACAGATAAAGGAGATGTGGTACATATATACAATGGAATATTACTCAGCCATTAAAAAGAATGAAATAATGCCATTTGCAGCAACATGGAAGGACCTAGAGATTGTCATACTGAGTGAAGTAAGTCAGACAGAGAAAGAGAAATATCGTATGATATCCCTTATATGTGGAATCTAAAAAGAAATGATACAAATGAATTTATTTACAAAACAGAAACAGACTCACAGACTTAGAGAATGAACTTATGGTTACCAGGAGGGAAGGATGGGGGAAAGGGATAATTAGGGAGTTTGGGATTGACATGTACACACTGCTATATTTTAAATGGATAACCAAGAAGGACCTACTGTATAGCACAGGGAACTCTGCTCAATATTATGTGGCAGCCTGGATGGGAGCAAAGTTTGGGGGAGAATGGATACATGTATATGTATGGCTGAGTTCCTCTAATGTGCACCTGAAACTATCATCAACATTGTTAATTGGCTATACTCCAACATAAAATAAAAAGTTTTAAAAAGTCTTAAAAAAAAACTAATGAATTATACTATTTGGACTACTTTGCTTTTAAAATATGTTAACTAGATGACAATATAAAGAGGAAATTTTAATGGTTTTTGGCATTAGAAGTTTGTCTGTTCCATGATACTTTTCAATACATTAAATTATTTTCAATATTAAAATTGTCTTGAGCTACCACAAATTTAAGAGATCAATCCCTTGTTATGTAGTGATATATAATATGAAAGCAGTTAATAATTTCTATTGTGCATTGTGCCCCAAAGCATACATTTTTCACTGTTTAACCATAATCCAGCCCAATACTTTCCAAAATCACTTCAACATATTCTCTCTAATGATAAATTTACAGTTTTGTTGTAAACACCAAAGATGAAGAGGTAAAGGTCCCAAACAAATAATGGTCAATAAAACTTCCCAACTTGAAAGGAAGTTCACCAAATAAACAGAATAAATACCAAAATTCCACAAATAATTACCACCCAACAAATACTAAGTGGACTTAGGAGTTAAATGTAAAAACTCAATATAATGCCAGAATATGAAAGAAAAGCACATGTTTATATTAGTCCCTGACACATAAACTAGGTGCACTTCCCTTTTAAATCCCAAAATCTAAGAAATGGAAGGACAACACAGTTCAAGTACCAAAATTAAACATAGCAAGCATACTTTTAGACGAAAGAGGCCACAGATAAGTTTGTGATATTTCATTTTCTTTGCAAAATAATATCATTGTTTATTTACTGTATAAAATCATCTTTGTGACCTCTCAGCTGTGACCTTAACTCTGGCTGAAAATAAAACGTCAACAATATATGCTAACCTCATTAGATATTGTTTTTTTAAAAGTTCGGTACTTATTGCAGCAAGAGCTTTGTTTCTTCCAGCTGAAAAGTGGGGGCAAAGAATCAATAACTTCAAATGCACTTTCTTTCAACATGAATCAACCATGTAGTGAACCCACAAAATAACTGTTCAGAAACAACTGAAAAAAATATAACAAGTGGAACTAGTGAGAATTGTTTGACCCAAGCCTAGCATAAGATGTGATTATATACAGATTTGCAAAACAAAATGCCCCATTTGACAGTCTGACACAACAAAATTTAAATTTACCTTATTCATTCAACGAATAGCAGGGCTCTTAATTTTCAAGGTGTTAAGTGAAGTACTGTAAGGTGCAGGAGACATATCTCTGCCCTGCCCCGAGGGGTTCACACAAAGCAAGAAAGAATATGATGGATGTCAGAATGAGGATACAGAGTACTGTATGAGCTCAGAGAAAGGAAGGAAAATATCTTGCAAAAACAATCAGAAAAGGCTTCAGTGAAAAATATAATGGCCAACTACCATCCATTGCTGGTGGGAATGAAAATTGGTACAGATACTTGGAAGACAGGTTAGTGGTTTCTTAAAAAACTAAACATATAATCTAACAGTTGTGCTCCCTGGTATTTAGCCAAATGAGCTGAAAACTTACAGCCACACAAAAATCTGCACATGGATGTTTATAGTAGCTTTATCCATAACTGCCAAAATTTGCAAGCAACCAAGATGTCCTTCAGTAGGTGAATGGATAAACTGTGGTCCAGACATTGTGATACTATGAAGTGATAAAAAGAAACGAGCTATCAACCATGAAAAGACATGGAGGAACCTTAAATTATTAATTGAAAGAAGCCAGTTTGAAAAGACTCCAGACTGTATAATTCCAACTATGTAACATGCTGAAAAATGTAAACTATGGAGACTCTAAAGATACTAGTAGTTAGAATGGTAGATACATGTCATTATACTGTTGTCCAAATCCATAGGATGTACAACAGCAAGAGTGAACCCTAAAGTAAAATATGGACTTTGGGTGATAATGATGTGTCAATGTAGGTTCATCAGTTGTAGTAAACATATCATGTATGGGATGTTGACAATGGGGGAGGTTTTACCCATGTGAAGGTAAGGGTAAATGGAAAATCCCTGTACCTTCTGTTCAATTTTTCTGTGAACATAACATTTCTCTTGAAAATAAAATCTATTCATTTTTATTTTTAAAAGTTAAATGACCTGGGCCTTACAGGTTTCAAAAGACAGAGAAAGGGAATGGCATGGACAAGTGAAGGGCTGAGAGCATTTTAGAAAAAAGAATGACTGCTTTTTGTTTGACACAGCAAAAAAGCTTTGATGCTAGAATTAATTTTCTGTCATAGGAGTTTGGGATTTTAATCAGATGAGCTAACTTTATCAGGATTTCAGAAATATATTTATTCTGTGAGATATCTCAGTAAGACCAGATTTTGGTATACACATGTTTCACAATTTAAAGTTTCCTGAGATTATATAAATGCACCCTAATGTGTCCAATACAATCACTTTAATTCTTAGATGATTATATTTTACCATCTCTCTTTGATATGCATTTATTTAGTTGATTCAATGAAATTTATATAGGTAGAGGTAGGAAGTAGGAGTCTAACTTTCAGTGGGAAAGTAGATTATGATAGCACAATCTATTAAATAAATGATCCTTATCAACTGAATTGAAAAATTAACTATATTTTTGCTCCTAGGTAAATTCCACATATTTTGTTTACTGTATCTTTTGGGCATATGTAAAACAAACAAACAAAAAACCACCTTGTAAGGCAAATGCAGCACACCATACAATCTTAGTTTCAAATACTTTTTTCAAATATTATTTTGGCAATTCTCAAACGTCTGTTCTTTCATATGAGCTTAAAAATCATATTAAAATCCACCAGAATGGGAATATTATTAAAATAGCATTATATATACACAGCAAATTGGAAAACTTTAAACTTTAGGTACATTAATTGTGTTTCATCTTCTATTTTTCATATAGATCCTTCACATTTCCTATTATATTTACTAGTAAGTATATATGGTTTGTTATTGTGAACAGAATATTTCCCATTGTTATTCTAAATGAGTTTATACACACACACAGAGTTAATAATTATATTATTCACCATATCACATTTTCTTTAAAATGCCAATAGATATTAAATCTTTTATTTTTCTACATATTCAATTCTATCATCTGGAAATACATTTTCTCTTTTTCCTAAAGTTTAAATTTATATGTATATATATTTATATGTATATCTGTGTGTGTATATATATGCATTTATATGTATATATGTGTGTATATATACATTTATATGTGTATATACACACACACATAATATATATATAAAATTTTCAGGTATTGCAGATTCACATGCAGTTGTAAGAAATAATACAGAAAGACAAATCCTTTATATACTTCCTCCAGTTTCCATCAATAATGTATGATATCTTGCATAAACAATATCTCAAAAAGAAATTGACATTGATACTCTCCACCAACACTATTCAGACTTCACCAGTTCTGCATGTATTCAGTTGTGTACATATGAGTATATGTGGCTGTCTTTAGTTCTATGCAATTGTATCAAATATGATGAGCACCAGTAAGGCAGAGAACAGTTCCATCACCAGAACCTCCTGTGTTGCCCTTTTATTGCCATAACCTTCCCCTGCAACCTTTGGCAACCACTAATCTATTTTCCACCTTAATGATTTTGTAATTTCCAGAGTGCTATGTAAATGGAATCATGCATTATATAATATTTTGAGACTGGCAGAGATCCATCTTAGTTGTTGAGTGTATCAATACTCCGTTCCTTTTTGTTGCTTGGTACTATTCCAGGGCATGAATGTATCAGTTTGTTAAACTATCCATCTGTTGAAGGAAATCTGGGTTATCATTTGTGGCTTGGGGTTATTATGAATAAAGCTGCTATGAACATTAATTATAGGTTTTTATGTGAACATAAATGTTCCTTTCTTTGGGATAAATGCCAAAATATGCAATTGCTGGGTCACATGGTGCACATTTAGTTTTGTAAGAAAATATCAGATGCTTTTCTAGAGTAGTTGTACCATTTTACATTCTCACCAGCAATGTAGAAATGACCTAGTTTTTCTGTGTTCTTGCAAGAATTTGGTGGTTTTTTAAAAAAAATAAGCCATTCTGATATATGTGTAATGATATGTCGTTGTGGTTTTAATTTGCATTACCCTAATAGCTAATGAACATCATTTAATGTGCTTATTTGTGATGTTTATATCCTCTTAAGTGAAATGTCTGTTCATGTCATTTGCCCATTTTCTAATTGGATTGTTTTGTTTGTGTGACTGTTGAGTTTAGAGCCTTCTATTCTAGATGCAAATCATTTGTTGATATGTCAACTTCAGATTTCCTCCAGCCCTCTACCTTGTCTTTTCATCCTTTTAAAAAGGACTTCTGCAGAGGAAAAGTTTTTTAATTTTGATGAGATCCAGTTTATCATTTTTTCCTTTTATAAATCACACTTTTATTGTCAAGACTAAGAATGCTTCAACTAATCCTGAAGATTTTCTCCTTTTTTCCTAAAAGAGTAATAGTTTTATATTTTACATATAAGTCCCGGAATCATCTTGAGTTACTTTTTGTCTGTCATGTGAGGATTAATTAGAGGTTCATATTTTATTTTTGTTTTTTTGCATATTGGATGACCAATTGCTCCAGCACCATTAAAAAGCATTTATTTCATTTTAGTGAATTATTTCATTAGCTCGAGTGTCAAAACAATGTTGAATAATAATGATGAAATAACAATCCTGCTGTCTTCTTTTATTATGGCAGCATCTTTAATATTTCATTATTTAATAAGATATTTTTTCTTGATTTTTGGAAAGGAATCTGTATCATGCTTAAGTAATTTGTTTTTATTCCTATGTCACTTCAAATTTTTATTTGAAATTATAACTGTCATGATACGCTTCCAACCTTTTATATAAACATAATTTTCTCCTTTAATGTGTTGATATAAAAATTGTATAAATGAAATTTCCTATTTCCAACCACCCTCTATTTCTATAACAAAATCCAACTGGTCATGGCAAACTATTATTACTTTTCTACTGCTAGATTAATATGTTAAATGTTTATTTAAATGCTTAATTTTTTAATGAATTAAACTAATGGTCCATTATTTTTTTCATTTTGTATTATACCGATCAGTTAACATTTTAATAATTTTATTAAATATTCTGAACTTCATTTATTTTCTATAATCTGAAATAATTCAATAATTTTAATAGTAAGGATTTTTTAACTCCAATTGCCCCTAGAATTTATTATAAAATCAACTCATCAAAGTAATTCAAACTATTGTGATTAAATTTTAAATTTACACAATAATCAGATAAAACTTAAGGTTTAATTTATTTGTCTTCATTCATTACTGAATGAACTGTATATACTTCATTACTTCATTCCTTTTTCTGGTTGTTTCTTTTTTCCTTATTTCTTTGTTCATTTCTTTAAATTTTTCTTAGCTGCTAGGCACTATCCCTGAGGTCTCTTGAATTTTTCAGTCCTAGAAAACAGACTTCTTCCTTCTACATATAATGAATAATTAAGCTTCTGTTTTAATAGCCTTGAAGGTTGGTTGTTTATCCCCTAGCTCCTTTTATCTCCACATCTCATCACAGTCTTTTGGAGTGTTCATCCTTTGTAATCAATCATCCCTTTTCCAAATGCCCCTCCCCAAGCCCTAATGGAATATCCATTTGGAGGGGAAACTTAGGCTCAGCAAACTTAAAGATTTTGACAAAGTTCACATGGTTAGTAAGAGGCAGGACTGAAATTGGAACCTACATCTCTCTAACTTATTAAGCTCTACTGTCTCTCAAAATAAGTTTTCTTTTCTCGTTCTCTATAATATTGTGTTAATTAGTTTTTTTTTAAATGTACAATTTTATAAGTGATAGTTTAAGAATACTCTTATTTCCTTTTAGCCACAAGAATCCTTCTCCTGTACCCTCTCCAGACTTTATTAGCATCCCATTCGGCTCCAACCTGCTCAATGAAGGTACCATTGCCACAGTCTTTCTATTTTCTCACATAGAGCAGTGTCACAGCATTCATGAAAAAGTGGAGCTTTTTGTTTGTTTTCTTCAAGAAATTGTCTACAAAATGTCAGCCTGAAACTCCAAATTTACCCTCTGCTCATTGTTGCACTCTATTTACTATTAACATTAGTAGCATCACCTATCACACCTCATCAGCAAACATTTATAACCCAGCTGCAACCTGATTTCTCAGGAACTTAATTTATGTTAGAACCATCTGAAGAAATCTTATATTTGATACATTTTAATAATGTTCTCTCTATTTTGACTCTATGGCCACACTTAGCAAACAGAGAATCCTGGGCACCATTTCTTCATCCCAATCACTCACATCGAACACTGAGAAGGTAGCTTAAGAAGGAAATTGGTATTAGATTGTAAATAATTTTAAGAGATGATTCCTCATGTAAAGCTCCTTTCTTACAAATCTTCAGAGGAAGAAATTCTGAAATCAATACCTATTTCCTAATATCAACATAATATTACGTATTTTTTTTTTTTTTTTTTTTTTTTGGCCACACCTCATGGCCTGTGGGATCTTAGTTCCCTGATCAGGGATCAACCTGTGCCCCCAGAAGTGGAAGCACTGAGTCTCAAACACTGGACTGTGTCTCATAGACTTTATCCTTCACAAGTAAGGTACTGGGTAACATATCATCTCTAGTTATTTTGTAAATAAATATGAGATACCTTTTGATGTGTGTGCATATGTATGTATGTATGTATGTGTATATATATATATATATATATATATATAAGTGTGGATACATGTGAAAGTCTGAAAACCGAATATATGTTGATAGTTGCTATTTCTTTTTCTTTAATGTTTGCTGTGGTTTTGTCATACATGACCTTTATTATATTGAGGTAGGTTCCCTCTATGCCCACTTTCTGGAGAGTTTTTATCGTAAATGGGTGTTGAATTTTGTCAAAAGCTTTTTTTTATCTATTGAAATGATCGTATGGTTTTCATTCTTCAATTTGTTAATATGGAGTATCACATTGATTCATTTGCATATATTAAAGAATCCTTGCATCCATGGGATAAATCCCACTTGATGATGGTGTATGATCCTTTTAATGTGTTGTTGGATTCTGTTTGCTAGTATTTTGTTGAGGATTTTTGCATCTATATTCATCAGTGATATTGGTCTGTAATTTTCTTTTTTTGTAGTATCTTTGTCTGGTTTTGGTATCAGGGTGATGGTGGCCTCATAGAATGAGTTTGGGAGTGTTCCTTCATTGCAATTTTTTGGAAGAGTTTGGGAAGGATGGGTGTTAGCTTTTCTCTAAATGTTTGATAGAATTCACCTGTGAAGACATCTGGTCCTGGACTTTTGTTTGTGGGAAGATTTTTAATCACAGTTTCAATTTCATTACATGTGATTGGTCTGTTCATATTTTTTTATTTCTTCCTGGTTCAGTCTTGGAAGGTTACACCTTTCTAAGAATTTGTCCATTTCTTCCAGGTTGTCCATTTTATTGGCATAGAGTTGCTTGTAGTAGTCTCTTAGGATGCTTTTCATTTCTGCAGTGTGTGTTGTAACTTCTCCTTTTTCATTTCTAATTTTATTGATTTGAGTCCTCTCCCTCTTTTCCTTGATGACTCTGGCTAATGGATTATCAATTGTGTTTATCTTCTCAAAGAACCAGCTTTTAGTTTTATTGATCTTTGCTATTGTTTTGTTTCTATTTCATTTATTTCTGCTCTGATCTTTATGATTTCTTTCCTTCCACTAACTTTGGGTTTTGTTTGTTCTTCTTTCTCTAGTTTTTTAGGTGGAAGGTTAGATTGTTTATTTGAGATTTTCATTATTTCTTGAGGTAGGCTTGTATTGCTATAAATTTCCCTCTTAGAACTGATTTTGCTGCATCCCATAGGTTTCGAATCACCGTGTTTTCATTGTAATTTGTCTCTAGGTACTTTTTGATTTCCTCTTTGATTTCTTCAGTTATCTCTTGGTTATTTAGTAATGTTTTGTTTAGCCTCCATGTGTCTGTGTTTTTTAAGTTTTTTTCCCTGTAACTGACTTCTAATCTCATAGCATTGTGGTCAGAAAAGATGCTTGATATGATTTCAATTTTCTTAAATTTACTGAGGCTTGATATGTGACCCAAGATGTGATCTATCCTGGAGAATGTTCTGTGTGCACTTGAGAAGAAAGTGTAATCTGCTGTTTTTGGATGGAATGTCCTATAAACATCAATTAAATCTATCTGGTCTATTGTGTCATTTAAAGCTGTGTTTCCTTATTAATTTTCTGTTTGGATGATCTGTCCATTGGTGTAAGTGAGGTGTTAACGTCCCCCACTATTATTGTGTTACTGTCAATTTCCTCTTTTATAGCTGTTAGCAGTTGCCTTATGTATTGAGGTGCTCCTATGTTGGATGCATATATATTTATAATTATTATATTTTCTTCTTGGATTGATCCCTTGATCATTATGTAGTGTCTTTCCTTGTGTCTTCTAACATTCTTTATTTTATTATTTTTTTTTTTTTATAGATACTTTTATTTATTTATTTTTGGCTGTGTTGGGTCTTCGGTTCATGCGAGGGCTTTCTCTAGTTGCGGCAAGCGGGGGCCACTCTTCATCGCGGTGCGGGGACCGCTCTTCATCGCGGTGCGCGGGCCTCCCACCATCGCGGCCCCTCCCGTTGCGGGGCGCAGGCTCAGTAGTTGTGGCTCACGGGCCCAGCCGCTCCGCGGCATGTGGGATCCTCCCAGACCAGGGCTCGAACCCGCGTCCCCTGCACTAGCAGGCAGACCCCCAACCACTGCGCCACCAGGGAAGCCCCCTAACATTCTTTATTTTAAAGTCTATCTTATCTGATATGAGTATTGCTACTCTAGCTTTCTTTTGATTTTCATTTGCATGGAATATCTTTTTCCATCCCCTCACTTTCAGTCTGTATGTCCCTAGGTCTAAAGTGGGTCTCTTGTAGACAGCATATATATGGGTCTTATTTTTGTATCCATTCAGCAAGCCTGTGTCTTTTGGCTGGAGCATTTAATCCATTCGTATTTAAGGTAATTATCACCATTTCCTTAATTGTTATGGGTTTGCTTTTGTAGGTCCTTTTCTTCTCTTGCATTTCCCACTTAGAGAAGTTCCTTTAGCATTTGTTGTAGAGCTGGTTTGGTGGTGCTGAATTCTCTTAGCTTTTGTTTGTCTGTAAAGTTTTTGATTTCTCTGATGAATCTGAATGAGATCCTTGCCAGGTAGAGTAATCTTGATTGTAGGTTCTTCCCTTTCATCACTTTAAATATATCATGCCACTCCCTTCTGGCTTGTAGAGTTTCTGCTGAGAAATCAGCTGTTAACTTCATGGGAGTTCCCTTGTATATTATTTGTAGTTTTTCCATTGTTGTTCTCAATAATTTTTCTTTGTCTTTAATTTTTGTCAGTTTGATTACTATGTGTCTTGGCGTGTTTCTCCTTGGGTTTATCCTGCCTGGGACTCTCTGCACTTCCTGGACTTGGGTGGCTATTTCCTTTCCCATGTTAGGGAAGTTTTCGACTATAATCTCTTCAAATATTTTCTCAGGTCCTTTCTCTCTCTCTTCTCCTTCTGGGACCCCTATAATGCGAATGTTGGTGTGTTTAATTTTGTCCCAGAGGTCTCTCAGGCTGTCTTCATTTCTTTTCATTCTTTTTTTCTTTATTCTGTTCTGCAGCAGTGAATTCCACCATTCTGTCTCCCAGGTCACTCATCCGTTCTTCTGCCTCAGTTATTCTGCTATTGATTCATTCTAGGTATTTTTCATTTCCATTATTGTATTGTTCATCTCTATTTGTTTGTTCTTTAATTTTTCTAGGTGTTTGTTTTTTAATTTCTAGGTCTTTGTTAAACATTTCTTGCATCTTCTCGATCTTTGCCTCCATTCTTTTTCCGAGGTCCTGGATCATCTTCACTATCATTATGCTGAATTCTTTTTCTGGAATGTTTCCTATCTCCACTTCATTTAGTTGTTTTTCTGGGGTTTTATCTTGTTTCTTCATCTGGTACATAGCCTTCTGCCTTTTCATCTTGTCTATCTTTCTGTGAATGTGGTTTTAGTTCCACAGGCTGCAGGATTGTAGTTCTTCTTGCTTCTGCTGTCTGCCCTTTGGTGGATGAGGCTATCTAAGAGGCTTGTCGATAGTTTCTATTAAAAGGCTAAATATTTGTTAACCAAATAGGATCCTACGATTATGGTTATAATTATGAATAACAGCCCAAGGATCCAATGAGATGCACAGTACAATAATGACCCCAAGTATTTAAAGAACTGGAAACAGAGTAATTATTTTTTTAATTGTACAAGATATAGAATCTTAGCTAAAACATTCAGCTTTGGCAACAGGAGTGTAGAAATAGAATTGACATTAAATAATTCTCTCCATGTTCTTTTCTCTGTTCTAGTCTATCATTTAAGATCATAGACTTCTATTGGCATTTCTGTGCTTTCTTCCAAAAATCCAATCTTGCTTTTAAATGGCCTTTTGAAATAAGTTGGCCACATAATCTTAGAAGAGAAAAGAAAATTCTTCAGTAATGAACTGAAGGAAAACTAATCTGTGACTTTCAGTACTTGGTTTCTCTTTACTGAAACTGTGTTACTTTTTATCTGGTTTACTCTTGACATCAGAGGTTCAGAAATATTTCTTTTAATTTAAATCTTATTTGAAATAATTTCCTGTTAAAACAGTAATGAAAAGAAAAATCTAATCAGGTAGTTATTCAGAATTCCCACACGAAGAACAAGGCTATTTCCTCTTTCTGCTCCTTTGATTCTCTCTTTTCTCTGGATGTCCAATGTACCACCACCTTTATTTCCCACAGCTACATTTAAATCTCTATGCTTAAAGGTTATTCTCATTTCCCATGTTTAGTGTCACTACAGGCTAGTCTTCTAGTGCATTTCCATTTTAAAACATTATTGATTGTTCAAAGTTCATAGAAAGGGTAGCACCCCCACCACCCCACCTTATATACTGTATATATGAAAATATAGAATGCAAATCATAGAAGTCACAGCCAAATTCCAAATCTTTTCAAAATATTTGCTGATTATACATTTCCTAGTCAGACTTTAAAGTTTTGTTTTACTACTTAACAGCTAAAGCACTAATTCCTTTCTTTTTTCCATCATTTTCCCATTCTTTTCTTTCACTAGGATGCTGAAATACAATACAGCAGACTGAATATTGTCAAAATTTATGTCATTTGAGATCAGATATAATACACCAAGTTCTTTTTAATGTTTCCTGATTTATCACCAAGAAAATGAACAAAGGGTTACTATCTCCAGTTAAGGAGCTACACATAGTTTGGAATGTAAAATTGAGGAATAAAAATACATATCACTGAAACAGAAGAATTACAAGGTATGCCCTGGTACAAGTTACATCTCTTTTCTTTTTTATTTATAAATGAAGATATATATGGAAATCATTAGGCAAAGTACTCAGTTTATTTAATGTCAGCCATTGTCATTATTATTATTAAAATGTTAAAATGTATAGGTCAATATAAAGCAAATTTGAATTTTAAAATTTCAAAGTCGCAAAACAAAATGTTTTCTCTTCCTTTGGAGTTTTTGTTTCTTTCATAGTTCCCTTCAGCCCAAATATTTCCATTATGTTCTTGGATGTACCCTACCAGAAGTACAGTATTGAGTTGCATGTTTTAGTAGAAAAAGTTAGTGAAATGTAAAATTCACTCAGAAGTCTCTTTTTGAAAGAAGAGTATTTGGCTATTTTGAATTTGTACGGTCAAATATATGGATCACAAATAAATTATAAATCAGTCTTGTCAATGAAGCAGCTTGTCACTTAGTATTTTGAACACCAATTCATCCACTCAAGCAAAAGCACAAAGGGAATTAGTGCACTGTATACCATCTGTTTTACAGTCCCAGAAAATTACCTTTGTTCCTCTTGGTATGCCAGGAGTTTCCTTCCTCTATCTCTTTCTTTTGCCTTTTCCTACTCTAATATCTTGTTGGGGCAACAGCTAAGTTTCTTGAATAAAAGGCCAGTCAATTCCTTATCTTCATCAATTCTATCACCTAGAACCACTTTTGACTCAGATTAACCCTGTACCTTATAAAGTCTAAATTATATATACCCTTCAAATTGAATTTACTTCCTAAATCAGATTATCTGCCAATGAATGTTCTTTCTTTCTCAAGTATATTTCCAGCATGTAGCTTTCATATAGAAAGCCACATTTTAATTATAAAAAGTCATTTAAAAATTCAGCTATGTGGAAAGTTACTAAATTATAACTAAAGCTGGGTCTGTACTGAATGGAATGAAGACAGCTGGCAAATAGGGTATTATATATTTATTTAACTGTCACTTTCTTCCCTCTCCCAACTCTGCCCTTTTTTTTCACCATACATGGGGAGAATTTCTAGGGAATGTACACTGAATACAAAATACTGAAATACAGATTACAAGAAGTTTGCCTTCTACGATCCATTCATCTTCTCAAAGTTTCCCCACAGACAGTTATGAACTTATACTCCCACTCCCTATACTCGAACAGGGACAAGCATTAATGCTGAAATAACAGTAATCAGAGCTAGGAGTTCATATTTTAATCCTAGTTAAACCCTTAAGTAGTGCATAGGCCCTTGGCTAGTTCAGTCCATCTATTCAGGAGTAAGTTTCCTCATTTGTAAAGAGAAAGGGTTGGACTAAATTACACTGTGGCTGGCTGTGTTCTAGAGACTCTAAAGCTCTCTTAGGACAGAGAAAGGAGAGGGGTAGATAGGGATTATGTGGTTAAAACTCTTCAACCAGAACAGCTCTGCTGTTGACATGTTTGATTTCTTCATATAGAATTTTATTGGATGTACCCCTCCCCAAACACACACAAAGGCCCATAAAGTAGCTTGCATCTGTAAGATGCCCTAATTTCTGTTATATTCTGTACTAGTTCTCCTTATTTTCAGCAGAGACTCTTAAGTGCTCATCAAAATACAGAATGTACTTTCAGGTTCTGAAGGACTTATTAAATTTTACCTCAAACTTGTCATCTCTTGAATAAATAAATCAAGAGCCTTAGGATTTACTCATAGGTTTAATTAGTCAAATTAGTCAATTATTCAAAGTGCTAATCATACTCAATCTTCTTCCTGAGACTTTTTCCAAATTAAATCTCCTGAATTTGAGTAGAAAACCTAAATGTGAGAAATGTACTTGCACAAAGGCCTTTCACATTGCGAGTAGAAAAGGCAAATTATAGACTGATACACATATACACATAACACACACCTTACACACACACACACACACACACACACACACACACACACACACACACACACACACACACATGCTAGAATGATGTCTTCTTTATACCCTAATGTGTTATAGCTCTACTTTGGGCCTATGAGCTCTTATATAACCAAGTTTGAGTTCCTCCCTCAGGCATACTTTTTATTTCAATCACATTACCATTAGCAAATTTTTGTTCCATATCTCTACTACCCTACAGGAGAGCATTGCAGAGCATAATCTGTGAGCAACTGTGGACAGCAGTCCTAAAAGTCAAAATTATATTCATAGTAATACTAAGGCACATCGTCCTTTTACACTGGGTTGAAATTCTCACTCCTGGAAGCAAAACCAAAGGTGGATGCAATTACAGACACCTCACTGAGAGTCAATACTGTGGCATAAAACTATACGATAGTCTCTATTCTTTAGTCTTATAAATGCTCAAAAAATGCTTGAAAAATCCTATTCCAGTTAAGAACTTCCTCAACACAGTTCTAAAAATTGTTCATTGTATTCAGTCTCCACCCTTGAGATCTTTTCAATATTTGTGTAGTGAAAAGGGAGTTATACCTCCTCCCCTCTGCCGCCCAAAAATCACTTCCCCTGCATATAGACATGGTACTTGTTCCAAGGAAATGTATGTGGGCAATTGCTTGAGTTATGTACTGAACTAACAGTTTTTTTCCTAGAACACCATTTTTAGTGGAAAAAATGAATAACAAACTATGATTACTTAGATTTAAGGATTTGGCAAATGTTTTCTTCAAAATAAATAAAATGAGCCTCTCACTTAAAAATCATAACTGTTAAAAAATAATACATAAAAAAATCTAAAAACACAACTGTTTGTTACAAACTATAAAATTCAAGCTTTCAAACAAAAATTGAATTTTGCAAAACTTGTGTTCTCTATCTTGAGTTTGACTACTTCCCAGTACTCTTCTAGTGAGATTTTTCTAGTTATACCATCAGTGATATTAACTGTTGTTTTTAATATTGTGTAATAAACTCTACCAACATTTGCAAGATCTGTATAACTCAGTGAACTAATATTTTCCAAATGACCAATGCATAATGTTACAGAATCGTGCATAGGTAAAAGATCCTTTTAAAGTGCTAGATGGACCAATAGATTTTAAAAGCAGAGTACTGATATTTTACGGATATGGTTTCAGGTTTCACAATGCAACTAACCATTGAGGATCTACCATTTATCAACTTCTCAAGAAGTATCAAGGAAGAGCATCTACAATTATGTGAAAAAGCTATTAAAAAACTCCCTCCATTTCTAACTACGTATCTTTATGAGGCCAGAATTCCTTTACATGCTTCAACCAAAGCAACTGATTCCAAAAGAATTGACACAGGAGTACATATGAGAATCCTGTAGTCTTCTATTGAGCAGACATTAAATATTTGCAAAAACATAAAATAATGACATTCTTCTCACCAATTTTTGAAAAGGTAACTATTTTTCATTATATATTATGTATATTTACATGTAATAGTTTTATTTTGCCATTTTAAATGAATTAACAGATATTTTATAAAAAGTCTGAGAAAGTAATTTTTAATTTCTAATCCAGAAAATATTTATAGGTATAATTCAAATGCCCAAAAGCACTTTTGTGCCCTCAATGACTTGTTAGAGGTCCCCACACTAAGCTCTCCTGTGTATACTTTATTGTGTAGTTTATTAAGTTTATTTTACCCTCATTTCAAACTGCTAAGGTTATAGTAAGTATTACTCTAGGTCTCTACAGATGTGGACTCTCTTCTCGATTTGGTAATAACATCAGATTTAATGATCATACTACATTATGTTATTATTTGTTATGTTCATCATCAAGAACTTCATGAAATATTTCTCTGACAGTCTCTATTTTTAATACAAGAGTGAATAAGTAGATAAATTTGTCACTGGTCAATATTTAGTGAAAACTTAGTTTGTACTGATAGTGTAAACTATTATGCATCATACAATAAATGGAGGAAACAGTGTAAATGGTAAAGATATAAAACCTATGCTTGATGGTTTCAAATATAACAAGGAACTCAGGTTAATCACAAATGACAGAAGCCAGTTGCATATAAATTGGATCAGTAAAGTCTGTTATTAGAGTGATATCAATGAACATAAAGGAGTAGACTGCTCCAAGAGACTGTTTTCCCATGGTAACATCAAAAAAAAAAAAAAATACAAGCAAAATTGTCAGAATAAACTGTCAGAATTCTGGAAAACAGTCAAATGTTTACAAAACACAAGCAAACACTGAATCAAGAAAAAGGCAACTTAAAAATAATAGGAAGGCTTGTGGAATTTTTATTTGCCATTACCCCCATCCTCTCACTGTCTTGGTGGCAATCTTTGAGTCAGCAGCCTGCATTTGGAGTATGGTCCTGGTTCTAGAGGGAGCAAAGTAGATCTTATTCTCAAAGAGTTGTGTTTGCCTGCTCTAAACTGTCTCAACTGACACAAGGCACTTATTTTTGTTACACCTGATCCAGAACAATCAGGGCAGAAAAGCAATGGGTATTCCTAAAAAACATCATAAAGCAAATGAATGAGCCACAGCTACATGGGGAAAAAGACACAGTTAAGACATAATATAGGGAACCCAAAGCTGGGAGGCAAAGCTGGAAAAGAGTTTCTTTGGGAAATTAGGCATTCAAAATGCCTACATATATTGGAACATTTGGAAAGCCACATGCATGCCCAGAGCAGGATGCATGCTCAAAAAAGATCTGAAAAGACCCTAAGTTTTCACCTCTGGCTAAACTTTAGGCTCAGTACAAGCAGGAAGTGAAGGCTAAGACAGAATTGCAGATGATCTGAATAAGTGTCCCAGCACAGAACTAATTTGAAAAGAATGAGAGGGTGTTTTGGTCCCCTCTTTTTAAAAAAATTCTGATTTTTTTTTTCTTTTTTTTCCTCCCTGTCCCTCCTCACCTCTTGAATCCTAACATTCAAGGACATGTTTGTAAAAACGTGAGCTGTACATAAACTAAAGGAACATAGACTTCAGAGACTACACATCACACAGGATACTGACTTTCCAAAATCAATATATCAATATTGATCAACTAATCAATACATCAATATCAATATCAATATCTCTCTCTATCTATCTATTTATCCATATATCACTACATCCAACAACACCAGGATACGTTCTTTTCAACTACATGGAACATTCTCCAGGATAGACCATATGTTAGGCCACCAAACAAGTTTCAGTAAATTTAAAAATATTGAAATTATTCAAAATGTGCTCTCTGAATGAGATGGAATGAAAGTAAAAATCAATAACAGAAAGAAAACTGGAAAATTCACCTGTATCGAGGATGTTAAACAAGACATTTTTAACAAGCGGTATTTCAGAGAAGAAATCACAAAGGAAATTAGGAAATACTTTGGGACAAATGAAAATGAAAATACAACATACCAAAACTGATAGGATTCAGTGAAGGCATTACTCACAGAGATAAATACCTCCACTAAAAAAGAAAGATCTCAAATCAATAACCTAACTTTACATGTAAATAAGTAGAAAAAAGAAGAGGAAATTAACTGAAATCTAGTAGAAGAAAGTAATAAATATTAGAGTGATGATAAATGAAATTAGAGAATAGAAAACCAGTAGAAAGAATCAATAAAATCAAAAGTTTTTTCTTTGAAAAGATCAACACAATTGACCAAATTTTACTTAAGTTGACTAAGATAAAAAAGAAAGAAGATTCAGATAATGTCAGTTATGAAACTGGGAGCACTGCCAAAATTTTATAGAAATTAAAAGGATCATGAGAGAATACTTTGAACAATTGTATGCTAACAAATTAGATAACTTAGATTAAATGGACACATTTCTAGAAACATGTAAACTACCAAACTGACTCAAGAAGAAATAAAAAATCTGAACAGACCAATTATTAGTAAGAAGATTGAATCCATAAACAAAAACCTCACAACAATGAAAAATGCAGGAACAGATGACTTCACTTGTAAATTCTACCAAACATTTAAAGAAGAATTAGCTCCAATTCTTCTCAAACTCTTCCAAAAGCTAGAAGATGAAGAAATACTTAATAACTCATTTTATAAGGTTAGACTATTCTGATCCAAATCCAAAGAGAACACATGAAAAAAATGTTAACATTCCTTATAAACATATATGCAAAAACCCTCAATGAAATACTAGTAGCAAATGGCAGAATGACTTCTTTTAATTGGCCAACCAAATTCTCCAGCATATCAAGAGGATTATGAACTATTAACCGAGAGGATTATTCCAGGAATTTAAGGGTAACCTGACCAAAAAAAAAAAAAAAAAGAGGTAACCAATGTAATACACCACATTCATAGAAAAAAAGAGGAAAACACATGATCATCTCAATTCATGATAAAATGCATTTGACAAATCCATCACTCTTTCTTTTAGAAACATTTTAAAAACTAGGAATGAAAAGAAACTTCCTCAACATGAAATAAGGTCTTTATGAAAAACCCACAGCTAAGGTGGTAGTCAGTGATGAAAGACTGAAAGATGTTCTGTGATCAAGAACAAGACAATGATGTCCACTTTCACCATTGCTATACAAAATTATACTGGAAATTTTAACCAGAATTCTAGCCAGGGAAGAAAAATAAATAAAAGACAGCCAATTTGGAAATGAAGGTGTAAAACTATCTCTATTTACACATGCCATTTTCTTCTATATATAGAAAACCCAAAAAATCTACAACAATCTTCTACAGCTAATAAGTAAATTTAGAATAAAGGGTTTTGAGTGTTTATCAACACTCAAAAATTAGTTGTATTTCTATATGCCAGCAATAAGCAATCAAAAAAAGATATTAAGGAATTAATTCTAGCTACAATCACATTCAAAAGAATGAAATACTTAGGAATAAGTTTAACCAAGGAGGTAAAGAATTTACATTTAAAACTATAAAACATTGCTGAAAGAAATTAAAGATATAAATAAATGGAAAGACAATTAGTGTTTAATGATTGAAAGAATATTTCTAAGATGACAATATTACCCAAAGTGATCCACAGATTCAATACAATCAATATCAAAATCCCAACTGCCTTTTTTTTTTTTTTTGCAGAAATGGAGAAGACAATCCTCAAATTCATATGGAATTGTAAAAGGCCCTGAATAGGAAAAAATAAAAAACTAAAAAAGAAAACAAAGTTGGAGCACTCACATTTTCTAATTTCAAAATTTACTACAAAGCTACAGTAATCAAAACAGTGGCATGATACTGGCATAAGGTTAGACTCAGACTGATGGATTACAATTGCAAGTCCTCAAATAAGCCAATATTATCTATGATAAATGATAATCAACAAGGGAGGGAAAAAAAACATTCAATGGGTAAAGAACAGTCTCTTCAACAAATGTTTCTAGGTGAAATGTATGCAAAAAATGAAGTTGGACTCCCCACCTTACACCGTACCCAAAAATTAACTCAAAATCATTCACTGCCCTAATGCTATGAGCTAAAACCATAAACCTCTTTAAAGAACATACAGGTAAATCTTCATGCCTCTGGATTTAGCAATGGATTCTTAGATACAATACCAAAAAAGATAAGCTGGGCTTCATAAAAATTAAGAAGTTTTGTGCATCAAAGGACAGTGTCAAAAAAGTGAAGACAACCTACAGAATAGAAGAAAATATTTGCAAATCATATATCTAGCAAAAGATTAATATCCAGAATATAGAACTACAACTCAACAACAATAAATGAAACAACCCAATTAAAACATGTGCAAAAGACTTGAACAGACCATTCTTAAACGAAGATACACAAACAGCCAATAAGCATATGAGAAGATGCTCAACAACACTAATCATTCGGGAAATGCATATTAAAACCAAATGAGATGTCACTTCAAACCTCTTGGATGACAATCATAAAATAAATGGAAAATAATAAGTGTTGATGAGGATGTGGAGAAACTCGAAAATGTATATATTGCTGTTGGAAATGTAAGACGGTGTAGTTGCTGTGGAAAATAGTCTGGTAGTTTCTCAGAAAGTTAAACATGAATTAGCACATAGCCCCGCAATTCCATTCCTGGACATATACTCATCAAAAAATTGAAAACAAGAACTCAAAAAAAAACCCAATGCATGTACACACATGTACATAGCAGCTCTATTCCCAATAGCCAGAAGGTGAAAACATTCCAAATTTCCATCAGTGATTGGATGGATGGATAGATGGATGGATGGATGGATGGATGGATGGATGGATGAATCAATGAATGGATAAACAAATTGTGATACATACATACAATGGACTACTATTCAGCCATAAAAGGGAATGAAGTGCTGATATGTGAAAACGTGGATAAACTTCTAAAACATTATGTTAAGTGAAAGAAGTCAAACTAAAAAGGTCACATATTGTTTGATCCCATTTGTATGAAACATTCAGAATAGGTAAACTGGTAGAGACAGAGCTAGACTGGTGACTCGCAGGAGCTGGGACAAGTGGAAAATGGGGAGTCACTTCTTAATGGGCACAGGGTTTCCTTTTGGAGTGATAACATGTTTTGGAACTATATAGAGTTGGTGGTTACACACATTGTGAACATACTAAATGCCATTGAACTGTTCACTTCAAAGTGGATAATTTTATGGTACATGGCATCACCCATATGGTATAACCCATATAAAAAAGTAAGTTCATTGGCCTTGTTCCCCTAATATTGTATAATTGCTGATGTTTCCCCAGAAAAAAACAGGGTAGGCTGTGAGTCTAGGATCAGAGGTCTTCTACACCCCATGCAAAAGTCAAATTATTATGCACAGATTTAAGGCACAATTTTCCATTTAAGTAAGGATGTTTCCGAAGTCTAGCTTCACTGATTCCAGTTTTTCTAGAGAGTTTTCTCAGTTGGAACTTACATTCAATTGAACAATCTTAGACCAAGAGAAAAGAGTGTGAAAAAATAACCCAAAACAATGAACAAACACTGAAATTGTTCCAAGATAAATTTTCATTTTGCAGAGCAAAGGCAGAGAGTGGGATATTATTTAGTTTAAAATACTGTTTAACTTAAGGAAAATTTCTTTTTACAGATATTGTATCTTCTCATATCTAATAAATGAATTCTGGAATGAGATGGCTTCAGTTACACTTCAAAGCCACTTCAAAGCCAAGGAACTGGATATTAAAAGTCCCTGGCAAATAATTGCATATTAAAATATCCCCTTTCAAAAATACAGGGGGCTAATGTATGCAATTTTTTTTCCATGAGGAGGGGCAATTGGATACAACACCCTCACTTAAGAAAACTTTCCTTCTCAAAGACCAGGCTATTTTGATCCCCCATTTTTCCCCAGGCTATCATATTCCTAAAGCAAGTATTTCTTTTAAAAGAAGGCAAATAAAAAATATGACAACATATTTAAAGTTGTACAGTGACATGTAAATAGTTTTGATACACTGTGGTTTACGAAAGAAAAGGTTCACTTACATTTTATCATGAGTGTTTGAAGTTTTAGAAAAAAATATGATAGCTGAAAGAATTTACATGTATACTTTCCAGTCACCTACTTCTGTCACTTCTTCCCTAACTACCCGTTGGCCACCCCAGCTTAATTCCTTCTTTGCTTTGCATTCCCTTTTGGAAATATACAGAATTAATTCACTCATTTAAAAAAAAACCAAGGCTCAGAATAAAAGCACAGTTCATTTTGCTCTCTTTTTTTTTTTTCCTCAAATGTTTCTTGCCCATACTTTGCATAGGTACAATATAGAGCTTAACTTAACTTTTATTTCAAAGGTTAAGACAGGTGCTAGAACCAAAATGGACTGGGATAGGGACCCAGCTTCCCCATATTCTAACTGTGTGACAGGCAATTTACTGTAACTTGTAACACTCAGCCAAATAATGTAGAATATGAATAAATTAATAGTATCTATTTCATGTTAGGGGTGCGATGATAAATAAAGTAGTACATTTAAAGCACTCAGTACAATACCTGGAATGTAACAAGCAGATAATAAATAAATGTTACTTATTAAAACAGATACTCTTCTGATTCTTATAAAAATGAACATTACATTATAATGTAAACTAAATCCCTTATTTATCTGATTGGACAATACAAAAAGATGAAAATAAATAAGGAAATCAAATCTGACTTAAAAATAGAAATGCAACTATAAAGCAAAGACAAAAAATATAACTACTCTGACTTTATTAGTGACAGAGAAAATTATTTTTCATTTAACATAAGAGATAAATCTATTAGAAAAGCAACCACAGTCCATGTTATCTGGGGGGAAACTGTTAGAATCTGTCACTGTTTTCTCTTTGGCAGCCTGATTATGCCTGGGTAATACCATATTAAAATGTGTTCATCTGTGCTGTTCTTGGAACAACAAGCAGAGACAATTTAGCTTATGCCTATCCATACAACATATCTCTCTTTTTAATTCAACAAAATAAAATAAACGATTTGCATATTGGTGGATGTTGATGTTTACAAGTGAGTAATGCAAATTTCAAAATATGTAAAACATTATTTCCCCCTCATAAAAGCATAATGGGATATTTTAATCGTTGCTTTGACATTTTAAAACACAGGTCAGATGCTTAAATGACATCTTTTAAATTAGAGCTGCCAAGAGATTGCTTGAAACATAATATAACATGACATTTTAACTAACTATAACCAGGAGCTATTATTTTCTCAGAATATAATAGTAACCAGAATAAATTCATTTTGAGTTTTTGCATAACAATAACAAATCAGATGTCACCTGTCCAATAAAGCACTTAATTTTATCAACTGTTTTCTAGAAAATTATCTTTTTTATAAATAGGGACAGATTAATATTTTTAAAGCCTAATTTGAAAGGGTCAAAACATTCCTTTAAAAAATGTGGGGGGAGGAGTCAATATGGCGTATTAGGAGGATGCGGAATTTGCGTCTCCTCAAAACTAGGGCACCTACCAGGCAACGGTGGGGGACCACGGACACCTAAGGGGATGGCAGGTACCCCCAGTGACCGGTTGTTTCAATTATAGTTTTATTTTTCTAATATAATTTTTATCTTTCTAATTTCATTTTGTTTTTTATTCTTTGATATTGTACTGCTCCTGTTTTTCTTTCTTTTGTTTGTTTTTTGTTTTTTGTTTTTTTTTAACTGTGCCATGAAGCTCACAACATCTCGGTTCCCAGGCCAGAGGTGGGGCCCAAGCTCCTGTGATGGGAGCTCTGAGTCCAAACCAGTGGAATAACAGAGAACCTCAGACACCAGGGAAGATTAATCACAGTGAGGCCTCCTGGAGGTCCTCATCTCAGCACCAAGACCCAGCTCTATCGAACTGCCTGCGAACTCCAGTGCTGGATGTCTCAGGCCAAACAACCGGTAAGACAGGAATAAAGCACCACCCATCAAAAATAAAAAAATTAAATGACAAAAGATATGTTATAGAATAAACAGCAAGGTAAAAACCTACAAGACCAAATAAATGAAGAATAGGCAACCTACCTGAAAAAGAATTCAGAGTAATGATAGTAAAGATGCAAGGGAAAAACCTACAAGACCAAATAAATGAAGAAGAAATAGGCAACCTACCTGAAAAAGAATTCAGAGTAATGATAGTAAAGATGATCCAAAATATCGGAAACAAAATGGAGAAAATACAAGAAACAGTTAACAGGGATCTAGAAGAACTAAAGAGCAAACAAACAGTGATGAAAAACACAATTACTGAAATTAAAAATACTCTAGAAGGAATCAATAGCAGAATAACAGAGGCAGAAGAACAAATAAGTGAGGTGGAATATAAAATGGTAGAAATAACTGCCAGGGAGCAGAATAAAGAAAAAAGAATGAAAAGAATTGAGGAGAGTCTCAGAGACCTCTGGGACAACATAAAACACCAACATTTGAATTATAAGGGTCCCAGAAGAAGAAGAGAAAAAGAAAAGGTCCGAAAAAATATTTGGAGAGATTATAGTTGAAAACTTCCCTAACAGGGGAAAGGAAATAGTCAATCAAGTCCAGGAAGCCCAGAGAGTTTAATACAAGAAAAACCCAAAGAGAAACACGCCGAGTCACATATTAATCAAACTATCAAAATTTACATACAAAGAAAAAATATTAAAAGCAGCAAGGGAAAAGCAACAAATAACATACAAGGGAATCCCCATAAGGTTAATAGCTCATTTTTCAGCAGAAACTCTGCAAGCCAGAAGGGAGTGACAGGACATATTTAAAGTGATGAAAGGGAAAAACCTACAACCAAGATTACTCTACCCAGCAAGATTCTCATTCAGATTTGATGGAGAAATTAAAATCTTTAGAGATAAGCAAAAGTTAAGAGAATTCAACACCACAAAACCAGCTTTACAACAAATGCTAAAGGAACTTCTATAGGCAGGAAACACAAGAGAAGGAAAAGACAAACAAAAAAACCCCAAAACAATTAAGAAAATGGTATAGGAACATACATATTGATACACATTGATAATTACCAAAAATGTAAATGGATTAAATGCTCCAACCAAAAGACATAGACTGGCTGAATGAACACAAAAACAGGACCTATACATATGCTGTCTACAAGAGACCCATTTCACCCTAGGGACACATACAGACTGAAAGTGAGGGGATGGAAAAAGATATTCCATGCAAATAGAAATCAAAAGAAAGCTGGAGTAGCAATGCTTATATCAGAAAACTAGACTTTAAAATAAAGACTATTACAAGAGACAAAGAAGGACACTACATAATGATTAAGGGATCAATCCAAGAAGATATAACAATTGTAAATATTTATGCACCCAACATAGGAGTACCTCAATACATAAGGCAAATACTAACAGCCATAAAAGGGGAAATCGACAGCAACACAATCATAGTAGGGGACTTTAACACCCCACTTTCACCAATGGACACATCATCCAAAATGAAAATAAATAAGCAAACATAAACTTTAAATGATACATTACACAAGATGGACTTAATTGATATTTACAGGACATTCCATCTAAAAACTACAGAATACACTTTCTTCTCAAGAACTCAAAGAACATTCCCCAGGATAGACCATACCTTGGTCACAAATCAAGACTTGGTTAATTTAAGAAAACTGAAATTGTATCAAGTGTCTTTTCTGAGCACAATGCTATGAGACTAGATATCAATTACAGGAAAAAAATTTCTGTAATTACAAACACATGGAGGCTAAACAATACACTACTAAATAACCAAGAGATCACTGAAGAAATCAAAGAGGAAACCAAAAAATACCTAGAAACAAACCTATGGCATGCAGCAAAAGCAGTTCTAACAGGGAAGTTTATAGCAATACAATCCTACACCAAGAACCAAGAAAAATCTCAACTAAACAACTCAACATTACACCTAAAGTAATTAGAGAAAGAAGAACCAAAAATACCCCAAAGTTCGCAGAAGGAAAGAAAACATAGAGATCAGATCAGAAATAAATGAAAAAGAAATGAACGAAATGATAGCAAGGATCAATAAAATTAAAAGCTGACTCTTTGAGAAGACAAACAAAATTGATAACCATTAGCCAGACTCATCAAGAAAAAAAGAGAGAACACTCAAATCTATAGAATTAGAAATGAAAAAGGAGAAGTAACAACTGACACTGCAGAAGAAGAAAGGATCATAGAGATTACTATAGGCAACTATATGCCAACAAAATGGACAACCTGGAAGAAATGGACAAATTCTTAGAAAAGCACAACTTTCAAAGAATGAACCAGGAAGAAATAGAAAATATAAACAAACCAATCACAAGCATTGAAATTGAAAGTGTGATTTAAAATCTTCCAACAGGGCTTCCCTGGTGGCGCAGTGGTTGAGAATCTGCCTGCCAATGCAGGGGACACGGGTTCGAGCCCTGGTCTGGGAAGATCCCACATGCCGCGGAGCAACTAAGCCCGTGAGCCACAACTACTGAGCCTGCGCGTTTGGAGCCTGTGCTCTGCAACAAGAGAGGCCACGATAGTGAGAGGCCCGCGCACCGCGATGAAGAGTGGTCCCCGCTTGCCACAACTAGAGAAAGCCCTCGCACAGAAACGAAGACCCAACACAGCCTAATTAATTAATTAATTAATTTAAAAAATTTAAAAAAAAAATAAAAATAAAAATAAAATAAAATCTTCCAACAAACAGCAGCCCAGGACCAGATGGCTTCACAGAAGAATTCTATCAAACATTTAGAGAAGAGCTAACACCTGTCCTTCTCAAACTCTTCCAAAATATAGCAGAGGAAGGAACACTCCCAAACTCATTCTACGAGGCCACCATCACCCTGATACCAAAACCAGACAAAGATGTCACAGAAAAAGAAAATACAGGCTAATATCTCTGATGAACATAGATGCAAAAATCCTCAACAAAATACTAGTAAACAGAATCCAACAGCACATTAAAAGGATCATATACCATGTTCAAGTGGGGTTTATCCCAGGAATGTAAGGATTCTTCAATATATGCAAATCAATCAATGTGATACACCATATTAACAAACTGAAGTATAAAAACCATATGATCATCTCAATAGATGCAGAAAAAGCTTTCAACAAAATTCAACATCCATTTATGATAAAAACTCTCCAGAATGTAGGCATAGAGGGAACTTACCTCAACATAATAAAGGCCATATATGACAAACTCACAGCCAACATCGTTCTCAATGGTGAAAAAGTGAAACCATTTCCACTAAGATCAGGAACAAGACAAGGTTTCACACTCTCACTGCTATTATTCAACATAGTTTTGGAAGTTTTAACCATAGCAATCAGAGAAGAAAAAGAAATAAAAGGAATCCAAATCGGAAAGGAAGAAGTAAAGCTGTCACTGTTTACAAACGACATGAAACTATACATAGAAAATCCTAAAAATGCTACAAGAAAACTACTAGAGCTAATCAATGAATTTGGTAGAGTAGCAGGATGCAAAATTAATGCACAGAAATCTCTTGCATTCCTATATACTAATGATGAAAAATCTGAAAGAGAAATTAAGGAAACACTCCCATTTACCATTGCAACAAAAAGAATTAAATACCTAGGAATAAACCTACCTAAGGAGACAAAAGACCTGTATGCAGAAAACTATAAGACACTGATGAAAGAAATTAAAGATGATACAAACAGATGGAGAGATATACCATGTTCTTGGATTGGAAGAACCAACATTGTGAAAATGACTATACTACCCAAAGCAATCTACAGATTCAATGCAATCCCTATCAAACTACCACTGGCACTTTTCACAGAACTAGAACAAAAAATTTCGCAATTTATATGGAAACACAAAAGACCCCGAATAGCCAAAGCAATCTTGAGAAAGAGAAATGGAGCTGTAGTAATCAGGCTCCTGGACTTCAGACTATACTACAAAGCTACAGTAAACAAGACAGTATGGTACTGGCACAAAAACAGATCAATGGAGCAGGACAGAAAGCCCAGAGATAAACCCACACACATATAGTCACCTTATTTTTGATAAAGGAGGCAAGAGTATACAACCCTCAGAAAGGGAGAAAATATTTGCAAACGAAACAACTGACAAAGGATTAATCTCCAAAATATACAAGCAACTCATGCAGCTCAATATCAAAAACACAAACAACCCACTCCAAAAATGGTCAGAAGACCTAAATGGACATTTCTCCAAAGAAGATATACAGATTGCCAACAAACACATGAAAGGATGCTCAACATCACTAATCGTTAGAGAAATGTAAACCAAAACTACAATGAGTTATCACCTCACACTGGTCAGAATGGCCATCATGTAAAAATCTACAAACAATAATTGCTGGGGAGGGTGTGGAGAAAAGGGAACCCTCTTGCACTGTTGGTGGGAATGTAAATTGATACAGCCACTATGGAGAACAGTATGGAGGTTCCTTAAAAAACTAAAAATAGAACTACCATATGACTCAGCAATCCCACTACTGGGCATATCCCCTGAGAAAACCATAATTCAATGAGTCATGTACCACAATGTTCATTGCAGCACTATTTACAATAGCCAGGACATGGAAGCAACCTAAGTATCCATCAACAGATGGATGGATAAAGAAGATGTGGCACATGTATACAGTGGAATATTACTCAGCCATAAAAAGAAACAAAATTGAGTTATTTGTCATGAAGTGGATGGACCTAGAGTCCGTCATACAGAGTGAAGTAAGTCAGAAAGAGAAAAACAAATACCGTATGCTAACATATATATATGGAATCCAAAAAAAAAAAAAGGTTCTGATGAACCTAGGGGCAGGACAGGAATAAAGACACAGACGTAGAGAATGGACTTGAGGACATGGAGAGGGGGAAGGGTAAGCTGGCACGAAGTGAGAGAGTAACACTGACATATATACACTACTAAATGTAAACTAGATAGCTAGTGGGAAGCAGCTGCATAGCACAGGGAGATCAGCTTGGTGCTTTGCTACCACCTAGAGGGGTGGGATAAGGAGGCTGGGAGGGAGACACAAGAGTGAGGGGATATGGGGATGATATACATATGCCTATAGCTGATTCACTTTGTTATACAGCAGAAACTAACACAACATTGTAAAGCAATTATACTCCAATAAAGATGTTAAATAAATAATAAATCTGGTGTCTAAGACAATAGTAAGAGAGAATTCTTTGCCTCAAAGTCATATTTGCAGGCACATATCAAGGCAAAGTGATGAATTCAAGTCAGTCTGATTCAAAGGTCAATTTAATCACTCTATCTTCTGTATACTGTCCACAAACTAGGTACCTAAAGTCATCCCAATTCTGCTGGCCTTAGGCGTATTATCTAGAAAACTACTCTACTTTCTTTAAATTGGTGTGTTATGAGGAATGAATGAGATGATTGTTCACTCCCTTTGGAAAATATCTGTAAATTGGTATTTCTTCGAAGGAAGGCACACATCCTTAAATGTTAACTTCCAGTTTTTGTTTTGTTTATTTTTCAGGATAGGATTGCACAAATTTCTCAGGTTCTCTCTACTTCCTTGGTTCTAAATTTTGGCTCAAATGAACTACGTGAACCTAATTTCATGGATCAAATCCTCATCTGACATTAAAGATTTAACTAATCATCAACATCACAGTGGCAATCTCAACCTCGGTAAATTATTTTCCAAAATGGAATCTGAATCTACTGTAAAAGTCTTACTATTCGAGATACATCTCTAAGGGAAAATACAGACATTTATATAGTGGAAGTGGACAATCCTTATTAAATTATTGTTTAACTGAGATCAAGCAGAGTTCTGGTATCTTATACCTGAGTGCTTGACTTCTTTTATACTCTGACAGAACTGTGACAATGGACCCAAATGCTCACCTAGAGAAGGCACTAAAGGAATAAAAAATTGCCTAAAAGCAAGAGCTAGAGCTAACAATGAAGACACAATTTCAGTGCCTTACAATGTTGTCTTTAGTCAACCATGAGAGTAAATTAACCTGATGACTTTGTTTTGACACTGACTGATTACAGACATTAATCAAAGGGCAACAGGCCACTGCTGCTGAAGAACTGGTGGAATATACGCAGTCCATAGGTGGTTATTTCAACATGGCAATCAGACTTAAGAGCTTGATGAATATCCTCTACCAAATACATTCTAACTCATAAAATATGCTTCTCTATTTTCCAAACAGGTCAAAATGGGTAACTGTATTCTGTGTGAAATGTTTCCTAACCATGTTCACCGTCATTCTGCATATTAAATATAAATATGAGACTGCAGAGTAAATGCATAGCTACCTAAAACTGGCTTCCAGAACTTTAAGCGTGACTGTACACCCATATATTTGTAGAGTATAATTACTGATCTTATTGTTACCTATTCTGAAAATAAATGTGGATACTCTTTTTTCTTTAAATGACTTAAATACAAACAACAACAACAAATATGTGGGCTGGACCAATACATCCGAATAAGTGCCCTTTAATTCGAAAAAAAATTTTCTTTCAGAAATACTTATTAAAGAAATACTTGAATTGTTAACCTACTCTTCAAAAATAATTAGGACTTCTTTTCACAAGGCATGGAAGTTGCTGACAACCTTGGAAATTAAGACACCTGTGCCAAATTACTTCTGTAATAAAATTTGCAATCAAACCAAAATTACAATGAACATGTGTTTCTCTGGTTATAGGCTTGTATTCCTTAGCACTTACCTGCAAAATGTGATGCTATTTTGAGCAAAACAGTTTCTAAATCATTTCTTAGACTAGATAATTCCTTGTATGCTTTCTCCCTCACCGCCCCCCTCCAAAAAATTAAATATATTTTAAAGGTAGAAGGGGCTTAGTGAGAGAGCTCACCAGATTTAGTCTGTTGCTATACTTGTTACTAAGCAAGCCACCGTTATTGTTGTTGTTGTTTTATTAGATCACAGATATTAGAGCTGTAATGAACTTCAAGAAATCACTTCAGTTTCTGGCAAACCAAAGATGCCCTTTTCTTCAAGAAAACACTTGGGATCAAAGGAGGTAAGTGATTTGCCCAAGGTCGTATACTGTAAGTCCCCTACATACAAACGAGTTTCGTTCCAAGAGCACATTCATAAGTCCAATTTGTTTGTAAGTCCCACAAAGTTAGCCCAGGTACCCAACTAAACAAATCGGCTATATAGTACTATAGTGTAATAGGTTTATAATACTTTTCACACTAATAATACGTAAAAAACAGACACAAAAAATAAAGAAAACATTTTCAATCTTACAGGACAGTACCTTGAAAAGTACAGTAGTACACTACAACAGCTGGCATACAGGGGCAGGCATCGAGTGAACAGGCATGAAGAGTTACTGACTGGAGGAGGGAGAGGAGGTGGGAGATGGTAGAGCTGAACGATCGTCAGCAATAGGAGACTGAGGGCAAGCTGCACGTGGCAATGTACGCCGGACACGTGAACTAACTTACGTGATCAGACAGGTGAATGCATGCCTATTCGAATCTTTGAAAATTTGCAACTTGAAGGTCCGTATGTAGGGGACTTACTGTAGCTATAAAGGTGTCGAATTTCTGACCACAACACTTACTGGAAGGATTGTTCTAGAGTCAGCTCTTTATCCTAAAAGGTCAAGTATCTTGCTGAGTAATTTCAGAATCAGAAGTTTCCCTTCCTGTCATGGATTCCCCTTCCTGGTTGAAAGTTTCCATCTGTCTGACTGGCTTTACCTAGAAAGCCGGGACTTGGGGACATACTTGTGAACAAAGGAAAGGTTAGAGGCGGTTGTTGCATGTTATTCCCTCAGTTGGAGGTTTTCCCTTGCGGGTCTATTCTAGCACTGCTGAGGGTAAGAGGAAGGCTCCGTGTAATCAGAGCACTAGTGTCTGACCACAGACGTGCACAGGCACACACGTGCTAAATCAAAAGGCCACACTAATGGTCTCGATGCACATTCTAGCCCTCAGAACCAGAGGTTAAACAAACTCAGTTCTGTTTTTTTTTTTTCCTGTCTAACAAGGGAGGCAAGACTAGATAACTTCTAAGAGTACTTCTAGGCTTAGGACTCAGGCCACAAACTGTAAGTCTTCTGAGCTTATATTTTACTCCGCTGTTTGGTTTGAGCCCACCATGGAGGCCAAGTAGCCAGGCTGGTATTTGCTCGTTGATAACTCGAGCAAATTCCTAAACCACCATCATTACCTATGTCCACTTCATCAATTTATATCATCTTCCAACCCCTGGTGACATTGAGTTTACAAACAGAGTGTAGAACACAAGTTGTTTCCTGTAACAATACTTTTTCCACTCCAGCATACTGACTTTTATTTTTCATTTCATGACATCCCTGCCAAAAATAACAGTGAAATCTAAAGACATCTGAACATGTGGTATGTAAAACAAACACTAAATTATAAATCTAAATAATAATTGCACTTCCATTTGTGTGATTACTTTCATATGAAATTAACCCTTTGGGTCGGGATATGTGGTTGTTGTGTGCTTGTGTAGCTGCGGAAGAAGGAGATTGGAAGTGATAGATATAAAGCAGGAGATAGTGAGGCCAACTATGATAGTACCTAGAAAGTTGTACTCCATAATTATCTATTGATGTATGAATAAATGAATGAACAGACCACTGAAAGACTGACGCCAGATTAAATATTTAGTATTTTTCCACCTGCCATAATTTAAAATTGAAATCACAGAAGGTCTATATTCCTGAAAGACTTTATACTTTTTCTTAGAAATCTCCCTCATGCAACACAGTGTTTGGCATTGTGTCTGGTGGTCAATAAGTACTTAATAATAAAAATAGTAAGAGGAATGCCAGCAGCAGTTCTACAGACTGTACTAAACACCTCAATTTTATTATCTCACTTATCCCTCATAGTAACACTGAGACAGGCTGGGACCTGGGACACTTTGCTGCAGTGCTTGCACCTGGACAAACGTCTTCTTGAGCAACAAAATACAAAGAAACTATAAAGGACTAAAAATAACTGCGTGCGTTCCCAGTTGGGGCAAATTATGGACAACAAGATACAAAAAGACCAAAAAAATCCCAACTGCCACTTCTGAAGAGCCAGGATCAAACGGAGGGCACTGCACATGCCTCTTGCACACAACACCACCAAAGGGGGGGGCAAACCACCTAAGGCCCCCCTCCAGCCTGACCCCTGGACCTGCCCATACCTTCACCCCATATAAGGATCCAGCTCATCCCCCCCCAACCCTGTTGCTTGTTTTTGCTCCTCCCTGCTACAGCAGGGGCCCCAATAAAGCCTTGCCTGAATTTCTTGTCTGGCCTCATCAATTTCTATTGATTAAAGAGGCCAAGAACCGGGGTCGGTAACGACACTGTAAAGTTGGCACTATAAGTTGCGTCCATAATAAAGATGAGTGAAGGCAAGGTTAAATTATTAGCCAACTTCACAAAACTAGTTCTGTGAGAGCCATAACTCAGACCAAGGTGTATCTTGCTTAAACCCTCGCTTTAATAAATGAATAAGTGCATGACAAAATGAATGCAACTATCCTGTGTTTTTATTACTGGGGCAACTTGGTAAGGGTTGGGTAGAGGAGGTTTAATTTACTGAGTGACCAAGATCTTTGTTATACCAAGCTCCCAAAGACACCAGGGTATCACTATGGCCTCAGAGAGTTAACAAGAAAACCTGAGAAACTGAATCACTGGGAAAAGGATACTAGAATCAGATGGAAGAAAGTTCAAGAGAAACACATAGGTATTCTCTGATACTAATTTCTTCCATCTGGTTGATAGTCATCAATAGAAGCAGTGAAGCCACGTCATTCATTTTTTTAAGAATTATGTCAAAATTCCTATGTTTAAGTGAAACACTATGCTGAACATAAGCTCATTTTCCTTTAACAAAGATTCTTGGCAATCGGCAGCAACTCACAGCCATCACATTGCTCAATTACACTGTACTGCAGGTGTACAAATGAGGCTGTTAAGAGACGGTTCCTGAGAGAATGATGGATAATCCACCTCTTATAAGAGACATTTTTTTCTTTCTTTTTTTTTTAAAGTCTCCTTCTCTTCCGTTTCCTCTCTCCTGACTCCCTTAATTTCTTTCTCAATCTCTTCATATGTTAAATAACAACTAAAAACTATATCTTTGGAAATCTGTACATTTCAAAGCCAATGTTTTTACCAAGATGGTATATGTCACAAAGTACCATACTGGAACACCTGATATTGCAATTTGTATAATTAGCCACCATAATTAGTTGACTAAATGACTCTGTGAAAGAGAGCTTTTGTTAATCAAATGTTGTACACGAGGAAATAAATTCAACGTGTTTAAGGGGCTTGTAAATAACAAAACTGGGGCAGGAACTGGTTATAAGTTTATAGCCTTTAACAACAGGCATACGAGTTGATTTGGGGACTAGCTCAATCCTATCATAGAAATGACCATTTTTTTCACCGCCATATATGGTGATCAGTTTTTGAGCAAGCTAGTTGGGTGGGCTGTATTAGCATGACAAACTTTTTTGTTCCTGGAAGGCAGTTTGGGAGTTTAAAATGTGAGCAGCCTTTCTCTGCCTTCTGTGTTATCACCTACCAAAGAGTAGTAAAACTTCTGAGTACTGAAATAAACCCCAGAGAACAATTAAACTTACTGATAATTTATATAGTAGTTTTCAACTATTTAACATAAAGAACACAATTTAAAGAGTAGTGCAAGAGCAAACTGGAGAGGGTCTTTAGACAGAGAGAAACTGGGAATGTATAAACTACAGAGAAAGACGAGAGAAAGGAAGTGGAAGTGTCTCATTTAGAGGCTTAGCTCATTTTCTTTTGATCTAATCCTTTTGTCTGTCAAATCCTCCCTTACCACTGTCATTATAGTTGGGCTGTCTCCTATATATGGAAACTTCCAGACTCCACTCCCTCATCTCCACCCACAATAAAAGTCAAATGTGTCCCGCATTTATTAAATTGACAAACATAACAAGTCTCTAAACAGCATTGGAGACCAAAGATTTCCTTGGCATTCTCAATATATATATTTTACATTTCAGCTTCCCCCAAATATCTTGCATGGTATTTAAACCACAAAATGACTGTGCCATTTGCGAAATGTCTGGTTATTCATTTTTTTATTCCAACCAATGCTAATGTGTCCTAAGATACCACATATGACTATCCTCTTAAGGCATTTGAATGTGAAATTATCATCCACAATACCATCATAAGAGAGTAATAAAGACAGATTACCTGGGGTTAAGAGGATGACTGACATAGTGATGAGTGAGCATACAACTAAAATCACCAGCAGGGCAATAGCAATTCCCTTCCAGTTTCTCTGTGGAGGGCTGTTACTTCCCAGTTCCTACCGAGATAGAAAAAAAAAAAAGAAGTTTCATAATTATACATGCTCCAAGAGAAATGTATTCATAAAGGAATGATTCGGTGCATGGAAGAATCACAGTTTGAAAGCTGACTAGAATCCTCTTCCTCTTCGGTAGCTCATTTAATTATTCAAAGGTGCATATATTATAAATGGCTATCTTTTGGGGGGCAGTCTTATTTCTCCAAGAGATAAAGCAGCAAAGGTTTATGCCTGCTGTCTAAAATGTGGATGGCATTAAAATACATTGAATATAAACACTAGGATGATAGCCAAAATACTCTGCAAAATAATTATGTAAATAAAGTGTGCCCATTTACATTGGAACCTACAATAAAGATTTAAATATTAATATTCCTGAAGCACTATAGACTACTTTTCTAACTGGTAAGGGGAAAAAAGATTAGTGATGAGAAAATCATTCAAAATGCCCCCTCACTGCAGAGCCGTGCACATTTGTCAACTCAAAAGGTCCTTTTTTTAAACAGTTCCCCTACCACTCATAAATATCAACAGGATGTAGTAACTAAATTAAATGAGTGCTTCTATATCAATGGTTTACAACATCCTCTCCCTGGGCAGCATGCATGATATTGACAAGGAGGTATGATTGATAGGGTAGGATAAACTTGAGCATCTCTTACAATACATATAGTAAAGCTTTTCATTTTCAGATGATCTGTGTTCTATTCTGCTGACTAGAAATATATGAGCATCATTCACCAAAGTAAAGCACAGACCACACTAGTTTGAAATAAATGCCAGATTTTCTTTGTAATAAAGTTTATAAACCACTAAGCTTCTTGTTTCTTTCTTCCTACCCCAATCCCCAGCCTCTTTTCCTCCAGTCCTAATAGAGCCTTCTTTATTCAGAAATAGTCAAATGATTTGGGGACAAATGAAACAAAACGTAAAGGTTTCCAGTTCACTGTATTTGCACAAATCACCCAAGAAGCCACAGTCTTCCTTTAAACAAAGATAAGCAAAATAGCAAACATTTGATAAACTATAAATGGCTTATTGTGACTCACAGTTTAAAGCACTGAAGCCAATTTTCATATAGGAATAGTGGCATTCAATTCTGCAATAAACTCTTTGGACTTAAAGAACTAGGTCCTAAATAAATGCAAGAAGAAACCATGCATAGGAGGTATTTTGTTATTGTTTGTTTTTCCCCTTCTCAGATCAGTAGCTTTACGTTTTTCACTCTGATGAACCAAATCCGGCAGAAATCAATTCCAATCTTTTTTCTAAAATGGCTCACTTCATACCTCATTTTCATGCTTATTAATGCTTACTGTCCAATACCTCTATCCCTTCTGCATTTTGGTTAGAATTTCCATTCATAAACTTATTCCACATAAATCGAAACAGTAGATTAGCAAATCATCAGCGTTTAAGTAACAACATCAAGAAAAGCAATAGTTGTCTTAAGACCATAAACCCTTTTCTGGAATGCAACGTGACTGCAGGTTTCTTGGGCAATTTCTTTGTCAGAATCTGTGTGGTGTGATGACCAGTTATTCTCCATATTAAGGCTCTATTTAAGACTACTCGGAAGCCAGAATGGTAGATTAGAGAGGCAATGCTATACGTAGATGCCTATGCTGGGCAAAAAGCTGTGAAACACCCATCTCAAGAGCTAAGAGATAATGAAAGAAGGGCAACAAACAATAGGAAGTGAGTATCTGGACCAAGAATCATAAACACTTCCATCTTTATTAACTCAAAGGGACGTAAGAAAAAGGAAAAAGAATAATTGTAAGCAATTATAACTGACTTCTCAGTCCAGTAAAGCAATCAAGGGGCAATGATAATTTTTAATCTACTGACTCTGATCTTGATTCACTGTCACTGGAACGCAAGACAAATTATTAGACAAATGTGTTCAGAGTGTGTTTTTCAGTTTTTGAATATGATGTAACTATGCAATGCCTACCAAGCATTGTCTAACAGCAATAATAGATATCTTATTATGTGTCTTGTATTGTACTGAGTACTTTATATTCACAATCTCACAAAATCCTCATGAGAATTAGGTGAGATTACTATTATTTTGACAAATCTGCAGATGAGAAACATGGGATTTAGAGAGATAAATACCAAACCACTTACTGCTAATAAGTGGGACGTCTCAAGGTCCAATCCATAAAAGTCTAGCCTCAGAAACCACACTCACACACTAGAATATGCTGTTCTAAAAGGAGCTATTTCTTGAATCAATCAATAAGCCAATGAATCAAGGAATGATTTGAACCCCTACATAATAATAGTTGTACTTTAATACCTTTGATCTGAGAAAATTCACAATTTTATAAAAGCTCTTCTGAAGTCTGTAATGCTTTCAAATAAACTCATATTTTCCCAGGAATGGCAGACTAGAAAAAATACACCATTTTAAAAAATGGTAAAACACGTTTGAGTACAAAATACTTTTCTGTTCATAAAGTGATGCACATGAGAATGTCTGGCTCCTCTAAAAATGACCCATCAATACCAAAAGCTTCTACAAGTCCCTGTTTTAGGAACTGCAGACTTAATGAACTCTTACTATAATTCCCTCCTTTCCATCCATCTTAAACTCCATCACCATTATAATATTTCTAAAGCACGGTTTTACTTACATCACTTTATTCCACAAAGTCCTTTAATGTCTCTACATTATCTAAAGAATTAAGTGCACATGTGTGAGTCGAGAATAACAATGGTCTATAGCCAAGCTCCAGTCTTCTCATCCAACTTGATCTTTTTTTTTTTTTTTTTTGAGAAAGAACACTACCCTATACTGCTCTGATTACCATTTCCAACATATGCCTCAGATGCTTCAAACTTCACCTAACCATTCCACTCCCAGTTTTTTCTCCAATTCCTTTCATATGCATCCAATTACAGACATTGTCAATCATTCAACATCCTGCTCAAATGTCTTTTCTCTTGAAAATTTCCCCCAATTATGCAAGCCAGAAATAATTTTCCTTCTGAAAAAAAAAATGCCTAAAATGCATTGTACCAATAGGTTTGAGACCAACTCTGCTACTTAATAGCTATGAGATTGCAAACAACATGCCTCTACAATTTCCTAAGCCTCAGGCTTCATTTTTAGCTGAACAACTGGAATAATAACAATGATTATTTTTAAATGTAACAAGGATTAAAACAAATTATTCAAACAAAGCTCTTACTTAAATGTACAATAAGACAGTTCACACTAAGTGAACTGCTTGGAATGTTCTTCCTCAGTACACTTGCACATGTCACTCTTTCTCTCTCTCTCATCATTTCAGGTCTCAATCTCAAATGTTCCTTCCTTTGAGAAGCCTTGCCTGGCCACCCTCTACAAAATAACATTCTATATCCGCTTCTATTCCTTCAATTAGCTTTATTTTTCTTCATATCATTGTCATTTTTGAGTATATTATGTCATATTAAATCATATATCTATAATAATATAAATTAAGTTGTTTAAATGTTCATTTTATCAGTCTCAGCTCTCCAGAATAGAAGCTTCGTGATGTCAGTAACCTAGATCATCTTGTTCTCTGCTAGATCCCTAGCATTTTGAACAGTGTTTGGCACATACTAGGTATGCTATAGATAGTAAACAAATGAATGAATGAATGAATGATAGCAGTTCTGATGATAATGATGATGATGGTGGTGATGGTAATGCTTAAAGCCATGTATAAACAGCCATCATATCCCTGTCAAAGTTATCTCCTTAAAGTAAGGAGCACATCTTAGATAACTTTATATTCCTTAGACCACTGAACAAATTCTAGTCCTTTTAATAGATGCTTAGAAAATAGTTGCCCAGTTAATTAAGTGGTATAAATGGTACCTGAAATGGTATAGAGCTACAGTGTCATTAGTTAAATACACATTAATAGTAATTTTTAAAAAAGGAACTACTTGCTATAGATAAATTTGATTGCAATTATTTTTAGCTTCATTTATCTGATGCTTGGATCCCAAAATACCGTTGCCATTCTTCAGTTTATCTTCTTCTTCGACAACCTCAATAATTTCTATTGTTGCTGGAAGTGGTTCTAATTGGCTCTGCTTTTCCATGACTTCCTCCTAGCCAACACCTGAAAACATGCACGCCAAGCCCACAGGACAGGTTTGTGCTGGGCAGCGGCCTGACCTTGCAATGTCATCATCTGAATGCTTTGGAGGCAGCACAGAGTCAATGTTGGGATATTAAATTCCCTGGAGAGGTTTGAAGGTATAAGAACAAATGTTTAAGAATCCATATATACAGTTGTTTTTAAAGTCAGTCCTCCAGTGGAGAGATGCATAGGTTAAAACACTTGTGTCCAACTGCAGCTGATGTTCAGTGTTGTGATTGTCTAGAGACGTTTAGGTGCTGCAGGCCAAACTAAACTCAATCTGTAACCTAGTTATTTATGTTGTGTTTACTGCCAATCAAATTACTCACCACCCTTTAGAGAACAGTTTAGTTTATAAGACGGATGTTCACGACACACATAGTTTACCTAAATCCAAATGCATTTTTAACTGGTTCAAATACAAAGGAAAAAAATGCTAGAAATCATAAGCAGAAAACATCCAAGATTTATATATCACTTCCTTGGGCAAAATAAGGAAAAAAGCCGAACCAACAAATTCAATTTTCTTAAAACTAAGAAAAAGACTATAAATGTATATAATAAATGTAAATATATATTCCACTTGTAGTTCCCCTTAAAAAACTCCATGTTCATCTGCCACATGCATCATGAAAAGAAATATGATCCCTCCATATTAAAATTGTATCAAAAAGTAATAACATTTACAGCAAGATACAAGGAGGAAAAATCATCGAGATATTGAAATTATGTCTGTAGATTGGATGAGGGTGTGTTTTAATAAAAATAGATTTTTTTCCATCACATGGTGTTCAAATTCACAAATGTGAATAGTCTCAACTGTGAATAGGTCAAGAAACAGTCCAAAGCTTCTACACTTAATAATTGGAAAATATCTTAAAGGAACTTAAGGTACTTTTAAATGTTGTATATTGTTTCATGATATTAGAAAAGCATAGCATTAAGTGAAGACTTCTAAAGCCATCTGTAAAATAATGATTAAAAAATTGATTTAAAAAAATCCTTTTACGTCTTTCTTAGAAATGTTTAGCCAGCTCTGGCTTGAAAGATCTTGAGATATGGGTATTCAGCAGTTGGCTAATTCTCTTTAAATCATTCTATTTAACAAAATGCACTGGAGTCTTTTAGAACATAGAATATTACACTACATGCAACTGGGAATACAAATTAAAATAAGAACTGTCCCCAGTGAGTTTAAACACTAATGAAGATTTTGTTTACCACCAGTATAGTACAAAGTTGAATAAATAAAGGTAACCCAGCAAATCACAGAAGTTTTCTATGGGAAATGAGGAGAGAAGTTATTAACTTCCTTATACTGATATAATTTTTTTTCTTTGAGCATTCATACAGCATTTCCTAAGAAATAAGGTGCTAGATGTGGTGGGATTATAGAATTACATATACAAAATCTGGAAAGACAAAAGGAATCAGAGGATTTTTTTCTTTTTTAAATAGGTGGAAAGTGTGTATAAAAATACACACTTAGGTACTGGAAAATGGAACAAAGTGTGCATTTTTTTCTTTCTAGCAAAAATAATAATTGACAATATTTACAACCTGGAATAGACCAGTAAACATAAAAGAAATTGAGACAATTTTTTATATAGCTCCACAAAATTACAAGGTCACAGATTTTGCCTCTAAGACACAAATAATTCCTGTGCCATTTGAAACATTTTAGAGTATACTGAAAGAAGGAAAATTCCAAAATTTTAATGTTTACCTTGTCTTGATTGTCTGAAATAGAAAGCACATAAAAAAAAATTTAAGCTCAATTTAAAAAAAGAAATAAATGCAAAAGTACTAAATAAAATTTTAATGAATTCAATGCAGGAACTCAATATAAATAATAATTAAATACTGTGAGATATTTCCACCACTAGGAGATATAGTCACAGTTCCTTACAACATTTACTGATATCAGTAAAGAAAATATAATCATAGAGATTGTTTTTCATATTTAATTTGCAGTTTAATACTTGTAATACCTACTGCTTCTTAAAATTGCCCATACTTGTGGACACTCACAAGTTCCTCATTTATCATTAGAAGACTCTATGCTAAATAAAGTGCATAGTTTTGGTAAATGACCATATTTCATACAGAAAGTTATACATTTTTTCAAAATTACATCTATTATAGTTTTGTGTTATCAGTGTACATGAGGCAGTGCTGAGTAAGTGCTACTCATAGTATGAACTATATACAGCAGCATCAACATCACCTGGGAGCTTATTAGAAATGCAAGACAAAAAAATATTAAAAATATAAAAAATAAAAAAAAAAGAAATGCAAGACAAGAGTCTTTTATTGCAATTTGCTCTATTCTTTTCTTAAAAAAATTCTGAATTGGTTTTATCTGTTCAACATTAATTTGTTTATAAAAGAACTAGCAATTATCTCAATTGTAATTTGTCATTTATAACTCCCTGATAATTCTATTTGTTTGTGACACACTGCTAGATGGATCACCATTAAATTAGAAACAAAACAAAGATGACAGCTATCATCAATATATTTTTCAGTAATAGTTTCACATTTCTATTATCATGATTTAGAGGTTTGGCTGATCATCTATGATTCTGAACCTGTTTCGGCTTCAAAACCACAACTAAAACTGTAAAAGAAGCAATTTAAAAAGCAAACGAACAGACCTGATATCAGGAAGATGGCATACTAGAATGCTCCAGGCCCTCACTCCCTCATGAAAACATCAAGTAAACAACTATAGAGTGATTAAAATAGCAGTATGGGAGCTCCAAACACCAGTGAAGGATATGCAGCCACCAAGAAAACGCCAATCAAGAAAAAGTCACACTTAAAAAGGCAGGAGGAGGAGAGGAGAAGATGGTGGAGGAGAGGAGAAGATGGCGTTAGAGTAAGACGCGGAGATCACCTTCCTCCCCACAGATACATCAGAAATACATCTACACGTGGAACTGCTCCTACAGAACACCCACTGAACGCTGGCAGAAGACGTCAGACCTCCCAAAAGGCAAGAAACTCCCCACATACCTGGGTAGGGCAAAAGAAAAAACAGAGACAAAGAATAGGGACGGGACCTGCCCCAGTGGGAGGGAGCTGTGAAGGAGGAAACGTGTCCACACACTAGAAGCCCCTTGGCGGGCGGAGACTGCGGGTGGTGGAGGGGGGAAACTTCGGAGCCGCGGAGGAGAGCGCAGCCACAGGGGTGCAGAGGGCAAAGCGGAGAGATCCCCGCACGGAGGCTCGGCGCCGACCAGCACTCACCAGCCCGAGAGGCTTGTCTGCTCACCCGCCGGGGCGGGCGGGGCTGGGAGCTGAGGCTCGGGCTTCGGTCGGATCGCAGGGAGAGGACTGGGGTTGGCGGCGTGAACACAGCCTGAAGGGGTCTGAAGGGGTTAGTGCGCCACGGCTAGGCTAGCCGGGAGGGAGTCCGGGAAAAGGTCTGCAGCTGCCGAAGAGGCAAGAGACTTTTTCTTCCCTCTTTGTTTCCTGGTGCGCGAGGAGAGGGGATTCAGAGCGCCGCCTAAACGAACTCCAGAGGCGGGGGCGAGCTGCGGCCATCAGCGCAGACCCCAGAGATGCACATGAGACGCTAAGGCTGCTGCTGCCGCCACCAAGAAGCCTGTGTGCGAGCACAGGTCACTCTCCACACTGCGCCTCCCGGGAGCCTGTGCAGCCCGCCACTGCCAGGGTCCCGTGGTCCGGGGACAACTTCCCCGGGAGAACGCACGGCGCGCCTCGGACTGCTGCAACGTCACCACGCCTCTGCCGCCGCAGGCTCGCCCCGCCTCCTCCGTACCCCTCCCTCCCCCCCGGCCTGAGTGAGCCAGAGCCCCCGAAGCTGCTGCTCCTTTAACCCCGTCCTGTATGGGTGGGAACAGACGCCCTCAGGCGACCTACATGCAGAGGAGGGTCCAGATCCAAAGCTGAACCCCAGGAACTGTGCAAACAATGAAGAGAAAGGGAAATCTCTCCCAGCAGCCTCAGGAGCAGCGGATTAAATCTCCACAGTCACCTTGATGTACCTGCATCTGTGGAATACCTGACTAGACAACGAATCATCCCAAATGGAGGAGGTGGACTTTGGGAGCAAGATATATATATTTTTTCCCTTTTTCTCTTTTTGTGAGTGTGTATGTGTATGTTTCTGTGTGAGATTTTGTCTGTATAGCTTTGCTTTCACCATTTGTCCTAGGGTTCTGTCCGTCCGTTTTTTTTGTTTTTTTTTTTTAACTTTAAAAATTATATTTTACTTTCAGCTTTTGTGTAGACATATACATGCATTAATGAAATGATAATGATACCATGCAAAAAAAGTGTTACCACCAGCAATATATAAAAGTACTTTGTGATAAGATTCTCACAAATATTAAATATTATCAGTTTTAGCTTTTATAATATGATACCCTATTCTTGTTTGTAGTTCTTTGATTTCTGGTGAGAATTAATATTTTTAGTATTTACATAATTTTTAATATTTTAAATTTGCTTTTAGAATAGAGCAAGCTTTCTCCTTAAGCTTTTATAGTGACGTAAATTGACCACTTTTAAAATAGTATGCTTAAGTACATGCAGCAGTGGCCAATGTACGTTAACCTCTACATAATACTTTAGTGTTGAGTATTCATATGTTATATAACTAGTCACCGATGAGGAGCAATGATGCAGCATTACCTTTTTAATCCATTAAATTCATGTTAAATTATTGTGTTATTTTAAATTAATTTTCTCAAATTACAACCACATTATATATAATATGTAACATATTTATAATATATTTATTTATTTAATAACATGTAAATCCCCCCATGACCTCCCAAAGCCACTCACCACAGGTGACCACTATAACAACTTAACATATTATCCTTCCTTAGTCTTTCCAATTTATATAATACAGATACATTCATACAATAGGGGGATTACAACTAGGGAGGTCATAACATAATAGTTTTTGAAACTTGCTTTGTTCCTTAAGAATATATAATAACATCTTTCCACATCAGTATATGTAGATCCACCTCATTTATTTTAATGGCTTTTTCATAGGACTGTAAAATTTTGAAAAGTTTTTTTAGGACTTGTTTTCAGTTGTTCAGTGTTAGACATAATATGGTAATAAATATCACTGTGTGTCTATATTTTGGCTTTGGACATGTATTTCAGTAAGAGAGATTCCCAGAAGTGTAATTGCTGTGTTAAAGTTAATGTGTGTTTTAGTTTTTAAGTTACTGCCAAACTGACCTTAAAATAGGATTTGCCACATTAAAGTTGTATCAACAGTGTATGTCAGCACCCATTTCTTTATACACTGTCAAACCTGGCTCTTATCAGTGTCTTTAGATATGTTGGCAATCTGACGGCTTTTTTTTTTTTACATCTTTATTGGAGTATAATTGCTTTACAATGTTGTGTTAGTTTCTGCTATGTAACAAAGTAAATCAGCTATATGTATAGGTATATCCCCAATCTGATGGCATTTTGTTTTAATTTGTGTTCTTTAATTGTTCCTAAGGTTTCACACTCTTTTTCAAGTACAATCTCCTTATATATGTTAAAATAAATAAATAAATAAATAAAAATTATTTTTCTTTTTTTCTTCATAATTGTTTATTTTTTATTTTAATAACTTTATTATATTTTATCTTACTTTATTTTATTTTATCCTCTTTCTTTTTTTCTTTCTATTTTTTCTCCCTTTCATTCTGAGCCGTGTGGATGACACGCTCTTGGTGCTCCAGCCAGGCGCCAGGGCTGTGCTTCTGAGGTGGGAGAGCCAAATTCAGGACACTGGTCCACAAGAGACCTCCCAGCTCCACGTAACACCAAATGATGAAAATCTCCCAGACATCTCCATCTAAACACCAAGACCCAGCTTCACTCAACGACCAGCAAGCTATACTGCTGGACACCCTATGCCAAACAACTAGCAAGACAGGAACACAGCCCCATCCATTAGCAGAGAGGCTGCCTAAAATCATAGTAAGGCCACAGACACCCCAAAACACACCACCAGACGTGGACCTCCCACCAGAAAGACAAGATCCAGCCTCATCCACCAGAACACAGGCACTAGTCCCCTCCACCAGGAAGCCTACACAAACCACTGAACCAACCTTAGCCACTGGGGACAGACACCAAAAACAACGGGAACTACGAACCTGCAGCCTGCGAAAAGGAGACCCCAAACACAGTAAGATAAGCAAAATGAGAAGACAAAAAAACACAGCAGATGAAGGAGCAAGGTCAAAACACACCAGACCTAACAAATAAAGAGGAAATAGGCAGTCTACCTGAAAAAGAATTCAGAACAATGATAGTAAAGATGATCCAAAATCTTGGAAATAGAATAGACAAAATGCAAGAAACATTTAACAAGGACCTAGAAGAACTAAAGAGGAACCAAGCAATGATGAAAAACACAATAAATGAAATTAAAAATATTCTAGAAGGGATCAATAGCAGAATAACTGAGGCAGAAGAACGGATAAGTGACCTGGAAGATAAAATAATGGAAATAACTACTGCAGAGCAGAATAAAGAAAAAAGAATGAAAAGAACTGAGGACAGTCTCAGAGACCTCTGGGACAACATTAAACACACCAACATTCAAATTATAGGGGTCCCAGAAGAAGAAGAGAAAAAGAAAGGGACTGAGAAAATATTTGAAGAAATTATAGTTGAAAATTTCCCTAATATGAGCAAGGAAATAGTTAATCAAGTCATGGAAGCACAGAGAGTCCCATACAGGATAAATCTAAGGAGAAACACGCCAAGACACATATTAATCAGACTATCAAAAATTAAATATAAAGAAAACATATTAAAAGCAGCAAGGGAAAAACAACAAATAACACACAAGGGAATCCCCATAAGGTTAACAGCTGATCTTTCAGCAGAAACTCTGCAAGCCAGAAGGGAGTGGCAGAACATATTTAAAGTGATGAAGGAGAAAAACCTACAACCAAGATTACTCTACCCAGCAAGGATCTCATTCAGATTTGATGGAGAAATTAAAACCTTTACAGACAAGCAAAAGCTGAGAGAGTTCAGCACCACCAAACCAGCTTTACAACAAATACTAAAGGAACTTCTCCAGGCAAGAAACACAAGAGAAGGAAAACACCTACAATAACAAACCCAAAACATTTAAGAAAATGGGAATAGGAACATACATATAGATAATTATCTTAAATGTAAATAGATTAAATGCTCCCACCAAAAGACACAGACTGGCTGAATGTATACAAAAACAAGACCCGTATATATGCTGTCTACAAGAGACCCATTTCAGACCTAGGGACACATACATACTGAAAGTGAAGGGATGGAAAAAGATATTCCATGCAAATGGAAATCAAAAGAAAGCTGGAGTAGCAATTCTCATATCAGACAAAATAGACTTTAAAATAAAGACTACTACAAGAGATAAAGAAGGACACTATATAATGATCAAGGGATCGATTCAAGAAGAAGATATAACAATTGTAAATATTTATGCACCCAACATAGGAGCACCTCAATATATAAGGGAAATACTAACAGCCATAAAAGGGGAAATCGATGTAACACAATCATAGTAGGGGACTTTAACACCCCACTTTCATCAATGGACAAATCATCCAAAATGAAAATAAATAAGGAAACACATGCTTTAAATGATACTTTAAACAAGATGGACTTAATTGATATTTATAGGACATTCCACCCAAAAACAACAGAATACACATTTTTCTCAAGTGCTCATGGAACATTCTCCAGGATAGATCATATCTTGGGTCACAAATCAAGCCTGGGTAAATTTAAGAAAATTGAAATCGTATCAAGTATCTTTTCCGACCACAACGTTATGAGACTAGATATCAATTACAGGAAAAGATCTGTAAAAAATACAAACACGTGGAGGCTACACAATACACTACTTAATAACGAAGTGATCACTGAAGAAATCAAAGGGGAAATCAAAAAATACCTACAAACAAATGACAATGGAGACACGACGACCCAAAACCTATGGGATACAGCAAAAGCAGGTCTAAGAGGGAAGTTTATAGCAATACAAGCCTACCTCAAGAAACAGGAAACATCTCGAATAAACAACCTAACCTTGCACCGAAAGCAATTAGAGAAAGAAGAACAAAAAAAACCCCAAAGTTAGCAGAAGGAAAGAAATCATAAAGATCAGATCAGAAATAAATGAAAAAGAAATGAAGGAAACAATAGCAAAGATCAATAAAACTAAAAGCTGATTCTTTGAGAAGATAAACAAAATTGATAAACCATTAGCCAGACTCATCAAGATAAAAAGGGAGAAGACTCAAATCAATAGAATTAGAAATGAAAAAGGAGAAGTAACAACTGGCACTGCAGAAATACAAACGATCATGAGAGATTACTATAAGCAACTCTATGCCAATAAAATGGACAACCTGGAAGAAATGGACAAATTCTTAGAAGAGCACAACCTGCCAAGACTGAACCAGGAAGAAATAGAAAATACGAACAGACCAATCACAAGCACTGAAATTGAAACTGTGATTAAAAATCTTCCAACAAACAAAAGCCCAGGACCAGATGGCTTCACAGGCGAATTCTATCAAACATTTAGAGAAGAGCTAACACCTATCCTTCTCAAACTCTTCCAAAATATTGCAGAGGAAGGAACACTCCCAAACTCATTCTACGAGGCCACCATCACCCTGGTACCAAAACCAGACAAAGATGTCACAAAGAAAGAAAACTACAGGCCAATATCACTGATGAACATAGATGCAAAAATCCTCAACAAAATACTAGCAAACAGAATCCAACAGCACATTAAAAGGATCATACACGATGATCAAGTGGGGTTTATTCCAGGAATGCAAGGATTCTTCAATATATGCAAATCAATCAAAGTGATACACCATATTAACAAATTGAAGGAGAAAAACCATATGATCATCTCAATAGATGCAGAGAAAGCTTTCGACAAAATTCAACACCCATTTATGATAAAAGCGCTGCAGAAACTAGCATAGAGGAAACTTTCCTCAACATAATAAAGGCCATATATGACAAACCCACAGCCAACATCGTCCTCAATGGTGAAAAACTGAAACCATTTCCACTAAGATCAGGAACAAGACAAGGTTGCCCACTCTCACCACTATTATTCAACATAGTTTGGGAAGTTTTAGCCACAGCAATCAGAGGAGAAAAAGAAATAAAGGGAATCCAAATCAGAAAAGAAGTAAAGCTGTCACTGTTTGCAGATGACATGATACTATACATAGAGAATCCTAAAGCTGCTATCAGAAAACTCCTAGAGCTAATCAATGAATTTGGTAAAGTAGCAGGATACAAAATTAATGCACAGAAATCTCTTGCATTCCTATACACTAATGATGAAAAATCTGAAAGTGAAATTAAGAAAACACTCCCGTTTACCATTGCAACAAAAAGAATAAAATATCTAGGAATAAACCTACCTAAGGAGACAAAAGACCTGTATGCAGAAAATTATAAGACACTGATGAAAGAAATTAAGGATGATACAAATAGATGGAGAGATACACCATGTTCTTGGATTGGAAGAATCAACATTATAAAAATGGCTCTACTACCCAAAGCAATCTACAGATTCAATGCAATCCCTATCAAACTACCACTGGCATTTTTCACAGAACTAGAACAAAAAATTTCACAATTTATATGGAAACACAAAAGATCCCGAATAGCCAAAACAGTCTTGAGAACGAAAAATGGAGCTGGAGGAATCAGCCTCCCTGACTTCAGACTCTACTACAAAGCTACAGTAATCAAGACAGTATGGTACTGGCACAAAAACAGAAATATAGATCAATGGAACAGGATAGAAAGCCCAGAGATAAACCCAAGCATATATGGTCACCTTATCTTTGATAAAGGAGGCAAGCATATACAGTGGAGAAAAGAAAGCCTCTTCAATAAGTGGTGCTTGAAAACTGGACAGGTACATGTAAAATTATGAAATTAGAACACTCCCTAACACCATACACAAAAATAAACTCAAAATGGGTTAAAGACCTAAATGTAAGGCCAGACACTATCAAACTCTTAGAGGAAAACATAGGCAGAACACTGTATGACATAAATCACAGCAAGATCCTTTTTGACCCACCTCCTAGAGAAATGGAAATAAAAACAAAAATAAACAAATGGGACCTAATGAAACCTAAAAGCTTTTGCACAGCAAAGGAAACCATAAACAAGACCAAAAGACAACCCTCAGAATGGGAGAAAATATTTGCAAACGAAGCAACTGACAAAGGATTAATCTCCAAGATTTACAAGCAGCTCACGCAGCTCAATAACAAAAAAACAAACAACCCAATCCAAAAATGGGCAGAAGACCTAAACAGACGTTTCTCCAAAGAAGATATACAGATTGCCAATAAACACATGAAAGTATGCTCAACATCATTAATCATTAGAGAAATGCAAATCAAAACTACAATGAGATATCATCTCACACCAGTCAGAATGGCCATCATCAAAAAATGTAGAAACAATAAATGCTGGAGAGGGTGTGGAGAAAAGGGAACCCTCTTGCACTGTTGGTGGGAATGTAAATTGATACAGCCACTATGGAGAACAGTATGGAGGTTCCTTAAAAATCTATAAATAGAACTACCATACGACCCAGCAATCCCACTACTGGGCATATACCCTGAGAAAACCATAATTCAAAAAGAGTCATGTACCAAAATGTTCATTGCAGCTCTATTTACAATAGCCAGGACATGGAAGCAACCTAAATGTCCATGATCGGATGAATGGATAAAGAAGATGTGGCACATATATACAATGGAATATTACTCAGCCATAAAAAGAAACGAAATGGAGTTATTTGTAGTGAGGTGGATGGAATTAGAGTCTGTCATACAGAGTGAAGTAAGTCAGAAAGAGAAAAACAAATACAGTATGCTAACACATATATATGGAATCAAAGGGAAAAAAAAAAAAAAGGTCATGAAGAACCTAGTGGCAAGACGGGAATAAAGACACAGCCCTACTAGAGAATGGACTTGAGGCTATGGGGAGGGGGAAGGGTAAGATGTGACAAAGTGAGAGAGTGGCATGGCCATATATACACTACCAAACGTCAAATAGATAGCTAGTGGGAAGCAACCGCATAGCACAGGGAGATCAGCTCGGTGCTTTGTGACCACCTAGAGGGGTGGGATAGGGAGGGTGGGAGGGAGAGAGATGCAAGAGGGAAGAGATATGGGAACATATGTATATGTATAACTGATTCACTTTGTTATAAAGCAGAAACTAACACACCATTGTAAAGCAATTATACTCCAATAAAGATTTAAAAAAAAAAAAAGGCAGGAGATTTCATGGCATGTTTGAATGCCCTCATTCCCTCCCTGGCACAGTTTAGCATGCTCAGAAGGAAGTGACTCAATTCCCAGTTCCTTCCTTCAGATGGAAGAAATGAGTGGAACTTGTTTGCATGTTTTGGCCTATCTGTGGGCTACCTGAGGGACGGGTTTCTGTCTTGCCTGACAGAAATAGCAGCATAGTTTAGATCTCAGGTTAGAAGGCATGGAAAGCAGTGGAGTCTTAAACGGTGCATGAAAACTGCTGGACTGTAAACAAGCAGAATTTGAGGACAGAGATTACCTGCTTAGAAACACAGTGGAACACTTAAGACCTTATGAAAAATCAGGGTGATACTCTTAAAGAAATCAAGACATTTTAAAACAGCCATGTATACAGGGGAACTGGGGGTAAGGGAGGGGAGAACACGTACACACAGGCCAAGGGACGACAAATGCAAAAATCCTGAGAATATCTTGAGGCTTCCTGCTGGACTTATTAGAGAACATCTTTCTGTAAACAGAGCCAGTCTCCAAAAACTGGAAGAAGTGGCTATTTTTTCAAATGCCTTATTTTCAACAAAAGATCACATGCTTACAAAGAAACAGGGAAACACGGTCCAGTCAGAGAACAAAATATATCTCTAGAAACTAACTGTAAAGTAACAAAGGTTCTGGACTACTAGAGAGAGACTTTAAAACAGCTATCAGAAATATGCTCTAAGAGCAAAAGGAAAAATGGACAAAGAACTAAAGAAAATCAGGAAAATGATATATGAACAAAAGATGATCAACCAAAATACAGAAATTATTAAAAAAAAACACACACACAGAATTTCTGGAGTGGGAAAATACAATAACTGAATTTAAAAACCTAACAGCAGACTCAAACAGTAGAAAAAAGAATCAGTGAACTGGAAGACAGGTCCTTTAAAATTATCAAGTTTGAGGAGCAAAAGGGAAAAAAAGAATAAAGAAAAGTAAACAGAACCTATGGGACTTATTGCGTAGCACCAAATAGAGCAATGTACAGATCATGAGAATCTCAGAAGGAGAAGAAAAAGAGAGAGAAAGGGTCCGAGAGTTTATTTGAAGAAATAATGATGGAAACTTCAAATCTGAAGAAAGATATGGTTATATGAAAGCACCAAAAGCTCAGTGAACTCCAAGTAAGATGAACTCCAAGTAAGATCAACCCAAAGAGATCCACACTGAGACATATTTTAATCAATATATTAAAAGTCAAAGACAAAAAGAGAATCTTGAAAGAAAAGTGACTCATCACCTACAAGTATCTGCAATAAGATTAGCAATGGATTTCTCAGCAGAAACTTTGCAGGCCAGAAGCAGTGGGATAATATATTTAAGGTACTGAAAGAAAAAACTGTCAACCAAAAAAACCTATGTCCAGCAAAAATGTTCTTTGAAAACGAGGGAGAAATTAAGACATCCCCAGAGAAATAAAAGATAAAAGACCTCATTGCCCCTAGACTTGCCCTACAAGAAATGCTAAAGGGAGTCCTTCAAGTTGAAATGAAAAGATTGCTAGATATAACCTTAAGTCATATGAAAATGCAAAGTATTCCATAAGGATAAATATGAGGACGAATACAAAAATTAGCATTACTTTAATTTTGGCTCCTAACTCCACATTTTACTCTTCTACAGAATTTAAGAAACAAAAACATAAAAATTAATTATAAGTCTGTGTTAATGGGTATACAATATAAAGATGTAATTTATAACATCATTTACATAAAGTAGGAAGGACAGAGCTAAAAAAAAGAGTCCAGTTTTTGTATCCATCTCTTTGTGGGGAGTTACTGTTTAATGAGTATGGAGTTTCAGTTTGAGAAGATGAAAAAGGTTCTGGAGATGGATGGTGATGATAGTTGCACAGCAGTATGACTGTACTTAACACCACTGAGAGTACACTTAAAAATTATTAAAATGGTAAGTTTTATGTTATGCATATTTTGCCACAATTTTAAAAATGTAAATAATAGCAACATTCATCATAGGAACAGATATATTAAGTGACTTTAGAAAGTTTTAGTGTCCAAAGGAAGAAAACAACAAAGCTTTACCAGAGGATTTCTAAGACCACTTGAAGGAAATAGGGAATCACTGCATTCCTGTTAAGCACGATTCAATATGGAAAAAAAATGGTCATTTTCCTAGATTAATCTAAAAAGTTTAAGTAATTCCAATAAAAATCCTAACAGAACATCTTTTTCCTTGAACTGATAAAATTATCTTGAAATTCATCTGGAAAAATAATCATATGAAGATAGAATGACTTTGAAAAAAGAAAAATAATGATGGATGCCAGATACTAAAATTTAATATAAATCTGTGCTAAAGAAAATTGTGGAATATTAATAAGAAAGGAAACATTAATAAAACTATATTTCAAAAAAATTCCATGCACACATATATCGACAAATTGTTTATATTTTGATCCCAACTTCTCATTATACCTTCTTTCTGTAAGAAAGCCAATTGGGGTTTCACACAACACTCCAATGAGGTGATTTCATGGTCTCTATGGTGCCAAATCAGAGAGCCAATTTTTCCATTATTTTACAGGAATTCTCAGCAGCATTCTAATCCATTAACCAATACATCCTCCCAGGAAACTCTTTCCTGTGACACCACACTCTCCTGTTTTTTATCCTGCAGTGCTAACCACTTCTCCATTTTCTTTACTGGTTTCTTCTTAGGCTTACCTCTAGACTACGGAGTTCCCCCAGGCTTGGCTCGGGCCCACCCTTTTTCTCTACATGAACACTATTTCTAGGGATAGCGTTTAATCTCATTTTATATCACTCAAAACATTTTAATCAGTTTTATATGTTAAATGTTTAAAATGAATGCATGGACAAGATATTAAAAAATAAAAACAAACTGATCTCTAAGTAAACAGATAGCTAAAGGTATCACTATATCCTTCGAGCAGCCTACCCTCTCCCTCTATATGTGTAACACCTTTTTTTTAACGTATCATCACTTGTTACTTGTAGTACTTATAGCTTCTCAGATGCATGCCATTCACAGTTTCCCATATTTTTTTCTCTTCTTGGATGACAATTCCATCTTAAGTAGAGTACGTATTTTGACCAAAGATTTTACATTTCTCACAATTGGGTTTCTTATTAGGTTGTTTCCGTCCACCTAGTTAGATAGTTCCTTAGCTCTCAGTGCAGTCCATGAACCAGCAGAGTCTAAAGCTGACCTTTAGATGCTGTTGAATGTCTTCTGAAAGCATGCTTGAGATAAAAATTATTTAGCCTCATTCCAGACCTTCCGAATCTCCATGGTCAGGCCAGGCCCAACAATGTCTTTTAACAAGCTGTCCAGATGATTCTGCTGTATGCTAAAGTTTCACAAACATTCCCGAGGTCAGTGCTACTCAAAGAATGGTCAGTGTCACCTCTGAGATAGTATAAATGCAAATAATTCAGCACCATCACAGACCTACTGAGTTTCTGGGTCCTGAACAGTCTTTGTTTTAACAAGCTTCCAGATGATTCCTGTGCACACTAAAAGTTGAGAATCTCAATTGTAGAGATTAATTCCTACAGTTCTGGAACTGTTAAAATGATGCAATTCAGCTTCAGTGAAATTTGGTGAACACATTATGGCTTAGCAGCTTTGGAGTCAGTACATCTGGATTTTAAATTCCAATTACATACTTACTAGGTCTATTACATATACAATTGACCTAATATTTTAAAATTATGAATCCAACTGATAGTGCCTGAGACACAGTGGTCACTTTTATTATCTTCCTCTCTATTTGTTATTTACCAAATCAAGCTTTAATCTCAATTGAGTTCCACCTCAATTGCACATGAGACCATTTCACACTCATCTTTGCATCCCCGACACCTAGTATAGCACACAGTAAGAATTCACAAAATATCTGGACTGACACACTATGCTCAGCTTTATGCTTTAAGAGTAAAGAATAGCGTCTTTAATCTTGAGGGATACATCTCAGCCATTTGAGGACAAGGAGGTGAACTAGCTCTCTGCCTTTGAAATCTAAAGAGAAAAGACATCCCAGGAGAGTAGTTGTCGACTCATCTCAGGAGCTGTATGTTTGTTGTTTAAAGAGCACTAAAAGTATCTCAGTGATCTACAAACTGGATCAACAGGCCTAAATTTCTGGGGTTCATTAGCCAGCGTGAGTTGCTTACAAGCCAGACCAACATCTTTGAGCTTGATTTCAGATGAGAAGGCTGAAAACATTATCTTCCGCTAAGTCTTCCCAAAGTTCTAATATTTTAGCAAACTAACCTCTTGCCTATGAGGAAGTCAGGGAATCTAGTCATTTCTCATTGTATCTGCGATGCCCAGCACAGTTTTTGATACATGGTGCATCAATCCACATTCACTGATGATATGATTGTAACAGACTAAGAAACTATTTTGGGGGCTTTGTATAATACTTTATATTTACCTTGCAGTTACTTTCAGAATTTCAACTTTTAATTTTCAGTACTATTATATCAATAGATATAAAACTACTTTTATATCAAAATGTGATATAAAACTAACTTGACAACAGGTTATCCATGTCTAATGTGGAATATTCATTGTAGAGAGAGAGAAAATAGTAAACCTAGCAACCTGGTTTACATACATTCCCTGTGTGTCTTAAGATAAGGCTTTCATTTTCTTAGGCAACAAACAGAAATAACAGCATATGCCCAAATAATGCCATCGGACCTTGTCTGATGCAGCCAGCATGTCACAAAACCCATCCCCACTTTTCTGTCTCCTAGATAAAACAGCTTTGCTTTGCTCACATACACAATAGAAGTGATATTACCAATTTGCATATGATATCTGTGAGCCTTGAAAGAAATAATGCAAGTGAAAACTGTTCATAAACTATTTAGTCTGTATTAATTTAAATTTTGTAACCATCTCTCTCAAATTTGAAGAATAAAAAAAATGTATATAATTGTTCATGAGTATTAACTGTCATTGAGTCAGGAAAAGTAGCTCCTTTGAAACAGACAGGTTTATAAGACTTTTGTAAACTCTTAATGAACATATACATTTTTGAAGTCTCAGCCTGTTGCAAAGATAGATGTCAGCTTATACTGGATGATGGATGGAAGGAGGAAGGATGGAAGGAGGAAGGAAGGAAGGAAAGATTGGGAAGGACTCCAGATGAGTTTACTGCCATTAGATAAGTGACAATCCTAGCAGTCTAGTTGGAGAGATCAATAGATCATTAAAGAATAGAAGAAAAAAGAAACAGAAAAAATATTCTTAAAAAGTTAACATTGTAGTGTAAGAAGCTGAATGTGATAGGAATCCAGAGAAGAGAAGAGAACCCCGGTGGTGTTAAATTTCAGTTATGCTAAAGACCAAATCTATATTGACCCTTTCCTAGTTAAAGAAGACTTGGATCAGGAAGAGCTTATATGTGAAAGACAGAAGAAGTTCACCCCAGGCTGAGGGAAACCCCATTCCTTGTTAACTCAAGTTGAACCAGGTGTGTTTAATTTGCTTCCTTTTCTAGTGGTTAGTTAAAGGTTGCCATTGCCCAGGAGTCAAATAAGATTCCAAACAAAGGTTAAGAAAATAGTAGAGCCATTGGCAAAGCAGGACTGGTTGAAAGGAACAAGTGGTGCTATAGCTATAAGCCAAGTTCAAAGCCAGCATTATTAATTTGCTCTTCATAATACAACTGACCTTTAGATGATACTGAGCATCTGGGGACAAATTTGGCAATTCGCCAGATCTCCTTATTTTCTACATCACTACTACCAACTCCTAAGCCAAAAACCTTCCCAGTAAGTCAGCACTGGGTCGGATCTGGAAATCCCTCTCCTCCTCAGGAAGAAGTGCCATTTTTCAGTTGCGCTCACCAGAGGAGAAGTCAGTGGCTCGGAAGAATTCTCTTTCAGTAGAAAAGCCTTTGGGGTTCTCAGGAGTAGACACTAATATTGAAATAGAAATAGACACATCTGACATAGCTCAAAACTTGATTTTTTTCACACATTTATTTATTGAGCATCTATTATTTTTAACCCAGAAAAAATGTAATAAACTTTGAAAATTAAGCATTTCTTTGTTAAAATTTTCAACAATGCTCTTTAAATAGCAGGAATGGAGGTATGCCACTTTTCTTTTTTTCAAATTAAAACACAGCATGTGTGTAGGAGAAAATCTTTCTAATTCCTCCTCCACATGCAGAAATTTAATATCATAAAAGGGCACCTATAGCGAGGACATCAATTTTACAACTTTTTCTTCAAAAAAAAAAAAAAAGCAGACATCAATGAAGTGGAGCAGAACAGGAAATAAATGGGCTTTTTATTATTTTTATCGCTTTTGCCATTAAAAATGTTAATAAGTATCATACAGGTATTTAAAAAGGAAAGAAATCATTTATATTTTCACCGTGCTAATCAATATTCCTGTGCTCCTTTTAATTGGAGATGTAAAGAATATGTTAACTTCTCTATTGCTCTGTGATGGTTATAACCAATTCTAACACATATATGCTATACATACACACCCTGCAGTGAAGAAAAAAGAAATTAACAGAGATATGGACCTCTTATTTAAATCTGCAGTAACATAGTATCCTGGCTATATTTCAGAAACCCCATGGACCAAGAATAATTAAATAAACCCAAGGTAAATTGCACATCACCTGCATAAGTATGCATCATGCATCATTTGTGCTCTGCTTAAAAGAGGACTTCTCAGGCTGAAATTTTTGTGTGGATGAGTAAGGCAATTACTCGCCTCAAAGCCAGTCAATGTTTCTATTCATCTGCTGAGAGAGTCTTTTTTTCCCCTGTCTGTGAATACAGTAGCCAGTATCTGCAGCCTTCGGAAGAATGTCCCCTCAGAACTGCTAGTTACAAACTGACCATCCCCCAATCTTTCAAAAGAGCTTTGCTCTAAATGTTCATTTTGTTGGAACTATTAGAGAGTTTAAATCTAATTTTTAAAAAATTTTTGCATGTCTTCTATTTTCATTCTCCAAGAGACAAATAAAATTCAATCCACTTTATGTCTGCGTGGAGGAGGAGGAGATGGGGAGTGACAAACCACCTGCCAGGAAGAGAACCAACTTCCTGTCTGTCCCTCCCGAAAATCATCACTGCTTTGGCCACATGATAGATATCAACAGCTCAGTTTCTGGTGATATTTACTAGCATAATAAAAGCATTCTGAGAATTTGGGTATGCTTAATAGCTATCTCAAACCAATCATAAGCTCTCTCCTCATAAAATACATTGATGTAAAGATCCCACGTTTATAGTTACAAGTAATAAGCTTACCATAGAGACCCATGTCCTTTTTCATTGTGTTAAGTCTTTTAGAAGAGATTTGTGAAGATAAATTTAAGAACAGTTCTTCAAAGAAGAAAAACTGTAAATACTATACTGCAGGCTCCCTTCCTCAAAAAAGCAACAAACAAAGGGGGGAGGGGCAGAGAGAGAGAGAACAAAACTAAACAATAATTCTCCCAGATTTAAATTTACAAAACCTAATCCAAACTAAACAAAATCTACCTACTAGCATACAAACTCCATGAATCTTGTTTCTTCTTTCACTCTATCCATAGTACTAACAGAGCCTGATGCACAGTAGAATCTCAATGTATATTTGGTAAATAAATATGTAAATCTCGAAAACCAGAAGTATATTTTTTTCATAGGTCAACCTCCTGGTTAATGTACAATGTGATGGCCTTGTGGGCCTCTCTAGAATGATCCATTGATGCCCCCATGTTTGCATGAGGCCCCTTTCCCAGTCTGTTCATGGCACCTTGGCTTACCCCCATGGTAGCACTTATTAAACTGCATCTGATGGCCCAGTTTTGTGTCTCTTCCACTAGACTATCACTTTAATCAATAAATACTTATTGAATGAGGGGGGATGACTGGCTTAGAATACACACTACTAGTGAGATTGAGGGTCTTCCTTCTCAGGAAATATATATTTCTTTCTTCCTCTAACTTTATTTAAATATAACTGACATAATATTGTGTAAGATTTAGGTATACAAAGCAATAATTTGATACACTTAGGTACTGTGAAATAATTACCACAGTAGAATCAGTTAACACCTCTATCACCTCATAAAAGGAGCATTTATTTTTTGTGAGAACATTTAAGATCTGCTCTCCTAGCAACTTTCAAGTATACAATACAGTATTGTTAACGACGACTTATTCATCCTGTAACTGGAAGTTTGTACTCTTTGACAGTCATCTCCCCATTTCCTCACCCCCTTGCCCCTGGCAACCTCTCTGTTTCTATGAGTTTGGCTTGTTTAGATTCCACATATAAGTGATATCATACAGTATTTGCCTTTCTCTTTCTGACTTATCTCACTTAGCATAACGCCCTCAAGGTCCATCCACATTGTCGCAAATGGCGGGATTTCCTTCTTTCTCCTGGCTGAAAAATATTCCATTGTATATACGTAAATATACCTCATCTTCCTTATCCATTCATCCATAGATGGACACTTCGGTTGTTTCCATATCTTGGCTAATGTGAATAATGCTTCAATTAACATCTCTTTGAGATCCTGATTTCATGTCCCTTCATATATTCCCAGAAGTGGGATTGTTGCATCATGCGGTAGTTCTGTTTTACACTTTTTGATGAACTTCCATACTGTTTTGCATAGTGGCTATACCGATTTACATTCCCACCGACAGTGCGCAAGGGTTCCCATTTCTCTACGTCGTCAACACTCATTATTCTTTGTCTTTTTGATGATAGCCATTCTGACATGTGTGAGATAATATCTCAATCTGGTTTTGACTTGTGTTCCCCTAATGACTAGGGTTGTTGAGCACTTTTTAATGTACCTGTTGGCTATTTGTATATTTTCTTTGAAAAAATGTCTATTCAGGTCCTCTGTCCATTTTTCAATCAGATTTTTGTTTTGTTTTCTTTGTTTTGCTTGCTATAGAGTTGTATGAGTTTCTCACATAATTTGGGTATTAATTCCTAATCAAATGTAGGATTTGCCAATATTTTCTCCCAAGGAAAAATACGTTTCTTTTGTTGTGGTTTTCCATGTTAAAAAAATTGCTTACCTCTTTCCTTTGATTTGGCTGTTAGGGGAAGACAAAGCACATCAAAACAAAGTGCTTCCTGAAAGTCTTGGTTTGCTCCTTCAACACAAACAGAGATTTACAGATGTCTGTGTTGATTCAGATGTCAGTGATCAAATATGAACTTTCAGAAGATCACCCAGGATATATGAATCCAACATAACTGTCCTTCTTCTCTCCTTCTTTTTCTCTCTTTTCAAAAGATCATCTCTGAATCTCCACTGTAACTCTCTCCATTTACTAGATGCATTACTCTAATGATGACTGTGTTATTAAGTCCCACAGTTTCTGACCAATTCAACATTACCCTTTATTCTTTTTTTACCAGAAGATTGTCTGTACTACATGATGGTACCACAGTAAATTTGGGGAATAAAAGGAAATACCGCTTTCTCCAAGTTGAATCGTAAGAAACAGAACTGGTCTCAATTTACAGAGAAAGTCACTGACTATATCCTGACTACAGTCTTATATGCAGAAAAACTGTTCAGCAATCAGAAGGAGGTAAATGTCAGCAGTGGCCTTTCAGTTCATAACAACTCTGATTCCCGATACACACAAATTCCTATTGAAGAAATGAACGTATAAGGAAACATAGGGCTAAAACTATTAAATATCTTAATTGTAAAACTTATTTTCCTTACTTTGATTCCATGTTCATCAAGCAACTTCTAGATGTTCATTTAGTTTCCTTGAAATGCCTGCCAATAGGGACAGAAAGGCTTGACCAGACTGACCTAAGTCCTACAGGCTGCAAGCACAGGGAACTCTGCTCAATATCATGTAACAACCTAAATGGGAAAAGAATTTGAAAAAGGATAGATACATGTATATGTATAACTGAATCACTTTGCTGTATACCTGAAACTATCACAACATTGTTAGTCAACTATACTCCAATATAAAATAAAAAGTTTAAAAAAAAAGGCTTAAACAGCACTAAGGGAAATTAGACCAGTAACTGATCTTAATGAAGAATGGGATACAAACATGGCATTATTTAAATGGAATAAAGATTCTCGCTAGAAATATTTTACAACAGGACCTGATGCTGCCTGTCTTGGATAGTTAAAGAAAAATTCTATAAGGAAGCAATGTTTGACCTGAATGACCACTTAAAACACTTTCCAGTTCTAGATTGTTCCAGTTATATAAACTTACAGGAAAGGCAATCAATTTCCCTAGTTTTAAGAATGAGAAAAAGTCTATCCTATGTAATGGATTTGGGTGACTGTACAGTGACACAGTGCTATAGATCATAAAGTCCAGTCATATCAAGGTCTTGGTATTGCTGAATGTGTTGAAAAGTAATGAGCCTGCAATGAAGATCTGATCAGTGACCATTTCATCCTCATAAAAGATCAGTTCTGAAATTTTCATGCTTATATAACTCACAAAAGTGTCCAAGTAGTAGTAATTTCATTCTTACTGATAAATGGGTTTAAGAGTCCATACATCCGTTGTTCATATAAAGGTAGTAGTGGAAAAAATATATGAATAAATAAAATATATTGATACAGTGGGCATATAAGTTGTTCTGGAACATAAGTATTATGATAGCAGTATAGAGCTAGACTGTGCTTTACCCAATATTTATAGAGGAAAAACAAAACACACTATTAATTTACCGGCTACTGGAAATTTGTGGTGAGTAAAATGCAACATGCAATGTTGGTTAATAAAGCTTAACGGCAAGAATTTTTATGTATCTATATTTAATACCATTTTATTAATAGCCTTGAATATTTAGTCTGGGGTAGACTGAAGAAGTGATATGTGATAAAGGGGCAAACCCAGATCTATGGTTAGATAACCTTTGTGTATTAGAGGTGGAAAGATGGGCAGATTAGCAGTGATTAGCCTGCCCCAGAGACTGAAAAGATGATTTGTCTTATCTTCATCTCCTTTAAGGGGAAAAAGGAGCTCTCTTTGTTGGCCTGAAAGAAGTGTCTCCACCACAAGTAATATGAGAGTGTTAAAGAAATCAGAGACAAACATATTGCATGTGCCTAATCATTGATATGTCATGATCTAGGGGAAAAAAAATGTCTTTCCCCAAACATATACTGTATCACCTTAGAGATATGCTGACTAATCCTGTATAAGTGATATCTTTTGGTTTAAGACAATGGTCTTACAGGCTATTTTCAACTTTGTTCTCATCTCTGCTTTAGGTTAGGTCCCAAATACATGCATCAATCTGTAATCTTGAATGGTTTAGTAAGATTTGAGCCAATCTTCACATAGAGGTCCTGTATGCCCAGAAGCAGGAAACTTAAATACTAAATACTTCTACTCCACAACTGATTTGCAGTAGATCATGTGACTTCAGGAAATTTTCTGCCAAATATTTGCAAATTACAATTCCTTTTGTATAAAAAGTATATTGAAACAGGATACTCTTGATCAAACACACAGTTATCTAGTCCAGGATTCCAACAAGGTCAGAATAACACGGGGGACTTCAGAGCTGAGCATTGTTTATAAGATTCATGATTAACAAAATGCTTTTTTTAAAATAATTTACTTTTCAACTATCGTTACCTGAACAGGCATTATGAATTTTCTCACCATTGTCTCAGTAGTTTTACTTTCTCACCCAATATTTTATCATGAAAAATTTTAAACATACAGAAAAGTGGGGGAAAATGCACAGTGAACATCTATCTACCCAGCAGCCAGATTCCAGAATTATTATTTTGTTACATATGTAACGTTTTTTAGGTAAAATTTACATAGAGTAAAATGTACAAATCTCAAATTAATCAGGTGTCATTATTTTCCATTTGTCTTGATATCTGTCTCTCTCAAATTTCAGTGAAACCTTCATGGATCACACCCTTACTCCCATGTTCTGCTACCCTGGGACTTGGCTAATCCCTGCTCTCTGTATACACACCCCTAATCATTTCATGAATGCTGACTTTACAATCCTACATTTTCTACCTTTCTAGAGTGAAGAAATCCAATTATTAAAATCTCATCAATTCTTCTAGTTCACAAATACACACTTGAATTTGTACTCGAATATTTCAGTAAGGTTTTAGCAAACTCTCAGATAGAGGTCTTGCACACGCAGAAGAGGCAGGAAATGTAAATTTGATAAGCTGCTACTGCACATCTGGTTTGTAATATATCAATGTCCTGTGACGTAAGGAAATTTCCTCAAAAGGATTTGCGCGTTATCATTTCTTCGCTAACAGAAGCACATCCATCCACACTGGCTACTTTCTCAGTGATCTTATTCATTTTTAATGGACAGTAAAAACACCAACAAAGTGACCATTCAAAATAATGAGCATCTCTATAGAGCTTAACAATAAGCTTCACTTTCTTCTCCTCTGTCACCTCACTCTCACCACCCCTGGTCCACAGCCTTACCTCTCGCCTCCACACAGACGCTCTGTTCCTTTCCTCAAATCCTATTCCAATTGCCATTGTCAAGAATGCGTCAATACTAGTTCAATTTTCAATACTTATATATTTTTTCACTTTAAACCTTACAGGCCATGTAACACAGGAAAATAACTCATATTTTAAAATTGCAGGGCTTCCCTGGTGGCGCAGTGGTTGAGAATCTGCCTGCCAATGCAGGGGACACGGGTTCGAGCCCTGGTCTGGGAAGATCCCACATGCCGCGGAGCAACTAGGCCCGTGAGCCACAACTGCTGAGCCTGCGCGTCTGGAGCCTGTGCTCCGCAACAAGAGAGGCCGCGATAGTGAGAGGCCCGCGCACCGCGATGAAGAGTGGCCCCAGCTCGCCGCAACTAGAGAAAGCCCTCGCACAGAAACAAGGACCCAACACAGCCAAATAAATAAATAAATAATAAAAGCCAGAAGAAGAAAAAAAATTGCAAAGTGAAAATGATGTGGCTCTACATGTATACTATAAAAAGAAATTTAGTTAAATGTGTCTAAATCTACACAGGATCCTAGGAAGAATTAAATCCAGTTTCTCTTATATTGAAGCAAAAATATTAACACAAAAACTGCATCAGCCAAAAATCTCTCCAAATGTTATTAAAAGCCATTGCTTTGTAAACTTTAACGATGTTTGCAGACCAGTGTTAGAACCCATAATAACTCTTTCTCAGAGTATTTTATTACAAAAATAAAACAGTGGAGCTGTTTCCTCCTGGAGGAATGAAAAAAGAGCAAAGACAAATAAATTAAGTAGAGCAAAGACAATGATTTAAAACTTGACAGTTCATTTATTAGAGCTAATGTAAAAATTTCCCTAAATAATATATGGAAACGTAAGTACAGCATAGAGCATGCATAAAAATTAACATACGCATGTTAACCTGTGAGAAAGAAATAAAGGCAATGAAGAAACAACAGATAAGGAAAATGTTCATTAACTACAATGGTTCATTACTTTATGTCCACTAATATTTTAATCACAAATTGCAAATGTGACCATAGCGCAAAGAGAAGCAGCTATAATGTAATTACGTGTGGAAACCACAACACAAATTGTTCTTGGGTTTTATTTGCAGCAATTGTAGCTCTAGGTACAAGACTCTGAGACAGCAGTGCAGAGCAAGGCCCTCTCTTTTTCCATTCCTAGCAAAAAGAGAAAGCCAGAAAGGAGGACTGACCAATTTAACAATGTTCTTTGCTTGCTGAGATCAACTGATCTTTAATCCACCAAGTGCGGTGCTGCTTACCTGCTTGAAATGAAAAGTGTTTCATCTAACAATGGCATGCCTTTCCTCATTGCATTTCTATGTAGAAAGGTCACTAGTGTAACTTGCACACATTCCAAAGTGTTAATATATACTAAAAGAATTTTTAAATTAATCAACACAAATATAATTATCCCTCCTACTAAACCCTCACTTTTACTGCCTATTGTATGTTCTTTAATATCTGCATTTGGATATCACAGTTCTAATATTATAGACAATGTATCTTTCAGCTTATTAAATAGTAGGTGTTAATTACCTTTTTAAAAACAACACAATAAAGATATAGTAGGTGATGTGTGAAAGAGTAGGAGTTAAGAACCTGGTGGCACTCTGCAAAGACACATGCCCTGGACCTGCTCTGCCATTTGCCTAAATTTATGACTAAATTCCTGAAGCTTGGTTTCCTCATTCACAGGGTTCATAAGAGGACCAACTTCAGAGTGTTGCTATGGGGTTTAAATGAGATAACGAGTTTCAAGCCCCTAGCACAGAGCCAAGCATGTTATGGACATACAGTTAATGCTAACTAGCTATTATGATAATTAGTTACAAACCCACACTTCAGATGTTAAAACACGATGGATAGGAAACACCACCGAGATGCTGAGAATTTGATATAAATGAGCAATTGTTGCAGTTTTAGTGAATGCTACATTTTAAAAGAAATAAGTATAAAGAGAAATGATGTAAAGAATAAAGTAGAAATTAATCTGATATTGACTTAAATCCATTGATCCCATTGGTCCTAATTGAAGCCTCTTCCTCTGTGTGGTACCTGTGGACAGGGAATGTTGCCTGCCATTCCAGTAAATACGAACGCTGCCTGCCATCCCCGTTCTACAAGGATCAAGTCGTCAGCCACTGCGCTGCCCACAAAAGGTGCCTCCTCGGGCAATTCAGCGTGGAGAAAAACAAGAAGTATTCTGTGCTTTGGATACTTGCTCTAGAGAGTTGAGATGAACATCTAAGGAATAATTTCAATGAGCCCAGAATCATGCATCTTCTCATACACAGAAAAGTATTAAAATCATTAACCTGAGATGTCTGTCCTTTGTGATTAGCAGTAATCTTTTGATGCCCAATTACATTTTTTTTTCCAGCAAAAAACTCCTATATATCCTGGCTCATCCGTTACATCTTCAGAGTAGCTCTTCAGAGCCATCTGAGAGGATATCTCCCAGGTATAGTTCTCAGTATAATCCCCAAATAAAACTGAACTCTCAGCTTTTAGGTTGTACGATTTTCTTCAGTCAACACACCTTAGATGTACAGGTTTATAATCATACATTTTAACTTGTAGGTTTCCTTTTCCTTGAAACCTATTTCAGAAGCATCTATTTTCCTATAGCAACATTGTAACATAGTTTATATTCTAACAGCAACAGCAACAAAAATACATTTACTTTTCTGTTTCTCACTGAGCCAAAAGCTAGTTTTGTCCTGTTCTATCATAACTGATTAACATAGTCCCTTCACAGATAATACCATGTACCCTTAATTAAAAGTGCAGGAAAAATTACTTGGTGCCTAAAGGTCTGACAGGTTAAAATACAAGGTCATGTTTTGACTTACTGAGGCCACTCAGAGGTTACAAACAAAAAATGAACAGGGCTTTTGAGAGATAATGCATTATGTATAAGCTGATGGGTCTTCTCTGTTCAATTGTTTTAATAGCAACATGACCAGGTTAAACAAATCAGGGTGTTACAGAGAACAGGCTTATTGTGAAAGTAATTTGCATTTGTCACCAAAAATGAATAGGGTATGTCGTTAACAGCCATGATTACATAGAAGCTACGCAAAAATTTTCAGCACATTGATATAGATTCTCCTTCTTTCTGTGAATTCTTTACTTAGAATTGCTAAAGACTTTGATACTGAGGTGAAAACTGACAGTTATTTTGCTTGTAATTAAAAAACAATCACAAACCAATATCATGTGTACACACACTCAGGGAACCACATTTCTAGCGATGGTCGGACTGATCAGAAATCAATGCTGGTTACAGGGAACTCTGCTCAATGTTATGTGGCAGCCTGGATGGGACGGGAGTCTGGAGGAGAATGGATACATGTATGTGTATGGCTGAGTCACTTCCCTGTGCACCTGAAACTGTCACAACATTGTTAACTGGCTATACTAAAAAGTAAAAATAAAAGTTAAAAAAAAGAAGAAGAAGAAGTCAATGCTGGTTATTTGGTCCCAACCCAGTAATGGCACCTTCCCCAACCCAGTAATGTCACCTTCAGACTAAACACTGAACTTAGATTAGTATTTAATTAGATTGATTAATCAATCAACAAAACCTCTACTAGAATTGTATCATATACTTCATACGTAAGATAAATCAGCAATAGTTACCAAGAGTGATTACTTATTATTCAGACTTAAAAAAACGTGACCAATATAAAACAGTAAATAATAAACACAGTTAAAAGAGTTAGCATGAGGAGAGTTAGCCAACATATTCCTTAAGCAGATATCGCTTCCTAGCTGCTAGAATTTCAATAAAACTGTCCATCCAAAAATGTAATGCTCTGTATCACAAATTTTTTCATTCACTTATTTCAGTCTGATTATAAATTAAAGTTTAAGTTATTAAGGTGGTGACATTATTACTGCATGCTTCAAAACGATTAATACTGTAATTGAGTCTGCATCAGCTCTGAGCAGACTACGATAGTAGAAAGCTATACTATCTACGATATAGAAAGCTATACTAACTTTGCACTTAGAAAAGAAGCCAAGACCAGAAGTGAGATTAGAATTAAGAAGTGAGCTAGTAACAGGACTAAGAGAAGAAACATGGCCAGATTACAGGATCCAATCCAAGAAAGGCACGTGAATGGGGTTCATTAGAAGTTAGAAAATATTCAAATGCCAATATCATATTGTAAATGCACATATAGATATAATCCTTATCCCAACATGAGGAGGGACAAAAAGTCTGTCCATATTTAAAGACTGAGTCAAGGCTCTGCTGTCAAAGAGGGGAATAAGACACAAGACAGGAATGGTATTTTGCTGAAGAGACTTCTTAAACCAAAAAATATCTCAAAATCTACAAACGCTGTTGGTTTAAAAAAAAGAGCTTAAATGTGGATGTTATCTTCTATCTCCAAACAGAGGATATCCAGCCTCTTCTTTGATATTTAACTAGGTTCTGGTATATTTCAAGGAAAGTTACCTGCTGAGATACTACACCTATGCCTATGAGGGTTACCTCCTAGATTAGATCCTCTGAGAAGCAAACCCTCATGGCTCTAAATGCCAAATGAAAGAACTGGGCCCTAGCCTATAAAATTTTTTTAGGCAAGACACTATAAATATAAAATAATAAATATAGCTTTGTAATATTAGTTGGAGTGGGATTCAGGGAAAAAAAGATTTCATGAGTTTTTAATTCTACTCTCAGAAACCAAAAGCAAATATGACCCACTGAGGGAACAATTTTTAATGCTAGCCATTCAGATATTAGACAGGAAAATATAAAGCTCTTTATTTATAGATGACATGACTGTCTACATAGAAAAACAATTCCAGTGACTATAGAGAAAAATCCTAGAACTAGTAAGTAGGTTTAGCAAAGTCAAAGGATATTCAATTACTATATAAAAATCAGTTGTGTGTATGTTTGTGTAATGTGTGTATATGTGTATGTATATATACAACATATATATGCTTAAAAAATATTGCCATTTACAATAGCATCAAAAATATGAAGTACTTAGGGATAGATTTAATGAAATTTATGCAAGACTTGTTAGCTGACAGCTACCTTTCAGAGAGAAATTAATGAGTATCAAAATAAATGAGATATATAATGAGATATATGCCATGTTTATCAATTGGGAAGACAGTATTACTAACATATCATTTCTTCCCATACTGATCAATAGATTCAATGCAATCTCTGTTAAATTACCAGAAGGCTTTTTTTATGGAAACTGGCAAGCTGGTTCTAAAATTGATATTTAAATGCAAAGGACCTAAATAGTCAAACCAACGTTAAAAAACGAGAACAAAGTTGGAGGATTTGCACTACCTGATTTCAAGACTTGCTATAAAACTAGAGTAATCAAGACAATATGGCACTGGGGTCAAGATAGATACGTTACTGAATGGAACAGAATGTAATGCAAAAAATAAATCCACACATACATGGCAAACTGATTTTCAACAGAAGTGCCAAAGTAATTCAATGGAAAAAAAAGGATCATCTTTTCAACAAATGATGCTGAAATAATTGGCTATCCATATGCAAAACAATAATCCATCATCATGACCTTATACCATGTAAAAATATTAACTTGGAAGCATTATAGATTTAAATAAAAGACCTAAGCTATAAAGCTTTTAGAAGAAAACATGAAATCCTTGAATGATGGAAATGCTTTATAAATGATATTATCATGGTTATATGATTCTACACGTTTGTCAAAACTAATCAAATTGTGTATTTAAATGGGTGAATTTTATTGTACAGAAATACATCAATAAAGCTAACCACAAATGTATCATGCAATTCTGTTTGATGTGTGTTTATCTTTTTAAACTCACTTATTAAAGTATATGTTACAAGTTGGCAGGGCTCCTATCTCTTTTTTAACAAGTACTAAGGTTATTCAGGTTATCACTTGTTTATACAAACTTTTTAGCAGGAAAGTACAAAAATGGATTCTCTTCTTCCTTGAAAGAATCTCCCCACCCCCAACTGAAAGTGAAGAACATACTGCAAATAATCACTTTATAATATAATGATAACAACAACATTAAATTTTAAACACATATATAAAATCAACAATCAACTTAAAGATATTCCTGGGTTCGAATTCTAGAATTCCTAAAATGTCATCTTACCCTATAAATATTTTGGTATTTTTGAATATTTTATTGTGAACAGACCCTACTTTTTATTTATTTATTTATTTATTTATTTATTTATTTATTTATTTATTTTTGGCTGCATTGGGTCTTTGTTGCTGCGTGCGAGCTTTCTTCAGTTGCGGTGAGCGGGGGCTACTCTTTGCTGCGGAGCACGGGCTCTGGGCACGCAGGCTTCAGTAGTTGTGGCTCGTGGGCCCTAGAGCGCAGGCTCAGTAGTTGTGGCACACGGCTTAGTTGCTCCGCAGCATGTGGGATCTTCCCAGACCAGGGCCCGAACCCGTGTCCCCTGCATTGGCAGGCGGATTCTTAACCACTGAGCCACCAGGGAAGTCCCAGACCCTACTTTTATAATAATAAAGTGCAGGGAAAAAAATAATAATAATAAAGTGCAGGAAAAATTTTCCACATTTAACTTTCTGATATTTTAAGATACCCAGTGTTTTTTGCTGTGGAATAATGATGATGTATATTTATATATTATTGTTTATACTATGTGGACTAAAGTATTTGTTAATTTAAATAATATTTGTTGAATATCTTCTCTTGCTAGGCACTGATAGAGACAAAATATCATTAGTTTCAATAACAATTAAAACAACAGAAGTTGTAAGATCATAGGTACTTTTTAAAAATAAGAAGTTCTGTTTTCTCCCTCAGGCATATTCTTTTTCTGGTGGGCTCATGTGATTTTACCAAGAGGCACAGATACACTGGCTATTCCGTTTCAAACCAGCATCAATCATGTAGCATATCATCTATTAGTGAATGAGCTCCACTGAGGAAGAAGAATACTTTTCTGTGAAGTTTTCGTGTTTGTGGTGTCTCAGAAACAATTACTCTATGGGAATTCTGTCTCATTTCTAACTAGTAGGAACAGAAAAAAAAAAAATAATAAGTCTCTGAAACACATACCAGCAAGCACAGGGGATCATCTTTGCTTCTAAAATGGAAAACCAAAATTTTACCCAGTTCTGAAATGGAATCAGAAGTTGTCTCATTAAGGCATCTATTTCTCATTCCTATTGAAATAATGCAAGAACTTCACTTTATTCTAAGAGTGAAAACAGTAAGAGAAAACTGAAGTTTAAGGGATGTAATGAAAATCTGTTTAGAAGCAACCAGATAAAAAGTAAAAACTTAAAACTCTTGTTCATAGTCTAGCTGAGAAAAAAAAAAATGCAAACAGAAAAAGTGTGCATAATACTGTTTATAGGGGCTGAGTTCCAGTTTCATCTCCATATGATTAACCTTTCCAATTTTTATGGGCATAGCTATTTCAATGATAGCTTTTGTGGGAGATAGAATAGAATTCTCATATTTAAATGAGTATGAAAGAAATCAGATGAGAAAAAAATATAATGTTAGCCATAGATTTAGGATATTCAAGGCACTCCTTCATATGACCTTTCCTAGAAAAGCAGGAGGAAAATAGCAATTCTCTCACACAAATCCAAGAGGGAGGCAGGATATCTGTAACAGAACACATTAAGTGGAGGAAATAGTTTTTCAAACCTTGAATACTACAAGTAGGCATATGCCAATAAAGTGGCCAACCTAGAAGAAATGGACAAAGTCTTAGAACGGTACAATCTCCTAAGACTGAACCAGGAAGAAACAGAAAATATGAACAGACCAAGTACAAGTAATGAAATTGAATCTAAGTTTTAAAAACTCCCAACAAACACAAGTCCAGGACCAGACGACTTCACAGGCGAATTCTATGAAACATTTAGAGAAGAGTTAACACCTATCCTTCTGAAACTATTCCAAAAAATTGCAGAGGAAGAAACACTTCTGAACTCATTCTATGAAGCCACCATCACCCTGATACCAAAACCAGAAAAAGATACCACAAAAACAGAAAATTACTGGCCAATATCACTGATGAACATAGATGCAGAAAACCTCAACAAAATACTAGCAAACTGAATACAGCAGTACATTAAAAGGATCATACACCATGATCAAGTGGGATTTGTCCCAGGGATGCAAGGATTTTTCAATATCTGCAAATCAACCAGTGTGATACACCACATTAACAAATTGATGAATAAAAACCATATGATCATCTCAATAGATGCAGAAAAAGCTTTTGATAAAATTCAGCATCCATTTATGATAAAAACTCTCCAGAAAGTGGGCACAGAGAGAACATACCTCAACATCATTAGAAACAAAGATTAATTGTCCAAGGTTAACTAAAGAAATCGTCAAGAGATAATTTCTCAACACGTGGAATACATAATAACAAATATGACATCTTGCTTTACATTGAAATCGTTTCCCAATTGTTTCATGAGTGTCTAATCAGCATAATGTTGGTCATATGTGAAAAATCATAAAAGGTGACACATTAATCATGAGACCTGTTTATAAAATGTTTCATGAAGTCACAGTTTTCCTGGGAAGAGCCTGAATTCCTAAGCCTCAGACTCAAGACTTCCAGAGTATATATATTTTTAAATAGATAAAATTGTCTTTCTGCATTTTTACCAATGCGTAAAAGTAGAAGACATAGATTTTAAGTTTTTGTCCGTATCTTAGTAAAATAGCAATGAAGACTCCATTACTAGTTACTATTTCTAAGACTAATAAAAATGTCCATTTCCACACAGGCTTGCCGATCCTAAAAACACATCATCTTTCACCATGTCACTTTTATTTTCTCTCAAACATTATGTAATCTCAAATTCAAGATCTTGCGACTGTATTCACTCTTCCACTATTAATTCAATCAATACCCATCGAACATGATTAGGGCAAGCAACCTGCTACCACAGGACATAAAATTGTAGGAAGGATACAAGGAATACTTTCAAAAAGCTTTACGTTGATTGTCACACAAAAAGCTGGTCCCTGATAAGACTACATAAAATGTAATCAAGTGAATTTTTTTTAATTGGGCAATTCTTGCTACCAAATGGAAATGCCTACTGGACTATTAAATTCCAGCACAAGCTCCTTATCACGTAGAAACCAGTTACAAGCAATTCACGGCCTGGTACTGATTCACAGGCAACGCTTTGAGCAGCATTCTTCCAGACCAAACTCACCTCACCTCTTCCTCTTCCTCCTTCTTCTCTTTCTTCACTGACTTTCTGGCTTCTCTTTCCACATAGTGAGTGAAATATGGTAAATGAAGTTTTCTAAAGTTTACAAGTTATAGATTCATTGAGATTCCCTTCATGGTATTTCCTTGTATCTGTCTCAAAGTCTTACATGAGAAAAGCTGTGTCAACCTACCATATCATGGGTTAAATGTCCATTTCCAGACTAATCAAGTAAGTCTGTGGATCAACCACATGTAAGAATGGCTTCTGATCTGGTAGGGTTCACTGAAGCACAAAGTTTTTAATTTTGATGAAATCCCACTTACTTGTTTTTTTTTTTTTTTAAATTTCATTGCTGGTGCTTTTGGTGTCAAATCTAAACCACTGTATAACCCAAGGTAACAAAGATTTACTCTTGTGTTTTCTTCTAAGGGTTTTATAGTTTCATTATGGTGACGGCAGCATGACTCTGTAAAACACACTGGATTGCATACTTTAAACTAGTTAACTATGTGGTATACAAATTATTTTTAAAGTTGTTAAAAAAAAAAAGGATGTCTTCTGATTAGCCTTACTCAAAAGGCATCTATGACAATGAATTTAATAGACACATAAGTGGTGTAATCAATAATTGTTCCAGGGCTTCCCTGGTGGCGTAGTGGTGGAGAGTCTGCCTGCCGATGCAGGACACACGGGTTCGAGCCCGGGTCTGGGAAGATCCCGCATGCCGCGGAGCGACTGGGCCCGTGGGCCACAACTACTGAGCCTGCGCGTCTGGAGCCTGTGCTCCGCAACAAGAGAGGCCGCGATAGTGAGAGGCCTGCGCACCGTGATGAGGAGTGGCCCCCGCTTGCCGCAACTGGAGAAAGCCCTCGCGCGGAAACGGGGACCCAACACAGCCAAAAATAAATAAATAAATATTTTTAAAAATAATAATAATAATAATTGTTCCAGAAATGAAGAGCTCGGCCTCTAGACAGAGCACACAAGGACAGCTTCACATCATAAGCAGTAAGCAGCCTGTGCTCTGAATGACATTATCATAAGGAGCAATCACGACATCTAGTTATGTGGAATACTTTATTTTGCACATGTATGATTGCACTAAATTCTCACAGCAACCTTACAATATGAGGAAAGAATTATTTCTACGTTGACAGAGTAGGGAAGTGAGCCTCAGAAAGAAAAAGTGGCATGCCCAAAGTTGTACATAAATAGAGATGCTTGAACCTGGATTTGAATCCATGTCTGTCTCCCAAGCTATGGTCTTAACCACTTCATCAAACTGTACAGCAACAAAACATCTGTTTGTAAATGCAGATCAACAACACTAGTGGCGGCTGACTGCAGAGTCAACATTGCCCTATTTCTCTGCCAACCCTAATTTTTTATGACAATGTTCACAAAAGAAGTTGTAGCAACTTACAATGTCAATTACACACACTTTATGAAACTTAAAAGTCAGTATTTCAAAATGGCCACAAACATAATACATAGTATTTGGTTTATGTGGTATGGTGAATAATAAAAAAATTAAATTTATTTAAAAAGAAATACTGTTGCAGAAGTTGTCCTCAATTTAAGGTACATTTTCATGAACTTTCAACTGCTGAAAGAGAAAAATAGGAATCCAACAAAGTATACATATGTCACTAGTATGGTCTTTATCACAAAACTAGTTATTCTTTATAAGTATCCAAGGGTACATAGTGACTGAAGTGCCCAAATGACTTTGCTATAAAACATTTTCTCCTATAAGATAATGTCATGTATAGAGTATAGGGAAAGTGCTATTAAGTACAGGAAAAAAAAAAAAAAAACCTGGCAGGATTTAAGTATCACTCTCATTCTCTCAGATCCCTGGAGTAACATCAAAAAGTACATTGCGCTAAAAGATAGCATAGTATTCCAAACTGACTGCCCTTAAAGGCTAGAACTTTTATAAGGTTATTCATTACATTGCACTTGATTATCTGCCTCGTTCACAGCTTTCACTGGTCTCTAAGAAACAGACAGTCAGATTCTCCAAGATTCCCTATTGGTGGAGGATGGAGAACGCATTAGCTATTTTAGTTTACGGTGGTTGTTATCCCAATTCTGAGACAGGAAAAAATATTATTTCTTTAGGAATTTACTTCTTGATTTTTTAAATATCTAAGTTATAAGTATTAGGAAAATTATACAAAGTAGAATTTGTATTTCTTAATATTACTGGTTTTATTTTTTGTCATCTTACAGAAATTTTTCAAGAAATTCATTTTAGAATTCATTTTGGGAACGCAAGAAAGAAACAGGACTTTTTAAAAACATCAACTTTAAACTTCTGTTGGCATGTACTTCTGTGCTGAAATATCTCTTGGCTCACCCTAGAAATAGAGGGGCATAGGTCAAAAGCAGGACATCTAAGTCACAAGCTTTATGAAAATGATCCTTTAGTGCAATCCTGGGGGTATAACAGCAGGGAATCAGAAACATTATTAGCACTGACTTAATAAAAGAGAAACAAAGAAGAATGTCTCTGAAAGAAAGATGATCTTGCCAAAATCTCTCATGCTTTATAGTGCCACCAATAAAGGTGACTGTACCTCACTGAGTATCTTTCAGAATTCTCAGAGTCATCCCTCTAAATGGGGGCTGTGCCTCAGAACACCAGGAAATAAGTGGCACCATTAAGTTCCTCTGAAGTAATGTCTCCTTTCTCACTAATGTGCCACCTCCTGGGACAGTCCCCCCATGGACACTCGGCTCAGGGTTGTTCTGTTCCTAGTATGAGTGGCTTCAGATTCTTGGATGTAGCCCATATTCAGAAGAAAAAAAAAAAAAATCATGTGTGAAATTATGAAAGCATCTTTTTCTTAGACAAAAATGCAGGGAACATTAGCTCAATACAATGTGTTTGGTGCTTTTCAGAGAAGAGAGTATGCTCTGGCCTGTGATTCTCCACCAGCCATTTACAAATTATCCCCTTGAGTGATACAAGGAACAACACTCATTACCAACCTCAGCGAACTCTCCATTTCTTAAAAGGTGATTGTCTCCAATTTGGATTGGTCAGGTTCTCTGTATCTTTATTCCCTCTTCTCCAACTGGCAACTTGCCATTTGAGTATTTTCTCATTATCAGTAACTATGCTAAAAGCCAAGAGAAAAGGTGAACCGTAATTGCTGTCTCCACATGTCCACGAAGAGAAAGGAATGAGCATACAATTCACTTCTGGGTGAGATTTAAGAAAGGTGTTTCTGTCCCCAAGAATATGAGAGAAATCAAGGAGTTGTTCTTATGGTAAGGGTTTATAAAAGAAACTTGTCTACATAATTTTCATATAATATCCAGAAAAAAAAAGAAAGGGTGGCATTTGTTATTAAAGTGACATATACAGTAATTTTTTCCCTTACTAGGTCAACATGGAAAAATTCCTTAAATTCTTTGAACCTTGGTTTGGAAGATATGAAATATTAACAACACTATTTTCCTCATAAATTTTTGCAAGTGTACATGAAGTCACATGCCCTAAACAACTTCCGGATACATAAGAGTTACTTGTTAATATACATCAATAGATAAATTATGTAAAATACATTTGAGTGTGTGTGTATATATAGATACCTATATAGATGGATGGCTAGCTAGAGAGGGATAAAAGAGACAGGGATTATTATTTAATCAGAGAACTCAATATAGACAGTGCATGATTTATCCCAGGGAACTTTTCAAAGGCACAAAACAACTCTACTGCAGTCACGGGTCAACTTGCAATTTCTGCATGTCTGTTTTGTGAAGGGTCCTGCATGAAGTGCTTTCAATTACAGGTGGCTGTTAAAATTCATTTCAGAAAGCCAAGACACAACTTTCTATATCTACGCTTTTACTGAAGCTTGTTTAAATCATTGACCTCTCCTCTTTGATTCAAAACACCTTGTCAAGATGCAATGGACTGTTTCTAATATAAAAGAAAATAAAATGGGATTCTATTTTGGGAATACAGCTTTGCCTGCCTGAAGTGCTGAGGAATCTTAGAGGGAAGGTTAACACTGGAAACCAGAAAAAGCTTTCTCTCCACATATTATTATGCTTGATGAAGAGACAGAAAGATAAGAAGAAACGTTCTACAATTGTTCATTGGTAGCCAATTATAAGTTTATCAGATAATGAGGTTAACAGTTTGCAAGCTCTCTCAATATTTTGCATTGTGTCTTTCTATGTGCATAGGTTAAAATTCAGATTCTATCTGAATTTCTGACTTTCCCATTTGAAAAAGTTGGTGATTGGTAACTTTTCTTTCTATTTTCCACAGCTCAGATTGCCATAAACTTCTAATGCCCTGATGGATAGCTGTCAATGAATAATTCATTTAACTAAGGCCTCCAGTGTGTAAATTTTTTATTAGATCTTTTGGCAGTGGATACACTCTACAATTCTTCCCATCAGAGCTCCAGAGGGTCTGAGAACTTCTCTGTAGATTAAACAAAAATGAAAAGAAGAAATAAAAAGTACTCTGGCCATACCACTAGAGCAATAACAAAGCGGATCTCAAATTTCACCTAAGACTTAGGAAAAAAGAAAGAAGTCACAGCCATGTAACAGTTTTCCTATCAGAGTTGGCTTAATTCTGCAGGTTCTGGTGTTTAAAAACTTCCACATGAAGTAGCAGTGTTCATAACAGTCAAGTTTTAAAATCACCTTTAAAAATAAAACGGTTAGATAAAGCAGTCAGACTGTATTTTGAAGTATAGTTATACAGTTACGTATAATAAATTAGGTAATCATTCAAAGGTAAGACCGACTAAGATAATAACTATCTTAACTAGCTGGGGATTCAAAGTGTATATGCAAGAAAACAGGTTCCTTGGGATGTTACACAGAGGGAAGCAGGAGTTCTTGGCCCATGCAATCAACTGACACACCTTATTACGCTACCTTTCCGAGACACTGGCAAATACTTGAGCCTAGTAAAGACTCTGAAGTCCTCCACAGGACAGCTACAAGGCTTTAACTTTGTAATCTCCAAATTTATTTGGCCATGAAATCCTAATAAAAGAACACTGCACTAGTTTTCTACTCAAAGCAGTTTTGGGAAACTACCAAATTGGCCTCAGGTTCCAAATGCAATCTTTAAAATAAAGGTTTGCTACTGAGCTTCAGAAAAAAACACCAATGACTTTAATGATTTTTAAAAACATGATTTCAAATCTCTAGTAATATGTTCTGAAATATCTCATTGGAAATCAGAAGGCAGTCATAAACGTCAGTTGTTTGTGAGACCTCTTTAAAAGCAGACTGTCCAAACGAAATGGGAAAAAAAAGTACAGATAATCTTGGTCAGACAGAAAAGTACTAAGAGTAAATTCAAGTGGATCTTTAGGGTGAATAAATAAAAAAGTAAAAGTGGAAAAAATATGCTTTTAGAAAACAAATATACTCCACTCTTGGATATCCAAACAATTTACATTAAAGGGGGAAAGACGAACATTTCTAAAGAATCAAGGGAAAGGCTAAATTTCATACAAGGTAGTTTTCTCTCTGTCTCTCCGTATCTATTTATCTATCTATTATAAACATGCCATCTTATATAAAAGAAAACAATTTTTTGAAATAAAAGGTTTTTTCATTTTTACCAAATAAACCTAAGCAGCAACAATAAATTAGAGCAAAGCAAGCCCACTCTTTCAGATACTTCAAAATCACAGTGCAAATCTGACAGGTATGTTTATTTCCTATTACCATTTGGGTACATATCTGAGATAAGAAATATTTGGATCATGAAGCGTTTCACATCCATAATAACCTTGACTCTAAGCTCTTTACCCTTCAGTGGCTCATGGTAAAGGGTAGTTGAAATTAGCACAGACTTGACACACTTATTCTTTAATGAACTCATACATTCTAGATCAAAGTAAAGTTTTTCTGTCCATTTGTAATATTTCTACAAGCCTTACAAATAGGATTATTTTTCTAAGAAGAAACTGGAATATCCCATTTAGGCACTAAAATGTCTGTCAGTCTAACAATTCCAATTACTATGGCAATCCGATGTTCACTTCTTCATCTAACAACCTGTTATCAATCTTCTACTATATGTTCTAGATGCTGAAGTTGATTCATTTCACAGAAAACACTTACAAGATAATATAATAAGAAGAATGATTTATAACAATACCAACTGTCTGTGCAACAGTAATATCAATTTACTTGAGAAGATTTTCTGTTCAATTTTATTATGTTACTATTTTCATGTTTCATCATTATCAGATTATTTCCAGAGCACATGAACATAACTAGTTGGTTGAATATATATGCTTACATTGATTGAATCTTTTATTAAAACTCTGAAAGGACGATCAAGATAACATTTTGCACATATATTTGATTAAATAAAAATAAAAATATTGTTCTCACCACAAATGGAACTCATGGAAATTTAAAAAAATTATTTCAACTTCATCTTTCTCAATTAAATACCAATCTTTAATTTTCATTTTTAGATTTTTGTTAATAGTTGTCAAATTTTAATAAAAAGAACCTACACTATTAATTTTTCTACTGAAGCCATCAAATTATCATCCAAAGTTTTTACCATTTTTTTTTTCATATTTTCCTACTCAAATGTTTTTCACCTATGACTTATTTAAACCTGTTTTTGTTTTACAACTTATATTTTAGCTTTCATGTAGCTTTTGAAGTTTCTAGTTCACCTGGATAAATATTTTCAAAAGACATCATGGCTGTTCAAAGGTACCTAATATCTTTACTGCTTACTCTTTCTGTGAAAATTTAGAGCTTGTCACTACATTTCTAAAAGCAGTTAAAAAAAAAAAAGAAGCAGCAGCAGCATGAAAAAGGGAGTGTTCAACAGTAAAGAAAAAAATGCAACAACCTGCAGAGCAAAGACTCTAGAAGTCAATTTCCAGCCTGATCCCCTGTGTGACTTTAAAATCTACGCTTAGGAAAATGCATAGTTTTCACAGTTTGAAAGCATAAAGAATACACTAGTCAAAACTTCTGTCAAGATTTCCTTATTCTAAAACCTTATCAGCTAAAAAATACCCTGCTGTATTAAAACTGTCAGCAACAGTCCACAAATATGGAATATGGTTAATATCTCTCTTAATGTCGTGCAAATCAGTTTCCTCTAAGGAGTAAAAAATTTGGCTGTACCTGTAACACCAATTTGTTGATACTTTACGCATAACAAAATGCAAATCCCCTTTAAGCAGCAACAAAGTGATATGAAAGCACTATAATGTAGTGGAAAGAGCTTAGGCATTTTCAGTACGTTGAACTGGGTTTGAGAAGACAGGATGGCAGGGTAAGTACTGCGGTAGATAGCCTGTAAAATGGGACCCCATAATCCCCCTCCTATATTTATGCCCGTCTATAACCTTCTTTCCTGAATGTAGGCGGGACTTTAAGACTTACTTCAAACCAATAGAACATAGCAGAAATAATGGAATGTCGCTTCCAATTTAGATTATAAAAAGACCTGGTCTTCCATCTTGGTGTCTCTCTCTCTCTCTCTCTCTTTCCCCCTGTCTGTCTCTCCTGTCTCTCTCTCTCTCTCTCTCTCTCTCTCTCTCACTGCTCAGCCTGGGGAAACTGCGTCATGTCATGAGAAAGCACCGTGGAGCAATCTATAGGGCAAACAACCAAACAACTGAGAGAGGGCTCTGGGCCATAGCCAGCAAGAAACTGAGACTCAGAAGAGTGAACTTGGAAGTAATTGTCCCCTAGTCTTCTGATGAGACTGCAGCCCTTGCCGATAGCTTTACTGCAACCTCACTAGAAACCTTAAATCAGAGGCACTGGATTTCTAATCAAAGAAATAGTGAGATAATAAACATTAGCTGTTTTAAGCCAGAAATTTGGGGGTAATTTGTTATGTAACAATAAATAACTAATACAGGTGCTCTGTATTCTTACTACTGGTATCCTACAATTCCTTAATAGGAACTCAATAAATGGTACCTTCTGTTACTCTTTAAATCACAACCTTGAGTTTAAGATACTGAGCTTTAAGCCAACTAATGCTTTCTCCCAAATAACATTTAGTAAGTATCCATGTCATATAAGACAATGTGTACAAGTCTACCAGGTATGAAGATGAATAAACTGTCTTGCCCTTATGATTATAACGAATGAAGTCACAATAGCATGGAAACTGAAAGATTAACAGAAGAATACAATTTTAAGTATCTATAGCGTAGAAATAATGTTAAATCACCTAAATATATAATAACAGACCCATTGCCTCTCTCACACTCCATTTTTCCACCAACTTCTTCGTCTCTCATTGATTCCTGAACAGAGTACCAGCGTCTTTCTTTCCAGGGGCTGCGGCTCTACAATTCACACAGCCCAAGATCGTGCTTCACAGAACTACTAAGCATGGTGCACTTCCTCAGATGCTTGTTGGATAGAATTAATGCATCCTATTTTAGGAAGCAACACGGTGGTTTCTCTCTCCTGCTGGACATGTATCATAACTGTGAAGTCATGTTTGTTTATTCATTACATTGTTCAGGGTTTGCAGAAGGCAATAAAGCTTTCCAATCAGAACTCTCTGAGTTTTAATCTTCGTTCTATGACTTATTGGTTCTGTTACCTAGACCTTAAGAAATTAACCCCTGACCCATAATTTGTTTCCCCTATAAATTGGAGATATCAGTGCCAACTATATCAATTATTAATTCTGAAGACTAAATAAGATGAGTCAAAGCGCAAAGAACCTAGTAGTGAGTCTGGGACAAAATGAGAACTCAATAAATTATAGTTAGATACACGGGGGTACAAAGATGAGTGAGACATAATACCAGCACAAGTTACACCATTTTTGAGAGACTTCTGATTAAATGAAAACATCAATAAAGTATGGTTAAACCCACACAGATAATTGAAAGGTGATTCAGAATCAAAATTCAGTTTAAATACCTATTGATTGCCAACTCTCTGCAAATTTCTATGTCAATGCCTATGATGTGTGTGAACAAGACATAGCCCTTGACCTAGAGTAGAATATTATGAAAAGAATAAGTGGACATAACATAAATTACTGTTAAATAAGGACAAGAAGGCTAGCTATAATTTTAAAAAAACAAGCCACAGTGAAAATGGGGACATAAGATTAAATATGATGAAAGTTTTGGGAAACTTCTTGAAGATTCTGTGATTTGAGATAGATTTTAATGGCTAGGAATTATATTTACCAATAGGAAGAAAAGAGGTATGCAAGGCAGAGGAAACTATATGAGCAAATGTCCTGAGTATGGAAAGTGCTGGAAGAGCAATTGTGACAAGATTAAAAGACAGATAGAGGTGGTGAGAGAAAGAGGAAGGGAGGAAAGAGCAGAGAGACAAAGAAAAGAAAGTTTCCTGGGCGTACATCACAGATGGGTGAAAAACACTGTGGAAATTCAGTTACATGATAATGAAGGTGCCCAAATTTTTCAAGAATTTGATCCATTATAGGTCTGGAGAAATCACTTTTAGATATAATAGTGCTCTCTAATGTGTATCAGATTTCCTCCCTAAAGACAATTCTCTGCTATTGCAAAGTATTCCTATTTGTGAAATTAGAAATGTCCTCAATAATTATCTCTCAAGGCACAGAGGCATGCCTTTCTGCAATTATTATTTAATATACTACATATATGTTTACATGTTAGAAATGAGTTGAGCTAAATTCTCCTACGTAGTCAGCCCCATGAGAGCATAGCCTTATATTCTGTCTCTGATACAGGTACTGACGGACATCTCACTGAAAACATGATTTGCTTCCAACATGATCATCTAAAATATATAGGAATCCTTCCTCTAAACATCCCTTGATTTTCCTATGGTATAAACATTAGCATCTTTTTAGACTATAGAGCAAAGTTTTTCAAACTAACTTATATGGCAGCTAAGATGTTTTTAACCAGGAAAAGCCCAATAGGGTTGATATGCAGTCAAACTCAGCAGCCCTCTGGCATTGACAGTGACCAGCAATTTGAAGGAGGAACATGTTTCTGCCCATAATAAAAGAAAAAACAGGACCTTAAAACATAATTACAACTCTAATTCTCCCCCTCCAAATAAACAAACAAAATCATAAGGGCTTTGTTTGTACCCTCTGCAAAATAACTTATGAGGATAGAAACATCTGTCTCACTATTTTCCACTAATATTTCATGCTATTTAGTCTTTCTAAGTACTCTTGATAATTAATTTCTTAGAACATAAAGGTTGGTCAAATTATTATCATTCTCAAATATGAAGCTTATTTTGCACAGTCCTTAAAAAAAATTAAGACCACAGATAAAGATAAAACCATTCTGGATAGTACTGAGCAGATTCAGCACATATCAGATACTTGAGATAATGCTTTTAAGAACATGTAAAATTCTCAGGATACAATATATAATATGAGAGATGAATGCATTAGATCCCCATGGACACTTTCTCAATAGTAAGTCTTCACCAGTGTTAAAGCACTACCCAATTTAACTCCTGTCAAAATGCCAACAAGTCCCAGAAAAGTGTGATAGATTAACCTTGTTCAGCAATTAACAACCTCAATACCGAAGAGTTTATCAGAAAATCTAAAAAAACCTGCAAAAAGACAATAGCAGTTAAGTGACCATGCTATATGTCACCCATCAAATTCACCTTCTTAAACACTTTTTACATCATTCCAGCCTCCAAATCAGAAACTCAAAGAAACTTCCCATTGTCCAAAGGATAAATTTTAAGATCCTTGGCCTGGAATTCATATTTAGACATAATTTGGAATCAATCTTTCATTTCATGTTTATTTCACATTGATTCTCAAAATGAACCCCTACACCTAATCCGTCTCATCTAATTCATACTGCTGATGGCCATGGCAATGCAACAAGTAAAATACTTTTTCATGTTAATCCTTTTGAAACACCTATATGAAATCCAAGTGTCACCTCTTCATCGTTAATGAGGTCCGGTATCACTACTATAATCAAGATTAGCTTCCTCCTTTTCCAAACTTGTTTAGTACTTATGATCTATACCATTTATTTAGCAGTTAATGATACCAGAGAATGCGTGATGTGTATAGATGTCTCTTCCACTGTCCTTAAGTCTGACCATCAGTTGGACCTAAAAATTTTGAAGTAGCATTTTACAGTGAAATGAGACATACCAATGGGACTGACACCTATTTAGTGAGTTGCTACCAGACCTTACCCCCAATGAAATAGAATAGATCAGAACATATCACATGTAGTAAGGGTAACTATTATCTATAAAATTTTTGTCTTTTGTATGTGTGGGGATGTATGTGTTTAGCGGGTTGCAATGAATATTTCTTACAGTACCGCATTTTGTTTTTTAAGCTTGAAAACCACTGTCCTAGAAGACCATATCCCCTATTTATTTACATATAGAGTGTCTAATAAAGAACTCTATATTAAATAAATGCTTACAATGGGAGCATTTGTATCCCTAGGACAGGAGACTGAATGAAATTAAGAGAAAATCAGATACACACAAGGGGAAGCCAAAACTAAGGGACAGAATGGATACAGTGGGAGCACCAATGAATACATACTGAATGAAAAAAATGGAGAATGTGAAATTGCTATGGTTAAATTTGATTTTCAGTACTGCCTGGAGTTGTCTCAGATTTGGCAGAAGACTATGTGACACTTTGACTACCATGCTTCAATGAGGACATCACGGAATCATCCTAAAACTCAAGGGTCACCTACAGCAGGTTGTAATACCGGAAAGTTGTACTACTGAGCAATATAAAAGAAAAGCTCATTTCTCGTCAATGTGTAAGGTGGAACATTTGGCACCCTTAATAAAATTCATAAATAGTGGTTTTCTAGATTCATGATTTTCTTACGACCATTTCCTTTATTGTTCTGTTACACAGCCCAGAATTTGGTATCTACTTTTCACATACACTATGAAATTAAATCTTTATATTTTGATACAAAGATGACACATAAATAAACATTAAACAGCTTACAGAACTGAAATAGCATCATCTGTCTAAATAGTATCATTCCAAAATACATGGGATCTTTACTGCTATATTTCTCAAAGTATAGTTTGAACTTATGTGAAGTGTACAAAATGTTACAGAATATTACTAAGCATATTTCATGTGGCAATAGTATTGTTTGTTCACAATTCTTTCTTCCTTCTCCATCTTGAAATGGCTTCATTGTGGTGTATATACAATGTGTGTATACCTGTCCTCTTCACTGACTTGGAGCTTGACCATGTGCCTTGCCTGAACAATTGCCACGTGAGCTGATATAATTTATCATACCCAACCAGGCTTTAGATGTGCATGTATGGCTTGGTTTGTATATGTAATCCTGCCTTAAACCTTACAAATATTACTCCTCAGGTAAGCATCAATCCCAGAATATGAGACACTTGAAAGAGACGTGAACCTAACCACAGAAGCAGAACCACAACAGCCAACATTCAGTCATTTCAGTGAAAAACAAATTTTGTTGTTGTTAGTCATTGAGATTTTTGATAGCTTGTTTTGCTGCATTATCTTAATTAAACCTGATTAATACATTTCATAATTCAGACTACCTTAATATAACATAAATTCCTAAAAATATATCACAAAAATCCATTAGCACTCTTGAATTACCTCAATAGTTTAAGTTTTCCAGCATAATTTTCTTGGTATATATACTATTCTTTGTTTAAAATCCTATTGAATCTTTAGTATGGAGATCATTTTAACTACTTTCCATTCTCATTATGAATTAAAACCCACCCTCCTGGTCATCTCAAATGAAACCTGTTGCAATTCACAATTACTTGAATTTGGACATATAACAACCAGTAAAAGATTGAAATAGATATAGACTTATTGGCTTCCAGCTAATGTATTTAATAATGGGCTTGTGTGTATGTGTGTGTGTATGTACACATGGGTGTATGTTGAACACCTTTAGAATTTTTGCACTACCATTTTTCAAAGGAAAGATAAAGTTTTGAATCTCGTCTCAGAGACAAAAACCTATATAAAAATTATATGAGAAAAGAATGTGGCAGTAAATACTAAACCAATGAAGCAATTCCTAACTTATTAATGAATAACTGTACTCTTTATTAATGATTCTTTGGAATGTTCTTTTTTAAACAAGAATAGGATTTTTACGGATTTGCAGTTGTTAAGAGGATAAAGCTGTTAAAGTAGCACAACCAATTATTTTTTTAACATCTTTATTGGAGTATAATTGCTTTACAATGTTGTGTTAGTTTTTGCTGTATAACAAAGTGAATCAGCTATATGCATACATATATCCCCATATCTCCTCCCTCTTGCGTCTCACACCCACCCTTCCTATCCCACCCCTCTAGGTGGTCACAAAGCACCAAGCTGATCTCCCTGTGCTATGCGGCTGCTTCCCACTAGCTATCTGTTTTACATTTGGTAGTGTATATATGTCCATGACACTCTCTCACTTCGTCCCACCTTACCCTTTCCCTACCACCACCCCCTCCCCACCCTGTGTCCTCAAGTCCAGAAGATTCCAAGTCTGTCCCTGGGAAGATCTTCAAAATACAGAATATCACGAATAACTATCAAGTATTTAAAAAGGACAACTCTTGATTACGTAAGCTCGGGTGAAAAAGTCAGGACAAAGGCAGCCCTAAGCATTCATTAAATAAAGATATCATGGCTAAATGTACCCTTAAAGATCCTTCTGGGCCCAAGACCCAAGGCGGGGCTACTTATTGAAATGGGCATTTTAGTAAGACAAGAGATGTGTGTGACTTCTGCTATAGGTAAGCTCTATATAATATTTTGTAGAATGAAAAACTACATCCAGGGAAATAAAATGATTTGCTCTAGGATACAACTATTATTTCCAGAGACAGGCCAACAAATGCTAATATTTTATTGACCCATTTAAACATTACTGTGGAAGGCACAAGCCACACTCTGTGACTTAAAGGGGAATGAGGAATAAATGTAGGATGATTCTGCTACATCCAAAGAAATGCACCATGATTTTGGCTTATATTTTCCCCCTTGTGGAAATACATGGAATTTGGGCATTAATGTGCAACGTATTATAATGAGTTTATCTTCTTTACAGGGGCCTGGGGAAAAAGTAATTAATGAGAGCCATGAATATGGATATGCTAGTACAGAAAAAAGAAGATGAATGACATATGGCACTTCTATTAAAGTGAATTTCTCTGCACACAATTTATCCAAGAACCATCAGTGCTTTCAACTTTAAGATTACTTTATCGAACTTTTAATAAGTGCAATTTTTAAATTGAATTTTTCAATATATCAATTACTGACCAAGACATATATTTGAGACAGAAAGAAGCATACGTATTTTTTTTCAATGTTATGTTAGAACATAAGATGTACATATCATAATCAATAGTTGAACTAAACTATGTTACTTTCTGAACATACACTCAAAATGAATAAATATTGAGCTATAGCCACTGACGTTTTTAGGTTTCCAAGAACATTTTTAAAAAACAAAAGTAAAATAATGGTGAGTAAAGGAAAATGATAATACAAAATAACTGTTGTGACATGAATGATATCTGGAGAAAGAAGACTAGAAGAAAATGAGAGAGACTGGTGACAAAATATGAGGGGCTAAACCAAACAAATCTACAATGACTGTTGACTTAAAATAATGCACAACGTGAGAGTTGCGAGTTAAGTTTTATTGGGGGCAAAATGAGGACTGCAGCCCGGGAGACAGCGTTTCAGGTAACTCTGAGAAACTGCTCCAGAAGAGGCGATGGGACGAGCCAAGATAAATAGTTTTGCAACAAAGAGCAGGTAATTGGGACCATCAAAAGATTATTGTTAAATAAAGAAAACCAGATATCTCAAGTTAAGGAATTTAGCGCTTCTCTATGTATGGGAAGATGCAGAAGTCTGGGCTCACTGAAATCATTCCTTTGATATGCACCTTAGCTATCTGGGGTCTGTATTTTCACACCCTGAGTTTCCTCAGGGCTCACTGCAGGGAGTGGCTGCAGTCTGACGGCTGCTAGATGGCAGGTATTCTTTTCAGCCCTGAGTTTCCTCAGGGCTCACCAGCTCACGTTGGAGGGCTGCAACCATTGGTGACTGTGATATCCTTTGTTTATACATATGGCAGAAAATATTCAATTTATAAATATTCCATTAGATTTATAAATATTCCATTTATCATGACCAATGATTTAAAGAAATAATAGCTTAGGGTTTTCAATTTGTGGCAAATTGACACACTGAAATAATATGTGCCCTTTTCCTGCAAAAAAGCATAGAAATGTGAGATGCATCTTTTATCAGATATTTTAGAAATAACTAATTGGGTTACAAAGAAAGAAAGTTTACATATTCTGGAAATGAAAATGGAACTTCAAAATGAGAATCTTTAACTCTTAACAGGAGTTAAAGATTTCTTTTGGAGGGGATTAAGGTGGGGTGTGGAAACTACATAAATATGCTAGAAACTGAGGTTTTAATATTACTTTTATTACCAGTATTGTTTACAAAAGGCATACCTAAAACATAAGAACAAAAAAGAGAACATTCAAAAGTAAAATCTTAGGGCTTCCCTGGTGGCGCAGTGGTTGAGAATCTGCCTGCTAATGCAGGGCACACGGGTTCGAGCCCTGGTCTGGGAAGATCCCACATGCCATGAGCAACAACTACTGAGCCTGCGCGTCTGGAGCCTGTGCTCCACAACAAGAGAGGCCACGATAGTGAGAGGCCCGCGCACCGCGATGAAGAGTGGCCCCCGCTTGCCGCAACTAGAGAAAGCCCTCGCACAGAAATGAAGACCCAACACAGCCAAAAATAAATAAGTAAATAAATAAATTAATAAAATTTAAAAAAAAAAGTAAAATCTTAGAAAATGACAGAAACAGCAAAATGAAGAAAACAACCCAAAGTTGATGGAGACATATTATTATGGGACAAAAAAGACCTATAGGCAATAAATAATTCTAGGTATGCAGATGGGGCATCACTTAATAACACAAGAGCTGACTAATCCTATAGCAATTAAATAAGCTAAATAAGTAATAATAAGTAAGTAATTAAAAATATCCACGCAGTTTTACAGATAAATTCAACAAAACTTTCAACGAATAGGATAGGTAATTCCAATATTACTCTTTCAGAAAATGCAATCAGTCAATCAATCAGTCAATAAATGAGACAAAACTGCAACTCATTTGATGAAAATAGTATAACCTTGATCCCGAAAATTAATGACAGTAGAAAAAAATTAAAGGCCAATTTCACACATGAACATAGATGCAAAAACCTAAACAAAATATTAGTAAAATAAATGTAGTGTTCAATCTAAGTAAACATGATTAACATCAGAAATTCAATTAAATAATCCATTCTGTTAATTATGTTTTCTTAAAATAATCATTCCAGGAAATAAAGGAAAGCATTTGGTAAAATTATATATATATATATATTTAATATATATATATATACACACACATATATATATACATACATATATATATATATGTGTGTGTGTATATGTACACATATAAATAGAATGGAACTTTAATATGATAGATGGTTTCTATCACATACCTACAGCAAACATCACACCTAACTGGAAAATGCTTAAATAATTCCCTTTAAGACCAGGAAATACATAAGAATGAGAGCCATTGACACTTCTATATAATAAGACACATGCATACAAAATGTAAGGGAATTAGAAAGGAAAAAACAAAACTGTCACTATCCATAAATGACATTCTTCATATTTAGAAAAACACGAAGCAGAAATTTTAGAATCTATGAGAATCTCTAACCAGCTCCAGGGTTTGTAGACACAAACAAAACAATTTCTATAAATCAGCAACAAGCAAATAATTGAATTTAAAATAAAAATAAAATCAATTCTATATATATACACACACACACACATATATATATTCATCCTCATTAGCAACAAAAAAATATGAACCAAAATCCCAGACACATTGCACACATCTTTCTGATTAGGGGGAAAGAGTATGACATTATCAAATGTCGACAAAAAATTAGGGCAATTGGAATTCTTATTCTTTTCATGAAATAGTTTGGCATTACCTGGAAATAATCTAAATGTCCAAAAAGAGGATAATAGAAAAATAAATTGTAGTATATTCATTCATACAATGGGATACTCCATTGCAATAAAAATTAAACTACAGCTGCATACCAACATGAATAAATCTGAGGAACATAATGTTGAAAAGCAAGTTACAAAGACTGAATATATATGTGAATGTGTTAAAAATATGGAAATGAATGTGATTAGTTTTAGGGGTATATCTGTATGTGGTGAGCTAAAGGAAAGCAAGGTAATTATTTACTCAAAATGCAAGAGTGAAGGGCTCAAATAAAAGAATAAAAATGTTTAATATATGAGCAGCATCCTTAAACAGCTTATTTATTCAATATATACATATAATCTTCACCAAATTTATTAGAATATACACATTATAGACTTTAAAATTTATAAAAATAACTAATATATGGTTAATTTTATATTCACTCTAATCAAATATAAATAATTAACAAAAAAACAATTTCTGCTTGTGCTGCTTAAAGTGAGTAACCAGTAAACAAAACTGGAGAAAAAAAACTTGATTCAGAATTTTTTTAAAAATCATTAGAAATATATGTAGGCAAAGAAAGAAATAATAGTGGAAATTTAGAAATACTTAGAATTAAGGGAGAACAAAAGTACCACATTTCAAACATTCAGAACACAGCTAAAGGGGTACTCAGAGGTAAATTTAGTTACTTAAATGCATATTTTAGAAATGATAAAATTTAAAATTAGCAAGTAAGCCTTCAATTCAAAAAGTTAGGTGGCAGAGGGGAAGAAAGAAAATAAAGATAGGGAATACTTTTTCTTGTATCATAGTACCAGTAAAATAAATCTTGTCTATTCACAAATGCTCTGCTATAAAAACATCACACATTAGTTCAATGAGATATCCAAAACGGTTTAGACAAATTATTAAACAAAATGTAGTACTGCATAGTAAACTTGGAGACTATTGCCTTCAATCTGCTTTAAGACTAAGGTAAAGACCTCCGACACAACTCCTTCTCTTGCCTGAACTTTTATTCCCAAATACACGTTTTAATGATAAAGAAAATTATTTAAGTACAATTTAATTTTATAAAATAAAGAAAACTGATAATATGACTCTACTGGGTACTGTTTGGCTGATTTCATTATTTCAACATTTTCCAATAAGGGGATGGAAGGGGTATGAAGGGTTTGAAAGGTAATTATAACTGAGTTTCATTTAAAATTAAAAAAGAATGCAGCATCACCAATTTTCTCTGAAACTCTGACCAAATAGGTCATCGTTTTCCCAATATAAAGGGGAAAATATCAGCTCTTTATATCTTGCTGGCTTTGAACTCTTTCTAAATTCAATGGAGTTCTGTGAGTTCTCTCTACTGAAGATCAGTGTGATCTACTCCCTCACTACAGTGGTTCATAAATTTAGATTTGCTCTGGGTATTTAGTTTCCAAGCAAAGTCAAATGGGAGAATGCAATTATACTCCTGAGGTTACAATCTCCCCTAAAAATGACTGAAATCAACTCAGTGACCCTAAGGTCTATTTTCTACATCTGAGAAAATATATGCATGTTATTTAGGCACCAAAAGGAAGGCATCCTAGCTCCAGCTTCTAAATCTATATTCCAAACCCACTTGTTCTGTCTTGGTTTCTTTGTCTCACACCTGGTTTCTACCTTACTGCTCAGCATGTTCAGATCAATGTTTCAATAAGACAGTTGTATTTCAGCTTCATCACTTAAGCTCTCCTAAAGATTTCCCCAAGCATTAGTTCTGCAGGCTGCTTGCCAGGTCCTCTCTAATCCTTTGTCAATTGCCTATAGCTGAAATCCCAAACTGATAAGACACTCCAATACACTGCTTATCCAGGGTCAAGTTAAGACAGCCACTACCTGCATAGTAGAACCCGATTAGAACATGTTTTGGGAGGATGCCTGGGTCTTCTGAGAAGAGTTACAATAATATAACTAAATGTTGCAAAATATATGACAATACAGAGATAAGTAAAATACTTCTGCCTTATCATGAGTAGGATATGGGAAAGGTTAAAAAGAGAATGAGACAAACATTATATAATCACTGGCTGTAATACAAGAGAATCACCTACCTTCCAAACCTTTAAACATTTGCTGCTGGTTTTACAACAGACACAAAATGTTGGCTTCCATACCGATAAACTCTCCCCCCAGTCCTTTCCAAGACGTGCATTCAAGAAATATGTGGCACCTCACACCAGTCAGAATGGCCATCATCAAAAAATCTACAAACAATAAATGCTGGAGAGGGTGTGGAGAAAAGGGAACCCTCTTGCACTGTTGGTGGGAATGTAAACTGATACAGCCACTATGGAGAACAGTACGGACGTTCCTTAAAAAACTATAAATAGAACTACCATATGACCCAGCAATCCCACTACTGGGCATGTACCCTGAGAAAATCATAATTCAAAAAGAGTCATGTACCAAAATGTTCATTGCAGCTCTATTTACAATAGCCAGGACGTGGAAGCAACCTAAGTGTCCACCAACAGATGAATGGATAAAGAAGATGTGGTGCATATATAAAATGGAATATTACCTGGCCATAAAAAGAAATGAAATTGAGTTATTTGTAGTGAGGTGGATGGAACTAGAGTCTGCCATACAGAGTGAAGTAAGTCAGAAAGAGAAAAACAAATACCGTATGCTAACACATATATATGGAATCTAAAAAAAAAAAATGGTTCTCATGAACCTAGGGGCAGGACAAGGAATAAAGACGCAGATGTAGAGAAAGGGCTTGAGGATACAGGGAGGAGGAAGGGTAAGCTGGGATGAAGTGAGAGAGTGGCACTGACATATATACACTACTAAATGTAAAGTAGATAGCTAGTGGGAAGCAGCTGCATAGCACAGGGAGATCAGCTCGATGCTTTGTGACCACCTAGAGGGGTGGGATAGGGAGGGTGGAAGGGAGACACAAGAGGAAGGGGATATGGGGATATACATATGCATATAGCTGATTCACTTTGTTATACAGCAGAAACTAACACAACGTTGTAAAGCAATTATACTCCAATAAAGATGTTTAAAAAAAAAGAAATATGTGGCAAATTTATTTTCTTTTAACAACAAAAAAGGCAAGAAATAAATTGGATTATAGAAAGTGCTGGGACAGAAAAACCGTCATATTTAAAAATGCTCAAGGCTGAATAGGAATTTGCCATGACTCCAAGGCAAATCTCTCAACTTCTAGGTCCACTTAGCCCTACTTCTTCATCAAGGGTTCCCTATAATGCTCCTAAGTACCCACTAGAAATATCCAAAGTGGAAATGACCCACCAAAGTAACAGTATGACCCACTGCCTTTTATGCGCAACAAAATTGGGCTATCTAGAAGACTCAAAAAATAAAATAATTCTTATACAGCTTTTAACTACTAGCAATGAAATCCTAGATGACATAGGTTCAGTTGATTCCAAGACGCAATTTAGAAATGCAGAAAAAGATGTGCTTTTCTTTTTTTCAAACCACAGAGATTATAGACCCTCCTCTTAATTATATTCTGCTAATGTGGTTGGGATTTACAGGCTATGAAATGCACTATTTCCAGCCAATGCTTCTATGCAGTACTTTCCACTGTTCCACTTCTATTCACAAGGACAATTCAAGGGCAAACACTAATTATGATTTTGACACCGTTTTACTTTTGTGTTTAGCTTTGAAAGTAATTCCATAGTATGACCCAATTCCCTTGTCAGTTTCCTCTACTTTTAATTTCTAATTTAATAAACTAGTGAACTCGAGAAGAGGCTCTGACTTTAAAAGTACTATCCCTTCCCCAAATTTTAGTTTCATTTTTCAAAAGAACATTTACAATTAAGGTATATTATGAAGAACACACTAAGAAAATTTAAAATTCTAAAGAACAGCTGTACAAAAGGGCTTTAAAAATTATGTATCTATCCCTTTCGACTCAGTAACCACTCACTATTACTAGTTAGGATAGACATTTGAGGTACAGTTCTATAAACTACAAAACATGAACAAGAGTACCTTATACTCAAAGAACCAACAGCGATTGTTATTGAGATTTTGAGAAACATAAATTTACTCTCTTATTCCTGGCATGTGTCTTGGGGTTTTGGGGTCATTTTAGAACACATCGATTTATCTCATCCCTAAAGTTGGACATCTGACTTTCAACTGAAAAGCGAGTACATTCATATGATCTCCAAGTTTCTTGGTTCAGGAATAATAAAAACAAACAAAGAAACAATTCTTATCATATCATAAAAGAGAAAGTCAGTCCAAGTAACACTGACAGAATGATTTGAACATATTTCCAACTTCTTAGTGCCATTAAAGATATTCTGATATTGACAAAAGACCTGAAAATAATACCTTAACGTTTAACATGTATGGTTTACGAAAAATAGTGACTGATGCTACAAGGGTTAATCTAGGGAAAAACAGTGAATAAACATTATAAATTTCAGGGCTTCCCTGGTGGCGCAGTGGTTGAGAGTCTGCCTGCCAATGCAGGGGAGACGGGTTCGAGCCCTGGTCTGGGAAGATCCCACATGCCGCGGAGAGGCTGGGTCCGTGAGCCACAACTACTGAGCCTGCGCGTCTGGAGCCTGTGCTCCGCAACAAGAGAGGTGGCGACAGCGAGAGGCCCGCGCACCGCGATGAAGAGTGGCCCCCGCTCGCCGCAACTAGAGAAAGCCCTGGCACAGAAACGAAGATCCAACACAGCCAAAAAAAAAAAAAAAAATTAATTAATTGATTTTAAAAAAACATTATAAATTTCAAAATTATTATTTTAAAAAACTTACTTGTTATTTTTAAATGTATACTTATATAAGATCAAATGTTTTTAAATTATAAGCTAAAAGAAGAAAATAAACCATATGTTCCACTGATAAATAACCATTACTGAATATACTAAAGAAAGGGTAACTAAATTAAACAATTCTAACTATAGAAATATGCACATACATATACAGTTATTACATATGTATTACAATACATACATTTTTGTGTATATGTGTATGTGTATTTTTAACATCATTGTACATTCAATGCCAGGACCGAGACTGCTATTTGGACACCCAAAAATTATACTTAGAGCAGGTAAGTCTATTTACATCCATTAAATCAACCACATGAATTGCACTATTCCTCACTAATTTTATGTCTACTTAACATGCCAATAATTGAGAGAGAGATATTGAAAAATTCCACTATAATGGGAGATTTGTCAATATCCCTTGGAATTTGAGCTAAAAGATATTCTGAGACTATCTGTATGTATAACTTCATATTTTTATATCTTACAATATGTATTTGCAAGTTTATATTATTAGGCATACAATGTCTAACAGGTATTGAACTTTCATCATTACACATTTACCTTAGTGATACTAATGACTATTTTTACCTTAGAGTCTGTTTTGTCTCATGTAATATAGCCGAAAGTGATCTTTTCATTATTGCTCTTGTTAATATTTGCTTGATTATTTCCCCCTTTTTTATTTTCTTTTAAACATACTTACTGAAACATATTTGACGGTCAATAAACTGCATATATTTAAAATGTAAAAAAGGAGAAAAAGAAAAAAGAATTATACTTAGGGTAGAAATATGGTCCAGGTACAGACTATGTATTTCCTAGAATCTCTTGTAACTAAGTGTGGCCATGTGATAAAGTGCTTGGCCAATGAACAGTAAACAAAAGTTTTTTGAGGATGATTCCAAGTAGACTCTTTAAAAGGTTACAGGGAGCTGAAGCATACTTCCTTTGCTGTCTTTCCTCCCTTCTGCTACCTGGAACGCAGGCACAGTTACTGGAACTCCAGCAGCAAGTTGGAAGGTAAGTATTAAGTGCAGGAAATAAGATAAGCAGGGTGCAGGAAATAGATGACCGCTGCCCATACCTGCCCCGGAATGCCAATCTCAGGATTTCTTTTGTAAAAGAGAGAAATAAGGACCAACTTTGCCTAAGCCACTGCTATTTGTGGTGTTCTGATAAATGCGGCTGAAAGCAAACTTCAGTGGTGATATACACGTTTAAAAGTAGACTAATTCTATCTGCAGTATGAAATCTGTTTCTTCTTTAAAATGCTGAGTACGTCTTTATTTATTATTAAATATTATTCTATATTGAATTTAATTTCATCTTTAATCTAATTATAATTTATTTAACTAAATGTTATGGAGGTTCAATTTGCCAAGTTGAATTTTGAGGTTTAATTTAGACATTTTTCAAATTTGAGTTATTCCTAGATTCTTGTCTTTATTCTCTTGTTTTTGAATCAGTTATTTAAACTCTAGTTTTGCCATCAATGGGTTGCCATGAAAATTAAGAGATAAAAATGCATGTAGCTGGCACCCAGTGAGTATTCAAATAACATCAGCTACCGTCAGCATCTTCATCGTCTTGCTTAAGTCTTTCATTTCTAATCCTTTTGTATAATACAGTAATTTCAGATATATAAACTAGAATAAATCCAATTTCAGTGTACCATGACAATAACAAAATTAATTTAGAAGTACATTTGACCCTTGAACAACCTGGGGGTAGGGGCTCTAACTCCCCAGTACAGTTGTAAGTCTGTGTATAACTTTACAGTCTGTACCAGTGGGTCTGCATCTGCAGATTCAACCAACCTCAGATCGTGGAGTATGTATTTATTGAAAAAAATCCACGTATAAGTGGAACCATGCAGTTCAAACCCATGTTGTCCAAGGGTCAAATGTACTTTTGTTTTATTGACGTTTCTAGCATCAATAAATCGTATTTGCTTTTTAAAAAGAAATAGGGCTGAGTTTTAATGACACCTGTTTCCTGTCTGAGTTTTAATGACAGCTAATCCTGTTTTGACAGGATTAGAATTAATAATAAGAGTAGAGAGAAAAAGAAAAGCCAGGCTACACGTTTTTCAGTTCCAACTGAGATTCCATGTGGTTCTCTCTTTTCACATTTTGACTCCCCTGAACAGAAACCTCTTCTAGAACTCTCTATAACTTTAAATTCAATTCCATTGACATTATTATCTTGAAAACATCCTATTAAATAATTTTAAACTTGAATAGAACACAGGTTATATCATCAAAGCAAACATGTGTATATGAATAGATTAATGTAATTTAGAAAAAAAGTTTTATGTAATTTTATCTAAGTTAGAAAAAAACACCTATTTGAAAACAATAGGGTTTCTACTTTTTTCACCCTTTACATATAAAATGCCATATTGAGACATATTGCATTCTTATTAACTATATTAAGATGAAAGGAAAGTTGGAATCATAGGTCAGAAATTAAAATCTTTGTTAACAACTTTGTCTTCGGCAAATTCCCTACAGCTAGAAGGTCAGAAAAAATATTTTCATTTCAAGGAATGCAACTGGGAAAGAGAAGCATTACATCCATCTGAGAAACCAATTAATCTGAGATTTTACTGATTTGAAGAATTTAGGCAAAGTTCACTCGAGTACATAAAGAAAAATCTGACAACTCTTTATTCTTTGGACCAAATTTAAAATAAAATCTTGATTAAGTATGAGACCAACAATTACAGTAAGCATCAAATCCATCAGAGCCCCCTCCTTTACGCTCTGTGGACTGAAGTAAACACAGAGAGGAAAAAGGCTGCTCCCAATAAATCATGATTAATCAGATGAGAAGGATCAGAATACAGTTAACAAACATAATGAGGCATGAGTATCTCTGAGTTAAACTAGCGTTAAACTAAACAATAACCTCAACAATTATTTCAGCTGTAATCCTCAGGGCTTACAGGTCGACAGCCCATGGAGGGTCAAGTTTGAACAGAAGCAATTACCCAAAAAATAAATAAAAGTCATTCACTGGAATTATTTAGATAATTAAGAGGAGTGACCCTTGCAGGAAGCAAAAATGAGTTTTCTGTAACTGTTCCCTATTATGTCCAAATGTTTTATATATTTTAATCAACCTTTTATCGAACAAATTAATATTAGAGGCAAAGTTCAGACCACAGTATCTGTTAGTCTAAGTACATTTTTAGAAAAAAATCATTCTGGATCAAATAGAAAGTTGCCTTCCTAAGGCACATTAATTCTTTCATTTATAAGGTGATGTGGTGTGTTTGAAGGGATTCTACTGGAGTCTGCTTCAGGGTATCATATTAATATGTGATACAATGCAAAGTTCATAGGCATGGGCATTTTTTTAGATATGGTTAGGAAAGTGTATCGTCTTGTACCAATTTTCCATATAGGTTTCTTTACTGATACTGGGAGGATGGGACTGCCCAAAGACAATATATCTAAAAACTTTTTTCAAAGGCTGTTCTTTTGCCACAGTCTCAATTCTAACTCTTTATAAATAGCTTAGAACATTTTACAAATATATATTTGTCCATCACTTTTTAACCATCTTGAAGGTAAGAATCATTTCTATTATATTTAGGACCCCTCAGTACCTCACATGGGTTCTTCATGGGGTTTATATTCAACAAATAATGATACTGAAAAAAACTGGACTTAAAGAAGTATGTAAATCTTCACAGATTAAATAATTATTTTTCACATTCTATTCCTTTTCCTAGTAACTAATTATTTTCCACCATCCTCATTTTTCATCTCTAAATACTTCATATTTCTGAAGTATAAGTAAAAGCCACAAGATATTGTAAAATCCAGAAAACATATCAAAAATAAAACATTATCACCTAATCCACAGTAAAAAATTCAGATTTCCTCAATTTTCCAATAACATCCTTTATGATTTTCATTTTTGTTCAGGCCAAGATGCAATACTATATTGTACATTGCACTTAATTGTCATATCTCCTTTGTCTTTTTTATTCTGAAACAGTTCCACAACCTTTCTTTGTCTTTCTTCAACTTGACATTTTTGAAGAGCACAGGTCAACTATTTTGTAAAATGTTCTCAATCTACATTGATGTGATATTTTCTCATGTTTAGATTCATGTTAAATATAATTGGTAGGAATGCCACATGCATGATGCTATATCATTCTTGGTACGTTATATCAGGACGCAGACTGTATCAGTTTATGCTAATTATGGTGATGTTAACATGAATCACTTGGTTAAAGTGATGTCTATCAACAGATTTCTCCTCTGTAAAGTTGGCATTGTTTCCTTTGTAATTAAAAAAGTATTATGTTTTGTACCCTGAGAAAACCATAATTCAAAAAGAGTCATGTACCACAATGTTCACTGCAGCTCTATTTACAATAACCAGGACATGGAAACAACCTAGGTGTCCATCGACAGATGAATTGATAGAGAAGATGCGGCACATATAGACAGTGGAATATCACTCAGCCATAAAAAGAAACAAAATTGAGTTGTCATGAGGAGGATGGACCTAGAGTCTGTCACACAGAGTGAAGTAAGTCAGAAAGAGAAAAACAAATACCATATGCTAACACATATATATGGAATCTTAAAAAAAAAAAATGGTTCTGATGAACCTAGTGGCAAGACAGGCATAAAGATGCAAATGTAGAGAATGGACTTGAGAACGTGGGGAGTGGGAAGGGTAAGCTGGGACGAAGTGAGATAGTAGCAAGAACATATATACACTACCAAATGTAAAATAGATAGCTAGTGGGAAGCAGCCTCATAGCACAGGGAGATCAGCTCCGTGCTCTGTGACCACCTAGAGGGATGGGATAGGGAGGGTGGGAGGGAGACGCAAGAGGGAGGGGATATGGGGATGTATGTATACTTATAGCTGATTCACTTTGTTATACAGCAGAAACTAATACAACATTGTAAAGCAATTACACTCCAATAAAGATGTTAAAAAAAAAAGTATTATGTGAGGAGATACTTGGAGATTATCTAAGTAACCGTTCCTCATTAAGCTTTCTCCTAATAGTCTGAGCCCTTGATTTTTGAAAACCATCAATCCTTCTACTTATAGTATTTTGCCTTCCACAGCAAAGAAAAGCTTTTCTTTTCTTTTTTCTTTTCTTTCTTTTCTTTCTCTTTCTTTCTTTCCTTCTTTCTTCCTTCCTTCCTCCCTTTCTTTCTCTTTCTTTCTTTCTGTCCTTCCTTCCTTTTCTTTTTTTTCTTTCTCCCTTCCTTCCTCCCCTCCCTCCCTTCCTTCCTTCCTTCTTTCCCTCCTTCCTTCCTTTCTTTCTCTCAGTACAAACTCATGGATTTCTATTTTGTTCAACATCTTGGCAAGTATTCATCCATTAATTCCTCAAATATTTTTTCCTTTCTTTTTTAACCCATCTTTACAGGGGTATTATTGACACACAGCATATAAAAGTTTAAGGCATACAACATTGACTTTATACTCATGTAAACTATGAAATTATTACCACAATAAGTTAATTAACTCTTATGTGATATCACATAATTATTATTTCTTTTTGTGGTGATAACATTTAAGATCTACTCTCTTAACAAATGTCAGGTATATAATAAAGTATTGTTAATTTATAGTTACTATGCTATACTTATTAGATCCCCAGAATTTATTCATCTTATAGCTAGAAGTTTGTACCCTTTGACCAGTATTTCCCCATTTCCTCTACTCTCCAGCCCCTAGTAACTACCATTCTGCTCTTTACTTGTATGAGTTACTATGTTTCGATTGCACATATAAGTGCAAACATAAGTACTTGTCTTTCTGTGTAGATTCATTCACTTAGATTGAAGCCCTCAAGGTCAATCCATGTTGTCCAAAAGTTTTTCCTTCTTTCCCATGGCAGAATAACATTACATTGTATATGCACTTTTCCACGTTTTCTTTATCCTTTCAATTGTAGATGGACATTTTGGTTATTTCTATGTCTTGGCTATCATAAATAATGCTACAATGAACATGGAGATGAAGATATCCTGCAAGATAGTGATTTCATTTTTTTTTCAAATATAAACTCAGAAGTGGGATTGTTGCATCATATGGTAGTTCTATATTTAACTTCTGAAGAACCTCCATGCTGTTTTCCATAGTGGCTGTACAATTTACATTCCCACCAACAGTGCAGAAGAGTTCCCTTTTCTCCACATCCTCACCAAAACTTATCTCTTCTTTGTTTAATAATAGCCAGGTGGGAGGTGGTATCTCATTGCAGTTTTGATTTTCATTTCCCTGATGAAGTGATGCTGGGCATTTCTTCATGTACCTGTTCACCATCTGTATGCTTTTTTTTTTTTTTTTTTTGGAGGGGGGAAATGTCCATTCAAGTCCTCTGCCTATTTTTTAAAAATTGAATTATTTGTTTTCTTATGTATTTTGGATACTAACCCCTCTTCATATAGATGATTTGCAAATATGTTCTCTCATTCCATACCTTGTCTTTTCATTTTGCTCAATGTTCCTATTTTTATGCAGAAGCTTTTCAGTTTGATATAGTCCCACTTGTTTATTTTTGCTTTTGTTGCTTGGGCTTTTGGGGTCATATCTAAAAAATCACTGTCAAGAACAATGTCCAGAAGCTTTTTCCCCCATGTTTTCTTCTAGCAGTTTTACACTTTCAGGTTGTACATTAAGGTCTTTAATTCATTTTAAGTTAAATTTTGTGAGTGGAGTTAAGACAGAGGTCCCATTTCAGTCTTTTGCATATGAATGTCTAGTTTTCCCAACCCCATGTATTGAACAGACTATTCTTTCCCTATTCTTGGCTCCCTTGTCAAATATTAGCTGACTATACAAATGCAGGTTTATTTCTGGGCTCTTGATGATGTTCCATTGATCCATATGTCTGTTTTATTCTAGGACTACACTGTTTTAATTACTATAAACTTGCAATAATGTTTGAAATCATTATTACAAATGTGTGATATCTGCAGCTTTAATTTTCTTCTTTAGGATTGACTTGGCTATTTGAGCATCTTCTGTGGTTCCATATGAATTTTAGAATTTTTTTCTATTTTTTTGAGAAAAATATCATCGGAATTTTGATAGGAACTGTATTGAATATATAAATGACTTTGAGTAGTATAGACATTTTAACAATATTAATTCTTCTGATAGATGAACATGGAATAGCTTGTATTTTCTATTTCTTCAATATCTTATAACTTTTGAGTGTACAGATCTTTCACCTTCTTGCATAAAATTATTCCAAGTATTTTATTATTTTTGATGCTATTGTAAATGGGATTGTTTTCTTAATTTTTGTTTCCAATGGGTCATTGTTAGCATATAGAAATGCAGTTACATTTTGTATACAGTTGACCCTTGAACAACAAGGGTTTGAACTGCATGGGTCCAATTACAAGTGGATTTTTTTTCAAGAAATAGCACAGCACTACATGACCTACACTTAATTGAATCCATGGACGTGGTACTGCTGAGGGCCAGCTATGGGACTTGAGCATCTGCAGATTTTGGTATCCACAGTAGGTCCTGGAACCAATCTCCTATGTACACCTAGGGACGACTGTATAGATTTTGAATCCTGCCACTTAAATCAATTCATATATTAGTTCTAACAGTGTTTTGGTGGAATCTTTAGGCCCTTCTATATATGAGATCATTACCTGTAAACAGAGAGAATTTTACTTCTTCTTTTCCATTTTGGATGCCTTCTATTTTTCCCAATTGCTCTGACAAGTACTTCCAGTTCTATATTGAATAGGAGTGGTAAGAGTGGGCAACCTTATCCTGTTCCTGAACTTAGTGGAAAAGCTTTCAAACTTTTACCATTTAGTGTTAACTGTAGGCTTATCATATATGGCCTTTATTGTGTTTAGGTACTATACCCAATTTTTTGAGAGTTTTTATCATGAAATGATATTGAATTGTATCAAATACTTTTTCTGCATGTATTGAGATGATCATGTAATTTTAATCTTTTATTCTATGAATGGGGTGTATCATATTTATTGATTTTCATATGTTGAACCACTCTTGCACTCCAGGGACAAATCCCACTTTATCATGGTGTATGATCCTTTCACTGTGCTGTTAAATTTGGTTTACTTACATTTTCTTGAAAATTGTTGCATTTGTGTTTATCAAGGATATGAGCCTGGAATTTTCTTTTCTTTTAGTATCTTTATCTGGCTTTCGTAGCAGCATAATCCTGCCCTCATAGAATGAGATTGGTGGTGTTCCCTCCACTTCAATTTTGTGGGAGAGTCTGAGAAGGATTGATGTTAATTTTCTTTAAATGTTTGGTAGAACTCACTAGTGAAACCATCTGGTCCTGGACTTTTCATTGTTGTAAGGTTTTTGACTACTGGTCTGTTCAGACTTTTTATTTCTTCATGATTCAGTGTTGGTAGGTTGTATGTTTCTAGGAATTTATCCATTACTTCTAGGTTATCCAGTTTGTTGGTATATAATTGTTCCTTGTAGTCTCTTATGATCCTTTGTGTTTCTGTGGTGTCAGCTGCAACATCCCCTCTTTCTGATTGTATTTATTTGAGACTCCTCTCTTTTTTCTTAGGGACTAATGGTTGTCAAATTTGCTTATCTTTTCAAAAAATCATCTCTTAGTTTTGTTCATCTTTTCTAAAGTTTCCTGGTCTCTATTTCATTTATTTCTGCTCTGACCTTTGTTTTTTGTCTTTCATCTTCTAACTTCACACTTTGTTCTTCTTTTTCTTTTTCCTTAAGGTATAAAGTTTGATTGTTTATTTGTGATCTTTTTTCTTAATGTAGGTGTTTATGGCTATAAACTTCTCTCTTAGCACTGCTTTTGCTGTATCCTATAATTTTGTTATGTTGTATTTCCATTTTCATTTATTTAGAGATACATTTTTATTTCCCTTTTTTTTATTTGACCCATCAGTCATTCAGGAGTATGTTATTTAATTTCCACACATTTATGAATTTTCCAGTTTTCTTCCTGTTACTGATTTCTAATTTCATATCACTGTGGTCAGAAAAGATGCCTGCTATGATTTGAATCTTAAATTTGCTACAGCTTGTTTTTGTGACCTGACATATGACTGTCCTAGAAAATGTTCTATGTGTGCTTTGGAAGAATGTGTATTCTGCTGCTGTTTGGTAGAATATTCTGTGTATGCCTATTAAGTCCATTTGGTCTAAAATATAATTCAAGTTATTTCCTTATTGATTTTTCTGACTGAATAATCTATACATTGTTGAAAGTGGTGTATTGAAATCACCTGCTATTAATGTATTATTGTCTATTTTTCCCTTTGGATCTGTTATTATTTGTTTCGTATTTCTAGATGCTCCGATGTTGGGTGCATATTTATTTACAATTATGTTATCCTCTTTATATATTGATCCTTTTATCATTATATGGGGACCTTTTTTGTGTCTTGTTACAGTTTTGACTTAAAGTCTCTTTTGTCTAAATATAGCTACCCTATTCTATTTGGTTTACATATGCATGAAATATTTTTTTCATCCCTTTACTTTGAGTCTATGCTTGTCCTTAAAGCTGAAGTGAGTCTCTTGTTGGCAGCATATAGTTGGGGTGTCTTTTAATCCATTCAGCCACTCTATGTCTTTTGACTTGATCATTTAATCCATTTACATTTAAAGTAATTATCAACAGGTAAAGACTTACTAATGTCACATTATTCATTTTTTCTGGTATGCTTTGATTCCCACCACGTTAGAGTATTAGAGTATTCTGAATCTGACTATCTGCTTGCCTTTACTACTAGTTTGTTATACATTTCATTCTTTTTCCTTTTTTTACTCCTCTGATTAGATGATTTTAAATGACCTATCTTTTAGGTCACTAATTCTTTCTTCTGATTCTGAGCCTGTTGTTGAAGATCTCTATTAAATTCTTCACTTCAGTCACTGCATTCATAACTCTAGGATTTTTCCTCAAAATGTTTCTATTTCTTCATTAAACTTCTCATTTTGTTCATGTATTGTTTTCCTAATTTCATTTAGTTGTCCAGCTGTGTGTCTTCTCGTAGTTCACTGCATTTCTTTAAGAAAATGTTTTATCAGTTTCCTTTACTTGTGTCATGTTTCCTTAATCATTCATAATCCTTGTGGCCTTTTGTTGGCGTCTGTGCATTTGAGAAAGTAAGCACCTCTTCCAGTCCTTACAGTCCTTCAGCTTGGAGCTGTGTCTTGGAGCCTGGGTTTACTGGGGCAGGCCAGACACTTGAAAACATGGTGATGTGTCTGGGACCTATGTCTATGTGGGAAAACGTAGATCCTGGGTCTGGAGAGGCCATCTATGCATGAGAGACTACTGGGGTGGACTTGATGTCTGGGTCTGCAGGGGCCAGCCTGGTACTAGGATGGGATGGGAGCCTGGTTTCATGGGAGCTGGCCAGGAGACTGGGGCAACAAAGACTTGTCTGACACTAGGGTGAGACTAGAGCCTGAGGTCATGGGAGTAAGCCTGTTAACTGGGGCCATGGAGACTGGCCTGGCAATGCGGTAGGCCAGAAGGGTGAGTCTGTAGGATCCAGTCTGATTTATAGGAATCACGAGGGCTAGCCTCTTGTTGGGTTGGGTCGAGGTGCTGGGTGTATGGGACCTGGCTTGGTGCTGGGATGGGTTGAAAGCCTAGGTCTGTGGTAGTTGGCATGGAGGGGAACCTGAACTCCTCGGGGTTGATTGGGAGCCTGTGGCCACAGGAGCCACCTGGGGCTGTGGCAGCCAGCTGCAACTGGGATGTGCCAGAAGCCTGCATTCACAGGAGTCCACTGATTACTGATGCCTTGGGAGCTGACTGGGGCCACAGGAACTAGCTGGCACCCAGGTGAGCCAGGTGCCTGTCTCTGTCTATGCTGGGCTGCTCACACTTGGGGAAGGAGTGATGGGGGCAAAGCAAATCTATCTTCCCTACCCTCCTGAATGCATCTTTTCTTATTTCTCTGCTTCACCCAGGTGCCGTAATCCCTCACTTGCAACCCTTAGCTCTTGGGAAGGTATTTTTTTTTGTCTGGAGGAGGACGGTGGTTGCAAGCACTAGAAATACCTATGCTGCCATTTTGCTGCCATTTCTCGTTTGTTTTTGTTTTTGTTTTTTTTCTTTCATACTTTTGCACTTCAATTAGCCTCTGTAGATATCTGTTGAAGAGACTTAGAGCTAAGACTTCAGGGATTGGGGGTTCAAGTAAAAGCTTCCTAATAAGAATATTACATTAGGCTCACTCTTCCCTAGTGACTGAATTTATAGATAGAGACATTGGAGGCAGCTAGAAAGGCAGCAGAAGAGTGAGACGTGTGTGTATGTGCGAGGAACTGTGTTTAGGGAACAGAGGTGTTGTGTTTAGCAGAGACAGCCTCAATCTCACTATGCCTTAAAACCATCATTAATAAAATTAGGCCAATCACAGCTACTTCTCAAAATTGTTTGCAGAGAAAGCTGTGGAGCCTTTCTTAGTGAAGCTGTTGGAAATGGGGGGAAAGTATTTCAAGTTGTTGTAGATTCCAAGCGAGATAAAGGAGCAGATACAAGTACTTCAATTTCCGAAGTACACGGACCTGCCCTGGGTAGCTGCCGCTGTTGCTTATTTCCAATTGTATTTCTCACAATAACTGCAGTGGCACATCCCTCCAAAGCCACAGGGGGAAAAAGCCATGAAACATTTTTTCAGACCAGATCCCTGCCTGACTCTCTCTCACCTTCTTTCTCCTCTCCACTGCTGATGGAAGGCAGCCCCAGCTTGTGGAACATTTCCAATAGCATACAAGATTGTCACAATTTGGGCATATAGGATGTTGGCATGTCACTGGAGTTCAATACACATTTCCCCATAGAAACCATTTTGAAATAGTAAGTTATCACCACTCATTAATATAATTCTAGAAGTAAGTTATAAGAGAAGACTTTGCTAGGCCAGTGTGGAAACCTCGATACCACATAGTAGTCTTTCAGAAGTAAAGATTTTTTTACCTTCTGATAACTATCTATACAAACACCATTTTGAACATAAGCTGTTATTTGGTTGGCTTCCGTAGCAACAGTATTTTTTTTCTGGGAAACTTCTCCAGGAATCTAAGACAAATGTGTAATATAGACGTCCTGTGAGCTGAGGCTATCACTACCATATACCATGGCCTCATAATTTCCCCCACTGCTCATACTCTTCGATTCCCTCTTCCCTACATGTCCCACCCACCCACCTCTGGTCCATTCTCTCCCTTTCTTCTAGATTCTTCTGCTCATACCTTGTACATAGTCCAGTGTATCCTTCAATGACTTTCTCTCCTTACTCACTTTCTATTTTAACCTCTACCACAAAAGGCACGATCTGTGTCTGGGTGAATCCACGGTAGAGAGGCTGCCTCCTCAGTTGCCATGCAGTGGATTCACTGATTTGGGGTATGAGGTCTGTCACCCTGCAGTCACTCACTATATATCTTATTTTACAAAAGAATAAAACAAGGGACATTGCTTGTAGACTCAGACCTTTCTGAGAAGGTATATAAAAAAATATGTGGGTCATGTGATATATTCTAACATAAGCAACTATCCCATTCAAAGGCAGTGAGAAGACAGTAAGAAGAAGAAAAACAAACAAACAAACAAACAAAAAAATAAAACCTAGTGCCTTTGGAAATACTTAAATGGTAAATTCAAAAGCCAAAAGCATCACATTTCTGTTGCCCTTTCAGTGTTTGATCTACTACTGTACAGATTTCTTTACTGTCTGGTAACTCACTCATTGCAAAAATTCAATAAATAACAAGATAATTATAGTAACACACAATAGCTATAATCCCACCATCGCTAAGGACTGTTTGATCTTTTTTATGAACCTATTCATTCACCACAGCAGCCTTCCTGACCTCAGAGATTCATTGTTCCTCTCTTGGAACCAGGTTGACCTTTTTCACTTCCACTAGCTCTTCAAGGAAGAAAAGCAAAGTTCCTGTCTCTTTGATGGTTTGTCCATGGACTTGAATTCTCCTTCTTCTATAAAGGTTGTTTTAAAAAAATATATAACTCAAAAGTCTTGATATCTTCAGGAACTTATTTCTAAAGTTCCAAATCAGATCATGTAACAACTGGGCTTCAAATACCCTAAGATAAAACTCAAACTTCTCAACATGGTACACAATGACTTGGCCTCTAACTACGCTTTCAATCTCATTTCTCATAAACCACTTGACCCATTAGATTATCATACTAAGTGAAGTAAGTCAGTCAGAGAAAGACAAATATCATATGATATCGCTTATATGTGGAATCTAAAAAAAAAAGGATACAAATGAACTTATTTACAAAACAGAAACCAACGCACAGACATAGAAAACAAACTTACGGTTACCAAAGGGGAAAGGTTTAGGAGGAGGGATAAATTGGAAGTTTGGGATTGACATATACACACTACTATATTTAAAATAGATAACCAGCAAGGACCTACTACATAGCACAGGGAACTCTACTCAATATTCTGTAATAACCTAAATGGGAAAAGAATTTGAAAAAGAATGGATATATGTACATGTATAACTAAATCACTTTGCTGTATACCTGAAACTAACACAACATTGTAAATCAACTATACTCCAATATAAAATAAAAATTTTAAAAAATAAGCCACTTCCTAGGCTCACTGCTCACTGCCTTCTCTCATTTTGTCTGTGCAGTTTCCTTTACTTGGAATGCACCATATTTCCCCCTGTATTTCTAAGTGATACTTATTATTAAGGTCCAGCTAAAATGTTATCTTTTACAAGACATTTTCCAATCATTTCATATAGACATAATCTGTTTGAACTCCCTTAATAATTTACTTCTTATAATACTTAATGTTTCTCACAGTGTATTTTATATTCAGACATTTGATAAACAGGAAAGACACATGGTCAGATTCATCTGTGTACTATTTGTAGTGACATTTATTTTACATATTAAATGTTGAAAAGCTATCTATTCCATGAAAAAAAATGAACTTATGAACAACTAGGTTTAATCCCCAGCATATAAAGGCATCAAAAATTATTGATCTATTCCCAGTAAAATATATTATCGAAACTTCAGTATGATTTGTAAGAATTTCCATTTTCAAATTTATGTCTTTTACGATGTTCATGTGCAGCAAAAAAAAAACGTATGCACATATTTTAAAGTTCCCCCCCACCAAATCTCACCCAAACCACCATCATGATTTTTACTGGGTCTTCTAACTAATTTAATCGTATATCTGATATTTTTTTTCATCCTCTCAGATCATGGTTCAGGAACAGAAGCATGATTTGTACTCTTGTGCCTTATAGTATTAATAGTCGTCATATTATCTACTCATTTGCTTTCGGCACAAAGAAAACTGTATATGCTTTTCCTCTTTAACTACATAAGAGTAGTACTGCCCTTTCTTTTCATTATCATTAGGCTTTGTTCCCTTCTTATTCTACTTCCCACTCTTAATCACTGTCAAACGAGAGTAACAACAACCTCAAATTTACCCACTTCACCATCCACTCTGTAATAACTAATGTAGTAGTTTACCCCAGTTGGCAGCCTAATCTGTGTACATGCTAATTCATTCATGCCTGCATATTCATGATGGACAAGTGGAATTGACCCACAAAGGAGAAGTCTGCAAGTGGAGTCAGAGAAGCCCCTACCGAAAAAATCTAATCATAAGGGAGAAGAGGGGGAGCGTACACAAGTGTAGTTCAAAACAATGAGTCAGGTCTGACTAGAGGAATGATGGACCATACCTCATGGTCTGGCATTTAACGCATGTGCCAGCACTTCTCCTGTGGGACTCATACCTGAGTCCTAGAGAGAGGGGATTGCATTCAAGCATAAAAGAGTATATAAATAGACATTTCTCCAAAGAAGATATACAGATTGCCAACAGGCACATGAAAGAATGCTCAACATCATTAATCATTAGAGAAATGCAAGTCAAAACTACAATGAGACATCATCTCACACAGGTCAGAATGGCCATCATCAAAAAATCTAGAAACAATAAATGCTGGAGAGGGTGTGGAGAAAAGGGAACCCTCTTGCACTGTTGGTGGGAATGTAAATTGATACAGCCACTATGGAGAACAGTATGGAGGTTCCTTAAAAAACTAAAAATAGAACTACCATATGACCCAGCAATCCCACTACTGGGCATATACCCTGAGAAAACCATAATTTAAAAAGAGTCATGTACCAAAATATTCATTGCAGCTCTATTTACAATAGCCAGGACATGGAAGCAACCTAAGTGTCCATCATCGGATGAATGGATAAAGAAGATGTGGCACATATATACAATGGAATATTACTCAGCCATAAAAAGAAACAAAATGGAGGTATTTGTAGTGAGGTGGATGGAGTTAGAGTGTGTCATACAGAGTGAAGTAAGTCAGAAAGAGAAAAACAAATACAGTATGCTAACACATAAATATGGAATCTAAGGGAAAAAAAAAAAAAGGTCATGAAGAACCTAGTGGCAAGACGGGAATAAAGACACAGACCTGGGCTTCCCTGGTGGCGCAGTGGTTGAGAGTCTGCCTTCCGGTGCAGGGGACGCGGGTTCGAGCCCTGGTCTGGGAGGATCCCACATGCCGCGGAGCAGCTCGGCCTGTGGGCCACGGTTGCTGAGCCTGCGCGTCTGGAGCCTGTGCGCGGCAACGGGAGGCCGCGATGGTGGGAGGCCCGCGCACCGCGATGAAGAGTGGCCCCCGCTTGCCACGACTAGAGAGAGCCCTCGCACAGAAACGAAGACCCAACACAGCCATACATACATACATACATACATACATACATACATAAAAAGAATGTAAGCAGACAAGAATATCATTAAAAAAAAAATTTAAAAAAAAAAAAAAAAAAAAAGACACAGACCTACTAGAGAATGGACTTGAGGATATGGGGAGGGGGAGGGGTAAGATGTGACAGGGTGAGAGAGTGGCATGGACATATATACACTACCAAATGTAAAATAGATAGCTAGTGGGAAGCAGCCGCATAGCACAGGGAGATCAGCTCGGTGCTTTGTGACCACCTAGAGGGGTGGGATAGGGAGGGTGGGAGGGAGGGAGATGCAAGACGGAAGAGATATGGGAACATATGTATATGTATAACTGATTCACTTTGTTACAAAGCAGAAACTAACACACCATTGTAAAGCAATTATACTCCAATAAAGATGTTAAAAAAAACAAAAAAATCAAAAATAACTGGGAAGCTGCTTTACAGAAATATGTCAGAGACTGAAAGCACAAGGCAAATCTAAATACTGCCTGAAGTGGGATTTTACAGAAATGTCTCCTCGTGGAAATGGCATCACCCATTCAGCAGGCATCAGTACCTCTGGGGAAGGCACATTTACATCTTTGGTGCCTTTGTTGCAGGCAATGTCATGGAACATCATTACAACCCCCTGAACTGGAATAAAGAAAACTGGCAAAGGAGCCGTGGTATCCACAGTGATTTCCCATGTAATTCCCTTCTTGGGAACAATTTGAACTAAATAGTGAGTCATATAAGGAAACTGCAGAGCCCCCATTAGTTAGTTGGAATAGGACCCAAGGAAAAATTCAGACACTTTTGCTTGTTGTCTTTGCATGCAAACCTTACATGGACTATGTGTTCTTCTCAAACACTATCTCCCTTCTTTCCTTCATCAAGAACCTTCTTGAAAGAGTAAACTAGGTTTCTCTACCCTTACCTCCCTGCACTCTTTAACCTCCTGCAACCTGATTTCATCTCTTCCCACTCCACTACTCAAAGCAAATCCCCACTGGCTCTTTTGCAGCAAGATCAATCACCTCTTTTCAGTTCTCATCCTATTGATTTCCTACCTGGCGTTCACCTTATTGCACCTTTAAAATTTTTTTTCACATCCTTTCTTCTATAGTTCCCTTTACTTGCCCATCAACTTCTTTTAGTTCATTCAGTGTCTTATCGTTCCCTTCGGTAGACACTGTTCGTGAATTTACCTAACATCACCTATTTGCTTTCTGCTTTCAGTACTCAAAGTTCTAACACATGATATGTCAGCACACCGTCTCGGACATCACTTCCCCTCCCATAAGTGTAATTGTTTCCTGTACATTGATGATTCCCCAAATCATAGACCTAGTTTATGTGTCTATGGTGACTTCAAACCAAACAAGTTAGCTCTATGGTGAGGGCATGCAGACACTCCACACTCAAACTGCGAAAACTATCTGAAATCACTCCCCTCCTTCTCTTCATTCTCTTCCTCCATTTTTTTATCTCGTTCATAGCATTACCATGAACAAACAATGTAAATGAAGAACTGGGGCAAGTCTGTACGTCTCCCTCTCCTTTTCCTACTTCTAGACACCCATTCTTAATAATAATGACAACTGTGTACGTTTTCCCTCATTTTATCATTTTTGAATTCAGATATTAGTTTTATTCCTGACAAAACTGTTTGGTCACACTGGCTTAGGTCTTTGGCAGTAGCAGGCTTTCTAATGCTCTTGTCTCACCCATTCATTCACGTGCACACCTGGACACGTGCAGCCTCCCTCACTAGGCAAAGTCGACCTGGCTTAGTTTACATCATGTTTCAGAGGAAACTCTTAGGAGGTCATGTGATCTCTTCAACTGTCTTCCTGACACAAACATGATAGATGTGGTTATACTCATTTCACTATCAGGTTATACAGTATTATATAATAATAAGTGAAATAACTGTAAATGTAGTACATATTTAGTACACATATTAACAGTAAAATATACAATATATATTATACTCTTATAAAAAATTAAGACTTCAAATCCAGATCCAACATCTTGTCCATCAATTCAGCAATATCTGTGTGTATGCCCTGCATCAAATTAACTCTATCCCAGGTCTTAAATCTCTTCTATTATCTCTTTTTGTCCTCCTTGCCACTCTTCTAGTTCTCTTTCTTTTCATCCTTTACCCGGACTGTTGCTATAAGCTTCTAGCTGCTGGTCATTTCCCCTTTTTCTGCCAGGCTACCTATTCCCCGTGCATTTGTTTAATCATTCAGTCTAGAGTGCTTTCAGCAAAATATATACTTGGAAAGATCCACCAACTCTTCTAAGGCTTAAGCCAAGAGTTAGTCACCTCTTCTGGAAAACCCTATTGATCTCTCCAGGAATAAGGAAGTCTTTCTCTCTGCTACCACAACATGTTGGTAATTCCACTGGCAGATTGTTCAGCAAATTATCTGTGTCCCCAACTATACTGTGAATGAAATGTATTATCTGTGTATAGCTAACATGCAGCATAATATCTATGCAATAGTGAAAGCTTTATAACTGTGCAATGAATTGAAATAAACCTTACCAATTCTGGATACCTGGGAATAGTGACCCACACAGCCATTCGCCTCAAAAAAATATGTAGTGAGATGTGGGTTTTGAGGGTTATTACATGTTCAACAAATTGGATCTCTTTATTCCAAAAGTAGTTTTCTTTTGGTGTGCATCTTTCATTTCAATTTTCTCTATCAATATCCAGATTTTTCTCACAACACATGAGCATAACTTTCAGATTTCATTGACTATGTTTTTTTAATAAAAACTTACATCACTACAAAATTCAATTTAAAAAAAAACTTGTAAACTATATCTGAAATAATTCATATAGTTTTAGACCTAAGATTCAGTTAATTGATACTGTGACTTCATTGTTGGTCTCACTAAGATACTTATAAGAATCATTCCTTTTGTGATTGGTTTTAGAAGAGAAAACCTATCATGTTTTAATACAACAGCTATTCCTATTGCTTCACATAATGTTTACAACTCTGCAAAATAAATCTGAAAGCAATGTTAAAGATAGAAGTAGTCTTGGGATACAGACTAGAGAAAATAGCATACATATAATTTATTCTAATTCTTTATTTTTAATTTATTTTATTACCATTAATATGTATTCAGAATAGTTATAAAAATTTAAGATACTCTACTATGCAATATGTTTCTATTTATTTCTTCAGCTTTTAAACAAAATGCATTCTCTCTCACCCTATCATTTTATGAACTGTTCACAATTATTACTTTCAAGAATTAAGAGATATTTTACATTACCCAGCCAAAACATTTACCACACACAAAGCACTGTTGTAATTATGTAAGCTATTTATTTTGGTTTTGATTTCTAACTTCTCCATTGCAAGTTTTATAATGCCAGAAACATTTTTATATTCCTTTCATCTTGGAGAAATATTTTGCTAAGACTATGGCTTAATTACAGCAATTGTATAAAGTGTATAAAAAAGGTCACTATCATATATATATATATAAATTCTACTATATATATATGTATATATATTAAAAAGTTACTTACATATTAATAGACTGTCAGGGCTTTATTTTCAATTTTGATATTAATTTACAGAAAAATAAATGTCACAGAATTTCCTTTTAATGTCAAAAAGTTTTTTATTCTACTTATTGTTATGGGCATTTAGATTCTTACTTTAAGTTGCCACTTTCTCTAGATCAGTAAATGTCCAACACACAAAAGGACTTAGATCTAAGAGATGATAGATGACACAAAATAATAATAATTTTGGGTTTCAAAATAATGATAAGACAGATTCTCTAAGTAATCTACCAAACTGTAATATTATTTTGATCTGCAGAATATTCATTTTAGCCAATATATCTAACCACTTTTTGCATAAACCCTCATTCAAACAAGCATAGATATAGTTTGAAAACACTACCTAATACGTCTCTTAACTGTCCATAAGCATTCTCTGGTGGCTATAAGGAGAGAAATGGTTAAAAGAAAAATAGTATGAAGGGGAAAAAGAAGAGGAATTAACATCTTGAGCCAATGGAAATTATGATACAGATTTGGATAAATAAAATACTTGGTGGTTGCTTGACTTATGGCCTTTTAATTTATATAAATTGTTTTCCATACCTAACATTAACTAAGATCATGGTGAGATCTTCTACTCTGCTGCTCTGTGTTATCAAAATACAACCCTTTAGCAAGTAACTAGTTTTATAGCTTTTATAATTAATACTCGCAAAATAATATATAATTTGATAAGAATGTGAGGAAATGAAAAGACAGAAAAATAAATATTAGATTTTTTGCTTATATATTTACTTAACCTAAGCATGGTTTTCTTTTCAGACATTAAGAGTGCTTCCAGCCTTATGTGTTCAGTCACTGAGATGTTGTCACTAGGGTTAATGTGCCTACCATAATTGCCCCTGTACCAAAACTAGTACCGAAAGTGGGATGCTGCCACAATTAAAATAAAAATAGTTGTCATTGCCTAGCGGTCAGACAGCTGGTACCAAGAAACTAGTATTGGAGGCTGGCAAGATGATTTTCCATATTATGCCAAGATAAAACTTTTGGTAAAACTCTTACTTACAATAAATTGGATGGCAAAAATATATGGCCAGTACTTAGTAAAATACAAGAAATATTATGCACACCCACATATGTATATGCATATATGTACATATATATGCCTATATATAACCACTATTTGAATTTATTTGAGAAGTAAGGAAAGTTCATGTGAGGTAATAGAAACATTACCAAATAACATTAAGAATTTACATTATAAATATTAATATTCATTTTTCTATTAAATATTTTCCCTTTAAGCTTGTTTTCACAATATGGAACTGTATCTTGGCTTATTTTTTAAACAACTATTTAAAAATGATACATCCAAGGGTCATCTACTTCAAAGTAACGCCTGTTGCAGTAATAACCGTCCATGAGCACTCACAATTTCAACGGACTGTCTCACGAGTGTATTACAATCTTTTTGACAACACTATGATTTAGATGTATCCCCATTTTCAACATAAAATTCTTAGGTACAGAAGGATTGGCTTATTTGACCAAAGTCAAACAATTAACAAAGATGAAGACTGAACCCAAGTCAGTATAGTTCTACTCCAAAGTATGAGGTGTTTCTTCACACTTGTCTTATACAAAGCCAAAATAAGCTAAATGAAAAGTCTAGGAGAACTGGAAGTGGCTTGACTGACAGCACTAGTCTAGCTTGTATGTTTCTTTCATTATGATGCCATGGTTATAGAATTCCTAGCAAAACATCACTAAAGCCAGTGTAGAGGGGAGGGAGACCAATGTACTATTACTGATTCATTTTAAATCAAAATATCTGAGGATATATTGTATTTTATGAATAATACCATTACTGGTTTATATCAGTAATCTGTGCACAGGCAAGATGCTGATGACGTTGGAAATGGCATGGATTGTGTCATTTTGGAGAAAGAAAGAAAATATAGGAAACTTACAGCTACCAAGGACAATCAAAATATTTGAGTTTAGCAAAATGTCTAAACATGAAGTTTGTAATTAGTCTTAGAGAAACATTACTTATTTTTTACATTTGCCATGAAGAGTCACTGCTATCATTCAATTGCTGGATAACAAGCTTTAGAGACAGAGAAGCAGGCCCGGTATTCAGTGGATTTTCCAGTTATTGGCTGTGTTGTTGAAAAGCAAGTCACTGAAGGCTGAATCAGAGTTATTTTTGCTTTTGTTTTATTTTAAAAAAAGGAGGGGAGACCTTCAAGATGGCAGAGGAGTAAAACGTGGAGATCCCCTTCCTCCCCACAAACACATCAAAAATACATCTACATGTGGAACAACTCCTACAGAACACCTACTGAATGCTGGCAAAAGACCTCAGACCTCCCAAAAGGCAAGAAACTCCCCACGTACCTGGGTAGGGCAAAAGAAAAAAGAAACAACAGAGACAAAAGAATAGGGACGGGACCTGCCCCAGTGGGAGGGAGCTGTGAAGGAGGAAAGGTTTCCACACACTAGGAAGACCCTTCGCGGGCGGAGACTGCGGGTGGCAGAGGGGGAGCTTCGGAGCCACAGAGGAGAGCGCAGCCACAGGGCTGCGGAGGGCAAAGCGGAGAGGTTCCCGCAGAGAGGATCAGTGCCCAGTGCCGAGCAGCGCTCACCAGCCCGAGAGGCTTTTCTGCTCCCCCACCGGGGCGGGCGGGGCTGGGAGCTGAGGCTCGGGTTTCGGTTGGATCGCAGGGAGAGGACTGGGGTTGGCGGCGTGAACACAGCCTGAAGGGGCTAGTGCACCACAGCTAGCCGGGAGGGAGTCCGGGAAAAGGTCTGGACCTGCCAGTGAGGCAAGAGACCTTTCTTTCGGGGGGCGCTAGGAGAGGGGATTCCTTCGCAGTGTGCCCACAGAAGGCAGAGCACCGCCTAAACGAGCTCCAGAGACGGGAACGAGCTGTGGCTATCAGCTTGGACCCAAGAGATGGGCATGAACCGCTAACACTGCGACCACTGCCAACAAGAAGCCTGTGTGCAAGCACAGGTCACTATCCACACCCCCCTGGGAGCCTGTGCAGCCCGCCACGGCCAGGATTTCGTGATCCAGAGACAAGTTCCCCAGGTGAACACACGGCACGCCTCAGGCTGTTGCAACATCACACCAGCCTCTGCCACTGGATGCTCACCCCACACTCTAATTATGACTACAGTACCCCTCCCTCCCCGCAGCCTGAGTGAGCAAGAGAGCCCTAATCAGCTGCTGCTTTAACCCCCTCTTGTCTGTCTGGGCGGGTAACAGACTCCTGAGGGCGACCAACACACAGAGGCAGTGCCAAAACCAAAGCTGAACCCTGGGAGCTCTGCGAACAAAGAAGAGAAAGGTAAATTTCTCCCAGCAGCCTCAGGAGCAGCGGATTAAATCTCCACAATCAACTTGATAAACCCTGCATCTGAAGAATACATAAATAGATGATGAGTGTTCCCAAAATTGAGGCGGTTGACTTTGGGAGCAACTGTAGACTTGGGGTTTGCTTTCTGCGGCTAATTTATATCTGGGATTATGTTTATCTTAGTTTAGTATTTAGTGTTTATTATCATTGGTGGACTTGTATATTGGTTTGGTTGCCCTCTTCCTTTTTTTATAGATATATAAAAAAAATTTTTTTTCTCCTTTTTCTCTTTTTGTGAGTGTGTATGTGTATGCTTCTTTGTGTGAGTTTGTCTGTATAGGTTTGCTTTTACTATTTGTCCTAGGGTTCTGTCTGTTAATTTTTTTGTTTCGTTTTGCTTTGTTTTGTTTTCTTTCTTCCTTTTCCTCTGAGCCATGTGGCTGGCAGGGTCTTGGTGCTCCAGCCGGGTGTCGGGCCTGAGCCTCTGAGGTGGGAGGGCCGAGCTCACAACATTGGACCACCAGAAATTTCGTGGCCCCACGTAATATCAATCGGCGACAGCTCTCCCGGAAATCTTTGTCTCAACAGTAAGAACCAGCTCCACCCAACAACTAGCAAGCTCCAGTGCTGGAAGCCCCATGCCAAACAACTAGCAAGACAGGAACACAACCCCACCATTAGCAGAGAGGCTGCCTAAAGTCATACTAAGTTCACAGACATTCCAAAACACACTACCGGACACGGCCCTGCCCACCACAAGGACAAGATACAGCCCCACCCACCAGAACACAGGCACCAGTCCCCTCCACCAGGAAGCCTACACAACCCACTGAACTAACCTCACCCACTGGGGGCAGACACCAAAAACAATGGGAACGATGAACCTGCAGCCTGCAAAAAGGAGACCCCAAACACAGTAAGTTAAACAAAATGAGAAAACAGAGAAATATGTAGCAGATGAAGGAGCAAGATAAAAACCCACCAGACCAAACAAATGAAGAGGAAATAGGAAGTCTACCTGAAAAAGAATTCAGAGTAATGACAGTAAAGATGATCCAAAATCATGGTAATAGAATGGAGAAAATACAAGACAGGTTTAACATGGACCTAGAAAACCTAAAGACCAAAGAAACAATGAAGAGCAACACAAAAAATGAAATTAAAAATACTCTAGAAGGAATCAATAGCAAAATAACTGAGGCAGAAGAACGGATAAGTGAGCTGGAAGATAAAATAGTGGAAATAACTACCGCAGAGCAGAATAAAGAAAAAAGAATGAAAAGAATTGAGGACAGTCTCAGAGACCTCTGGGACAACATGAAATGCATAAACATTCGAATTATAGGGGTCCCAGAAAAAGAAGAGAAAAAGAAAGGGTCTGAGAAAATATTTGAAAAGATTATAGTTGAAAACTTCCTAACATGGGAAAGGAAATAGTCAATCAAGTACAGGAAGTGCAGAGAGCCCCATACAGGATAAATCCAAGGAGAAACATGCCAAGACACATTAATCAAACATTGAAAAATTAAATTCAAAGAAAAAATATAAAAGAGCAGGGGAAAAGCAAAAAATAACATACAAGGGAAACCACATAAGGTTAACAGCTGATCTTTCAGCAGAAACTTTGCAAGCTAGAAGGGAGTGGCAGGGCATATTTACAGTGATGAAAGGGTAAAACATACAACCAAGATTACTTTACCCAGCAAGGATCTCATTCAGATTTGGTGGAGAAAATAAACTGACAGACAAGCAACAGTCAAGAGAATTCAGCATCACCAAACAAGCTTTACGATAAATGCTAAAGGAACTTCTCTAGGCAGGAAACACAAGAGAAGGAAAAGACCTACAATAGCAAACACAAAACAATTAAGAAAACTGTAATAGGAACATACATATCGAAAATTACCTTAAATGTAAAAGGATTAAATCCTCCAACCAAAAGACACAGACTGGCTGAATGGATACAAAAACAAGACCCATATATATGCTGTCTACAAGAGACCCACTTCTGACCTAGAGACACATACAGACTGAAAGTGAGGAAATGGAAAAAGATATTCCATGCAAATGGAAATCAAAAAAAGCTGGAGTAGCAAGCTTTATCAGACAAAAATAGACTCATTATCAGACAAAAATAGACTTTAAAATAAAGACTATTACAAGAGACAAAGAAGGACACTACATAATGATCAAGGGATCAATCCAAGAAGAAGATATAATAATTGTAAATATTTATGCACACAACATAGGCGCACCAAAATACATAAGGCAAATCCTAACAGCCATAAAAAGGGAATTCGACAGTAACACAATCATAGTAGGGGACTTTAACACCCCACTTTCACCAATGGACAGCTCACCTAAAATGAAAATAAATAAGCAAACACAAGCTTTAAATGACACATTAAAAAAGATGGACTTAATTGATATTTATAGGACATTCCATCCAAACACAACAGAGCACACTTTCTTCTCCAGTGCTCATGGAACATTCTTCAGGATAGATCATATCTTGGGTCACAAATCAACGCTTGGTAAACTCAAGGAAACTGAAATCGTATCAAGTATCTTTTCTGACCACAATGCTATGAGACTAGATATCAATTACAGGAAAAACACTGTAAAAAATACAAACACATGGAGGCTGAACAATATGCTACTAAATAACCAAGAGATCACTGAAGAAATCAAAGAGGAAATCAAAAAATACCTAGAAACAAATGACAATGAAAACACGACAGCCCAAAACCTATGGGATGCAGCAAAAGAAGTTCTAGGAGGCAAGTTTACAGTAATACAATCCTACCTCAAGAGAAAAGAAAAATCTCAAATAAACAACCTAACCTTACACCTAAAGCAATTAGAGAAAGAAGAACAAAAAAAACCCAAAGTTAGCAGAAGGAAAGAAATCATAAAGATCAGATCAGAAATTAATGAAAAAGAAATGAAGGAAACAATAGCAAAGATCAATAAAACTAAATGCTGGTTCTTTGAGAAGATAAACAAAATTGATAAACCATGAGCCAGACTCATAAAGAAAACAGAGGAGAGACGCAAATCAACAGAATTAGAAATGGAAAAGAAGTTAACAACTGACACTGCAGAAATACAAAGGATCATGAGCAACTAGCAACTACTACAAGCAATAAATGGACGACCTGGAAGAAATGGAAGAATTCTTAGAAAAGTACAACCTTCCAAGACTGAACTGGGAAGAAATAGAAAATATGAACAGACCAATCACAAGCACTGAAATTGAAACTGTGATTAAAAATCTTCCAACAAACAAAAGCCCAAGACCAGATGGCCTCACGGGTGAATTCTATCAAACATTTAGAGAAGAGTTAACACCTATCCTTCTCAAACTCTTCCAAAATAGGGCAGAGGGAAGAACACTCCCAAACTCATTCTACGAGGCCACCATCACCCTGATACCAAAACCAGGCAAAGATGTCACAAAAAAAGAAAACTACAGACCAATATCACTGATGAACATAGATGCAAAAATCCTCTACAAGATACTAGCAAACAGAATCCAACAGCACATTTAAGGATCATACAACATGATCAAGTGGGATTTATCCCAGGAATGCAAGGATTCTTCAATATATGCAAATCAATCAATGTGATACACCATATTAACAAACTGAAGGAGAAAAACCATATGATAATCTCAATAGATGCATAAAAAGCTTTGACAAAATTCAAAACCCATTTATGATAAAAACTCTCCAGAAAGTGGGCATAGAGGGAAATTACCTCAACATAATAAAGGTCATATATGACAAACCCACAGCCAACATCGTTCTCAGTGGTGAAAAACTGAAACCATTTCCATTAAGATCAGGAATAAGACAAGGTTGCCCACTCTCACTGCTATTATTCAAAATAGTTTTGGAAGTTTTAGCCTCAGCAATCAGAGAAGAAGAAGAAATAAAAGGAATGCAAATTGGAAAAGAAGAAGTAAAACTGTCACTATTTGCAGATGGCATGATGCTATATATTGATAATCCTAAAGATGCTACCAGAAAACTACTAGAGCTAATCAATGAATTTGGTAAAGTAGCAGGATACAAAATTAATGCACAGAAATCTCCTGCATTCCTATACACTAATGACAAAAAATCTGAAAGAGAAATTAAGGAAACAATCTCATTCACCACTGCAACAAAAAGAATAAAATACCTAGGAATAAACCTACCTAAGGAGACAAAAGACCCATATGCAGAAAACTATAAGACACTGACTCAAGAAATTAAAGACGATACAAACAGATGAAGAGATATACCATGTTCTTCGATTGGAAGAGTCAACATGGTGAAAATGACTATACTACCCAAAGCAATCTACAGATTCAGTGCAATCCCTATCAAGCTACCAGTGGTATTTTTCACAGAACTAGAACAAAAAGTTTCACAATTTGTATGGAAACACAAAAGACCCCGAATAGCCAAAGCAATCTTGAGAAAGATAAACGGAGGTGGAGGAATCAGGATCCCGGACTTCAGACTGTACTACAAATCTACAGTAATCAAGGCAGTATGGTACTGGCACAGAAACAGAAATATAGACCAGTGGAACAGGAGAGAAACCCCAGAGATAAACCCACACACATATGGTCACCTTATCTTTGATAAAGGAGGCAAGAATATACAATGGAGAAAAGACAGCTTCTTCAATAAGTGGTGCTGGGAAAACTGGACAGCTACATGTAAAAGAATGAAATTAGAACATTCCCTAACACCATACACAAAAATAAACTCAAAATGGGTTAAAGACCTAAATGTAAGGCCAGACACTATAAAACTTAGAGGAAAACATATGCAGAACCCTCTATGACATAAGTCAAAGCAAGATCCTTTAGGACCCACTTCCTAGAGAAAGGGAAATAAAAACAAAAATAAACAAATGGGACCTAATGAAACTTAAAAGCTTTTGCACAGCAAAGGAAACCATAAACAAGACGAAAAGACAACCCTCAGAATGGTAGAAAATATTTGCAAATGAAGCAACTGACAAAGGATTAATTTCCAAAATATACAAGCAGCTCATGCAGCTCAATATCAAAAAAACAAACAACCCAATCCAAAAATAGGCAGAGGACCTAAATAGACATTTCTCCAAAGAAGATATACAGATTGCCAACAAACACATGAAAAGATGCTCAACATCACTAATCATTAGAGAAATGCAAACCAAAACTACAATGAGGTATCACCTTACACCAGTCAGAATGGCCATCATCCAAAAATCTACAAACAATAAATGCTAGAGAGGGTGTGGAGAAAAGGGAACCCTCTTGCTCTGTTGGTGGGAATGTAAATTGATACAGCCACTATGGAGAACAGTATGGAGGTCCCTTAAAGAACTAAAAATAGAATTACCATATGACACAGCAATCCCACTACTGGGCATGTACCCTGAGAAAAGCATAATTCAAAAAGAGTCATGTACCACAATGTTCATTACAGCTCTATTTACAGTAGCCAGGACATGGAAGCAACCTAAGTGTCCACCAACAGATGAAAGGATAAAGAAAATGTGGCACATATATACAATGGAATATTACTCGACCATTTAAAGAAATGAAATTATTTGTAGTGAGGTGGATGGACCTCGGGTCTGTCATACAGAGTGAAGTAAGTCAGAAAGAGAAAAACAAATACCGTATGCTAACACATATATATGGAATCTATAAAAAAAAAAAAAAGGTTCTGATGAACCTAGGGGCAGGACAGGAATAAAGACACAGACGTAGAGAATGGACTTGAGGACATGGGCAGGGGGAAGTGTAAGCTGGGATGAATTGAAAGAGTATCATTGACATATATACACTACCAAATGTAAAATCGATAGCTAGTGGGAAGCAGCTGCATAGCACAGGGAGGTCAGTTCAGTGCTTTGTGACCACCTAGAGGGGTGGGATAGGGAGGGTGGGAGGGAGACCCAAGAGGGAGGGGATATGGGGATATATATATACATATAACTGATTTACTCTGTTATACAGCAGAAACTAACACAACATTGTAAAGCAATTATACTCCAATAAAGATGTTAACAAAAATAAAATAGATAATAAGGCATATAGACAGAATAAAAACTGTCTATTATTATATATAAAAATTATAAAAATAAAGTAATGAGAGGTAGTACCTCATATCTCATTATACAATGGATGTGTTTCTAGAATATTGCTTGTGAATCAAATTATTTTAATGAGAATTATATATTTAATCTACTAGAGGAGCTAACAGAATGGCATTATGAAATGCCACTCAAGCATTTCATAAAGCACGGAATTTTAGAATACTCAACTTCTGATATAGATGAGGTTTTTATAAGGCAGATTCAGGTTTTATATTCCCTGATTTAAAAGAAAACTATTTATAAATGGAGTCTAACCTTTAAAAATTGTTAATCACTATGTTGTACACACGAAAATACAATACTTTAAATTAACTACGCCTCAATTAAAAAAAAAAAGAAAACTAGAGAAAAAATATTTAAAAATTGAAAAAATTTAAAAAGGGCACTAGTTCGCAAGACTTTTTGCAGAAACTGCATTTTAACATAGAGGGTTTACCTGGTATAAAGCTTAGCTTCACAATAGGAAAGCAGCAAAGTTTATTTTTATTGTGGTGATTGTTGTTGCTGTTATACATTAAGGCGCTGCAGGAAAAACAACGATTTTTACGATCCTTATCTTGAATTCATGTTATTCAAGTCAAATTCCAACATCTAGGGTATACATGTAATGCCCTTCCTTAAAATTCTGAACTGACTGGAACACTAAGATGTTACAGTTGTTTTCGTGAATAAGGAAAGCCAACTTAACTCCATGACAGAGAGTATGCTGGGAGTCTAGCTCACCCTGCATAGTACCTAATAAGTGCTTCTTACAAATCAACCTATCTCTTATGGATTTGAGTTAAAAATTCAAAATTGTCTTTCCAATCATCAGAACAGGAGGGTCATAGGAAGGAAGAAGGCCACAATGGTGTCAATTTTGATGCCCTCAACAATTGATTGGTGGTGGTTGGCTAGAATGCTGTTTGCGAATGATTGTGCTGACAAGACTTTGTTCCACCAGAGAGAATGCTCTGATCAGTTAATAATGTCTGCCATAGAAAAAGAAAGCAAATGAGAATCCCTGGTGTTTGATTAGGGAAATTATTACTAACATAAAAATATTGCTTGGAAATAAGAGGACCAAAGAGAACACATTTCTTCATCTTGATTTTCACTATTAATAGACAAGACAGCTACTGGATTCCCACTAGATGTCTGAAAGGGTACCTAGGGTACCTATATCATTAAATAACAAAGGGCAACTCTACGTAAGCACATTTGACTGACACCCATGTCCAGAGTATATTCTTAAGGACTTGGGTTAAAAGCTCTACCACCATGATGTTACATCAGTAAGAAAGTTCTTGAGCTTTTTTTATTTTACCAAAAGGGGATAGTATTTACCTCAGAGTTTTGTTCTGAGGATTTAACAATGTTTAGGAGAGTGTCAGGCACACACCCAAAAAGCACTCTGTAGATGGTGACAATCATAAAATGAAACAGAACTTTGAGTGTGTGTGTGGGGGGGGAGTGTATAGAAGCTTTGTTCTGGTTTCTTTCCTGCACTCCTTTTTCAAGAAGAAAGCTTTGATTTTCCTCATGAGATGAGGAACTAGGGTTGGGGCTTAGAGAACAATTTAAACATTTCACTGAGAAACTGCCCATGCTGCAGACTCGAGCACAAAGCCCCATAACCACAGAATGCACTTCTTAGGGTCACAGCCTCAAATTTCAACTTTAGGATAATTTGGAGCACTTCAGGAAATGGCATCACACGCTCAGCTTTGAAATAACCAAGTAGGGCAATGTGATTTTTTTTTTTTAATAAATTTGTTTATTTATTTTTGGCTGCATTGGGTCTTCTTTGCTACACACGGGCTTTCTCTAGTTGGGGCGATCGGGGGCTACTCTTCTTTGTGGTGCGCATGTTTCTCATTGCAGTGGCTTCTCTTGCTGCGAAGCACGGGCTCTAGGCGCACAGGCTTCAGTAGTTGTGGCATGTGGGCTCAGTAGTTGTGGCTTGTGGGCTCTAGAGCGCAGGCTCAGTAGTTGTGGTGCACGGGCTTAGTTGCTCCGCGGCATGTGGGATCTTCCCGGACCAGTGCTCGAACCCATGTCCCCTGTATTGGCAGGCAGATTCTTAACCACTGCACCACCAGGAAAGTCCAAGGCAACGTGATTTTAAAATAGAATTATATTGTTTTAAATGAGTCTGTACCACAAATTGTATCCTTCTATCCACAGTTCTTTTTTTCCATAAATTCAAAACCAGAGACCAATATGTCAATACCTTAGACGACAAAACTTAAAAAAGTAATTGAGGAAAATTCTTCATTATTGTTTTTACCATGCAGATCTTTATTTCTACTCTCCTGCTCTCTTGGTATGTGGAAGAGTTTTTGTGCCCGAATAAACCATTCCCAGCCCATATTATTCTTACAAAGAGAAGTCTATTTCCTGAACTTCCTTGCATGGAGGTTTTCTAGGGCAATTTGCCTTTCCCTGTAGATATCTGAGAGGTCACACTGAGAATAAATTTAGCAATTGTACAATAAAAGCTAAAAGTTAAAAAGAAAAACCTAAGCATTTTCATGGGAAATGAGAGACAAGCTGAAGAAAAGCTAACAGAGTCTAAAGATCATGTTCTCATCCCAGGGAGATCATAAATTCACCCTTCCAGGCAACAGGGAGGTGCCAGTTTAAACTTTAGAGCAAGAACTGACTCCCATGCCAAGGTCACATTGTCTATGATGATCAACTTTTAGAACAAGTAAAGCCCTGGCAGAAATGCAAGACTACTAAAATATAAGTGTGAATGAGTGTATATGTGTACTGTGTAGGGCCTGAAAAAGATCTGGAGTAATCGTTACTCCGCAGGAGTGAGAAAGAACAGGTAATTTTTTACTTACATATTTCAAAATATATTTTAAACAACAAGCATGTATTACATGTATTATTGTCATATTCAGGGAAAACAGTAAAATTGGTCTAATAAATATAAACGCTCATGCACACACACACACACACACACACACAAACACAGAGCTATCCTCTAGTCAAAGTGTATGCAACGAGCAGTTGCCATGACATACTGAGTACTTTTTTCTTGCCTCCAAATGTTCCCCAGTAGTGCACGGATTACAGCAGAGAAAACTCCTGTTGAGAATTAAGATTCTAAAATTTCAGGGCCAATTTTAGGAAAGTCCAGCTATTGATCTGAGGGTCCAAAGTATCAGGGAGAGAAAGGCCAACATGTTTATTAGTCTTTACCTTCTACAGCAGTGTTTTATAAACTGTGGGCTTGACCCATTCAAAGGTTGTCTAATCAGTTTAGCGGGCCACGTAACAAGTGTCCTGAAAACTGATAGGACTGAATAGAGGAAATTATAGTGCAGGGCATGTAGCATAGATAAGTATTGGATTTAAAAATATATTTCAGGTGTGTGTGTTTCTGTGTGTGTTTAGGTGTGTGAGAGAGAGAGGGAGAGAGAGAGAGCAAAATGTATTTCTTATTGTGAGCTGGAGGTAAAAATAAGTACTGATCCTCATAATAAAACTGGGGGACAACTGAATCTGAGAGAAAACAACTTCAACTTCATCCTAATACTTGAGAGAATCCTCCCCTTTTCTTTAAGATTGAAGTGCTGAAAAGCATTTCCCCCACTCCCTTCACTAATCTTCCTACCGATTTGAGGACCAGTTTATATCTCATATCTGGAATGTTCTGTCTTAAAGCGACCTGATACAGTTGGGGCAACAGAAAGGTCAGGAGGGAGACAGGAGAACAGAGATGGGGGGGGAGCAGCAGAGCCTCTCCCCTAGCATTCGATATGGCAAAGATACGTGAGTGGTGTATGAGTCAGAGGATGCTGTAGAAGTTACCTGGGGATTAGCATCCTGTGCACACCCACAAGTTGACTGCAAACCAGGAGACGAGTTCCCATCCGTGACAGGCTCTGCTGTGGATTGTTCTCTGCAGAAACTGAGTCTCCATGCCAGGAAACCCAAAGTCTCTAAGAAGAACTATCAAATGCATCCTCAGAAAGAACTCACACTGTAATGTTCCTGATAAAGCGAAACACCAGGAGGAAAATTAGAGAGCAGAGGAAGGGGTGGGGAACCAATAGACTTCTCCAACCCAGAAGATGCCTATGGAGTCAAGTCTGGTCTGTACTGGGGACAAGGTTGGACAATCCACACATGGGACTGTATCTTTAGACTACATTCCAGAACCACGTTTTTTAAAAATAGATGAAAATCTTTAAATAACGAAAAGTACCTCAACTATGCAATCAGGCTGTTTTCTTTCAGAAAGCACAGTGGGGGCAGTTACTAGAGAACATAATACCACTCATCTAGCTTCATTTGAACTGCATGAAAACAAATATCACACACACACACACACACACATATGCACCTATGCTTCCAACACAATTACAACCTTCTTTAAGTTGTTTGAAAGATCACCTTTGATTCTGTAAAACAGAATAAATGCTGTCACTGTAAGCCTTTAAAATACAAGATAGTCACCTATTTTGCTTTGTCACTTTAAATTCATTTTTTTAAAAAAAAAAAAAGACAATTTACAGTCAAGACTAGATGATTATGGACACTGTCAATAAAGTTGCTAACAGTTTATATGTTTGAGGCAGCTCTGGTCCCTATTAGCTATTGCAACATATTACTTAATTTTCCTGAGCCTCACCTTGCTCCAGATGTGAAATGGGGTTAACAAAGCTACCTCTCAGCTTGGTTGTGGTAATGACAGCTAATGATAATCACATGCATAAAACACTTAGCAAGGCTGGTACGTATTAACTGCGGAATAAACAGCAGCTGTTATTATGATTACTAGGAAATATTAATGCCATAAGATTAAGAGCTCAAACTGAGTGTATTCACTCCATTCAATACACATTTTAGGGAGCTTGTCATGTGCAGTGATTATGAAAAGGAATCAAATTAGCTCCCTTGTCTTGTGTGAAGATAATCAGAATGCACGCTGACACTCATACGTCTGAATATCTTTCATAACAGTGGCTACATGACAATTGTACACATGTTCAGAGGACGAAGAAAGCACAAAACCCTGGCAAAATCATAGTAGGCTTCTGGGAGGCTGTGAAATCACACCTGAACATTGATGTGCAAGTTTAAGAGAGAGGGTCAGGTGAAACACTGTAGCAAAATAATTAAAGGAGGAAGGGGACAACGTGGCCTGTCCCATTAGCAAGGCCAATGCCTTCTTCCCTATGCTCAGTGTTTTATGGGCATTATATTCAAAGCTCATAAAAAAAGCTCTGTGTTTTTTATTTTCCAGAAAAACGATGAGGCCCAGAAAAGTTCTATGGGGAATAACTCTGAGTTTAACTCAAGACTCTGAGAGCAGAAAATATATTTTTATGCCAATGATATAGACTTAGAACAAAAAAATGGACTAGGCATTAAGAAGACTTGTGCCAGCCAATGTCTGTTCTCTGGATTACAGCAGAGTGAGAAAGGCTGGGAGGGCTCCAGCGGAAACCTAAGCAGGACTCTACACCCGTGATTCTAAACTCTAGCGGGCACCAAGGTCAACTGACAATGTCAATTGTCAAATGTAAAATTTGATAAAAATCTAAAGGCCCAGTTTGAACAAGCCTAGGCAGCTGTGTGCACTGTTAACTCTCCAGATGATTTTCATACCTACCAAAGTTTGAGAAACGTTGGTCTGACAAGAGGTAATGTGGGACTGATCTGGAGTCAAGGCCATAGGAGGACGAGGAGGGAGTATGGGAGGAGTCACAAAAAAGAATGACCTACGAGACTAGACTGATTTCATGTCTCTGCTTCTTGAATGAAAGATTTGGGGGCTGGAGTTTGTTCCAAACAGAAGTATAAAGAATTATTTCTGGGCTTCCCTGGTGGCGCAGTGGTTGAGAATCTGCCTGCCAATGCAGGGGACACGGGTTCGAGCCCTGGTCTGGGAAGATCCCACATGCCGCGGAGCAACTGGGCCCGTGAGCCACAACTACTAAGCCTGCGCGTCTGGAGCCTGTGCTCCGCAACGAGAGGTCCGCGCACCGCGATGAAGAGTGGCCCCTGCTCGCCGCAACTAGAGAAAGCCCTCGCACAGAAACGAAGACCCAACACAGCCAAAATAAATAAATAAATAAAAATAAATTAATTAAAAAATTATTTCTGGTAGGATTCACTTCCTATTAGCTATGAAATGAAAAATATGGGAGATTCTCCTGAATTGACACTTGGGGCTCTCATATCTTTTGGAACTTTTCTATTCACTAACCATTCAAGAGATGAGTTTCTTCTCTAGAAAAATGATGTGCCTCGACTAAGACGACTTAAGTCCCTTCCAACTCTAAATGTTAGGTATAACACACAAAAAACTTAAGTATTAATATGAATCATAGTGTAAAGTGGGTACTTAAAATTTTTCATGGATAGACTGGTGTTTGCCAAGGGGGAGGTGGGTGGGAGAGGGATGGATTGGGAATTTGGGATTAGCAAATGCAAGCTACTATATATAGAATGGATAAACAACAAGATCTTAATGTATAGCACATGAAACTATATTCAATATCCTGTGATAAACCATAATGGAAAAGAATATGAAAAAGAATGTATATATATATATATATATATATATATATGTGTGTGTGTGTGTGTGTATAACTGAGTCACTTCGCTGTATAGCAGTAATTAACACAATATTGTAAATCAACTATATTTCAACTAAAAATTTTTTTTAATTTTTCATGGGAAAATGTGAGGACTATAATAACAAAAAAAAGATTACAAATATATGTACCATAGGATAAGCATACATGCTTATAAATAGAATGCATGTTATTCTATTTTCATGTAGAATGAGATAAAGGTAAAGGAATACGCACATTCTTGTCTCAATACATTAAAGTTAGACTTATTCTTCCATACTTCATAACCTTAGATTGGTAATTATGTGCAAGCAATTTTTTTTTTCAGTCTGTAAATCAATACTACTAGTTTTCTACTACAGAACTTTAAATAACTGAGCTTTAACTCTACTTCAAATACGTGGGCTCATAAAAGTAGAGAACTCCCTGGAAGAATATGGGTTAGTTCAAACAATAAATTACAGTTTTCTTTCTCTTCTTTTTTTTCATGTTTTTAACACTGAAGCATTTTCCCCCATCCATACTCCATAGACTCAGCTTGCTGCCCCTAAGTTAACTAAATTACCTAATTTTGGTTTCACTGCAAAACCTTCCAACTTGAATGTAAATCAATAGTTCTCAATTTTTGAGATTAAGGTTACAGACATTAGAGATTAAAAAAAATATATTGCTTGTATTTCTTTTCCAGCAAACTATAAACAATGTTAGAATACTATAGATTTTTCTCCTTTTATTCTTTTATAAGTATCTTTAGTTCAATTTTTTTCACAATTAATTTGATACCAAAAAAGCACCCCAAAAAAGTACAAAAATAAATCATTATCAAATCTTGAGGTCTTAAAAGAATCTTTTATCATATGATTCATTTTTTATTAAATGCAATACTTATTTAAATGTAAATGTTTACAAATAATATAATACATTAAAAAAGCTCCCTGTTTTCAAAGACTAAAATCATGAGAGCTCATTTGAAAAATCCTAAAAGAAAATAAATGTACACAAATGTACACAAAACGATAATTAGTCAAAGTGCTAATAGAATGCTAAGTGTTCATGGCAGAAACCCTACCTAGAAAATAAAAAGAAAGCGTAAAAGGGCTGAACACGCTGTGGTAGATCCATACAATGGGATGGTCTTCAGCAATAAAAAGAAATGGAGTACTGAGGCACACAATAGCAGGAATGAATCTCAGATGCATTAAGTTAAAGAAGTCAGTCCCGGGCTTCCCTGGTGGCGCAGTGGTTGAGAATCTGCCTGCCAATGCAGGGGACACGGGTTCGAGCCCTGGTCTGGGAAGATCCCACATGCCGCGGAGCAACTGGGCCCGTGAGCCACAACTGCTGAGCCTGCGCGTCTGGAGCCTGTGCTCCGCGACAAGAGAGGCCGCGACAGTGAGAGGCCCGCGCACCGCGATGAAGAGTGGCCCCCGCTTGCCACAAATAGAGAAAGCCCTCGCACAGAAACGAAGACCCAGCACAGCCATACATACATACATACATACATAAAAAAATAATGTAAGCAGACAAGAATAGCATTAAAAAAAAAAGAGTAAAGAAGTCAGTCCCTAAAGACTACAGATTGTATAACTGTATTTATATGAAAATCTGGAATATGCAAAACTATAGAGACAAAAAACATATCAGTGCTTACCAAGGGCTGACAGTCAAGGATGGGTGACTAAAGAGGGGCAAGAGGGAGTTTGGGGGAACACTTCTGTATCTTAGTTGTGCTAATAGTTATATGACTCTATGCGGCTGTCAAAACTCCAAACTGTTCACTAAAAAAGAGTGACTTATACTGTATGCAAATTACATCTCAAAAAAAAATGACAAAAGAAAAAGAGAACAAAACAGCATGATTCCAACTGGAAGATTCAGTATATTCCTGTACTGCAAGGTAAATATCTCTAAATGATTTCTGGTACTCTGAAAACTGACCTCACTCTTACAAATAATTTCTTGCTAAAAATAGCAGTCTGCACTGAAATGAAAATACTATTTCTATATTTCATTAAGTCCCTAGAATCTGACATATTCACATAATTCAGACTATTCAGAACAGAACATTTTATTTTATGTAACCTAAGAAGAAGGAAGCATATGGGTACTTAGAAACTCTAGACAACAACTTAAAATTAAATCTTGAGAAGCTCAATCCCATCCAAATGTCTTGATGTCAAAATAATGCAAGATGTAGTGTCTGCCTGCATTCAGAGACTGTAAGAATGTCCTAGGGACATGGCAACAATTTATATGGAGTTTCCAGCGTTTAGTATAAACTTGAAACGTGCCTTGATGTCTACGGTCAATGCTTTGGTGCTGTGGTTTGGTGATTTCTTGTTTTGTTTTGATTTACTTGAAATTTGTAGTTCTTCAGACAGGAACACACACATTATGCCAAATGGAAAGCTTAACCTATTACAACTGGTTATACAAAGGTAAACTCCATTAACAAGAAAAACGTGAAGTCCAAATAAGTAATTTGAAATAATGACTTTTGTTCTGATTTCAATTTCCTCCTTGCAGATATTTAACTAAATTATGCTTTCTTTAACTACTATGGGAAATATTGAATAGATCCAACAGTTATTAAGTAGTCAAAATGAGCATTTTAATAAACTTTGTTATAGATAGAAGAGTTCAGTAAAGTGTCATTTCAAAAGTATTAAGTATTTCATAGTTTAATAAGATTACCTAACACAATAATACATGACAGTTAAAAGATTTTGTTCATGCTTGTTAAGTTTAATTTTTCCATGTGGATAACTGACAGTATGTTTATAAGTATCAAATTCAAAACTACGGGTTTACTATGTTTCAAATGATTTTCATGAAAATGCAGAATATAACCACATGATGACTAAATGGAAACTTTTCTAACTCAAAATGGAAGTAGAAGATCTTATTGACTTCTTTTTCTCACAGTGTCTTTGTAGAAATGTGTCAGATTCAACAAAACAGTTGGGCACACATTCACACATATGTACAACTCAAGGCATATGTAGTTAGAGCTTTAAGTAATTAAGTTTCTTAATAAAGAATGCACCAAAAAAGAGCACGATAAACATATTGTGATAGAAAATAATACTTAGACAGTCTAACCCACCCACTACCAGAATTTGCTCAATGCATCATAACAACAAAATCTGCAAACCAGACAAATGACAGCAGCATTCTAAGTGACAAGATATTTACCATATATGCTCTGTTTCTTGAAGAGTATGTAAAACTGAATTTAAGCTTTGCTGACATTTTCTGATAACAGCTTACAATGCTGCCAGATGATATACTTGATAACTAGAGATTTGATGGAAGCCATACTGCCAGGTACATCTATATGTATATATCTAGGCACATTATCTATCTATCTATCTACCTATCTATCAGGTACTGCACTATGTAGTATTTCACATTTACTTCTAATTATCATATCCCTCTTCAAGAAACAGATAGATAATTAAATAGATCAATATTTTGAAGAATAGATATGATAATTAGAAGTAATTATGTAAAATACATAGTACAGTGTGTGGTATAGTAGTAGTGAACTATTGTTATATTCCCTTTTGAACTTCTCAAGATTCATCAGAGGCACAGTGTGTTTTGTTTTCAGAAATAATAATTAAATGAACTCCAAGTTAGGGCAGGTCTAATAATTTCTCAAGTTCATTTACGTTGGTGAGATATTGCTCCCCTATCAAGGATTGGTTATGTCTAGACTATACATAATCTTCTGCCAACAGATGACTTTGTAACACAATTCTTCCTGAATGCATTTTTCTTAGAATAATATTAAATCCAAGGTGTCCTTCATAAGATCACATTGGAAGTCTACACAAAGGTAACTAACTGGAAACATACTATTTTTTTCTTACTGTCACAAACAAGTTCATAAAGACAGTCTTTGGCAGTGGTAATGTCTGCAATGTTGATAGCAACCGGTAGATACAATGGTATATGAAACAAAGTAGGCAATATAAATAGTGATTAAGAATATAGACTTTGATGTTAGAAAACCTGGCTTCAAACATTTACCCTGCAAAAATGCCAAGGGAAATAGGCAATTAAATCTCCCTGAGGATCAGGATCTCCATCTTCAGAATAGAAATTTTAATTCCTACGGGGTTGAAGTGAAGATTAAATTGGATGATGTTTATAAAGATCACAGCAAACACTCAATAAATGCTAATCACTGGTGGCATTTATTATAATCTCTGCCATCACTCTACCACAGTTAAGTGGGCTCACTGGCTCACACATTTCTAGTTGTTGATCGCAGATGATAAATTCTGAGAAAAAGTCCAACAATTCACATTTTTCTATGACAGATTTTCTCTTTATTGACATAAGAGCCAAGGCAAGGTAGCATCATTAAAGGGCATAAGAACAAAACAGTATAGTTATGTTTTCTTCCAAGCTCAATTCCAAGCTAAGTGTGAGACTCTGGTCAGTTTCTTTAAGTTTCTGTTCCTCAGAGTTTGGCTAATGACATTTAAGGTCATTTTATTTTCCTATTACTAAGTTTTCAGAACTACTAAATTAAGAATTTAGGGTAGTATTTCAAGAAATACAAACTTCCCTGTGTTATGTCTCAGTAATACATATGATAAACATCAATCATCTGATGGTTGATGAATACAGCAACTTTTTATGGTTATTATTCTTTTTTTTTGCCACACCGTGTGACTTATGGGATTTTAGTCCCCCAACCACGGGAGCCCAGCAGTGAGAGTGCCAAGTCCTAACCTAAACACTGGACTTCCAGGGAATTCCCTGTTATTACTCTTTATGGATAGCTCACTGGCTTCAGGACCATGGACAGAGAAAGATCTGTAATAAGAATGGAAGTATGTATTGGTATTCGTGGTCTGAAACAGAAGTAAACTAAATATGGGAAAGTACTCAGAACTAGAGCTGGAAATATTGAACCATATAAATATGAACATATACTCAAGACTTGGATACAAAAATTAACTGCATCCCTATTATGTAATAAATAGTGGGGAAATAAATACAATATAATGTTGCTCATTTTCAAGGATTTCACTTCACAGTCTAGAAACCAAAATTACCCAAACTTTTACCAGCACAAACAGGTAAATGCAGGACTTCCCTGGTGGCGCAGTGGTTAAGAATCTGCCTGCCAATGCAGAGGACACAGGTTCGATCCCTGGTCCGGGAAGATCCCACATGCCACGGAGCAACTGAGCCCGTGCACCACAACTACTGAGCCCGCGTGCTGCAACTACTGAAGCCCATGCGCCTAGAGCCCGTGCTCTGCAACAAGAGAAGCCACCGCAATGAGAAGCCTGCACACCACAACAAAGAGTAGCCCCCGCTCGCCACAACTAGAGAAAGCCCGTGCACAGCAACGAAGATCCAAAGCAGCCAAATTAAAAAAAAAAAAAGAACGGGTAAATGCAAGCCTATGTTATGAATGTTTATTGTCTTAGCTGAAGAATTAAGGCCTGCTTCCACTTTTTAAAGCTATGTGATTTGAACTCTCTGTGCCCTTGGTTATCATCCATAAAATGGGGATAATAACAATTATCTTAGTTTGATAAATAAGATAATGCATATTATCACTAATCACAGATCCTAGTGTATAGTAAGCACTCAGTGTGTTTTGGTGGGCAATGATCATGGATATCAGAATGTGTAATGTGCTTCTAAGACCAATAAGTAAATTGACTTCAATTTGAACATACAATATTGGCCTTCTTTAGTAAAAAAAAAAAAAAAAAAAATGTAATATATATGGACTCTAAAAAAAAAAAAAAATGGTAGTAATATACCTAGTTGCAGGGCAGGAATAAAGAGGCAGACATAGAGAATGGACGTGAGGACATGGGGTGGGAGGGGGAAGCTGGGGCGAAATGAGAGTAGCATCAATATATATACACTACCGCATGTAAAGTAGTTGGCTGGTGGGAAGCAGCAGCATAGCACAGGGAGATTGGCTCGGTGCTTTGCGATGACCTAGAGGGATGGGATAGGGAGGGTGGGAGGGAGGCTCAAGAGGGAGGGAATATGGGAACATGTGTATGCATATTGGTGACTTGCTTTGTTGTGCGACAGAAACTAACATGGTATTATGAAGCAATTATACTCCAATAAAGATCTATCAAGAAAAAAGAGAAAAAAATTTAAATCTACATTGTGTTTCTTTTAATTAAAACACAATTTAATTCAGTAGTATTTTCTCTTTAAATTATGGTCAGAAAAACAATCATCACAAAACTGATATGTAGTTCATAAACATTAGAGACCCAAATGTTAGACATGGGAAATTGGAAGCATATTTTATTATAATTATTTCCAGTAGATACTACTCTGTAGAGAATTTCCTTGGCATGGAAAGTAAGCCAAAGATTTTACTGACAGCATTCTCAAAGAAAAAGTTTACATGGAACATACAGTCCGGTTCAAATGGAGTGAAAGGGAACAAGATCTTGCTGTCTCCAATTAAAATACTGAAAGCAGACCAGAGTTTTTACAGTATCAGAATTACTTACATTATTCTGTGCTCTTTGTTTAGAGGAGCTTCAGAAAACCTTCTAAGAAATCAATGCATTTCCTGGTTTATTATAGGATATTTTCTTTCTTAACAAAAATTAGACATGACCACTGCTTTGAATTTTATGCCAGTACAATAGCTGGATACCAAACAGGGTAAAAGAAATACATTTTCCTAAGGTACACATTTCATTCGAATGTCACGCTCTAAGGAAGTTAGGTATAAGTACATGTAAGGGAATAAAGTTTTTCAAGAAAATGTAAGGATCCAGCAGAACTTTCTTGCTACACACTGATTAAAGTCACAGGAAAGATATGTAAGGCTAGACATCATGCTTCAAGAACAACCAAATCCTTTTTTCTCTCCTTTCCCAAAACCTCAAAGCTACTTATCTCTTGAGTTCAATTTTTTAATGTATATTTGACAGCTAAGATACAAGGGCCTCAAAACATTTTACACCAGCAAGTGCAAAAATAGAAAGGGTGTCCTTTTGAATCCAAGTCAAGAAGCTGTATCCTCAAAGTATAACTCTATATAACATATTCAGTTCAGCTCAACACATGTTTACTGAGTCCTTTTAAGAAACTAAGAACTAACTCTCAGACAAAACATTCATAATTAATTAAGACACTGGAACTTTGCCTGCCCTTACAAAAGACTATAATCACATGGGTGAGAGACAAAAACAATAAAAATAAGGGTTAAGTGACATATGACAAGTACGCAAAGCAGAGCATAGGGTCGGTGTGGGAGTAAACCTAAACCTAGTAGAGATTTGAGAGAAGTTGATGCCTGAGTTGCGTCAGGGAATAAGTAGGTTAGACAAGTAAATAAGGCAAGGACAATTCTAGTCATAAGTAACCAAAGGCAAAGGCAAAAAGATTTGTGAATCAATCATGTGTTTTAGGAGACAAAATAGTTCAGGATAAAGAGTGTTGGGCAAAGTGACAAGAGCTAACCTCAGTAGTTCTCAAAAGACTTTGGTTTTCATGTGTAGGAGATCAGATGCTTTAAGATGGGTAATGGGTGGCACTGAATTAAAATAAGATCAACGGTGTATCTGAAGTTCTGCTGGCAGCATTTTGTAAAGTATTCTTTCTTTATTCACCCTAAATTAATGAAATACTTATTATGTTTAGGACACACGAGCTACTGAGGAAAACCCAATACATACCAAGTTATTATTGTCTGGAAAATGTCCCAGTATAATAGGGGAAGTAGCCAGACATGCAAAAAGTTAAACGAAAAAGTCAAAGTCCTAGATAAATAATAATAACCATCACTCACAGAAACAGAACTAACATTAAATGAGCCTTATGTGACAAGCACTCTACATGTGTTTACCATGTCATTATGTCATTTATAATTCACAAAAGAGGGCCAGTTACTATTATTAAATAGCTACCCTTGTATCATATTACAGATGAAGAAATTAAGATTTAAAGTCATTAAATAATTTTTCCAAGGTCAAATGAGCAGGTCTAGGATTCAAAACTAAGTTGTTTGATGCTTCTTCCTTGCTCCTAATTATGAAGTATCTTGGTAGAACCCCGAAGTAAAAACAGTTCATCTGGGAGAAGATGGGAAATTAATAAGTGAATTAGGACTTGAGGATGAATAGAAGCTTATTGAACAGATAAAGGAATAAATCCAAACAGATGGTAGGTATAAAGGTATACTGCAGTAAAACTCAAATATTTTAATGCATGTTTTTGATTATGTTAAATCAGACACATGTATATGTATAAAATCAATCACTGAAATTTTTAAAGTTTCGTGGTCTCTCCATAGACCTTGGAGGATTTACATTTTTGCCTGTATATATCAGCTACAACAACATGTGGCCTACTTTAAAATTTAAGGTTTTATTTCCTAAACTTTGCAGATTTATAAAATCATACAGCATCTTTTATAAAGCCTTCTCTTTTCAGAGTTAAAACTGCAACTTAAAATGTTCATCACATTGGTCAAATAATTTAAAAATTTTACTATCAAAAGAAATCTTGCGATTTCTTGTTAGATGGGAATAAAGATGTATAGTATAAGCCCTGAAAGTCAGGTTTTCTCCTTTTGTTCAGTGCAAGTGCCTGACTTTGATTGCTGAGGCATCCAGTTCAAAGAGGGCTATCTCAGAAAAACACACTGCCAGCCATACTGGGTAAAGAGTCAGACTACCTCCCCTCACTGAGTCTCCTTTACTTTAGAGATCTTGGTTGATTTCGATAAGTGACCATTTGGGCCACTTGTTTTTTCCCTTCCGGCTTTAAATTTCCACTCTTGTGTTTTAAATTCACCAAGAAAGAGTGAGCCTCTGGAAATCCTAAGTCCCCACCTTCGACGCCAATAAAAGTAGAACAGCAGGCACACGTCCTCTCTTTCTTTACCCACAACCTCACTGTGTAGTCCCGGGTGTGCTGTGTAATTTCCAGGTCCTTTAAGTCATAGGCTTTTATTTTTTCATAGCTTCCTGATGCTTACTGCTGAAGAGTGTCTTGCTATCACAAGAACCACAAGGGTCAACCCAGCCACAACATCGGTTATCGCTAGGCTGAGATTAGCACAAAACAAGATGCTTCTTTATTTGGTACAATATTATAACAAGTCACTCTTTGACATCACATTAATACTAGCATAATATATTGACCGACCTAGAGAATTATACCAACACCTTTGTTTTGAGGCAATTCTGGATAATCGACATTGAAATTATCCACAAAATTCTTACCATATAGGTATATCATAACACAAATTGTCTCGTCTGGAATAAAAACAGATTTTAAAAACCAAACCTACTGGGTAATGGAATGGGTTAAAATTTTTGCCCCAGCCTCTTTCGAATTGTGTCATGTCCACAACACAGGTAGTAGTTTAGCTAACAATAGGACAGCGATCTCAGTAAGACAAGATAAGAGTGGGGAAAACAAATGAGGGCCAGATATGGGCACAGTCAGACTGAGAGGATTGGAAACCTGAGGGTACAGGGAAGCAAGGGGTCACAATTCTGTGAGGCAAGCGACAACGCAGTCAGGAGGTCAGGAGGGAGGTATGGGAATGGATAATAGTGCCAGGGATGAGTTGATACAGAAAACCCGGCAAACCTCTGACATTTCTCCAGAGCCAGAAGACAAGCTCAAATTATGGCCAATGTAGGTCCACTGAGTGTTACTGAATAAAGAGGGAAGTCAGGGCAATTTCCTGGCGGTCCAGTGGTTAGGACTCCGTGCTTCCACTGCAGGGGGCACGGGTTCAATCCCTGGTCGGGGAACTAAGATTCCACATGCCGGGCTGCATGGTCAAAAAAAAAAAAAAAAAAAGGAGGGGGGGAAGTCAGAAGGAAGGATGGATTGGGACACTCATACGACTTCCAGACAAACACATGTTCAGTGACACATTAATTATTTCATATAGAAAATGCCCATCACACGGCAATACTGATTAATATTTCCCTATCTGCTCCTTCTCAAAGTAGGCTGAAGGAGAAATTAATCAAAAATGAACTCAGTGTATCTTAACATCACTTTTGTTGATACAGATGATTTCAAAAGGCCATTCAAAATCCACAGGGTTGAACAATTTCATACCATCTATCAGGACCTGATGCTTAGACTTGGAAATGAGGTAATACTCTTGGGTAAGCTTAACCCCCAAAACGATGCCTGCAAGTGAAGCAGAATTGGAATAATAAAGCTTTTCATCAACTCGCTGAAAGCCAGGGTTGTCACTAAACCATCTTCAGGGGATGTAGCTTGCGCTCCTCACATTGACTTGGCACCCAGACCAAACCTCCATTCATTCCACAGCCACAACTTTCCTCAATTTACATGGCACTGTCCAACCCACTGGCCACACTTGCCAGAAAATTATATTACAGTCTCAAGTCTGCTTTCCAACTCCTGTTCATGGAAGGCTTGCTTCTCAAACACAGAATTTCTCTCCAAATACTAAATGCTGTTTTAAAAATACATACATTTTACTCTAATTATTTTGTTTTAAAAAAATTTTTGCTGATATTTTTCCATCTATAAATCCTGCCCTTACTTCAGTATAGCAAACAGTATTTTAGGGACCTGAGTCAGCTTATTAAGCTCTTAAATATGCCTAAAAATCTACTGATTATAGTAAGTACTGAAATAATAGTAGTCTAGGTGCTTTAGACCTAAACTTACTATTACAGTACTTAGGACACAGGTATATGCCAATCATCTTGAAATATTGTACACTGTGATGCATCACATTATTATTCGTTTAAGATTAAACACACGGATGTTAGCAAATAAATATTACTTGCAGCAATATAACTAAAAACAAAATCAAGGAATAATCAGGAAGAGTTCACAAACAAAAAACGTAGACCTTACTCTTTCCTACTAAAAATCGTCAACGAACAACATCAGAATAAGACTGTCAGAGGAACTGCTTTGAGTAACAAGTAAAGAAAATAAGAAAAATGATAAGTTCTTAGTCTGAAAAGAGGAAAGGTAAGTGGTATATGCTCAGTCAGGATGAAGATAGATAAAGTAAACACAAATACATCCATGGAGACCTGATATAAAACAAGCCCTGAAGCCTTAAGGATGAGTATTGATTACTCTTATTATCCCTTCACACTGTGGGTAAGTGAAGCGTGGTAAAAGCACGAAGAGTTTCTTATAAGCAAGAGATTGGCAAAATGGGTCTTTAATATGTTTGAGTTTACAATCCCAGTCTTTTCTAAATTAATGCTCGTCAAGAACACAGCTTCCTACTCCAAGGTATCTCTTACTGATTCTGAAACAAAATATGTGAAATAAAAAGGCACTGCATCCTGCCTGCCAAGTCCAGGAGTGTATATATATACCCCAGCTATCTAAAACAAGTCCTTAGTGAAGACTTTCCCAATATCCTCTTGGAAATTCTCCTCACTATAACTGCTGATCGCCCCTTCAACTATATTCTATAGGCTTTACAAGGCCTATAGTTAAATAGAACTATGTAAGAACTCATTTAAAGGATAACAAAGTGGTGAATACTAACTATTAACGGACATGGTTAGTCATGTGAATGTCTCAGTTTTGTACTTAGATAAATGAATTGCTTACATGGTTTTGAAAGAGAAGTAAAATAGACTCTTTCAATTCCATATATAATAAACCCAATGTGAATATGCATTTCTCAAATTGAAATACTGAACTCACTGAACTCATTTCAAACAGAACATGTATAAACATGTCACTTTAAGAATTTATGGACAAATACATCCAAATATGTATCTACACATTGACTATATTGGGGCTTCCCTGGTGGCAGAGTGGTTAGGAATCCACCTGCCAATGCAGGGGACGCTGGTTCGAGCCCTGGTCCAGGAAGATCCCACATGCCACGGAGCAACTAAGCTGTGCGCCACAACAACTGAGCCTGCGCTCTAGAGCCTGCGAGCCACAACTATGGAGCCCGTGTGCCACAACTACTGAAGCCCGTGAGCCTAGAGCCCGTGCCCTACAACAAGAGAAGCCACCGCAATGAGAAGCCCGCACACCACAACGAAGAGTAGTCCCCGCTCACCGCAACTAGAGAAAGCCCACGCACAGCAACGAAGACCCAATGCAGCCAAAAATAAATAAATAAATTTATGAAAGAAAAGAATATATCAAGGTAAAAGACAGTTTAGCATATGTGTGTGCGCTTCAGATAGGCAGCAATTAATGAAAGTTGGTTTTCACAATGCTGTTACACAGATTATCATTCCACCAAACACAAAAATATTGTTTTGTCTCATACGTTAAAAGGTCACTATGCAGTGACCCCCTGAGTGCCAGCAAGGACTTTTCAAAGGTATGCGCCACAGAAGTTTATGTTGAATCTGAGAAGATGCAGATCAAAGTGGAGTATTTTGGCCACAGCAATGAAAGGTAGTCTCTGATCTGAATAATTAGAGGATGCCCTTTGGTGAGGGTAAACACTAGTACATGTCATGCATATTGGATCGATTCTTTCCAATGATAAAGCAGGCTGCTCTGATCATCTCGGCTTAAAATAAAACTTCCTCACATCTTCAAAAGAGCCCATAATGAAGGGTCATGACCTAACAGATTCAGGCAAGAAGGTTCACTCCTTGTTTTCTAAAGTGCTAACATGCTTAAGGAAACAATAAGTATTTAGTTTAAAGGTAACATAAAGATTAACCTTGCAACTTGAAAATTAGCTAATTTGTGGATAACATACAAGTACTTGACAAAGGCATCAGCAGAGCTTCATTGAGAAGTAACTGCAGGTGAAGGTCAGAGCTAAGCCATGCATCCTGGGTTTTTACTCTTGCATAATGCCGCATGCACACTTAACAAATCAAATGATTTTGACCCGTTTTTGGTAGAAATCTAAACAACCATAGCATCAAATAGCTTTAACTAGCACTCGTTAATCAAGAAAAGAATAATAAATTGAATAGGAAAACATTTCAACGTCTCAAATAAAGCAGTTGCTGCCTCTCACACACCAAAAAAAAAAAAAAGTAAATACCTAACAGTTCATTTCCCACTCTGTTTAATGCGATTATTGATATCATTTGTTTCTTGAAGAGATTCCAAGGACTATATGAAAAATATATTTCAAAATATGAACGCACTGAAGTGATAATTGGTTTTATTACCTCTGATGATATACATAACTGACTGATAGTTGGTATATTACTGCCATATTAAATGAAAGAACATAGTGTGAAAGTCCCCCAGGAGTCAATAATCTAAGTTGAAGGTGAAAAAAAAAACATAAGGAGGAATTCTTTGAATTATATATAAAAAATATATTATATATATATAATACATATGTAATTAATATATATATCATATTATATATTGACTATAATTCAATGGGCTAAATGAACCAATGTTATTAAATCCAAAATTTGTCTGCATTGACAATGGATGATGTATGACTAATCTCATAAACAGAACCAGTAGAATTTATAGAAATGGTAATGATACTATTAACCCAGGGCATTTAGTCAGTCCTTCCTAGGGCTTGGCTCTGCTAAATGATTTTCTTGTGTTGTCTCACAACTGTCTTCTCATGTGGGCACTGGTATTTGTGCCAGTTTACAAATAAGAAGCCTGAGGCCAACTTGCCTAGTATTATTATCCTTACTTATCTAACGTCACACAGCAAGGAGCAGGCAGGCCTCTTGGCTGGCACATTTCAGAGCCCATCCTTTCACTTACCACACCAGGCGGTTCTGTGTTCTAGCAAATTTTAGAACAAATCCATAAAACTTATTTAGTTATTTTTCTTATTCAAACTGGATCTTTCTGGCTGACATATCACATTCATCCAGAGTTTAGAATAAATAAGAACACTTAAAGAAAACAATTTATGGGCTCTAATTATTCGACTGTGGTTTGGTTTATATTATTCAATTGCAGATATGGTTACTCGAATGTAAAAAAGAAGAATGATGAATTCCAAAAAAAAAAAAGGAGGTAATAAAAAGATTGCTTTAGGAAAAGTCAAATATAATGTCAAATTTTCCAGGTCAAATAAATAAGAAAAGAGCATTGATTTTATTAGTCAAACTTTCTTAATATGTTGGCAAATTGAGGCGTTTTGTGACCCACTGATAAATTATCATTTCAAAAATATAGTTTCATAGGAAATTTTATAGTCTAAAACAAAAACAAAAGGACAGTAAAATACAAATAAGATTACCAAAAAAAAACCTAAGTAAGCAACCCATCTTTCCGAAAAGCACCCATAAATTTAGCAAAATAATGCTAAAATTAATAAATAGCACTATTCAAGACAAGCTACATATTCATCTTTAAAGTACAATACAAAAATGGAATCAGATTCACACCACTGCTCAAACAGTTGTGGATTTCTGTTTGCAAAATAAACAAATTGCATTAAAATGTAAATGCCTTGAGTGTTTCTTATTTGTACTGCTTGGATTTATATTCAATCTCCCTCTATGTATCTTTAGCATCCATGATGACTATATTGTGGAAATGAAGTGCTTTCTATCTGCATTACTATCGGTGGCAGTAAATCTGGGAATTACAACCTTGAGACATCTGTAGTTCTTCCCTGTCTCTGCCAGAGCTGTTGCTTCTTGCATCTGCTTTGGCACAAATTCATCTTCAGGAAACGCAGTTCCTTCCTTATAGTTACTGCGTTATTTTTTCTTTGCTGTTCTGAGCTGCAAGGCCACGTTCCCCAGAGGTTTCTTTGCCTGCTCTGGAGATGAGCAATCAGCAAAAGCAAAATGAGTAGAGCAAGGCATAGAAGAAGAAAGTGAGACTGGACACTGGTAGACAAGCAATACTAGGGAAACAAAACCCACAGAAAGAAGTCTCCTTTAGCAAGAATGCAACTGAGGGCTTCCTTGGTGGCGCAGTGGTTGAGAATCTGCCTGCCAATGCAGGGGACACGGGTTCGAGCCCTGGTCTGGGAAGATCCCACATGCCGCGGAGCAGCCGGGCCCGTGAGCCACAACTGCTGAGCCTGCGCGTCTGGAGCCTGTGCTCCGCGACAAGAGAGGCCGCGACAGTGAGAGGCCCGCGCACCACGATGAGGAGTGGCCCCCGCTCGCCGCAACTAGAGAAAGCCCTCACACAGAAACGAAGACCCAACACAGCCAAATAAATAAATAAATAAAATAAATTTATAAAAAAAAAAAAAAAAAGAATGCAACTGAATGAGATGACAGCAATTGCATATGCTGAAACGTTTCATGATTAAACCTAGCTAGAGACTATTGCAAATGTGTGTGTGTACAACGTACATTAAAACAAGTGTGCATATCTTAAATTTTGCTAAGCAAATCTGTCTGCTAAAAACAATTAAGGAGTGAGTGAGCACAGAATACAAGCTGTGTAAACAGCTTCATTTTCTCAAGATGCTCCTGTTCCATACAGAGGCATATCTGGCCTTTTGGAAAGAATGTGGGTTTTATGAGGGCAGTGACATTTTCCTTAAGATGAAAATGTTTAACTTTTATAACTCAGTCACAGCTTGAAGTTGGGGAAAGTGTTCAAAACCAAGGATATCTCCTCAGGATCAAGATGGTGTAGTCTAAGTTAGGAAAGGGATGCCTTTGAGGTGAGTATTGTTTCCATTACCACTAGAGTGAGGGCTGGCCCAAGTAATTCAATATGGTACCGGTTTACAGTGACTCAACTCTTGTCTTAGAATTGATCTGTTGTCCACAAGGCCAATTCCAGAAAGGGTTTCAGAATAATAAACATGTCACAACCGATCACAAGGGTCCGGTACAAAAACCAAATATGCAGAGTATTTTTTCAGCTTTGTAGATTTGCTCCTAAATGTACACTTCAGGCAATTTGAAACTCTGACGTTGGCACTGCCCTCAAATAAGTTTCACGCCCAGGAAGCCATTCTGAACTCCTCAGAAAGGGCTGGATGTCCTGTTGCCCTGTGTATTTGCCCTATGCTGCAAAGCCTCAAGGACAGAGCTTTACTCAAAATGTACACCCAGCACCTACTGTAATCCCTGGAGCATGGGTGGTAACCAATACTTGTTCACTGAGTGATGGAGACAAGTGAGACTGGTAGAGTCAAAAATTATAAAGTAGATATTGGAACCAAATGAACGCATTGCTCCAAGTCAAGTAGCAAGAGGCAGAGGCAGAGGTAGCTGCCATTAAACAGTCCCCCTCTGCTACAAGACCTCATTTTAGCAATTTATAATAATATTAAAAGAAATTACTCTTTTACTCAGTGCTATGCCGTTAAGGCTAAATGAAGGTAATAAAATACAAAATAAAATCAGAATGGAGAGGTGATATAAAGCAAGATTCCCTCGAGACAGACATAGGTTCTGATCCTAGCTTTGCTACTAACCAGCTTTAAAAGTTTTAGCAAGGTGATTTAATTGCCCTGAGACTTGGTCTCCACATCTTAAACCGAGGGCTTGGATTAGTGGCTCTTTCAGCTCTAAAATTCTATCATCCTCTTAGTGAAATAAGTCAGAGAGAGAAAGACAAATACTGTATGATATCACTATTATGTGGAATCTAAAAAATAATACAAGTAAATGTCAGTGCGAAACAGAAACAGACTTACAGATATAGAAAACCAACTTACGGTTACCAAAGGGGAGAGGGAAATTAGGGATGTGGAATTAAGAGATACAAACTACAATGCATAAAATAAGTAAGCAGCAAGACTACATTTTATAGCAGAGAGAATGATAGCCATTATCTTCGAATAACTTTTAATGGATTATAATCTGCAAAAATACTGAATTACTATGCTGTACCCCTGAAACTAATATAATATTGTAAATCAACTATACTTCAATTAAAAAAAAAACCATAAAATTCTATCATCCTTTAGCTCATAACTGTATACATCAGGTAACAGATATGTATAAGAAAACTACTGGGACCCTCCATTTCCACTGCCCACTTCTTGCTGATCCTACTGTTAAATAACTAGGTGATAACATCCTTACGGTTTCCCTGCATCCAGTCTGACTCTTTCCAATTTATTCTCTATATGATACTGAGTCATCTTTGCCTAGAAACACAAATCCGACCTTGGTATCTCACTACTGAAAATCCTCCAAAGGCTTTCCATTAGCTCAGACACAATTCCAAGCTCTATAACATGGCCTTCCACAATCTACATGCTGCTTACCAAGTTTTACTTTAAGATATTCTGATTTTGGACTCTTTGCTCTAGCCTCACTGGGTTTCCTTCTGTTGCACTAAAGTGATATGCTCTCTATCACTTCGAAAATTTTGGTGTTCCTTACAACAAATTTCCCCTCTGCTCTTTACCCAACTAATTTATGCTATTTCCTGTTCAATGTCTGTAAAATACTTAGCAGAGTGCCTTCAACACAACAGGCACACAAATATTTGTTGAGTAAACAATCTTAAAGTGACTCAAGTCAGGACAAAGCGTGTTCCTTTTTTCTCCTTTATTTTTGTATGGTAATTGCTCTTTAAAAATCCTACAAGTCATTACCTTGGTTTGTAAATGGTTCACAGTACAGGGCACCTGTTACACGGAAGAAAAACTGGAGCTAGGAAAGCACTAATTGCTAAGACGGTTAGAGGGAAACAAATACTCTTCTGTCACTGTACACGAGTTACTCTGCAAAAAGCAAAGCAAGGCTAACTGAAGAGACAGCTGCAAAACACACAATGATATAATGTGTTTGCCAATCTGCAAAATCATTTGAAAGTTGCTGCTTCAACAGCTGGTATCTGGAAAGTGCAAGCATCATTCAGTCTAGTTAAAATTACACAGAGCAGAAATGTTTATTATGCACACAAAAAGGAGGTTCGAATATTGAAGTTACAGCACTTTTAAAAGTCTGGAACAGTCAACAAAACACTTGGTGGCAGTTGGAAAAAAATCTCCAATATTTGTTTAGTCATGGTCTCTTTCTAGTTCTATAAATCTTATGATCACATCTTTGAAAACTGTTCAAGAGATAGCACCCCCATGTCACATCATTCTTTGAGCCTAGCCTGCATCTGGATCGAGCATATACATGCTCAGGCTTAGCATTATTATTTAACATTGGTTAGAATTTACAGAATCCAAGCAAAACCAATGGGTTCTATTACCCTGGAAAACTCTTAAGTATATCCTCTTAGTACCAGATGACGCCAAACGGAGGTGTAAACCTAGCTGAATAGGGTAACAAAATGGTTGTCCACAACCCACCCCCTGCCAAAAATGTTTCCATAGTCCCATTGGTATGCCTGAATTTGCCACATCATTTATTCCTTTAGTTTAATGAAACGTTTTTCAAATGTGTTCTGCAGAAATATGTTAGTAGGTTGACTTTGGAAGAGGGAAAAAACCCAACATGGTTCCAGTGTCAGATGTGGGAAGGAATGTTTTAAGCAAAATCAAGGATCTAGTAGGAAGTTTCTCCCACATGTAACCATAAATATGGACCACATTTACCTCTTTGTTCATGAAACTCTTGTTCAGAGAATGGTAATTAACAGATGTGGAAGGCATACCAGAAAATGCTCATTTAAGGTGTTGTAGATTCTTTAAAAAATGAAATTGGTTTCCTAAGGCATCTACTACATTACCTCACGCAAACATATTCACCTCACGAATACATGCAGGAAGCAGCCAGTTACCTGTGAGAGGGAAACATTTCCGCATCTTCATGTTCCCGTGAGAAAACGTGTACACTAACCTCCAGGAGTAAGAAGCTGCTTCTTCCCTTTTTGGATTCCTGTCACTGACTGAGTCACTGATCCTCAGAGAAGGAGCTGTCTCTATCTAACAGGGGAGGCTGGGAAAAGAAACTGAGCTGCTTCCTCGTTCTCTGATGACCTGTTTGCCCTGAGAGCATGGATGCAGCCCAGACGGGGGCCCAAGGTTTCATCCAGAGGCCACTTCCCTGAGCCTCAGGACTCTCATCTGTAATATGTAGGTGGTAACGCGGGCTTTGTGGGTTGTTGGCAGATTAGAGTTTATGTGAGTAAACTGCTTAGTAAAGTCCTGACGTTGTCTAAAGGCTCAAGAGATTTTTCTCGGTTACTATCATAGAATTCATCACAATTGCACGCTGGATCTACCTGGTCCGCACGGTACCTATCACTCCTGTCTGATGCAAGGGGCTAGAGGCTTTGTCTTTTTATTCCACAAATGCTGAGGCCGATGTCTGACACGTGGTCAGTTCCTGATGCTTGTGTAGAGAATGACTCCCCTGGAGAGAGTTAAATCACTGTCTTCTCTACTTGTGTTTTTATACCTTGCCTAATGAGAAGCGGTCACTTAGTGTTTTCAGAGGCCACCAGTGTATGCATACCTTTATAGCAGAGACAGGGAGACAAGGCATAATGGAATTTTAACTGCAGAAGACAATTTCACTAATTAGCTTTCTTTTTCTTTACAAAAAACCCTAAAATCAGCTCAGATCAGGATGACTGAAGACGACTCAGAGTAGGCAAGGGAAATCTTTTCTGCTCAGTCCCCCACCCCTGCAGGATTCCATCACTTAGATTCATTTGAATAATAGACTTTCTCTATATTTACTCCTAGCCTAGAGAACTGCTTCACAACTGAGTATGAATTGCTTTAGTATGATAATTAGGTAAACTTCCATAGGCAGGGAAAGAGTTTTGATTGGACAGGGAGGAGGGGAAAATTTAACAAGAGATGAACATAAGAAAATATACTGTATGATATAAAGAATACTGTGATTGGACAGGGCGATTGAGGTAAGTCACAGAGACATTCAAAAAGAGAAATAAGAGGCCAACAAAGATAAAGTGCCAACTGCATGGTGGTGGTGGTGTGTGTGTGTGTGCACAAGCACGCGTATGTGTGTGTGTTTGTCTTTTTTTATTTTTCCAGAGCAGGAAAACGACTACACTAGTTGGATGAGTCTGAAAGTAAAATATTGTAATAATTTGGAAGGCTACCACCCTTAGCTCTGATCAATTCAGCTCTGCCCAATGTGATGCAACTTAGTACCACCCTCTCTAATCTGTTCACCCTGGAATTAAGAATAGAGAACAATCATACAAAAGATAAAACACAAGCATGTATGTGCATGACCCTCCGTCTCTTCACCTAAATAACAGAGTTGACCCTTCAGTAAAGATTTGAGAAATGCCAAAGATTTATACACAATGGAAAAAACTTTGGGAAAAAAATAAGGATAAATAGAAAAAAACCCTTAAGAATAGACTGCAACAGTCACCCCCGCCCCCTCACCTCTCTAGGAGACCCTCCAAGACCAACAGGAAATGTGATAAAATTGAAAAAACTTCAACAACTTGGGGTAAACAAGATTTGGTATCTGGATCCCAACTCAGAGGCAGGCCTGCCCAGCTTGCAGCTTTGCTCTTGAGAATTAAGTTCTTATACCTATGACTCTGTGCCTGGAGCATTTCAAGGAGTTTGGATGTCCTCCGGGGTGCTGTAGTGTCTGCTCAGATCCCTCCTTCAAAACTGAGGCATTTAGAGGAGACCTTCAAGATGGCAGAGGAGTAAAACATGGAGATCACCTTCCTCCCCACAAATACATCAGAAATACATCTACGTGTGGAACAACTCCTACAGAACACCTACTGAACGCTGGCAGAAGACCTCAGACTTCCCAAAAGGTAAGAAACTCCCCATGTACCTGGGTAGGGCAAAAGAAGAAAGAAAAAACAGAAACAAAAGAATAGGGACAGGTCCTGCACCAGTGGGAGGGAGCTGTGAAGGAGGAAAGGTGTCCACACACTCGGAAGCACCTTCGCGGGCGGAGACTGCGGGTGGTGGAGGGGGGAAGCTTCGGAGCCACGGAGGAGAGCGCAGCCACAGGGGTGTGGAGGGCAAAGCAGACAGATTCCCGCACAGAGGGTCGGTGCCGACCAGCACTCACCAGCCCAAGAGGCTTGTCTGCTCACCCGCTGGGGCGGGCGGGGGCTGGGAGCTGAGGCTCGGGCTTCGGAGGTGGGATCGCAGGGAGAGGACTGGGGTTGGCGGTGTGAACACAGCCTGAAGGGGGCTAGTGCGCCACGGCTAGCCGGGAGGGAGTCCAGGAAAAAGTCTGGCCCTACCTAAGAGGCAAGAGGCCATTGTTTCCGGGTGCGCGAGGAGAGGGGATTCAGAGCACCGCCTAAATGAGCTCCAGAGACGGGCGTGAGCCGCGGCGATCAGCGCGGACCCCAGAGACGGGCATGAAGTGCTAAGGCTGCTACTGCAGCCACCAAGAGGCCTGTGTGCAAGCACAGGTCACTATTCACACCTCCCCTCCTGGGAGCCTGTGCAGCCTGCCACTGCCAGGGTCCCATGATCCAGCGACAACTTCCCCGGGAGAACGCACAGCGCGCCTCGGGCTGGTGCAACGTCACGCCGGCCTCTGCCACCGCAGGCTCGCCCCACATCCGTACCCCTCCCTCCCCCCGGCCTGAGTGAGCCAGAGCCCCCGAAGCAGCTGCTCCTTTAACCCCGTCCTGTCTGAGCGAAGAACAGACGCCCTCAGGTGACCTAAATGCAGAGGCGGGGCCAAACCCAAAGCTGAACCCCAGGAGCTGTGCGAACAAAGAAGAGAAAGGGAAATCTCTCCCAGCAGCCTCAGGGGCAGCGGATTAAATCCCCACAATCAACTTGATGTACCTGTATCTGTGGAATACCTGAATAGACAACGAGTCATCCCAAATTGAGGAGGTGGACTTTGGGAGCAACTGTAGACTTGGAGTTTGCTTTCAGTATCTAATTTGTTTCCGGTTTTATATTTATCTTAGTTTAGTATTTACAGTTCATTATCATTGGCAGATTTGTTTATTGATTTGGTTGTTCTCTTCCTTTTTTTTTTCAATACATAGATATATATATATTTTTCCTTTTTGTGAGTGTGTATGTGTATGCTTCTTTGTGTGATTTCCTCTGTATAGCTTTGTTTTTACCATTTGTCCTAGGGTTCTGTCTGTCCGCTTTTTACTTTGTTTGTTTCTTTGTTTTTAGTACAGGATTCAGCATTTATTATCATTGGTGGATTTGTTTTTTGGTTTGGTTGTTCTCTTCTTTCTTTCCTTTCTTATTTTTCCTTTTTTTATTACTTTTTAATCTTTTTTTATTTTTAATAACTTTTTTATTTTTTATTTTAGTAACTTTATTATATTTTTTTTTCTTTCCTTCTTTATTTTTTTCTCCCTTTGCTACGGAGCCGTGTGGCTGACAAGGTCTTCATGCTCCAGCTGGGTGACAGGCCTCTGCCTGTGAGATGGGAGAGCAGAATTCAGGACATTGGTCCACCAGAGACCTCCCACCTGCACGTAATATCAAAAGGCAAAAGCTCTCCCAGAGATCTCCATCTCAATGCGAAGACCCAACTGCACTTAACGACCAGCAGGCTACAGTGCTGGACACTCTATGCCAAAAAACTAGCAAGACAGGAACACAACCCCACCCATTAGCAGAGAGGCTGCCTAAAATCATAATAAGGTCACAGAAACCGCAAAACACACCACTGGATGCAGTCCTGCCCACCAGAAAGACAACATCCAGCCTCATCCACCAGAACACAGGCACCAGTCTGCTCCACCAGGAAACCTACATAACCCACTGACCCAACCTCAGCTACTGGGGGCAGACACCAAAAACAACAGGAACTACGAACCTACACCCTGATAAAAGGAGGCCTCAAACACAGTAAGTTAAGCAAAATGAGAAGACAGAGAAACACACAGCAGATGAAGGGGCAAGGTTAAAAACCCACCAGACCAAACAAATGAAGAGGAAACAGGCAGTCTACCTGAAAAAGAATTCAGAGTAATGGTAATAAAGATAAACCAAAATCTTGGAAATAGAATGGAGAAAATATAAGAAGAGTTTAACAAGGACCTAGAAGAACTAAAGAGCAAACAAAAAATGATGAACAACACAATAAATGACATTAAAATTCTCTAGAAGGAATTAATAGCAGAATAACTGAGGCAGAAGAACGGATAAGTGACCTGGAAGATAAAATAGAGGAAATAACTACCACAGAACAGAACAGAGAAAAAAGAATGAAAAAAATTGAGGACAGTCTCAGAGACCTCTGGGACAACATTGAACACGTCAACATTCGAATTATTGGAGTCCCAGAAGAGAAAAAGAAAGGGACTGAGAAAATATTTGAAGAGATTATAGTTGAAAACTTCCTTAGTATGGGAAAGGAATTAGTCAATCAGGTCCAGGAAGCACAAACAGTCCCATACAGGATAAATCCAAGGAGAAACACGCCAAGACACATATTAATCAAACTATCAAAAATTAAATACAAAGAAAAAATATTAAAAGCAGCAAGGGAAAAAAAACCCAATAACATACAAGGGAATCCCCATAAGATTAACAGCTAATCTTTCAGCAGAAACTCTGCAAGCCAGAAGGGAGTGGCAAGACATATTTTAAGTGATGAAAGGGAAAAACCTACAACCAAGATTACTCTACCCAGAAAGGATCTCATTCAGATTCTACGGAGAAATTAAAACCTATGCAGACAAGCAAAAGCTAAGAGAATTTAGCACCACCAAACCAGCTTTACAACAAATGATAAAGGAACTTCTCTAAGCAGGAAACACAAGAGAAAGAAAAGACGTACAAAAACAAATCCAAAAAAATTAAGATAATGGTATTAGGAACATACTTATCGATAACTACCTGAAATGTAAATGGATTAAATGCTCCCACCAAAAGACACAGACTGGCTGAATGTATACAAAAACAAGACCCATATATTGCTGTCTACAAGAGACCCACTTCAGACCTAGGGACACATACAGACTGAAAGTGGGGGGATGGAAAAAGATATTCCATGTAAATGGAAATCAAAAGAGAGCTAGAGTAGCAATGCTCATATCAGAAAAAATAGACTTTAAAGACCATTACAAGAGGCAAAGAAGGACACTACATAATGATCAAGGGATCAATCCAAGAAGAAGATATAACAATTGTAAATATTTATGCACCCAACATAGGAGCACTTCGATACATAAGGCAAATGCTAACAGCTATAAAAGTGGAAATCGACAGTAGCACAATCATAGTAGGGGACTTTAACACCTCACTTTCAACAATGGACAGATCATCCAAAAAGAAAATAAATAAGGAAACACAAGCTGTAAATGCTACATTAAACAATATGGACTTAATTGATATTTATAGGGTATTCCATCCAAAAACAACAGAATACACTTTCTTCTCAAGTGCTCATGGAACATTCTCCAGGATGGACCATATCTTGGGTCACAAATCAAGCCTGGGTAAATTTAAGAAAATTGAAATCGTATCAAGTACCTTTTCCAACCACAATGCTATGAGACTAGATATCAATTACAGGGGAAAATCTGTAAAAAATACAAACACATGGAGGCTAAACAATACACTACTAACTAACCAAGAGATCACTGAAGAAATCAAAGAGGAAATCAAAAACTACCTAGAAACAAATGACAATGAGAACACGACAGCCCAAAACCTATTAGATGCAGCAAAAGCAGTTCTAAGAGGGAAGTATACAGCAATACAATCCTACCTCAAGAAACAAGAAACATCTCAAATAAACAACCTAACCTTACACCTAAAGCAATTAGAGAAAGAAGGAAAAAAAAACCCTTCAAGTTAGCAGAAGGAAAGAAATCAGAAAGATCAGATCAGAAAGAAATGAAAAACAAATGAAGGAAACAATAGCAAAGATCAATAAAACTAAAAGATGGTTCTTTGAGAAGATAAACAAAGTTGATAAACCATTAGCCAGCCTCATCAAGAAGAAAAGGGAGAAGACTCAGGTCAATAGAATTAGAAATTAAAAAGGAGAAGTGACAACTGACACTGCAAAAATACAAAGGGTCATGAGAGACTACTACAAGCAACTATATGCCAATAAAATGGACAACCTGGAAGAAATGGACAAATTCTTAGAAAAGCACAACCTTCTGAGACTGAACCAGGAAGAAAGAGAAAATATAAACAGACCAATCACAAGCACTGAAACTGAGACTGTGATTAAAAATCTTCCAACAAACAGAAGCCCAGGACCAGATGGCTTCACAGGCGAATTCTACCAAACATTTAGAGAAAAGTTAACACCTATCCTTCTCAAACTCTTCCAAAATATAGCAGAGGGAGGAACACTCCCAAACTCATTCTATGAGGCCACCATCAGCCTGATACCAAAACCAGACAAAGATGTCACAAAGGAAGAAAACTACAGGCCAATATCACTGATGAACATTGCTGCAGAAATCCTCAACAAAATCCTAGCAAAAAGAATCCAACAGCACATTAAAAGGATCATACACCATGATCAAGTGGGGTTTATCCTAGGAAAGCAAGGATTCTTCAGCATAAGCAAATCAATCAATTTGATAAACCATATTAACAAACTGCAGGAGAAAAACCATATGATCATCTCAATAGATGCAGAAAAAGCTTTCGACAAAATTCAACACCTATTTATGATAAAAACTCCCCAGAAAGTGGACCTTTCTGGGTATATATGGCCTTTAAGGCAAAAAGGCATATATGGCCTTTATTATGTAGCTCAACATAATAAAGGCCATATATGCCAAACCCACGGCCAACATCGTTGTCATTGGTGAAAAACTGAAACCATTTCCACTAAGATCAGGAACAAGAGACGGTTGTCCTCTCTCACCACTATTATTCAACATAGTTTTGGAAGTTTTAGCCACAGCAATCAGAGAACAAAAAGAAATAAAAGGAACCCAAATCAGAAAAGAAGAAGTAAAGCTGTCACTGTTTGCAGACGACATGATACTATACATAGAGAATCCTAAAGATGCTACCAGAAAACTACTAGAGCTCTTCAATTAATTTGGTAAAGTAGCAAGATACAAAATTAATGCACAGAAATCTTTTGCATTCCTACACACTAATGATGAAAAATCTGAAAGAGAAATTAAGGAAACACTCCCATTTACCATTGCAACAAAAAGAATTAAATATCTAGGAATAAACCTACCTAAGGAGACAAAGGACCTGTATGCAGAAAACTATAAGACACTGATGAAAGAAATTAAAGATGATACAACCAGATGGAGAGATATACCATGTTCTTGGATTGGAAGAATCAACATTATGAAAATGACTCTACTACCCAAAGCAATCTACAGAGTCAATGCAATCCCTATCAAACTACCAATGGCATTTTTCACAGAACTAGAACAAAAAATTGCACAATTTGTATGGAAACACAAAAGACCCCGAATAGCCAAAGCAATCTTGAGAAAGAAAAATGGAGCTGGAGGAATCAGGTTCCTGGACTTCAGACTATACTACAAAGCTACAGTAATCAAGGCAGTATGGTACTGGCACATAAACAGAAATATAGATCAATGGAACAGGATAGAAAGCCCAGAGATAAGCCCACGCACATATCGTCACCTTATCTTTGATAAAGGAGGCAAGAATATACAATGGAGAAAAGGCAGCCTCTTCAATAAATGGTGCTGGGAAAACTGGACAGCTACATGTAAAAGAATGAAATTAGAACATTCCCTAACACCATACACAAAAATAAACTCAAAATGGATTAAAGACCTAAATATAAGGCTAGACACTATAAAACTCTTGGAAGAAAACTTAGGCAGAATGCTCTATGACATAAATCACAGCAAGAGCCATTTTCACCCATCTCCTAGAGAAAGGGAAATAAAAACAAAAATAAACAAATCGGACTTAATGAAAAAAGCCTTTGCACAGCAAAGGAAACCATAAACAAGATGAAAAGACAACCCTCAGAATGGGAGAAAATGTTTTCAAATGAAGAAACTAACAAAGCATTAATCTCCAAAATTTACAAGCAACTCATACATCTCAATATCAAAAAAACAAACAACTCAATCCAAAAATGGGCAGAAGACCTAAATAGACGTTTCTCCAAAGAAGATATATAGATTGCCAACAAACACATGAAACGATGCTCAACATCACTAATCATTAGAGAAATGCAAAGCAAAAGTACAATGAGGTATCACCTTACACCAGTCAGAATGGCCATCATCAAAAATCTACAAACAATAAATGCTGGAGAGGGTGTGGAGAAAAGGGAACCCTCTTGCACTGTTGGTGGGAATGTAAATTGATATAGCCACTATGGAGAACAGTATGGAGGTTCCTTAAAAAACTAAAAATAGAACTACCACACAACCCAGCAATCCCACTACTGGGCATATACCCTGAGAAAGGCATAATTCAAAAAGAGTCATGTACCACAATGCTCATTGCAGCACTATTTACAATAGCCTGAACATGGAAGCAACCTAAATGTCCACCTACAGATGAATGGATAAAGAAGATGTGGCACATATATACAACGGAATATTACTTGGCCATAAAATGAAATGAAACTGAGTTATTTGTAGTGAGGTGGATGGACCTAGAGTCTGTCATACAGAGTGAAGTAAGTCAGAAAAAGAAAAACAAATACCATATGCTAATACATATATATGGAATCTAAAAAAAAAAATGGTTCTGAAGAAATTAGGGGCAGGACAGGAATAAGACACAGATGTAGAGAATGGACTTGAGGACACGGGGAGGGGGAAGGGTAAACTGGGACGAAATGAGAGAGTGGCATGGACATATATACACTAGCAAATGTAAAATAGATAGCTAGTGGGAAGCAGCCGCAAAGCACAGGGAGATCAACTCTGTGCTTTGTGACCACATAGAGGGGTGGGATAGGGAAGGTGGGAGGGAGATGCAAGAGGGAGGAGGTACAGGAATATATGTATATGTAGAGCTGATTCACTTTGTTATACAGCAGAAACTAACACACCATTGTAAAGCAATAATACTCCAATAAAGGTGTTAAAAGAAAAAACTGGCATTGTGCTCCCCTTGTGGCGCAGGGGACACGGGTTCGAGCCCTGGCCCGGAAGTTCCCACATTTTGCAGAGCAACTAAGCCCATGTGCCACAACTACTGTGCCTGCACTCTAGAGCCCACGAGCCACAGCTACTGAGCCCGCGTTCCACAGCTACTGGAGCCCACACGCCTAGGGACCGTGCTCCACAACAAGAGAAGCCACCGCAATGAGAAGCCCCCACTCACCACACCTAGAGAAAGACCACGCACAGCAATGAAGACCCAACGCAGCCAAAAATTTAAAAATTAAAAAAAAAAAAAACCCTGAGGCATTCATTTCACCAGTTTCCAGGTTGCCTGCTAATAACCTAACAGCTGAACTCCTGTCTGTGCACTGTTCATGCTTCCTCCCTGGAAATAGCCCATATTGAATGACTGCTCCTTGTGGAAGTACAAAAGCCTGCCTACCTTGTCCCATACTGGAAGATGGCCTGTGAAGGGCCATCCCAGCTTCAGAGTACCACTTGGCATTGCTTGCGGTCTCTGTTGTGCTGTACTACAGTTCAGCATCTCCCTCTGTCTAATTCTTATTTCCTCACAGGTGGTGTTCCTGAGAGCATGCATTTCCTGTGTGCAAATCTCCTTCTCTGAGAGTTTGTTTTCCAGGGAACGTGGAACTAAGAGAATTGGTGTGAAGATTTGTCTAAGGAGGCGGATTCTAAAATGGGACTTGGGAGCTGGATCACATATTGGTTGACTGGCAATGAGAACCCATCGCCAGTCACTGATGGAGCCCGGGGAGCGCTGGCACGCAGTAGTAGTACAAATATTAAAGCTTTCACTAGTGGTGAACTGAGATGGGATATGGATATAAGGAATTGCCCTGGTGGGCTCAGTATCCTCAGGCACTTGAGAGGTTCAGAGGAACTGGTAATTAAAAGGACAATGAAATTGGAAGGCTGTTGCTGAGTGGAGTTAAGAAGCTGAGAAGGACAATGAAAGACAGAGATGATTAATCATCAATTTAAAACAAAGTGTGAAAAGTTAGAGCAGGTACACAGTAGCATTTAAAAAGACTCTCCTGAAGCTGGAGAGTAGAAAAGGTGCGGATTGAGCCCGGTATTTAACTACAAGGGTAGCATACAGTGCTCTAGGGATGGTTGAATTCCCAGGCTTAGCAAGACTTCTGCACAAAGGTCAGAACGCTGGTGGAGAAGGAGTGGGGTCCTAAGGCTTCAGATGGGACATCTGGGTCAGTGCACTAGAAAACCTTGAAATCCCAATACCCCTGAGTCATCTGGGCCTGCAGAAGTGGCCTACCACTTTCTATTAACGCCTAGCATTCTCTCCTTCAGGATCTATTTCTACTTCCTTTCCTGGCCACCAGACATTGGCATCTTGGTAAGAAACAAAGACACATGAACAGTAGTAGGAGGAAGATATGCTGTATGAAAACCCAGGAATACCTTGGAGATACTGTGGGTTTGGTTCCAGACGACCACAATAAAGTGAATATTGCAGTAAAGTGAGTCACACAATTTTTTTGGTTTCCCAGTGCATATGAAAGTTACGTTTACACTATACTGTAGTCTATTAAGAGCGCTAGCACTATGTCAAAAAAAGTGTACATACCTCAATTTAAAAAATACTGCTAAAAAATGCTAACCATCATTTGAGCTTCAGCAAGTTGGAATCTTTGTGCTGGTGGAGGGTCTTGCCTCGATGTGGATGGCTGCTGACTGATCAGGGTGGTGACTGCTGAAGGTAGGGTCGCTGCAGCAATTTCTTAAAATAAGACAACAATGGAGTTTGCCGCGTCATTGACTCTTCCTTTCCTGAACAATTTTTCTGTCGAATGCAGTGCTATTTGATAGCATTTTACCCATGGTAGAACTTCTTTCAAGACGGGAGTCAATCCTCTCAAATCTCGATGCTGCTTTATCAAGTAAGTTGATGTAATATTCTAAATCCTTTGTTGTCATTTCAACTGTCTTCACAGAATTTTCACCAGGAATGGATTCCACCTCAAGAAACTACTTTCTTTGCTCATCCGTAAGAAGCAACTCCCCATCTGTTAAAATTTTACCATGAGATTACGGCAATTCAGTCACATCTTCAGACGTCACTTCTTTTTTTTATCTGTTAATGTTTTTATTTAGAATGTATTGTTTTTCAACTTTTTAATTGTGCTAAAATATACATAACATAAAATTTATTACCTTTAACCATTTTTAAATGTAGAATTCATTGGTATTAAACACATTCATACTGCTGTGAAACTATCACCACTATCCATTTCCAACAGATGCTTCATCTGCAACAGTGAAAATCTATGCCCATTAAAAAATAATTTCTGATTACCCCACCGCCCCAGACCCTGGCAATGGACTTCACTTCTCATTCAAGTTCTTTTTCTATTTCCACCACATCTGCTCCACCACTTCCTCAACTGAAGTCTTGAAACCCTCAAAGTCATCTGTGAGCATTGGACTCAACTGCCCCCCAACTCCTGTTCGTGTTGATATTTGGACCTCTTTCCATGAATTACAAGTGTTCTTAAAGGCATCTAGAATGGTTAATCCTTTCCAGAAGGCTTTCAATTGACTTTGCCTAGATCCATCAGAGAAATCATTATCTATGGCAGCTACAGCCTTATGAAAGTGTATTTCTTCAATAATAAGACTTGAAAGTTGAAATTACTCCTTGATCCATGGGTTGCAGAATGGGTGTTGTGTTAGGGCATAAAAACAACTTTAAACTCATACATCTCCATAAGAGCTGTTGGGAAACAAGGTGCATTGTCAATGAGCAGTAATATTTTGAAAGAATCTTTTTTTTCTGAGCAGTAGTTCTCCAGAGTGGGCTTGAAATATTCAGTAAACCATATTACTTAGGAAAAACAAAACAACAGACTGCAAGCTAACCCTATTTCTTGTACTGAGGACCCATCCATTCTTGCAGGAAACATGAACTTGGACAATGCAGTTGAATTATTGCCACTGTTTGGTTGTCCTACTGCCCTTTCTATCCCCCCTTCTATGCCTTCCCTACCCATCTCTCCCTTGATTGATTATCATGTAGAGCTATTTTCTAAACTTGAGTTGACCATATATTGCATTTTCCTTATGACTTCATTTCTATGCAAAAATAGCATTAACGCCAAAAGTTCTTTTCTCAAACGTTTGTGAGAGAAAATTGTGTGAGTGGTGTATTACCTGTGAGGCAGTATATAAGAGATTATTTTCTTCTCTCTGCCCCGATAACAGCAATATTTCTAGATATCCAGTACTGCAGCCACTAGCCATGGGTGGGTATTTTAATTTAATTTAGTTAAAATTTGATTAAAAATTCAGTTTTTCCATCATATTAGCCACATTTCAAGGGCTATAGCCACATAGTCATATTGGACATATATAGAACATTTCATCATCACAGAAAGCACTATTAGAGAGTGCTATTCTAACATTAAAAAAAATATTGCTCTGAGAAGCAAGTAAAATTATAAGGAATCCAATTTAGACTTAAAATAATCTCTCAAATAAATACAACTTTCAGATGTAGAGACTTTCCCGGAAATAAGTAGAGGGAAACAGGTCCACTGGAAGTATTTAAACCAAAGCTATGCAATTAAAAAAACATCCTTAAGAAGCTGAATTAGATGAGTTTAAAATTCCAAGGGCATTTAGTCAGGAAACTGAGATAAGTTCAATTCCACCAAACCACAATTTTCCCATTCTTAATTAACAGGTATTTTTCATTTAGTGATAAACCAGAGGAGGTTGTGCTTTAAGTTGCTAGGTCATAGCAAACTTCTTGACTTTCAAATCAGCAGCGCTTATTTCTTGAATTTGTAATTAATTAAATAATGGAAATGAATTATGACTCTGTGGCTGAGTTTTGATCAAATGTAAAATAATCTTGGTGATTAGCATTTTGAGAAAGCACAAGCACTAATTTAACATAAAACTTAGAATCCTTCGTAAGACAGGACATCCCAAGACCTAAGAGCACCGCATTTTAAAAAAAGACGCTAACGTGAGGAAGTGAAAGACATTCACTGTCTATAATTTCCCAGTATTCTCCCTCTTTAAATAAGGATTTTTAACCTCAAGATTTCCTAATGGGGTAGCAATTCTGAATACACAGAAATATTGCTCCTGAACAAGGTGTCACTCTCGTCTTGCTGCTTCATGGTGGGAGGCAAGGCTGGAACTGGGTCCAGAGCAGAGGGGGAGCTATTAAAAAATAAGATCTCCATACACCTCAAGGACAACATGGGCTCTTCAAAAGAAATAGTCTACTTACAAGGGAATCATTCTTGATTCCTTTTCTTGGACTCACCTCCTCTGCTGTTTACACATACACACAACTAGTAGATCCTTGTGTAAGACTGAATTAGTTTAAAAGTGATGTGAATCTTATCCTGTTTGTACGTATTGGTTCCCTTATTTTTTAATAACTCAAATATATATGATTTAATTATTACTAGTGGGATGAATATATTTAATATTTTATTATTACAAACAATAAATATTTTGTTCTTTTGTTCATTTGTACTAGAATTTTTGTAGAATAGTATTAAATGTGAATGTTGTCTCAAAGAGTATGCCTATTTTAAATTTGATACATACTGCTGAATTGCTTTCTAAAATTTCTATAAATTTGTATACCTCTTAATAACTCATGTTTCCCCATATCTTAACAACATTGTATATTGCCAAATTTTTCATTTGGATCAATCTGATATGTAAGACATGATATTATATTACCAGTTTCAATTTTTTCATTCAATATATGAGACTGAACATATTTAAAAAAAAAAAAAGTGATGTGAAAAATCTGAACTTTCTCCAAAGTGGCCACCAAAATGGCTCCGTATTCTGAAAACTGTGAGGTGTGTTCAGGTGGAGATAAATTCGATATGGTTTCAAAGTAAGTGGGCTTTTTTAATCTTTTAGATTATATAGTGGGCTGAGTTCCCATTTACGTTCTTAAAAGCACTCATAGGAGAACCTAAAATAGGACTAGGTAAGTGCTATGAATTGAGGAACAAACAAGCCTCTCTTGTTTCCAAATATTAATTTTCTGCTTCTCCCCTTCTTAATGAATGACAAGCACGTTTGCTTCCCCTCTATTTGGGTTATTTCTTTGGGATAAAGCTTTGTAGTCGTTCGGAAAATGCAAATATATTCGGCAAGTCAGTCAATAGCATCTTAGTCTAAATTGTTATAAAAGGCAAGTTCCCATTACGTGGAATGACTCAAGTAGACAAGTATAAAGAATGATCAAGTCATGATACATGAGAACAAGATTAGGAAGGGTCTAGCGCCTGAAGCATATTCAGCAGGATAGTCCTAAGTGGATTGTTCTATGCCAGAATGGAAAAAAGCATTGACAAGAGAAATGGGCAGAGAATTAGGTTAGCAGAGTAAACAGATACTCCATAACCTTCACAAGGGCTATACCTGCTTGGGGAAATAATATTCTTACAAAGTCTTATTCTTCTGCATAATAAATTAGTCACTGGCACCAAAGAAACCAACAAATATGCTGCAGTTTTTTTTCTGAATGAATCTTCCTTTGTTGTTAATCAACCTTCATTTTTAATCTGCATATAGAAAAGATTAAATGCTAGGTGCTTAATGACTTTGGGAAAAAAAACACATTTCCTGAAAGTTTAATCTCACCCCAGGGCTTCTTGTACACCTATGTGAAAAACCAAGAATTAACAGCCGAGATTGGCAGTAGTAATGGTTATTTGAAACTCTGCTTCTATAAAACAAATGATCTCTCTCAATGCTTTCATTCTTCAAATACAGCACTTCTCTGGATGGAAAAGACACCCAACCAAACCATCTGTCAGAGAAGACAGAGTTCAGCTGGAAAAGGCAGTTTGTTTTGCTGCACTCTTAAATTTTCTTGCTTCAAACTAGATGAACTAGAGGGAAACAGAAAATACTCTGCTTCTTGGATGTAATAACTGATGCACAGAAATAGTGAGGGGACCCAGAGTTGGTGTCATTTCTGTATAATCTAAGTTTGGAATACCATCATTCCACTCTAGAGACATTTTATATACTTCCTGTTGATTAAAGGTCAGCTATGCTGGAGGCCAGACACCTGCCTTCTTTTAAACCACTGTGGGTGTTAGGACAGTGTTTGACCTCAAAAGTGTCAAGCAGAGAGTTTCGTATGCTATTTGACATATATTCAAACAGATCTACAGCCTACAAACTATGTCTTGTAAAACCCAGATATTTTAAACCATCTCATGAAGAAAATGAATGGAAAGGAAATCATGACACAAAGACTATCTTCTTTAAATCATCTTTCAGTCTAAATACAAATTTAAATGTACACAGTGGTATGAACAAAGATAAAGAATAAAAAGAGGGTATGGACACAAAAGGTGAAAAAAACAAACGCCAGAACCAAAAAATGTCAAAACCTAAACGAATCACAAATTTCCTCTCAAATACTTTTGGGAAGTTAGTATGATATTAAAATATAGAGTTACATGGCTCTGTGTGGACAAAAAGTTTCTCTCGAGTATTTGTTACATTCAAACCTAAGATCTAAAAGTTCAAACGACTAATAAAGGATGATTCCCTTAGTATAACAAGCCAAAACAGAAGAGTCAGATAAAAACAACTTAACAGTTATTTATATTAGTTTTTGATTCCTAGTGCTTAAAAACCAATGGATTTCAAAAAATAAGAACAAAAACACAGAATTCACCTGACCCTGATATTCTCCAAACTAGATATGGCAATCATAAAACCCACATACAACTATCCAATGAATCCCAAGTAGAAAAAATATATACCTACATATACACAAATTACCAACTAATAAATAAATACATAAATGAACAAATAATAAAAATAGAAAAGAGATTAAAGACTCCTGTATACCCACACAGCTAGACTCCAGGAAACAGAGTAGTGGTTAATAGTGTTCTGTAGCACACTGGTTAAAGCATGGGCTCTGAGGCAGGTCCCTGTTTGGTATGAGAAATCTATTCTTTACCAGCGGTCCAACCCTGGACAAGTTACTCTAAGTTTCTATGGTTGGTTTCCATCATATTTAAAACAGGCATAATATTGTCCTACACTGCTTATCAAAATGTTTGTTAAAAATTTAAGACTTTTATTGAATAATTTAATAAAATCTCTATAAAATATAATGAAATAACAAAATGTAATGAAAATTTAAGAAAATTTAATACCTAGACATGAACCCACACTTGTATGGGCAATTAGCCTACAACAAAGGAGGCAAGAATACACAATGGGGAAAAGACAGCCTCTTCAATAAATGGTGTTGGGAAAACCGGACAGCTACATCCAAAAAAGTCAAACTGGACTACTTTCTCATACCATGCACAAAAATAAATTCAAAATGGATTAAAGACTTAAATGTAAGACCGGAAACCATAAAACTTCTAGGAGAAAACATAGGAAGTACACTCTTTGACGTCAGTATTAGTGATATTTTTTGGATATGTCTCCTCAGGTAAGGGAAACAAAAGCAAAAATGAGCAAATGGGACTACATCAAACTAAAAAGCTTTTTGCACAGCAAAGGAAATGATCAGCAAAATGAAAAGGTCACCTACTGAATGGGAAAAGCAAACGATATGTCTGACAAGGGTTAATAGCCAAAATATACAAAGAACTCATACAAGTCAACATCAAAAAAACAGACAACCTGATTTAAAAATGGGCAGAGGATCTGAATAGACATTTTCCCAAAGAAGACATACAGATGGCCAAGAGGCACATGAAAAGATGCTCAACATCACTAATCATCAGGCAAATGCAACTCAAAACCACAAAAAAGATATCACCTCACCCCTGTGAGAATGGCTATTATTCACAAGACAACAAATAACAAGTGTTGGCAAGGATGTGGAGAAAAGGAAACCCTCATGCACTATTGATGGGAATGTATATTGGTACAGCCACTATGGAAAAGAGCGTGGAGATTCCTTAAAAAATTAAAAACAGAACTACCATATAATCCAGCAATTCCACACCTGGGTATTTATCAGAGAAAATGAAAACACTCATTCAAAAAGATATATTCACTCATATGTTCATTGCAGCATTATTTACGACAGCCAAGACACAGAAGCAACCTAAGTGCCTATCAATAGATGAACAGATATAGAAGATGTGGTATATATACATACAATGAAATATTATTCAGTCATAAAAATTAATGACATCTTCCCATTTGGGAGAACATGGATATGGACCTAGAGGGTATTATGTTAAATGAAATAGGTCAGACAGAGAAAAACAAATTCTGTAAGATTTCACTTCATGTGGAAACTAAAAAACATAACAAGTGAACACACATAACAACACAGAAACAGAGTCATAGATACAGAGAAGAAACAAACGGTTGCCAGAGGGGCGGGGGTGGAGGGAGGAAATAGGTGAGGGGAATTAAGGGGTACAAACTTCCAGTTGAAAAATAAGTGAGTCATGAGTATAAAATGTACAGTGTGAGGAATATAGTCAATAATTTTGTAACATCTTTGGTGACAGATAACTAGACTTATCATGGTGATTATTTTGAAATATATAGAAATATTAAATCACTCTGTTGTTTAAAAGAAATTAACATAGTGTTGCAGGTCAATTAGACTTCAAAAACAAAGAAACAAACTCATAGAAAAAGATACCAGAAGGTACAAACTTCCAGTTATGAGATAAATAAGCACTAGGGATGTAACGTACAACGTGATAAATATAATTGATACTGCAGTATGTTGTATATTACAGTTGTTCAGAGGGTAAATTCTAAGGGTTCCATTACAAGGAAAAATTTTTTTCTATTTCTTTAATCTCATATCTATACAAGATGATGGAAGTTCAATAAACTTATCGTGTGGGACTTCCTTGGAGGTCCAGTGGCTAAGACTCCATGCTTCCACTGCAGGGGATGCGGGTTCAATCCCTGGTTGGGAAACTAAGACCCACATGCCACACAGCACAGCCAAAACAATAAATAAATAAGTAATAAATAAACTTATTGTGGTCATCACTTCATGATGTATGCAAGTCAAATCATTATGCTGTATACCTGAAACTTACACAGTGCTCTATGTCAATAATATCCTAATAAAATTGGCAGGAAAAATTGAACAAAAGTAGTGCTTGAGATTTAATAAGTCCTTATTAAATGTTAGCTATGATTATTGTTACTACTACTCTAACATTATTATCCATGTCATCATAATTAGTCTCTGGCATGTTTTTAGATGGATTGTCAATGTCACCTGGAGATATAAATAGAAATAAATCTAGAAATTTAGTTCCATTTAATGTTTCAAGCATGACAAAGTCTTCTGACTAGAAGAAAAAGTAAGAAGAACTTTTCCATCCTTTTCGACCACAAGATCTACTTCTTGAGAGGTGATAATAATGGTAGACTCATATTTAGATGAAGCTTCCAGTCATTTATTTAATGTGTATTTATTAAATGCTTACTCCACGCAAGACTGAATTAGGTGCTGGAGAGTCACTAGTGAAAAGGAGCAAAGAAACGCCTTATCCTCTCTGAACTTATGTTCTGTGGATGGGGAGGGGATACCGACCACAAAGAGAATAAATAAGTAAAAATATAGTATATTAGAAAGTGGCAACCGTTGTGCAGAAGAAGAGTGCTTGGAAGAAAAAGTGGTGCAATTTTTAATAAACCTTTCTAGGGAAAGACTCATTAGGAAGTAATTTGATCGGTCTTTGAGAAGTTGAAGGAGTATTCCATGAAGACATATGAGAGAAAATTCCAGACTAATGGAACAGCATGGGGAAAGGCATGACTGAGGGACAGCAAAAAATCCAGGGTATACATATGGAGCAACATGCAGTTATACTAAGGGATAGAACCTCCATCTGTGAGAGTACACAGTTACACACACACACACACACACACACACACAATTTCATTTGGTACCTTCACCACAATCCAGAGCAGTACATCAAGGTGAATGCCATAAGAGAGAGTTGGAGAAGATGAGCTCCGACAAGTATCAGGGTGTTCAATTACATGCGTTCTCATAAACCATTAAAAGAACTTTGGCTTTTACTCTGAGCAAGATGAGGAAAAATTGGAAGATTTTAAGCTGAGGAGTGCTCATTTAAGTCTTAGCCCAATCATTTAGGACAGACATATCTATTTTAATTAGTCTTGATGCAGTTATACGAATCATTTCCAAGAAAATAGGGTTGATATAATCACTAAATTGTAATGAGATATTACAGTGAATGAAGAATGCAGAAAAAGTTTTAGAGAAAATGCACTAAATCAATGAGCAAATCTCAGTAAATATTTCACAGTGAAAAGCACTGAGTAGATGAGCTAGTACATGTCATGGGGAAGTAATAACATTTATCATGACCATAGGTACATCACAAATTACTAAAATTACCCTTTGAAGGGTGCTACAAAAGTTGGTAATGAGATCCTAAAGAATACAGACACATGCAGTTTACCCAGCTGAATTCTGAATCACACCAACTACAAATGCCACAGTATATTCATTTTCTTAAGCATAATTCAAGACCCCAATGTCCTGCTGCTTCATTCAAACAGTATGCGAAATAAGCCAACTCTCAAATGTTATGGCCAAGATTTACCAACATCCCAAATCCTGGCTATGAATCAAGTCATCTATTAGGGTTTATGGTGCACTTTAAATGCAGTAGATAAAATAAGACGTTAGCCTCCAAAGACTTGAAGATACAGCCAATAAGATCTCTTACCCTACAATTTGAATTCTGAGCTAAATTACAGCGACGAAAATGGTTGAAGTTTCCCAGCTTCCAGTAGTGGTATCTTGACAACTCCTGAAGGTAAGTTTATGAGTCCATATTCCCAACTCCATTTATCCCAGTCTCCTTTCTGTTTCCCCAAGACTCTGTGATTAAACCTTTGCCCATATCGTATTTATTTACCAGCACTATCCATCATTTCACTTCTACCAGGCTAAGTCTATCCATCCATATTTTAAGATGTGACTTAAGTTCCAATTTTATGATAAAGCAACTCCCAATAGGAAGCCCTTCTCTTTTCAGCTCCACATATTTCATCATAGTTTGTAATTATATTTAACCTTATGCTTCAGTTTTATTGTGCTTTGTCCTCTACATGTTCTCTGATAAGCTCCTTTAGGACAGTTACTTTGCATACACCGTACTCACACCTTCTTATGTTCTAGCAAAGTGAGAGGTGCAGAGAGCTCAGCAAAGATACATGAATCTTTACTAGGAAGACATGGTCAGAGGTCTTGACCATGATTCTACTTACAGTATAAGAAAAGTAAAAGTCAACCTTTTAAAAAAAAGTCATCTATCATGGGGATAGCTACCCACTAAAAGGAAGGGAAATATTAGTATATATTTTTATTTAAATGTAGCTTCAGTTTCAGCTATTGTGGACCAGCACAACTAAAACAAAATTATAAATATATTTTGAAACAGAAAACTTTGAAACCCCAATTAACTGGAGAGTGTTTACTATAAATATAATCTTATAGTAATAAGTTTTTAAAATATGCTTTCATAGAGTAGAGGAGAAGAATAACTGATCTAGTAGGTCACTGTCAACATAACAAACCCCAGTAGGAGAAGCACACAGATCTGAGATTCAAGCAAGGCAGATGTTAATATATTCTGTTAAACATTTGTCATCTGAGGGAAGAATATGCTCCAATGATCAAATACATTTAAGTTGAACTCTAATTCTTCTGCCCCAGCTGAAATTTTTCTTTTCTACATTTCAAATAAATTAGAAAACCACAGGAGGAAATCTCTGGGAAAATACTGCTGTGCTTTATGGATTGTTCACAATTAATAAATAAAATGAACTCTGGTCCCTGAAAAAATGGCACTTCGATGGCACATATTTTTCCCCTCAATGCTAAAAACACCTCAGATTGACATGAAATACTGCTTCTTGTATTTCTTTTAAGACGTGTTCTTTATCTACACTTCTGTTCCATTAAATACTTGGTTGTCATGTCAAACCCACTTTTTCACCAAACTGGAAGTAATAAAATAAGTCATGTACTGTATGTTGGTACACCAGTAAATGTGGAAGAGAAGTGAGAGAAAATTACAGTGCCCACTGAAGAGCTGCTTGTTTATTAAGGATGGAATGCCACAAAATACCCGGCAAGGACCATTAAAGGAAGGATTACTGTGCCGCAAAACCAGGGGAGAAGCAGCTGTTAAGAATTCTGACAAAGCGTTAAAAGCTTCTACCACTTCTAAACGAACAAGCGAGGTCCCACAAGTTTGAACTGTTATCCAACTTTCAGTATCAAAAAAAATGTAATAATAATTTCTGGGTACACGTAGCCAAAGCAATATTTATGATGACAGAACAATGGCATAAACACATTAACGCAAGCAGACGTGAGAGCGTGAACGTGTACAGACTCCTTGGGGGCAAAAGTAAATAACTGGGTAGATTTTAAAGCACAAGCTCAAAGTAATACCTAGAAATATGTTCACAGTTCTAAGAGACACATATGCAAAATAAGCCTCTCCCTTCCGGAGTTGCAAGCCCAACAAAGTACTCATGTCTACAGGTACGTGTTGTATGGTGGGGGGAGTCTTTTTCAGCATATTAGAACATAAAAACACATTTACTCCTAACATCTTTAAGAGTACACAGCAATGATAAAATATGAGCAGGACAATGATCACATGATCTTAAAGACACATCTTTCTTGAAAGCCACCAAGAGTCAGAATTAGAATCCCCGACTATGTCTCACGAGTGTGAAATAGGCTTTTGAATTACAGAGCGCCCCTCATCTTCTAATTACATGTTGCTTCTTCAGGTAAGTCTGCCCAGTCAGTGATAGTGACTAACACGTGTTGAATGCCCAAAACATACCCGCAAATCTACATCAGACACTGTCCCAATTTAGATTTATCAGACAGGCGAAAACAACACTAGGAAGCTGACCAACGCAATTCTCCTTCTGTGCATAACACAGTGGAAGCTCTTCAGGAAGTGCTGCCTTCCTGAGGGGACCTGGGATACTGCATCTGCTGAGACTGACAAGAATATGCAACACCGAGAATTTCCTATTGCACTGAACATCTTAGATAAGTGTATTCAACGTCACACATAAATGACCGTTCTGATCCCCTGCCATCCAGATTACAGCAAGTGTTCACAGCCTGCTGTAAAGGGAGCAGGTAGCAATGGCTTGAAAATCACTTCAGGCTCTTACAAGAGCAGCGTGGAAGAGCCTAGAATGTCCTAGTCGGAAATCAGACCTCCTTCTGAAGGTCAGCTCAGCCAATGTGTAACATTTGACAAGTTTACAAACTTCTCCAAACCTCAGTTTCGTCATCCACACATCAGGAATCATAATATCTTGCTCACATTACGCACACAGTCTCAGAATAACAATAGCAATACTCCAAAAATATGATAACAAAGAATTATTTTTCTGACAATTTTTTTAACCCAAGGATATTCCACTAGGCATATAATATTCAAATTACTGTTTTTTAAAGTCACTTGGAATAGCTCTTTCCTGTGCGACTATGTGATCTACTGGATACATATTTAGATATGTTAGTAGCTTTTATTTTTAATATTTCAGATTCCTTGATTAATTTAGTTTGTCATTATGTAAATTGTGTAAATTATTTATAGAGCTCCAAAATCACTTCTACAAGATAACGTATATTCAAAGAAAAATATACTTCTTTTCCTATCACCTTTCACATCATTGCCCTCTTCCTGCTACATATTGCCCCTCTTGAAAAAATGGTAGTATAGAATACACACTTCTCTCTACTTTGTGTGTGTGTGTGTGTGTGTGTGTGTAATGTTTTTCTCTAACATGTATATATATATATATATAATATATATAATGATGATACTAAATAGAAATACCTCTTAATCATCTTTATAACTGTAAAATACTGCATCTGTATAGATGTATCACAATACTATTAAAGGAAATTTGGATTGTTCCAGTCTTTTGTTATTATAAATAGACTTATGGTGAATAGCCTTGGGTGTACTGTTTGTTTTTTTATATTTTGCCAACGTATTTTGAAACAGATTTCCAAAAGTGTGATTGCTGAGTCAACAGGCAAAAGTACACATAATTTTACTAGATCCTGCCAAATTCTTCTCCATATAAAACTATACCATTTTGCATTTCCACCAGCAAGTCCCAAAGCCTCATCAACAGTTTGTATTACCAAACTTTTGAATTTTTGCCAATCTGAAAGGTAATAATTGGTATAGACCCTGCTTCCTTAATAATCCCTTTTCTCCCATAGCTCCAATCTTAGTCTCAACTGACTCTATGCCTTCAGCCTATAAACATTTTTAATTCTCCCTAGCCTAAAAAATAAGATGAGAAATCACATAAATAATAGAGAACAAAATTTAAAAAACAAGAAAAACTGCTGAATTCCATGCCTCTGCCACTCATATTAGTATTTTTCCTTCCTTGCTCAGCAAAATTCTTTTGAAGTTTTACTTCCCCACCTGCTTCAACCCATTGCATTTCCACCCTTACTTCCCAAAAGGTTACATAAATGCATTGATTCTAATTCCAGACGTCACTGCTGCCTTTAACACTGAAATTCCTCCCTTGTTATTGAAATCTCATGTTTACTTGGGTTCCATGATGCCAGCATCCTAATTCTCCTCCTACTTCTCTGGCCATTTGCTGTTGTCGGCCCTTGTGGACTTCTTTAATTCTATCTGCCCACTAGGTTTTTTTCCCTATGGGTCTTTCACTAACCACAACTTGCCCACTATATCCACTAAACCTAAAATTCTCCATCTACTTTCATAATTTTCACAAATATATATATCTATACTGGTAGTTCCCAAATTTATGTCTTCTTTCCTGTCTTTTTCAAGACTTAGTCTCAGCTCAGCAATGCCCAAAAGTACCTCAAACTTCATATATCAAAAATGAACTTCTCAGATGCACTTGTTTCTCTTCGTGTATTCTAAGAGTCTTCCTACCACGCCCCTGAGTCAATAAAGTGAAAAACCTGGGAGGCATTCTGGACTCATGCTACTCCCTCAAAGTAGCTCCATACTCAAATATCCAGTCCTGAAGATGTATCGTCCTACTTGACTCCCAAGCCCTGATAAATTGAAGCTATGTGTATTTTCAAACTCTTTCCTCTGTTCGTTCCTTACAACCCTGATTTTAGCCCAGGTGCTCTGTTAACTCATCTGAACTTTGTTGGTGGCCCCTGGCTAGACTCTTCACCTGAGGGTATTACTACTGTAAGCCCATCCTACATACTGCTGCCAAATGAAACATCTAAAATAGGCCATGAGAGTCACCTGCTTAAAGCCCTCCAATGGTCTCCGCATCTTCTAGAGAATAGCCCAAGTTGCTGTGAGCATCCTGGAAAGACAATTATTTCTAGGACATGGTTCCTCCATCCTCCAATCTCATCACATACCACTTCCTTGAAATTTACATGACAATCACATACAATTGCTTGTAATTCCCCCATAGGTACCAATCGGGACCTATACACTTTGTGCATCACGCTGCCTTCTTCCTGAAATGATTACCATCCCCCCTTCTTATCCTCTCTCTGCTCCTGTTTCAAGTCTCAAGTCAAAGGGCATATTTTCTTCTTGACTCCCTTCCACCTACCACACCAAAGGATGGGCTGAGCAAAACTCTTACAAGAGGCCTGTAGCATTCACTGCACACTTTGTTACATTCACCAAACCGTTGCACTGGTCTGTTTCTGCCTTTTTTTCACTTCAGGCTCTGAGAGCTCTACCATGTAAAAACTGTAAATCCAGTAATTAGCACAGTTCCTGGTGCATAAGGTTCTACCTGTGTGTATTTGTTGTCCCAAGCGTATAAAATACACTATATTTTCTCTACGTAGAAATATATTCATGTAAAACTGAGTTTACAGGTGAAATAGAACCAAGCAAGGAGAACTAAGACCAGGAATGAAGAAGAAAATAAAAACAATGGAATTACTGAGTGGTAAGAGAGAGAGAATAGGGGAAGAAATAGAAGAAAAGAGTTAGAAAGAATTAAGTTAATATAATAGACTTTTAAGAAATTCAACCAATTAATGAATTTTGTGAAATTCATAACCAATATATCATGGGGTGTATTTATTGTGAGGTAGCGGTACTGTGGAGCTGCTCTCTTATACTGTAGTCAGCTTTATTCTTGAAAGTAATTCTAATATTTTTCACCAGAGAAGAGTAGACAATTCCTGGAGAACTCCAGTAGAACACCCTTGCATTACAATCTATACTAATAGGTTTATAATTACATTAATTACCTCTAAATACGGTGACCTGCATATGTAATATCATCCATATTATAACCTTTTGTTAAAATTAGCTTCCTAGAGTTCCTGCTACACTGAGAGTCACATCCATCTATGCCCAATTAGATAATATTAAATATCTATATTTATGTTATTTTCCTCTTGGTTTGTTAATCATAACTCTAAAATATTTCATGCATTCTTAATGCAATTTTCTTCAGAAATTTATAAACTTGCAGCTTTAGTATAAATTGACATAAATTTAAAATATTTCTTGCTAAGAACTTAAATTTTACATACTTTTTATTTTTGAAAATATCCATCATTTTTTAGGACTCTAGCAATAATTTTTCTGCATAATGAATTTCATAAAATGGTGAGTTAATATTTAATGAGTTCTTTTTTAGTTTAGGCTCTCATAATACTTTAAAACTTTTGTCATTTCATTTATTTCTTTGTTGAAATGCTCTACATATATGTTAATGAGTGTTGCAAATTTAAATTCTTGACTTTAACTTCTCTCCCATTAATACAATGCAGTTCAGGCTCCAAAGTTTTTCAAGCAGGTCAGAGGCTCCTGTCATTCACTGCGTGCTTATAGTCTAAAAGTTAAAAAAAAAACAAACAAACAACAACAAAACCTATATATAAAAGCAAGCCATTGGAACAAGCCAGTTAACTTGCTGTGAATTCTAAGCATGGGATATTTTTACAACAATGTTATAGTGTTTATAAGAGTTCAGAACTCAAAAGTTATAAACCAGCTGTGAGGTACCTCATTTTATAATCCTGATCTAATTCTAAAAATAAAAATATCAAGCAATTTTATTTTCCTACTATAACTTATTTCAATATTTGACTAACATACAGCAAAAGACTACTATATGAAATTTAATTTTTCTCAAGCAATGATGAAATTTGGCAATAAAACATCCTTTAAGGTTTTCAATATCTTCTTTGACTTCATAGTGTGCATTACTAAAAACCGTTATTCATTTTTCTTAACTCCGTTTTGCAGAAAATATATTACTTAGGATAATAGCTTCTACTAGATTATTCCGTTTCATTGCAATACTTCAGGTAACCTGCTGTCACCTGTTGCAATTCGGAGATTCCGAAAATATGAGAAGCTGCAAATGTTTACATTAGGATATCTATCTCTTGTACAAATGTTTGAAACTGTACTGGGTGAAGAGATAAATAGCTGCCTTTCTTATCTAACATTTATTAATATCCAAGTACTTCAAAGACCAATATTGGCCTGAGCCATTAATTACAGCTGGCTTGGCTTTGCCTGTTATAGCTCTCCCATATGTGACTTCTGTACAGTTGTGATAAATGGGAGCATCCCTGGAGGGCAGCCTCCAAAGAGGATGTTACTCTTATCAAGTTCCTGGTTGCTGCCGCCATCATTTTATAAAGTCCAAGAAACGGAAGAAACCTGACGTCACACATCGTCCACAGATGTTTACACTTTTCTCTCCTTTTCCTTTTTGAAATTTCCTCTTCTTCTGCCCTATTCAATGCAATCCAGCCTAGTCAGCTCAGATGCACAGTTAATCTTCAACAGGCAACATAAGGATTCCTCCTGATAAACGATATTATGGTGAAAAATAATAATAATAATAATAATGGCCAAAGACTACATCATTCTGATGACTGGACATGAGTTTAAAGTACTGCTTCCATTTTGACTCTTGAGGTCCCTCAGGATAGGCCTTACACCCTTGGGGCCACTATTCTTCTTAATAGGTTTTATAGACTTTCTTTCATTTGCTTATTCAGAAAAGTCATTGAGTTGCCTATTCTCTCCCCCTATCTGAACCTCAAGTCCAAAGCTACTGATTGGATTTGAAGTTCAAACTAATGTAATTCACTCATCTGTCAGTTTAGCTCATGCTCTAGGCCACCTGGCTGCACAGGAAGTCTCCAGCACAACCCCCTCCCGGCCCGGTACCCTCTGGATTCTGTTTCTTCCAGACTTGTTCTTCCAAGTTTCTTTAACACTCTTTTGATCTAGCTTTTGGAGCTCTTGCCCTTCTGCTGTGCATCGTCTCACTCTAGACTTTTTCCTGTGACATTATATAACAAAAGGCTGAATGTTCATTCCACCTGTCAAGGTGAGTTCTCCTAGGCTTCATTAGCCCACCTTGCCTAGTACCCACAAACTGCGAGCTATTATAGATACTAATCATCTTAATAAAGATTACCCCGGGCCCTCTTCTAAATGCCAGACTCTGTTCTCTTCAAAGCATTTCTACCACAAATGCAAATTCACAAAGGTTTTTTGAAACTTCCTCATTGATGATTCGAAATTAGCCCAGTTCTTGCCCTTAAGAGAGGTAGCTATTTGGAGAGAGACCAGGAAACAGGTAAATTCAAAGTATGATGGAGTCGAGAGAAAGGTTCGCATTATAACTGGAGGCCACTTAGCAGAAACCAACAAGACGGGAATGCTTAAAATGCCACATATAGCTTTCTTCCCAAGAACCACAAGTCAGAATCAATTTAAAAGAATACGTTTTGGTTTGTTTTTTTTTTTCCATAGCGTTTGGAGTGCTAATGGAAGAACCTATCTCTAAAAGATGAAGGAATTCTTACATGGCATTTTGGGGGTAGAACGACATTATACTATAGAAGTGGATAATTTCCTCTATTTCTTTTCTGCTCTGAGTGAGAAAGAGTGAGTGGCTTACATTGTGATCAGAGCAAGTTCTGCAGGACTTAGGTTATGATGCCAAGAGAAATCTTCAAGTAAGTTATTATTTTTCCTTCGCTAGTCTGTGTGTGTGTGTGTGTGTGTGTGTGTGTGTGTGTGTGTGGGTGTGTGTGTGTAAATTTTTCCATGTGGTATAAGCCACACTACTTACTCTTCTGGGGTGGTACAGTTTACCACTAAGGTCATCTTGATTTCTACATTCACATCTCCCTGAAAAATGAAGGAAGGTGGATATGTAAAGCAGTATTTAAAGCAGAACAGGGCTTCCCTGGTGGCGCAGTGGTTGAGAATCTGCCTGCCAATGCAGGGGACACGGGTTCGAACCCTGGTCTGGGAGGATCCCACATGCCGCGGAGCAACTGGGCCCGTGAGCCACAATTACTGAGCCTGCGCGTCTGGAGCCTGTGCTCCGCAACAAGAGAGGCCGCGATAGTGAGAGGCCCGTGCACCGCGATGAAGAGTGGCCCCCGCTTGCCGCAACTAGAGAAAGCCCTCGCACAGAAACGAAGACCCAACACAGCCATAAATAAATAAAAAGTAAATAAATTTAAAAAAAAAAGCAGAACAGGTCGTATGGAGGAGTGGAGAGCACAAGAAAGAACTTTCCATCACTCAGGTTGAATAGGGGTCTTCTGCGATGGCCTCCCCACCTTCTCCCTTAATTAAGTTACTCTTGCTTGATCCATGGGTAAATAAAGGAGAAATGTATCATAAGTAGGGACATACACCATGGACAGGCATATCTACACTTGCACTGAAGTACATTTTTAGAAGTTACACCACTGAGAAGAGGGGGTTTTCCATGTATGTTTAAGGTCTAAGGAGAGACAGGAACAGTTTTTTTAAATACTCCATAGAGGATGATATTGCATTCCTGAGAACCCCAAAGCTTTTGTTCCTGGATCATGTCCCCCGCATATGAAAAAGCTCACTTTAGGTGAAATCTTTCGAACCCCACCAATCCCAGCTTAGCTGCTTCTTCCAGCAGGAAATGTGGCAATATAAACTATTTCACGGTGGCAGAATTCATTAAAAGTAATTATTAGATATCTCAGAATTAAAGTACCTTTATAGCCATCATAACCAACTTCTGTGCACGATGTTGTCTCTCTATAATGTGCACCTTCTCAGACCTCTACATATATATTTTACTTTATGGCACCAAATTACTCTAGATGGTCATAATTTCCCTGGAGTTAAAAGTTTATTTGGAACATACCACATTTTCAAACAAACAGTCCACTAAGTTTATTCCCCAATAAATATATTTCATAACTATACCTCGATAAAGGTGATTGTTTAATATCTATTTCTATTTTAAAATGAAAGTAATAAATTCTTACCCTTTTAAGTATCATTGCATTTGAAGCACTGTTTTCTATTAATTATAACTTGCCTTCACATTCTAAACGGGCATACATTGATGGACTATGGCCAAATACAGCATTGACACCATGGCATCACTATTTTTTTACTTTTATTGACACTGAAGCTTATCTTCAAATTCCTAGTTTGATCCTCATCCCCTAAAAATTAAGAGGTATTATGAATTTTTTTATATTAGGTTCAGGTATATAACAGTGATTTGATATTTTCATGCATTACAAAATGATCACCATGATAAATCTAATTACCATCTGTCACCATACAAAGACAGTACGTGGTTTTTGACTATTTTCCCCACACTTTACTTTTCATACCCATGATTCATTTATTTTGCTACTGGAAGTTTATACCTCTTAATCTCACTCACCTATTTCACTCATCTTCCCCCTCCTCTCTGGCAACCACCAGCTTGTTCTCTGTATCTCATGGTATCGCTTTTATTCTTATAATATTTTTCCTCATTTAAACACCTTTAAATTCTCCCCATGGTCATATAGTGAATATTTATACTCAGATATATGTCTATAGTTTTTACCAACATTATTTTTATGTTTTACCAACATTATTATTATGTGGTAGTTTTGAGATGATTGCAAATTCTTTACACACCTCTAAGGGAGATAAGGATTTTTTCTTCCTTTGTTATTTGGGTGGACCCTGTGTCTTGCTTTAACCAATAAAATGTGGCAGAAGAGATGCTCTATAACTTCTAAGGTCAATCATTATGAGATCTTAATTGCTGCCTTCACTGCTTGAAATGTTCCCTTTTGGAAGACAACTGACTGGCAAGAAGGCCAAGCTATCTGTGTGGAGAGAGAAAAATGACGTGTGAACGAGTCCCAAGGTACCAGACACAGGAGTGACACCTTCTTGGCCCTTCTGCCTAGCCTAGCTACTAGTCGAGTTAGTGACACCGCAGGGAACAGGAGAGCTGCCACCCAGCCCTGCCAGGATACCTAACCAGCAGAATCATGAGAAATAAAGTAGTTGTTGTTTTAAGTCACCAAGTGATGGAGGGATGGGTTATGAAATCATAGACAATTGAAACAGAATCTGCCTATGATACATTCTGAATACCATCAGGTTAGCACTATAATTCACCAGACTCTCCTTTGTGACTTAAAAAAATAAAACTTGCTAACTTAAATATTTTTGTAGCAGAATGTCTGTCTGAAAATTATTTTTCAAGGTCCAGGATAAAAAGAACAGATGTGCCTTGCAAGGTCTTGATGTAAAACAGTTTCATGTTAGAAAATGGCGCTGAAATGTTCCATATTCACAAATCAAAACAAAGGTGAGGAGTTTCTGTTAAGTTCAAGAAGAGAACCGTTTTTATTTACTTCTGTATTCCCTCCTGTCTCTTTACTTTAAAAAGATGAAAAGAAGGAAGGAGAAAGGGAAGGAGGAAGGTAGGTTAGCGTAAGGAAGTGTGCCTGGGGTTACCCTCAGAGTTTCCAAAGTAGACACTTAACTCCACAGACACTGAGGTGAATAGGCAGAAACATTCCCCCATTCAGAAGAGCTTTTTTTGGAGCATAATCCTGGATGTCTACATACATATGTATTTCTATTGACGGGATGATAAAGTTAGATTTTGCCAGGGGCAAAACTTAAAATTCATCCATTGGCTATGTCATGAGATTCTCATGGTAGCTAGGGAAACAGAGAGTTAGGTGTGCCACCTAACACAGTGACATCCTGGGGACCAGGAGAACCCTGACTTCCTGATAAACTGCTCTGTCTCACTGTAATCATATTATCTGACCTAAGATTTCCAGGTTAATTTGGAAAAGCAATAGATCTACCTTAAAAGATGCTGGATTAAAATGCACAGAAGGGTTTATTCCTCATGATAAAATCAAATGGTACTACTACCCAGTCTTCATGTATGAATATGTAATAATTAACTCATTAAGATTTATTTTAAGTCATATTCATTCACTTAGTATAAAATCAGGAATTCTTCTGGCATTGCTTCATATACCTTTTCTGACTAGGTTATTTAGAGATCAAGAAAAATGAATTGGGCTTCCCTGGTGGCGCAGTGGTTGAGAATCTGCCTGCCAATGCAGGGGACACGGGTTCGAGCCCTGGTCTGGGAAGATCCCACATGCCGCGGAGCAACTGGGCCCGTGAGCCACAACTACTGAGCCTGCGCGTCTGGAGCCTGTGCTCCGCAACAAGAGAGGCCGTGATAATGAGAGGCCCGTGCACCGCGATGAAGAGTGGCCCCCGCTCGCCGCAACTAGAGAAAGCCCTCGCACAGAAACGAAGACCCAACACAGCCATAAATAAATAAATAAAAATTAAGAAAAAAAAAAGAAAAATGAATTATGAAAGCTCTACTTGATTTCTATCAATGTACCCCCTAAACAGTGCCCCCATTCTCCTAATATCCCAAACAGAACATCAAGAATTAGTGCCTGTTTTGAACTCTAATAACTGCCTCCCGTTTAGTAGCTTGACTTTCCAAAACCACTAGAAACGAAATGCTTTTTCTTAGTGTTTAAAGATTACCTGCCACCAAGTATGACCTGCCATAATTCAGGAAGTGCATTGTAAAGAATTGATTTTTCTTTAAAATTTTTCAGAGAAAAGGAGTTATTTGATTTTAAAAAGCTCTGTAATCTTTATGGAATCTTAAAAGAAATTTTAAAACTTTGTTTTCCCTATTGTTAAAAATCGTTTAACTAAAACTTCCCTCTGTGAAAGTGATGGAGCCTTGGAAGACCTGGTCATCCTAAATGGATCAATAAAACATTTCCTCACTGCCATTTTTCTTTCTGGTGTGTTTCTTAATAATTTTCAATACTACTTGGTGGAACACAGGGGAATATTTTGACCGAATAGATAATTTCTGAGTTTGAAATGGTTCTCAGCTTCCTCATTATATGAGGTTGTAAGGACATAAAAAGTCATGAATTTATAATTTATTGAAGTAATTTTATCTTGAAAATAAAAAAGGATTCTGCAAAGGCTAAGGTCTTCCATCCAACTATGATTATTCTCTTTCCTCTTCACTAGGAGAATAAGTTAACGGTGGCTGACGGCAACATATAGCATTTTTAGGCTAAATAAGAGATGAAAATGAAGTATAGTACACTCCTTAAAGAGATGTCTCCCATTTTACAAATTAGGTTAACCCCCCAGGATGCAAGAAAATGCAAGCATGACATGTATTCATCATCACGTATTGAAAGTGTCCATATTACTTAATAAAATTACAGGAAACAATATTTTCACAGCACTGGGTCCTGTCCACTGGCAGACTTTATGCTTTACAGTACCATTCATTCATCTAGTAATAGAAAATCTTCCTTATTGTTACAGAAAACCCAGGGTACTTTAAAAATGCTATATTAAAATTTCTAAATATTGTCTTATTTCCTTAACATGAGTAACTCACTGGATATAAATCTGTCTTTGATCATATGACAATAAATGTCCCTTTCCTTTTATCTATCCACTGGGAAATGCTCAACAATTATTTGCGAATTTTTAGAACATGCAACTGCTGGCACTTATTCCTGAGTCTAATACTTGAAGGTGGGGAGGACACTATTCTCTTTTCAATGTGTTACAAGAATCTAGTTAACATATATAGACCAAGGTTATAGAGATAAAAATGTACATATACATAGAGGTACAGCACCAAAGTGAATGCCAACAAATTAAATACTTTAATTCCAATTTTGCAAATGAGGAGCTAAGGTTAAGAGATTAAGAGATTCAGAGAGGTTAAGAGATTCCCAAGGTATCACAGCTAGTAAACAGAGAAAATGTCTTTTTGGTCACATACAATCATACATATCACAATAACAATCAACTGCTCACCTTTATTAAACTGAGGTTAAATGATTTATTAAATATTTAAACAATATTAAGTGATATGATATTAAATAATTTACTTCATGTGGCTGATTGGGAAAGCATATTGGCTACTTGCTTTTATAGTTCATGCTCTTATGTGCTCCACTAGACAATTTCTCAGGTGTTTAGTGAGTACGTATTGTATTTCAGTCAGTTCCAAGATCATGGTTCTTGCCGTCTATATGCACACAAGTGCACAGGCACACACATGCACCAAGACTGCTTATCAGTTTATGGGACACAAAGGGCTCTAATTCATCATGAATAAAAGAGGAAAATATGTTAAAGAAGCCAACTGTTAAAGAATCTATTTTGATAATACCCATAAATAACAAAAATATCGTGCATTTTAAAACAAACATGTATGCCAGCATTTATGTAAAAAGGGAGGTGGCGAAAGAGTTGGAATAGCTTTTATATACCACAAATGTCTCTGGAGCAAAGAAAAGAAAAAAGTGAAAACATTAATAGTGATGATCTATTAAGAAAATGATAGAATGAGAAATTGAGCAGCTGGGGAACAACTGTAGGAGGGAGACATCTCACTGTATATGTACTGATTTTGATGTTTGAACTAAGTGAATATGTTATTCAGAAATGAATGAAGATTGTGTGGTTTGTTTAAAATCAGGAAATACAAAACTAGACTCAGTTAACATTGGCCATTGAACTAAACAAAATGACAAGAGAACTCTGCAAAACAAGGCTTAGATCTGACACTTCGGCTGCTGAATAACCAGGGCGAAAGCATTCACCTTTTCATTCATTAAAATAATGAAACCCATGTGTTGCTCAAGGTTACTGTGAGAGACAGGAGAGACAATCTTAAGTTTTTCTAAATTGAGAAGTTTACACACACACCCCATATCCTACAGTTCTCATCATTTTTTCACTAATAAAATAGTAGGCATAAGATATTTATCATGTAAAAGACACTAAAATTAGCTATGCCTAATTTTAACGTTGGCTTCCCATACCACACAAACTGAAGTATACATTTTGGATATGGAAGAGTCATTTTCTGTTTTAAAACATTCTGAGTAAACATGAAATTATTCATGGATAATATTTTCAAAGTCATGGAACATATAGAAGACAGGAGCCATGCTCTTAGCACACTGCCTGACACACAGTAGGTACTCACTAAACACCTGAGAAACCATCTAGTAGAGCACACAAGAGCATGGGCTCCAGAGGTTCAGACTCTGGTTCTGCCGCTCTGGTTCTTGGAAACCTCTTAACCCTCCAAACTGCAGCTTCTCATTTGCAAAACTGGAATAAAAGTAATCTATTCCCTAGAATTATGGTGTGTGGCCCTAGTCAAACTACTTTACCTCTCTGTCTCGCAATTTCCTCATTTTTAAAATAAGAATGACAGTACTAACTTGCAGAGTTCTAAAGGGGGTTATTACTGAAACTACGAGTAAAACTACTACTACTACTACTACTACTACTACTACTACTACTACTACTACTACTACTACTACTATACTACTACTACTACTACTACTACTATACTACTACTACTATACTACTACTATACTACTATACTACTACTACTACTACTACTACTACTACTACTATACTACTACTACTACTACTACTATACTACTACTACTACTACTACTATTGCTACTACTACTATACTACTATTATCTGTGGAAAAGAATCAAATATGATTTACTGATCGCCCACACACAGCAAATCACGGCCTCATTTTGATAAAGGAAAGCAACTGATACTTATTATAATATATATGATTGTATGTGACCAAAGATAGCTTCTCTAATTACTATCTATGCTACCTTGGAACTCTCTTAACCCGCCAAACCTCAGCTTCTCATTTGCAAAGCTGGAATAAAAGTAATATATATTACATAGAATTATGGTGAGGATTAAATGAGATATAGGCACTTGACCACTGCATGGTATATATGAACAGTACTCAAAACTTTAGCCACAGTAAGTGATAATAAAAATGCAATAATTTTATCACTAAAATTATTTTCCTTTTATAATTCTAAAGTTACTTTGTAACTTTGCTACAGGCCCATCAGACTTATCTTCTATGACAGATGTCAGCCTGGGCAAAGCCATAAATTAGAATTCAAGAATCACTGATGCTGGGAAATAAAGTTTTACATAGAGTGTGGTCCAAAGACTAGAATCATGTTATAAATGCAAAATTTGGACCCCATTCCAGGTTCACCAGGTTAGACTTTATAACAGTATCTCCAAATGATTCATATGCATGTTAATGTTTAAAAAACAAAGGTCTAGAAATAACTGTCTAATACAGTAGCTCCTAGTCACATATGGCTATTTCAGTTTAATTAAAATTAAATGAAACTGAAAATCAGCTCCTCAGTGACACTAGACACAATTCAAGTGTTCAATAACCACATGTGGCTGGTGTCTACGATATTGGAAAACACATATATACAAGCTGCTTTTCTACCATTCCAGAATGTACTATTGGACAATACTGATCTAGAGCATCTTTCTTAATACTCGGTAGGATAATTTTCTATAGGTAGTAAAAGATATTTTAGGAAAATAAGTCTTAGTAATCCAATAAGATTGTTTAAACCCCTAACTTTTCACCAAATGCCTTTATCCATAGCACAAAAATACTCATCTGAACTTAACCTTTTGTTTTTTTTCACTCAGATTAGAAAACTGAGGGTCAGTTAAGGGAAGTGGCTTGCCCCACGTGCAGGTGATCATTCTCTCCAGAGATTCCCAGCCCTATTTCTATGTTTATTTCCTCCTGCCACCACCCCCTCACATTCATAAAGCCCTCATTTCCTCTTGCCCTGAATATCAGTTCTCAAGACACAGCCTACGAAGTCACCATGGCATATCAAATAAATACAGTTAGACCTAAATCATGACCACCCCCTGCTCAGCCTTAAAGTTGAAAGACCAAAGGGAGTCAGGGTGGAATTCAGATATATTCAGACAGATGAGAAGAGCTTTCTCTTGACTGGCAGTCAGGAAAGTGAGTGACAAGAGAAGGAACACTTAGGATACATCTTAAATCAGACTGTGTCGGGGGCTACAGTATCTCTCGCCTCCAAAGGGCAGCTCGGTTGTGTTTGTTTGCTTGCTTATTTGTTTTTAATTAGAGCCTCAGGTTTTGCAGATAAGCAAACAAAGGCTCAGAATAAAATATGTGAATAGACTTCACATGGCTAGGAATTTTCAAACTTGAAATTAAACCCAGAATGTATCATTTTTAAATTAATTTTTTCTAGCTTTAGTGAGATATAATCAACGTAACATTGCACGAGTTTAAGGTGTATGTCCAACATAATGATTTGATAAATGTACTGCAAAATGATTACCACAGCAAGTTTAGTTAACAACCATCACCTTATATAGCTACAAATGTTTTTCCTGTAATGAGAAATTTTAAGATTTTCAGCAACTTTCAAATATACAGTGCAGTATAACCATAGTCGTCATAAAAACAGAAAAACAAACAAAGGGTCGCTCTGAAAGCCGCCATTCCCAGGAACCACTACCACAATGCAACTTGATCAGAACTTTATTTTGCTAAATCGTCGAGAATGGCTTTTCACCTCCCTGTGTGCAATTATTCTACTTCATCTTCTCCCCAGAGAGCTATTTGAAATTATCAAACTGTTCTCTTCCATCCTTCAAAAACACCTGGACCAATTTGTTGGGACAAATCTGACAAGCAATGTTGGCTGACTGGCAACTTCGTTGCTGGTGAATCTGGTCTGACATTCGAAGCTCCACAGGGCTTGTAGAAAGCTATGATCAAATTGCTTAAGAAGTTGGTTGCAACATCAAGTGTAGACCCAGACTGCACCATTGTTGTAAGGTCAGGATGTTAAGAAAATTTTTGAGGACTTGGAAATAAAACATAATTATGATTGCGTGTCCATCCTTCTAATGTCAAGACTGAGGAATTTCTCATCAGCCCACACAAGGATTATACAATTTAAGGAGACTGTCTCTTTCTTAGACTTACCATTTACTTTTGACATAGATCCAAAGTCTGTAAAGTTAGATGTTAATTGTAGAAGATAGATAAGTTACAAAAAATTTCTGTCTGCTATAAAAGATAACCACAAAGGTTATCATTTAAATTCCCTATTGGATATTAACCAGTTTTGGTTAATATCCAATACGGACTAGTTTTTGATCTAATTTTGCAAACTTTGTATGCTATTGTTTTCCTGACTATATAAATCTCTCTTCCTCAAATGCTTTGTAAATCAGCTTTACCATCTTGATGGTTCCTTTATTAATAAGTTAAGTCCTTGACATAATGTTCCCTGTATATTTATATGAGATCCAGGATTTCTTACTTGATAGGGATCAGTGCTGCTTTACAGGTCGTATATAATCTACAGCATCTCTTCTCATTCTCTGTCACTTCATCTGAGAAATGAGAAACTGCAGAAAATCGAGGCTTCACACAACCATTACACACATGACCACCTGCCCCTTGATGCTTCCTGATAGGATTGATATATAACAGATCTAATCTTATTAAACCTACTGCCTAGAAAAAATTTTTAAATTAAAAGAAGAACTTTTAAACAAACTGGAACCTTCCCATGTTAATTCTCATCCACCTCTACTTCTCTGACAAGAACATAGACAACCAGAAATGATTTCCATGATCCCATGATTGAGTGAGTCTCCTTCTACCAACTCCCAACCTAGAAGTGAGGAGCTCTGGTTTCTAATCTACTCTGGTTTCTAAATTCATCAGTGGGTATGACCTTGAACAAGTTAGCCTTTATCATTCTCAGTTGTCTTATCAGTAGACCAGGTGACTTAATCACCATAGTTAGTTCTAAGATTCTTCTCAAAGAATCACATCTCTTATAGGGGCAGAACTAAAGGAAAATTAGATTATATTGCTTAAAACGCTCAGAGTCAGAAACAGGGACACATAGCGCTTGTTACTAATAATTACCATGTACGGATTTTATGCTGGCAATCTATTGGCTCCCTTGCTCAGGTCATTTAATATGAAACTGCAGCATACTCATAAGAATGGATATTTTCTCCTCAAAAATTGGCTTTAAATATAATTCAGCAGACGGTAACGATAGCAGTTCCATGTTATCATATTTACTTAATTTTTTTATCACCTATATAGCCTCTTGGTACTTTGTGACCTCTCTGAAACACCTCTTCTTGTTACAGAGTGACTCATTGTGGAGTTTATATAACAATTATGGGCTGCATAGCTCCAAACCAGCAATTTTATATCATGATGCTTTTGTCCTGGATTTCCCCTTAACTAAAATTGCCTTGTGTGACGAATAAGCAATACGAAGCTGACATTTCTGAGCCCAAGCAGCTAATCCTAGATTGTATTTACCTACTTTCAAATGTTTGCACCGTCTGTGATTCTATATTAGTTTTTTTTGGATTCGCCATTACAGCTCAAGGACTAGCTCTGAATAAGAATGAAACAGTACTCCAAATGTAGAATGTACCAGAAGCATGAGAAGGATTTTAACCATGCAATGGAGGGAAGAAATCAGGAAAGGCAAATCCACATTCAGTTCCCCACCTTCAGAATGCAAACTTTGCTGATTTTTCTGCACTTATAAGGAATATAAAAATAAACGGATGCCATATATTTTACTGACCAACTCCTAATCCATGTTTGCTTTGGAGCCAGGATGAATCCATATAATCTCCATGTCAAAATAAAACAAGAGCTCAGTATTAAAGTTGCTCTGAAGTTTAATCAAAGTAACAGAGAAAAAAGCTTGAAAGCTGGAACCTCCAATCCAGTGAAGCTTGATTGCCCATCCTTTTGCCTTGGTCTGGTAGAGCAACACAATACACATCAATAACAGCAACGAAAAGCACAGCCATTTTCAGCATCCCCTGCTGAATAAACCTATCTCATTGCCAGTCCTCAGAACAATTCTACATGGTAAATACCATCCCATTTCCAGATGGAGTATTAAATTCAGAGAGAGGCTGGGTGACTTGCTCAAACTAGTAAATAGAGTTTAAACTGAGGTTAAATTGATAGAAAGCCGTAGTTCTTTCCACTAAAAAGAATTCTGTGTGACTCAAAACTACTTCTTGTTTATTTATTTAGCAGATAAAAGTTTCTCTGGTCTGGTATTAGAACTTGGGACTCGGACAAAATTACCACAGCTTCTAGAAGCAGCCCTGTCTTCCAAGAACTCCAGCGAATCAGAGGCCTGTTGTTGCTATTAACTTATCAAGAAAGCTCTAAAATTCACCTTCGTGTTTTCTAGAGTACCAAGTGCATCCCTCCTTCTTTAAAAAGGGATTCATCCAATCACTCGTCTATTCATCACTGAATTGCAATTTCAGCTGCTGAAAGAGGATCAATGGGTCCTCTTTCATGCGGAGGGGAAGAGAAGAGGTTTAAGAATGCCTGTGTCTTCATGTACAGTGAGAGATGCTGTCATTTCCTTGGAAGAGTGCATCTCACAGTTTACTCTCAGGATGGCTTTAGGACATTGGGGTGACTTCTTGCCATGGCAAGTTGGAGAAGATGCATATGTGGTTCTGTGAAGTTTTGCCACCAAGTGCCAAAAGTCTAAGGACCACTGGCCTAGAACCAACACATCACACTGGAGAAACCAAGAAATGTCAAGTGAGTTTTGCCTACAGATTCAAAGCTTTTAAGAACATTAATTTAAAAAACAAATTTTACTCTGACATCAAATGGTAAGGAAGGTGAAAGGGCCACCAAGAAACTATCAAAGGCTCTGTATCAATAGCTGACTCTGGCAGCATGACACATGAAAAATGGCCATCGCTGAAAAGATCCAAAATCAATTATTGCTTCTGATTCTAACCAACTGTGTGATCTGAGACGGGCCACTCACCTCTGCACTGACTGTCTCCTGATTTGAAAACAAAGGCATTAGATTCAGCAATCAGAACAGTTTCTCAAAATGTTATCACCATTTATGACTTTATGGCTATTTGAAGGAAGAATTTGGAAGAGCAAGGCCACTATGGACATCGCAGTAGTTTAGACATCAGGGAATCAGTCTTGGGCAGAAACTGGATCTCAAAAATATAGAAAGGTAGAAAAAACTGGGTTTGGATTTGGAGATGACACAGATGCAAAGGGAGACAAAGGAATCAAAATGACAATCCTGTAACATAAGAAGCACTGATTCTGCCAGCAAACAGACATTTGTAAGGAGTGGCAGATGCAAAAGAAAACACCCGTAATGCCACTGTGGCACTAATGTTCGGTAAACCTCAATTAGAATAATTATAAACAACCTCCACAGATGTGAATAAGGGTGAGTCTCTTCCATTCCAACTCCAGGATCAATTCACACCTACCTATCACTGCCAACATGACTGTCAAGAAACAGAATACGCTTAATTCACAGGATCAGAGAAAAGGAATAACTTTATGAAGATGATGAATATACCTTCAAACTATATTTTCTTTATATCTTAAAACACGTTTTGTAGTATTCTAAAAAGAAACAAACCAGTGAAATGCATGGTCTTTTTCCTTAAAATCACTAAAAGCTAATGGAGTAGATAGGAAAATCTATTCATAAATTCATAGATCCCAGGAAATGTAAATTATATGCTAACCTCGCAAACCAAATGACCTATTTCTACATTTTAGAAATTCTACATGAATTTCAGATTTTTCTAGAGATTTTTGACCTCTATTCAAAAGGTGTCTTGATTCCTAATCCTGGATTCTGTGTCTAGGTGAGAAGAATCATTATGCAAGTTTATGAAACATTGATTGAAAGGGTTGCTTTATTTTAAAACAAAGACTTTCTAGCACTTGTTTCAAAGTATGTGAAATGAAAAAAAAGGAAGTCCATGTCTTGCATTAATTAACTCATATTAAAACCTTTCCTGAAGGTGAGATGTGATTAATGGAAGTATGAGTATCAGAATTTTCACTTACTCCATTCCTCTTGCAAAAAGTAAACTCACGTACCAATAACAGGAAAGGCCTGCTTCTACCCTGTACAAGCATTATTAATGCAACTTCGAGTGGTCTCTCTGGTCCATTATTTGAAAATAAATCACAGGAGGGCCTGCCATTCAGGTTCTCAGTGATATAATTCAGATTTGTCATATTTATGTTTTCAGAGCAGAGACTTTCAAATGGAAGAAGAAATCGAATCTTCATTTAGATCTCAAAAGGGGGCTGGGGATAAAGGTAATCAACATGGCTTGTTTCCTCACTTTTCTTCATTTGCTCTCTTGTAACCTGATACATAGGTTTTTGCATTGACCTGTGAAAAATTGATAAGTATGATAAATTACAAGAATATTCAAGTCAGATAACATACACCTTGGCTAGAGAATACACAGGCAGCTTGACTTGGCTCTTCCAGATCTGAAGTCAGTTTTGATTATGCACTTTTCTTAAATTTCAACTCAACATATCATCGGTTCCCATATGCAAAGAATTTCTAAGGAAATTCAATCGTTTCTGGAAACCAAACTTTTGCAAAGAGAATATTAAACCATGAGCACTTCAAAGAAGATCCTAAACAGGTGAGCAGCTAAAAACAGTAGAAATCAGTCAGGTTGTTAAAAATTTTTACCTAATGCCTTACAATAAACCAACTGTAAAACACCCAGTATATTTAGATCATAAGTATGTACGTGTACATGGTGCGTGTACATATGGTAATGTACACACACACACATACATATATATTCAGCATTTTCATCAAGGTAAATGCAAAATTACCCTTGCAAAAGAATGAAATAATCTTCTCAGATGATTGAGAAGCATAGTAGCGGTAAGAATAAAAATACTAAGTGCTGCCTTGGGTCAGATATTGTACAAACCCTTCATACAGACTGTCTCTCACCCTTGCTGCACTCTCCCCATCTGCTTCCTCTAAAGGTGAGGAAAAGGTTTTAGAGGGGTTAAAGCATGTGCCCTACATTGCATGATAAAGGGAAGAAGAAGGATTCAACCTGCAATCTGTTGGACTCTGTTTTCAACCTTACATCATGTTGCCTTCTTCCCCAGAATATGATTAAATCTGAAAATCATTTGGCAACTCCAAAATATATTGTACAATAAAATATACTGTTCTGGTTAATGGAATAAGCATGTTATCTGAAAGTTGGTTTAAAAATTATTAGTGCTTTAACAATTTTCAAATAAACCACGGGATGACAAACTTGAAAAGAAAATGAAAATCATTTTTTATTCTGTAGAAGATATTACCAAGAGTGCTGTTAACATCAATTACAGTTTAAAATAAAATGTTTATTTTAATCAGCTTTGGATACAAGTCAGTTTTCTGTATTTGGCCTGGCAGTGGGTGTTATATTTACCATCACATATGGGTATGTTTGAAACCTTGGAGATTTAGGACAGCTTAACTAAACTGAATCTACAGTAGAGGAGCTCTCTCTTAAGTGTCCCATTCTTTCCACTGAGCCGACTTCCCAGCTTTCTCTACCATCCTGGAAATGACAAGCCTTCCTTTAGTTAATACGTAACAAATGATAAGGATGTCTACCAGGTCGGGGAGGGGGGGTGATAGGTGCACAATTTAAAAGCCTTGGAAAACAGGTGATGTCTAGATGGAGAAAAGTAAAAGGAGATCAGTTATTGCCAAAAAGCTTGTGGATCAGGTCAAGCATAAACTTTAACACAAGAGTGTGCTGGGAATAATCAACACTGAGCTGTAGGACTTCTCAAAGCAAGGAAGCATACACAAGGGTGGAAACATTTCTAACTTTACATGAAGACGTGTTTATGAAGAAGTTTATATTCCCTCCATTATTAATTTGCCCTTTTTTGGAGCCTTTACAGGTCTTCAGATGGGAAGAGCTCCACCCTTTGCTAGTTGACGTATGTCTTAGTACATACCCCCGTTATAACATTTCAGTAAGATGTGGACTTGATTAGAACACACGAAGTCACTCAGCAAGTATGAAAATATATGGAGGTAATTTTAATCATCGCAACGTCAAAAATGTTGTGCGTATTTAAATATTGCATAGGAATAACTGTAGAAAAATGTGTATAAAAAAATCTTTCCAATTATGCTAAGCCCAATATTGGGTCACTCAGTCTCACCCCCAGTGGCTGTAGGCGCACCCACACTGGGCTCCTTGCAGGGGGTTCCACTACTATGCACATTCTCCTGAATGACTGAAATGACTGAAATCTCACCTCCTGAGATATTTCTATAAGTCACACCCCTCTTTTCTTCAAACTTCCTCTTTCTCCATGCTAATTACCAAAATGAGTGCATTACATTGAAAACAATATGCGTATTCAGCAGCTAATTCCCCTGTTAGTGAGAATTAGCCAACGTTTACTTTCAGCCTGGTCCCTTACAGAGTAGGACAGTAAAAAGTGAGTTTTGATTGACTGGAAATAAGGATGTTACAGAATGTTTTGAAGTCTGTATTTCTGCCAAATCAGGCTCGATGCCTAACCCAATAATATATATTACATTATTAAAATATTTTTATGCATGTGCAAACTCATATGTAATCATACACATATGTGTACTAAACAATGCAATACTCAGTAAAATGTTAAAATCATATACCAGCTGTAGGTGATTCAGTGATCCTCTAAGCTTTGTTTTCCCCTAGGCTCCTGTTCCTAGACTATACATTTAATGAGAGCATTGGTATGAGACAAACATTATTCAAAAGCTTTTACATATTATTTCATTCAATCCTTACCACAAGCATGGAAAGGATCTGTAGTCACCTCCAGTCACAGAAGAAATACGGAAAATGAGTTATCCTGCCCCCAAAACACAGCAATGACTGGCCAAGCTGAGATACGAACTTGAATCTGTGCTTTCCAGTGCATAACCTATAGACAGTAGTAAAGAAATACTCCTGGTTGGGCTTCCCTGGTGGCGCAGTGGTTGAGAATCTGCCTGCCAATGCAGGGGACATGGGTTCGAGCCCTGGTCTGGGAAGATCCCACATGCCGCGGAGCAACTAGGCCCGTGAGCCACAACTACTGAGCCTGCGCGTCTGGAGCCTGTGCTCCGCAACGGGAGAGGCTGCGATAGTGAGAGGCCCACGCACCGCGATGAGGAGTGGCCTCCGCTTGCCACAACTAGAGAAAGCCCTCACACAGAAACGAAGACCCAACACAGCCATAAATAAATAAATAAAATTTTTTAAAAAAAGAAATACTCCGGGTTGATGGCACAAAAGCTCACAGTCTTAGTTGCAACATTCTAGTTTTGTGTATTTTGCTAACCTGTAAATAAATCTAAAATATGCCTATAAGTACTAGAAGCTTAAAACATTATGTAATCATAAATGATTCAAGGAACGAAAACTGGGAAATAGCTTTATTTTTACTCAAACTGGGAGAAATTTGGTTTCAGTGTTTTGTTTCCAGTGGAATGCACTTCATAAGATAATGCAGCATTAATATTTAATAATACAATTTTCTTTAACTTGTCTTTAATATAGTTTAATCTTTCTTAAATGTGCATTTTGCTCAGTCTTTGAACTAAACAGAGAGATTAGAAGCTTATAAGCAAGGAATGTTTTGTGGTATGTTCTAAACTCAGTAGATACAATGTCATATATATGCAATAAGATATACATAAAATATATATAACAAGAAATTGAGGGATGGTAGGAAACGTATAATATCTCCTAAGTTATAAAGACTTCTACATAGCACCTGCATCAAATGTCTTTCATAACCAAATCATATAGAATTCTTCCACCAATAAGATACTATATATTTTATGTTGAATGCTTAGAAGTAATAAACCTTCTATTAAATAAAGTTTTTCAACATGGTTTCTAAAAGCTATTTTTGAGGTTCTGCGTTAAAAACAATACTTTATAAACTAAATTATAACATGTTTATGTATTAGTAAGGGAAAAAAGGAAGAATAACTTTTTTATGAGTTCATTAAGCATACATTTGAAAATTTAAATCAGGTTTGCTAGACCAAAGTTGAAATAAAAATAGTGAATCCTAATTTCTTTATGAAAACATTTTAGGTTAATATTACATAAAAGTCAAAAGTACCATAGGTATTGTACAAAAGGCATTTTATACATTACATATTTAATCGCAATTTTGACCATGAATTATTTCATCAAGAGGCTGCTATGTGCTGAACTGTAAGTGACTGGATTTCTACCAGAATGAGTTTTGTTGTTGTTGTTGTTTGTTTATTTTTTTATGCATAACTAATGCGGCCTCTACAGACAAAGAAAGAGTTGTTTATAAAAATACACTTTTTAGTCATACTTCAGAAACTGAAGTTATGGGTTTTTTCCTTGTTTGTTTTGTTTTTGTTTTTGTTTTTGTTTGATTTCAGTTTTTTGGAGCTGAGGACTGTCAAACATTTTAGGAAATACTTTTCCCCATTGGACTCAGCAAAAGGGTGCCACCTGGTGGCAACGTGGGCAAATTCTAAACCAGGTCCAACTATAAAAATGTACTTGTTTAAGAAGCCTTGAAAGTCTCATCACTACCAAGGGCAAATGATACAAAATTTTTTTTTAAGTTCCTATGTACTTCTCAGGGTATATCTGGTTCTTTTTATATTATTTTAATCAATAGAAGAGATATTAAGTTAACTTTTAAATTTCAAGAGATATTATTTACATTTATAGTTAAAGCTTTAAACAAATTCTTTACTTTAATCACAGTAAATTTGTACACACACATACATAATATTTGCAATTCTTCTGCATTATGCTAATCAGAGTGTGTTGAACTATAATTGTGTAGAGATTAGAAGGTGTAGCGCTTTTTTTTTAATTTATTTATTTTTTTTATCTTTGGCTGCATTGGGTCTTTGTTGCTGCTCGCGGGCTTTCTCTAGTTGTAGCAAGTGGGGGCTACTCTTGGTTATGGTGCGCGGGCTTCTCATTGCGGTGGCTTCTCTTATTGAGGAGCATGGGCTCTAGGTGCACAGGCTTCAGCAGTTGTGGCTCATGGGCTCTAGAGCGCAGGCTCAGTAGTTGTGGCACATGGGCTTAGCTGCACCGTGGCATGTGGGATCTTCCCGGGCCAGGGCTCGAACCCGTGTCCCCTGCATTGGCAGGTGGATTCTGAACCACTCTGCCACCAGGGAAGTCCAGAAGGTGGAGCTTTAGACTTAAATGAGCTTATTTTTCTTAAATGCCATAGACTAGGGCTATGTCTCATCTCTACCACTTATGAAGTAAAGGTTGATGAAGTTGCTTAGTTTCTTTAATCCTCTGTGTTCTCATTTCTAAAACAGGAATAACAACAAGACCTAACTCAAAAAGCTGCTTTGAGGATCAAACAGGAAAATGCATTCAATGAATGTTACCTTATCAACCCAGAGGACAGTACTGGGCACTTGGCAAGCATTCAGGAAGTGATTTCCAAACCTAATAATAAGTTACAACTAGCCACTCAAGGTTTTGTATCCCTTGATGTAAAATGGATATTGATTATACGCTAAGTGGGAATGACTGTTTCTACCAATAGCAAAGCATTTATTTTTAGACATTTTGTAAATATGGAGTGTTATAAAAACAACAGAAGTAACTGTCATAAACATTTATTTAATCAATGAAGCTTTAAAGGCAAGACTACTGAGATGATAAAAATATCTCCAATGATTCAGAACATTAATAAAAATATTCAGTTCCTGTTATTCTTGCTGCAGCTGCTCCCAGAGGAAGGGCTGCCTCTGGTCATGGCACCCTGTACCAGAGCAGATAAGATGAAACAGGGATGTCCGGCTCTCTAAAGGACCATAACAACAACCAAATTATGTGGCTCATAACCATTTCACCCAGAGGAAAGACTATGGTCTTCCACGGCGCTGTAAGTGGAAATGGGCGTTTGATGGCATCAGGACAAGGCATCTTTGAGGTTTCATAAACGTCTCTACCACAGAAAGGGAAGGACCTTCTGACAACATTCAAAAGCTTAAATCACTGAAAATCAATACCTACTAAGTGACTAGCTGGAACACGCCCCCTATTTAACCATTAAGTAGAACTTCATAAAGCTACAGTTTTAGATTAATTTGTGAATCTTTTTCTTTCCAGAAATATCACAGAAAATTGAACAATCAGTCATGCCTATATGGAGGTATTATATCTAGGACCACATGAGAGTGGTCTGACAATCGCAGAATTAGATCACAATGACTAATACTGTTAATAAAAATTTAGTAATCTTAGAAGAAATAGCTTAAGCACTCAACAGCAATTGTCCACATCATCTGGTGATCGTTTCACATGTCAAGCTTTAGACAAAGAATAGACTACATATAGGTATTTTCTGGGAGTGCTTGGAAAACCCCCAATGGTATGCTGCCATGTATATTTCAGTCTTTCTTTTCCCTTGAGAAATCAATCCCTTTCATTTTAACTCAAGCGTAATATGCAAACCATTGACATTTTAAAAACATGTCAGTATCAGAAAGGCACTTTAAAAAACTCAATTAAAACAAGAGTTCTGCAAATGGCCACTCCCTGACTATTCGAAGTGACCATAAACAAAAATGCACACTAACAAGAGAAACAACGGATTCAAACTTGAATCTCTGTCTTTATATGAATTTTAAGTACCAGATTCGTTCTGACAAAAGGCTTTGCTGTTCATATACTGCTTGCCCACCATTTACATATACATTTTCAGCTTCTGTGTGCTCTGCTTTGCTTCTTCTTCCCCACCTCCACCATCACTGAACTGTTTGCAGCACCTCAAGTAACCAGCTGGTGTCACAGGTTAGTGAGCAAAGATTTCACGTGGGGACTCTCGCCTGACTAATCGTTCTTAGTGGTAGCATCATTCCAAGAGCAGTAAGAGAGGCTCAGTGGCTTGTTAATGAAATTTAAGGGCTGTCCGTCTGAAAGAGGATATTAAATCCATGTTCCTCTCCTGAAATTATGTTTATAATCTGCTAACCAGTTGTTACTTTGTGGTGTGTGCAGGAGGGAGCAGGGAAAAGAGGTATGAGGGGAAGGGACATATAATGTAATACAAATGTTTTAATATTTTCATATTTATCTCAGGGTAGGGAGCAAAGAGGATGTTTAAGAAAACAACTGCTTTGTAAAAACTGCAACATTCATCCCAGTAAAGGGATGGGGAGCTTTAAGGCATTGAGTAATCCTCACCACCTGTGTGAAACATATGTGAGGGAAATGAGAAGGGGAGAGAAAAGGAGAAGAGAGAGGCCACTAGCCAGGAGCGATGACCAGGACTAGAATATTAATCACAGCAGCCCTGGCGTCGCCTCCTCTGCCTCCCCGCCACTCAGGACGATTTGGACAGCTCCTCTTCCCTAGCTCCTCGATGCTTAGAATATTCGAAGAGCCGAGACGCTACTGGAGCCTCGCTGTTTGCACCCCTTTCACCCATGTCTAGCAATGAGCTAGGAGTGTCTCTGACAGAAATGCGTCGGCGGCCTTCAACAGTGCACTCGGGGCAAAGGGACCATCTCTGTACCCCGGCGCCTCCGTTCTCCAGCTCCGCAGTTATACGCTGACCTCAGTGTAACCCTCTAGGTTCAGACTCTCTAATTCAGGTAAACGTGACAGCACCTCGACCCGGCTTATCACAGCCGCCCTCTTCTTTGCCAGGGCACCTCGGCGCTCCCGACCCTCCAACTTTGGGAAAAAGCGACACCAAACTCCCGAGTCACCCCAATCCAGGGGCAGAAACGAGATGGAGATTCACCATATGGTTATGCTACAGATCCCTAAAGACCGAAACAAAAAGGAGGTGGCCGGAGCGGAAAGACGGAAAAGCGATTAAAATAACCCTCAGCCAGCACAGGGCACCTCGTCTCTGCAGACACAACACATCTGGACCCAACAAATCACTAAAGCCAGGATCTTCCCAGTTCCCCCTAATCATGCCTTTTTGCTCCAAGCTCCGTTCCAAGCAGACCACAGATGAGTGGTATACCCTCTTCCCCCATTGTGCGCCCCCGTCCCCGTCTCCTCAAAGGAAAAAAAAAAAAAGGAAAGGAAAAACTCTGCCGGCCTAAAGGTCATTTGCCTACTGGAGTAGCTTTGGCCAGCGCTCGTCTCACGAGCTACGTGAAGACAGGGCTCGAACCCAGCAAGTGGACGCCTCCAGGCGCGCAGCAATTCCTCCAACGTGCGTTACTAGGAGCCAAGAGGCCCCCATTCCTTGGCCCCGGCCACCTCTCCCTCCCTCCCTCGGGGGCCCTCCCCCTGGGGTTCCCTGGGCCACCCCAGCCTTTACCTCTCTCCCCCCTTCCCCGCGGCTCTCCACCTTGCGCATCCTCTCGCCCGGCCCCGGAGCGCGCTCAGATGCTCTAACTTCCTGCGGAGTCCATGCGTGAGCTGAGGAGAGCCTTGGAACTGGGGCGGGGGGAGGGTGGGGAGAGGGAGGCGTGGGAGCCGAGCCCGGGAGGAGGGGCGGGGGGAGCGCGGCTGGCAGCCTCCCTCCGCTGGCGGGCCTGGCCGCCCCTGCCAACTCTCACCTGGTCCGCCGACTGAGCCTGGCTCGCCCTGGCCCCCGGGGTGGGCTGCTGCTCCGGCTTCATGGCTGTCATCGCCGGCGGCCCGCGTAGGCGCTCACTTCCTCGCGGGCACTTCAGACTCGGGGTCCGTCACTTGGCAGCGATCGCATGTCACAGGCGCCCGACGCTCTCCGAATTGGCGGAAGGGAAAGCGGCAGCGACGGAGTGGGGGGAAGGGAGCGACAGGGAAGGGAAGAAGAGCGGCACCAGGCAGGCTCCCCCCTTGCAGGATCCCTCCTCCGGCTGCCGCAGACCCTCTAACTCCCCACCCCCACCCCCGCCCCTCACCACCCCAAAGCGTTGAGAACCTTGGAGACCGGACACCACCAAGAGACAAGTTAGTGGAGCGGCGAGCGGCGGGCGAGCGGCCCCTGACCGCGCTCGAGCTTTGTCTCGCAGTCCCGGAGGAGCCCGGCTCGCATTCTACCGCAGTCCGCGCCCCCCGCCTGCCCCCCGGGGCTCCCCGCGCCGCGCTCAGCCCGCCAGGTGGAGCAGCCGGGCGCCGCGCTCCAGCATCTCCCCAGTAACCGCAACGCAGGAGAGAGCCCTGCGCCACGCGCCAGCTCCCCACGCGCGCGACCAAGGCTGCCGGGCTCCACGGGTCCCCTCACCCCCCCATCTCCCCGCAGGCTCCTGCTAAAACCCGGAGAAGCGGAGTGCCAGCGTGCAAAGCCCTCGGTGGCTCCAGCGCTGCCACTGGGCATGCTCTAGCGCTCCGAGAAGGCAGGGGGCAGCGGGGTACTGGGGGGTCCAGAGCCCCATCCGGGCCACCAGCACCTGTCGGGACCCAAGAGGGTGTCATAGCTTATGACCCGAGGCTTTGCGCCTCCTGATTTGGGTCAATGGACAGGGGTCCTTTAGCCTCCAGCCTGGATTCCCCTGCTAGCTCTCTGGTGAATAATGCCAGTGGAATTCCTAAAGGTTGAATAAAAACAATAATGATGATACTCTGTACTCACACTTTTTTCTTTTTTTTTCCTCTTTCTTTGGACACGTAGAAAACCCTTCAAATTTTAAGTTCCTTTGCAGCCTTCCCTTCGCTCAACACAACTCTCTCCCTTTCAAAGTTTGTTTATTGAGCACCTATCCTGTGCCAAACACACTCTCCAAATTCCCCGCCAGCAGGGAGTTTACGTTATGGTGTGGGTACCAGGACCCCGGAGCATGGATACAAATCAATGAGTCAATGTAGCTCTTTGGAGGCTGAATTCCTGTGGGTGTAATAGACAATGCCCATCAGTTTCATCCATATGCGCTAGCACGTGGCTTTCCCGGGCTGCTAGAAAAGACCCGCCCAAAGCAGATGGACAAAAAGCATTCTCTGAGTCTCAGGCACAGGCTGACAAGAGACAAGGCGGGAGGAGTTAAATATCCGGTATGGCTGGACTTAGAACATGGGTCGTGAGGAGTTTTCAGCAGAAGGGACCTAGCATATGTGGGGGGGGAGGGGAACGGAGTAACCTTGAGTCATGTTTTATTGGCTAAGAACCAACCCCATCCTTGTCCGAGTCACTTAAGTCCAAGAACTAGCCACCTCCTAGCTGAGGGAATGTTGTAGGATAAAAGGAATTGAGCTCCTGCCCTGTTAATTCCTGAAATATGCATTGTCACACTTGTCCTAAGCATGAACTGTCCTAAGCCTTTAAGATGTTTTTTTTTCTTGAAGAAAGCAATGTTCACCAAATTTGAGTAGATTAGAGAATAAAAATAAAATGACTTTCTCTACAAAAAAGGTAGTATTTGAATGGAAAGAGAGCTTGCTTTTCAAAAACAGATAGTGAAGTGCATATTACTAGTGACCTGTAATAGTGTGTTGGTCCATTTTGATAGAAATAACTTTGTGATAGGAATAACTCTGCTAGTTGTAAAAGTACAAAACAAAATTTTCAAATGAAACAATAGTAAAATAGCTGTTGGGCAATTCATCCATTAAATCTGACAATCCAGATTTTCCCTCACGTAATCTTTTGAGAGAAAGGGAGCTACATTAAAAGTATTTCTGTCTTTATATTTTGCTCTTCTGTTTATTATTTCAGGGCATTCATCCTCTGAATGTGTTTCTATTTTGGACAATTGACTTGACTTGCAGGAATTTAGTTACCTGCAAAGATTTCTGTCCACATGGGACAAGTATAGACCAGAGGGAATTATCCTCATTCTATTTAAGATTACTTATTTGATTGAATTAAGATGTTCAACTTGCATCCATTTTCAGTATTCAGATAAAATTCACTTGGGTCACAATTCAAGATATTAGTTGTATGTTTCACATATAATGTGTATTTGTGTACATGTGTCATTTTTTTTTTGAAGGAAAGCTTCTTTGATTTAATTTGAGTCTGTGTCTTTTTGGTGGGTTCTTATTTTGTCTAAGATAAGAACATTATTTTGTAGCTATTGGGATCTAAGTTAAGGGCATTAATTAAAACTTAATCACAGATAAACTGATGTCCCCAACTTAAATACTCTATTTTTTGAAATGTGATGCCCTTGAATTACAATGTAGGATTTTCTACTTCATTTCTTATTGAAGAAAAAAGTCTACTGTTCAAGAAGAAAAAAAAAAATAACTTACATTCTGAGAATGTCTCCTGCTGAGTTTTCTATGATTTCTGATTATAGATTATCGTCTAAAAAAATAAAACACTAATTTACAATCAAACATCTACAAAGTTTTAAAACTACTCAGAGAGATATAATTCTAGTGCAGTGTAGAGAAGAGGACCTGTACCAGATTAGATGTTATCAGATTGGCAGTTGCACCCTAGCCCCATCACACATAGAGGTATGGGCCAGGGTAAAGTCACTTATGTCCTGCCTCTGCTTCCTTATATGATAAAATTCAAAACTTTAGACTAGGTGACCATTAAAATGTCTTCTTTCTCTAAATTTCTTTGACTATATATTAATTTTATGGAGCAAAAGACTATCATCGGAATGATAAATTATATATGTTTAGAACTTAGTGAGACAATTAAGTACTTATACAAATACCAAAAAAAAAAAATCAGTCGATAAGTAAATTACTTCACAAAGGATCGTTAATATCCACCAAACTTTCCCCTGCTCTCTAGTTACACATAAGTGTATAGTAACAATTCTTGTCTTGATAATATTTTTAGAAATCTGAAAATTAAAATTAATTTATTTACAGATTATCATTTCTGAAAAGTAAAGATCTATTAAAGGAGAGTTTTATAGAGATTTACAAAATATTTTTGATGTGGACCATTTTTAAAGTCTTTATTGAATTTGCTACAATATTGCTGCTGTTTTATGTTTTTGGTTTTTTGGCCACAAAGCATGTGGGATCTTGGCTTCCCGACCAGGGATCGAATCCGCACCCCCTTCATTGGAAGGCGGAGTCTTAACCACTGGACCGCCGGGGAAGTCCCAGATTTATAAATTTTTGAGTAGTTTTTTCATATATTATCTTTGATGAGCTAGCTCATGGACAACCACTCATTTTAGAACACTCAGGCAATGATAAAGGAGGTTTTCCTGCAGATTTCGTGGAACGGAATTAGACTCTTATAACTACAAAAACCTGAAGAGATTGCTCAGCAAAATCCCCTCTATTTTGTTTTATAAATATCCAAACCTTGCAACATGCGGCCATATTATTCAGGAAGATTTCTAGGGTTCAGACTCCACTATTCCCTTCTGAAAATTTTTACTGCCTCAAATCCTAGTTTCAGTTTCCCATGTAGACATAACCCACTATGTTGCTTCCTCAACATATTGATTTAAATTTCCCAAGTCGCTCAAAAACTTTCTCCATATACAGCATTGTGAACATCTGTGATGTCTTTCTTTCCTTGATATTTGATTCTTTAAAAGTGTGATGCCAATGCAGTACATTTCATTTTACCTAGAATTATTAATATGAATAATTGAGGATAGGTTATGAGATTTAGATAATAATTAAATTCATTGAAGATTACCACTAAAACGCTTAAGCATCAGTGGCAAACATGGGTTGTTCCAGAATACTTAGGTCATGTGTGCTGTATTCAGTCCTCCATTTCTAAGAGTTGACCCAGGACCATAAAATCCCATATGTCCTCCAACAACCAGTAACAAATAAAGCCTGGCTAAGCCCTGATATGTTAGAAGAAGACAAAGTCCCTTGAGAATTTATGAAGCCGGGTAGCTTTCACAGACAAACTCTTCGGTTTCAGATCAATTACTTAAGGCAAATAGGACTCTGTAAGGGCTGATTGCCTGAAATCTCTCCCTTCTTTCTCCTTCTCTCTCTTTCCTGAAGTAAATCTGCAATGTCACATAAAGGCCAGTTTGATGGGGATTTCTCTAGCATTAGCCGGTCCTCTATTGAGTGCCCATAATGAGCACAGCATCAGAAAGACAGTTCATGAGCTGTGCCTTCAGAGACCTGGCCTGAAACGTGCCCAATTAGCTTTTCGGAGATCAAGAAATAGCTTTAGTTCACATCTTCCGCTATCATTTGCTTTCGATTTATAAATCATCTCTACTCATCTCAGTCGGCTTCTTGAATTCCCCAAAGTGCGTATCATGTCATTGGGCAGAAAACCAGTATGCTGAGCAATCCTCAGAAATAAGATATATATTAGAAGCTCTAACCAGTAAACTATCACAAAAATATATTAATAAAAAAGAAAGAAAAAGAAGCAGCGTCACTACATATTTGAGTGATATCCATGCCCACTGCTCATCCTGTTCTAAGATGCTCTTGGCATTAATTTAACTAAACATGTTGTCAGTATCTGTCTATGATAGGAACTTTCCTGTTGTAAAAATTCATAGCCCGATTATGATCTCTGGTGGAAGCAGACAGAGTTGCAATATCCTGAGAGCCATTCTTGTTGCTCACTGGAGACCGGAAGATATTGACAAACCCAGCGCTGTACAGTCCCCTTGGTTGTTACATTAACACACCTCGAATCTTCCTTTACCCCCAACAGCCCTTCTGTGACATATCATATATAAGGGTATTAAGACAGGAAAACAATGAACATGACTTTTCCCATGTAATATTTTCTCTCCAATGTATAGCTGAGTCACAACACCAAAACATCTAGAATGTGGGGAATTTACCTGTTATCATGATTATTTTTACCTACTAGATGCTTTACAAGGGATCTGTGTTTATTTATTTGATTTTTTAAAGAGTAATTATTTAATGAATTGGTTGTTAGCATTGTAAAAAAATACCTTCTCTTTCTTTTTGTTGATAATTTTTTTCCTGATCTTCCTATTTCTTTAGAAATGAAATCAGCTTTCCTGAATCAGATGTTGTCCACAAATGACCGAAAGATTGTCAGATGTGGAAGAGTACTTAGAAGCATTGGCATAACATTTGTTCTTTTCAGATAATGTGTCTGTGATAGATAAATTTCTCTGAACCTGTTATTTCTCACTTTCTAACCAAGGCTTGATTTTCTAATGATTCAAAATTACCTCTTTATCTTTTGTCCTCGGAAAGTACATTATTACTGAGACTTCTCCTACACTCAGACTTCGTAACGGTTACCTAACTTCTTTCCTTATATAATTCCCAGAATAGCACAAAGCACATTTCCCATTCAGAGAAATATTTTATAAATTGAAAGAGAAAACTTTTACAGTGAGATCTTGACTAATTTTGGAGAGAAGAGAGAATTTCCATCTTTTGTGCCAATTTCACCATGCTCAATGTATTTTTAAGAATTTAGCACTAGATTCAAACTCCCTTATGAATTTTCCTCCTGAAAACAAAAGATAGTCTAGTCTAAGATTTAGGTGAAAAGGCTCCAGACGATCTACTAACATTAAAGGGCCCCTGGCATTCTTCTCCCACTACTACCACTAGAGTTTCTACCGCTAGAAATTCTTCTTCTATCATCTCCAAAGGAAATTGAGGCCAAGTCCTTGGATTCCCAGCCAGTCCTTTCACCCCAGAGTCATCTGTTTAGATTTTACAAATATAGTTCCAGGATATCTTGGGGTGTGACCTCTATGGAAATGAGGCACATAAAATACATCTCTCATTACTAACCACTATTTAACTCTGTTTAACCTATTAGCCTAGATGGGTTGCCTGCTATTTTTGTAGATCACTTCCTATATCCTTATACTCATCTATGTGTCTGTCACCTATATCTATCAATATTTGGGAAGATAATTGAGTCACTTAATGTCTATCTTATCAATTTAAATATTTATTAACTCCATGTATTTTTATTCAAATCTAAAAAGGAGAAAGAGGAAGAAGAGATCAAGGAAAAGTGGGAAGAGAAAAAGAGGGGAAAAAGACAAAAGGATGATTTCTAAAGCTATTAGGGATATTTGGGTATATTAAGTCTTTTGTATTTTTGTTAATGTTTTCATAAGAATTGTGAAATACCTGAATTCCTTTTGGTTAGGTCTTAAGTATAGCTCCTGCCATTGGTTTTATTTTATGTATTCATACAATTTTAGAAAGCATAGTCCAAATTTTAATTTCCTTATCCTCTCTAGTTGATTTATATTTGATATTTTTCAATCAATATCAAGCCTATTTTCTTGTAATGTTGATCATTTTTGCACTTAACAATTGACTACACGCATCAGTGGAGGAGGTGGAGAGAATCTATACCAAATATCACAGTTTATACAAATCAATGACTAGAGAAATACCATTTAATTAGCTAGTTTATTGAGTCAGCAGTGTTCATATGAGTGTTTAATCCTACTTGATGACATCAAAATAGCCTCACAGGATGGATGGCAGTCTCTCTTGTGGTCTCCTAGCCCTCCCTATGGAGAAGCCATCCACTCACTTGTCCATCTTCCCAAATGAAGTTGATGTATTAGGACTCAGCTCCTCTCACATCCTTTCCTAACTCAACTTCACAGAGACACTCCTCGTTAACACTTCTTTTAGTGTATACCTCACTGCACAATTTATGCCTTTATTCTGTACCAGCTTGCTCAGCATTCTAATTGTCACAAGAGACATTTTATCTTTCTACTACACTGTAATTTGCGGGGGTAGGGGGAGAAATCCTGTTGGGGGCAGAGGTACAGTTTCTGTGTGTGCAGGGGTTGTGGGTAGGAGTCTACATCAGTCTCGTTGCTTAAGTAAAAGAGGTCTTGGAGGAAATATACTTTGAAAAAAATAATTCTTCTCCTCACCATTTCAATATTAAGCCCTCTCAGAATCTCCTATGAACTTATTTTTTATTTAATTTATTGAACAGTGTCACCCAGGGAAAATATCTTTTCTCTGTCTCCCTGTTGTCTCAGAATATTTTACCTTTTTCTATTTAACATGTAGGAATTACATAATCTTGATAATCCTCTGATCTGCTGAGTCTGGATATGGGTAAAGGCTCACCAGATATTGCTGTGTTTCAAAACATTAAGTGAAAACCAAATAAGCTTGGAATTTTCCACCGCTTATGAGCGGATATTATGTGTTGTAAAATACATAGTATTTTACAGTGCTGAGCCTCCAGTGCCGAGAACTCACAGGGAAAAATGAATTTGGAGATAAGCATTATATTGGCAATGCTGCTCTTAAGGTATTCTATCTTCCCCCTAGGATATAAATCTTATACTGAATTTGAGGAAGGAGGAGCTATACTGGGTAAAATTATGAGGAAATGTTGACATTGAATACAATGTTTTGTCATCTTAATATAGTTTGAATTTCTATAGCCTGTTCCATATAATGCCAAAACTACCACAAGGTCGGTAGAATCTTCTAGAATTATGCTCAATCTCAGAGCATTTTTATTTTTGTTTTGCATCCTCTGCACATATTTTAAACAAGGTTGTTTGTCTGATTTAATAGTCTTTGGACCACATAGTCAAAAAGAGGGTAATAGGAATTACCATAGAGTGAGATACACAAATAATAGCAAGAAGGGAAAATATATAACTTTATAAATAGAAAAGAAAAGATTTGGACCTTCACTTAAAATGACAGAACAACTTAGTACCATTTAGTGTTGTGGGGGGAGGAGAAAAGGAGCAAGCATCCCTCTGCAACTCAGTAGGATCATAGAGTATAACTATATTATAGCATAGTAAAGTTGATGGTCAAAATGAGGATTCAAAAAAAAAAAAAAAAGGAAAATTGGCTTGGCATACTTTCTTTAAAAGACAAGGTTACTTTGGGAAGATGGACTGTGGTGATGCCCGCATGCATTTAGGCTGGATGAGAACTAGACATCAAAACCAAAAGCACACCATTTACAACAAATCCAGATCAGAAAACACCTCTACTAATCCCTAAATACCAAAAACCGCACAGCCTGAGTGCCCTTGGTATCTATATGGGAGAAAGCAGAGGGAAGCAGTAGGGCAAATGACATACCTACAATCCCAAAATATTCAAGGAGAGAGCCCCAAAATAGTCAGTGGATACTCACCAGAAAGCACAGTGTGTCAATATAAAAATAACTAGGAGAGGTTTTGTGCATTCCAGTAGTGAGTGAAAGGGGCTCGGCTGGGAGTCGATTTCCCATCCATCTCTCCCCTTTCTGCAGGTCTCACTAGCAAGAAATGGTCTTTTGTTCTAGAGTATCTTTTAAAGAATACTTGTATAGCAATTATCCTGGAAAGAGGGAACAGTGTCTCCCTCTGGAACAAAGGGAAAGCATATTTTCTTCCCATTGTAAGAGATTTGATTTTCTTAAGCTTAGGATTCCTCTTCTATAACCCACTGTGTGAACCAACATCCATCTGGGTCCAATCACTCACCTCCATGGGACTTGGGGACAAAGAGAGCTCACACAAATATGATGATGTTTATGCTCTTTGCTGTACTAAAGTAGCAAAGTTCTTTGCCTCTGACCCAAGAGTCTCATATTTTTTGAAAATATCCATAAAACTGGTAGGTTAACTTGTTAGCTTGTAAGCCTTGTAAAACCTCAGACACTTCATAGCTCTTAACAAGCCAGGGTCAAAGTCGAAGGTGGCTAGAGCAGCCTAGATCCTTTGAACTTTTAAAGTTGACCTGCCAGGGCTTCTTTCCAATACAGGACCCCATGATAAGGAAAAATTACTAGAAGTGGAATCAAAATTGAGCAGAATAAAAATAATACAGGTGAAGGAAAGAGAAAATACAGACAAAAGGTGAACAGATCCAGGAAATCTAAGAGCACAAGCCATATATATATATATATATATATATATATATATATATATATATATTATTTTTTTTGGCACTACCTGAAAACAAAAAAGATTTAATTTGAAGTTAGAAAACCTGTCTGAACTTTTAACTATCTAAAAGTTCAAGAAAACTAAATTCATATATAAAAATGAGTAGATGAAAAACTATCACAGTCAAATTCCATTTAAAGATTAGCCTTAAAAACAAACTTCCTACAAGAAAGAAAGGGAAGAATATCCCAAGAGATCAAGGATTGGCAAACTATAGCCCACTGACCAAATCCAGCCCACTTCCTATTTTTATAAATAAAGTTTTATTGGAATATAGCCATGCTTATTCATTTATACATAGCCTATGATTGTTTTTAAGCTGCAGTGACAGTGTTAAGCATTGAGGCAGAGAACAAATGACCTACAAGGCATAAAATATTTACTTTCTAGCACTTTACAGGAATTTCACCAACTTCTGCTATTGACAAAGAAAGTTTGCCAAAAAAGTCATGCTCAAAAAATTTTCAAAACTATAACACACCATTGCAGAATGAGCTAAAAGAGATTAAGAAAATCATACAATATATGAAAAATAACAGTCAGAATTTTAAACACTCTGAAATAAAGGGAAGAACTCAAGAAAGAATTAGAAATTGTTTAAAAGTCATTAGAAATAAAGACTACTCTAGGAGTAATATAAGAGCAACTAAGCACAGCAAATGATACTCTAAGGAAAATCAGGTGGGAAGGAAAAAATGATAAAAACCAAAGAGAAGTGAAGAAAAAAAGAAAGATGTTCAAGAGAAAGCAACAAATATTGTACATGGAAAGGAAGATCCAACATACAGATTATGGGAGTTCCTGAGTGGGAGAACAAATCAAGGGGCAGGTAGGGGGAAAGAAATACTAAAAACAATAATTTAAGAAAGTGATCCGGACATTGAAAAAACAATTTAAACTACTTATTCAAAAATCATATAGTATGCCTGAGATTATTAACACAGCGCAGTCAATACCAAGTAAAATTAAGGGATCTTAAAGGAAAAAACAAATTTATTTGGGCATCTAGGCAAAAAACCACTTAAAAAGTAAATAATATTATATTATCATTAGATTTTTCCACAACAACACTTTATCTTAGGGGGGAAAATAAAGTTACATACTTAAGATATTCAAGAAAATAACATGTGAGCCAGAGATTTTTATGTATTTATAAATATTTATATTTATATTTCTTAGAATTGAACTGTAATTTGAGACTCTGCTTATCTTATTCTCCTTTCTTCTCTCTGCCTTTCACAAAAGTCAAGCCTGCGTCACTCCAGAGGGCTCCCCTGCCTTTTCAAACCCCTGGCTTTGTTCCCTCATAGGGATCTCTTCCAATAACTCTCTTGCACATCTAATCATACCTGCTTCTCAGAGGGCCTGGACTAATACAGTCTAGAGATGACTACCTAGTTGTAATCAGTTGTCAGATAAAATATAGGCTGTCCAGTTAAATTTGAATTTCAGATAAACAACAAATACTTTTTTAGTACAAGTTGTCCTGTGTAGATTTTGGGACATAGTTATACTATAATGTATTTGTTGTTTATTTGAAATTGAAATTTAACTGAGTGTCCTGTATTTTTATTTGCTAAATCTAGCAACCTTAGTAGCAGTGAATATCACCTACACCCATATTGTCATCACACAAGAAACGAGAGCTTCTTAGAGACACAGCTGAACTGGATCTGGGATAAGAAATGTACCAGATAAACCTGGAACATTTTGACATAAACTAACACGGAAGCTATCAAAGACTATTAGAACAACGTTAAGAGGAATTAAAAGTCAACATTAAAATGGCTCTACCTAGGCCAAAGAAAACGTTGAACTTCCATAAGGATAGAAATTACAGTGGATGGGTATTCACCAAATATATTTAAATCTTAATCGGTCCCCTTCTGAGGATGATAGGAAACTAATTTATTCTCATGAAAACTACATGAAAGAAAAGAATCACACATTGATCCTGCCTTTTTTGGAACTATACCACTGGGTAACCAAATTGTAGATGAGAGGAAGCATCTCCTTATTCATAAAATTATTCAAGCAAATGTATAAAAATAGTGGACAGAACTCGAGTGTTACCATTTTGGAATCTCTAATAAAACAATGGATTGATGTGTTAGGCATCAGTGTGTCTCCTGAAGAAAGAGCACAGCACCACCGATAGCCTTGCCAAAGACATCAAAGCTGAGTCCGACCAAGGGTCCTGCTCCCCACAATACAGAAAAGAGAGCCTGAAAAGCTGCACCATGAATATGCAATTAGCAACTCCACCCTGGAGCAAACTCAAGAAGGAAAGATACATTTTAAGTAAGACAAAAGGAGGAGTTTGGTGGGGGGAGGAGAAAGGGATGACTTGATTAAAATGGAGTTAAAAGAAATATCAACTTGAAAACTGATGACTAAGCTACAGCGCACACTTAAGTGATAAAACATAAAGAAAAATAAGGAAAGGATTACTATAAAAGTCAGTGCAGTGTTTACTTTTGGAGGGAGAGAGAACAGAGCTTCTTTTGGAGGGAGAGGCTTCTACTGAATGTTTCAAAGAATGTTTTATTCTTTGATGTGGGTGGTGGTTAAAATAGTATTTGCTTTATAATAATTTTGTGTGATTTCCTGTATTTGTATTTTATTTTAAAATAAAAGTTTAAAAAATGCCTAATAGAGTTCTCTTAGTAAACACTCAATAAAGGGTGGCTATAAAAGAATATAAAATAAAAGATAGGACTGCATTTAGAACAATTCCTTCCAAATTGTGTTGTTTTCTCGTTTTTTTTTTTTAAGTGATGGTAGAGCTCCAGCTCTCAGTGGCATGCTCTCTCTTCAATGTATGTACAGCTACAAAATTGCTCCTGCCTTTATGAATGTGTTTATGGCCTTGACAGTGAAATGCTAACTTTGTTTACGCTTTTTGAACTCCTCAGCATGAGCAAACACCAAGATAGACAAAAGAGGTTGCAAGGAGAAAAGTGTTTATCTTTTGCTGGAGATCCTCTTTGGGATCTTCCTTGCAAGGCCATTTAACTCATTTGCATATTGTTAAATGCTGTATCAGTTTAACTTGTGTTCCACACCATGGAGAAAACTGGAGGTTGAGGTCTATTGTTCAATTCCAAATTTACGTGGTAAAACAATGAGTCCCAGTCCGAGCCCACTCTGTCTTATTGATTGCAGAAGTAAGTCTGTGTGATATAGAGAACAATTAATGCTCTTCTGAGCAGGATTTGTGTCTTCAGGTGGCTCTGCCTCTTCCCTTCCCAAACTCAGTGGCATGCTTGTTTAAAGGGCTATTTTGTCCTCAGCCCGCAATTTTCTAGCTACAAATGGGTGTGTAGTTGCTATCCAAGGTGAGCTGCAGTTAGCATTAGAAAGACGCCTTCTCCTCACTTAGGTCCAAGCTTCTTTCTTATGCAGCACCTGTCTTGGAACTCTCTCTGCTTACGTTCCAAATATTGGCACAGTGGTCTATGTCTGAGGGTCCAAATGGAGTTCTTCCATCTGTGAAGAAGTGCTAAAATCTCTGAATTTGTACATCCCCGAAAAGACACTCCCTCCAAATGCACATTTTCTCCACCTAAAAACATCTGCAAACTCATTTAGATTTCTTGAAGAAGCCATCCCTGCCCACTCCAGTGAAAAGTGATTTCTTCTGTTTTCCATTCCTAGAGTACTTAATTTCTACATCTTGCATTTGTCACATACCATTTATTTCCTGATACCATTAGCTATCATGCTAGCATTATAGCATCTTTCCACTCTAGTACTCTATTGAGTCCATTCCCATTTTCGAATTTTTCCTGTGACTAATAATAATAGTTAAGATAATAACTCACATTTATGGACTGCTTAATGTAAATCAGGCACTGTCTAATGGTTTTAATGCAACAACTCTACAGGGTAGATGTATCTCTACCTCCATTTAGAATGAAGTAGACCAAGTCTTTTGATATCCAAGGTTCCAAACCTATTTAGAGGCAAAACAGGGATTTTAACACAGGTATTCCTATTGCAAATATCCTTAATAATGTCTTGTCTCAGATCAAAAGCCACAAGGAATATGTGTCTATTTAATTTAATTCACAATTTTCATAGAGTACCTGCTATGTTGATTTTTGCCTGGCCTGAAGTTGCTGTTTAATATACTATAAACTGTACATGTGTGTATAATATGTATATACACCCAATAAAAAAGGCAATAGACATATAGTTAGATAAGTCTGTCATAACACTAGAAGTATTTTGTATGATTTTGTCCAATTTATCTAGCACAGAGGGATACATAGTAGTTATTCAATGGACATTTTTCTCTTCTCAAAATTATGTCTATGCTTCCCATGATCCTTATTATAACTATTCATTTTATTCAGTCTTCCTCATTCAGATATATTATTTTAAAATCCGTATCTAAGTGAGAGGTCCTGTATTTTATAATCTGTCCCCAAGCGTTTATACTAATAATAAGAATCTTTGGTAGAAATTTTCAGTTACAAGCTTGGAAATCTGTGGGGAAAACTTTTCATGTATTCTCTAATGAGGAGACACAGTGAACCACTTATTGACTTTACGTTGAAGACATTCTCTCACTGTTTCCAGTATATTTTATTTTATATAAATAATTGTATTTTTGTAAATATGCTTTGAAGAGAAATACATGAAGCAAGATACAACAAAATATCAAAACTTCCATTTGGACTTTGAATCATCTTTGTATGATAGTGTAGTGATTCTCAATCTCAGGTGTGCCTCAGAATCTCCCCCTCCAGATCCTCATTGTGAAGATTCTGATGTAATAGGGTAGTGTTTGGGAGTCTGAATTTTTATCCACATCCTAGTTGGTTCTGAAGTAAGAGATTCAGGGGTCACACTTTGAGAGAGGGCAAAACAGATACTAGTATTTAAGAGATGAAATTTGGAATCAGAAAATCCAGAGAGTCTCAGATTCAACATTTACCAGCAATGTACTTAACTTCTCTAAACTTCAGTTTCTTTTTCTGCAAAATGCCTAAAAATAATGGTATCTGATACATGATGTGAGAAAGTACGTGAAAAGTGCTTGGTCTAGCACATAGGAAGTGATAATTAAGTGTTAGCAAGTAATGGTAGTGGTGGTATTTGCAGTTGTTAAAATGTAGGTGTTCTCAATGTCATATGACATTAGATAATTACAAATGAAAACAGTGAGATACCGCTACATACATATTTTTAGAATAATGAAAATCTAAAACACTGACAACACCAAATGCTTGTGAGAATGTGGACCAACAGGAACTCTCATTCATTGCTGGCGGGAACACAAAATGGCACAATCACTCTGGGGACAGTTTGACAGTTTCTTACGAAACTAAACATACTCTTACCACATCATCCAGCAATCACACTCCTTAATATTAACCCAAATGAGTAGAAAACTTTTGTCCACACAAAAACCTGCACCAGATATTTAGAGCAGCTTTATTCATAATTGCCAAAACTTGCAAACAACCAAGATGCCATTCAGTAGGCAAAATGGATGAATGAACTGTGGTATATCCATACAATGGAATATTATTCAATGATAAAAAGAAAAGACCTATCAAGCCATGAAAACACATTGAGGAACCTTAAATTCATATTGCTAAGTGAAATAAGCCAATCTGAAAAGACTACATACTGTATAATTCTAGTTATGTGACATTCTGGAAAAGACAAAACCTATCAGTGGTTGTTAGGAGGTCAGGGAAGGACAGAGAGAGGAATGAACAGGAGGGCAAGAGGGATTTTTAAGGCAGTAAAACTATTCTGCATGATACTGCAACAGTGGGTATATGTCATTATACATTTGTCAAAACCCATAGTATATACAACACAAAGAGAGCAACCTAATGTCAATTATGGAAGTTAGTTAATAATAACATATGATTATTGATTGATCAGTTGTAACAAATGTACTACACTAATGTAAAATATTAATAATGAGGGAACTGTATGTATATGGGGCAGGTGAGGGGTATATGGGAACTGTCTGTACATTTCAATCAGTTTTTCTGTAAGCTTAAAAATGAAATTAGCACACTCCCTAACACCATACACAAAAATAAATTCAAAATGGATTAAAGACCTAAATGTAAGGCCAGACACTATAAAACTCTTAGAGGAAAACATAGGCAGAACACTCTATGACATAAATCACAGCAAGATCCTTTTGGACCCACCTCCTAGAGTGATGGAAATAAAAACAAAAATAAACAAATGGGACCTAATGAAACTTAAAAGCTTTTGCACAGCAAAGGAAACCATAAACAAGACAAAAAGACAACCCTCAGAATGGGATAAAATATTTGCAAATGAAGCAACTGACAAAGGATTAATCTTCAAAATTTACAAGCAGTTCATACATCTCAATATCAAAAAAATAAACAACCCAATCCAAAAATGGGCAGAAGACCTAAACAGACATTCCTCCAAAGAAGACATACAGACAGCCAACAACCACATGAAAGAATGCTCAACATCACTGATCATTAGAGAAATGCAAATCAGAACTACAATGAGGGATCCCCTCACACAGGTCAGAATGGCCATCATCAAAAAATCTACAAACAATAAATGCTGGAGAGGGTGTGGAGAAAAGGGAACCCTCTTGCACTGTTGGTGGGAATGTAAACTGATACAGCCACTATGGAGAACAGTATGGAGGTTCCTTAAAAAACTAAAAACTAAAAACTACCACACGACCCAGCAATCCCACTACTGGGCATATACCCTGAGAAAACCATAATTCAAAGAGTCATGTACCACAATGTTCATTGCAGCTCTATTTACAATAGTCAGGACATGGCAGCAACCTAAGTGTCCATCGACAGATGAATGGATAAAGAAGATGTGGCACTTATATACAATGGGATATTACTCAGCCATAAAAAGAAACGAAATTGAGTTATTTGTCATGAGGTGGATGGACCTAGAGTCTGTCATACAGAGTGAAGTAAGTCAGAAAGAGAAAAAAAATACCGTATGCTAATACATATATGTGGAATCTAAAAAAGAAAAAAAGATTCTGAAGAACCTAGGGGCAGGACAAGAATAAAGACACAGACGTAGAGAATGGACTTGAGGACACGGGGAGTGGGGAGGGTAAGCTGGGACGAAGTGAGAGAGTGGCATGGACATATATACACTACCAAATGTAAAATAGATAGCTAGTGGGAAGCAGCCACATGGCACAGGGAGATCAGCTCGGTGCTTTGTGACCACCTAGAGGGGTGGGATAGGGAGGGTGGGAGGGAGATGCAAGAGGGAGGAGATATGGGGTTATATGTATATGTATAGCTGATTCCCTTTGTTATAAAGCAGAAACTAACATACCATTGTAAAGCAATTATACTCCAATAAAGATGTTAAACAAAAAAAAACAGCATTTAAAAATAAACTCAATAATTACAAAACAAAATAAAACAAACAAAAAATGTAGGTGTTATTTGAGTGCTTAAATATGAAAACATGAAATTGAAATAAGAACACTAGTTTTGCATCAAGACAATGCTCTAGGTGAAAAATACACAACTAGATTTTGAAGAATTAGTACAAAGAAAAAATAAAAAGAAAGAAAAGAATGGAAACTATTTCATTCTCATTAATACATTTAATAACTGATTACTAATTGAAATAATCCATTGGATTGAATAAAATCTATTATTAAAATTAATTTCACATCTTCCTTTTTACTTTTCTAGTGTGGCTACAAAATTTTTTTTAAATTATACATATGGCTCACATTATATTTCTACTGGTCAGTGCTAATCTATGAAATGCTTAGCAAAACTTCTAGTATACAATAGTCCTTCCAAATATTAGCATGACTCTTTGGTAGTCATCAATGTCCTGACTTTCTTGTAGTGGGTTTCATTACTTTTCTTATGTACAGCCAAATTTTTTTTTTCATTATCATTCTTTTCCCCTGATGAGTTCTAATATAAAATCAAGGCCAGTTTAATCCTGTTGACTTCGCTCTAATTCTATCCCCTCTTATTCTGAACTTTCCCAATCACCATCTCTGACCGAAGTCACCTCCAGAGCCTCTATTGGTATCTTGCCGGTATAATCTTGAGTCAGAGTCGGTCCTGCTTGGTCTCTCTGATGTGTGCCTTCTTCCTCCTGTTCCTGGATGTCCTGTTCAGATAGCCATTTCCCTGATTTCCTTTGAGATACTCAACATTGAAGAACAGTGCTTTTTGGCTTATACCCTATATTAGTGGTCCATGCTATGTGACAAATTACTACAAACTTAGGGGCTTAGAACACATCTATTATCTCAGAACACGTCTATTATCTCACAGCTTCCATGTATTAGGGATCCAGGCATGATTTAGCTGGGCCCTCAGCTTAGGATCTAACAATGCAGAAATTAAGACGTTGTCTGGGGCTGTGTTCTCATCTGGAGAAGGGATTGGGAGAAAAATCTGCTTCCGAGCTCACTCAGTTTGTGGTAGAGTTTATGTTGTTGTAGCTGTATGAACGAGGACATTGGTTTCTAACTGATTCTTGGCTGGAGGCTGCTCTCAGGTCCTAGAGACAACCCCCAGTTACTCTCTGCCACGTGACCTTCTTCATAGGCAGTTTACAGCAGTGTTCTTTGCTTCTTCAAGGTCAGGAGGAGAATATCTCACTCTGGTTTGCTCACCAGGAGTCTAATATCATGCAACATAAATAAGGGTGTGAGATTCCATCACCTTTGCCGTGTTCCATGAGTTAGAAATAAGTCATGGGTTCCACCTACACTCAAGGGGAGGGCATTACATAAGGGCTTGATTATTAGAAGTCATCCTTGTGTGTGTCTGTCACATACCTCTTACTAGTGTCTGTCTACTTCTCCCTTTCCCACTATCTCTTCTCATTTTTCAATCTGGCTCAGGTCCATATGAAATTGTTATTCTGTCTCCTCATGTCACTTTCTCTGATGGACTGGATCTCAGGCGCCTACTCGTAGGTCTTTCCAGTGTACCCACTGTTTGCTTAGAAATCTTTCTTTTTTTCTTTTTTCTTCCCTTCTCCCATGCATTTTTGCTATCTTTATTTTACTTCTTGAATAAGCTTCCATTGGACTGCTCTTCCCAAAAATAATAACTATAAACTCTGGAAAAACAGCTATGGAAAACAACCACCTAAAGGGAGGAGAATAGCAACAACAGGTACATTCTGAAAGGGAGTCAACACTTGGAAGAAGGGAGCAGCACTGAGTGAGTTTTCCATTTCAGAGCATCTGGTCTGAGGGAAGACTTCAGCTTGTACCTTGTAAAGCTGTTAAAGCAGCATTTAAAAACTCTGCTTAATTTCCTCGCTGACCCATGGACTACACACATTTAGGGCAGACTCCAAACAGGTGACCTAAGAATATAAGGACTTTACTGAATTTTGAGCTTCTACCAAAAAACAAACAAACAAACAGAATTTGCAGTTGGAGTCCAATTAAGTTAGTTCCTCCATAAAACAAACAAGATATCAACGTTCTTTGGAGGAATATAATAGACTCCAGAGTCTTCATTACACAGTGTCCAGAATTCCAGAATATAATAAATTATTTAGCATATGAAGAAACAGAAAAAAGTGACATTTTGAGGATAAAAGATAATGGTGAGTAACCATATCAATAATTACAGTAGATGTCAATGGACTAATCCTTTTGATTAAAAGGTAGAAATAGTCAAAATGGAGTTTAAAATACCCAACTATTTTATGTTTATAAAAGATATACTTTAGATACAAAAACACAAACAGGTTGAAAGTAACAGTAAGCATATAAAGATTGGAGTGCCTGGATTAATATCAGATAAAGTAGAATTCAATTACTAAAAATATTATCAGAGGGACTTCTCTGGTGGCACAGTGGTTAAGAATCCACCTGCCAATGCAGGGGACATGGGTTTGAGCCCTGGTCTAGGAAGATCCCACATGCCGTGGAGCAACTAAGCCCGTGTGCCACAACTACTGATCTTGCACTTTAGAGACCATGAGCCACAACTACTGAGCCAACGTGCCACAACTACTGAAGCCCAAGCACCTAGAGCCCATGCTCCACAACAAGAGAAGCCTCCGCAATGAGAAGCCTGCGCACCACAGAGAAGAGTAGCCCCCGCTCATCGCAACTAGAGTAAGCCCGCGCACAGCAGCGAAGACCCAGTGCAGCCAAAAATAAATAATAAATTTATTAAAAAAAATATTATCAGAGATGAAGAAGGGCATTTTATATTGATAAAGTTTTAATTCACCAAAGACATACCTATCATAAATTTATACATGGCTATATTTGTTAGGGCTTCCATAACAAAATACTACTGCCCGAGTGGTTTAAACCAAAGGGGAAAATTTTTTCTCACAGTTCTGAAGGCTAGAAGGCCAAGATCAAGGTGACAGCAGGTTTGATTTCTTTTGAGGGCTCTCTCCTTGGCTTGCAGATGGCAGCTTTCTCTCTTTATCTTCATATGGTCTTCCTTCTGTGTGTGTCTGTGTTCTTATCTCTTCTTCTTGTAAGGATACCAGTCATATTGGGTTAGATCCCACCCATCTGACCTAATTCTACCTTAGTGACCTCTTTAAAGGCCCTATCTCCACATATAGTCACATTCTGAAGGGGGTGAGGACTTCAAAATATGAATTTTGAGGGAACACAATTCAGCCCCAAACAATGCCTCATATTTCAAAATACCTGAAGCAAAATTTGAAAGAATTTAAGGGAGAAATATAAAATTTGAGTTGGAGATTTTACCAGTCCTCTTTCAGCAACTCATTGAACTAGACAAAAAAATCAGTAAAGACAGAGACGAGCTGAAAAATGGCATCAACGTCTTGACCTAATTAATATTTATGGGACATACACTCAACAACTGCATATTACTCTTTCTTCCTCTTCTATATATAAAGAGTCAAAATTTGCTTTTTTAAAAAGTCAAGTATCAATTGGCTATGCTTTTAATAAAAAGCCCAGATAAGAGTGTTGGCCTAGGGTGAAAATTAAAGTTTTTAAAAGTCAAGATTCTGGACCCTTAACCATTCTGCACAACAAGAGCTAAGTGACTCCTTGTTCTGAATCCTAACCTGTGCATGGGGAGGAAACAGTCCATCCACGTTAGAATGGTCAAAGAATAAGATACAATTCTAGTAAAGAGAAATCATAGGAAGAGGCAAGGTCATTACCCCAACATTAAAAGTATGGGTCAGAGTGAGGTATACTGGTCCCAGGGTAATAATGTTTATTTCCTTTGCATTGGTATTTTTAAGAAAATGTTTGAGTTCCCCCAGAATTGTGAGGGCTTGTACAATATTTTAATGAGGTTCTCACTTTCCTGAACATAACTGAATGAGCCAAATAGCTTTATGTTAAAAACTTGTACTGTTTTAAATGTTAATAAATATACCAAGTGGTTCTACTCTAGGCTGTACACAGCCCTTATGATTCTCTGGGCTCTTGCAGCAGAAAGGGTCTCAGCCTCAAGGGTCTCTGCATTTTTCCCACCACTTTGCTTGATAAAGTGCAAAAAGGATCTGGAACCGGGCTACGAGAAACAAAGACCATCTGCCTGAGACTTGTGAAGATCTGCTGAAGTAATCTCTGGATTGCCAGAAGCAGCATCTGATTGTCTCTCTGGCCTCTGCCCCTTACTTGTTCTGTGATAAAAGAATAGAATGAGATGTGCTCAGGGACCCTTGGGTAACTGGGAAGATTGTTCAAAAATGTGCTGATCCTGTGATGCCACATACCGTCATGCCCTCAGATCAAATGAGTGAGATCGGAAGTTCAGAAGACTAAACTCTACTGAGGCGTGACCATCCTCAGCAGGGTCAAGTCTATTGGATTCGGCAACATATTTGGCACACTTAGGGTCCCCGTGCATTTTAAACCTATTGTGCTTTCCTTACCATTAGAATTCATAGCCTTGTGGAAATTACTCTGTATCTTGGGTAGTGCTCTGTTCACTGATCAGATCCATTCATTTTCTGCCTTTATTTCGCCTCATATTTTATTACTCTTTCAGTTCTGTTGAGCAAGTCTGTTCTACCCAGGCATCTTACAATACCTTAAATAGCTCCTTAGCCTGGGAAGTGTCATTGTTGATGGTGGTTTAATAATCATAATGAACCACCACTTCCGGCTGCCTTATATATATTCTTTAGTTTCAGAACTAACACCTCAACCTCTAGCTTCTGAAAGGAGCTAATTGAATCTGCCCAGCCACACGCTAGCAAAAGACTCTCCTAGTAAGTATTAATGATGCAGCCCTCTGCCTGCTGCCCCTCTACTGAAGTAGACCAAGGACTCTCAAGGAACCAGATTAGGGACCTGGAGGGCTGTAGCTTTGCTTCTCCCTGATGGTGGCGCAGTCAGTACTCCCACGGAGCAGTGCTGATAGAGAAGGTGGTAGAGCCCACGCTGAAGGGTCTGATACCCTTCAGATCCAGAGCGGGGTGCCCCAGCCAGCTCTCTTTCTCTGGGAGATTCTGAGCCCTCGTTTTCGTTCACACGTTTCAGCAATAACTCTCCTCTTTGAAACAGCTGACCTTCTGAGCTGGAATTTCTAACCTTGCTCTGCCTCTATTGAAACCAGCAGTGTTGGCTTCCATCTGGTCTCCATTCCTATACCTAATCCCTTGGGTTCGGGCTACCTATGAGCACACACTGCTCTGTTCCCAGCCTCTGACTTGGTCTGTATTTAGAACCTTGGGCTCTGGCTAGCAGAGGCTTTTCCTGAATTCTAGAATCTAGATTTCTACCACCCTTGCTTGAGGCCCTTTGTGGCCCCGCTTGATTAACTGATCACTGCAGAAAGCAGTGAATGATTTCTGCAAAGCCCAGGATTATAGGCAGTTGATGAATATTAAACAGGCTAGAGGAGCACAGCCTTTAAAGCAGAAACAATGCACTATTACCTGAGTCTGTTGATAGAATAGCAAATCCTTCAGAACAAGAACTATGTGTTATTTAGATTATTTAGCTCCTTACCCACCATAAGCCCTAAATGAATGTTGGATGAATAAAGGAATACAATAATACACCTGCATACAGCTCATCGTGGACTCAATCTTCAAGAAGCTTACAAATCCTTAAGTGTTTCTTTCCAGAATCTAACATATTACTGTGTAGATAGTATGCATTTAAACAAGTTATTAAAACCCTGTCTTATAACAAAATACTTGGAAGCATCTTTCAACTTCTTCAGCTAGAAATGACTGTAGGTAAGGCAAACTCTTACCTCGACCCCTGTCACCTAGGTGTAGTTATTTAACCTTATTTTCCTCATCCCTACAATACAGCCGAGTCTCCATCTCAACAGTATGCTGGAGGGATCAATTAAGATAATATGCACAAAGCAGCAAATACAGTGTCTGGGACATAACATGCCTTCTGGAATTTTCCTTTGCTTCCTTCATAAATGTTAACTTTCTGGGTGTTAGTCTGAGAATGCTCCTGAAAGAAGCTAGAAAAAAATTCTCTTCTGATTTACGTTAGTGATTTCCATATTGGGAAGGACCTATGAGAATCATCTAAGGAACTTTTCCAAGCCATCCAGTTTCCAGCCGTCCCCCACCACCCAATACCACCGTAATGTGTAGACGGCAAAATATTTCCAAGGGATTTTGATACCCTTAATCACTTCATTGAATATCCATACTTTCTTGTCCTACTCAACAGTTTTCATTCTTAGCTGAACATCAGAATCCATTGGGGAAAATCACAATCTCTGGTGGATTTTTAGGGCTATCTGGTAATCTTACAGTACTCTGCTATTCCACTTATTCTCTACTTTCAAAGACAAATACTTCAATTCTCCTTTGTGCTCGAATGTCCAATAGGTACCTCAAAATTATCACGCCCAAAAATGAACTCCTGATTTATCTCCCTCTTATAATCTACGCCACTGCAGTACATGGCAGCTCTGTCCTTCTAATTACGCGGATTAGAAAACCTGGAGTCATCAATTACTCCTCTCTTCACTTCTCTCTTCTCTCACACACCACATCCAATCCATCAGCAGATCCTGTTGACCATTAAATAGATCCTGGATTCAGCCACTTCTTTTTACTTCCACTGGTAGAAACTTGGTCCAAGTATCATCTTTCGTGTGGATGGTTGCAAAAACTTGCCCTTATCCCTTCCTACAACCTTGCTTCTCTTCAATTTCCTCAGGGCAGCCAAAATGAGCTATTTAAGAGAGAAGCCAGGCCATATCATTCTCCTACTCAAAATTGTTCAGTGACCTCTTGTCTCAGTGAAAGCAAAAGCCAGACTTCTTACAGTGACCCCAAAGGCTCTCACTGATCTGACCGCTTTGCTGTCACTACCTCTGAGCCATCATTTCCCATCATTCTGCCTCTGCTCGTACCTCCGCAGCCTTGCAGATCCTTAAACAGGACCCGAGATTCCCTGCTGTTTCCTTTACACAGAGCACACTTTTTCTAAAACCCATAGAGCTCGCTGTTAACTTCCTTCCGGTCTCTGTCAAATGCTGCAAGGCCAGGAGGATCTCTCCTGACTATCTTCCCTAAAATAGCAACCCTGTTACTCTCTCTGTTACTTACTCTGATTCATTATTTTGATTAAAAAAACCCATCACCATCTGCAATGTGTTTATTTATTTGGTTATCTGCTTATGACCTCTCTTCTCCTGGTCTAACAACCTGCACACCTCAAGGCCTTTGTCTATTTTGTTCACTTCCATGCCCTAGGTACCCAGAATATGGTCTGCCACTTACAAAGAATTTAATAAATATATATTATGATACACGAATGCTCTGATCTCTCCAGTGGGATCCAGCGTCCTGGAGCTTAGATTTTCTGGCCTAGAACCATTTGTCTGGGGCAAAGAGGTTCAAATTAGAGCCAGTTCACTGACCAAGCTCACTGTCTTGATGGTCAGAGATTGATGACTGTATCATTAACACAGAATCATCAAGTTATTTTGTAACAAAATAGTCTCAAGATCTTGTTTATTATTTTCTCAGATTTATCTTCCAATTGAAGACTATTCAGTTAGACCTTTAGATGTATCTACCCACACTTGCTTTTCACCTCTGGGCTGCTTTGAAACTCAATTCCTTCTGCCTGACAAAGCTTAATTTATTAAACCTTTGATACTCGGCCCAAAATGTCCATTTTATAACCAAACTTTCTAGATGATTATGGCTAGATTTACAACCAGATGCTTACTATATATTTCACTGTCTTATAGTAGCATTTGCCTGGCCTTTTAAAATGTGCAGCTTTTAAGGGGGTTGTGTGTGTGTATATGAGAGAGAGAGAGAGAGAGAGAGAGAGAGAGAGGGAAACTGAGACTGTCTTCCTAGAGTCCTTCGATTATTTACACTAAATAACTTAAAAATTGAAAACACAATCTATGAACTTCCTTAATATTTTTGTCTCTGACACCATCTTATAACACAAAATTTATAACAGCAGTATATTTTTCACTTATATGATTAAAATTTTTGAACACCAAGTCTCCTCAGTCCCTTTTCAAATACAATGTAATATACCATAAGTTAAATAATATAGTTGTTCTGTTGTGTTTGCATATATTTTCAAGTTCTCTGTTACAATTACTGGCCTAGTTGCTATTTTAATTGCTACTCTGATGTCTTTGCAAACACCCTCTTGGAAAATGAAATTTTCTAGAAAAAATATAACTCCCAATCATATTTGAAGGAGGAATAAAGACAGAAAAATAATAAATCTGTGTGCATCACGCATGGGTAGCCGTTTGTTTTCCTTTACCATCAATATGAAATTCATTTTTTCTACTACCTGGAAGTTATGGATAATTCTAAAGACATTTTGCCCAGATCCAAGTAATAAGAATTTACTGTAGATTGTGAATCAAGGAAATACACATAAATTAAACATAATGCAACAAAGTCATGGAGCTTAAATCTTAATAAACAGATATCAATCCAGGATTCTGATAGCATCTATAAATGCAACTCTAGATGTGAAACGTAATAATATATAATGCTTCCCACTGCTTTATGAAAACTTTCAATTAAAAAAAATTAAATGACCTTGGTATTTTTACTGTGGTATTGCTTGTGCTCTAATTAATAAAAAATACATTTGCATTTTATTTTTCCAAATGAAATATATAGCAACCAATTTCACACATTAAGAGTTATTTTCCTTGTGAACGATTATATCCATATTCATCTTATCTTTTAAAACAATGTTGAGTAAAAACACTGAGTTAATATAAATGCAAACTGTAAATGTGTTCCAGAAGAAAAATACTATTTGTACTAAATGCACGTGCAACTGTTTCAACACAAATGCAAATCACCCTTAATTTTATTTTCAAAATGCCACCCTTTAACCAATATAATGCACAATCAATTTTAAGTACCAAGCAGAATGCTTTATAATGCTGCTCTAGGGAAGACACACAATTTTTCATTTCATCATCAACACAGTTAAGTTGTATCACCAAATAATCTATGAACCTCTGATTAACCAGATGCCATTTTCCACCCTCTGCCCCAGATTAAAATGCAGTGATGTGTTCAATAGAGTACTAAAAAAAAATTTGATAAACCTTTTTCTTTTTCCTCCAGATAGCCACCCCAGCCCCCCATGTAGAGGGGAAATGAAGCAAGGCAAGCATTTAAGTACATAACTTTTGGAAAAGCAAATTAGAATAGAAAACCTATTTGTTCCACTTTCGTAAGGTCCATCTGAACACAGTGTAATGCATACCTGTGCCTCGGTCAGTCCCTACATTATATCCTCTACAGTTTTATTCTTAAGCTTTGAACGTCTGTATCTCTATGCTGGTGACCCTCGTCTCTCAGTGCAAGTCCGGCCTAGCCCCATGTGACATTGTAGAGAGAATGGGCAGCCGAAGTCCCATAGTTAAATAGAACTTTGACTTGGTTCTTTGTCTGATAGTCTAATACACAGCTGTGTCTGGAATGTAATTGGTATCGGCTCTAAATCACAACCTTCTCTAAGCCGTGCTTTATTTACCTATCTGGATTTCCAGTCCCTTGATCTGCCTTCTTAGTTGGAGTCCCATCAATGGCTTTCCCATTGGGGAAATTTTCTACCTCCTCCAGTGACCCCTTTCCTTTCATTGTGAATGGACTTCTCTCCAAACTACAGGGCCAGTCAGTGTCTTCTTAACTGAAACCCAACTTCCCTTCCTTGCCTGGCCCACCTGCTGTTAGACCTTCCTTGATGTTGATCTCGGGGCCCCTTCCAACACCTGGCCTGGCCAAACACACTGGACAAAGTGGTGTGGAGCCCTCATTTCCTTTCCTCTGATGAGAGCCTCTGCAGCCTGGGTAGTCGGCCACTCAGTCCTGCCCCACCTTGCACTCTCCCACCATCCTCTTTGCTAAGGGGCTAGCCTGCCTCGAGGCTCCAACCCATTGCTGTGCAGAAACCCTGGTTCCCTGCCAGATGGCTCAGTCAGGTAGATGTGCTAGAGCAAATCAAATCACTGGCCAGGGTTGGGATGCTTTGGTTGCACTTCTTAAAGCTCTATTTATTTATTGTATTAGTTGTAATTCTATCACTCCCTATCAGAAAATGAAAACCCGAATAGATGCCTCTCACATATGAAGGTGATGCCAGATATGCCCTTCGAGCTTATTTTCCATTAGCACAGAGGACCTCCTCTTCCCCCCTCCCCCCCCACATGTGGTTTGCATGCATGGTAACTGCTCTGGCTCCGTCTTGTTGAAAGAGAGTGAGGTCATCCGGACCACGGAAGGCAGGAGACACCACCTGCACCTAATGCTAAAAACGCTGAGTTAACTGAATCTCGGACCAAATTTATTCCACATCACTGAGAAGGAAAATCTCTTTAAATGAAAATATTTAAGCATCTATTTTGAGTGGACAGATTTCTGGAATTATTACATTGTTCTCTGCTTTCTTACACTGGGGATTTTAAATATGATGACTTTGGTCAACATTCAGAACCTCCATTTCTGTGCTATGCCCCCAGAGACTGTTAGCATAGATTTTCGCTCCTGAAATAGGTGTCCTCACATTATTTGGCTCTGTAAATCCCTGTATCTGCTTTATGGTTTTGCCGTCTATCCCTTTGCATGTTTTGCCTTTGCTGACTGCTAGCAGCATTTTCTCTTTTAATCTGTTTAGACCTGGGAGACGAGATAGCCTTGTTTGGTAGAATAGGTCGTAACATAAAAATACATTGGTTCTGACTGAGTGCCTGAGGACATCTCTCGAGAATGTATACGTGAGCTTTTAGGGAGAATAATTTTTGAAATATTATGGCCTTACTTTCTTGCTCATAGCTGCAACTCGACCCAGTTGACGTGTTCCTGCAAATACTCTGAGAATACATAAGAGCTAGAAAAACATTGCCATTTGTTCCAAATAACTTCATGGCATATCTACGTTGTCACAGAAATAGTAAGACAGAACTCACACAGGTGCACTTTTCCTGTCATAAACGCCAACACGTTTTCTCTGCGAGATAATCTCACGCACGTAGGTATGCTTAGAGGGATCTGGGTATGTATTGCATTCACGTTAGAGTTTTTGCTGCATCGTGATTTGTGTTCACATTTTTTTTTCTTTTCGGAATAAACCAAGTAGCTGCTGTTTTGTACCCTAACGTTTCTCATCCGTGAAATACTCCTCAAAGACACATCTCTCGGGCTTCTTTGGTGGTGCAGTGGTTAAGAATCTGCCTGCCAATGCAGGGGACACAGGTTCGAGCCCTGGTCTGGGAAGATCCCACATGCTGCTGAGCAACTAAGCCCGTGTGCCACAACTACTGAGCTCTCGCGAGCCACAACTACTGAGCCCGCGTGCTGCAACTACTGAAGCCCGCGCATCTAGAGCCCGTGCTCCACAACAAGAGAAGCCGCCACGATGAGAAGCCCACACACTGCAACGAAGAGCAGCCCCCTCTCGCTGCAACTGGAGAAAGCCCCGCACATCAACAAAGACCCAATGCAGCCAAAAATAAATAAATTTATTAAAAAAAAAAAAAGGACACATCTCTTTTTTTCTCTCAGTCCTTTCCATTCCATAAAAATAGATAATTAAAATGATCTTCCATGCCTAAGTGCTCAGCCTCTTGCTTCTTAAAATACTCTCCTGGTGGAAGATTCTGAATGACAGTAGGAGGTCAAATTAGCAAGCCTGACTGCTCAAGGTAAAGAGGGGAATGAGAAAAGCTTTGCGACTTTCCCGCACATTCATTTATGGCATAAGAATCACCAACCGTGAGAAAAACTTGCCTTTGATTGTTGAAATGGAAGTCAAGAAGCCTTTTTGCAGAATGGTCTGGGATCATGTGTAAAACATGAAAAACTGAATACCCAGCCTCAAAGACTCACAGGAAGTTATCTCCTGGGCTAGGTTGGTGGCTCGATATCACCACTCACATTCACTAGAACTAAAAGGACCCTCATTTAGTATGTTCAGGTCAACCTCCTCAGGAGGTGAGAGAACAAAAGTCCATTGTACTGGGGGCCAGAAATGATTTCACCGAGCTTTAAAATGTCCTGTTGTAAATCACGAACAGTTTTAAGGGGCAGGCCATTCGATCTAGCTGCACTCTCACGATGCTGGAGACTTCTTTTCTTTTGGGGCATTAAAAATGGAATATAAAACCTGAGTGTTTTTTTTTTTAAATAAAACACAGGAGTTGGGTGCTACTGTCAAAGAAAGACTTAGTCAATACTTTCTCCAAACCTGGTCAGTGTACTAGGAGGTAAATGGGGAATTCTTGCAGGATGCGCATATTTGGAAGGAAGGGAGAAATGAAGGAAGGAAGAAAGGAAGGAGTAAAAGCTATGCAGAAGGAAGAAGAAAAACCACGAAGTTCTATTTCCTCTCATTACCAGTCTCCTCTCCTCTCCACAGTCTCTGGAGGGTGCTTTGTCATCAACATGGTAGGGAGAAGGGACATGAATACAGTGAGATGTAGCCCAAGAACCCCCTCCCAGGGGAGCTGTAAAGGAGTAGGAGCCTCAGGGAGCAGGTCGATCTGTCCCACAGCGTGCTGAGCCTCCCTACGTGACTTCATCATTCTGTCTCCAGCACCTGGCATACTGCTTGCCTGGTCAGTCTGGTACCTGCCTGCCTATACGACAAGTAGAAGGCTTCACCACTGTTCTCTTCCTCAACATTCTCACCCAGCCACAACTGCTGCTCTTACCCTGGGTTTGAAATAAAAGTGTAATTTCACAAATGAGTGCTGACTGCTCTAGTCTGTGTTTATTCAAAGCAGAAGCTTGCAAGTTTCCTTCCCCCTTCCCAGGCTACACAATGGCTTCACAAGTCTCCTCTCCCAGAATTCTCCTTTAATTTGATATAAAGCCTTGTCCTATAATGCACTCATCCTGCTTTATTATGAGTTTAAATTTTTCCATTACTAAAATAACAAAATGTAACGCAATGAAACCACTATTCACATTGTGGTGTGTTTCCTTCCATTCATTTTTTTTTTTCCCAAAATGCACTTATCCTTGACCCTGCAGATGTTGTAAATATTTTATTATCCATTACCCTTTTACTCTGATCCTTTTGGATGAAGGCTCTATTTGCATCACTGTGTCTTCCTTGTATTTTGAGTTACTGGGGTTAGCGTACCATAAGTAGAGTAGACAAAGACTTTGAAATCAGACAGGCAGGTTTAAACTCTGGCCTTGATAAGTAAGGTGGGTGAGTTGCGCAACTAACTAAGTCTTCCTGACTTCGTTTCTCCATCTAAATGCGATTACGATAACATATATTTCATATGATTGTTTTGAACATCTTCATTAGGGAGGATGTGTACTATCCAGCCAGCTGCCTAATGCAGAACAGACATAATAAATGTCATCCCCTTTCCTGATGTCTAGAGGATAGGGCTAAAATTGTTATACTTACTTAGGCTAAGTGTATATACTTATTATATATGTATAGCATTTATATTAAATTATCTATTGAGATATTTTATTGTATACTCAAGCATAGGACAATAAATCAGTTATATTTTATAAGGATTTCTGTGAATTTGTACTTAAATCCACATATCAAATAATTATTATTCTTTATCATGGCTCATAAAGGAATTTTTTCATAACCCTCTTCCCATTCTTCCAGCCATTTAACTGAATTTAAGATCAATACCCTCAAAATCATACCAAATAATAATAAAATTCTCATTTTTACTAAATGTATGTGTTTTTGGAGGAGAATAATTTAATTTTCTTTAAAAGGTTCATCATAACCAGTTGTTCATTAACATGGGGACAAACAGTTCCTGGAGTCTGATGAGTGTTCTTTAACAGAACACAAAAGATCATCCATCAATTCGGCAAGCATTTATTGATTGTCAAGTATGACAGAACACAGGGCTAGGTATTGTGGACAAATACAAAATAGCAGGCAGACATCTTTGCAGACAGACCTGATTAAAAAACAAATAGGTAAGCAGTTCAGTTCACTTGCTTCCCAGAAGGTCTTCACTTATCTTAACAATTGTAGGTGTTTATAATAAAAGCAGCTCAGGCCGTGAAGTAAGCAAATCTTCATACTCCCTGCTTTACCACTTAAGAGTAGCATTTCTGTAAGCAAGTCACCAATCATCTCAGCAGCGTCCCTCATCAGCAAAATGAGCTTTAGATAACAGATACCCACATGCCTAATAAAGTTCTTGGCATTAAGTGAGTTGCTGCTACTTAATTCATTTTTTCTCATTTTTTTTTCTATTGATTACACCTACTTATAGAGTTTTTATGAAGATCAATTGAGAAAGCCTACCTAAATGCCTGTGTACAACAGATCTTGGAATCTACTAAGAACTCAATGTGAATTCAGTTCCCTGATCTTTAAGTCCCTAAAGAGACATGTCCCTTGTCAATCTGTATTTTTAAGGATTATCCATTAATATCACTTTTCATGTGTGAACTTATGTTTACATGTTGGCATTGAGGAAAGCAAAATAAAACATTAATGGATTGTTTGTTAGTTTCTGTATTTGAATACAAAGGAAGTAATGCACTGCACATTGACTTCTGTGGAAATGTTACTGGATTCTTTAATAATGCTTCTAGTTCTTCTGACTCTGATGCTGTTTTGAACATGTCCCAGATTTGTCCACATGGAAGGGTTTAATGAGTGTGTATTCAAAATATCTGATTATCTACTGGTTTGAATAGACAGAAAGTTTCTTATAGTTCAAGTAGGTAAGAAATTTCAGGTTTGGCTACTTATTCTTCTATTGCTGATGTATATAGTTCACAGTTGCATTTAGAAATTTTCCCATTTACCAAATGGCATCCAATTAAGCAATATTTTTGATCCATGGAAGCCCTGCTAACCAAATGAATACCAGAACAGTAACTATAGGCAAATCTACATGAGTTTCATCTTTGTTCTATTTGTTTCAACTGCATGGTCATTTGTTTGGTTTCAGCATTTACCTCATGTTTGTTACTTGCTAATTGCAGACACATAGAATTGCTCATTGCAAATTTCTAGACTCACATATTAATGCATTTAGAGGGCCTACTATGTGACAGACCCTGGGAACACAGATCTGAATAAGATAGTGCCTCATCTCAGGGACCTGTCAGGCTCTCTGCCTGGAATTGCTGTCACCCTTATTAGTAACCTCGAGAACCCCTGGGCATCCTCATTTAGGTCAGGCTTTCTCACATTTCTAATGTAGAACAAGGCATACAATGGTAATGAAAGGCATTTCTTTCACATTGCCCGGGTGTAGGGGAAGGCGCCTGCCAAGTCCAAGTCAGGTAAACATGGCAGGCTGACCTCCGTACCCACTAAGTACTTGAATGTGAATGCCAGTCCCAGGCAGAGGCCACTATTCCAAACAATGTTGCACAGTAATTACAAGCAATTGCCACAGACTTTTCTCCCTGTACATGCTCTCGTCTTCCACCATCTTGGATTGCTGGTTTCATAGGACTTAGCTTTGGCACTGATGTCATGAAGGATATTTTCAGTAATTCTGATCATAATCTTCGGCTCATAAAATGGGTGATTTTTGAAGTTTCTCTCTGTTCAGATTTTGGAATCCCTCACAAACTCCTGGAATAATTCCTTTTTCCTGATCCTAGCCGATGAATTCAAACTATAGGATAGTTTCCAGCCTCCCTTTCAGAAGAGGTGGGTTGGAGAAAAGAAAAAGGGAGCTGAGGGTGAAGAATGTGGAAATGAGAGAAGGTTATCCCTGAGTAGAGTTTTTAGGTATAAGTCAGAGACGTAAATGGGGGAAGATGTTTCACATCTATGAAGCATATCTAAATTGGATGGGCAATTAGTGGGGTTTATTTTAAGAATCATTGGCTAAAGGCTAAGATAGAAAGTCTTAAAAACAATTTGCAGTCATGTTCTTGACCCAGAATCAATTCAAACCTTTGCCTTATTTTCATTTATACATAGATGATAGAAGGAAATGTTGCCTAAGAAACCACATCTCACTTGAGTTGTTTACTTTCCTGTCCCTTTCACATTGTCGTAGCCTCAGGAGACCTTCCTGGCCCTTTGTGGACATGCAAGCAGAAACCCACTGGGGTGACTACAGTCTGAGGAAGGAAGCTTTTTCACTCCGGAGGAAGAGAGAAAGATGAAGCCCTGCAGGTGAGTAGCAAGAAAATCTAGTAGGAGACAGTTATTACAATGTGAGTAAGAAATAATGAAGAAATGCTAGACTGAGACAGTAACAATGTGATAAGGGAGATGGGATGCATTTGAGGGCGATTAAGGCAGTGGAATTGGTGGAACTCAGAGATGATTGGATGTAGAGGGTAAAGGGAAGGAGGAGTTGAGAAGGGCATTTCAATTCTACCAACCCAGCTAAGGAACAGAGAATGCAAAAAGGGAGGAGAAAATAAGTTTAATTTGGGGCACACCGGCAAAGAGAGATGTGTAACAGGCAGAGACAGGCATGAGTCTGGAGCCCAGGAGAAGGCATGGCCAGAGACAGAAAGAGTCAGTAGCGCTGACTTTGAGAGTTCAATCCTTGAGAGGAGGTAATGTGTAAATGTGTAGACAATTTGTAGGGAGGAAAAAGAGCAAAGTTGAGGATGGATGGCGGCTGTAGACAATATATCTCATAAGAAAGCAGAGGTAGGAAAATGAGAATGAAAGATCGGAGTCATTGTAGAATCAGAAAAGATTATGCCACAGAAGCTGAGGGAAAACAGAGTTTTGAGCAGTAAGACATCAACTGAAGTTTGGGAAATGCTCAATATCTTCAGAAACTTTAAGTAATTGTGACTTGAAGGAGTTTTAAGACAGTTATGCAGCAGAAGGCAGACAATGAGCCGAAGAATGTCTGGAAAGTGGAGTAGTCGCCTCTTCAGAGAATCTTGAAGGAGAATGAAATTCCATCTGAGTCAGCTAGCTATAAGGAAGGCAGGTTCAAGGAAATTTTTTATCTTTGGAGTGAGAGTGGAGGATGTATAGATAGGAGAGTTTTGACGGGGCAGAAGATGAATTATGAAGATGGTTTAGAGTTCCCAAAGCAAGTTGACTTGCTAAAAAAGAGAGAGAGAGAGAGAAAAGTTGGAGAAATCTCCTAGGATAACAGGAACAGTGAGAGAGAAAGAGGTCTATAAGCTAAGTACCCGAGACCACAGTGGAAATCCAGAAGACACTTAGAACACAGCTTCTCAAACTTTAAGGATAATAAGAATTACCAAGAGGGACTTCCCTGGAGGTCCAGTGGTTAAGACATTGCCCTCCAGTGCAGGGGGTGTGGGTTCGATCCCTGGTTGGGGAGCTAAGATCCCACAGACCTCGTGGCCAAAAAAACAAAACGTAAAACAGAAGCAATACTGTAACAAATTCAATGAAGACTTTAAAAATGGTCCACATCAAAAAAAATCTTAAAAAAAAAAAAAGAATTACCAAGAGACTTTGTTTATATGAATATTCTGATTCACTATGCCTGGGTTGGACCTAAGATTCTACATTTTGAACAAGCTGTCAGGTAATGCCAATACTACTGGTTCTCTGACTAAACTTTGAGAAATAATGACATAGAGGAACGCAGACTCAGGCAAATGGGTTTTTGGGTGTAATTAGAATACGTGCAAAATAAGGACATAGTTTGATGAAAGACAGAAAACGTGATGGTTAAACATGGCAAAGAGGAACAACAAGAATGCATTTTATGAACAGTTCATGTATTCATTAAGAATGTACTAAATTCTCAATTAATATGCATATGCCTCTCCTTGCAGAGCATAGAACGAGGCACGTTAAGTCCAGTCTCAGATAGTTTAAGGATATTATGATATGTACAAGAAAACATAAACAAAAAGGATGTTAATTAATACATAGACATGTAAGTGCTTCAGAAGTAAACAGTGGTTGGGCTTCCCTGGTGGCGCAGTGGTTAAGAATCCACCTGCCAACGCGGAGGACAGCGGTTCAATCCCTGGTCTGGGAGGATCCCACATGCCACGGAGCAGCTAAGCCCGTGAGCCACAACTACTGAGCCTGCGTGCCGCAACTACTGAAGCCCACGTGCCTAGAGCCCATGCTCCACAACGAGAGAAGCCACCACAATGAGAAGCCCGCGCATTGCAACAAAGAGTAGCCCCTGCTCGCCGCAACTAGAGAAAGCCCGCGTGCAGCAACGAAGACCCAACACAGCCAAAAATAAATAAATTAAATTTAATTTAATTTAAAAAAAAAGAAAGAAACAGTGGTCAAAACCTGTTAGAGATGGGTAGGTAGACAGCTCGAATATTTCTTTGAATTAATTTCTTTGGATCAAGACTTCATGAAAGATTTTCACCTTGCCGCTCATTTTGAAACTAAATAAATATTGAGTGCATTATCGTCCACCTTCCCTATGTTCATCTTTAAAAGAAGACATGACACATGTAAAGTTCCCATCAATTTGCAAATAGGAGAGGGGAAAATGAGGCTGCACCTTGAATGGAAGGGATCCTATCTCTTTAAACCTCTTTATAGTGGAGAGTTACATGAAGCATGGATTTGAAACTATTTGATCCAGACAGAAGAGACACAAAGAGCTAGTGTCATGAAGAGAGATACAACGTTAGACGGTCAGAGATTACCTAGTGCTTTTTTAGGCATTTCCTCCTGTTTACAGAATCTGGGTCCCCCTGTTCCTCACCACCACTTCCCCTTTGCTGTCCCTCCACTATCTCAGCCAGTGGACAATGCATCCTGAGTGCCATTCTTATCTCCCCGTGGTGGTTATGCACGTACCAGGCGCTCATAGCCATCCGAGGACTCTGAAGCACAAAAATATTAGTTAAGAGTTCAAGTTCAAGTTCAGTGTCTTTAGAAATTTTCTAGCTGATTTGGAAGAAAGGCATAAGCATAAAACTACAGTATAAACCAGCATCACCCAAATAGTCTTCTGCAGAATAGTCTGCAGAAGAAATAGTCTTCCATGAAATTCTTCTAGAAAATATAGACAAAAAAGGAGTCTGATGCTGATAAGAGTTTGTAAAATACCATATATTAGAACTTCTTTCCTTCAATATAAGTAGGAGAGCATGCATATTTTAATTGTTCTGAGAATCACTGCAGTTATAAATCTGGTTAACTTTGTTTAAACCAAAGTTTCTGACGATTTGGTTTTGTTTTTAAACCATTGGATTTTTTATATCATAAAAACTGTTCATATCTCAAGGACTTAGTATTCCTCAGAGGACAAATAAGGGAATATTATTGTTAAGATTAAAAGTCGGTTTAGTACAATTGCAATTAGGGAGATGATCACTTCGCTTCAGAAATCTAGGGAAGGCGTCAGTGAGGAGTTTGAGCTGGCATTGAATGATATGAGTATTTTGAGCATTGACAAAATAAGATATTCTGGGTTGGGATGCAAGTTGAGAGGATTAGCAGAATAAATAAAAATGTAGAGGAGGAAACAGTTCAGAGTTCAGGCGTGTTTAAATGACAATGAGAAAATCAATATGCCTGGAGAGGAAGGTTTTGATTTAGTGAAAATCAATTTGGCAAGGCTGATTATAAAGACCCTTGCATTTTGGGTTAGGTTCTATGAAGATTGAAATATGCATTAATTGCATCCAGAGGGGAACAAATAGGAAATAGGTCTCTAGCATTCTGACCAAACCATTTTTTAAAATTTATTTTATTTATTTATCTATTTATTTTTGGCTGTGTTGGGTCTTCGTTGCTGCACGTGGGCTTCCTCTAGTTGCGGCGAGCAGGGGCTACTCTTTGTTGTAGTGCGTGGGCTTCTCATTGCGGTGGCTTCTCTTGTTGCGGAGCATGGGCTGTAGGCGCACTGGCTCAGTAGTTGTGGCTCGTGGGCTCTAGAGCGCAGGCTCAGTAGCTGTGGCGCATGGACTTAGTTGCTCTGCGGCATGAGGGATCTTCCCGGACCAGGGCTCGAACCCGTGTCCCCTGCATTGGCAGGTGGATTCTTAACCACTGTGCCACCAGGGACATCCCAAACCATTTTGTAATTTTTTAAAAATTTCATTGTTTCTGTTTTTGAAAATAACACAAGCACACAGTGAAAAATTCATAATATAAAAAAATAAACAGAGGAAACTTAAAATCACTCATAACCCCATTGACCAGAAACAGTGCAGCGACACTGGGGGTATCCTATGCCAATTCTTCCTAAGTGTACACATGTTCACACACTCATTTTACAAAAATCAGCTCACACTACGTCATAGTGGCTGTAAACTCAACGCCTAAGAGGCAAGTAAGTTAATATAAATGTGTGCAGCAGGGGAGAGTAGCGAGGTGTTAAAGATGCAGCCTTTCACACAGACACCGTTACAAATTAAATATATGGAATGTTCTTTGCTTCCACGAAGAAATATACTAGCTCCTTACACTGCACCCCTTTTATCTGAAACATACTGGCATATAGGTCCGTTTTTAATTTTACCACATTTGATGGAAATATAGATATAAGAAAAAAATATTTTTTAACTCTTACATTAGGAAAACAATAGATACATGGTACCTTGACTGTAGGTCTCAGTGTATGGGAGGCAAAGACAGACATTGAAGTGTGCTGAATGGGAGAGCTCTGCTCCCTCTGAGGGTAAGGGTACCACTGGGCAGCGGCTATGCTGCTGAGCAGAGCAGAAATGGGGCCCAGAGTTGGCAGATCTTCACGGTTTTCAAGAGAAGACAGAAATCCAGTACTTACGTGATATTTTCTGAATTTTTTTAAAAATAGGAATTAATCATTTTAACAAGAGAGTCAGAATTTGATAGGGAAACAAAATACACTCAGCACTCTACAGTTGGTGTCTTTTGCTGATACAACCCACAAAACAAAACAAAACAAAACAACAGCAACAAAACTTCCTGGTTCTTTGCAGTCAGGGAATGCTACTACCGTGCATCACCTCGGGCAGAAAAATCTTGAAGTCCCAGGGTAATGGGTATTTTTACTTACTAGACTTTTCCATCTTTAGATGTGACCTGGCACAATATTTACATCTGTATTAGCATATTATGAATCTTTCATTGTAAAAAGACTCATTTGGAAAGTGTAACATTTCAGAAATACGCTTCCTGAATGTATATTTTGTTGATTTGAATAGGTATTTACCCACTGGAGGAAGATCTATTCCCAGGTGCCACTTAGGTTATTTTAAAGAACTCCCTACTGAATATTGATGCAACTGTGTACCTTTGCAGAAGTGGGAACAAAGCTGGCTGTGTGGAACCTTGGAATCACGGTGAGTTATTAGCACAATGTCTGTAATCAGGGAAAGGTTAGATTAAGAAAAAAGGAATATAAATGTCTGTGACACAGGAAAAGGAACAAGAGAGAGATCATCTGAAGAACAAGAACAAAAAGAACAGTTGGACTTTAAGTGTAAAAACCAACTCATAAAATATATACTGTATCTCCTCCACTTCAAATATAAACTTTCCTCTTACCTGAAAATGCTTATCCAGGTGATACCATACTTTTATCTATGTATATCATTAGTATTGCTTTTAAATAAATATACTTCAACTACTCCAGGTTGACAAAAAGAGAGCATTCATATTCAGTCAAGATTGCCTAAGCACAGAAAACACAAAATAACTTGAAATGTATGAAGTGCTATATAATTTTAGTCAATAGCAATGATGGTGCAGACTAGCATAAAATTATATAAGACAGAAATGTTCAACAAATGGAACTCTTCCAACAAAACTTCGTATTTGGTCATTGTAAACAGATGCAATTCCAATCCAGAAATAAGTACCTTTTATTGATTCTAATAATATGACTTTTTAAAAGTTTAATTGAAATATTAAAAAAAATTGAACTATGGCTCCATTGCCCTTAAGTGTCTCACTATTGAAAGAAACAGACAAATAAAACATATGTTTAAATCTTATAATTGACTTCCAATTTTTCTGATTTCCCAGTTTGTATTTAATGTGTTTGGTTTTCTTCAGATTGGAGATGTCATTTTTTTCCCACATTGGCAAAAACAATAACAGGTCAGGTTTTAATGCACCTGTCAAGATTCAAGTTTTTATCCTTTATCGTGTCTTTTCCTGTTTAGAAGTAGTTTGAGAAATCTTTAACAATATCTGTCACAGTTTATATTTCATACCCAGTAATGATTTTAATCAGATGAGATAGGGGGAGTGCTTGTTTATGGTCCCAAGACTTTTTTTAATACCAATATTTTACTGATCTCATTAGTTCTACCATTTAAATTTTGGACTCTTTACAATGCACAGCTTTATAAATTAGCCAACTAATCTCCACTAATGTCCAGGTTAATATTTGGGAATTTTTCCATGGTGACAGTAGATAGGGAAGCAATTGAACTTTTGACAGGAGAAAAGTGGAGAGAGCCTTTCATATTGCTGCATGGAATTGGTGGGTTTATCTATAAAATAGAGGTTAGGATGAATTATCTCTAAGGCATCCCTGGCTCTCCTCCTGGTAAGTAGATACAGGATGAAGTCTCTAGAAAGTCAAAGAACAGAATAAGAGTCACTCTACAATTATTTTTCTAATCCTTTCATTGCCTGTTTCACTACACACTTAATGTAATAAAATTTACATTACAGAAAGGAACAAAAACATACACTTACACAAGTAATTAGTTCTAATTCTAGACTATGAAATTGCATATAAAGGAGGATTTGATCTAGTCTTGAGTAGTCACACAATAATGTCACATAATAAATATCCCAAGGAAGTGTTCTTTAAGTTAGATTCTGAAAGAACATCAGAAGTCAAGGGAAGATGAGAGATGATCCAGCCCAAGAAAGGTAAAAGAAAGCTGTATGTGTGAAGATTTAGACCAATATGAGTCTTGGATGTCTAAGAAATGTGAATTAAACCAGTGCTGCTAGAGATCAGATAATGAACACAGGAATGGCAAAGATATGGCTGGAGATGTGTGTAGGGGTGAATCAAGGAAACTCATTTGAAGCCATATTAAGAATTTTGGAATTTATTCCAAAAATAATGTGAAGTCATTGAATGGTTTTAAGCTGGAAAAGGGAATGATCAGCTATTCATTTTATATATCACTAGGTCTGTTGAGTGCAACAATAAGGACCTCCTATAAACCAAATCTCTTTAGGGATGTTACATGTATTCAAATATTAGTATTCATAACAACTCAAAGAGGTGGAAAACATTATTATTTCCACTTTACAAAAAGCTTGAGCAATTTGTCCAATGTAACATAGCTAATCAGTGAGCAATCTGAAAGCTAGCAGTCTTAACCTCTATATTTATTTGGTAATAGAAAGGGATGGAAATTAGTTTGAAGGAGTAAATCATCTAGGTGAGAGAGAGTGTTGGTTCGGACTATTGTGATAGTAACAGATTAGAGAGAAGTGGAAAAAATCAAGAGATTTTTAGGAGATAGAATTAACAACAATTGGTGGTTGATTGGATGTAGCAGGTGAGGAAGAAAAAAGGATAAAGGGTACCATCCAGGTTTGGGGCTTGAGCAACTGGGTAGATGGTGGTGACCATTTATCAAAATAGGAACTTATTCCAGAGAAGAGACAAGTCTAGTCAAGAAGGCTTTTGCTAAGGCAGAAGTTATTATCATGCAAAATCATCTCTGAAAAGCTACCCTAGAGCAGGGGTCCCCAACCCCTGGTCCGCAGACAATAACAGTCCTCGGCCTGTTAGGAACCAGGCCGCACAGCAGGAGGTAAGTGGTGGGCAAGCGAGTGAAGCTTCATCTGCCGCTCCCCATCACTCCCCATCACTCGCATTACCGCCTGAACCATCCCTCCCATTGCTTGCATTACCACCTGAACAAACCCTACGCCCCATCCCCCACCCTGTCTGTGGAAAAACTGTCTTCCACGAAACCAGTCCCTAGTGCCAAAAAGGTTGGGGACCGCTGCCCTAGAGGATTCTTGCACTTGGGAATCATGTTTACTGAATATTCCAGTATTTTGTCTCTCCATGTTCTCCCACTTTGCCCCCAACATGGTTACTCTGAAGGTATTTGAGGCAATCGGTACATTACGAGAGGACCAAAGTGGAAAGGGGGCATTTGAGTTCTTTTTCCCTCTGTTAATCTCCCTTGCCTAATTGTACCTATTTATTTTATATGTCCACCAATGTCTTTAACATGTTTGGGTCAGTCTTTAGCATCATATACAATGAGCTTACAAAAGCTTTTCAGGAATCGATGGATGAGTCAGTGCTCCAAAGGTGAAATATGGACACATTTTGAAATATGGACATTGGCAGTTAGTTTTAGGCAGTTCATGTTAAAATATTGAGCTCATTGGCCTAGAAGCACACAAATGGAAAAGCTGGTGGGAAAAATTGCTATTTTGACTTCCCACCTCCGTGGTAGCAGGCAGTGAATTTCCAACTTCTGTAATTCTCTTTTCCCTTTTCAGTGATAAAAGTTCATATTAGTTGACTTTGCTGTACCTTGTAAATGAAATAAACCAAACAATTTGCTCTCTGTCATGACCAAACATCAATCAAGTAATGACCAAATACTGATTGAGTGCCTACCTGGGCAAAGTCAATACACTGGGAAGTCGGAGGAGCTACAAGAAAGTGGACAAGCTTCTCTTGCAGAACTTTCTATCCAGCTGGTGAGACAATATATGAACATGTTTAAAAAAGGATGGAAGATTCAGCTGGCCGGGGTGCCCAAAATGGGGCACGGGGCTGTGGCGACCCAGGTGTGGGTCTCCCTCCCCTGGCCGCCTGCTCTCTTATCCCGTCCCCTTTTCTCTCTTTCTCTCTCTCTTTTTCCGAGAGTCCTACCCTACATCAGGGGGTTGGGTGCTGGAGAATCTGGTAAAAGCACCACTGTGAAGCAAATATAGACCCTGCATGTTAATGGGTTTAATGGAGAGGGCTGTGAAGAAGACCTGCAGGCCGCAAGGAGCAACAGTGATGGAATATATTACTCCTAGATGATGGCTTCAATTTCTCATCTTCCTGGCTATGTCCCGTCCCACTTTGCATGCTGGAATTGCCCATCTTAGGAACTTCTAGTAAGAATACTATTCTGTTGTTGTGGGGGAAAGAAGGGGAGACGGGGTCCTACCACCTAACTTCTAAAGATGACTGAAAACAAACAAAACCCCAAAAAACAAACAAAAAACTACAAAAAAAGTTAATCCCTAATTGAAGAAAATGTAGTGTATCAGCAATCCAAGGCATCTACATAAAAAGTGTTTCACAGTTTACAGTACCTGAAGCTGGCATTTGAGAACTATGACTCATCCTTATTGAACAACCTATTGTGTACTAAATGCTATGCTAGACCCTGGGACCCTACTAATACCTACTAACAGCCTACTCTTCTATCTGTGACTCTGTTCTACAAGCAAAAATAAGTATTAACATATGTGATAAATAAAAATTCTCTTCATGTCTCAGCAAAAAAAAAAAAAAGGATGAATGATTACAAGGAGGCATAAATAAAAAGATAGAGTAAATAAGAAAAGGTTAATTATACCATATATATGTTCTCTTAGTTCCAAGAAAAAAAAATTTTATGCATTAGAAATTTTGTAACTGCAAGGATTTTCAATATATGCAAATCAATCAATGTGATACACCATATTAACAAATTGAAGAATAAAAACCATATGATCATCTCAATAGATGCAGAAAAAGCTTTCAACAAAATTCTACACCCATTTATGATAAAAAAAACTCTCCAGAAAGTGGGCATAGAGGGAACCTACCTCAACACAATAAAGGCCGTATATGACAAACCCACAGCAAACATTATTCTCAATGGTGAAAAACTGAAAGCATTTCCTCTAAGATCAGGAACAAGACAAACGTGTCCACTCTCACCACTATTATTCAACATAGCTTTGAAAGTCCTAGCCATGGTAATCAGAGAAGAAAAAGAAATAAAAGGAATCCAAATTGGAAAAGAAGAAGTAAAAATGTCACTATTTACAGATGACATGATAATATAGAAAATCCTAAAGATGCCACCAGAAACCTACTAGAGCTAATCAATGAATTTAGTAAAGTTGCAGGATACAAAATTAATACACAGAAATCTCTTGCATTCCTATACACTAAAAACGAAAGACCAGAAAGAGAAATTAAGGGGAAAATCCTATTTACCATTTCAACAAAAAGAATAAAATACCTAGGAATAAACCTACCTAAGGATGCAAAAACCTGTATGCAGAAAACCATAAGATACTGATGAAAGAAATCAAAGACAATACAAACAGGTGGAGAGATATACCATGTTCTTGATTGGAAGAATCAACATTGTGAAAATGACTATACTACCCAAAACAAGATACAGATTCAGTGCAATCCCTCTTAAATTACCAGTGGCATTTTTCACAGAACTAGAACAAAAATTTTTTCAATTTGTATGGAAACACAAAAGACCCCGAATAGCCAAAGCAGTCTTGAGAAAGAAAAATGGAGCTGGAGGAATCAGGCTGCCTGACTTCAGACAATATTACAAAGCTACAGTAATCAAGACAATATGGTACTGGCATAAAAACAGAAATATAGATCAATGGAACAGGAGAGAAAGCCCACAGATAAACCCACACACCTATGGTCACCTAATCTATGACTAAGGAGGCAAGAATATACAATGGAGAAAAGACAGCCTCTTCAATAAGTGGTGCTGAGAAAACTGGACAGCTACATGTAAAAGAATGAAATTAGAACACTCCCTAACACCATACACAAAAATAAACTCAAAATGGATCAAAGACCTAAATGTAAGGCCAGATACTGTAAAACTCTTAGAGGAAAACATGAGCAGGACACTCTTTGACATAAATCGCAGAAAGATCTTTTTTACCCATCTCTTAGAGTAATGAAAATAAAAACAAAAATAAACAAATGGAACCTAATGAAACTTAAAAGCTTTTGCACAGCAAAGGAAACTATAAACAAGAATAAAAATACGACCCTCAGAATGGGAGAAAATACTTGCAAACGAAGCAACTGACAAAGGATTAATCTCTAAAATATATGAGCAGCTTCTGCAGCTCAATATCAAAAAACAAACAATCCAATCAAAAAAAATAGGTGGAAGACCTAAATAGACATTTCTCCAAAGAAGACATACAGATGGCCAAGAGGCACATGAGAAGATGCTCAACATCACTAATTATTAGAGAAATGCAAATCAAAACTATGATGAGGTAACACCTCACACCAGTCAGAATGGTCATCATCAAAAAATCTACAAACAATAAATGCTGGAGAGGGTGTGGAGAAAAGGGAACCCTCTTGCACTGTTGGTGGGAGTGTATATTGATACAGCCACTATGGAGAACAGTATGGAGGTTCCTTAAAAAACTAAAATAGAACCACCATATGACCCAGCAATCCCACTACTGGGCATATACCCTGAGAAAACCATAATTCAAAAAGACACATGCACCCCAAAGTTCGTTGCAGCACTATTTACAATAGCCAGGACAAGGAAGCAAACTAAATGTCCATCAACAGAGGAATGGATAAAGAAGATATGGTACATATATACAACGGAATATTTGCCATAAAAAGGAACCAAATTGGGTCGTTTGTAGATTTGTAGAGATGTGGATGGACCTAGAGACTATAATACAGAGTGAAGTAAGTCAGAAAGAGAAAACTAAATATCATATATTAATGCATATATGTAGAATCTAGAAAAATGGTATTGATGATCTTATTTGCAAAGCAGAAATAAAGACACAGTCATAGAAAAATTGTATGAATACCAAGGAGGAAAAGGGGGAAGGGGGGTGGGATGAATTGGGAGATTGGGATTGACATATATACACTATTGATACTATGTATAAAATAGATAACTAATGAGAACCTACTGTATAGCACAGGGAACTCTACTCAGTGCTCTGTGGTGACCTAAATGGGAAAGAAATCCAAAAACGAGGGGATATATATATACATATAGCTGATTCACTTTGCTGTACAGTAGAAACTAATGCAACATTGTGAAGCAACTATTCTCCAATAAAAATTAATTTAAAAAAATAAAACTTTTAGGAAACTCCAAAAAAATAAGTAAATAAATTTTAAATAATGAAATTTTGTAAGGATTTATGGAAGACAAAGGTTTCGAGCTCAATCTTACAATACATATAGATCTTCGCTACAAGGAGAGAAAATGAAAGAAAATATGGGATGATATTCCAATTATGAGCAGCTCAAGAGCAAAGTGTGGTGGTGTAGTAAATATATCAACAAGATTACAAGTTAGGAAACAGTAAAAATAATCATATAAATGTGCAAAGCAGTAACCTTTGCTGGACCTCCATTTTCTCACCTTTAAAATAGGGGAATTGGATTAAGAGGTCTCTGTGAAATCTTTGACATTTAACATTAATTTAACATTAGTTTTCATTATAGAGAAAATATTATTTTTACTTCCCCAGCATTATATGAAACTAAAAAAGGTCGAGTGTTTGGAAATACTCAAATTACAATTTAAATATGACAAACTAGGATTCAAATCTTGGCAGATCCATTGTTTTCTCTATAGATAGATATGTTAATAAGAAGATAAATAGCTGATAGATTTACAGATGGAAATATAGATACAGTATAGATAAATAATTAGCCTTCTCAATAGTGAAAATAATATGTAATGGTACTGTGTATGGTAACTGGTTACGTAGGAGACACTGAAAAAATTTTGGTTACATCCCTTATTATCCATGGATGAAATAGCCATGGGTTGGAGTCATGAAATCTGAGTTCAAATCTCTGCTGTGCAATAGACTCTCTAAGTGTCTGAAAAAAAAATGTTTTGAACTTGATCATTGTTTACATCTATTTCAGTACCACCAAATATTTTGGAGGAAAATAAAAAGTCAAAATACATATGGGGCAATAAGCATTGTGTAGAATGCAGCAATTGAAGATGCTGAACAGCTAGAGAATGCTATAGTTACCCCTAGTATTACATTATTTTTAAATTTTAACTAGGAAAATATTCCCCTCACATCGTTCGCCCTCGAAGCTTTTGATAATTTATAATTTGTTTTCGCTGTGTTTTGAGATTCTTGGATACTATTTAGGTTGTATAATATTTTCACTCTACTGTGCTAATTAACATTACAATGAATAATTATCAGCAGCTTCGCAACTGTCTCTAGCATACTGTTTTTATTTTATTATTTTTATAGATTATTAGAAGAGCAACATAAAACACACCACCAGTTTTCATGCCAAAATCTTTCATCTAACTAAGAAATGCCATGCAGTACGTTTCAGGGATAAATGCCACTTATAAACATGGTATTCTAATGCATATTAAAGTTTCATGTACTACAGATTGGAGTAGCTATCAGTAGTCAATGCATAATGGATAGAAATGATTAATGACTCTGTGAGATAAAGGATAATTAGATTTGGCATAGGCACCCACCATTTAAACAAATTGATATGTGGAATGCATAGCTGAAAGAGATACAGACAAATGACACTAAGCTTCGATGATTCAAATGGGTCTCCAGGGAACGGATGATCCAAATTCTTTTTAAATTTTTCCCCAACAACTCAACACGACCAGAAAGGTAACCATGGATCTTATTTCTCCGCTAGCATTGGTTGCCGCAGCAACAGAGTGACAGACTCTGAAGCCCAAGCAAGCCACTTCACACCTTTCTGTCCTCTGGGGCATTTACACTTTTCCCAGAGCTCTGTCATTTCCTCAAACAATGCTCTGCAGTTTCACTATCTCTGAACACAGTGACTTTGGGGATCAACAAAAGCTCTTGGCAAAATTATGAAGAAGGGACAATTTTTTATAACATGTCCTACGAATCTCCCTCTGCCCAGGTCCCCAATGCACACACGACAGTATACATAGGCAAGCGCACCCTTTGCGGGTAATGGAATGCCTTGGATCCTCTTCATTCTTAACAAACCGTTTATGTCCCTCTTCCTTTGTTTGAGCTTTCTGATTAAATCAAGGAATTAATCTATGCTAATGTGTTAATGCTACACTCCTAAGTCTCAAAATATCAGTAGAAACACATTGGTATGTCAGAGTCAGAAGTGTTTTCCTAAATCTCAGGAACTGCCCAGGTGAAATTTAAAACTGACCCCCATACACATTGGGCAAGGAGAAAACAAAGAAAGAGGCAGACCCCTCCAGACTGGTAGGTGGCAGTTTTTATGAGCAAGGGAACTTACATGAGTCGTGTCTTGGGAGACCTCAAGACAGGTAGATCTCCACACCGGCCCACTAGAATTTTAAGAATTTATGTAGAGGCTTTAATGGGGCTGTCCTGTATACAGTCCACATGGTCTTATTAACATATGACTCTCTTAAGGCTGCATCTTTGAAGTAGCTCCTAGAGCAGCAACAGTGAGCAGAATGTATTTTCTAAGGACAGCAGAGGAGGAAAGGATTCTCCATTGCCCGAGTCCCGAGTCCAGCTCCAAGGGTCAACCAGCGGTCATGTCCTCTCAATGACCTCCTCCAACAAGGAGAGAGGCATGTCGAAAGCAATGTTACTAATTCTAGTAATAGATACTAATATTAGATAAAATGCAAAGACTATGTGAAGGAAATGTTATTAGTTAAATTAGACTTTCATCAATGTTATCAGTATAAAAATACTCACTTTTTATTGAAATATGCTTTTATTTTTACCTAGTTGGAGTGAAATGAGTGGCATCATAATTAAAAAGCAGTCTCCTGAGCAGGTTGGGGAGCAAAGGTGGGGGGTCTGACTGCACGAGAGGATCTAGATTGTGAATATAATCCTTTGAGAAAAAAACATTGGTGGATGCTGATTGATAAATGGGTTTTTTTCTTCATAAATATTTATCATTGTAAATGGATTCGTGTAGACATAGCAGAACGTATGAATGGGTACTGTTAGGATTTAGGGTGAGGTTTTCATTAAATCAAATGCTTGCCCGTTATATATATATATTTTTTTTGTCTATGTTTTCAATAGGGCAATACACAAAAGGAATAATAGCTATAGAAGAACCAAACCGCAATTGTAAGGGCTGCATAAAAGCCTGATATCTTAATATGCAGCTCTGGTAGAGTCTAGATTTGAGTAGCCTACGTGGGACTTTATATTTTGCCCAAAAGTCTTTACCTCAAGAACTTATCACCCTCAGACTGTCACATTGATAAAGGAAGTAGAGAGGAAATGAGCATAAGACGGCCAGTTCTGGAAAACTAGATACTAGTGGCTCTTCCACCTACATATAAGCACCACAGAAATAGAGAAGAGATAGAAGAAAAATAGAGGCAGAAAAGATAGATGTGTATGATTTAGTGCACACTCAACATTAGTGAGAATGACTTAATTATGGTTTCATTGCTGACTAATCAGATTAAAAGTATCTTCCCGGGGCCAAGGTGTGGGATTAGGACTGAGGAGTAAAAACCAGGATGCTTATGGAAAGAAAAGGGCAGAAAATATGACCAAAAATATACGTTTTGAAAATAATGAGCATTTGAGGCTACTAGAGAAGATGTTTGGAGGCAAAAAACATTCAGGTCACTTAGATTAAAAAAGAAGAGGACACAGATACATAGTGTGGCTATATATGTATATATATTACAATACTATATATAAGTAATATATATAAACATATACATCATATAAAACATAACATAAAATATATAAAACAAGACAAAATATAGCATATATAAATATATATCAACATATATAGTATATATAAACACATGCAAACTAATATATATATTTAATATAAATACATACAATTATATATTAAGTATATATACATACATATACTTATACTGAAAATGTAGTCCACAGTGATACACACACACACACACACACCATGCATACGTAACTTAGTCACTTAGGGAAACAGATTTAAAAGTATCTGCAGAGTAAACCTATGAAAACAACCTATACTAGTCAAATTAGTTGTGTTTTTATTCATGAAATAATGAACCATGAATCACCAAGCATGTGAACAAAACATTAAAGCAAATACCAGGGTGAGGAAACATACAGCTGACTTGGCAGAAATAGAAATGACGCACAGAAGAAAAGAACATCTACAAAACAGATTTAGTGTATTCAGAGGAAAACAAGCATTTATTTCATTTAAAAAAGAGATTGCTGTCCAAAGAAAAGGGGTATTAATAGAAAAAGAAAGTACCTAGATATTTTTAAAAGTCAGCGTATGGAATGAAAAGCAAAATAAATAAAGCTAAGAATCTAGCTGATGTGAAAGATAAAAATTGGATAAATGCCTCAGAAGACAAAAAGAGAAAAAAAGACAAAAGGAAGTATAGTCTGAGGAAAGATTCTTGCCATGGTAGACCCAGGGTTCTAGGTCTTATTCAGTAAGTGTTGTAGATGAAAAGAACTGTGATGACAAATGGAAAGAAACAATGAAATAAATGATTTACAAATATTTTCTTTAGCTAAAGAAAAGGACACATCTTCATACCATAGACACTTAGAAATGTTGATTAGAATGAAAAAAGACCCATCTCCTGAGAAGTTTCAGAACTTCAAGAATGAAGAGAAATTCCTCAATCTGCCATAGAGAGAAAAAAATAGGTACAACATACAGCAAGCATCTGGTGGGCAGACTGACTTATCTGAACACTGTGTGCTAAGAAGACAATAAAAAAACAACCTGACAAAAAGAATATCTACTCAGACAAATTACCAGTGAAGCACAAAGAAAAAGACGAATCTAGATTTTCACATGTTCAAGGATCTCATATGAGAAATGACTCCTTGGGGACGGTTTTGGATTCCCTCGTGTGCTGCCCAGATTCCTCCCCTCCCTGTCACCCCTTTCAGGTCTGAAGCGTGCATTCCCCCTGCTGCTGGGATTACTGGTGGCTGATAGGTTGCAGCTGATATCCTCCCCACCTACCGCCCCAATATTGACCTGCTGATGGGAACCACCCACCGTACACAACATCATGCCCCTTCCTTGCTGTAACCCACACCGATGACGCCTATTCCCTTAGCCCAATTTGGGAAAATTCTGAAGGGGCATCTCAGCTCAGGAGCTCCTTCTGGGATCAGTTGAAGACTTTGTTATGTTTCACAGCCCAGCCTTTCCTTTTACCCAATCCTGCTTGTTTTTTTTAACCCATCCCCCTTCCTCTCATCCCACACCAGGTCGATCCTTAGGAGCAAGGCTCAATAAGTTTTCTGAACACAAATCTCTGTCTCACAGTCTGCTACCTGGGGAACCAACCTGCAACAGAAACCTACAGAGCAACATATTTTTAAAAAGCATTTAAGAAAGAAAATGACAAGATGATTACGAATTAGTGGTCACTGAAAATGTATGGCAAAAATGTAAGCTCAAAAGAAAACAAAGGAAGCATCATTAGATGCAGATGCTTGGGACATTCTCCTTTGAGCATTAGCATGTCAGTTTCATAGGACTGCATTCCCTTCTCTACGGTTTTAATTTCATTTTTTGGGTTACAAAGTTATATAATTTAAAATATTTACATAATTGAAAAACTGCAAATATTGTTTTTACCACACTTATTTTTGAAATCAACCCAAAGTAAAGCTGGAACACACTACTTACATATCAAATGTGAAGTTTATAAACTTTGAAACTTTAAAATAATAACATAAACAATAAACTTTAGGAGAGGAAGGAGAAGAGACATATATAGTTGGGTAAATCACTATATGATTAATCTTTTGAAGAATGGAATCAAATAATACCGTCTAAAATTAATAAATCATGAAAAATCAAAATACTTATTTTAAATATACAAAGGAAACTACCCAAAGAAATAAAACTCGGAAATTATGAAAAGAAATTAATGATCCAGAGTAGAAATGGATATGAGTATGTGAGGAATTTTGTACTCTTAATTTGACATTTATCTATACATATTTTTTAAAATTTTGTAGATAGTTATTTAATTTAAAATATAACTTTAAAAAATTAAAGAACACTTACGATCAAAAGATGGTAAATAAATTATAAGTGAAATAAATTTTAATGGCCACTTAAACCTCTCAATTTAGATAATGCTCATAACTTCTGAAAGTGCTTTCACATCTTGTTGAAGCAAAAATCATTTATTGATCACTTCTGGGCAAGCCATTGCTTTCCCTATTAACTTATTTTCATCCCTGAGACAGGTAAGGGAAAATGCCTTTTTATCCTTTGGACAGTTAAGGAAACTAAAACACAGAGAGAGTAAGTTAATTGTTTTACCTAAGTTCATAAAGCTAATCCTGGTGGTACTCAAGCTCTGTTCTCTGTCCTCCCAACCCCAGGTTCTTGAGGTTAGCCTCTCTGCCCAAACACTGGGACATGGGTGATGACCAAAAAAGTTAGTCTGGAGGAGCCAATATGAGAAATGGATAAAAGTAGATGGAAGGAAAATTGGGAAATAGATAAGTAATTAACATTTTCTATCTGACTTTTATTTACGAGATCCTGTGGTAGGTGCTTACACAGATTTTCCTTCATTAATCCTTACAACAATCCTTATGAAATAAATAGCATTGTTCCCAGGTAACATATAAGGAAACTTAGGCTCAAACTAGCTAACTGACTTTTGAGAGTCTACATAGCCAGACAATGGCAGAGAATTATCCAGTTCTCAATTTTTTTTTTTTTTTCCCTAAGCAGAGTTTCTGAACCTCAGCATTACTGAAAGTTTGGTCTAGATAAATCTTTCTTGTGGAACTCTCCTGTGTATTGTAGGATGTTTAACAGCATCCCTGGCTTCTACCCACTGGATGCCAGTGGCATCCTTACCTCCATTTGGACAATCAGAAATATTTCCATGTGTCCACAAGGTGAAAGGTGAAGGGATCAACCCCAGCTGAGAACCATTGCCCTGCAGGTATGGATTATCTTCTTAAGCTATGTGAGGGAACATCCCTCCAATGGGATTCTAGTTTCTTGAGTTCAGACTATTTTAAACTTTCCCTTTGTGCCTAACTGTGAAATCCTTATTGTCAATGTTGAGTCGTATCTGAGCCCTGTGATTCTGGAAAGTAGCAATGGTTAAGCAATCCCTCCACCCCTTCGTGTTGAGGTAAAAGATTGTTGCAAGGAACCAGCCATCCCCATATGATTTAGGTAAGACTACAGATGTTCCTCTTGTTTGCCTCTGACAAGGTCAGAGGCAGAACCTCCAAATTCTCATTCTTTACCTTGTAAATGATTAGATGAACTGTTGAGTCCCCACTGATCAATCAGAACAAAATGCTTGTAACCAAACTCTGGTTGAGTTTCTCTTCTTCACCCAGGCCTCTGTATTTTGATCCATCCTTAGCCTGAGCCTGTATACAACCCCTCCTTAAGATCCCATCTTCAGAATAGTTCAGACAGCAACATAAAACAGTCTCTGCTCTACCATCCTTCCATCTCACCCTTGCTTATTCACTTCTGCAAACCTGTATTTTTGTAGCTTTGTTTACTCCTCCTTATGAAGAGAAGAACCTTTCCCACCAACCGTTGAGAAGCTGGCAGACCTCATGGTTACATGTTCTTCCTACTGCAATACCCCCTTCTTCCTACTGTAAAAGTCCATCCCCCAGTTCCTTTGCAATAATGTTTTCAAATAAAGTTTCTCTTTATCTAGATCCAGATTTGTTTTTATTTGACATCATAATAACATAAGCAAAACAAAAAAATAAATGCCAATGTCTTGATGTCTCTGCCATTTAGAACAGAATCAAAATGCTGCCTATAATTGTTCTCAATGGTGAAAAACTGAAACCATTTCCATTAAGATCAGGAACAAGACAAGGTTGCCCACTCTATCACTATTATTCAACATAGTTTTGGAAGTTTTAGCCACAGCAATCAGAGAAGAAAAAGAAATAAAAGGAATCCAAATCAGAAAAGAAGAAGTAAAGCTGTCACTGTTTGCAGATGACATGATACTATACATAGAGAATCCTAAAGATGCTACCAGAAAACTACTAGAGCTAATCAATGAATTTGGTAAAGCAGCAGGATACAAAATTAATGCACAGAAATCTCTTGCATTCCTATACACTAATGATGAAAAATCTGAAAGAGAAATTAAGGAAACACTCCCATTTACCACTGCAACAAAAAGAATAAAATACCTAGGAATAAACCTACCTAAGGAGACAAAAGACCTATATGCAGAAAACTATAAGACACTGATGAAAGAAATTAAAGATGATGCAAACAGATGGAGAGATATATCATGTTCTTGGATTGGAAGAATCAACAACGTGAAAATGACTATATTACCCAAAGCAATCTACAGATTCAATGCAATCCCTATCAAACTACCAATGGCATTTTTCACAGAACTAGAACAAAAAATTTCACATTTGTATGGAAACACAAAAGACCCTGAATAGCCAAAGCAATCTTGAGAAAGAAAAGCGGAGGTGGAGGAATCAGCCTCCCTGACTTCAGACTATATTACAAAGCTACAATAATCAAGACAGTATGGTACAAAAACAGAAATATAGATCAATGGAACAGGATAGAAAGCCCAGAAATAAACCCACGCACATATGGTCACCTTATCTTTGATAAAGGAAGCAAGAATATACAACGGAGAAAAGACAGCCTTTTCAATAAGTAGTGCTGGGAAAACTGGACAGCTACATGTAAAAGAATGAAATTAGAACACTCCCTATCACCATACACAAAAATAAACTCAAAATGGATTAAAGATCTAAATGTAAGGCCAGACACTATAAAACTCTTAGAGGAAAACATAGGCAGAACATTCTATGACATAAATCACAGCAAGATCCTTTTTGACCCACCTCCTAGAGAAATGGAAATAAAAACAAAAATAAACAAATGGGACCTAATGAAACTTAAATGCTTTTGCCTAGCAAAGGAAACCATAAACAAGATGAAAAGACAACCCTCAGAATGGGAGAAAATATTTGCAAACGAAGCAACTGACAAAGGATTAATCTCCAAAATTTACAAGCAGTTCATTCAGCTCAATATCAAAAGAACAAACACCCCAATCCAAAAATGGGCAGAAGACCTAAATAGACATTTCTCCAAAGAAGATATACAGATTGCCAACAAACACATGAAAGTATGCTCAACATCACTAATCATTAGAGAAATGCAAATCAAAACTACAATGAGGTATCACCTCACACCAGTCAGAATGGCCATCATCAAAAAATCTACAAACAATAAATGCTGGAGAGGGTGTGGAGAAAAGGGAACCCTCTTGCACTGTTGGTGGGAATGTAAACTGATACAGCCACTGTGGAGAACAGTATGGAGGTTCCTTAAAAAACTAAAAATAGAACTACCATACGACCCAGCAATCCCACTACTGGACATATACACTGAGAAAACCATAATTCAAAGAGTCATGTACCACAATGTTCACTGCAGCTCTATTTACAATAGCCAGGACGTGGAAGCAACCTAAATGTCCATCGACAGATGAATGGATAAAGAAGATGTGGCACATATATACAATGGAATATTACTCAGCCATAAAAAGAAACGAAATTGAGTTATTTGCAGCAAGGTGGGTGGACCTAGAGACTGTCATACAGAGTGAAGTAAGTCAGAAAGAGAGAAACAAATACCGTATGCTAACACATATATATGGAATCTAAAAAGAAAAAAAAAAGGTTCTGAAGAACCTAGGGGCAGGACAGGAATAAAGACACAGATGTAGAGAATGGACTTGAGCACATGGGGAGTGGGAAGGGTAAGCTGGGACGAAGTGAGAGAGTGGCATGGACATATATACCCTACCAAATGTAAAATAGATAGCTAGTGGGCGGCAGCCCCATGGCACAGGGAGATCAGCTCAGTGCTTTGTGTCCACCTAGAGGGGTGGGATAGGGAAGGTGGGAGGGAGACGCAAGAGGGAGGAGAAATGGGAATATATGTATATGTATAGCTGATTCACTTTGTTATACAGCAGAAACTAACACACCATTGTAAAGCAATTATACTCCAATAAAGATGTTAAAAAAAAATGCTGCCTTTAACCTAAAATATGATTTTAGCTAGAAACAAAACTATGTGGAATATACATTGTAAATATATAACTGAATAAAAAAAGTGAAGGCATTTCATTCAATGATTTCAAAGGTTGCTAATACTGTCAGCCCTGTAAGTGGGTTTGTTTGGGCCCTCAGGCCAGAAGCTAGAAAAGAATGCTGTTCAGTTACTGACATCTATGTGTTTGTCAGCATGGGACACAGCTGACATGCCAGCTGAGTATTAAAATGGTCAAGGCATCACTTACTGGAGTGAGTGACTCTAAATGAGAAACCAGTGTGATGAGATTCATTGCCTGAGGCACAGAACCTTTGCTTAGAACTGTCTCCCAAGGGACTGGATTTACCAGAAGCCAACTTGTCTCCAGGATCAGTCTCAGTGACTGAGAAATGGCTTACCATTAACAAGGTCAGTTCAAGGAAGCAGAGGTGGAACAGATATAAAGCCGAAACTTGATTTTCCATGGAGAGGTTACATTTTTAGCCATGTCAGGATTATCCCCTGAGGATGTTTTTTTCCATCCTGAAACCATCTTAATTTATTCCATAAGTTAACCAGGAGCAGAGCCCATGTCGGGGTGGGGATGAGTTCAGGAGAAATGCAGGAGCAAAAATAGTTCCACCAGTAGGCGAATTCTGTCTACCTCAATTTTCTGGCCATTTTTCATTTGCCTCTTCTGCTAATTATTGCCTTCAAAATTTTTAATTTCTCAAACCAAATTTTGGACATGGTTTCAATTCTTTTTTTTTTTTTTTAATGTCCTAGGACTAATATTTTAGATTAGAATTCTCTTGATATTTTAACATAAAACACACTTAGTGACATGAATTCGTGTTTTTTCCATATAGCTAGAGATACCCAAATGGATGAAGATGTGCCTTGCTTGACAGGGAAGAGGAATTGCCTCAGTTCCCCAATACAAGCTGTCAAACAATCTCCTAAATCTCTCACCCCCATCCCAACCATACACCCACCCTCTCTTCCACTGATGAGTGGTCACACTGACATTGTCATAGGGATTTTGACACCAACTTGGTTATAATCTCAAGGGTATTCAAAGGTCCAAAAGGAAATAAATTTAAAAAGCTGACAGGTAAGATAATAAGAAATGATAGGACCCATGACTAACTAGTGTTGAAAAATACTAAAATTCAATTTAAAATATTGCATATGTCTTTCTGTTATAGCAAGTTTGTCATCTTTACACATGATCTATACATAGGTTTAAAACTGGCTGTTGATAGTTCACAGAGATATATTTTGTATGGTTTGTATATTGTTCAATAACTTGAATTAGATACCTACATTGAATTGAGAAGACATTCAAAAAATGGATTTCTGACTTCTCTTCCTATGATGCACTATCTAGTCTACATTTCAGCAAGGAAACAACTGTTTCACCTTAGTAGATATTCTCTATTTTTGAGGGGAGATAGGCTTTCATATTCATAACAGTCTATCAGATTATACCCTGCCTGTTCAATCCATTGATATTACCTACCAAGCCTCTGTTGACATCTAAGTTTGAAAACCCTAGTCTATAAGTGCTATGACCCATTGATCCTACTCCAGATTCACAAATCTGCAATTTACTTCTGTATATTTCATCTACATTAGCTAAGATACACACATATTGGGAATGGTTAGATTATTCTTTCCAGGGATCAATATTCAAAAAGGGCCCATGTATCACCCTGGGAAATAACCTGGTGAAAGAGAAAGCAAGCACCATGAAAAACAATGGGTGAATCAATGTTACCCTGCATTATCAGATTAACAATGATAATTATGAGAAGATTAATCTTGTATGAAGTAATCTCAAAAGCTTATATTAATCAAGATATGTATAATTTTCAATAAAATAAATGTCCTTCAATTTCCTTTCCCCTCTAAACAGAGAGGAAAATATATTAATATATTCTTTAAAAAAATGAAAATTCTTATTTTAAACTTTGTGTGTTCAGGTTTTCTTAAAAAGACTGACTAGAAATGTTCTATAAATCTTTTGAAATTATAATAAGTAAGACAGTAATGGCACAAATCACAAGTTCTGTAAAATTGCCTTAGGCATTATATTTTCTAGAAATTAGCATTTTAGAGTACATTTTGAGTTTATGATCAAATAGTAATGCATAAGAGCATTTTGACTTAAACTGAAAAAGATGTTGCTCTGTATATATATATCTATATATATATATCTATATATCTATATCTATATATATATATCATAATGTATATATATGTCTATCTATCTATCTATCTATCTATACCTGTCTGTCTATGCACCTGTCTAGCTAATCTGAGTCATTTTTAAAACAGTATCTGTCCAAATTTATGGGCCTGGTTTTAAACATATAGACTTAAAGTTTCTAGCTATCTGACATACAGTCAACCTTATAAAAAAATAAGGTTGAAATAGCACTTAGAAATGAAATTAAAATAAGCAAAAGCTGTAACCAATGCAAAACCCTTTTTATTGCTCCTTCTTTATTATATTTCCCATCAACTCCCTTGTTTCCCCTTTCTCTTACTAAGGAATTTTATTTTTAAACTTAGAGTTTTAATATTTTAAGGTAATTCAGCTTTGTAAACAATTAGACTAAGCAATAGATTGTCAAATTGGTAGTTTCTATAGAAAGGAATTTCTATTCTCTTCAAGTTATAACAATCAATAAAGTATTATAAAAATTATCAAGATGAAAGATTTTACATGTCTGTTACCTCAAAAAATTCTGTGCTTGGAATTATGATAATCCTTATTAATTAGGGATTACAAAAATTCAGGAGATGTTAAGAGAGAATGCATCTTCCAATGCAGTTCTATTTTAAGAAATTTTTTCAACCGTTTCTCATTTGTGCATACAGTTCTCTCTCTTGGGACGAGAGTCCTTGCATTGGATGCCAAGAAAGCCATCTTGTAGGAAATCAGTCACTGTAAGACACTTGCACAGAACAGAAAAATATTTCCTTACTGCTTTACTACAAGATGCTGTCTGTGGAAATTATCAGTAATTCCAAGCATTCACACAATCACTGTTCAAAGTGACATTATCAGAGACACGGCATTGACAGGAAGAATCACAGAACAGTAAGGAAGATAAAGGAATTTGCAGAAGTACAGTAGGCCATCACAATGATGCCAAAACAGCTTTAAGTGATGGAAATTATATGTATGCTCATGTCTTTAGAACTAGAAAACAGACTTTAAAAAACTGGATTATGTCAGTAGTTAATTTGACCTGTGTTTTAAAGCAGCTAAGTCATACAAAAAAATAAAAATTAATTATTGATTTTTTAAGTCACAAAGGTTTTAACCTTTGGGTTGCCATCAGTATGTAGTATCTCTTCCAAGGGTTTTTACTTATTTATTTGGAGTCTTTGCCTGAGTATTTTTCAATATAATCACTGAAAATGTGTGTAAGTAAAAAGAAACAACAAACAGAAGAATGAATGATTCACCAGATGACTGTGCTCAATTTCAGCATGTATTTTGTTAGAAAATATAAATTTTTGTTTGTCTAGGATTGATATTAACTTATTAGACTTAGGCACCTAGTCAACGATCTATAACTGTGCTAGCACATTTCGATGTGTTGCATTGTGTGGATTTTTAGAATCACACAGTGGCCCGCTAAGAGAAATAGTATAAGAAAGCACAGTCAGTAGAGAGGCAGACCTAGGCCGGAGTGGGTGCTAAGGACAAATGGTAAAATAGAAAATCAATTCTGAGTCATTTTTGGCAAATTAGATTCTTTCCAGGGAAATGTAGTAAATTTAGACAATCATTTAATTTAATTAATTTATTATTATTATTTTTTAACATCTTTATTGGAGTATAATTGCTTTACAATGTTGTGCTAGTTTCTGCTGTATAACAAAGTGAATCAGGTGTATGCATACGTATATCCCCATATCTCCTCCCTCTTGCATCTCCCTCCTGCGTCTCCCTCCCACCCTCCTTATCCCACCCCTCTAGGTGGTCGCAAAGCACCAAGCTGACCTCCTTGTGCTATGCAGCTGCTTCCCACTAGCTATCTATTTTACATTTGGTAGTGAATATACGTCAATGTTACTCTCTCACTTTGTCCCAGCTTACCCTTCCCCCTCCCCGTGTCCTCAAGTCCATTCTCTATGTCTGTCAATCATTTTATAAAACATATTCTTTTCTAACAAAAGATAAGATTAAGTAAATTTTTTATTTAGCTAATCAGACATTTTTGGTGTTATGTAAAAATGTTGGAAGGCATTGGTTTCTCACTGAGTTAGTTATTGGCAAAGAAAAAAGAAAAAAACACTACCTCTTAATCACACTGATGAGACTTCACTTAGTGTGAAGAACCAAGGAGATCATATATATTGTTACTAAGGATACTATAGATTGCTACTGTACGTGTGTGTATATATATAGCTCCAAGATTTCATACGATGGTTATGTAAAACATTTGAAAGACATTTATTTAGGTCTAGAAATACAATCTTGGCTGTGAAACAAGCAAAACAAACTACTTATTTATTCATATATTAAAGAGTTATGTATTGAGTGTGTTCTATGAGTCAGACAGTATTCTAGATGCAGGAGATAAAGTGATGAAAGATAAACAGTAAACTCATAAAACTCATGTAATAATAAGAAAGGGCAGGTAATAAACAAGAAAACACAAGAAATAAACATGATTATTTCTCAGAGTGAGAAGAAATATCGACAAGCCTAAAACAGAGATTTTGGTACCAGGAAATAAGGTCTTGTTATAAAATCTAAAATACACTCCAGTGGCTTAGTGCTTGGGCAGCAAGCAGCAAAGGCACTGATATTGGAAGCAGTTTGGATGGAGACACATGCTATGCAGCTATAAACCATTTGGTAAAATTGTTGTCCACAGTAACTTAGGAAGTAGACTCATAGTAGGCCCACTGAGCCTATATCTCTAGAGAAAATGGCTGGAAAGGGTAAGAGTAATTGTGTGTATTGAGATAGTAATATAATAAAAAGTTTCTCTGGGAAAGAATTGGCTGAATTGCCAAAAGAAATAAAAAGGAATTAAAGAGTACAGATTTGAGAGTGCCAAATGGTTATCAAAGCTTATGTTTAGGCCACTAACAGTAACAGGTAAGAGGAAAAGAAATTCTGAATGATAAAGGACAATTTATTTGCAGCCCTGAAGCCAAGATCAGATTAAGGCTGTGGTCATCTCTCTCAAAAGTGTTATGCCAGAAAGCCCCAAAATCATCACCATTAACTGAGGTATAAAGTATGAAGGTGAACAATTAGAGAAGTCAATCAGCCTTAAGAAATATGTCTAGAAAAAACTTTGGATGTGATTACATGACTGGAATAAAATAGATAATGTGCCTACTACGTTTCTGAAAGAATTGTATTGCCAAAACTTCCATAAACGTAGTCATATACTGGGCGCGGGGTGCAGCGTGGGCAGTGGGCTGGAGGCAGCGGGAGTCAAGGTCGATGCATCGCTGCAGCCCAGAAGGTGGGGAGACCAAGGCTTGCAGCCCGAAGGTGGTGTTTGTGCGGACCCAGCTTCCGAGAGCGGGGTGCCCGCCCAAACGATATCTCATTTAGCGATTTCAGGTCATGTCTGAGGGATTAATGTATTACACGTTCATGATATAGTTTGTTAACTAGCCAGTAGGGGTCATTAGCTAAAGAAATTCTTCATTGGTGAGATTTCGGTGATCTACGAGTACTTAAAGGAGAATCAATATTTCTAATCTCTTTCAAAGCATTCTAGCAAAGATCTTCCCATTAGAATTCAATACAGATACAGATCTGAAGTACCTATATTTTTAAAATTTGATCCTTAACTGGGATCAGAGACAAAATCTTTAACATGAAGTCAGAAAAACATTTATTTAAGCAGAAAAGATTTTTTGAAGGTCTCTGCTAGCCAGATTGCAAGTCTTATTACTAGCATCATCTTTAATTGTATTAAAAATTTGTTATAATATCTTGGGTCTTGATAACATGGCCAATTGAATGTCAGCCACACAGTTACATAGCTGTCTAGGTTGAATCTGTAGCAGCCCGGCTGTCTCCTTACGATCAAAGTGGTTATTTTTACAAGAGTGTAATGTCTAGATTAGGCAGGCTCAACTTGAGCAAAACCTTTTATTACTACTTAAGAGACAGAACCAAGGGAATGAGTTTAAACTTGAAAAAGAGGTTTAAAATGGACGTATCTATCATATCTGAAATGAGCAGTTGACACAAATGAAGAATGAATTTGCTAGCAATGTTTCTTAGAGAAACTGACATTAATCCATACATGTATATATATGTGTATTTATAAATACACACATATAGATTATAAATACAAAATATTTTAATGTATAATATATATCTATATAAGTAAAATATGAAATATTTTATAAATATTTATAGATGATAGAATATTTTGTCTTTTATATAATTGTTTTCTATTTTATATAAATATTATATAATATTTATAAATACATAAATATATAATAGTATATATGTAATAAATATATATACACTGAACTTATTAAGCTATTTGCTCTGACTAGTGGTCTTCATTCTTTTTGATCCAGGCTATCTCTAATCCACCTACTGTCTTCTTTCTCTCCATTCTGCACTTAAGTATCTACTTTTCTATCTTACTCACAAAGCACTGAACACTTCATATATTTGTAGATTTCTTGAGAGCATATAAACACACATATTCAATGTGCACATACAAATATATATGTATATATATCAGAGCTGGGCAATCTAGAACTACTTGTGTGATAGCCACCTCTTTTTGTAAATAAAGTTTTATTAGAACACAGTCATGCTCATTTCTTTACATATCGTTTATGGCTGCTTTTGTTTTACAAGAGCAAAGTTGAGTAGTTGTGTAAGAAACTGTATGACTCACAAGCCTAAAAAATATTACCATCTGGCTTTTTAAGAAAAGTTTGCTGACCCCTAATAGATACACATTGTATTAGTTACCTTTTACTGTGTAACTAACCATCCTGAAACTTCATGGATTAAAATAGTCATTTACTAGCTCCGAATCTTGAGTGTTGGCATTTCAGGCTCAGTCTATTTGGTTACTTCTTCTGCACGTCTTCCCTGGGCTCACTCATTTGAGCAGTCAGTTCATTGCATTGGTAGCATATTACCTGGCAATTTCAGGAAATGAAACGTTCCATATAAAAATGCTTTCCAGGACTTCAAGTACAAATCTATGAAAACTTACAAATGTTTATGGTAGAAAATTTTCACTACTCTCTGGAATTTTATCCTGTCTTCCTATATAGAATATGTTGATAATAACTAAACTTATATGAATAGCTTTGTCATTCTCTACTGTTATTTATACAGGCCTCTAATAGTGACCTCAGGGGTTACTGATGTGTGTAGTTATATGACTGAAGGGGTTATTGATGCGTGTAGTTATATGACCGAAGGGGTTATTGATGTGTGTAGTTATATGGAAAAGTCGCTCCTAAACCAAGTGATCAAACAGATCTTTCTAAATTCTATGATTGTTTAGCAATCTCCTCAGATTTTATTTCCTCTTTCTGATTTTCTGCTTCTAGGTATTGGCTGAAAAATTACATTTAAAATAATGTTAGGATTGGGTTTAAAGCAAAAATGTACAGTTTCTTTATGAAAGCCTTCCCCGAACAGTACTCAGTTTCAGTGCAATTTAATTTGATTAAGTCACCAAGAATTCTCAGACAAGAGTTGGTCCGGGTTCATGGCCAGCAGTGAAACTGATGTCTCTCTAAGAGGTAGCTTGGAAGACATCTGGAAAACCAAAACTTTCTACCTGCTGTGGTCTGAATGTCTGCGTTCCCTCAAAATTCATATGCTGAAATCCTAATGCCCAATGTGATGGTATTAGGAGACAGGAACTTTGTGAGGTGATTAGATGGTTGGAGTGGACTCTTTATTTGTGGGACCCCACAGAGCTCCCTTTGTTCCACCCACCATGTGAGGACAGAGCAAAATGCTGGCAGAATGCATCTCAGAAGGGGGCCCACACCAGAGCCTGACCGTGATGGCACGTTCATCTTGGACCTCCAGCCTGCAAAACGGTGAAAAGTAAATTTCTGTTGTTTATAAGCTCCCCAAGTTTGTGGTATTTTGTTATAGCAGCCCAAAGAGACTAAGATAGTAAGTATTAGTGATGAACTGGTAATTGTACTCCTCTTTCTCTCTCTCTCTTTCTAGATACACACACACACAATATATATATTTTGTATAATAAAAAACCTGTGTATCAAATAAACCACTGATCTTTACATACTAGTTTTGGTGAAGTATTTTAGCAAAAGAAATGCAAGACCAAAATTTCACTTTGGTCTTCACGTGTTTGTTTGATCTCTATGGTCTTCAAAATTTTATTTTTAATTAGTTGTCAATATATTAAGATTAGTAGATTTCCCATAAAAATCTGATATCTGGCTTATCTAAAATTAGAAGATCTGACAATCAATGTACCTCTTTCCCACCTGACAATCATCCAAAACAACTGGAAAGTTGCTGACACGTTTTAACCAAGTAACATTCTCTACTTCACTGCTTTTCACGCAATCCATGTCCACTCATTCTTGCTGCCTATCCTGTTTATTTGGCATTTGAATTTGGGAGCTCAGTTTATATTAACCTTTCCTTGGATCTCACTGGACTATATTTCCTCTTGTTAATGCCCTAGAAATTTACCTGCTATGGGGCTCCTCTGACTCTTCCTGCACATGGCAAAGATCAGTTCTTAAGACGCCAGCCTTTCTGTTCGTGTTGATTTGATTTTCGTCCTTCCTTTCTTTTTTTATTGAAGTATGGTTGATTCACAATGTTGTGTTGGTTTCTGGTGTATGGCAAAGTGGTTCGGTTATACATGCATATATATGTATATATAGTAGCTTGTACCTGCAAATCCTGAACTCCTAGTTTATCTCTCTGTTTCTGTGGCTTATTATGGTCTGTTCCGTTGCACCTGTCCGTTGCGTTGCATCATGCTACTGAAAAGATATTTTTCTATGTCCGCTTAGAAAAGCAATGACTCTTCTTTTTTTGTATTTGCTACTTTGGTCCGTATTTTAATTTGGGCTGAGTTTAGTTTCCCTTGTATACTGGGTACGATGATTTATGATGTTAAATTTTTCTCCAGCAGGAAGCTCAATCTTGCCTTTGACAACATTAAGAGAAGTCTGACGTTTCCCTTTCCTTGAAAAGATTGCCCATACCTTCATGCAAAGGCCAGTTTACTCCCGGATCACATCTATTTTCCCATCTTGATGACCTCCTGGCCAGGAATTATATTCACCAGTATGACTTTAACAGTTTCCAGTAGAAAGCCTGTACAGATTCCCCTCTGTTCATTCACTTTCTCCAACCACCACTGATCCCAAACTTTTAAATTCTCGTCGTATCATAGGAATACATGGAAATATCAGATAATACTAAAGATTATAATAAATGTAAGTCTCCTGAGTATGACTAAAATTCCCTCCTCTTTCCACACCACTATTACCATCTTATTATGGGAAAATTGTGTTTTAGGGATGCACATGTATCTCTAAGAACCCTTATCTCTCAAGGGTCAGGGGTTGTTTTGTAAACAATGTGGAATTGTGGTTGGAACACTGCAGATTGAAAGCAAATATGACTGAGTTTTTGAACGACAATTAGTAGGACAGAGATACTTAATATATAGGTTAATTAGCTTGAGAAAAATCAAATGTACTAGAAAGACATGACCCAGAAATGATTTATAGATAATCTCAGAGGTTCCCAAACTTTCTTGGCTCACAGCATGCTTAGCACCTTAGTAATATTTTCATGATGCCACCAAGACAAATGAAATATCTAACATCCTTTTATTATGTAGTTATGTTTTTTTAAACAATAATTGTGTATGTCCTTACAACCTGTTGGTCATTGGGCAACTTCTCAAACCTTAGACTCAGATTGTACACTACCACTCTCATTTCCTGTTCCACACCGATTTTCACATGGTACCTGCCATTCGTCACAGCAACTCCCATAAAGCTAGTTCCTGAAAGATGTGACATGGTTAAAAGGAAAGAGTTGAAACTGATCTACCACCATCCAGCAGTTTGCACAGAGTCTGACAGATGTCTCTGTGAGTTCACTGTGGTGCCCCGGGTCACTTTGACACACAGTTTGGTAACTATGAGTCTAGGTGTTAAAATAGTACGTATGTGTACATCTTTGTACCTTGGGTGATTCAGTGAGTAATTTTGCATTTTAGATATTTAACTTATAGAAAATTCATGCCTTCCTGGCATTTTAAAAGTAGGTCATTAGCAATCATTAGGTAAAATTTCTTCACCTGACCCATGAGGTAACCAAGGCTCAGAAAGGTTAAGGGCCTTGCCTTTCTTCATAATTTTTCAGTTTTTCTTTTAAGTTTTACTAAGATGCTGCTCAAAGGTACTATATGTAAGATAATTTATAGTTTGGAAAATGGCATGTGGCTCTTTTTAAAAGGCAACACTAATAGACCACAGTCTAATCTCATTTAAAATACAGAAATTATTTGATTAAAGTTAATTTCCATTACTCATGTGTGTTTTATTGCATGTTTTGTCCTGTTAGAGGTGCACAATTCCTTCCGGCAAAGGATAGCACAGTTTCCTAAATAGATCGCACTTGTGTCTAATATTTCCATGCTAGATGCTCTTACGTCAAGAGGCAGACTTCAAGGACAATGGCCTGACATGTCCCTAGAGCAAACAGCTACTCCTGCTCCCACTAACTCACCCACACGTTGTTCACGAAGCCCATTTGCTTATGAATCTCCTCCTACTGCCGGGAAGGATATTTTCCCTTTACCTAAATCCATTCTTTTTCTGAGGCGCACTTTAAACCCCACTGGTGTTTTTTCTCCTGATGGTGTCATTCTCAGTAGACTCCACACTTATTTAAGCCCTAATACCCACATCAGCCATGAGGCTCCTAGACTTTGCTAACTTATGTGGCAAAATAAAGGCATAATTAAACCATTTATTGCAACTGTTTACTTTAAATTCACAAGAAATTGATTTCAATCCATCACCGCACTACCATTTTGTCTATAAATTTGCATCATGAAGGACCAAATCTACAGAAATATTTAGGTCGAATTTGTGAAAAAAAATCTTCAAATTTATTGCACAAGGTCTCCTTCTGGGGTCAGCAAACTATAGCTCATGGACCAAATGTGCCTGGTGCCTGTTTTTGTATTGCATATGATTTAAGAATGGTTTTTACACTTTTATATTTATACTCTATTTTACATTTATATTTTAAATGTATTTAGAGACTTTTTTTTTTAAGTTTTCTATTTTTTTTAAATTAATTAATTAATTTATTTATTTATTTTTGGCTGTGTTGGGTCTTCGTTTCTGTGCGAGGGCTTTCTCTAGTTGCGGCAAGCGGTGGCCACTCTTCATCGTGGTGTGCGGGCCTCTCACTATCGTGGCCTCTCTTGTTGCGGAGCACAGGCTCCAGACGTGCAGGCTCAGTAGTTGTGACTCACGGGCCTAGTATGCTCCACGGCATGTGGGATCTTCCCAGACCAGGGCTCGAACCAGTGTCCCCTGCATTAGCAGGCAGATTCTCAACCACTGCGTCACCAGGGAAGCCCAACATTTTAAAATAAGTATATAAATACCACATAATATCCTCGATTTTGCTTTTTGATACTCTAAGCTTAAAACAGTCACTATCCGGCCCTTTACAGGAAATGCTTGCAAAACTCTGGTATACTTATTCTGTGCCCATTTTAATGCTATCTTTGTCACTGTCAGTTAAGAAAACTACTTAAGCTAAATTAATTGCTTACGTAATTCAACTATGTTTAAATTTATATAATTGAATTCTGTTAACTTCAATAAACACTCATGGAGCTTCTATTTCAAAATAGGTATTATGCTAGGTCCAGGGAATGTAAAAGCTAATAAGACAAGAAGCTCACAATTTAGTAGAATCTGTTCATTTTACTCATAGAATACGACCTTTACATTTCATTTATGTATTACCACTGAAGTAGTATATTTTATGTATTACAATTGTTGTAAGTTAGAACATTGGGGATTGACTTTTGCCTTTTGTGATCAATGAAAGATTTTGCTGAAGGTAAGAAAGTAATTTTTCTGTCTCCCAAAATATATACCCTTGTCTAGATATTTGACTTCTTTTATCAGTTTTAGTGAATTCACACTAGAAACTGAGTAACATCCAAAAAGCTTTTGTTGCAATAAAGCAGAACAATAAAGGTCAGCTGCTGTCATATTTTTAACTCTGAATAGAATAAACCTATTTAAGTGACACTTTCTCGATTTTGATTTGCACATCACTATGTAACGTAACAGTAAACCTACTATATGAACAGTACCTACTATATGTTTTTCTCTTTACATTTAACAGAAACATGAACTCCATCATTCACAGTTCACTACTCCATACTTCATAGTTAACTGACACCCCTACAACACAGTAGGGGAGTTTTAAAAGTCTCCCACTGAGGTTTTTTTTTCCTTTTTTAAATAAATAAATTTATTTATTTGGCATGAACTCTATGAGTTACATAGAACTCTATGAGTTATAAAACACTTCCACATCTATTATGGTACTTGATTCCCTCTTAAAAACTCAATGAAAGGTGAAACAAGTAGTTTTATCATTACTACCATTTTTCTGGATGACAAAAATGAGGTCCAGGGGCCCCCGTCGCATTTTCTAATATCACACAGCTAGCAAATGCTAGGACTTTGGACTTTAGTCTTCTTATAGTAAATGCTACACTATTTTTTCATTTGATCAAACCTCCACTTTTCACACTATTGATTGAAATCAAGTATTGAAAACAAAAATTAAAAAAAAAAAAAGCAGTCTTGTACCAGATAGCGTGAGAGATGCAAACTACAATTCTGAGAACTAAAGGTGATACAGGTATTTCTGACATGAACTGATTCATTTAAAATAAGTGTGGATATAGAAAACAAACTTATGGTTACTAAAGGGGAAGGGTGCGGGGAGGGATAAATTAGGAGTTTGGGATTCACATATACACACTACCATACATAAAATAGAGAACCAACAAGGACCTCCTGCATAGCACAGGGAACTATACTCAGTAATTTGTAATAACCCTTAAGAGAAAAGAATCTGAAAAATTATATATATATATATATATAAAATACATATATATCTGAATCATTTTGCTGTACACCTGAAACTAACACAACATTGTAAATCAACTATACTTCAATTTAAAAAAAAAAGTGTTAGAAACAAACACACCTGAGTGTAATAGTAGAAGAAACATTACTTCCTCCTGGGATAATCAGGGGAAGGACAGGATGCAAGTTGAGCTATAAACTGGCTCTTTAAGACAGGTGAGATGTTTTATGTTAAAAGGAGCAGCAAGACCATTCTGGAAATGAGCAATAAAATGAACAAATTAATGAGGTGATAATGTGTGAATCCCAATGTGTGAATCCCACGATAATGGACACAAATTGTTTAGAAAGTGAGTTATTTGGTGTGAGTTTGGAGAGTGTTCAAGAATATGGACAAGACTAGAGTCAAACAGGGAGCGATCCCCGCCCACTAGTGTGATGAAGTAGCACAAATTATTTGAGTTTTATGAGGTTCCATTTCTTTATTTTAAAAATGTGGGTCCCAGGCTGCGGAAGTGATTACAATGTATAGGAGCCCTTAGCAGAGTGCCTGGCAAGACGTATGTCCTCAACATATGCACTCAATGGCCACAGCAGTTATGTCCCAAGATGGTGGCGTCAGGGTGACTGTGTAACAGCCTTGCCCAGAAAGCATCAGAGCTTACACTTCTAACAGAATGTTTCCCTCAGTACTAAAGGGCAAACAAGCTATAACACCAGACAATACAGCGCAGAGGCAGGTGGGCTATCCTCAAAGAGGAGAGAAACTGAGCTGAGGTCAAACGGCAATAAAATGAAGCCTTTCCCAGAGCAAAGGATAGGGACAAACAGGTTTTTTTTCTTTGTTAACTTTGCTTCTCTGTTACATTGCTCATAAAAACAATTTCAAAGTAAATTGGTAGGGCTTCCAATGAAAAATAGCAGAGTTAAGCAATCTTTATTCTACCCTCGTCCTTTAAGCATCACTGACTATCTCTCTCTCTCTATATATATATAGACATGTATAGATATAGAAATAGATATATGTGTATATATATTTTTTTGCCCCTTCCCCATGTATATATATAAATATAAATATTTCTATTATTATTTTTATTTCTATTAATATTTATATATACACATGGGGAGGGGGAGCAAATTAGTTTCAGTGTGGCAAGGAAGGACCCTAACTGCATACCTAAAACTAAAAAAAAAAAACCAAAAAATCCCTATCATATACTAAAATTTGGACAAAAGTGAGGAAGTGCTTAAAGCTGATATTTATCTCCTCAGACTTTGGACAACTACAGACTTCTCTGAAAAAGAGTAACGTGGTCCTGAAAAGGCGTGTCCCTACTACCAAGGTACAGAAGGGTGCATGGTGTGAGGGAGGACGGGAAAGTGACCCAATTTACAGCGCAGAACAGGAGAGGGGCTCCTAAAAGTGGATCCTGCTGATGTACCATCTTATTGTCTTCAATCCTGCTTCTTAGCACAGGGAGATGGTTGGACATAGACAACCAGAAGGGAAGGGAAGCAGGGATCATCTGATTCCCATCACAGGACTTCACTGCTAAGCACAGAGCTACTCCTAAGCTGGAAGACGTAACAGATTTTGTGAGAGGGTATTTGAAACAATAAACAGGCACTGAAGTTTTAGACTGTTCCAAGACAAGCCCTGACACCCCCGACCTTAATCCCCACTCTGTTCATCTTCAGACAGCTGCTCCAGGGAGAGTTCACCACCACACCACACCACCCCCTCCCCCATTGAAACAGAAACCAAAAGAGACCAGTAAAATACCCAGGGACTGCAAATTTTAAATATGCATAGAGCTGTATCCAGAATATCACTTAACAAATGCCAGCAAAGGTTACCTCTGGGTGAGTCGGATTCTTTTTTTTAACATCTTTATTGGAATATAATTGCTTTACAATGTTGTGCTAGTTTCTGCTGTATAACAAAGTGGATCAGCTATAGGCATACGTATATCCCCATATGCCCTCCCTCTTGCGTCTCCCTCCCACCCCTCTAGGTGGTCACAAAGCACCGAGCTAATCTCCCTGTGCTATGCGGCTGCTTCCCACTGGCTATCTATTTTACATTTGGAAGTGTAAATATGTCCATGTTACGTGAGTCGGATTCTTCTTTACACTTTTATGTCTTGCTTATATTTTAAAGAACAAGATGTAAACATCTGGATAAGCAAATGAAAGATAATACAAAAAAGTATCAACAATTGTGAAGAGGAGAAAACTAAGGGGAGATAACTAAGAGCCCAAAGTGAGGATTAGCAGAAATGAGACGATGAAAACAGACAGATGACCCATTGACTCATTGACTGAGCAGTCCCTGCGCTGCGCCAGGTACTGAGCTAGCTGTTGGAGACGGAGGTGAAGAGTAGGAGTTCCAGGGAACGAAAAGCCTCACAGTCTAGTTTAGGAGACAACTCAGGGAAGAAATGATTTCAACAGAGTGAGTTTTTGTTTCTGTTTTTAATGGTAAGTGCAGAGTGCGATAGATGGGCTTTGTTTCTGAAGATCTAAGTGTTGCCTACTTTCCCGGGCACTACTCTGGTGGTAAGAAATATAAAGGGAAATGGGGTACTTATCCCACCCTACCTGTGTGCTGGCTCTTGCTTCCGCTCTTGTTTTCCTCTGAAGCAGGAAGCAATGAGGCACAGATGACAGAAGACACAAGCACCAGCAGACACAAGCACCGGCATAGGGAAGGGTGAAGGAAGTCGAAGGTGTAAACTAACTGGTGGCCACTATTATTATTATTATTAATATGGAAGGAAAATCTTTTTCCAGAGTGTGATGGAGAGGATGGTGAGCAAGGGACTTCATTGATGAGAATCTGAAATAGAGATTGTGAAAACCAGCAGAGAGGACTAATAAGACGTGTATGACTACTGTCCAATTAATATTGGACAATTTCAGTTGCAAATACACATGGCGGTTTTACCATTAATTTTTCTAGTGATGATCAATAAATCAAAGGGGAAAAGATGATTAGATTGGATGATTTTGGCCATGTGGAGAAGAATGACAAGAAAGCAAGGGTGTTTTTAATAGTAGAAAGAAACGGTCATTTCTTGATGATTGTGGTGATTGGTTTTGAGGTCTAGGTGTGTTCAGAAAAACAAGAAGGCAGAAGAGAATGAACTGAGAAATTGAGAAGAGAAGGGGGAGAAAAGAAAAAGCGGCAACGAGAGCCTGGAAACTTTGAGGCTGTTGTAAGAAGCTGACAGATCAGAATTTAAGATGTAAGAGGTAGAGCTGGTTTGGATGATGACCGTTTTCCAGGGTGTTACTCTGGGGGTGAGTAGCCAAAATGGGAGGGCAGTGGAAAATGTGGAAGTATACTGTCTCTGAAGATTCAGATCATGCTAAATTTGGTTAAAGCTTCACTCAGTATTGTACTAATTGTTTAGTGGAAAAGGAATATGGAATTAATATAAACCTCACCATATATATGTATATATATATATATATATATATATATATAGTTGTTTTTGATTCTTTCTGTGGAAGTTATGTTAGTAGCACCATTTTTGCTTTTTCCAAACAATTCTCAAATAATATTTCAGTACTTATGATAAATCCAGATTGAAGAACCCTTTAGGTGTTGCTCTAGAAGAATGGTTCTCAAAGTGTGCTCCCCAACTTACAGCATCTGTATCACCTGAGAACTTGTTACAAATGAGCATTCTCAAGCACCACCCCAGATTTACAGAACAAAACCTCTGAACATGGGGCCAGCAATCTGTAGTTAATCAGACCGCTGCGTAATTCTGATGCATGCTTGAGTTTGAGGACCACTGCTCTACAAGTGATTTATACTAACTGATCGAGTGGTATTTTTTGACACCCATAAAACCGTTAAAATATTTCTACCAATCTCTGATATCCATCTCTTCCTTCAACCATTCCTTGAAGTTACATATAGCCAACATAACACTGCCATTTTAACATCGAGCATATTCAGCTAGGTGTTTCAGTTTGGCAGATTCAGTTTCTCTTAACCATTATGGGTCAAAAGTGTTTACCACAAAATAAACTAAATGGAGGCATCACAAGAGAGAGCAGCAAAATAAATAAAATATATTAGAGAAGGCACTCAACTTGGAACACAAAGTGCTTATTGGCTGCGAACATTTGTCCCGTGACTGGAATTAGAACAGGCTACACACCCTGCAGTGCTTGCTCTCCTGAGTTGAAAGCACAGCTTGGAAGATAGTGTATGGGGGGAGGGGTGTATATGTGTAAATGTGTGTGCAATACATTTATATATATGGTGTAAGGTAAGATATATTAGCTGTTTATAAAACATTTTATAAAATGTAAATAAAGTATTATAATGAGCCAGGGCTAGGAAGGCTGATTTAATATTTTTTGGAGAAACACTTTTTTTTTGAAGGGGGTGAGTGAGGTGGATGGGGAACTGTGAGATTTCCTAACTTATATCTTAATAGTGTTGGCCAGATATTCAGGTTACAGCTATTTTTGATTTTTCAATTTGAAATTGGGCATTTTGTGAATTGTAATTTTATTAGAATGTTTCCTTTTAACTATTTTTTTTCTAAATAGTACTACAAATTCAGTTATTCCGATTAATTTATTGTAATTTGGAAAAACTGAGTTGAAATTATCACTTTTATTCTTTCTGAAAGAGAGTTTTCTAAACTTACTAATATTTAAAAGAAAATGTTTAGCCTGCTCCAACAAATGACACACTCTCCGTTATCATACCAGAATGAATGCAAACAGACACCCACACGCACAAACACACATGCACACACACATGAAAACTGTATTACATACAGAGGAAATCAGGGTATCCTATCTAGAACATGCATCCCCTGAGAAGCCAAGTACAAATTAGTGTTATGAATGTATTAAAACAAGTCTTTACTCTGTCAGCCTCTTTCGTTAAATATGATTTATCTTTATTAGAATAAAACCACTTAAAAATATTAAATATTTAATCAGACTATTTTCTTATTCCAGCTATTCTCCATTGTTAATCCATTATTATAACTAAAGATGCAATATTCATAGAACTCTCTTCCTCCTAATAAAAGTTTAGCAAAATCTTTTTGTCCTTTTTCAATTTGGTGTTTTCCCCAACTTCCTATATGCCTTTTACTAGTGCCAATATTTTCTTAAAACCTTTTCCCCTGGGTACAGAGTATCCACATGTTTACTAGCCTATCTTTCTCTGCTGAGTGCTAGGAAACTAACCTTTACCCTTTTGTCTGGAAGGAATCTGAGTGTATAATATTCAAGTCATAAGGTGTAGTGTATTCATTCAACCACACTTATACTGAATATGCATATATGCAAATAGTGTATGTTATATATACATGTAACTATATATTCAATTTATACAAACACAGACACACATATATAGAAAAAGAGAATAAAAGAAGAGGAGAAGAGGGAAGGGTAGGGTAGGGGAGGGAGAGTGGGAGCAGGGGGTACTTGAGTAGATGAAGCAAATATTTCAAAAGAGCACACAAAACAAATCAAGTAAGATTTTTTTTTTTAAATTTCCTGAGCAAACCATTGGCTCAAATTCAGTCTATTATAATGAAATAGTAAATCACAGGGTGGATACAGATTGAATATTCAGGATGTTATTCATCTCAGGTGGTCTTAGTCCCATTGCAAACTTCTCTACAAGAGATAAGCCAAGAAACAGCATTTTCTCTATCACCACATTCTGTGCTATGTGCTGTCCCCAGGAAAAACGTTGCACCCAACTGAATATCAGTGTGGAGCAAAAACAGAACTCTCTCCGAACAAGTCAACTTGTAACTCTGTAAGCAGGAAGAATAAAAATAAACTCTTTTCTTAGAAGTGCTAATCCATTTTTCTGAGGCTCTGTTTTCTAGCAGAGTGCATTTAAGTGTGCTTGAAACTGTGAGCCCTCTGGGGTAATAACCGCCCCATGCAACTTGAGGCAATCATTATTAGAACTGAAGCAGCTCTTTGGGTTCAGCATATGGACCACAAACTGGCAGAGAGCCTGAGCTCTCCAAGGAAGGACGCCAGTGCCCCTCCATCGTTTCCTTAGCTGCTGGGAGAGATTTCAGCTCTTCAGCAGTTTCTCTTCCTGACCAGCTTTTCCCAAGATAAATCTGAGCTAACACCATATGTTTCAAGAACAAAAAACAGCTTCTGAATTATTACAGCATAGTGTACTCTTGCCCAGGAAATTCAAGCTGCTAAGGCACTGTAATCAGAGTACCAGGCAGAATTTGAGAGAGCAGTGAACCTGATGTCACAACTTTTTGTCAAACAACACTTGTCTTCAAAGAGTAAGACTCCTTGAGGATTTCTCGGAGGTAAGAGAAAATGTTGCCTAGAGCCCTTAGTTGTTTTGGATTCATAATCCTGGCTGAACGACCACTTCTCAGATGATTTGAGTCCACAAGTATTGTTGGAGTTTGGAGAGGTCATTGTTTTCTTTTAAGTGTCTTTTATTTTAGAACAACTGAGGGGCTATAATTGTCAGGAATTGTGCTAAATGTTGGAAATATAAAGACATTTAAGATGCAGTACTTGGCATCACAGAATTCTAATGAGATAAATGGATGCATCATTAAAAATCTGCAAAGCTGTATGCAGATATATTTAGAAGGATCCATACAGGGTTGGACAGAATCACAAAGGAGGAGCATCTAGAATGCTTTCATAAAAGCACACCTGAAAGAAAACTTAGTTGACTCTTAAAAGAGATGTAGTTATATAGAAAGTGAATAGTAGGAGAAAGGATGGACAGCCTTGATTGAGGACCCGGCATCAGTAGAGACACAGAGGCAAAGAAAGGAGGATTTAAGAGAATGGCAACAAGTGGTTAGATTTTTCCTTGTTTATTTTTGCATAATATGTTTAAGAGGACTATAAACATTAACTCAGAAGATATAGACGGGGGACAGCTAATAAAGAATCTTTCACTGACTCCATTCATTCAAGCACTCAGCATAGTAGATGAAAAATAGTCGCACATTCTTTGACATTCTTCTCACCAACAGGTAGAATCCCGTCCTCTTGAATTACAGCTGGCCTTAACACTTGCTTGGTCAACAAAATATGACGAAAGTGACTTTCTAGAACTTCCCAGATTGTGTCCTAAAAATTGTTTTATGGCCTAGTCTTCTCAGAAACCTCACTCTTAAAATTTAGCCACCATGCTATGAGGAAGCCCAAGCAGCCCCACACAAAGACTCACATAGAGAGAAACAGAAGTTCCTCGCCTACTGCTAAGAACCCAGACCAGACAGCCAGCACCATCTTGCCAGCCATGTGAATGAACCATTTTGGAAGTAAATCTTCCAGCCCCAGTTGAACTGCCCCAGCTAGTGCTGTATGGAGCAGAGATAAGCCTTCACCTCTGAGCCCTGCCCAAAGTATAATTTTTAATGAAATAAATTATTATTGTGGCTATAGGCCATTGAGCTTAAGGGCTATTTGCTCTGCAGCAATATAATTAACTGGAACAATCATTAAGTCTTTACTGAGTGCATACCCTATTCTTAAAATATAGTGTTATGGAGTATAGATGTTAACCCTGACAAAGATTCTCTTCTTGACCAAACTCTAGCCAGGCTCCTCTGAGCCCTCTTACTGACTAGGTCTCAGCCTTGGTCTATAAAAACTACAGACTCTCAACACATATGCTATTGTCCACTCTCCTCCTCCCACATTAAACACAGAACAAAAGACCTCATCCCTTGAATGACTCTAGCCTCCTGTAAAGTGCCTGCCTGAGAAAACTCAAGGCTCCCAAAATAATTTACTGTTTATTTTAGCCAACATCTGAAGATAGGCCCAGAAGACCCTTTCTTAGAGCATTTACTGAAAAGGGCTTTCAAATGTGACTCTTTGCTCTGTCCCTTTGAGATGTATATGTATCTGCTGCAACTCCGGAGTATCTTTCTCAAGGACGTGAAAGCCATCCCTTTAAAATGTGATTATCAGCGAGGATGTTGCCTCAGTCTCCCAGTCTCTGTGGGAGGACAGAATCCTAACTTCCATATTTGCCAGCTAACAGACCCAGCTGGCCTAATTGGCATTTACACTGACCAATTCTTTGTAAGTTTTCACTTCCCTGATTCTACTAAGCCCCTGTTTGTCCCTCTTCCTACTTCCTCATTCTCCCTTTAAAAAAGCCCAGTCACTTCCGTACCAATCGAAATTGAGCGTAGCTCATGTAATACCGTTTATCGCAATAGTATATTACCAATTAAAATCTGCCCTTACCACTTTAACTAGTGTCCAGTTTTGTTTATCTTTGACAATCTAAGGCAAAAAGATTTCAGTCTTAAAGCTATCTCCTATCCAATAGTAATGGCCATCAGTGTAGAGTTGGATTCTAGGCTTCACATGAAAATAAGGCAGAAATCACTTAGTGATGACTGTCCGAGGCAGAGAAAATAATTGTGATAGCATATGTGCTTATGATTTCCCAAATCTCTTACAGTAAACACTAAGCCTCTAAAAGTTATTTTTTATTTGTTTGTTTATAATAACTTATTTTGGCAGATGAGTTTAAGATGACTATAAGAGAGATGAACAAATTTAGGGAGATTAGTCAAGAATCTATTAGTGTTTCAAGAGAGAGAAAAGGAAGGCCTGAACTGGGGCAGTGAGATAGGAATAGAGAAGATACAAATATGATGAAGAGAATGGAGTCTAGCAGAGTCCAGTGTTAAGCCGAGGTTTCTCAAGCATGTTGCTGGATGCTGAGTTATGACACTGTGTGAAATGGGGGAGAACCAGCCAGCCAGCAGATAGCAGAGAAGAACATGATTATACAATTTGGGTTATGTTGAATCTTAAGGTCTGGGGACATATATCTTACTGTCAGCTGTCAGATTACATATTCAAGTCTGTAATGCAGGAAGAGGTACTTTATGAAGATATAGATTATGTTATCATAATCACACAGGTGGTCTTTGAAAGAAAAAAAATGGAGGAGAGCCAGCATGGGAGTTTGTGGATGGAGAAATGGGAAGAAGATTGAAACCTGGCAAATGCTAACACTTATAGAAACAAACAAACAAAAAAATAAAATTCACAAAAGAAACAGAGAAAGAACAGTACAGAAATTCTAGTAGAAGCAAGAGGTATGGTGTCATAGAAATCAAGAGAGTACACATTTTTAAATAGTTATCAAGACCATTAGATGACGCAAAATGATCTTGTTAGATAAGAACTGAAAAATGCTCATTGATTTGACCAATAAGAGATTATTAGTGACTTTAGGGCTTCCCTGGTGGCGCAGTGGTTGAGAATCTGCCTGCCAATGCAGGGGACACAGGTTCGAGCCCTGGTCTGGGAGGATCCCACATGCCGCGGAGCAACTAGGCCCGTGAGCCACAACTACTGAGCCTGCACGTCTGGAGCCTGTGCTCCGCAGCAAGAGAGGCCGCGATAGTGAGAGGCCCGCGCACCGCGATGAAGAGTGGCCCCCACTTGCCGCAACTAGAGAAAGCCCTCGCACAGAAACGAAGACCCAACACAGCCAAAAATAAATATAAAAAATAAATTAATTAATTTTTAAAAAAAGAGATTATTAGTGACTTTAAAAGAATACTTTTAATTAAGTAATATATCATTTATAAGCTATACGAGTTTGCTTTTCCTGCAAACAAAATCTCTTCTAGATTTAGTTGCTTAAGACAACAACGAGTTATTTAGCTCATGAATCCATAGGTTGGCAAGCTTGGCTGGGCTTGGCTAAGTGGTTGATCTAGTCTGGGCAGACTTGACTGACCTCACTTGATCTCAGGTGAGATTGCTCATGGGTCAGTAGTCAGCTGGTAGCTCCCCTGGCTTGTGTGAGTGGGGCATCTATCCACGTGGTCTCAAATCATCACTGGCTTGCTCATGTGAAGTTCACAGGGTTCCAAAAGTAAGAGTGGACGTACACAAAGATTATCGAAGCCCTGCTCAGAACACATAGAAAATCCTTCCTGTAGCATTGTATCTAAAGGGTAAGATACAAAACAGCTCAGATTCAAAGGGTGGGGAAATAGACTCCACATCTTGATGGAAGAAGCTGGAGTGAATTGCCATTTTCTCAATCTACCGTCGGCACCAGCAAAGAGTTCTTGGAATTCTGGTTATCTGCCAGAGCCACAGCCCGTTATGGACAAAAATGGCCTCAAGTAATTATTTTAGCATGAGCTTTTTATAATGTCAGAGCAAAAGGAGCACGAAGCCTTGCTGTAACTATTTAAGTCCAAGGAATGTTAAGAAGAGAGAAACTTCCCCTGCTTCACCAAGGCAGCAGAGGAAGTGTTCTCCTTAGCAGAAAGTTAAGGCCTCATTTAACCTAATATCCTCACCTTTAAAATGCATGCTCAAAAGGCTTCTTGTTTCCAGTAATGGGAGGATAAGGTTATTGGCATGTACCCTCCTGCTGAAAACAATGAAAAAAGCTGTATAAAATATTACAAAAGAGCTTCTTAAAAGCATCACACAGACAGCAGGACAGTAAGGAATTAACAGGCTAAAATGTAGGAATAATGAAAACCCAGAGATTTATGCTGCCACAGAAACTGATTTTGCCCTGAAGGTGTTTGACTTCTTGGCAGTGGGCTTCTGGGAATGGGACTAAAATCAAAGCCTAGAATTCAACTAAACTGAGAAGTCTGATAGGACTCCTTCTTCTTGGTAAGCCAAGACCCTAAAGAATTTACTCTCAGGCCAAGGGTGAAGGTGAAGGAGAAATGTCAGAGTCTGGGAAGAATTATAGTCATGTACTGAATTATCTGGATCAAGTCTTGAGCCTGATGCAGTGATAGACTTTGTCTTTGAAAAACTGTCATATTAGCCCTAAAACAGTTCTTCAAATACAGTGTTTATCACATCAAAAATGATAACTAGGTTATGATAAAAATGATGACATGCTAGACTCTATGAAGATAAGCAGAAAAGGCAGAAAAGGAAACCAGAAACACAGCAAAGGGCAAAGATATCAGATGTTAAGATAATTAGACATCAACTATAAAACAACGCTGCTGACCATATTTAAATAAAAGAACAACCAACTTAAAGATATCTGCAGAGGACTGGGAACTGTAAAAAGTGACACAGCAGCTTTGAAAAGAAACAAATAAAACTTCTGGAGAAAATACATAGTAGAAATTAAAATCTCTGTGAGGGGCCTTAACAACACACAAGGAGAGCTGAAGACAGATTCAGTCTATATGGACACAGGTTGAAAGGAATTATCTAGGGTTCAATCCAGAAAGGCCAAAGGAGGACTATACAGGAGAGAGACTTATAACCATGGATGACACCATAACAAGGTCTGGATATATCATCAGAGTCCTAGGGGGAGAGAAAAGGGTGGTGGGACAGCAGATATATCTGAAGAGATAGTGGTTGACATTTTTTTTATTCTGAAAGACAGTAATCTGCAGATTCAAGAACCCCACAAATCCCAGGCAGGATAATTAAAGAGAAACCTGCAACTAAATACATTATATTGAAACTGCAGGAAAAAAGAAAAGAAAAGAAGAAAAGGCTTAGAGAAAAATCTTAAGAGAAGCCAGAGGCAAACAACAAAGAAAGTTTATCTTCAAAGGAACAAGAATTAGACTGACAGTTGACTTCTTAATAGCCACAATGTATGATAGAGGAATCGTCTCTTTAATGTGTAAAACATTTTGTGACTGTTGGTGATTAAAGATGTTTTCAGTTAGACAAGGCTGAGAGGGGTCAGCATGGCAGATTTGTACAGAAGAAAATTTAAAGGCAGAAGGAAAATGATCCCAGATATGTCTGAGGTATAAAGAATAAAGGCTCTTCCCTGGTGGTGCGGTGGTTAAGAATCTGCCTGCCAACATGGGGGACACGGGTTTGAGCCCCAGTCCGGGAAGATCCCACATGCCGTGGAGCAACTAAGCCTGTGAGCCACAACTACTGAGCCAGTGTGCCACACTACTGAGCTTGTGAGCCACAACTACTGAGCCCTCATGCCACAACTACTGAAGCCCACGCACTTAGAGCCCGTGCTCTGCAACAAAAGAAGCCACTGCAATGAGAAGCATGCACACCGCAATGAAGAGTAGTCCCCACTCGCCACAACTAGATAAAGCCCATGTGCAGCAACGAAGACCCAACGCAGCCAAAAATAAAATAAAAATTAAAAAAAAAAAGAAAGAATAAAGAGCAAAGAAAGTAGAACTACGTGGAAAAAATACATGTTTGGGACTGAGTGATCTCTTAAGTCAGGGGCTGGCAAACTTTTCCTATACAGGGTCCAGAGTGTAACTATTGTAGGCTTTGCATGCTCTATGCTCCCTTTCATGAGTATCCTGCTGTTGTAGTGCAAAAATAACCACAGACAATATATAAAAGAATGAGAATGTGACTGGTTTCCAATAAAACTGTGTTTATAGAAACGGGCAGTGAGCCAGATGTGGCCTGCCCGGCCATGGTTTGCTGATCCCTCACTTAAGTGAACTTACAGCTCTATTCCTTAGCTCTTTGGGTTTACCCCCAGGCTGAGGAGGAAGCAGCTAAGGACTAAATATTGATAAGTTCACATCCTTTCCTTTCCTGTTGTAGTTTAACACATATAAGGCCAGTAGTCATAGTTCAGCACAGACTCTGAGCCCTCCTTCTATAGTCACAGGGAAAGCCCTGGAGATTATTACACAGCTTCTTTTCGTTTCCGCTTAACTCTTCTAATTGTAGGAAATATTCAGCAACAATGAGGCAACTAGAATGAGCTATCTGAAAGGCAAATCTGCTCATGCCATTTCCCTGTTTATGTTTTTTAAGGACTTCTCTGTCTGGTTATCAAGCCCCAATTCCTTACAATGACACGAGGGTCCTTGTGGTCTGGTGTTTCCCTTTCCTCTCCAGCCACTTCTCCCCCACTCCATTCAAGCCCATCTCACCACTTAAATTGAGGACCATGGTCTCCTGTGTATGGTGTACCGGCTGCTGCTGTGTGATCACGTGGGCTGTTTTTACTGCCCTCTTCATCCCCACTTGGTGTAGCTGGCAAATGCTAGTCTTATAAGACTCAGTCCAGGCAATGCTTGCTCTGAAAAGTGATGGTACCCCAAATTCAGCACTCTGGGCTCCCACAGCTCTCTGCTAACATCCCCCAGCATGGCAGGCCACATAGTGTGTTCTTGCTTGTCAAATGAAGCTGTGATTTCCTGGAGGATCTCTTATTTCTGTGTCCCAGCATGGTGTAGAGTGGGCACTCAATTAAGTGTGTGTGCATTTTAAAGAATTATTGCCTGAAGCAAAAACAAGAATAACAGCAACAACCAAAAACCCCACCCAAACTGGACAACCTTCAGTTTATCATAGAATAGATCTAAATCAAAATCACCCATTAATCAAGTAACCCATAAATATCTATTGAGTATGATTATCAAGGGGTCAAATTAATCAAAATATTATTGTATAGTAATTATGGTGTTAACTCTTTGAGCAATTTTACTAATCACTTAAGTAATTTAAATTATCTCTAATATTTAAATACACCTTTAATTTGGATGAATATGTGGAAATAATAGGAATGGGTATAAAGATGAAAGAAACTTTTCTTTTTTATCAACCCCATAATTTGAAACAATTTAAATGTTCATATCAGTTGACCAATTACATGTGTATATTACAAATTCAGGATGGTTTAGGTTAGCAATCCCTTTAGTTAATTATTTCAACTTTTAATTTTGAAACATAATGCTAAATGTTAGAATTTATAGACCCCGTATGCTTTTTAGATTTTTGTGATACTACTTACATAACTTTTAGTAGGCATTCCATGGTACAAATAGCAATTTGTTTTTGCCTGCCAACATTAGTGTGCTTCATTTGTTCATTTATTTAAAACACATAGTGAAACTACCGGTGTGATGTTATTTTCCCTTAATTATTTAAAAAAATAAATGACTTTAAAACAGTTCCACAATATTAGCCCTATTATTATTTTTTAACAACAAATTTCTAACCATAATATGTTTGTGGGTTACAGCATAATTTTCTTTTATTGCTTATTTCAGTAAAGTCTAACATTTTCATGTAATATGGAGTTAATTTAATATTGACTTGTGTGAAATGAAATCATTTGGTGTTCATTTGAATGTCACTTATATTTTCTTAAATGTTTCATTTTAATTTCACAATATTTAATAGGCATTAAAAATAAACTGTTACCTACATATTTGCCTTGGTTCCATTAGCATGCAGTGCTTATGGTTCTGAATTTAAACGGAGAGTATGGGGGCTTCCGTGGTGGTGCAGTGGTTGAGAATCTGCCTGCCAATGCAGGAGACACGGGTTCGAGCCCTGGTCTGGGAAGATCCCACATGCCGTGGAGCAACTGGGCCCGTGAGCCACAAGTACTGAGCCTGCGCGTCTGGAGCCTGTGCTCCGCAACAAGAGAGGCCGCGATAGTGAGAGGCCTGCGCACCGCGATGAAGAGTGGCCCCCGCTCGCCGCAACTAGAGAAAGCCCTCACACAGAAACAAAGACCCAACACAGCCATAAATAAATAAATAAATAAATGATGTTTAAAAAAAGAGAGTATGATTGTCTCAGGCCTTTATGGGGTAGGTAGATGATGGTGTGGGAGTTTTCTTAAGGGTACGTAAGTGAATTAAAATAAAAAAGAGTCTAAGATTATTTTTGTTCCCCCACTACATTTAAGAAGCTTAGTTTGATGCTTATAGAGTAATATTTTGAGAGACTTCGAAAGAAACCAGATGAAAAACTTCACTCTAAGGTAAATATTTTCCAGGGTGGATAGGACATTAACCCACGGTTGGTACTGGTTAATTAGTTACCAGATTGGTTAGCAAGGAGGAAAATCCTGAAATAACAGAGACGAAATAGGTGATATGTTACAGTAAGTAACTGGGACAGCAAAATCTTGATCATTTGAGTTGTTCTTCACAGTCACTGTGTTTGGACAGGTCACCACACTGTAGGACCCTAGGTTGACAAAAAGTCAGGTAAAAAAGGTTAGTGGTTGTGTGACTTTATCAAGGCCTCAAAATTTGAAAAAAATCCTTTAGAAAGATTAATTAAGGAGCTTGGACAAAATTGTTAATATATTCTTTTTAATTCAAAATTATACAAATTAATTTTGAATAGGGAATATAGGGGGCAAAAGAAGGATTTGATGATTTGACCAATTTCCTAGTTTATCAGTGGGGTAAAATGCATGTATCTGACCCAAGCAGGAGCATAAAAATCTTGGGTATCTCTCCTTGAAGTTCATGGTGAATCTGGTGTGTTCTCATCAATGACTGTGTAATCCTTTTACTTTTCATTATTAAATCAGAATTACAATTATTCTCATTGCCACTATTTAGCTGATATATGGTGAATGTAATAGATTGAAGAGTTTACTCCTGTTGTTTTGATTAGGCACAGTTATATATTAGATTACAACAGCAAGTTACTTCACAAAGTATTTGGCTCATTCCATCGCAACTAAGTGTTTAAGAATTGCTCACATGGAAGAATCAGGGAGCTGGTAGTGTCTATGGGGAGAATATCCATGACAATGGTGGTGGTACGAAGATTTTTCATAGACTTAGTTACAAAAGTCTGAGATAAAATTGAGCCAACACACAAAAAAGAAAATACTAGGTGTTGGCAAAGAAATGAAGAAGTAAGGATTCCCACTGTTTCTGGGAGTATATATTCTTACAACCTCTTCAGAGAGCAATTTAGCAATGTGACATAAAGGTTAACAATGTTATAACCTATATCAAACAATCAATATCCTGCATATAAAACTCTAACATAGAAACACAAGAAGGCATGTACCAGAACAGTAATGCTCAGTGCTTCATTTTTTATAATAATAGAATTATAAACAAACTAACATTCATCTATGGGAACATGGAAGAATACATTGTATATATTCATAAATGGAATATTAGTGTAGGGGAGATAAAAGTTTTCCTTGACCCTCAGGCTTCCTAGCTGGGTCTGAAAATTAAACTGATAAAGACAGACTAACAGGAGAAAAACATACATATTTATTTAATATAGGTTTTGCGTTATCCTTCATAAGGATACAAAGCCTCAAAGAAATGGTGAGTATTGCATATTAGGTTTGATGAGGAGTCGACAGTCATGGAGAAATATGATATAGGTCAAAGAGTATGACGTAGGTGGAGTAAACTGGGGGAAACTTGGCAAAGCCTGTTTGTTCAGACTCTGCTCAATATCTTGTCTTTGGCGACAAAGAGGCTCCTTTTCTCCAGGTATAGGAAGGTTTCAGGGGAAGGGGGGAGGTCAGAGTGATCTTCCTGCCTCTGCTATTTTCTGAAACTCCTTCAGCTTAAAATATTCAATATGCCAAGGTGTCATATTTTGGAGTAGCGTGTACTGATCCCATATGAAATGGAGTTACTGCTACCAACATAGATAAAACTCAAAAACAAAATACTAAGATCAAGGTGTACAATGTTATATGTAGTATAATACTATTCAAATAAAGGTAACAAAAATTGCAAACCACATATATAAGTGTTTGAATACATAACTATGTAATGAGATACAGAATATAACATGCATAGAAATTGTTATTAACATATACAGGGCTGGTAAATATAGATTTAGTACATTCTCTGATCGCCTCTCTCTACAGACACAGGTGAGGGTCTGGGAGAACTTCAGTCATTACCAACAAACAAAAACATTCTTTTTAAGAGCACTGAATTTTGAATAGTGAAATTGAAGGAGGAAGGGAATGAAACGATACAGGGGAAGAGTACAAAAGGAACCTCAACTCTATCTGCAATGTTCAATTTTTTAAAAAAATCAGAAATAATTATTTCCTAATTTAACACTTAATGAAGCCTAATGCTGATTACAATACTTTTTATGGCACTTTATTCTTACTTGAATGTCTGAAATATTCCACAGTAAAATTTAAAATTCCAACAACAACAGAAACAAAAAGGACCAAATCTTTATAGGGAAGATAAAGAGTTAGGAAAGGGAAAACCTTTCTCTGCTGCCCCGAGTTCAGTTCACAACACATCCTGCGCGCTGTGTGGGGTGAGTAGAAACCTGGGTCTTTTGATTCTGAACACGAAGCATGATTCACAACAGCACTGCCCTTAATTGCTTCCTGCACTCTGTTTGGAACCCTAATTATTAAAGCACTCTTGACCCCGGAAGGTGAGATTACATTTAAGAAACAGTGGACTAAATTTTACTTGTTAAAGTTTTAAATTGATTCACTGCCCCCAAATAGTAAGAATTTAACTGCTCTGCCTAAGGTGGATAGAAGTAGAATTTTAACTAAAAAGCAGGTGTCTCTCTGCATATGGAGGGGAAGGAGTTGCCTAACACAGGAAAAATCCTTCATTATTGCGTTCTCATTCTTTTCCCTGCAGTAAGATGGGCAGAGCTAGTAAGCTTCAAGTGTCTTTACAACTGCTAAGACTATTAGAGGTTCAAGAGAGATTTAGAATTCCTAATTAAATTTTAGATTGCAGACTATAGATGACAAACATGAAAATCACTTTCTTAAGGAGACTATTTCGGCAAAACCTCTATGGATAACCATTTCTTTAGTCACTTAAAACAATCTCAGGATTCTGGACTGGATTCTAAACTGAAATGGCCAATCTTCAAAATTCTCAGTCTGCTTTTGTTACTTGACCCTTCTACACAATGACTGCATCCAAGGGCCATTTGGAAAATTTGACTTTTCTTGTGAGGACTTCCAAGTACAGCTGACTTTTGAACAACGTGGGGCGCCAAAACCCTGAAGTCAAAACTCTGTGTATAACTTACAGGTGGCCCTCCATATACCCACAGTTCTTCTGTATCGAAGGTTTCTCTGTATTCACAGTTTCACATCCTTGTATTGAACCAACCTTGGGTTATGTAGTACTATAGTATTTACTATCGAAAAAAATCCAAATATAAGTGGACTTGCACAGTTCAAACCCATGTTGTTCAAGAGTCAACTGTATATGCAACATTTCTTGAAGAGCAGCTTTGTTTTCACTTGCAAACAACTTCTAAGAAAGAGGACCTATGGGTTAGATTGTGCTATTGTACACAAAGCACCAACATGACTGGCAGGCAGTATTATCATAGGAAGCTCTTAGTACAAACATGTGCACTCTTCTCTTTGTGTTCTTTATCCCAATATGATCTTCCACAGTCATCACTCCGTTTGCTGCCTTACCGTCTATAGTCGATAACCCATAGGTGTCTATCTGCTTCCCACACCTTTCCTCTATGGGACTGAGACATCTCCAACTCTTTACCTGGCATCTCATCTTGGATACTCCAAAGGAATCTCAAACTCATGTTCAGAACATGATCTTCTATCCCAAATGAGAGACGTATTTAGTACACCCAATTTTATTGAATAGTAGCATCATTCATCTGGCTGCTCAAGTCATAGATAAATGTAGGTATCACACATAATCTTCTCTTTCATATCCTATTGATTTTACTTAGAAAATAGTACTTAAGGGCTTCCCTGGTGGCGCAGTGGTTGAGAATCTGCCTGCCAATGCAGGGGACACGGGTTCGAGCCCTGGTCTGGGAAGATCCCACATGCCGCGGGGCGGCTGGGCCCGTGAGCCACAATTACTGAGCCTGCGCGTCTGGAGCCTGTGCTCCACAACAAGAGAGGCCGCGATAGTGAGAGGCCCGCGCACCGTGATGAGGAGTGGCCCCCGCTTGCCACAACCAGAGAAAGGCCTCGCACAGAAACGAAGACCCAACACAGCCATAAATAAAATAAACATAGAATAATAATTTAAAAAAAAAAAAAAAAGAAAATAGTACTTAAATAAATACTCCCCATATGCAAATCCTGTTGGTTCTCTCTCCCAAATAGTTCATACAGATCATCTGTTCTCTGTCTCCACCACCCACCCTAGTCCAGGGTACCACCATCTCTCTCACCTGGACAACCTCCAATACCTAGTAAATGGTTTGCCCTATCCACATTTGTTTCCCTCCTATCTGGAGCATTTTACTTGTTTCAGTTATGTATAGAATTACTTGATCAAAATCCATCTTCCTCTAAAAGGTAAACCAGGGAGTCAGAAAACTAGCCTGTTTTTCTCAGGTCTGTATCCCCAGAACTCTGTAATTGCATTATATTGTCATCCTGCCTCAGTGCCCTAAATCCTGGAAAACAATTTCACACACATGTGTATGAATTTTTTTCAGCAGCAGCAGTATCTTTGCAATAACCTCAGAGTTCTCATAGCCAACTATTTTAAGTTGAATAGTACTTGTTAAGACAAAAATATCTGCTTTGTGTGTTTTTTAAAAAAATCATTTCCCTTCCTTAAACCTTAAAAGTGCCTCACCCCAGACTTTACAGAGTTGTTGCCAAAGCAGTAAACAGACTGACTTGATGTTGATCACTTTCACTTGACTTTGCCTATTTTATCCTAAAGTAGCACCAGAGAATAGGAAAGGTTACAATTCAGTCGTAAAGGAGAAGGAAATCACAGACTGAATATTTCCTATGTGGTAAGTCTTATACATATTACCTTTCATTTAATTTAAACACCTTCTGAGTTGAGCATATATTTTACTCACTTCTACTTTATCGATGAGGAAACTTACAAGAGATTCAGTCATTTTCCAAAGTATCTCAGCAGGTAAATGGCTGGCCCAGCATTCCAGCTGAAGTCTCTCTTGTTCCAAAATTCTTCTTCTTCTTCATAGGCTGTCTTCTCTCAAAGCAGGGAGACCAGGTTAACTCATTACCGGGATAATTCAATGACAGAATTGTAAATTGGATGAGATGGATTTCACATATAAAGTTCAGAAGGAAGTTTCCTCCAACATCCTATTTTATTGTTATGTAGGTAGGAGAGAGATTATTTTTTTCAGCCACAGGCAGGCCCGAATACACGGATTCTCCACTTTGGCTATGCATGAAGTTGACTAGGAGGAATTTTAAAAATCAGAATTTCTCAGGGTGGAATTCAGGTTTCAGTATTTTTACCCCTCTCCAGAGGATCTGGATGTGCAGATAACGTTGGGAAGCACAGCTCACGTATTTTTTTTAGAAATGTATCATCAGTTTTTAAATTCAGTGTACAAATGAGCATTACGTTTTACACAGACAATAATTATTCTTTAATGTGGGAAGCGAATCAGGAACATTACGCTTGGTATCTGAAAGCAAATATATACTTTGACTTCCTATTTAATATAGAACATGTCCACTCGCTATTAATAAGTCTCTACATCTCTCTTGCAACTAAGGTAAGCGGGACATTATAGGCACTCTAAAAGCTCTTCATAGAGAGTATGCCTTTTTGCTGTCCTTCGGTTATTTACACATTCTCTTTGAGATGTGTGAGAGTGTGTGTGCGTGTGTCTGTGTGTATACATTTAAGCAAAAGTGTTAATTCAATAATAGCACCAGAATACAATTTTCTGAAAAGAGGAGATTCATGATGGGCTCACACAGAAGGCAGAATAGCAGCAGGGTAACAATGCTGAATGTACTGCAGGCTGCTGTTTCAAGGGCACAGGTGCATTTAAAGCTACTACCCTCACATCTACTCATCACCAAAATCACTCAAGGCAGTAGAATAAAGAAGGGCTTCTATGAATAAAATATAAGCCGAGATTGTTTCTTTTAAGAGAAAAGACATATCTATGCTAAATCGTAAAATCTGTCTCTAGGGCTGTTCCCTATAGTGGAGTAACTTGTCTGCTTGGCTTAGTCTGATTGCCACCCTCTTCAGCAGGGCTCTCGTTCAGATAACCATCAGGTGATACATGTGCTTTTTTAAAAAAAACAGCTGGGAAAGAACGCATAAATGTGCATTTATTACATTTCCAATCTGTGAAATGTGAAATCTTATTTCTGTCCTTCCTGCAACTGATTGCTGAATCCTCCAGGGTCTCTCTTCTTTATATTCCCTCGATCGTCCCTGTCTCTTCCAGATCCACACTCATTATCTCAGCTTTGGGCTCAGCTTCTCTCCTGTGCACAACTGGACAGTTCCTCCTTGCTGTTCCTATTCTTTCTAGCTCTTCGTTCTCTGGCATTTCCTCGGCATCACTGCCAATGACACTGAACAATCTGAACATGTAATCTTCTGTTCATTTGAGAAAAACCTAATGGAAAAAATTTTTTTTGAGTCCCCAGATTCTGGGCCAGGAAACTTCCTCCATCTCAGCTTCTAAATGTTGTAAACAAGGTTGATGAAGCTTTAGGAACCTCGCTTCCCTCCTGTGTCTCAGCCACACCCTTACCTGCCGCTCCCCACTTCGCTTCATGTGAGGCCATCACTAGACCCTCACTGCGCAGGAGATGGAGCACGGTGAAGAAAAGGAAAGGGCAAGGAGTAAAAAACAAAGAGGATGAGCAAAAACTGTTAGGATGAAGAATAAAGGAAAAGTTGACAGAAGAAAGGTCATTAAAAAAAAAGAGAGAGAGGGACATCCCTGGTGGCTCAGTGGATGAGAACCCGCCTGCCAATGCAGGGGACATGGGTTCGATCTCTGGTCCGGGAAGATCCCACATGCTGCGGAGCAACTAAGCCTGAGCACCACAACTACTGAGCCTGTGCGCTACAACTACTGAGCCCGCGAGCCACAGCTACTGAAGCCCGTGCGCCTAGAGCCTGTACTCCGCAACAAGAGAAGCCACTGCAAGGAGAAGCCCGCGCACCGCAACGAAGACCCAACGCAGCCAAAAATAAATAAAATTAAATCTTTAAAAAAAAAGAGAGAGAGAAAAAAGAAAGAATTCTCTATTGCTGACTCCTTGATGAACAAAGACGGTTATGAATTCTAGGAAAAGTGTTTAATTGGCAACCAGACAATTGCATAAACATTGATTCATTAATTTCTATTTATGAAGAGAAAATATTCATTTAATAGCAAAGTTAGGAAAGTAAACTTTCACCCTTTATAAATATTAATTTTCAAAATACTTAGAAAATTATTGGCATCGATTTGGCAGATTTGCTTTGGACTATCTGGGAAATTTCATGCTGAAACCAAATACATATTTTTATTAGGTGGAGGCTAATACACTGATAGATGAATTGGAGAAAATTCTCAGTTATTTAAGGCCCTTTTTATTTAAAATTCAGGGAGGCAAAGAGAAGCAGCCAGTAAGTGTCAGCAACTGTGAATTTAAAACACATTTTATGAACAAATTAGTCTTTCTACACTTATCTTTATGCTTATTATTCCTAGAATAAATGAAGCCACATATTGTAAGTAATGTTGATATCTTTTTTATAATCATACACTGTTACCTGTTTGGTAGCCAGTACTATAGTAATCACTTTGTTAGCATGTTAATAAATGTCTGATTGACTAGAGTTAACACTGTTTTACACTCATTATTAGAATTCAGGGACAAAACATCAGCATGCTTTTTTACTGTAATCTATTATATCTGAATTAGCTTATGTGATTTGACATGGTACTGAATAATCTATTGCCCTTGGGAAAAAGTGTGCAGTTTAATAATTCTCTGCCATACATTTGTCCTGAGCATTGATCAAAGATAGTACTGTGATCTAATTCTTTTTAGTTTTATCTAAAAATTACAATACTACAATGTACTAAATGAGTGAAATATAGAACCCATTTCTGTGTGTTGTTTAAGGACCAGTGTATGTTAAGAAATGATGGCTAGCGTTGGCATAGCTGACGAACATATTCATAAACACAAAGAGATATGCAATGCCACATTTGCATGACATATGATCTCTTATCACCACAGAATGTATTTCTCATTATACTTTTATAAGCCTGCGGGGTTTCATTGTGTTTCTTTATTTTAGAGCATCCACATATTAACAATAGATTACAATGATATAAATCTATCCACCAGGGTTTTAAGTTCAATCCTATTTTATTTAAATTTGAACACTATATAAACACACACATAGGTTTGTTAACTAAGAATCACCACACTGAACACTTACAAGTAAGTATGGTTATTTTATGGTGAATTATATAAATGTAAATATATATATATAGGTTATTCAGCATAAAATAACCATATATAATATTTATATATTCCTCTCTATATATATATATTCCTCTATATTTATATGCATATAAATATATATTCCTCAAAATAATCATTAGATTGCTGATTATTATGCTCATTTGCCAAATGAGAAAAAAAATTTTTTTTTTTTTCAAAGAAGTAGTTTGCCTAAATTCACCAGCCTGTAATTTAAGAGACCAGAATTGGAATCTGGCTCTGTGTCACGTCAAAGCCTTATCACCCATCACTTATCACCTTATCACTACGCTAAACTGAGTTCATACATTTCCAACAAAAGCAAAGAAATACTGATCCTTTAGTTAGTCTTTGTGATCTTATCAAAGATATTAAGAGTAAAACATTGATTTCTGTAAGGAAATGACTGAAGAGTCTGCAGGATACCCACTGTGATTTTCACAGATCCCTAAGGTTCCTGGACCTGGTTGGAAAACTTGTTTTAGGCATCCATTAATTACCTTGAGAGTTTCTTATTTTATTTGGATTTTGAAACCCAATGTTTAACAAAACAACAATACTACTACTCTTTAATTTGCCAACATTTTTGAGAAAGGAAACAATAAGGATCATACTGGGCTGTTATTTTGTTCTTTTAATCATCCTCATATTCGTAGTGTCTAACACAGAGCAGCAGGTACCCAATAATTATCTGTTGAGGAAATTATAGATATTAGGAACAGATGGCCATTTAGAATCAATCGGTTAGTGCCATATGTTATTGTAATGTCTTGCCATTATCATTTGCTTTAAGTTGAGGGTAACTTCTAAGTTTCAAAATTTGAGAGACATTATAATTTTAAAGCAATCGTGCCATGTAATGGATCCCAAGATCCTATTAGATCCCTAAAGCATGCTCTAATTCTATATTTACATTGTGCAAATAACCACATTAATTCCTTTCATATTTTTATTTGTATTTCTCTCATATTTTGAATATCCTTGAATTACCCATAGTAATGAAATAATGTAGAGATGTAAATGTGTCCATGTGCAGGTATAAAGTAGGCACACATGCAGCCATGGCTGTGACAAAAATTACAACTGGTATTCAATCCTAACAGCATATAATCTGTAAAATGATTGACAAAGAATGAGACATTTATATATATATATTTATATATTTATATATATATATATAAATAAAGATTTATTTGTGATGTCTTTGCTAGATTAAACTAATACAGTTTTTACCTTAAATGTTTATGTATTTAATGTTTATCTTAAGCAATACCATGCGATTTGTCAAGTCACGCAATTTAAAATGATGGTAGGTCCAAAAACTTTGCTGTTTATTAATGTGTCATTTAAGTATTACCTTGATTCAGAAACTGAGCGGAATGTAGGATGGCAGGCAATATCTGTGCACATGCTAAGGTTAACATAGTTTAAAATTAAAAGATTATCCACTAAATAAACTCAGGTATACTAACCCAATTATCTCCTTTTTTTTTTTGGTAAATATGTTTTAATGAAAACTAAGAGTAACAAAAATGTGTACTTAATTAGAATGTGTCCTGGAGATTGTACCAAAACAAAGAATAGACTGAGTACACAGTTCCACTCTGCTGTTATTCAAAATCCCACATAATGAGAAAAACCCAGGAAGCAAAGTAGGATGAGGGAGAGAAAGAGGGAGAAGTAGACCAGGAGGGTGTACCACTAGGAAAAGAGACTACACACACACACACACACACACACACACACACACACAAGCCCAAACATCTTCAAATGAGCACTAAAACATTGGAGGATGCCATTAGCATACCAGACTTTTGGAGGAATTCCTGGAATTTAGAAAGGAGATTAGAAAGACCTATGAAGATAATAAAACAAACATAAGAAACCAGAGCCCCAAACTTGCGTATCAATCCTGTGCTAATGTTGTAGCGCTCAGGAGAAGTCCTTGATCCTAATCCAGAGGCCACCTGGCCATTCATCACCATAATTATTAGAGTAGATGGGCCACTGCTTCCTCATCTCTTCCCAGTTTATACCAAGCAGTTGCCACTAACAAGAGTTTGCTTTAAGCTTTTAATTTCCAATTGAAATAAAATAGAAAACTCAATTGATGGGTTGATTTGAGAAGTGGATAGAACTATAAAAGAAACTAGTGAGCTCAAAAATGGCTTTTTCCCCCAGGGATGCAGAAAATAAATATGTGACACAGTTATGATTTAATAATCCAAGAATATTGCAAACAATTTTATTAATACTAAATTAAACCCTGAGAATGTCATCATAGGGTGACTGGTGGAGAAGGAACACATACATAGGGTACAAGGACGGTGAAGGTATGTTACGGTCATTTTCTAAATAGATACTAATTTAAATTATCCTTCCAAAATTATAGTATAAACACGTGTATTAAACAGTGGTGAGTAACTGTTAAACATGATACACAATGCTTAAAACTAGAAAAAATGGGAAAAGACAATTTGACCCAGTAAAATAAAATTAAAGAAACCCAAACAGATATCAGGCTAAAGACCATAGTATTAAAAACCTCGTATGTGGGCTTCCCTGGTGGCGCAGTGGTTGAGAATCTGCCTGCCAATGCAGGGGACACGGGTTCGAGCCCTGGTCTGGGAAGATCCCACATGCCGTGGAGCAACTAAGCCCATGAGCCACAACTACTGAGCCTGCGCGTCTGGAGTTTGTGCTCCGCAACAAGAGAGGCCGCGACAGTGAGAGGTCCGCGCACTGCGATGAAGAGTGACCCCCGCTCGCCGCAACTAGAGAAAGCCCTCGCACGGAAACGAAGACCCAACACAGCCAAAAATAAATAAATAAATAATAAAAATAAAGGAATTCCTTTAAAAAAAAACAAAACCCCGTATGCACCATTCATTCACCTCCTCAGACCCACCGACTCTTCTCTCAGCCACCTCTGTGATGACCGGCTCTGCAGATGCAGACCAACTTCTACAGGTGTGACCACACAGCAGTCAACGCCCTTGCCTGGTGCCTCATTCCTGCCTCCTATTCCCAGCATTTTGTCTTTCACATATAAGTGCAGGAAGCTAAGGATTTTTGCTCAGTGCCCATCTATGTGCAGCCAGAATATAGGGAAGGGGGAATGAAGATCCCATCAGCCAGAATTTTGAGTAGTGGGCAACAGGAGCGAGTGGATAAATTCTCACCCCATTCTCCCTAGGGCATACTGTTCTGAGTCAGATAGTTTCTGGAAGAGTGGTTCTGAAGGTCAGGCATCAGCTCAATAAGCATTCTCTACTGACTTCCTTCTTTCCTCCTCTTGACCTCACTGTTCTCCCTGGGATCACACTCTTTAATGTAGCAGAAGCACGTAAGCCTTTGCTTCTGGGTCTCCTTTCTGGGGACCCCAAAGTAAGGAACGCTAACTAAGTTAGTAGGTACAACAAATACAAATAAGTTTTATTTCCTTATTATAAAACAAAGTCCCTAACATCAGGCAATAAATAAATAAATAATAAAAGAAAGAAACCAGATTAACAACAATCTCAAATCTAGCTAATGCTATATGAGCATGAGAGAGTTAAAAATATAACATAAAGTATGAAAATAAAATAACAGAAAAAGTACATAAGGCAAATTTTAACAACAAGAACCACACATTGCACCAGCACTGTAAAACCAATTATAATAGCAGAAAACAAAATAAGTGGGACAAGCTAAAAATATGTCTTACTGGTAAAAGTAAAGTCATGAAACCTTCTATGCCTAAAATACATTATCAAGCTACATATATAAAACTAACCTGATAGAAATACAAGGAGAACTTGTCCTTAAATGTTAGAGCCTTTAAGATACTTCATTCCAAATGTATTTGATGACGATACTATTGAATAGATTCAAAATAAAGAGGAATAGTAAAATTCAAACAATTAACAATTTTATTTAATAGTTATACGTACAGAGAGAGAGACAGGAAGAGAGAGAGCTGCACTCTTATACTACATTTTCGTCAAATACTCATGAAAGGATATTTAAACATTTCATGTAGTAGATCACAAATAAAATCAGAACAAATTATATAACAGAAGTCCACATTCTCTGAACAAAACATTTAAAAAGTAAAATTAAAAAGGAACAGTCAAAAATAGCCAGAAGAATAACAAATATCCTTTCCTTGGAAATTATATTTAAAAATAACTCTTATACTAGAAAGAATATGAAAACTGAAATTATAAAATATTATCATGTGAAAAATAATTATCAACATGTGATCTTCTTTTGGGTTCTCCAACATGCTGCGCTCATTCGCATCTCAGACCCTTGGCACTTGCTGTTTACTACCTTATCTGCATAACATTTTTCTCAATTCTCATCTAGGATAATCGTACTACCTACCTCAAATGGTATTTGAGAGGATTAAATGGATAAATTTGTAGAAAGCATTTACAAAAGTGCCTAGTACCCTTGTAAAACTAAAAATCAATTTATAAGTGCTATCTAACTATTGTCATTATTATCATCATCATCATTATTATTGTGTTGTCTCTTTATAGATACTATGTGTTTTATTTAATTAGCATGCATTTTTAAATTTCTTAAGCTTGAAATCAATGTAAGTTATCTATATTTACAAATTGCAGATGGCTTAGCTTTTGCATAGAGGGTACTCAACGTGTTATTTGTGTGGAAATTGTTACCTAAATTGCATTATTAGATACCACCATAATGCTTTCCCCCAGCCCTGTAAAGTGGTATCACTTGTCCATCACACAAAGCAACTGGAAGTTATCAGATTCAAAAGCCATTTGGTTAATTTTGGCATGACTGATAAAAAGTAAATGAGTCATTTTCATCTGCATTTTTCTATGAATTTTTAATAACAAATAGATAAAGTATAAAAGTTTTCCCAGAAGCTCCTGCAGAGGTCAGATGCTTCTTAAATAAGTACCTAAATAGGAAGGAAATCTCTGTGTTTGCTCGTCTATTATTTTTATGTGATTGAATAACGTTTGCTAGCATTTAACAATATTGTTAATTGCGGTAATTCATAGCCTTGTATCTGTAATGGCTAGGGAGGAGACAAATAGAATTTTAAGAGTCTTAGAAGAGTCTCCAAGGTAACCAAAAAGATTCTGATGAATTGTTTGAAAGAGAGTAAGGCATCACAAGGAATTTCTAATTATTCTTGGGCTGCAGCAGGAAGCATGGACACTCAGAGATATGATAAAATGTATGGTTGTGGAAATACTATATCTGTTCTCCCACATGGGATGAGCACCATCTCCACATGTTACCCGGAACATTTTCTAGGCTTAAAGAGCGTGAGGGGCACCTCTCTGAACTCAGCTTATTATTAGCATAAGATGAACATTCCTTAAATAGGACAATTAACAATCCAGGATGAAATCAGAAGGGAGAAAAAGATTTTAGGAGAGCATGTGACCAGAAGGTGAAAGCTATTAGAATAATAGAAAGTGTTATGAATGAGTTCCCAAAGCATATGCCACCAAATGCTGAATTGCAGAGAATGGGAGAGTTGACAGAATTTTCATGTAATAATGTCTATCTATCATCTATGTATATCTATGTATATCTATCTATCTTAGTATTTACTGTGTGTTAACTGAATGCATGGTACTGTGCTAGACATATAACTTGTCTTATACAATGTTTCTTGCTCTCATGTAGCTTATAACATTGGAGGAGAGAGCTGCTAAACAAATAATTAGATGATTAATAAATTACATTAAGGGTAAGGATTAAAAAAATAAGTGATCCTCATGCTTGTAATTGGAAATAATTAATTTTGGAAACTCTGGTAAAATTTGATGTCTACTTTGGGAAAATAAATGTTATTCCTCATGTCTCTTTCTCTGGCAAATAAAAGAAACCCAGCTGAAAGTGGCTTAAACAAAAAGTGTCAGTAACTGAAAAGTTCACTGGTACAACCGACTTCTAGCATGGTGTGTGCCCTGTATTTCCAAGTTATCAGGAAGCTCTTTCCATCTCCTGGCTCTTTTTTTTTTTTTTTCCTACCTTGGTTTCTTTTTTCCTACTGGAGCCTCGAGCAGCCCCAAGCTTTTTTTCAAATCTTGTTGAAATATAATTTATTTTCTGGTATTTTTGGTAAAAACTCTGAGTTTAGTTCTTATTGGCTCTGAATGGGTCAGATACCATGAAACAGATATCACGGATGGAGGACTAGAGTGCTTTGATTGTTCAGACCAGAATCTCACATGTTCTGTTGAAGTCCACACTAGACAGAGCTCTCCTAAACCACTTTCCAGGGAAGTGAGGGAGCATGGATCCATTAGGAAATGAAGGCACTCTTATTAGAAAGGACAGAATGGATATTATGTAGGCAAACAACAAATATCTACTGCAGTATTTATCAAATACTTTGTGTGAACCTAGAGGACAAGAGAAGGGAATTCTTTAAAAGTTGTATGACTTAACAGACCACAGCAGACTCATTTTCTTATTTGGGAACAGTGGGGTCTTTTTCTTTCCCTCCCTCCCTGTCCGCTTTCTCTCTCTCTCCTTCTCTCCCTCCCCTTTCCTCCTTCTTTCCCTCCCTCCCTCCCTTCCTTCCTTCCTTCCTTCCCCCCTTCCCTCCCTCTTTCGTTACCACCTTTAAACGGAGCAATCTGTGGAATGATTGACAGTAGAGGATTTCCAGTCTTGATATGAATGAATCCCTTGTAGAGAATGATTGAGGCTCAGCTGGGGTTCGCTAGGAGATCTACATTTTAAAACTGGAGATCTACATTTTAAAACTGGATGTGACACATTGGAGAATGTTCTGATGAGAGCACACAAAGGCTAAAGAATCTATATTCTAGGAGGAGATAGATCAGAATTTGGGGTCTAGAAAAACGAACATCACGACCAACCCTGGGAGTAGCTGGGGAGGGGGAGGTGATTTATGGAAATATTTGAAAGGTTGTCTTGCAGAAAAGATTGTTGACTTTTTCTGTGCACCTTTAGACTGAAAAACAGTACAAAGATCTGGAAACTTAAGAGACGCCTTTCTTATCTCAATGAAAGGAAGAAGCTGCTAACAGAGCAGTAGAAGCTGAAGGTCTTTAAGGATTGTGTCTCTTAGCAGTATAAGCTCCAAACGCAGCCTTGATTTCAACATGAAAGCTGTAGAAGAAAGGCTGACAACTGTACTTCCCAAACTGGAAGACAAAACACTATGACGTTGTCAACTACCCCTTTGGGGGATGTTCTCACAGAGACTGGGTTATTTCTTGTGTTCGGTCATGAACAAGTCTGCCCATGGAAAGCCCTGATGGAACAAAATAAGAAATCTCCCAAGCCGTCTAGAGCAGGTGCAAGTAAGAGAACACTGCCCTTGTGTGATCACAGCAAGAAGTTTAAGACCCAACACATTCTTAACTCCTGTACAGTTTTTGCACTGCTTATTAGCTGCTTTGTGGAGAAACCAAAGAGAAAGCAAGCTTTCCCTGAGTCCAAGTGAAAATTCTTATCCAAACTCAAACTTAGGCCAGAGTGGGAGGCCTGGCCTTTTCTCAGAGATGTTGGAACAATATCATCCCTTGAGAGGTGTTGCTCTGAATGACCTCAAGAAATTCTATGATTCTTATTTATGCCCATAATCTATTGATCTATACAGATCTATTATCTATTGATCTATGGTCTTTGAAGTCCTAAAGTGAATAATTTACCACATCCTTGCATTCTTGCTGTTTTGTTCTTTACAAACACATGCACATTTACTAAAAACCAAAATAAAGTGAACAAAGTAAAACTCTGTCCCTTCTGTCTTCTTCCATAGAAAGATGATTTCACCCAGTAAAAACAGCAACTCTATACCTTTGTAGGAAGTCACTGACTCCTGGTTCCCTTATCTCATAAATGGGTCTGGTCCATCTGCCTATTTTTGTAGTTGAAATGTCGAATGTGAAAAAGCAAGGAACTCACAAAACCTTAGCTAAATGTAAAGCTTTGTTTTTATAATTGCTCCATTCCACCATTCAACTCTAAAACATTTTTTCTCAATTATAACAAATGCAAGAAGAAGGGATATTTTGCAGTCAAAACTTTACTCCCATCTCAGACAGCAGAACGAGTCGATTGGCACATGGAGTGGGTGAATGGGGGGGGGGGGTCAGGGTGTACTGCTGGGATAAGGCATATTTCAATTATCTCACATCTAATGGGGTCAAGAAATAGCAGCTTCAGTTGTAAACATCTCTCCAGATATAAGCTTTGGTAGAAAAGATTTAAAGAAGATGCAATTTTCTTGTTGTTGTTGTTTTGGGGGTGGTTCTCTTCTTTTAAAGGTACATGGAGAAGATGAAGCCTGCGAATGAAGTGGTTTCTATTATCAACCTGCTTTCATTTGTGGACACATAATTTTAGATGCCATAGTGGTAAGTAAAGAAATAAAACTGTATCCCCTACTCTTGGTTATAAACTGGTTTAGGCAATTTTGTTGAGGCAAAGGGATGAAGGCCACTTCAGTGAGCAGGGCTGTTGGAAAGGTAGGCATGACTATGAGTTGATGTCCCATTTGGGCCCCTCTGTTCCTCCTCTTCCTCCCATTCACCCTCTTCTGTCTTGGTGTCCTACTCCTTCTTCTCCATTTTGGGCTATTTGGAGAGAGAAGATATGCAGCACTGAACTTACATTGACATGGTTCTTGGTTATTGAGGACCTGAGAACCATGGGGCTCCTGAATGACCCATGTTTTTCAGACTCTGGACATAACAGTATCTTGATAGCAACTCAGATCTTTTCTGCTGATGTTGGTCTCCACACCACAGTGCCCTTGACTCATATATTCTTTCTGTAAATTGTAGCCTATATACCCCAACCTTCAAACCCAGGCTGCTGTTTGTAGATCTATATCTATATCCACAGTAAACATATAGGGAAATTCGAGAGAGTCATATACAGAATCATATTTACTTCCAAAGGAGATGATCAGGGAGCAAGAAACAAAGGAGATTTGACTTTTGGTAATCTTTTATTCACTAAACTGGGCAGTGGATATGGCTATTTATTTTATTCTTTATAAATTTTATATGTCTTAAATGCTGCATGGGGCATTACTTTTTAAAAGAGTGAGTCTAATATGATATATTTTTAATATTATGTCAACAAAACCCTATGTTTTATATGACAGGAAAGCCCAAATAATAGCAAATATTTATGAGAGTAAAATGTATAAAATATTAACATATGCAATTATGAGCACAATTTCCCTTACAGTGGCTTGGGTGCATGAAGATGCAGTCAGCCCTCCATCCTAGAAGTGGGTGGCAGACAAATTATGCCAGTTCTACCAGTAACTGTGAAGAGTCACCTTCACATCACTCTTGGACAACTGGCAGAAAATAAACATTTTGAGGTACTTTGCTCATCAAATACCCATTTTATTTTTGAGATTTAGTATAAAAATTATGAACTTGGGAGATTAATAGTATTTCAAATTTGAAAAGCTCCTCAAAAATTACCTGCTCAAGTGGTTCTTAGCTTGTTGTTTATCTTCTGCCAGACATTTTGTTCAAGAAAGTGAGTTCTACCATCCTTGAAAAAGAAAGCCACTTTTCCAATCATGACATTGATATATTATTGGGAATCCTGTTATATTGATCACTTACAGTCAGGTTCAAAACAACAAAAAAGATCCAGTGGTAGTTTTGGAGTGAGTTTTATTTGTATTACTTCCTGTGTTGAATTGTATGGCTCTGCCACTTACAAAAAAACAGATTAAAACCAGGACAGGTTGTATGGAATTTCAAGAGAATAATGGAAAATGCAGTTTACAGAGGCTTGCAATAGTCTAGACATTAGTAGTTTGTGTCATCTTTTTGTTTCAGTAAAAGCTAGACTCACGGAAAGAAAACAAGCTGGATGAGAAATGGCAGAAGAGGCACCAATAGCACAGTTTTCTTTCAAGCACCACAAAAATAAATAGTACTACTGTTATTAAAGGAGAGTGGGCAATTCAAAAAGAATGCTGAAATAAAATAAGAATATGCTAGCCAAGAAATACATTAAAATGTGGAAACCAAACACATGATATTTTAAGAAGAAATTGTATATAGCAAATATACATATTTCTAACAAAGATCAGGCATAAGAATATCATAGACCAAAAGCAAATTAAGAAAGTGAATTTTAACTTTAGTTGCTCAGTTAAAACTTCAGTTTAACTTAGGTTGCTACAAGAAACTACAAAAATGAACTCAATAGCGCGTTTTTTTTAAAGAATGTTATTGAAGTGACAGTCCGCTGTGTTACTTGCAATGAAGCACTATGTATGGAAATGAGGCTAGACCTGAGTTCAACAGACTTATGCTTTTAAAAACTGCAGTTAGGAAGCAACAGTCAAATATAATGCTCATCAGTGTCAACTATATAACGGCTTGAAATTCTCAGTGAGTAGACAGTGAATCACTTCCCTGTCTTCTTTCACATTATTTGAGGACTTTGAGGGACCACAGAGCATTTAGTATTGAAACCAAAGATAATAATAACTGATCATACTACCGAAAATCAGTTTTCAGAAAATCGCATATTTTTACATAGAGCAAAATGTGCCAGACAATTAAGTTAACGCACGTTTTAGTATCATGGTCATCAGTTGAGTGGTCTCCCTGAAACTAATATGCGATGGCCGCTCCATCCCTTTTGCAGCAATGACAAGAAACCATGGTTTCTGTACCTGGATCTGAAGGCAAGAATTAGGCAAGGCATCGCCAGTGATGGTATGTTAACTTCCTTCTTCTCAGCCAGAATGATTAAGTCATTCAACAACTACTGGTGTGCTCATCAGTTAATCAGTTACAAGCGACTTAGCTAGCTGCAAACAGTAAACTAAATTAAACGAAAAATTGTTTCTGTTCTCAAGGCGCATGTAGTCTAGTAGGAGAGTTAGCACATTTCACTATCTTCTACAAAAACATACTGGAACCCTGATAGAACATGCTAGATATTTCAGAGAAAAAGTCTTAAGAGAATGGAGATTTCATTTAACCAAACCTTATATTGAATGCACAATAGGCCATGAGATATACTCTAATTTCCATATTTGTATTCATTTTGAACATGTCTATTAGAAATGCTTTTTTTTTTTTTTTTTTTTTTTTTTTTAAGATTAATTTATTTATTATTTTTGGCTGTGCTGGGTCTTCGTTTCTGTGCGAGGGCTTTCTCTAGCTGCGGCAAGCGAGGTCCACTCTTCATCGCGGTGCGCGGGCCTCTCACTATCGCGGCCTCTCTTGTTGCGGAGCACAGGCTCCAGACGCGCAGGCTCAGCAATTGTGGCTCACGGGCCTAGTTGCTCCGTGGCATGTGGGATCTTCCCAGACCAGGGCTCGAACCCGTGTCCCCTGCATTGGCAGGCAGATTCCCAACCACTGCGCCACCAGGGAAGCCCTCAAATGCTTTTTTTAATTTTAAAAAATTGAGATAAAATTTATGATTTTAACCATTTTAAAATGTATAATTCGGTCATCTTGAGTAAAATCACAATGTCGTCCAATGATCACCACTAATTCTAAAATATTTTCATCACCCTCCAAAGAAAACCCATCCTCTTTAAGCAGTCACCACCAATTCTCCCCAGCCCCCAGCCCCTTGCAACCACTAATATACTTGATGTCTTCATGAACTTGCCTGTTTATTCTGGACATTTCATATTAATGGAATCTTGTGTAGCCTTTTGTGTCTGGTTTCTTTCACTTAGCATCATGTCTTCAGGTTTCATGCATATATCACTACTGTGTTCCTTTCTATAGCTGAATAATATTCCATCGCACGAATATACCACATGTTCTTTACCCATTTGTCAGTGAATGGACTTTTGGGTTGTTTCCAACTTTTGTCTGCTGTGAATAATGCTGCTATGAACATTCATGTACAAGTTTCTGTGCAAATATATATATTTTCAATTCTCTTAGTTATACCTAGGAGTGGAACGGCTGGGTCGTATGTTTATGTTTTGGACTCTACGCTTAAGTTTTGGATGAACTGTAAAGCTCTTCTCCGCAGTGCTGTGTCATTTTATACTACCACTAACATTGTACAAGGATCTCAATTTCTCCACTTCCTTAGTAAACTTGCCCATTTTGGTTTTGGCTTTTTATAGCCATTCCAGTGGGTGTGAAGTATATCTCATTAGAGTTTTGCTTTTCATTTGCCTAATGACTAATGGTGTTGAGCGTCTTTTTATGTGTTTATTGGCCATTTGTATATCTTCTTTGGAGAAATATCTATTCAGATCAATTGCCGACTTTTCAGTTGTGTCGTTTATCTTTTGGTGCTGAGCTGTGAGAGTTCTTTACATATTCTGGATAGTAGACCCTTATCAGATATACTGTTTGCAAATATTATCTTTCATTTTATGGGTTGTCTCCTTACTTTCTTGATAATGTCCTTTGAAATATAAATTTTAAAATTTAAGTTTAGTTTATTTATTTTTTCTTTTGTTGCTTGTGCTCTGATGTCATCATTAAGAAACCACTGCCTAATCCGAGTACAGTAAAATTTACAGCTATGTTTCCTTCTCAGAGTTTTATAGCTTTAGGTCTTACATTTGTGACTTTAATCTACTTTGAGTTAATTTTAATATGTGGTATGAGTTAGGGGTCTAAACTCATTCTTTTTCTTGTGGATATCCAGTTGTCTCAGCACTATTTATTAAAAAAAATTATTCTTTCCGTATTGAGTGGTCTTGGTACCCTGTTGAAAAATCAATTAGCCATAGATATGTGGATTTATTTCTGGACTCTTGGTTCTGTTTCATTGATCTATATATCTGTTTTTATTCCAATAGCACACTATTTTGATTACTGTAGTCTTGAAGTTAATTTTGAAATCAGGAACTGTGAATTCTCCAACTTTGTTCTTTTTTAAGATTGTTTTGGCTATTTGGAGTTCTTTTGCAAATACATATAAATTTTAGAATAAATTTATCCATTTCTGGAAAAAAAGGAAGGTGGAATTTCGACAGGGATTCCACTGAATCTGCAGATCGATTTGGAGAGTATTGCCATTTTAATAATATTATATCTTCCTATCCATAAATATGGGATGTCTTTCAATTTATTTAAATCATTAATTATTTTGACAATGCTTTGTGGTATACAAATTTTCACTTCCTTGGTTAAATTTATTCATAAGTGTTTTATTCTTTGTAATGCTATTATGTATGGAAATGTTTTCTTAGTTTCATTTTTAAATTGTTTATTCCAAGTGTATAGAAATACAACTGAGTTTTTGTATATTAATATTATATCCTGCAATTTTACTGAACTCATGTTAGCTCCAATAGGTATTTTTGTGGATTGTTTAAGATTTTCTGTATATAAGATCATGTCATCTGTGAATAAAGATAGTTTTGTGTCTTAACTTTTTCAAGACGGATACCTTTTATTTGTTTTCCTTGCCTAATTGCTCTGGCTAGAATTTCCAGGGAATTTTGAATAAAAGTGGTAAGAGCAGACACCTTTGGCTGATTCCTGCTGTTAGTGTAAAAGCTTTCAATCTTTTACCATTAGTTTGAAGTTAGCTGTAGGTTTTTCATAAATGCCCTTTATCAAAATGAGCAAGTTCCATTACATTCTTATTTTGCTGCCTAATTTTTCATAAAAACAATGTTGCTATTTTCCAAATTTTATCTGGTGAGCAAGAAGTCAGATTTGGGTAATCGGTATTTTGAGAATAGAGGAATTTACTGGGGGCTGGTAGGGAATCTTTGTGGTAAGTGAAGATCAGTAAGAAATATTTTAGCTTCTCTTAAATTACTGGTATCTATAATATGTATTACTTTCAGATTTTCTAATTTTAGGAACTGTCATTAATAAGTGTTCATTTTTTATTCTATCTTATTTGAAAGATACAAGTGAGTGTTTCTTTTCATGTCTAATATTCTTTCATTATTAATTTATTGCTCAAATATCAAGGTTGCTGCCCTTTTTTTACATTTTAAAATGTGTGTATGAATCACATTGATTACTGTTATTCTACATTTAGACTCAGATAAAACAAGAAAGAAGGAATAATATGGAAGTTTTATTGATTTAAAAGAATGAAAGAGAAGTGTTTAAAAGTCGGTTGGAAATAATTCTTACTATTGAAAATATGATCATAGACACATATTTTCTGAAATTGAACAACATTAAGATTAAACTGAATACACAGTATTTTTTCAGTCACAATTTCATTGTGATTGATATAATGAAATTTTAATTAACATTCGTATTGCTGGCAAAGAGCAGCAATGACATTATGAATGGACTTAAAAAGGTACAGTGTAAATATATTAGTAGAAATCAGATAACTGGAGGAATCACGAGAATGATAAAACATTTGATTTACTCAACATTGGCATGAAAGTCACCTATCTATTAAGCATATTTATAATTTGTAAAGTTTTCAGTGTGTTCTATGAATCAAGGATTACTTTAATTGTTCATTGGAATGATATACACACGTTACTAATATTAAAATTGTAAATTCTCAAATGCTAGTAAGTAACAAGTGATTAAAAAATAATGTAGAGGGACATCTCTTCAGCTTTGGTTTCTAAACAGCAACCAGATTAAATGAGGATATGGTTCATGTTTAATATGTACCAGATGGTGTTTTGCTGATGGAGCTTATAAAACAAAACCAAAATTAAAATACAAAACATAGCCACATATTTGAATCGGTAATAATATTTTAAAATGGCAATTCTGATTTAAAAGAATACAGGAGATAAGAACAGAAAGTATAAATGAAAATAATAAACATTCATATATAGTAAATTTATGCAAAGATTGAAAAGAACTGGAGAAATAATAATAATAAATTTTTCTATAAATATAGTGTCATTGTATGTTTACATTAAATATATTTGGATATGTTCTTCTCTCCTTGGTATTTTTGGACAACCGAATGTTTTGGTCTTCAGCGTTTACAAGGTATTTGATAGCTGTCTCCTATATACTATACGATATGCTTCCAGACATTGACTACTGAAGTTATAAACTAAGATGGATCTTGTGGTTGAAAATTACAAACTGTATCATCCACTATGATTTAGGATGATTTCACAGAAACAACCTAATTATATGTAATATACATAAGTACCGTCTAGAGAGAGATTCCTAATTTATTTCCCCACCCAAGCCTAGAATCATACTATGTGGCTTATTAAAAATGCCCATGGGGTGTGAAGAGTAGGAATCCAATAGTTAAGCTTTAAAGTTTCTGGGAATTCAAATGGTATGATTTGGAGTAATTATCTTTATTTCATTAGATAAGAATTTATATGTTTTATAACCAAAGCTGGATTCTGTCATTGCTTTAAAACAATATGATTTGTGAAAATGATGGTTTTACAGATGGAGACAATTTTAAGTTGCTTACACTTTGATTGATTGCTAGAAGCTTAAGTTCTTTTTTTTTCTTTTTTAATCTTACCTAAAATGTCTATTGTCATTGCTTCTACATGAAAACAGCTGGCCAATTCAAAATTACTGATAGTTTGAATTTATTAACATTAAGCAAAACACACACATGCACACACACACACTCACACACACACACAGTCTTTCAACACACACCAAACGCCTCTCTTGTGCATACACAACTTGAGATAATCACTCATCCAATTAGTAAAAGAAATGAAATGAAACAAAACAAAAAAACCATTGAACTAACAGAATTGATAAACCAAAATTATCATCTGCATCCATTTTTTATGTGGCCAAAATATATCTTTGAACACCATAGAAATAATGAAGAGGAAGAGTTTTGATATATTAAATATACAGATAGTCTAAAAACTTCAAATAAAAGCCAATATTTCAAATGTTTTCTCTATAATTTTTAAATTAAAAAGGTAATTTGCTAACAAAGGATAATATTTAAATTTGGATTTTCTTTAGTTTCTTTTCTTCATTCTAATTGAGTTGCTAGTGAATATTGATGTGACCAAAAGGCATGCAGCAAGGAGAGAGAAGGAAAAATCAAAAACCCGATTAATGTACCAAGTGATTAGTCAATCCCTGAATAATCAAGAATTCACCATATTATATTTTGTAGTCAGATATGATAGGTATTAGAAACTTAAAATTATGAAACTTGATGTGCTTTCTGTAGAGGAAGAAATTTTAAATGAACTACATAATTTGTTAATATTTATATGTCTACATATTGTGATAAGAACTCTTACAAATAACAGTTTAGCAAAACCGTGAGGTCTCTCAAATTTTGTGATCTTGAAAAATGAGTTTATTTAAATCCAATCAACTTATTTTTTAACTAAATCTGACTTTTCCAAGATTCATGTGATTGTACATCATTTTCTAATATTCAAGTCTGGCTAAACCAATCATGCAACATCACACTATATTTTAAGGAGAAAAAAAATCTACACAATATTTTTTTCTCTGTTAGCCCATGAAGTATTCATTAGAGACTCAAAAAGTAGTTGGCCCTCAGAACTCCTTAAACAAAATATTTTAATTAGTTTGGCTAGCAAGGTTTAAATATATTCCAGCACATTGAGACAGGGAAACTTGCTATGTCCCCTCAGTGAAATAACTTTGCATACATCATCATTGAAATAAACTATTAAAATTATGAAATTATTTAACATGAAATATATCACAAAATCCAAGGGTTTCACATGAAACATTAGACAGAATCTAGTGAACTAGACAGAGTTGTTGATTATTAGGTTCAAATTCAGAATGGTCCACAAGTACATGCTATGAAGTGAGAAGAGGAATAATGCTATTGGTAGGAAAACATCAACATGGGGATGTAGTAAAATCGACTCTGGCATGATTTGAAATTGAAGTATCATGATAGTGGGATGACAGCTCATTCTGTTTGTACCCTCTGCTCTTTGAGCAACATCCTTCCCATGCCTTGCTTTCCTAACCTGCAACATGAGGGTAAAAATTAAGAAATGTTTCAATTCCAACACTCCATGCGTCAACAGTCAAGAGTAACTTGTGTTCAGAATATTACAGCAGCAACAACCCTAGGTGTGTTTGAGAATTTATTCTAGGACAGCTAAAATATTAACATTTTACTTGTATTACATATAGTTGGTGACTAAGCCGGAATTCAAATCTGCCTTTTCTTTATTTTAAACGCTCCTTCAGCTAAATCATACGTTCTTGATTGACAGAGAAGTAACAGCAAGAAAGACACAGCTTAATTATGAAAAAAGGAGGTGGGAGCCTCATAATGACAACTCTACTGATGGAAAACCAACAAACAACGGAATGGCCTATTGACAGAGGGCCAGTAGACTCGTGGCATCCTCACTGTGTAACAAAGGGCAACACCTACTTATATAATATGTTTTCTTAAAACACACCATACTCAAAATCATAACAAATCCTCATGGGAAAATGACGAAGGATAAGGTCAGCAAGAGATTCCCAGGTGTGTGGACACAGTAAATTTATAACTCTCGTTAAAATTCTTGAGGCAGCAAGGGTGTGACCTAGAAAGATATACTGTGTGAAATAAACAGAGTGAAGTACACTGTGATAGAAAAAGAGGGAAAGTAAAGAAACAGCAAGAAAAACAAATAAAAAACACAACAAAAAACATCACTGTTCCTATAAAAAAATGTATAAAGAATATGGCCTACTAATGCATAAAGGCAGAGATCCCTAAGTTCATATCCTGACTTGGGTCATAAAAATTGATGAGCTGGAGATGTTCTCCGTTTTATCCTATCACATAAGCAACATCTCATGGTGAGGAAGAATGATGAAAAACCCTTCACTCCTGGATGAATGCCAGGCCAAACTCAAAGTAAGAAACCAACGATTATTTGTCACATATGATACAAGTGCCAGATACTGGAAATCACATCTGTGGGAGCAGAAGTGGTATTCCCTGAAATTTACTTAATGGAAAGGATTGCATCAGTTAGTAGTTTTATTCCATTTGCCAGATGATCACAGAATACTAAAAACAAAGAATGACTATCTGCTATAGATATGACTGGGGTGTTGGTAAAGTCTTCTCCTTTCCACTTGGTTTATACTGGAAATTGTGACTAAATTTACTCAAGTAAAAAAAAAAAATTAGTCAATTGTAAGTTAGTCCATTTTAAAATCAGGTTGAAATTGGAACATTTAAAAGTATTTATTTTTCTGAAAGAAGATGCGTGTGTGTGTGTGTGTGTGTGTGTGTGTGTGTGTGTGTGTGTGTGTGTGTGTGTGTGTGGCTTGAATGAACCTGATGAAAAAATAGGATCCTAGCATCATCTATTGATATATTGATATTTGCATGATCTTTTTTTTTAATGTCAATCCTAATCTCCCAATTCGTCCAACACTCCCCTTCCCCCCCACCCCATGTCCACATGTCCCTTCTCTATGTCTACGTCTCTATTCCTGCCCTGCAAGACATCTGCAAGATCTTTGAATGGTTATTTGGATGGCTTTGTCAGAGAAAGGTTTGTAACTAGAAACTGGTGTTGTTAGTAAGGCGTTGCTTGAAAATTGCCCTATACACACTTGCCGATTGGGGTGTACATTTGTACCTCAGTAGAGTCCAGCACCATTAATTATTGTGTCCAACAGTATGTAGACTCTAGGATCCCAAAGTACCAAACAACCTAGGCATTACCCCCCAAAAATGATGCCTTAGAAATTAGGCATGCTCATGAAGGTAAACACAAAATAATTTTTTTTTTTTAATGCACCTGATCTACAAGAATAACAACTCCCACTAAGTCATGGGAAAAAAGTGTGCACACATTATTTGCCAAGTCAAAAACACTGCTGGGAAGGTCTTGCCCTCTGGTATAAGAAATTGTGTTGGGCTTCCCTGGTGGTGCAGTGGTTAAGAATCTGCCAGCCAATGCAGGGGACACGGGTTTGAGCCTTGGTCCGGGAAGATCCCACATGCCGCGGAGTAACTAAGCCTGTGCGCCACAACTACTGAGCCTGTGCTCTAGAGCCCATGAGCCACAACTACTGAGCCTGGGTGCCACAACTACTGAAACCCAAGCGCCTAGAGCCCATGCTCCACAACAAGAGAAGCCACCACAATGAGAAGCCCACACACAGCAAGGAAGAGCATTCCCCGCTCACCACAAATAGAGAAAGCTGCGTGCAGCAATGAAGACCCAACACAGCCAAAAATAAATAAACAGAATAAATAAATTTATTAAAAAAGAAAAGAAATCATGTTATGCTCACCCTTTCCCTGGGGCCAGAATGCCTACAACTCTCTCAGCAACACCGCTGTTTCTTTTATGTATTTCTCAGAAGACTAAGAAGTATAGCAACAAAATATTTGGATTCATTATTACCTAAAAGTTTACACTATTCATTACCATTCTTTAAAAATGAATTTCTCTGAACTGAAATCTAATGATTTATCTATTTAAAACCAATCAATTTGTATCTTCTATAAGATAAATCTGAGATTCTTGGCATGACATATAATTATCTTTAATATCTGGCACATTACTACTCTGTCTGTCATTTCCCACTTCTACCTCGAAACATACACTTTAGCAAAACCAAGAAATTTTAGTTGCCTAAACATGGCACGTTGTCTAATGTTTTGTGCTGTTATACATACTGCTCTATACGCCCAGAATGCTGCTCCCTCGTCTCCTGGCATGTACCAAGGAAACATCTTCTGGCCTTCTCTGACTCCTACAGGTAGACCCCATGAATTCTTATTTCATCTTATGCTTCCTTTGAACCTCCAGTATGCCTCAAATGTAGCATGCTTGTCATATTTTTTTTCACCTTTGTGTCTAACTAAGCACTGTGATGATCTAATTCCTAGCATCTGGTGCAGTAATACAGCACAGAGGTTAAAAAGGAGGGCTTGAAGGGAAGAGAGGTGGATTCAAGTTCCCAATAAAATGTATTATAGCTGGGCGACTTCAAGCAAGTTACTCTTCTAAGGTTCAGCTTCCTGGTTTGTAAAACAGAAGAGATCACATTCCCTCCTTTATAGGATTGTGACAATTAAATGTGATAACACATGTGACAATTAAGAAGAGTCACTAATACACAGTGAAACTGGTCTATAAATATTTGCTGTTCTTCATACTTTAAATGCTATTTAAATCCCTGGCTCGTAGAAAAAGCTTAATAAGTATTTGCTGAATAAAATTAACGAACGGATGATTGAAGACAGGTTGCACTAACTCTGACATCTGTGGTTTCTCTTAGTTTTGTAATACAGACCTTCTAGCTATATTAATTGTCCACATGCCCCTGCATCAGGCTGATAACAGGTATCCAGACACTAACTGATCAGCACAAGTGGGGCATCACTACTCTTTAAATTTTCAGTGTCAATTGGAACCTAAACAAACAAACAAGAAACCCAAGCAAAGTGTAGTAAACAGATTCACCTGAGAAATGTTAAAAATAGAATAATGGGTAACAGTGAAATTCAAGTTCCTGAGAACATTTAGTTGGTGTCTCCCACATCACTCTTCAATCATATCACATACCTTCATCGTATGGTTGGCTTCAGAAATCATATAGACCATACCAATGCTTCTCAGATTTTAAAGTGGAAAAAGCCCTTGATGACAACTTAAAATGTAGACTCAGAAGGTATGGGGGGTGGGAAATGCTCAAACGGGAAATGCTGAACTGCAGTAGTTCAGTGTGCAAATTTTAAAGAGCAAAAGAATCAACTGAGGTGCTTGTTAAAAATATAGACTTTGGAAACGCATACACAGAAATTATAATTTGGAGTGACATCAGATATCTTCAGAGTTAACAAATACCCAAGGTACTTCTCACGTAGGTGGTCTAAGGACTACACTTTGAAAATCACTAAACAAGAAACACAAACCTCTTGAGAGCAGTCTTATTTGCCTTTAGTTTTTCATGCTTAGCAGATTCCCTGGAACTTAGTGGCTATTAAATGTATATTAATTTTATAAATCAAAGAAGAAAAATGAATAAATAGGCCAGAAATTCATCTGAAATTTTAGAAAGAATGTGGATGGAAACAAACAAAAACTTGTCACATGCATGTGTATGTAATATATGTGAGTCTGCAAAGATTTTCCACAATAAATTTAGATGATGATGATGATGATGATGTCTTTCCTTAATAATGCTCTACTTCTTCATTACAGATAAATAATAATATTCAAAAAGTACAAGCAAAATAATAAGACATAACTATTAAGAAAATTTGTAATCACCTATTTATGATAAAAACTCTCAATAAATTGGGTATAGAAGAAACATACCTCAACACAGTAAAGGTTATATATGACAAACCTAGAGCTAACATCATACTCAATGATGAAAAACTGAAAGCTACCCCTCTAAGATCAGGAATAAGACAAGGATGTCCACTCTCATCACTCGTAATCAACATAGTATTGGAAGTCCTAGCCAAGAAATTAGGTAAGAAAAAAAAGTCATCCAAATTGGAAAAGAAATAAAACTGTCACTATTTGCAGATGACACGATTTTATGTATAGAAAACCAAGACTTTACCAAAATAATCTAAAAATAATAAATGAATACAGAAAGTTGCACGGTACAAAATCAATATACAAAATCTGTTGTTTATATACACCAACAGTGAACTAGCAAAAAGAGAAATTAAGAAAACAATCCTATTTAGAATTGCAACAAAAAGAACCTAGGAATACAATTTAACCAAGGAGGCAAAAGACCTATACACTGAAAACTATGACATTGTTGAAAGAAATTGAAGAAAACACAAAGAAATGGAAAGACATTTTGTACTCGTGGTTTGGAAGAATTAACATTGTTAAAATGACTACATTACCTAAAGCAATCTATAGATTCAATGCAATCCCTATCAAAATCCCCAGTGACATTTTTTTATAGAAATAGAACAAAAACATCCTAAAATTTGTATGGAACTACAGAAGACCCCAGATAACCAAAGTAATCCTGAGAAAGAACACAGCTGGAAGTATCACATGCCCTGATTTCAAATTATACTACAAAGCTACAGTAATCAAAATAGCACAGTACTGGCAGAAAAACAGACACATAGATCAATGGAACAGAACTGAGAGCCCAGAAATTAACCCACACGTATATGGACAATTAATTTATGGCAAAGGAGCAAAGACCATACATTGGAGAAAAGATAGATGGTATTAGGAAAACTGGACAGCTATATGCAAAAGAATAAAACTAGACCACTATCTTACACCATACACACAATTTAGCTCAAAATGGATTAAAAACTTGAATGTAAGACATGAAACTATAAAACTTCTAGAAGAATACATAGGCAGTATGCCCTTCGACATGGGTCTTAGCAATATCTTTCTGGATATGTCTCCTCAGGCAGAGAAACAAAAGCAAAAATAAGCAAATTGGACTATATCAAACTAAGAAGCTTTTGAACAACAAAGGAAACAATCAACAGAATGAAATGACAACCTACCAAATTGTAGAACATATTTGCAAGTCATATATATGATAAGGGGTTAATAAAGTATATAAAGAACTCATACAACTCAACAACAAAAAAACAAACAACTTAATTTTAAAATAAGACATTTTTCCAAAGAAGACAAACAGATGGCCAACAGGCACTTGAAAGATATTTAACAACACTGATCATCAGGGAAATGCAAATCAAAACCCACAATATCACTTCACACCTGTTAAAATGGCTATTATCAAAAAGGCAAAAAATAACAAATGTGGAAGAGAATGTGGAAAAAAGAGAACCTCCATACACTTTTGGTGGGAATGTAAGTTGGTGCAGTCCCTGTGGAAAGTGGTATGGAGATTCCTCAAAATATTAAGAATAGAATTTCCATATGATCCAGCTATTTCACGTCTAGGTATTTATCTGAAGAACATAAAAATACTAATTCGAAAAGATACATGCACCCTTATGTTTACTGCAGCATTATTTACAATAGACAGGATATGGAAACAACCTACATGCCTGTTGATGGTTGAATAAAGATATGATATATATATATGGAATATTAACACTCAGTTATTTGTTGCTAAGGGAAATATCTTCTTATTCTGAATCACACTAATCACAAATACTATTTTTCAGAGTTTTTTTAGTCTTTGTCTATGCAATGTTTCAAGGTACAGACTTAGAGAATCATATAAACTCTTTCTAATATCTACATAGAAATGTATAATATTAAAATTTTAGGTTTTTACTTCATCCCTCTGCAAAATGTCAGTTACAATGATATACCTTGGGAATGATTTCTCTGCTTTGCATGGTCTCTGCTCTGCTATATGGATACTCTTGGCATTTTAATAGGAAGAAAGGTAATTTCCAGAGTTAATATGATTTGAAAAGGCCTCTTCCCATTGCTAAGAAAAACAGATTCCAAGATATTTCCTTCTATTGTTCTCAAATATTGCCCATTTGTTTTAGTTTTTAACCACATTATTCTCACTCTCATGCAGAGTACATCAAAGTCAAAGAGTAATTTGTTCTCCTATTTGACTCTTCTTTATAATAAAATTATATATGATACACTCAAACTTTGCATTTTACCATTACAGTAAGCATTTGCAGAAGAATAATTCAGCAATAACACATATTACTGTGGTTGTATATTATGTTTGTAATAGGTAGTCTGTTTTTCAAATTGAATATTACAACTAACTTATGTAGTCCATACAAGAGCAAAACACATTATGGCTATATTTCAGATGAGAAACCCGACACGAAGAAAGCAAAGAGATTCTCCCTCTCCCCCAAGTCAGATAGCAAGGTTAGAAATGCTAAACTGCCAGAAGCCGCATTGTTCACATTATAAGAAGCCATTCTTAAGGTATTTTTGAGAGCTTTTGTAAAGATTTGTAAAAAATCACTGGAGAAAAGGATAAACAGAACAAATTCTTATCTTTTTATTTGTTTCTTTTATCAGCACTCTAATCATCTGTAAAACTGAGTATTTTTAATACGCAATCTGCATGCAGAAGAATGACTTCAGTTTAGAGAAAGCAATAATTCAATGATCTAGGAAGTCTCCTATGTTTATTTCCTTACAGGTCAACAGAAGTGAGAAAAATATTAATTAATTAGATTGCAAATGCATCCTGATTGGACACAATTAAACCAACCAAACTCTAGGCATCTTCTATGAGAAGCCAGCTGAACATCTTGAAAGAATCAGGTGTCAACAAAGATACAGCAATCAGTTCCATGATGTCACATAGATGCTGTCCAGATTTCGTTATTTCACCAGGTTATTTGAGGCTATTTTTCCCTCCCTCCAAATATACACTGAATTGACAGGAGAAATCATTCTCCCTAAGTGATTTTTCTAAGTCAAAGATCTTGAGACATACTCTTCTGGAGAAAAAGAGGTTATGAGACAGTTTTGGACTTTTGAGTATATAAGTAGTGTGTTGCATGGTGTTTAGACTGCTTCCAAATAAGAAATTTTTAAGTGAGAAAAATGGCAGTTTCTTTACACCCAAGCAGCCTCCAGCCAGGGACTATATGTCAAAAGATTTTTAAGACAATGGAATCCCAAGAATTGTGAGACTATATTCTGAAAAAATATCCTAATTAAATATTAGAGAATAATACTTTGCATTATATATTGACTCTTATTTTGGAAAATTATATTCTTAACTAAATCCTGCCCTAGGAGCTAAAATGTAGCCTAAGGTCAATATGATATCACAATGAATTCAGATATCTACTTCAGGGGTCAGATTGACCATCATGCCTGAAACAACTAAAAGCAGAAAACAAAACCAAACAAAAGTAAAAACAAGAAACCAGACAAAATATATGAAACAATGGTTTTCAGGACACTGAATATCAGGCAATGAAGAATAGTGATTCAGAAAAATGTAAAGTAAATTAAGTCTTAAGACTGCCTGAGCTTATCTTCTAGAGAGACTCCAAGGCATGGTACAAAGAAGAAAAATTAGGCAGAACCCTGAGGTCTCCCCGAATTGATAAAATAGTTGTTGAAAGTCATGGACAGCCAAGACTGCATAAACTTGTGTGACAAAGTACTGCAAAGATGTGGGCTGTATAAACAGAGCACTTCAATGATCTGCTTTATGCCTTCACCTGAAGAAACTACCTGAGTTAGGAAAAAAACCCATGCATAATATACAGGGCATTGGGTGCAGTACTCAGAGGATTTTGCCTCAGTAGTGGGGCAAACTTAGACCTAGAATAAACACTGTTCTGGTCCCCTAAACACAGCTTAAAAGCAAGATGCAAAGGGATTAAACTGTTTCCAAATAAGTTTAACTGAATCTCAAAACAAAGCCTAATCATATTTACATGAATGAAAAAACATCCAGCACCCCAAATAGATAAAATTCACAATCTCTGGCATCTACTAAAAAAAATCAGACATTCAAAGAAACAGGAATATAATGACTCATAAAGAGAACAAAAATCAGTTAAAACATTCCCAGAAATAACACCATGATAAAATGGTTTACAAGGGTATTAAAACAATTTTGAGAAGAAAAATGCCAGGTAGGATTAGAAACAGATTAACACTACAGAAAAATAGATTAGTGAATATAAAGACAAATAGAGGCTATCCAAAATGAAACACAAAGAGAAAAAGATTAGAAAAAAAAATGAACAGAGCATCAGTGAACTGTGAAACAACTTCAAGTAGCCAAATATACATGTAATTTGAGTCTCTGATGGAGAGAAGTGTGGATACAGAAAAAGCTTTTAAAGAAATAATGGCCAAAACATTTCCAAATTTGATGAAAACTGTAAACCCACAGGTCTAAGAGGTTCAAAGTACTTCAAACAAAGTATGAAGAAAAATATACCAAGGCATGTCGTAATTAAATTGCTTAAAACCATTGATAAATATAAAATCTTAAAAGCAGCCAGAGTAAAACAATACATAGTGGAACAAAAATAAGAATGACAGCCAACCTCTCAGCAGAAACTATGAAAGTCAGAAAGCAGTTGAGTAATACATTTAAAATACTGAGAGAAGAAAAAAAGAAAAACAACTGTCAAGCAAGAGTTCTAGATCAATTGAAGAGGTTTTTTTATTTTAAATTTAAGGTGAAATGAAAAGAATTTTTAACACATATCAAAGCTGAATTTCATAACCAGCAGACTTGTACTCGAAAAACTATTAGAGGAAGCCCTTCAGGCAGAAGAAAATGATACCAGAGGAAAACCTGGATCTGCACAAAAGAATGAAAAACACCAAAAAAAAAAAAAAAGGTAACTATGTGAACAAATAAAAAGCCTTTGTTTCTTACTATTTAATTCTCTGTAAAAGGCAGTTAACTGTTTAAACTAAAGTAGCAATAACTTATTGAAGAGTTTAATATATTGTTGAAATAAAATATATAACAACAATAGCACAAAGGCTGGGATGGTATACATGGAAGCATACATTTGGAATATTTTTATCCTATATGTGAATAGGTATATCACTTGAATTAAATTAATTTAAAGATGTATGAATGCTATAAATCCTAAAGCAATCACAATAATAATAATAATAATAATAATGATAATAATAAGCCAAAGAGTTATAGCTTATAAGTCAAAAAAGAAGATAAATAGAAATCACTAAAAAATCATTTCATCCAAAAGAAGGCAGAAAATAGGAATACAGGAAAAAAGAAAAAGAATAAATAGAAAGCAAATGGCAAGCATATTAATATCCACATCATACATAAATGAACTAAAAATCCCAAGTAAAGATGAGATTGTCAAATCAGATTAAAACTGAAACTCAACTATATACTGTCTACAAGAAACCCACTTGAAATATAAATATGCAAGTAGGTTACAAGTAAGATAATAAAAAAAGACATAACATCCTAACTCTAAACCAAAGAAGGCTGGGGGGACTATATTCCTATTAGACAAAGTGGATTTCAGAGCAAAGAATATTAGCAAAATTACAGAGACACAATTTATCAGGAGAATATAACAGTCCTGAATGTTTATATGCCTAGTAATGAAGCAAAATACATGAAGCAAAAATGATATAGGTATAGTTAGAAATAGACTAATTTCAATTACATTTGGAATTCAAGACTTTTCTCTCAATAACTGACAGAACAGAGAGAAAAGTAGTAAGAATATAAAAGATATGAATAACACTATCAATCAATGTGCCTTAAATGTCATTTATAGAACACTGTACAAAAGCAGAATGCATACTCTCTTCAAGTATACACAAAACATTTACCAAGATAGACCATATTCTGAGCCACAAAACAAATCTCAATAAATCTAATATGTTTAAAATCATACAATATATGTTCTTGGACCACAATGGGATTAAATTAAAAATGAGTAACAATATTTGCAGAAAAGTCTCCAAATATTTGAAACTGAATAAAATATGTCTAAATAAACTGCTAATCAAACAAGAAATCAAAAGGGAAATTTGAAAATAGTTTGAACTGACTGAAAATGAAAATATAACATATACATGAATTCAGGCCCATATTTGCCTCCAGAGACACTGCCTTAATTATGCACCTTGTAATGGCCGTTTCTACATTTTCTTCTCTATTCATTCCATTTCTCCCCATCAATTTTTTAGATGTTGCCTCTCCTGTCTGGCTACTATTCCTTATAATAGTAGAAGGCATATGGAACATTGAGGGGCTGGGAAAAATAAAAGGATTCAGGCATGCTGCGTTTACTGCCATAAACTCACTAAACATATATTAATGGATTTTTCATTGACTAAATGATGGATCTGGGGAGCTTCTGTTGAAAAAGTCTCTCAATGTAATTTACAGAAATGATATTCATCTCATTTTAAATTCTTATCATTGCATTGCAGCCCTTTAGACTTGTTTTAATTATGCAGAATGATTTATATTGGTGACCATGCTCTACAAATAGCAGTATATTATCAATTTGACCTTTTAATTTCTTACTCAAATTAGATATTAAAGAATGATAACATTTTGTGACTGACACCTGGGCATTGTCACATCTGTTTTTATGTTCAGCAATGACAAATGCAACATTTATGTTTAAACTTATACCCGCATTTTCTAAAAATTTTCTCTCTGATTTACATGATTAACTTATTTAATGAGGCACAAAGAAACTCTCATGAGTTGTGCTTATGCACAAACAATGTACAGCTGGATAAATAGCTATCACACATCAGTCTGCTTGACTTCCTGTTATTACCTACCAGCAGGAATAAATTAACACTTGATTCTGTTGTTACATACATGTGTACACATTTTCACAGTGTGCCACATCGATTACAAGCTTGGTCCTTAGGTTTCTGAATTACCTTTACTTGGTTGGGCATAGAAATTTTAAAATAAGATTTATGAAACTCATGAAGTTATTTACTTGCAGAAATCAACCACGAATGACAAAATCAGCAAGAAAAATACTAAGATACTCAACGATGTTTTATTTTAACAAAATCAAGTAGAGGGTAAACTGAAGATAGATAAACTGGAAAGTTTTGGAAGACCTACCACTCACTATCCAAGTAAATATCACAGTGCATTCTAAATATCTATTTTATTTTCTTTAAAATAAATTTCCTGAAGGGCCAAAACTAACCTTGCTAAGTTCTATAATCTCAGTGCTTAGCACAGTTTCATACATGTAGTAGGGGCAAAGAAAATATTTGTTGAATTGACGAATAGACTAATAAGATGTAATATATTAATAATACAATACTGTTACAATAACACAAGGAAACAAGTCTATAGTTTTGGCAAGGTCTATAATTGCTACCAAAATTTGTTCTAAGTTTATTCACCAATTCCTACATAATGAGAAAATGTTGGTGAAAAATCTACATGAATATATAATGTTTATTTTTTTTCAGTAATTTGTGGCTGTTTTCAGAATTATGTATGCTTTGAAATTTTTTGTGAGTTACTCATGTTACATAAATGATGTAAATGTTCTACAACTCTCCATGTTCTTTTTTTTTTTTTAAACATCTTTATTGAAGTATAATTGCTTTACAATGCTGTGTTAGTTTCTGCTTTATAACAAAGTGAATCAGTTATACATATACATATGTTCCCATATCTCTTCCCTCTTGCATCTCCCTCCCTTCCACCCTCCCTATCCCACCCCTCTAGGTGGTCACAAAGCACCGAGCTGATCTCCCTGTGCTATGCGGCTGCTTCCCACTAGCTATCTATTTTACATTTGGTAGTGTATATATGTCCATGACACTCTCTCACCCTGTCACATCTTACCCTTCCCCCTCCCCATATCCTCAAGTCCATTCTCTAGTAGGTCTGTGTCTTTATTCCCGTCTTGCCACTAGGTTCTTCATGACCTTTTTTTTTTTTTTCCTTAGATTCCATATATATGTGTTAGCATACTGTATTTGTTTTTCTCTTTCTGACTTACTTCACTCTGTATGACAGACTCTAACTCCATCCACCTCACTACAAATACCTCCATTTCGTTTCTTTTTATGGCTGAGTAATATTCCATTGTATATATGTGCCACATCTTCTTTATCCATTCATCCGATGATGGACACTTAGGTTGCTTCCATGTCCTGGCTATTGTAAATAGAGCTGCAATGAACATTTTGGTACATGACTCTTTTTGAATTATGGTTTTCTCAGGGTATATGCCCAGTAGTGGGATTGCTGGCTCGTATGGTAGTTCTATTTTTAGTTTTTTAAGGAACCTCCATACTGTTCTCCATAGTGGCTGTATCAATTTACATTCCCACCAACAGTGCAAGAGGGTTCCCTTTTCTCCACACCCTCTCCAGCATTTATTGTTTCTAGATTTTTTGATGATGGCTCCATATTCTTATGTTAAATATTTAACTTCCAAATTAAAGATTTCACACAATTCACTTCATAATGGCATTAAAAAATTTTTTTAAATAGGTAAAAATGTCAAAATCTAACATTAGTTATTTAAATGTTGATAGTTAGCATTGAAAATGAAGAAAGGCAGATCTTGAATATAAATAGACATAATCTTTTTTCTTTTTTTAATTTTTATTTATTTATTTATTTATTTTTGGCTGTGTTGGGTCTTCGTTTCTGTGCGAGGGCTTTCTCTGGTTGCGGCGAGCGGGGGCCACTCTTCATCGCGGTGTGTGGGCCTCTCACTATCGCGGCCTCTCTTGTGGCGGAGCACAGGCTCCAGACGCGCAGGCTCAGTAATTGTGGCTCACGGGCCTAGCTGCTCCACGGCATGTGGGATCTTCCCAGACCAGGGCTCGAACCCGTGTCCCCTGCATTGGCAGGCAGATTCTCAACCACTGCACCACCAGGGAAGCCCAACATAACATTTTTATTGACATAACAATGCAAAGAATGTTAACAGCTCTATAGAAAATGTGAGAGGTAGAGTATGACAAATTAATGGATCTCAAAGTTTATTTGATAGGTTCTACTTACTGTCTTGCTCCCTAAAAGTCAAACATGTCACAAAACCAAGATCTGAAATAAGCATTCATTTTCTCAGTTCTGAAACAAGGTATAGCGGAGATAGTGACTATGCATTCATCATTTTCCTTTTGTATAATGACAATGCTTTGAGTGGTTTTGAAATTACTCATAAGTCTGATAAGATGAGAAGAATTGGGGATATTTTCAGATGTGAGGGTTTTAGTTTCTTAAATGCTTTTAAGAACATTCAACATATGGTTGGGAAATTAAATTATTTTGCCTCAACATTAAAATTGTTTAAATATCTACCAAAGATACTGGTTTTTTAAAATATCTTTCTTGAAGTATAACTGATTTACAATGTTGTGTTATTTTCAGCTGTACAACAAAGTGCATCAGCTATATGTATACATGTATCCCCATATCCCCTCCCTCTTGAGCCTCCCTCCCACCCTCCCTATCCCACCCCTCTAGGTCATCAAAAAGCACCTAGCTGATCTCCCTGTGCTATGCAGCAGCTTCCCACTAGCCATCCATTTAGCACTTGGTAGTGTATATATGTCAATGCTACTCTCTCTCTTTGTCCCAGCTTTCCCTTCTCCCTCAGTGTCCTCAAGTCTATTCTCTACATCTGCGTCTTTATTCCTGCCCTGCCACTAGGTTCATCAGTACTTTTTTTAGATTCCATATATGTGCTTTAGCATATGGTATTTGTTTTTCTCTTTCTGACTTACTTCACTCCATATGACAGACTCTAGGTCCATCCACCTCATTACAAAGAACTCGTTTTCATTCCTTTTATGGCTGAGTAATATTCCATTGTATATATGTGCCACATCTTCTTTATCCTTTCATTGGTCGATGGACATTTAGGTTGCTTCCATGTCCTGGCTATTGTAAATAGAGCTGCAGTGAACATTGTGGTATATGACTCTTTTTGAATTATGTTTTTTTCAGGGTATATGCCCAGTAGTGGGATTGCTGGGTCATATGGTAGTTCTATTTTTAGTTCTTTAAGGAACCTCCATACTGTTCTCCATAGTGGCTGTATCAATTGACATTCCCACCAACAATGCAAGAGGGCTCCCTTTTCTCCACACCCTCTCCAGCATTTACTGTTTGTAGCATTTTTGATGATGGCCATTCTGACTGGTGTGAGGTCATACCCCACTGTAGTTTTGATTTGCATTTCTCTAATGATTAGTGATGTTGAGCATCCGTTCATGTGTTTATTGGCAACCTGTATATCTTCTTTGGAGAAATGTCTATTTAGGTCTTCCACCTATTTTTTCATTGGGTTGTTTGTTTTTTTGATATTGAGCTCCATGAGCTGCTTTTATATTTTGGAGATTAATCCTTTGTCAGTTGCTTCATTTGCAAATATTTTCTCCCATTCTGAGTGTTGTCTTTTCGTCTTGTTCGTGGTTTCCTTTGTTGCTCAAAAGCTTTTAAGTTTCATTAGGTCCTGTTTGTTTATTTTTTTTTTATTTCCATCACTCTAGGAGGGGGGTCAAAAAGGATCTTGCTATGATTTATGTCATAGAGTGTTCTGCCTAGGTTTTCCTCTAAGAGTTTGATAGTGTCTGGCCTTACATTTAGGTGTTTGATCCATTTTGAGTTTATTTTTGCATATGGTGTCAGGAAGTGTTCTAATTTCATTCTTTTACATGTAGCTATCCAGTTTTCCCAGCACCACTTATTGAAGAGGCTGTCTTTTCTCCATTGTATATTCTTGCTTCCTTTATCAAAGATAAGGTGACCATATGTGCATGGGTTTATCTCTGGGCTTTCTATCCTGCTCCATTGATCTATATTTCTGTTTTTGTGCCAGTACCATACTGTCTTGATTACTGTAGCTTTGTAGTATAGTCTGAAGTCAGGGAGCCTGATTCCTCCAGCTCTGTTTTTCTTTCTCAAGATTGCTTTGGCTATTTGGGGTCTTTTGTGTTTCCACACAAATTGTACAATTTTTTGTTCTGGTTCTGTGAAAAATGCCACTGGTAATTTCATAGGGATTGCATGGAATCTGTATATTGCTTTGGGTAGTACAGTCATTTTCACAGTGTTGATTCTTCCAATCCAAGAACATGGTATATCTCTCCATCTGTCTGTATCGTCTTTGATTTCTTTCATCAGTGAAAGTCTTTCATCTTCTAGTTTCTGCACACAGTTCTTTTGCCTCCTTAGGTAGGTTTATCTTAGGTATTTTATTCTTTTTTGGTGCAATGGGAAAAAGAAATGAAGGAATCAGTAGCAAAAATCAATAAAACTAAAAGCTGGTTCTTTTAGAAGATAAACAAAATTGATAAACCATTAGCCAGACTCATCAGGAAAAAAGGGAGAAGACTCAAATCAACAGAATTTGAAATAAAAAAGAAGTAACAACTGACACTGCAGAAATACAAAGGATCATGAGAGACTACTACAAACAATTATATGCCAGTAAAATGGACAACCTGGAAGAAATGGATAATTTCTTAGAAAATTACAACCTTCCAAGAATGAACCAGGAAGAAATAGAAAATGTGAACAGACCAATCACAAGCACTGAAATTTGAACTGTGATTTAAAATCTTCCAACAAACAAAAGTCCAGGACAAGACGGCTTCACAGGCGAATTCTATCAAACATTTAGAGAAGAGCTAACACCCATCCTTCTCAAACTCTTCCAAAATATAGCAGAGGGAGGAGCACTTCCAAACTCATTCTATGAGGCCACCATCACCCTGATACCAAAACCAGACAAAGATGTCACAAAAAAAGAAAATTACAGGCCAATATCACCGATGAACATAGATGCAAAATTCCTCAACAAAATACTAGCAAACAGAATCCAACAGCACATTAAAAGGATCATACACCATGATCAAGTGGGCTTTATCCCAGGATTGCAAGGATTCTTCAATATACGCAAATCAATCAATGTGATACACCATATTAACAAATTGAAGGATAAAAAACATATGATAATCTCAATAGATGCAGAAAAAGCTTTTGACAAATTCAACACCCATTTATGATAAAAACTCTCCGGAAAGTGGGCATAGAGGGAACCTACCTCAACATAATAAAAGCCATATATGACAAACCCACAGCCAAGATCATTCTCAATGGTGAAAAACTGAAAGCATTTCTTCTAAGATCAGGAACAAGACAAGGATGTCCACTCTCACCACTTTTATTCAACATAGTTTTGGAAGTCCTAGCAGTGGCTATCAGAGAAGAAAAAGAAAAATGAATCCGAATTGGAAAAGAAGAAGTAAAACTGTCACTGTTTGTGGATGACATGATTCTATATAAAGAAAATCCTAATGATGCCACCAGAAAACTACTAGAGCTAATCAATGAATTTGGTAAACTAGCAGGATACAAAATTAATGCACAGAAGTCTCTTGAATTCCTATACACTAACAGTGAAAAATCAGAAAGAGAAATTAAGGAAACACTCCCATTTACCATTGCAACAGAGGTACTGTTTTATAGTGCTAGTGTGCATTTAAGAACTGTTATAGTAGTATATTTTATAATCATAGTAACAACAAACAGAAATGAAGAGCTACTCATAGAGCAAGTGATAAACACAGAGCAAACCTGTTTTATGAGCAATAGAGTGGGTTATAACCACACAAGGCTATTTACTGTAATGACCAAAGGAACCAATATAAAAGATACAAATTTATTCTTAACTACAGGTACTAAAAAATCTTCTGAAAGAACTAATTATATTTCTTTTTCTTTTCTACATTACAGAATACAGTTCTTTTGGAAGGCTTCCCCCCACCCCGAGTTGTTAATCCTCAAAAAAGGAAAAATGTTGATAGCAAAAATTCTCAACTTAGGATTTGTGTCTGCTAATTTGTGTGTCGGTGCCTATTTCTTTCTCTTTATGCCCCAAGCAGTCTTAAATGTAGAAGCACTAAATTAAAGCTTGATGAATCTACAAATAATTGTAGGCAATTTATTTTTCAGAAAGTACATGACCAATAGATACATAAAAATAGGAAAAATCTAATTATAAAGAGGTGCTCAACATTAGGCTCTTGAACAGAGGAGATGGAGAAGTTAGAAGAGAAACGTGTGAAGACTATAAAGTACACTAGATTCGATATAATTGAGCTGGAAATTTGATTCTGAGCTTAGGGATGATCAAGGGGAAAAGGGAGACTAATTAATTCCCCAAAAATTTGTTGTTTAAAATAATAGGAAAAATACATGCATACATACATATGTATGTAGCATTTCCTCAGGGAATTGGATTGAATTAGTAGAAAGAGTAATAAATACGTTATACTCTTCTGTTCACTCTTTTGCCAGAGAACAATACTTTCAACTAATCTTGGGAGCACTTGTGAGTAAGGGGGTGAAGGATTAAAAAAAAAATCCTATAACTCCTCCCCAATTCATTTTTTAAATTATTGAAGTATAATACATATATCATAAATCCACCCATTTTAAAGGTACAATTTGATAAGCTCTGCTAAATATATATATCCGTGTAACTTCTACCACAATCAAGATAAAGAACATTTGTGTCACCCTCGAGATTTTTCTCATTCCCCATTTCAGTCAATACTCCCACCTGTAGCAAGTTTTACCATTTTCAACTTTGTTTTTAAACTTTATTAGATTTTTTTATCAAAAAGTAATACATGTTTCTGAAATTAGAAAATATAACTTGACTGAATTTTTAAGCTAATAATATTCCCTCTAACAGTGTACTCTTAGGCTCACCACTACTCCAGATTAGAAGTCTGATGTGTATAATTTTCCAAACCTATCTCTGTATTTATTTAAACACTTATCACATATATACAATCTGTATTACTTTAAATGTGATTTTACCATTTACGTTACTATGCGATTTGCTTTCTTTTACTTTTCCATTTCTCTGAATTGCACACCATGGACAGCTCTCCAGATTAATGCTCACGCATTCTCATTTTTAAAAATAGATGTACCTACCTTAATTTATTAGCTTTTTTTAATTGATGAAATATGCCTGATTTCGGGGGGGGGGATAATTTAATTTTATTTTTTATACAGCAGGTTCTTATTAGTTATCTATTTTATACATATTAGTGTATATATGTCAATCCCAATCTCCCAATTCATCACACCACCACCTCCACCCACCGCCACCAATTTCAGATTTTTGTCCTCAAACAATACTACAGCAAGTGTATTTTATGTAAAATGATTTATTTAGGCTTGTATAGCCATAAAATAGTTTTCTAATTGGAATCTCTGGGTAAAATATTCCGAACATTTTATAATGATAACTGATATCACCAGATTATAGCAACTTAAATTTTTACCCAAAGTTAAAGAGACTTTGGACTCTAGGTACTGAAAATCTTATCGTTTCCCTTACTGCCACATGTGTAACTTTAAATGAAAACAAAACTAACAGTAAAGAAATGTAAGAAAATCCAACACAACTCTGATTTCTCATGATGATAACTTCGTTTATCTTTTAAAATGTTAAGTATCAGAATATTCAAATAAAATTTTGGAAAGCCTGCTTTTTTAAAAAATATATCACAATACTGTTCCCACCAGCAATAACTAACTGTTTTGTGTATAATTTTCTTATTAGCACCAGATTATATCAACCTTCAAAAATTCTGAATATCTGAAGGACAAAAAAAAGTATCTCCTATTTGTTTTAATTTACATTTTTCTGACTGGTAGGTTTGAGAATCTTTTCATGGATTTAATATCTATTTGCATTTACTCATTTGTAAATTTGCTGCTTAAAAATAAATTTCAGGAGCTATACGTATATAATATGAAGCTGGTAGTTAGGACTTCTTAGCTGTTGTCTCATATAATCCTATCACAATTCTGTGCAGTTAGATATTAACGTCATTTGGCAAATGAGAACACCAAAGCTCAAAACATTTACCAGGCATAGGTTAGGCCCCGGGCAACAGAGAGAAACAAGAATCGTTATCTGCGTTTAAGGATCTCACAATCTTAGACCATATCATGCTTTCTAGAACATGTTTCCTCTCCCAATTTTGGCTGTCAAATTTTCTGATTTTATAGAACCCTTCAGGGTTCTTCCCACCAATGGAAATAGTGCTGAATCCTGGGAGAGAGGAGAGAAGAAACATTTGTTACTGGATTCTTTTTTTTCCCCTCCTGGGGAACACCTTACACATATCAAAGAGAAAGAAGCTGGAGGTTACGCATGCTAGTGGGTGTCACAACATGGCAAAACAGGGAGGATAAACTTATCTTTGTCACTTTTTCTTCACTTCTGTTTCCTGGGAGCACCAGTATGCAATCTCAAAGCAGAAATGTGCCCTTTAAGTTCTTATATTTTTAATGTCTGGCTTTCTTAATGTCTGTTTATGCAAAGTGGGATGTCTGTAGTTTGGTTGTTTTGAACGCATTTTTTTGTTTAGACACTTCCTATGTGCTGAGTGCAAAGGAACAAAGGGCGTATGAAAAACAAAATAAAGTTTTGTCCTGGAAAGGAAGTGGATAGCAGTGACTATCCAAGTAACTACATGCAGCGCCCTCTGGAGTGGGAAAAAGCTACACAGAGGGTGTTCTAGGAGCAACCTTGGCATTCAGGTGCTAGGGGGGCTTCTTAGAGGCTGTGGCACTTGGTAAGTTCCCGAAATTGTAATCTGAGACTCGTCCTGGCACTTTTAGTCCTGTTTCCGTGTAGAAATGCACGCCAAAGCAGACTGTGCACTCTGGTGCCACCCACTTGGGTACCACTAGCCACACTCGTCCCCTTCCTTTTTCGTGATCCTTTTTGAAGGTGGTTCATTTTAGACCAAGTTCTCCAGCAAACGTTTTAGAGCCAACCTTAGCTTGCCCATAAACCATAACAATGGAAAGATAAGATTAAACTCTAAAATGTGTTTCCAGGCACATTTAATGGTAAAGAGCAAAAAAAAAAAAAAAAAAAAGTATTTACCTGAAAAATGAAAACACTAATTTGAAAAGATACATGCACCCCAATGCTCATAGCAGCATTGTTTACAATTGCCAAGATATGGAAGCAACCTGAGTGTCCATCAACAGATGAGTGGATTAAAAAGGTGTGATAAGAAGAGATATATATACACATACAATTATACACATGTATATATATACAATGGAATACTACTCAGCCATAAAAAAGAATGAAATGAAATTTTGCCATTTGCAGCCACATGGATGGACTTGGAGGGCATCACACTATGTGAAATATGCCAGACAAAGATAAATATGGTATGAATTGCTTATATGTGGAATCGAAAAGTACAACAAACTAATGAATATAACATAAAAGAAGCAGACTTACTGATACAGAGAACAAAGTAGTGGTTACCAGTTGGTGGGGGGGCAATATAGGGGTGGGGGAGTGGGAGGTACAAACTATTGGGTGTGAGACAGGCTCAAGGATGTATTATACAACATAGGGAATATAGCCAATATTTTGTAATAACTGTAAATGTAATGTAACCTTTAAAAATTGTATAAACATACAAAATTTTTTTTAAATAGTAAAAACATCTGATTTTAACATGTTATTTCCTTTTCAAAGAAAAAAAAAAGTCTGAATCCCACCAGAGGGGGAGGGAACATCGAGGATGTAGCAGCTGTGTTGAGTATTAAAACTAAAGCAAGATAGCAGAAAAGGGCATCTTGAGATGGACGGAGGAGTCTATAAAACAGAAGAATTGAACAAAGGCCTTAGGTCATGTAGGAACACTAGGTGAGCAAGGAAAGAGCAAATTTTTCATGCAGCTCCAGAACGAAGCGTGAGGAAAATGGTGGCCAGGGCCAGATCTCTAAAGGGTGTCGCAGGAACTTGGTTTTACTCAACAGGCAAAAGCAAACTTCACTTGGAATTTAACCAGGTTCGTGAGTGATAGGCTCTGACTAAAGGAGTTTCATTCCAGTTGTATAATGAGGAATGGATTGGAGAGGAGTGCAATTCAGAAGGACTCGGACGGACTCTTGGAAGCGATCTGGCAGAGAGACGAGCGTCTCTGGAAGAGGCAGCGGCTGTACTGTTGAAGCCTGCCTCTCTCTCTTCCCCGAAGAGCACAGCTATTTCTCTCAAGATTGCTCTCCCCACTCATTCATTCACACATGCATTCATTCATTCAACGAATATTTATTTTGCTCCTTTTATAAACACTGAGGATACAGCAGTAAGCAAAACCATTTCCACTCTCACCGAGGTTGTGACATCCTTATAGTACAACTAACTTCCTCACACTTTATGAAATGTCTGCTTCAGTGCTTAGTTATTCCAGGACCTAAAGGAAAACATGACTTTTGGTGGCATTTCAAGCCCCAAGACAAAGGGTGGGATATTTGGATAAAAAATAGATAAATAAAATAAAAACAAACACTTTACTTTCTTGAAATTATATCATGTAGGTTAACTAACTGCTTTCCTACTCATAACATTACATGTACCGTCACAGTTTCAACACTTACTGACAATTTATTTTCTGCAAAGCACTATCCTGAATGTTTTACGTGCATTAGCTCATTTAATCCTTACAATGATGTAATAAATTCAGAACAGGGGTAGCCAGAATCATGACTCCTCAAAAGATGTCCACATCCTAATCCCCAGAATCCGGTACTATATTATATTACATAACAAAAGTGACTTTGCAGACGTAATTAAGTTAAAGGTATTGAGATGGTGAGATTTTCCTGTGTTATCCAGGTAGGCCCAGTGTAATCACACGAACCCTCAAAAGTGGAGAACTTTTCCCATTTGTGGTCTGAGAGACAGCTGTGACAACAGAAGAAAGGACTGAGAAATGGTAGCTTGAGAAGTAGTTCTGTTTCTGGTTCTGAGATGTTGGGGGCTATGTGTTAGGACCAGAGAGAGGTCTCTAGGAGCTGAAGCTGACAGCTAGCAAGGAAACAGAGACTTCAGTTGTACAACTGCATGGAAGTAATCCCACCAAGAACTGAGTGAACAGGAAATGGATTCTCCCCTAGAGCCTCCAGAAGGGGATGTAGTCTTGCCAGCATGTAGATTTTAGCCTGTTGAGACCTGTACTGGGCTTCTGATCTTCAGAACACAACATCTGTGGTCCTTAAGTCATTCAATTTGTGGGAATTGTTTTACAGCAGTAATAGGAAACTAACACAAGGATTATGATTATATTTTTTAAGTGATGAGGAAACGGAGGCTCAGTGATTTAAGCTACTGTGCTCATTTGAGGCAGTAAAGAGACTAAGCTAGGATTTGAACCTAGTGAACTCTGGTTTCAGTGTCCATACTTTTCCTCTGTCACTGACTTGACTTGAGTTTGGACATCAAGTTACTTATATTAAATAGCTGACATCTTAGAAAGTATGTTTTCTTTGAGGAATTATTGTGTTAAGCAATGTGTCCTAGGAAACTATAAGATTGATGTGTTTCATGGATATAGAACAATATTGAAATCAAAGATAATTTCTAAACTCCAGATATGGGAACAAAAAAGGGAACTTAGTGCCTGAAAAAAAACATTACGGGGAGATTGGTTCAGTCATTGTTTTACTGAAAGAAGATTGTTCTTTGTACAGAAGAGAAAACTGAAGCCTAGGTTTTAAGCGGCTTACACATGGTCCTTGAGCAATTTGGCAGAGTTGGGACCAGAGTTCTGTAAAGCAGAGAAGTCGTCCCTTAAGAAGAGATGAGAAGATGAGAGATGTCTAGGAGATGAGAGTGTGTGTGTGTGTGCGTGTGTGTGTGTTGAGGGATTGGGTTGGGGATCTGGTGATAAGTGGGGAACGTATGGAATTCAGCCTGGCTCTGTGTGTCTATGCTCATGCTTCATCCAGGGTAAGTAAAAAGTGCTTGTCCCCTTGATTATAAAATGAGTGCCTGTCTTATTTAGAATTGTTGGAGAATAGAACTAATTATAAAATAATAAAATATAAAAGAATTCATATGAATTCATAATAGCTGTAATCTATTGAATTTTTTGTTTGTGCCTCTAAATCACTCTTCCCCCTTTTCCCTTAGCTAAGCTTCCCCTTAGTTCTGTGCCCTGGGAAGCTGACCCTTCCAGATGTAGGACCTCTGGTCCACCAGCTTCTGATTGGTTTCAGCCAATGGGAGGAACAGGCAGGAGATAGGAGGGTGGGGGGGAAATGAGGTCAGCAGGACTAGGTCCCTCTAGTTGTTGAGGGTCCTCCCGTGCAGCTTCCCTCTAGAATTTCCCTGCTCTGTTCTTGCCTCTTCAGACTTAAGCGTGGTGATAACTTCCTGCACTATCCCTTGCTGGTACCACGAATTCGCTCTCTCATCTTTTTTTTTCAAACTTGCAACTAAAAGCATGATGCCCAAAACGGCAAGAAATTCCATTTAACCCAGAGATTAATAGCTTTTTGATTAAGAGTCTGAAGCAATGTACCAAAAAGTACTGTGAAGAATCAGGAAATAGAGTTCATAGTATTCAGAGAAATAAGCCATCAAAAATGCAAATAAAATTTTGAAAGTCTTACGTCCTTTAATATATTTGTTTTTTTATTCTCACAACATAAATATTAGGACAGAATTTAAATGAAGAAGAAGTATTTTATTAGAAAGTAACCTGAAAATACCATGAATGTCTCCAATGGGCACGATAAAGCACTATATTCTAGCATATGCCCTGGCGACTAGCCCGTTGTCCGTGTAAAATGTTGTACTGTTTGCATAAAAACTGGAAACTGTGTCTTTTGCTGACCATTAGTTCAGGAGTCTCTTGTAACCCACCATTACAGATATTGGCAAACTATGTTCTCAATATTCTATCCAATTAGATGTTGACAATGGAGGGAGAAGGCCATTATTCAACAGAGCCTTGGTGATAGACGAGAACAACTTCTTACCTTGGTCAAGGCAGCTGACTACCAGCCTTAGTTTTGTCATCTGTAAAATACTTATAAATTTTACATGCCCTAAGTACTGCCTTATAAAGTTCTTGCAAAGCTCAAAAGACAAAAACAAAACAAAACAAAATATGGTACTACCTCAAAGCTAGGTATTCTTGAGATAAGACACCTGTGGAAGACAACAGATTTTGGTTTGCTTTATGAACCTTCCTACTGCCTTACGTGAGCACCAGAAGGCTGTAATCTCTAAGCCCAGATTTGAGCTAAAGTTGCTTTTGTATTATGAGTCCATAAAGAATTTCTGCTCAGTTGGGGCAGGCTTTGCCTACTAGACTCTCAAGTATATTCCATAAAAACTTGTGAGGCATGGAGATACCAGACTCTATCCTATTTGTGGTTTTCAAGGTAGGTATAGTCAGCCATACAAATAATAAATAAGAATTCTCAAAGGAAGGACTTGACAAAAACATGTAATATGGTTCCTTTCCAGAGCCAGGACTTGACCAAACTGATGAATTCTGTTGGATCATTGTATACACACAGACACAGTTTTAGCCTAATTGTATCAAATATTAGAAATTAAAAAGTTGCTTCATGTCACTCTTCCTATATAGTTTTGTTGGTTTGGATCAGTGTTACAGTTCTTTTCTGTAAACTCTCATAAATGAGTTGTTCTGAACCCGTTCAAAACTTCGAATTTTCTGTGTCAGTGATTATTGTTTCTATTAGAGAAAAGAAATGAGCCTTGACACAAGGAACCCCATCATTTAAAATCACTCAGCAGGGCGATACCAAATTCAAGATTCTGTTACCTTCAAGATTGAAAGCAGACAAAGATTGTACATCACTCTCCCTTTTCTCTCCAGCTCTCCTCCCTCATGTTAATAGAAGCCTTTCCTTCCTTCCCACCATTCCCATTTCCAGGATTTATGATTTATTTAGCCAAGACTGTTTTCATATTGACTTCTTTTGTTTTCCATTTTACCAGTTCTTGTTTCTTGTAAAATATATATAAATGTGGGTATCGTTATAATCGTAATGTTACAATTTTTGCAAGGTGATGTTTCTCAAAATGCGTCCCATCTCTGACCTTTATCCAAAAGAGTTGACATCTTTTTTGCAGTACTTAAATTTCTTATAAACTATTTAATGATTACACTGACTAGGGAAAATAGAGATACCCTTTTATATTGGAGTAACAAAAACTAGTGTTCCACCTATGACTTCTCCTAACATAGACTAGAATTCCCAGTGATTCTCTTAGGAATTATGTTGTGAACTAAGACATGTTACTACAAGTAAAATTCATAGTATATTGAGGTAGTATATATCTCTATATCTATATATATATCTATATACTATATGGTAGTATGTATCTAGAAAACTTCAGCTTTTTCTGCCCACTTGATAACCTGAATATTTCAACCTGTATATTCAAAACCATAGAGTTACAGATTTAAGGTGCTAATATTGGCTAAAATATAAAACCAGCAAAAAAAAAGAAAAAATCTGGTGTCTTCTAAATTAAAGAAATTAAAAACGTCTTCAACCTGTATTTCATACAATTTCTATTTTCTGGTGACTGAAGTCAGAAAAGAAGAAAAAAACGTAAAAAAAGGGAATGTCTGAATTGATGTTTGCATGTGTTTTGTCTCTCAGTCATCTTTTAAACGGATATACTCCCCACAGTCTTGAGCAATTTATAATGCCATTATTATATCTATATACTGCAGTCTATGACAGAGAAAGTAGAATGTGATTTCCAGGTAGGGAGATCAAAGACTATTTCAGAAGTGAGGGGACATCATTTAACTGAAGAGTGACAGATGATTACACCTCGCCTCAAGCCACCTGTGATATTAAAAATAAATTAAATCCCTAGAAGAAAAGCAAAGTATTCAGTTTCCACACCTGTCCGTAAGCTTGACGTTTACTACTTTTACACTAGCAGCTTAGAGAAATACCTTTACATAGATTGATTCTTTCAAAGCTTGAAAGAAAAGTCCTTTGTGCGGGGGCATCAGAGCAATCTTTCCAAACAGCCTGAATCCTAGAATTTCTAATCTTTCTGCATTCATATCTTGAGGGTATGTTTTTGATTATTTATATGAAGTGAGAGATTTACCTATTTGGTTACACCTGCCAGAATTATAAATTTACAAGTAATTTTTTATTCTAAATATGAAAAATAGTACATTATGGAGCTCATGAAACAGGAGAGAAAATTTATACATGAAGTTCACATTGAAAATGGACAGAGCCTAAATATGTTCACTAGAGGAAAGATGGAAAAAGAACACTGGTGCTGTTTTCAAAGCTGGTCTCCCTGTCCCTCCCTAACCACAATCATGTTTAGAGAAATTCAGATCATTACATGAAGACCACTCAGGAAAAATACATACTCTCTTTGACAAGCTTAAGATCAGCTATAGTGGTAGGTGAATTAGTCATCTGCATATGTTAATTACTTTAGGGAGATTATACAATTCTCTTCTGAATACCTTTATTTTTGTTTAGAATCTCTTTAAGCAGGAGACTAAGTTTTTTATTATTTTTTTAAATTTACCTATTAGAAATAAGATATACATCACTTACTTTGAGAAAAGGAAAATAATAGCTTTCATCAAGTTCAGTTCAACCAAAACATATTAGGTCAACTACTGTTCTACCTATGAAAGAAACAGAATTAATCATGGCATAGAGTCCTCACTCTGTAGTATTTCAGAGTGGAGTCAAAGCAATCATATGGTTATGTTTGCCATAATAATGCTGTGTAACAAGCATATCTGCTGATCAGCTGGTTGTCGGTTGGTCTGAGGTGGCCGTGGCCGAGATAACTGGGACACCCCAGTTCCGCTCCGTGTGTCCTTCATCCTTCAGCAGGCTAGTCTGTGAAGGTTCTCATGGCAATGGCAAAAGGCAAGAGCAAATAAGCCTCAGTGTGTAAGTGCTTTTCAAGCCTCCATTTGCATTGTATTTGCCAACATTGCATTGGCCAAAGTGGATACTATGGTCAAGCTCAAAGTCCAGTGAGCAGATACTAAAAACAAGATTACAAAAGGAAACAGGGAGGCGTAATGCATTTCAATCTCGCACCTTTTCAATCTAACACAAACACTATATTCAGAAATAAATGCAGTGTGGTAAGTACAGTATTAGAATTAATAAGGTAGACAAATACATGTAACTCAACTTGTGTAACTGCTATATCCTTAGAGGAGTGCTTCTGGAGCCCGTAATCTCAGAAGATCTGAGACTTAAAGACACATGGTCATTTGTCAGACCCCCAGGGAAGGTAAGGGCATTTCAGATACTGCGAATATGTGGAAACTGAATATATGGAAAGAGTATAATGGGTAAGTGGAACTATAGGGTCAGCATATGAAAGTATGTCAAGTACAGACGTGGGTGGCAAGGACGGCAGGAGTGCTGAAGAGTGGCAGTTGAGGATCTGAGACAGGAAACTGGGAGCCAGACCCCGAAGAATGTACCTGGGGAATGTCCATTTCCATGATGGGTAATTCTCCTTAGAGTAGGTTCTAATAGGGTGGGGAGAGAGGGAGGAGCGAGATACCCAGAGGACACCAGTTGCAGGAAAGGGGAGGGATGGATGTAAAAAGGCAACCATGGAAGTACCCAATAGAAATTCTACTGCTTCACAGTATTTTTGAGATTTAGTTCTGATCATGATCATTTTAAATTAAAAATATATATAAAGAATTTTTCCCTAGGTAATTTTCTCATGTAATTTGAGATTACTGTGCTACTCTACATAATGATTACACTTAACACACACCTTCTACCCAGAGTTTTAATGCACTTTTTCAACGCACGTAAAATGCCCTTTTATATTGCATACATATATGCTAACCACTAGATTATGCAGAACCAAAACAAAAACAGAAGTTAACAACAACAACAACAAAAGCCAGAATCTTTAGAAGTGTATTTTCTAGCTTGGTTTAATGAAAATAAAATCACTGTCCTAAAATAAAGCCTAAGTTAGTCCCATGAAGAGTAAACTTAATGGAGAGAAGATGAGGGAATAAAGGTGCAGATCAAGAACATGAAGCAACACCTGAGAGGACAGGGATGAGGGATGAGGTTCATCAAGGAGGAAATGGTGAGATTGATGACTCAGTAGTCATGGAAACATTTGGAGAGTCAATTTGGACTCGACTGTGTTTTGCAACTGTTTTTAAAATCCACTTACCTATGCAAACCCACATGCACACATACATGTGTACCCACACACACATCAACATGTGCACATAGATGATCATACAACCTTCAAGTAGATTAAACAGAGATCACGTGAATTATTTGCAAGTACGTGCATTCAATGCAAATTATAAGCATAGGATAAAATTTGGTTTTGTGTAAAAATAAATGGGTACGTATATTAAAGCATTAATCCCATTATAGAAATACACAATAAGAAATCATCCAATATCCATACTGAATCGACAGCCTAGATATAACAAGATAGTACCATTTGCAGCTTATTGATTTTATTTAAACTTGAATTTTTAAAGGTTTAAAAATTTTTGTGTACACGTTATCAGAAAAACCTCAGGGGTAGATCACCGATTTATTCATTCATCCATGTAATAATAATTTTTTTTTAAAAAGTATTACTCACTCTGACTATAGCAAATACCTATACTAAATACCAGGGATGCATTGAAGAATAAGTCACAGCCCCACTTCTAGAATCTCACTGTGGAGTAGAGAGAACAGACACATTAAATGGTAGACAGCGATTTCACAAATGGAATATTACGAACATATTCCAGGAACTGTAGGAAAACAGCAATGAGCAATTATTTCTTCAGTTGTTCTTGGTGTTGATTCTGAGATTCCAGAGTGACAACTGATCTAAAAAGTAAAGTACAAACAAGGGAGAGAAAAACACTCCAACACGGGAGAAAAAAGATACGCCAACAAGGGAGAAATAGCTTGGGCACGAATACAAGCATGTTAAAGAGCCTGACATATTCAGGGAACTGCTAACAGCCGGGTGTACTTGGAATAGTGGCCATGAGGAAAAGCAGTACAGGAGAGGGAAAGGAACCATATGCCCCATTGACCTTGTGGAATCGTCGAGACCCAAGTTTATGGAGTAAATAAAGTATTCATTTGTAGATACAACTGACTATCCACAAATAGTTCACAGGCTAATGCTCTGTGATTATTGATGGTATCACATTCTTCTGATGCCCTCTTTTTAGCAGTTTTGCTTTTTTAATTGTTTTCCCCACTAAAACAATTCAGTCCTCAAACCATCCTACAACTGTCTCTTGGCTCTGCTGTCTAGGCTAGGATCTGAAACCTGCTATTTATTTTTAGATGCTTCTCAGTTGCGTGGGTGCAGAAATCTCAGCTGTTTGTCGGGCACAGAGGGCAGTCAATTATGGTTCTTTGGTTGCAAACAATAGAGACTGCTTCTGGCTAACATAACCCAAGAAAAGGATTGACTGGAGTCAATCCTTTACAGAGTAAGTGTTAAACACCAGCCTGGTGTAAGGCAGGACCTAGGTTGGGTCCAGAAGCCACAGCGCAGGAGTTTGTAGACGTTCTCTGTAGGAGGCTGACATTAATGTATCTCAGGTTCAACAACTTCCCATTGGGGAGCTCTAACAGGGAGTCAGGGGTGGCAATCTTACGAATCAGGCAGATGCCTAAAATTCTATTGACTATAAACAAGGAAAGCCAGATGAAACCGTAAGCAGATGTGCAGAAGAATATATTTTCACTCTGGACACTCATAGTGGTCTTATGAGGACCTCAGAAAGTCCCTTTTCCCGGACACTTCTTCATTTCCTCAACCACGATTCCATATTCACCCCAGCTTCTGCAATAGCCTTATAGGGCGTGAGTCAGCTTTCTGGCCACTGATTTTGGTTTCATAACTGCTATACCTGACTTGGTTTTCGCTCCACAGGGGTGCTGGTGACCTGTTCCCGTATACCTCCACAGCCCATCCTTTTTTTCTGCTCCGGCTAGGTCCCTGCCCATCTGTGGACTTGCCTGAAGATGAGCTTATTCAGATACTGTCTTTTGGTGTTTTTAATAGTTATCACCAAGCCTCCATAGAATTTCTCCCATCTACTCAGGCTGATCTCCAAAAAGCTCTCAAAATGATTTCTGTACACCAGTGAATATATCCTCTTAATTTTCCTTGTCTTTGCATTATTTATTCTAGTCCCATATAATTTATTTAATTTCATCAAGCCTGGAGTGCCTCAGCCATAATAAATTTTCTCTCTTTTGTCCCATAATACTTGCTAGTAATTCAATCTACCCCTTGGGGTTTGTAGCCAGGGGGACAAACAAGCTAATATGGTGCTAGCACTAAGATAGAGGTCCATTGTATAACGTGGTAGAAATTTCTAGTCATCACCTATATCTGGTTCTCAATTTATATGGCTACTCAAGGAAACTATTCTTCCTTGTCCTTTTCTGCCTTTTACTTAAGTGAAAACCTATAAATAATTTTGGCTAATGGTTTTTCAGTGGAAGTAACTTTTATCGCTTGTAGACCAATGCCTTAAATTATTGGTGTGAATACCTAGAACTCTCCACTCCTTTCTTGATGACTGTGGAGTCTGGATTACCGAACCACAACTGAGAAGACCCGTCCCTGGACAGGTGGCCAGGTCTATAGAAGACCTGGGAGAGAAGTAACATTTTCTTGCTTTATGACACTGATATTTGGGGGTTGATATTTTCTTGCGGTATAGCCAAGTCTACATTTACTGATAAAAATACGAAACATTCTGAAAAGTATCTAAATAATCTAAATATTCCTAAATATACACAATTTGTATAACTATTATTTGGTCTTAACTGTTATTCACTTGTTAGAGACATCATAAAAGTTTATCCTTTTACAAACATATTGTATAGAAAGTTCATTGTCTAGCACATGCAACAGAAGTGTGGTTGGCTATTTGCTATTTATAAATGTTAAGTGCCAATAAAAGCCTCCTATAATGTTTTGAGAATAAAAGTTTGAGTCCTCACAGAGCAAGAGAAACAGCAATGGGATAGCAGCAGAAGCAGTACAAGAAAAAGCAAACTTAATATATTATCGAAGGCTGGTCTGAGGTCAAATAATATGAGGAAGCAGTTGAAACTATCTTCAGGAAATAAACAAGATGTTAACTTCAAAGGGGTGTCTGAACTATGACCAGAAAGATTCCCAAACTGAAAGTAGTCAAAGCTCTTTCATAGAAAAATGCCAAGAGGAAAAAGGAAAAAGGATATTCCTTTAAATATTTGAATGGGGAAGGGATATTAATAGAAGGATAGTTATGGGGTAACCATTGTTACCAAAAGATTGTATTTAGAATAATAAAGAAATCAGAGCAAATTCAAGCCCCAAATCTCAGCTGCTGATAAATATAACTATGGAAAAAAGGAAATTGGAGAATCACAAACAAATGAAAAGTCAGTAAAATAGGTAGATGGAAGGCTGACAAGAGATGGTAGATAGGCAGATAGTTAGATATATAGACAGACAGACAGACACATGTAGTCAAGGGACTTTTCTTATATATCAATTTGGATTTTAATAAAATAGCATCACAGAAGATTTAGTTTCTCCCCATTTCCAGTTTCTCTATGTGATTGTGTTGAAAACTGCATTGTTGATATGCCCAAACTATGATTATATGTTCACACATGTTAATTTTACATGAAAGCAGCAGTTTCTTTTTATAAGACTTCAGTCTACTTAAATTGTGCAACAAAAGAAAACTAATTAGCTTTGGTACAAGGAGCATTAATAATTATAATTAATAATAATTAATTGTTTATTCACCTTGATAGCAACTAATTCAGAGAAAGGAAGAAAAAAACAGTTTACAAGAAAACAAAGACCAGGGAAACACATTACTAGGGATGATGAGAATGATTTTGATGAAGTGAAGAAACAGAAGAGAAGGAGGAGGAGAGGAAAGAGGAGAGTGGGGAGAAAGAGGAGGAGGAGGAAGGGAAACAAGTCACGGAAGATACATGGCAAGTTAAGGAAGTTGCATCTTCCACTCTACAACTTGATCCGTTATGGTTTAGTGCTAGAAACACATAAACAGGTAAAGTTTGTTCTTATATTTATGAAGGCAGCCCAAAACTCCAGTAGTGGTAAATGTTTACAGGGACAGCATGAGTATTTTAAAAAGAATTTTAGTATAAAGCCTATAATATCAGCACGCGAGAAAGGATTACTTGCATGCAGACCTCTGCTTTATTTTAAACACTGCACCAGTGGGAAACACTGCCTTAAATTGTAATTGTGACTATGATTTCAATAAGCTATTTGTACAAACTGATTTCCCTAGCTCAGTTTCTCACATTGATTTTCTATACCTGTGTTAGAATGACCTTATCTGATCTAGTTACTTATCTGCTCAAAATCCTTTGATGACGCTACTGATTGTATTAACACAAGATACTAAGCCCTTTACAACTTGGCTACAACAACCTTTCCAGACACATAATGCTATCACTATCTCCAGACTTAACCAACAATCGATTCTTAGCTCCCACATTCTCCTTCTCTCTCCTCTGGGGCATCGGATACTTCCTCTGACTGTGGATTTCCAATCCATTCACCCAGGACCCAGGTCATTTATGATCTCCTTTATAAAATTTTCCTCAGTGGAGAGTGAAGTTACAGGGAGTAAAGAAGTGAAGTGTGAGAGCCTTGCATAGATCCGTACTGATGATGTTCCATAAACTGAGAGATGTGATTAACTCAAAACTCAGTGATGTTTTAAAAAAAGGAGAAAAATAAACACAAAACACCCACCAATCTGCCCAGTCAGAATAACACCTCTCTCTCCAGAAGAATTAATTATTTAAACAGGTGATGAAATTTAGGTTCGGGAGAAGGGTGGGAAGTGAAAGATATGATGAGTATAGAAGAAAGTGTCTCTGACATAGAGTGAAAAAAGTTGAAGATGTGGAGTAGAGAAAAAAAAACTCTGGTATATAACTTTTCTAGCAGCTTAACTGAAGTATAATTTGCATAATGTAAAATTCATCCAGGGAAGTATACACTTCAATGAGTTTTTGACATGTAATTTTTTTCAAAGACCCTTAATGGCAATTAGAAAATCTATCCTACAGCAACGCATTTGTAAAAGTCATCTTTAGACTTGCAGATACTCTTAAACGTCTAGATTCTCACTACCTCTTACTACTTAATTATGCTATTTATTTGTATTATTTACCTTTCTGCTATTAAAGGATAAGTTTGGTAATTTCACTGTTATTTTTATGGACATGTGTTTATTAAATAAGTTGCTCTTTAGATCTGATTGGTTGGGGCAGTTAAAGTCACGATCGTGCTTTTGGAGTAATTTGCAAAGATTCTTATACTCCTTACATAATTATATCCAGAAGGGGTTTATGAGATGGAATCTCAGGGAAGGGGGTGAAAATGATATTGCTGAGAATTCTGGAAAGAACATGAATGCAATGACCTCCTTAAAAGCTTCCTAAGCCATAATTTTGTGGTAATTACCATAAACCCAAGGTCCAGCCCAAACCGAAAAGAAAACCTACACTCACAAATAATAGCCATTTTGATGTCAATTTATTACACATTGTGATGTGTAATAAAGATTTCTGGAATAGGTTTACTGGACTTTCAATTAAAGGAAAATAAAGAGTAAATGTGACACTTCTTAAACTGTCGTATTTTAACTATTCTATCATTTTTACTTCCAAAAAGACAGGTTCACTTTTAATCCAAATTATTTCATTTGCTTCTGTAGGTTTATCGTCTCAAACTATGATATGTGAATTACATGCAAGCATTTCAATTACAAAGGCTACTTAACCATGTAATTTGACAGCCGTATCACAGAGTATATCATTGGTTAATCTGACACTGGGGAATCAAGGCATCCTATTTAAATGTTTCAACTTCTGGAGACTGAGGAGTGTGTGCATTTATCTTTTTAACTAATTTTATAAATCTATTTTCCTATTTTAATTATTGCCATGTTATGATTAAATATGAAGACTATCAAATACAATGTACATTTTCATGAAAGGATAAAACTAGATATTAGACACATATACAGTTTGATTACATATATATATATATATATATATATATATATATATATATATAAGACAGTCGTTCTTTTACTATGTCGTCTTCATTTACTACATTTGGGGAGGTGAGGCTCAGCATGACTCCTCCAGCCTGTCTTTCTGTTCTAACAAACATGCAAAGAAAATGTTCATCATCCATGGTCTCAGTCCTGGACTCTTTCCCTTGACCTAATCCACCACCGGTTCCATTCTTTCAGTTGACATTTATCTCATGCCTACTCTACACCAGGCTTTTTATTTAGCACAGTCCAAAGGAGGTAGAATGGGCCCGCCCCTTTGGTAAGGTTTACGGTCTAGTGGAAGAAACAACATGTATGTAATTAAATAAGTAAGCAAGAAAATGTAGACTGTTTACAATCGCTATGAAGAAAATAAACAGGGTGGTGTGATAGGAAGTAACTTAGGGGCCCTCTTTCAAACAGCTGTACAGCAAAGCTTTCTCAGAGGAGGTGATACTGAGTGGAGACCCGAATGGGACTGAGCCAGGCATTTGAAGGGCTTGGGAAGAGCATTGTACACAGAAGGGGGAAAATGTGCCAGGACCCTGAGACAAGAGAGTTCAGGGAATAACTGGAGAACTAAAAGGAGAAGAGTATAACTGGAAATAAGTTAGCATGGGGCAGGGAGGGGAAGTGAGAGAAAAAACGAGATGCGGTTAGAGAAAGACAAAATTATTCAGTCATTGAGCTTTGAAAAGGAGTCCAAATTTTATTCTAAGGCCTATATGAAAGCACTGATTTTTCTTTTTTTCACTAAAATAGGGTTTAAGTAGGAGAGTGATAGGATCTCATTTCTAATTTAAAATTCTCTGGAGTGTGTCATGCATTAGGGCTTGGGGGAGGGCCAGAGTGGAAGCATGGAAATCCACACACAGCAGTGGCCTTGGATCACATGCTGACTACGAAGCTGGTGGAAGGGAAATTGGGAGAAGCGGCTTCATTCTAACTCTATTTTCACGGTGAACCTCAGGGCTTCCTAAATGGCTCTGACGTCAAGAGTAGGGAAATGAGGGAAAGAAGAAACTAAGATAATGCTAGGTTTTTGACAAGAGCAATAGTGCCTGATGGTTATTTTGTTTTGTTTTTTCCTTTTTCACCCTTTCATTCTTTGGTCATTGAGAAGAATATTAGCAGAAAAATACATTGGACAATACAAAAGCTTTTTAAAATGGACTTGGGGGTTTCCCTGGTGGCGTAGTGGTTGAGAATCTGCCTGCCAATGCAGGGGACACGGGTTCGAGCCCTGGTCTGGGAAGATCCCACATGCCGCGGAGCGACTAGGCCAATGAGCCACAACTACTGAGCCTGCGCGTCTGGAGCCTGTGCTCCGCAACAAGAGAGGCCGCGACAGTGAGAGGCCCACGCACCGCGATGAAGAGTGAACCCCGCTTGCCGCAACTAGAGAAAGCCCTCGCACAGAAGTGAAGACCCAACACAGCCATAAATAAATGAAATAATAAATAAATAAAAATTTTTTAAAAAAAGGATTTGGTATTACTGATAATTAGGAGATCTTTTTGTTACAATTAACACATATTTTTATCTGTGAACTTTTGGGTTTTTTACTAGTAGTTTTTCTGTTTTCATTCTTAACATGCCTATGGGATTGACACACTCTGCTGACTAGCAACTATGACAATTTCTTTTCCTTTTTTTTCTCTCTTTTTGTTCAAATGTGCTACAAACTACAGTTACCTTAGGTAATATTCCTCCTCGTTCAATCTGGCTTTTTGAACCCAAAGGCAGCTGTCACAAATGTGCACCAGGCTTACCCCACTCCACAGCCCAGGGTTTGTATTTAAAATGAAATACACATATTCTAGCAAAAGGCTGAGAAAAATGAGGCTAAGCACCAGTGATTTTGATGAGAAAGCTTATCCTTTTGTGCATTAATTGTCTGGCAGGAGTTTAGAAGCAAGCAAGTACATCTTTTTATAGTTTAATACTGAGTGGCAGCAAAATGGAACCAAATCAGATTTATTGGTGTAATCTATTAAAGTATTAAATAAGTAGAGAAACTAGAACTTCCAAGTACTGGCAAATGGGTTTGTGGCAGCAAATTAAAGTTATGAAATCTTGGGTCCTCTGTGTCTGCAGCTTTATATGTCACGTGGTTCCAAGTACCCATTTCAGTTACCCAAAGCTAATTTGTATAGAGAGGTCATATAGCTTAATGGTTAAGTCAGAGCATGGCCTGTTGAACTATACTACCTGGGCTCAAACACTAGGTTTATTCCTTACTACCTGTATGGCAACGGGTAAATTACCTAGCCTCTCTGAGCCTCAGTTTCTTCAGTTCTAATATGGGCATAATAATAGGTTCAAATTCTTAGATTATAATGAGAATTAAATGATTTAATATGGATGCGACAATTTTAAAAGTGCATGACTGGTGTGAACTCAATATAAGTTTTACCTACTTTTTGCGTTATTTTGCTTTTTCCATTTTTTTAGTTATTCAGTCTACTGGGCAGTCCCCCACGCAATAGTAAAATTCTTTGACAGCACTCAATTTTATATAACTGATGAAAGCCTTTAACCATGTGTAAAGGCTAAAATGACCTTAGGGGAATGCAATTTATATTATAATGGCTTAATGGAACCAATTATATTATATCAGCATAAAAACTTTTAAATAGAAAATTGTATTCACCAGTAAAAATGTTCTATATTTCAATGAGGATGTTCATATGCCAACTGTTTATTAGTCAAGATTCAAGAAATATTCACCGGTTAGTATTAAGTTTTATGATTTTAAATTCAATATCCATTAATAAGTTAATTCAGAAACAAGAAGAGCTTTTGTAACATGACATTTAATTATAAAATAGTCTTAAGTATAAAGTATCTAGGGCAAACTTTTCAACAAGTGTAACTAATTAAATCTTTCTAAGGAGAGATTGGACCATCTAGTAACTCTGATTCATGGAAAGAAAATTTCTGCAACAGTGAAAACCACTGGCATTCTCTTTATATCCAATTTTGACATTCACTAAAAACAAACACAAAATTAATAATCAAATGTGTAATATACCATTAGCTCTGAATAGTGTCATTAATATTGTTTCAAAGAAAATGGGTTTTGATATCAAACCTAAAATCACTGGAGGATACTTAATATATAGAAATAATATTTTAGTAGGACAATAATGCTTAAGTAATACAAATAATCTTTCAGATTTGAAAGTTTAATTTGAAAAATTATATTTGAAGTAAAACAATAATTACAATTAGTCACTATTTTACTTCAACCATCCCTACTGCTACAACAATAAGATGTGTGAGATTGGTACCAAAGGAAGGTGATAAAGGATTTTATCACAGTTTATTGGTTCTGGGCCTATGGATTTTTATAGATAATTATAAACTTTGTGTTGAGAAAGAAAAGTTGAAGACTCTCTAAAACATATTGGTATAAGTGGTCAAAATAAGCAATAGAAAATGTTAATGGTCTACGATGGCATAAATTAAAACCTATTTTAGTCACAATGCTTAAAGAAACATTAATAATTTTCTTTAATAAATTTATTTATTTAGGCTGTGTTGGGTCCTTGTTGCTGCGTGTGGGCTTTCTCTAGTTGCGGCAAGCGGGGGCTATTCTTCGTTGCAGCGCGCGGGCTTCTCACTGCGGTGGCTTCTCTTTTTGCGGAGCACGGGCTCTAGGCTCATGGGCTTGAGTAGTTGTGGCTGGCGGGCTCTAGAGCACAGGCTCAGTAGTCGTGGCGCACGGGCTTAGTTGCTCTGCAGCATGTGGGATCTTCCCGGATCAGGGATCAAACCTGTGTCCTCTGCATTGGTAGGTGGATTCTTAACCACTGCACCACCAGGGAAGCCCAACATTAATCATTTAAATTAATATATTACCCTCCCCTGCAAAGAAAAGTTTGCTTCATGGTATTGAAATTTTTCTTAATATGACAAATAGTCAAGTTGACTGCCAATGTTATTCAGTTACAGCAAAAAAAATGACATTAGATGTTTAGATAAAAACTGCATTTATTTAGTTTTTCTTGAAATAAAGAACAGTAAGAATAATGAATTGCTCTACACTATGAATATAAAATGTTATTGGCATTAAGTTAAACAAAAAATTGCAAATATAACACAAGCTCGTTGTAAAAAAAATAATAATAAATAAATAAATAGAAAAGTCAAAGTCTCTCACTTAGCTACCCAGGTCCAATTCCCAGAGGTTACTGAGGAAGAGCAGAATATGCGACCCTACAATATGCCACTTTGGCGTTGGGGTTATTTTGAGATGAAGGCAATCAAGGCCTAACAGTGCTAAGAAGAGGTTGCTTTTTTTTTAACCTCTCCCTTAACTGCTTAAAAGAATTTTAGACAGAGGGCCTGTACCAGGAAGAGAGCTAATACCAGAGATAACTTTTTACATTTGAAAGACTTATCTGTACCTCATGGCAAACATTTGTTTACCAAACATTTGCTCTTCCCATCTTCCCTGTGAATTGTCTTTCTTCCCTTCTTCTTAGCTTCTTAGCTCAAGATGGCATATAAGCTTCAATTACCTGACTGTCTGTAAGCCTCATACCTTTAGGATTCCCGTACATATAAAATTAAATTTCTTTTTTTTTTTTCTCTTGTAACTCTGTTTTAGGTCAGTTTGATTATTAGACCAGCCAAAGAACAAATAAGGGAAGAAGGGAAAAGTTTCCTCCCCAACATTATCATAGTTGACAATTTGAAATGAACCATTTTAGACCTTTCACTTATAAAAAATATGGGTTTATACATAAATATGTGTGTATGTATGTATATATCTTTTCTGTTAAAAAAAAGAATTATAACTAGATCTGTTGTCTTTCAACTTGCTTTTTTCAGTAAAAGATAAATTTTCTTACTTTTTGATGGCTGCCAGTAATTCTTTTAATGATTTTACACAATTTGTTTTACCAAAGATTAACACTGAGGTTGTTTCCAGTATTTTACTGTTACATACAGTGTTTCAGGGGCCATTTGCACAGACAAGTTTGAGTGCCAGTGAAGGTTTTTTTTTTTTTTTCAATTTATTTATTTTTGGCTGCATTGGGTCTTCATTGTTGCGCACGGGCTTTCTCTATTTGCGGTGAGCAGGGGCTACTCTTTGTTGCGGTGCACGGGCTTCTCATTGCCGTGGCTTCTCTTGTTGCAGAGCATGGGCTCTAGGTGTGTGGGCTTCAGTAGTTGTGGCATGCAGGCTTAGTAGCTGTGGCTCTCAGGCTCTAGGTGTGTGGGCTTCAGTAGTTGTGGCACACAGGCTTAGTAGTTGTGGCTCTCAGGCTCTAGAGTACAAGCTCAGTAGTCGAGGCGCACGGGCTTAGTTGCTCTGCAGCATGTGGGATCTTCCCGGACCAGGGCTCGAACCTGTGTCCCCTGCATTGGCAGGCGGATTCCTAACCACTGCGCCACCAGGGAAACCCCAGTGAAGGTTTTTATAAAACTGATTCTTAGAAGTAGGATTAATCAGTTAATGAATCTGAGCACTTAAACTTTTGAGAAATATAGACAATTTGTTCTCTGAAATGGTTGGGCCAATTTATTCTCCTATCAATAGTAAATTATATTGCCTGTTACCCTCATGCTCTCTGAAACATTAGATATCATTTATCTTTACATTTCGTCAGTCTTGGTTAAAAATTGCCATGTCATCATTGTTAAGACTTGCATTTCTTTGTTAAATTTGGGCCATTTTGTATTTCTATTTTAGGAATTTTCCTAATCATATCCTTTGTTTTCTATAGTATCCTTCTGTACTTTTCAAATTCTAGGGGCTCCTTATGAAGTGTGGCTTTTTTTCTTCTGTATTTTACATAGGTTACAAATAATTTTTTCAGATTCGTCACTTGTCCCTGATATTTGTTTATCGAATCTTGGTAACTGTGGGATAACGCCTCTTAACCATATCCTTTAGTGCCAGGGTAATTTAACAGTGACATTTAAGATGTATTGTGAGTCATTTGCAGATATTACTAGAAAGCGTAAGATTTGTGAACATATTAATTATTAAAAGATAACTAAGATCAGGTCATAGTTACTCATATAATGTTGTGCTTTCCACTTGCTTCCATGTGTTTTCGTAGATACGGAGGATAAAGCAATAAAACAGACATACAGACACACACTGTCTTCACTTCACTGCCCTCAGAGGGGTGTTCTGATTGAAGAATCAAGAAAAATGATAGAAGGTAAGGGAATAAAGTTACTTAGAAAAACAAGCAAACAAACAAAAAACTCTAAGGGAGATTATCCTCATTATAGTTGATTAATGGAGATTTAGCACACACAAAAAACTCATTAGGTGGTATAAAGTGATTACAAAAGACTACAGAAACTGACAAAATTTTTTTAGGAAGAAACTAATTGACATTTGTACCAGAAGGCAGAAAATTAATATTTGATTGTGCCCACCTGTATCATAAAAGAAATATATCTAAACACAGTTTAGATATTTAAAATTGTATTTTATATGTTTTAAGTGATCCTTTGCCACTAATTACTATATATTTACTAATTAATTTTTATCATTTATTCTTTATAGTATTTCATGCATGCAAAAATCTGGAATGAGCCTTAAATAAATCTCACCTGATGACTCCTTTCAGGGCTAAAAGTGTATCTTTTGTAATAAAAACCTTTCAAATTATGAGATTACATATCCATAATATTTACACATTATTAAGTATGAGAGACTGTTCAGTAATCACCTCTAAATATCAAGTACTTTCACTCAACTAGTGATAGAAATCTATGATAACTGAGTACAAATCCATAGGTAGAAGAGGGAAAGCCTACTAAACAATAAACTCAAATATAATAATAACAAACATGATAGGAAACAAAACAACAATACAGATGATAAGAAACATCAAAACTGGCAGAAAGAACTGATGGGATCTGTCACATAATTAAAAATAAAAATTCCTAAATGAAACATTTAAAATACTGTTCTCATCGTCTTCTCTTTCCCCATGTGCATTTGTTAACATTTTAATAAAGTCAGATAAAGGAATTTCCTACATTAAATATTAGAGCTGGAGCGAATCCCCACAAAACACTGCTGAAAAATGGCTCCAAAATCCAACTGATTTATGAAAAATTATAATTTGTTGGACCAAAAAAAATACATTATGAGATTATTTCAATGGAAGAAAAAGCTGCCAATTTTATTTATCTAGGAAATACAGGGCTATGTGTTTCTCTGTGTATGAATGTGACAAAGTGTCCTTAATTGTGTGAGATGAACCATACTGATTTATATGGTCCAGCAACATGGAAAAGTCAACAGTGTATTAGTGGTAGATATGAGAGGAGGAAATCTCTACAATGTTGATGATGATGGGCATGTACAAAATAAAGATTCCCCATTCTCAAAAGATGTGCCTTTTATTATTGATAAAATGGCCTAGCAAAGTCATGGAGGACTTGTATATATGTTAGTATCATGATTTTCTCTTTGAAAACTAACCCAATTCTTCTTTTTAAAGGCCTTCTAAGACACAAACCAGGACTTGGAGGATTGAGACCCTGTTATCACAGGACACCAGGTAGAAATTGAAAGGGTTGGGGAACAGTCAAGGTGGTTATTTTCTATGAGGAAAGAACAGAGAGTAGTGTTTTGTCTTTTACTGGAGGCTATGTTCTGAGTTTCTTGAGAATCTCTATATAGTAAAATACCACTATTTGGCACCAACTGGTACTTTCCCTGTGGCAATTTTATGAATGGTGTGTTCTTAATCTGTAAAGAAAGACTTGCCATCTAAAGCAGCGCTTTCCCAAGTATGGTACCCTGGGCTGGCAGCTTTGGCATCACTAGCCACATCCCAGACCTACTCAACGATAATCACTGATTATTATGGCATCACTAGCCACATCCCAGACCTTCTCAACGATAGTCACTGATTATTATGGCATCACCAGCCACATCCCAGACCTACTCAACGATAATCACTGATTATTATGGCATCACCAGCCACATCCCAGACCTACTCAATGATAATCCTGATTATTATGGCATCACTAGCCACATCCCAGACCTACTCAACGATAATCACTGATTATTATGGCATCACTAGCCACATCCCAGACCTTCTCAACGATCGTCACTGATTATTATGGCATCACTAGCCACATCCCAGACCTACTCAACGATAATCACTGATTATTATGGCATCACTAGCCACATCCCAGACCTACTCAATGATAATCCTGATTATTATGGCATCACTAGCCACATCCAGACCTACTCAACAATAATCACTGATTATTATGGCATCACCAGCCACATCCCAGACCTACTCAACGATAATCACGGATTATTATGGCATCACTAGCCACATCCCAGACCTACTCAACGATAATCACGGATTATTATGGCATCACTAGCCACATCCCAGACCTACTCAACGATAATCACGGATTATTATGGCATCACTAGCCACATCCCAGGCCTACTCAACGATAATCACGGATTATTATGACATCACTAGCCACATCCCAGACCTACTCAACGGATAATCACTGATTTTGGAGCCTGGGAATTCATGCAGATTTGTTATATATTCTAAAATGTGAGAACCATCAGCTTAGCTCTCCAATATGGTAGCCACTAGCCAGATGGGTTATTTAGATTTACATTTAAATTAATTATAACTCAGTTCTTCAATGACACTACTCATATTTCAAGTGCTTAATAGCCACATTTGGCTAGTGGCTACCATATTGGAGAGTAAAGATACAGAACATTTCCATCATCATAGAGATTTCTATTGGATAACATTGCCTATCATGGCAATAATCCAAACAACTGCTGAATTTATCATGCTACTTTCAATTATTCCAAAATTTCTAAGACCCTCACTTTTTTACTTTCTTCTCTTTACTTCATTTTTGTCATGATCAGTATTACTTTAAGGACCAGAGAATTCTGGGTCAAGCTGTCAAAAGGAAGCAGTATTGCAAAATCTCTCTCTCCCAGATTTGCAAAAATGACAAAACCAATCCAAAAGAAATTGTCAAGATGCACGAGAAGCATGTAAGCATAAACATCTAAAAGTGGCAACCAAAGACAGCATGGTGGGAAATAATCAGAGTGAATGCAAATAAACAGAGGCATCAAAACAATTAGAAGATGACAGACATGGAAAGTGGACAAAGAAGACTGAACATAAAAATCACTGATGTTCTCAAAGCAGAAATCCAACACATAGAGTGGAAAATAGTACCGAGGAAGGTAATACAAGGAAAAATATCCTGAAATAAGGGAGCATTGAACCTGCAGACTAAATAGGTACAATAAATAAAATAACAGAAACATTTACTGAACAACTAGTATGTATATATATCCTAGTTAATTTTTTATTGAACTTCAAGGATAAAGAAATTTTACTCTCCTATAGGCAGAAAACAAGTCACAAGGGAGAAAAAGTAGGCTACTTTCAACCTTCTCCACTGAAATACTATATGCTAAAAGACAATGAAATACTATCCAGAAAGTTCAAAAAGGAAAGTATAATTTAGTAATTCTCTTTTATTTCCAACTATATTGTCATTCAAGCAAAAAAGGCAACAGGGAATATTCAAATATTGTGCTTAAACGTGAACAGAATAAGCCTTCAGGAAATATTGCACTCATGTTTTTCTCAGAAAAAAACTGCCCAATGCTGAAATTCAGCTAGGAGATAAATTAAAATAAATTACTAAAAAATGGGGACACCGTGGTAGAAGAGCTAGTGATAAGCTTTGGATTTACTTAAATATAACACTTAGACAAAATGGTAGGAAAATTATAGACATAGACTGGTATATAAATGCTGAATAAAGAAACAAAATTAGGAGGAAAGGTGAGAGAAAGAAACAAGGAGAGAAAAGGTGTTAATAATTGTGTCTTTCAAAGCAAAGAATCAACTGATACTGTAAAAATGCAATGTGTAGTTTAAATTGATCATGTTAATAATTTTCATAATTTAAAAAATTTTTCTGAGCAATTTTTCCAAAGTTTAAGTAATAAAAAGCATTTATGTAAAAGTTCAGCAATTTTTCAATTTTACTTCAAATTATTTTACTTCCATTAAAATCAGGTAAAATTTACTTGATTTATTGTAGATTTATTTAAACTTTCTAATTTAAAGTACCCTCATTTAAAGCAACTGGTCACCGAATTTAAAAACACTAAGTTAAATAAGGAACAAAAAGCATATCAACACTTCAATATTAACCTAAAAGATATTTTCACTAGTCCCTATTCACTGGTTATCTGACGTAGGATAAATGTTTCTTTTTTGAGTACACGGCCACTAATTGAAGTTCAAAATTTTCCTTTCAGAATAATCATACCACAACATATTTTCTACAATTTTCAATTTCATTTTCTTTAAAGAAGAGCAAGATGTTAACATTAAAAATGTTTGCAAAACAGACTGATTGCAAATCTTTCCAGATTTTTTTCTTAAATCTTATCCATATGTTTTACAGTTGCCTCTCTCACACTAATTTTGCAAAAAAATTTAAAAACTTAAGTCTTTCAAAAGCATTCCATTTAGTTTCATAAATACAACTCATAATTTTCCAACTTCATGTTTCATCAGCTTATAAAATATTTTGTCAAAATATTAAATTGAAATAACAAGTATAACCTGCATAAACAGGTTTAGGAACAAACCTATCTGACTCTTAACATACAGCTCAACTGATAGGAACCTAAATGTATGGTTGTACTAGAGAGGTGCTTACTGATGATGAGCGTCTATTACCCCATAGACAGCCAGTTAAATGGATGTCTACGTAGAAAGCCTCCACTGTACTCCTTATGAAACATAATGTAAAGTATGACCTCATTCTTATAAATTACTTCTTTGCTCTATTTTTTTTATTATATATGTATATCTATCTAGTTAGTCATTCTTCTATATGCATATATATGCATAGAAAGAGGCTGGAAATTATATACACTAAAAAAATATTAACAGTGTTAATATATTCAGTAATATATTTCATTACTTCATCTTTCCATAAGTACCTATCATTTTATTACCATATTTTGTTATCATATATTACATTTTACTATATATATATATATTACTAACATCATATTACTATTCATGGACTATGAAATTAAAAATAAGTAAACAAAATCACAAAACACAAAGCAAAAGTGCAATGGAAGGAAAATCCTGATTGAATTTGGGATGCTGGGCAGTGCTTTTGGTTGTGGGATTAGCACAAATTGACCCTTTCCTCCTTCCCAAAGAACACTAAGACCTCTCCTTTCATGGAGCCCACGAGCTGCAAAGAAATACAGTCAGCAAATTCATTCCCCCAACCACAGTCAATATTAAGTGTGGACCTGTGACTTAGGCAATCCAATCAGGTCACATCATAGAACTTTTTCTTAATTAAAATACTGGACAGGAACATTCTTCCTCAGCCTTTCGATACATACAAGGAAACATATAGTCCTAGTTGCTAGTAAGGAACCATCCTTCAGCCATGGAAAGATCAATACAGGACAAAACTGGCACTGCGGGGAGAAATGTGGTCAATTTTAATGGCATTGACTTGACGAAGCTGCCAAGCCCATGGCTTCCTGTATTTCTGGACTCCTTTCAGGTGAGCAAATAAGTCTTTTTGCGTGTGAAACTGTGTTAATGGGACACCTAAAACACCCTCATTGACACATTCATTTATTAGTTGAGAGCATCGATCCTTCTAACTACCTAAATAACACACAATTCTCAAATTTGTACTTGAGTAGAATCACAAACTCCTCAGGCCGTGGACCTTCAATCTTTGCGAATCTTCAAAACTGAATACCAAATCTGTGAAAATTAGAGGTTTACACTCATCAGACGCTTCCCTAACTTCAAATTCATGCAGTCAAACTGACTGTGAGTGCGGACTTAACCATTTTTAGGCAAACTAACGCTTGTTAGGAAAATGAATGAGAACAAGTTCCAGACTGATGACACTCCAGGACAATAATAAAAACGGAAACCCAAAGAGTGATCAGCGGTTAGCAATTAGTTGTGATTACCATCTAAATCAATCTCATTCTAAATGGGATTTTAAAAAAACAGTGAATAAATTGTGGAGAGCCAACTTATTCATAGTAGTCTAACTTGGTTTTTTTTTTTTTTTTTTTTTTTAAATTTATGGCTGTGTTGGGTCTTCGTTTCTGTGCGAGGGCTTTCTCTAGTTGTGGCGAGCGGGGGCCACTCTTCATCGCGGTGCGCGGGCCTCTCACTATCGCGGCCTCTCTTGTTGCGGAGCACAGGCTCCAGACGCGCAGGCTCAGTAGTTGTGGCTCACGGGCCTAGTTGCTCCGTGGCATGTGGGATCTTCCCAGACCAGGACTCAAACCCGTGTCCCCTGCATTGGCAGGCAGATTCTCAACCACTGCGCCACCAGGGAAGCCCCTAACTTGGTTTTTAATTGTGCTCTTCTTAGGAGTGAATTCAAGTTTGCCGGATTGATTTTCATAGTAGTTCATGACTAAACCAGAAATGCCCCTCAGCCATTTTACTACTGCAGATTATTAGTATGGAAGTAAGTGAGGAAAACTGATTGTCTCAACATGAAAAATAGATATAAAAATAACCTAAAAAAACAACTATTTTTAAAGCTTGTTTATCTTCTTTAACAATGAAAGATTAAACATCTAAATAGGTTGTCCCTTAGGGAAAATGGAAAGTAGTCTCAGATTTTTATTCACTGCCCCTTGCCTCTTTGCCTGTGTTTCCTGTAAAACTTCATGGTATCTTTCTCTCTGTTTCTTTAGTGTCTACTTGCTCTCTCCAACTTTCACTTTTTAGTCACAATGTAGCTCAAGTATAATTTTGTTTATGTCACAGCAAACTGAATGAAGCTTGGCATTCATTTATCTCTGTGTAAATCAAATTTGTGTCTCTTCTTCCAGTGGTGACTTTACATTTAAAGCCATAGTTCTAATAATAGAAGGAAGATTTATTCCTTCTAATGAAGATTCAAATTATAAGTGAGTAGGTGGTAGTGAAAACCCTCTTCCAGGGGACCATTAATGGTACCATGTGATTATAATCTAGTTTATCTCTTATCTCAGTAGGTGAAAAGGTAGATAAAGTAAGGTAGCAAGTTAAATTATGTCTGTAAAAATTTAGTTTCTTAAAGTAGCTAGCATACCATAAATTATGGTATCCAAATATGACTCAAAATTTGAATGTTTCCTTATCTCTCATACTGAATGTCAACTTTGTGGAATTGCTATGAGCTCTAAATGTGTTACTACAAGTAATATATCGAGCACAGTGTCTGATACAAAGAAGGTGCTCAAATTTCACTCTTTTATTTAAATTGAATATGTATTGAGCCACAAAGTCTGGGTTAAGTTTGCAAAATACATTTGTCTGAATTAGCTGGTTGGGTTGTCTTTGTATGCTAAGGACTCCTAAACAAACTAATTCTCTTTGCTATCCTTCAATTTCCTAATCTGGGTTAGATGCACACCCTATGTGCTATCTTAATAGCCTGTGTTTAACTCAGTCATCCATCTCTTCCTGATCTACCCCATTAAGTTTTGAATCCCTTGAGCGCTGAGATCCAGTTACCAGAGATCAATAATCTGGGGCTTTGAGGAAAGAATAAACAACTTGAATCAATTTGTTGCTAACTCCTAATTTAATTTGGTGTGAAATAAACAAAGCTGCATTAATACATTGTAGCTAAGAACACATTATTTTTAAATAGAAATAGTTAACCAAAAAAAAAACTTTAAATGTAAGGAGTTCTGTTTAGCTGCCGCGGTTTTAGGCAAAACTCAGATGTCTGGAACTTTATCCCTTGTCCTGAGAAGATAATCTGATAATGATAATCCCAGGTGCTAGGAGATTAGCCACTATCTGTCCTGCCTATGTTGTGTCCCTACCGTCAGTCTGTCTTCAGTGTATCAAAACAACATATAACTTTCATCAAATGCATACAGGAAGAATTTAAGAAATGAGAACACTATCAATATAGGAAATAGTTTTCACCTTTAAAAGGGGAGGCTTTTAAAATATGTTTGAGGTACATAGGGCCCCAGCTGCTAAATTGTTTTGATCAGTAAACCCTTGTAGTACAAATACCTCTAGAAAAAGTTTTCATCTTTGCGTCTGTGATATCATAGGAAATATATATTTGGTCTTTGTCCCCAGTTCTTAGCACAGTGTTCCTAAAACACTTGTAAATTTATCAAGTGATAAGGGTGAGAGGGCATATTTTGTTATTTATAATAAACCCATTTCTGAGTTTATGCTAATGAGGTGACCCTTGGTGGACGCAAATAGCTTCAGGATGGGGGCTGGTTGCTCCAAGAATCAACTATGTGATTACAGGGTTGGAACTTCCAACTCCACTCGCAGAACTCTGGGGAAGGGAGAGAGGCTGGAGATTATTTATCAATGGCTAATGGTTTAATTAACTGCGTTTATGTAATGAAACCTCCATCAAAACCCAAACAGAGAGGTTTGAAGAGACTCTGGGTTGATGAACACATCTCCACATGCCAGGAGGGTGGTGTACTCGAAACTCCTCCTCTGTGGACCCTTCTAGACCTCATCCCATATACCTCTTCATCTGGCTGATTATTTATATCCTTTATAATCTCCTATATAATAATCCAGTGATAGTTAAGTAAAGTGTTTCCCTGAGTTCTATGATCCATTGTAGCAAGTAATCAAACCTCAGAGGGAGTCATGGGAACCTCAGATTTGTAGCCAAGCTGGACAGAAGTGTGGGTACCCTGGGGACCCTCTACTTGAAGTTGGCATCTGATGTGCAGGGACAGTCTTCTAGGACTGAGACCTTAACTTGTGGGGTCTGGCTAACTCTGGGTAGTTAGTGTCACAATTGCTTAGTGTGAGGAAAAACTCCACACATTTGGTGTCAGAAGTGCTGTGAGTAGAGAAACAGTTTTTCCTTTTAGCCTCCGACTTCACCTTCACCTTCATGTAAGCCATATCTAGATTCCTGAGTCCTGATTTATTTCCCTATTTTAACCTTCCACTCATTTCACCATAGGCTGTGACTAAGCCTGCCACCAACCATGTTAGAAGCTTGCACATGCTCCAAGTTAAGCTTGGCCATATTCTGCCTTGACCCTGCCCAAGTTCCCAGTTTTGCTCTCTTATTGTCTAAATCATCTTTGCCAAGCAGAGTCTGGACATTCAACTGTAGCTGAGGTAAAGTGAAGGCTGGGAGAAGACTGAGTTTGGGCCATAGAGAGTAAATTCCAGTGACGTTAATTAAGGCAACGAATACTAGCTTCTATAAAGGACAAATCCTAAAATCTGAGTGACTTAAAACTTCAAATTTCAAAGTCACATTGCAATGCAATAGGGACCAGGGGTGGACTGTTTTTTTCCATGGAAACAGTTCAGAGCCAGGTGCTTCCCCCAGGTCCTGGGAATTCTGTACATTTAGCCAGATAACAGGAAAAGAGGGCTAGGGATGCTTTCTGAGCCTTGCCTGGAAGAGGCACATTTCACCTGCACTCATATCACATTGACCAGATGTCAATCATATGGCCACACATTACCGTCAGGCTGCTGGAAAACGCGGCTGAGCTTGTGCCCAGGAAGAGGAACGACGGAGTTATCAGTGAGTACTGACATAATCTGCCACCTGTGATATCTCAAAAAGTCAAGCAGATAATCCTCAGAAGGATCGATCTCAGGGCAATGTAACTTTGTAAAACGCTCCTCCCCAAGTTCATGTAATTTAGTGTGTATGTGTATGTGTGTATATCCTAGCTGTAATCTCTGTACAGTGGAAGCCAACCAAAATGTAAACAGTGAAATTATATTGTAAAAATACTACTCAGGAAGCCACGTGAATCCCTTTGTACAGTTAGTAATCCTCTTCCTAAAAAGTAATGGTCCCATAATTTACATTTGCCTTAAAATAGGAGTATTATGTAGTTTGATTTCTTAAAGGAGTCACACGTTTGCTGTAATAATGCAAGGCTAACATGACTCTGCATTGTTATTTGAAAAGTATATTTCATGAGCCAGAACTGTTGAATCTCTGATGGTTTACCTGCCAGACAGTTCTATTAATACACCAACAATGAAGGTATCTTATTGGATATAGATATCCCCAAATTAATCGTTCTATCATTTTACATCTCCATTGCCCAAGAATATCTTATCATTTAGGTAAAGGTGTCAGTTGGTCCAGCTGTTGGAGACTAACTGTGAAGTGTTGGTTAGAACAGCCCAAGAAATGAATGGCTTAACAAATCTGAATGAGCCTGGTTGGCTTAGTGGTCCAGAGCATGTAATTTGTGAGATAATTATTAAGACTTCAGTCATTGTTCAAATTGGAAAGCCCGGTCGCAACACCACTAGGCGTACTGCCCTGACAAAGTAATAGGCAAATATTTTCAAGAACCAAAAAGGTACTCTTGGGGAAAGAATCTGAATACTTGGAAAATATTCTACATAGTTCAAGAAAAATAATTTACTCAAATCACAAAGTCTTATTGAAAAATAGTAAATGTTTGGTTTTACCATATGAAGAATGAAAGTATTGTAAATATTTTATTATTTAATATAGTGATAAATGACCCAGTACAAAGAAAGATATCCTATAAACAGATTGTTCATTATTTCTGGCTGTGTACAACACGTACTAAATTGTTGTCAATCAGATTTCGACATGGCATAGCATCTGAATTCAGAAACCATTTTACTCTGGAATAACTTATTCAGTCACTCTTCCTCCTAGAACATATAGTGAATGCAAAATATCTGGACTAAAAGAAAAAAGAAGAATATCCTTACCATCAAGGACCCTTCTATCTAGTGAACAGAAATAAATGCAAAAAATAATGAGATTATGAGATGTCTATTAAAACAGAAGTCTAGGAGGACCTTCAAGATGGTGGAGGAGTAAGACGTGGAGATCACCTTCCTCCCCACAGATACATCAGAAATACATCTACATGTGGAACAACTTCTACAGAACACCTGCTGAATGCTGGCAGAAGACCTCAGACTTCCCAAAAGGCAAGAAACACCCCACATACCTGGGTAGGGCAAAAGAAAAAAGGAAAAACAGAGACAAAAGAATAGGGACGGGACCTGCACCAGTGGGAGGGAGCTGTGAAGGAGGAAAAGTGTCCACACACTAGGAAGCCCCTTCGTGGGCGGAGACTGCGGGTGGCAGAGGGGGGAAGCTTCGGGGCCACGGAGGAGAGCGCAGCAACAGGGGTGCGGAGGGCAAAGCAGAGAGATTCCCGCACAGAGGATCGGTGCCGACCAGCACTCACCAGCCCGAGAGGCTTGTCTGCTCACCCGCCGGGGTGGGCGGAGGCTGGGAGCTGAGGCTCCGGCTTCGGAGGTCAGACCCCAGGGAGAGGACTGGGGTTGGCTGCGTGAACACAGCCTGAAGGGGCTAGTGCGCCACAGCTAGCCGGGAGGGAGTCCAGGAAAAAGTCTGGACCTGCCTAAGAGGCAAGAGACCATTGTTTTGGGGTGCGCGGGGAGAGGGGATTAAGGGCGCCACCTAAACAAGCTCCAGAGACAGGCGCGAGCCATGGTTATCAGCAGGGACCCCAGAGACAGGCGTGAAACGCTAAGGCTGCTACTGCAGCCACCAAGAAGCCTGTGTGCAAGCAAAGGTCACTCTCCACACCTCCCCTCCCGGGAGCCTGTGCAGCCCGCCACTGCCAGGGTCCCGGGATCCAGGGACAACTTCCCTGGGAGAACACACGGTGCGCCTCAGGCTGATGCAACGTCACACTGGCCTCTGCCGCCACAGGCTGGCCCCGCATTCTGTACCCCTCCTTCTCCCTGGCCTGAGTGAGCCAGAGCCCCCTAATCAGCTGCTCCTTTAACCCCGTCCTGTCTGAACAAAAAAAAACGCCCTCAGGCGACCTACAGGCAGAGGCACTGCCAATCCAAAGCTGAACCCCAGGAGCTGTGTGAATAAAGAAGAGAAAGGGAAATTTCTCCCTGCAGCCTCAGGAGCAGTGGATTAAATCTCCACAATCAACTTGATGTACCCTGCATCTCTGGAATACCTGAATAGACAACGAATCATCCCAAAATTGAGGTGGTGGACGTTGGGAGCAACTGTAGACTTGGGGTTTGCTTTGTGCACCTCATTTGTTTCTGGTTTTATGTTTGCCTTAGTTTAGTATTTAGAGTTTATTATAATTGGTAGATTTGTTTTTTGATTTAGTTGCTCTCTTCCTTTTTTTTTTATATATAGATATATATATACATATTTCCTTTTTCTCTTTTGTGAGTGTGTATGTGTATGCTTCTTTGTGTGATTTTGTCTATATAGCTTTGCTTTTACCATTTGTCCTAGGGTTCTGTCTGCCCTATATATTTTTTTAGTATACTTTGTAGCGCTTGTTATCATTTGTGGATTTGTTTTTTGGGTTGGTTGCTCTCTCTTTCTTTGTTTTTTTTTTTTTTTTATTACTTTCTAATTATTTTTATTTTTAATAATTTATTTTTTCTTTTAATTATTTTATTTTATTTTTTCTTTCTTTCTTTTTTTCTCCCTTTTCTTCTCAGCCATGTGGCTGACAGGGTCTTGGTGCTCCAGGCCTGTGCCTCTGAGGTGCGAAAGCCGAGTTCAGGACATTGGTCCACCAGAGACCTCCAGGCTCCACGTAATATCAAACAGCGAAAGCTCTCCCAGAGATCTCCACCTCAATGCTAAGACCCAGCTCCACTCAATGACCAGCAAGCTACAGTGCTGGACACCCTATGCCAAACAAATAGCAAGACAGGAACACAACCCCACCCATTAGCAGAGAGGCTGCTAAAATCATAATAAGGTCACAGACACCCCAAAACACACGACCAGACGCTGTCCTGCCCACCAGAATGACAAGATCCAGCCTCATCCACCAGAACACAGGCACCAGTCCCCTCCACCAGGAAGCCTACACAACCCCCTGAACCAACCTTATCCACTGGGGGCAGAAACCAAAAACAACAGGAACTACAAACCTGCAGCCTACGAAAAAGAGACCCCAAACACAGTAAGTTAAGCAAAATGAGAAGACAGAGAAACACACAGCAGATGAAGGAGCAAGGTAAAAACGCTCCAGACCAAACAAATGAAGAGGAAATAGGCAGTCTACCTGAAAAAGAATTCAGAGTAATGATAGTAAAGATGATCCAAAATCTTGGAAATAGAATGGAGAAAATACCAGAAACGTTTAACAAGGACATAGAAGAACTGAAGAGCAAACAAACAATGATGAACAACACAATAAATGAAATTAAAAATTCTCTAGAAGGAATCAATAGCAGAATAACGGAGGCAGAAGAACGGATAAGTGACCTGTAACATAAAATAATGGAAATAACTACAACAGAGCAGAATAAAGAAAAAAGAATGAAAAGACTTGAGGACAGTCTCAGAGACCTATGGGACAACATTAAATGCACCAACATTCAAATTATAGGGGTCCCAGAAGAAGAAGAGGGGAAAAAAAAAAGGGACAGAGAAAATATTTGAAGAGATTATAGTTGAAAACTTCCCTAATATTGGAAAGGAAATGGTCAATCAAGTCCAGGAAGCATAGGGAGTCCCTTACAGGATAAATCCAAGGAGAAACACACCAAAACACATATTAATCAAACTACCAAAACTTAAATACAAAGAAAAAATATTAAAAGTAGCAAGGGAAAAACAACAAATAACATACAAGGGAATCCCCATAAGGTTAACAGCTGATCCTTCAGCAGAAATTCTGCAAGCCAGAAGGGAGTGGCAGGACATATTTAAAGTGATGAAAGGGTAAAAACTACAATCAAGATTACTCTACCCAGCAAGGATCTCATTCAGATTCGACGGAGAAATTAAAACCTTCACAGACAAGCAAAAGCTAGGAGAATTCAGCACCACCAAAACAGCTTTACCACAAATGCTAAAGGAACTTCTCTAGGCAGGAAGCACAAGAGAAGGAAAAGACCTAAAATAACAAACCCAAAACAATAAAGAAAATGGTGAGAGGAACATACATATCAATAACTAACTTAAATGTAAATGGATTAAATGCTCCAACCAAAAGGCATAGACAGGCTGAATGGATAAAAAAACAAGACCCATATATATGCTGTCTACAAGAGACCCACTTCAGACCTAGAGACACATACAGACTGAAAGTGAGGGGATGGAAAAAGATATTCCATGCAAATGGAAATCAAAAGAAAGCTGGAGTAGCAATGCTCATATCAGACAAAATACACTTCAAAATAAAGACTATTACAAGAGGCAAAGAAGGACGCTACATAATGATAAGGGATCAATCCAAGAAGAAGATATAATAATTGTACATATTTATGCACCCAACATAGGCACACCTCAATACATAAGGCAAATCCTAACAGCCATAAAAAGGGAAATCGACAGTAACCAATCATAGTAGGGGACATTAACACCCCACTTTCACCAGTGGACAGATCATCCAAAATGAAAATAAATAAGCAAACACAAGCTTTCAATGACATATTAAACAAGATGGACTTAATTGATATTTATAGGACATTCCATCCAAAAACTATAGAATACACTTTCTTCTCAAGAGCTCATGGAACATTCTCCAGGGTAGACCATATCTTGGGTCACAAATCAAGCCTGGGTAAATTTAAGAAAATTGAAATCGTATCTAGCATCTTTTCCGACCACAACACTATGAGACTAGATATCAATTACAGGAAAAAAATCTGTAAAAAATACAAACACATGGAGGCTAAACAATACACTACTAAATAACCAAAAGATCACTGCAGAAATCAAAGAGGAAATCAAAAAATACCTAAAAACAAATGACAATGAAAACACAATGACCCAAAACCTATGGGATGCAGCAAAAGCAGTTCTAATAGGGAAGTTTATAGCAATACAATCCTACCTCAAGAAACAAGAAACATCTCAAATAAAAAAACCTAACCTTACAGCTAAAGCAATTAGAGAAAGAAGAACAAAAAAACCCAAAGTTAGCAGAAGGAAAGAAATCATAAAGATCAGATCAGAAATAAATGAAAAAGAAATGAAGGAAACGATAGCAAAGATCAATAAAACTAAAAGCTGGTTGTTTGAGAAGATAAATAAAATTGATAAACCATTAGCCAGACTCATAAAGAAAAAAAGGGAGAAGACTCAAATCAATAGAATTAGAAATGAAAAATGAGAAGTAACAACTGACACTGCAGAAATACAAAGGATCATGAGAGATTACTACAAGCAACTATATGCCAATAAAATGGAAAACCTGGAAGAAACGGACAAATTCTTAGAAAAGCACAACCTTCTGAGACTGAACCGGGAAGAAATAGAAAATATAAACAGACCACTCACAAGCACTGAAATTGAAACTGTGATTAAAAATCTTCCAACAAACAAAAGCCCAGGACCAGATGGCTTCACAGGTGAATTCTATCAAACATTTAGAGAAGAGCTGACACCTATGCTTCTCAAACTCTTCCAAAATATAGCAGAGGGAGGAGCACTTCCAAACTCATTCTACGAGGCCACCATCACCCTGATATCAAAACCAGACAAAGATGTCACAAAGAAAGAAAACTAGAGGCCAATATCACTGATGAACATAGATGCAAAAATCCTCAACAAAATACTAGGAAACAGAACACAATAGCACATTAAAAGGATGATACACCATGATCAAGCGGGGTTTATCCCAGAAATGCAAGGATTCTTCAATATACGCAAATCAATGTGATAAACCATATTAACGAATTGAAGGAGAAAAACCATATGATCATCTCAATAGATGCAGAAAAAGCTTTCGACAAAATTAAACACCCATTTATGATAAAAACCCTTCAGAAACTAGGCATAGAGGGAACTTACCTCAACATAATAAAGGCCATATATGACAAACCCACAGATAACATCATTCTCACTGGTGAAAAACTGAAACCATTTCCACTAAGATCAGGAACAAGACAAGGTTGTCCACTCTCACCACTATTATTCAACATAGTTTTGGAAGTTTTAGCCATAGCAGTTGGAGAAGAAAAAGAAATAAAAGGAATCCAAATCAGAAAAGAAGAAGTAAAGTTATCACTGTTTACAGATGACATGATACTATACATGGAGAATCCTAAAGATGCTACCAGAAAACTAACAGAGCTAATCAATGAATTTGGTAAAGTAGCAGGATACAAAATTAACGCACAGAAACCTCGTGCATTCGTATACACTAATGATGAAAAATCTGAAAGAGAAATTAAGGAAACACACCCATGTACCATTTTAACAAAAACATTAAAATACCTAGGAATAAACCTTCCTAAGGAGACAAAAGACCTGTACGCAGGAAACTATAAGACCCTGATGAAAGAAATTAAAGATGATACAAACAGATGGAGAGATATACCATGTTCTTGGACTGGAAGGATCAACATTGTGAAAATGACTATACTACCCAAAGCAATCTACAGATTCAATGCAATCCCTATCAAACTAACAATGGAATTTTTCACAGAACTAGAACAAAAAATTTCACAATTTGTATGGAAACACAAAAGACCCCGAATAGCCAAAGCAATCTTGAGAAAGAAAAACGGAGCTGGAGGAATCAGGCTCCTGAACTTCAGACTATACTATAAAGCTACAGTAATCAAGACAGTATGGTACTGGCACAAAAACAGAAATATAGATCAATGGAACAGGATACAAAGCCCAGAGATAAACCCATGCACATATGGTCACCTTATCTTTGATAAGGGAGGCAAGAATATACAACAGAGAAAAGAAAGCCTCTTCAATAAGTAGTGCTGGGAAAACTGGACAGCTACATGTAAAAGAGTGAAATTAGAACAATTCCTAACACCATACACAAAAATAAACTCAAAATGGATTAAAGACCTAAATGTAAGGCCAGACACTATCAAACTCTTAGAGAAAATCACAGGCAGAACACTCTATGACATAAATCACAGCAAGATCCTTTTGGATCCACCTCCTAGAGGAATGGAAATAAAAACAGAAATAAACAAATGGGACCTAATGAAACTTAACAGCTTTTGCACAGCAAAGGAAACCATAAACAAGACGAAAAGACAACCATCAGAATGGAAGAAAATATTTGCAAATGAAGCAACTGACAAAGAATTAATCTCCAAATTTTACAAGCAGCTCATGTAGCTCAGTATCAAAAAAACAACCCAATACAAAAATGGGCAGAAGACCTAAACAGACATTTCTCCAAAGAAGATATACAGATTGCCAACAAACACATGAAAGGATGCTCAACATCACTAATCATTAGAAAAATGGAAATCAAAGCTACAATGAACTATCACCTCACACCAGTCAGTATGGCCATCATCAAAAAAATCTGCAAACAATAAATGCTGGAGAGGGTGTGGAGAAAAGGGAACCTTCTTGCACTTTTGGTGGGAATGTAAATTGATAGAGCCACTATGGAGAACAGTATGGAGGTTCCTTTAAAAACTAAAAATAGAACTACCATACGACCCAGCAATCCCACTACTGGGCATATACCCTGAGAAAACTATCATTCAAAACGAGTCATGTACCACAATGTTCATTGCAGCTCTATTTACAATAGCCAGGATATGGAGACACCTAAGTGTCCATCGACAGATGAATGGATAAAGAAGATGTGGTACATATATACAATGGAGTATTACTCAGCTATAAAAAGAAATGAAATTCAGTTATTTGTAGTGAGGTGGATGGACCTAGAGTCTCTCATACAGAGTGAAGTTAGTCAGAAAGAGAGAAACAAATACCGTATGCTAACACATATATATGGAATCTAAAAACAGAAAAATGTTTCTGAAGAACCTAGGGGCAGGACAGGAATACTGATGCAGACATAGAGAATGGACTGAGCACACGTGGAGGGGGAAGGGTAAGCTGGGACGAAGTAAGAGAGTGGCATGGACATATATACACTACCAAATTTAAAATAGATAGCTAGTGGGAAGCAGCCACATAGCACAGGGAGATCAGCTCGGTGTTCTGTGACCACCCAGAGGGGTGGGATAGGGAGGGTGGGAGGGAGGCTCAAGAGGGAGGGGATATGGGGATATATGTATACATATAAGTGATTCACTTTGTTATAAAGCAGAAATTAACACACCATTTTAAACAATTATACTCCAATAATGATGTTAAAAACAAACAAAGAAAAAAACAGAAGTCTGTATGAAGTTCAATGGATGTAAAGAAGGATGGTCACCTAAGCCACCCTAGGAGAGCCAGGAGAGGTCTCAGACTAAATGTGAAGAGTGAGTAGTAGCATTTGTTTCTGTCTGTGTAGCAAGACAGAAAAGATCATTCAGAGCAAACAGAGTAGTAGAGGTTAAGGCATGAAGATATGAAAAAAAAACAAAAAACAAAAAAAACACTAGAGTATAAGGTAAGGGAATAGACTACAGAAAGAATTTTATATACTATGCTTTAGGTAAAGAGGACCCGATGAAAAATTTTGAGTCAGCCTAACATAATGAGGTTTCTTTATTTGAAAAATCCCTTGGGTAGCTGGACAAGAATGGATTGAAGCAGGGCAGTAATTTTCCCATGTTTTGTACATAAAGAATCATGTGACCCACACTCCTAGAGATTCTTAGTCAGTATCCCTAAATGGAGGCCCAAGAATTTGCATTTCTTATAAGCTCCTAAGTGATGCTTATGCTGCTGGTCTATGAACCATACCTTGATTAATACTGGATTAGAGACAAGGAAAATGCCCCAGGAATAATAATGGTAACCTGAAATAAGACAGTGGCAATAAGGATAAAAAGAAGCTGAAGGTGTTTTAGCAGATGGAATAACTAAGACTGACGGGTCTCAGGTACGAGTAGGAACTTTGAAAACAGAGAGAAAATTCTTCTACCTCATTGGGATGCACAAATCTCTCAGCTCTTCATTATCCTTCATTTTCACCCCCCACTCCCTTCACTTCTCCCTTTTTTTTTATGTTGCTTAAATGATTAGTCATAATCACCCTTTTGCATGTATTCTCACTGCCTTGCCCCCCACCCCACATTTCATTGTACTTATTATTTATTTATTTTTAAATTTATTTAGAAATTTATTTTTATTATTTATTTATTTATTTATTTATTTTTGGCTGCGTTGGGTCTTCGTTGTTGCACGCGGGCTTTCTCTAGTTGTGGCGAGCGGGGGCTACTCTTCGTTGCGGTGCAGGGGCTTCTCATCGTGGTGGCTTCTCTTGTTGCAGAGCACGGGCTCTAGGCATGCGGGCTTCGGTAGTTGTGGCACACGGGCTCAGTAGTTGCGGCACACAGGCTTAGTTGGTTTGTGGCATGTGGGATCTTCCCAGAGCAGGGCTCAAACCCGTGTCCCCTGCATTGGCAGGCGGATTCTTAACCACTGCGCCACCAGGGAAGTCCTATTTATTTTTTTGCTTTACAAATGTTACTTTATTAATCCTCATACCACATGACAGCACAAACATATTGAATGACTGAAAATGCTAATCAAATGTATGAGCCGTAATGTTCAAAGTGTATTTCCTCATTAATACCAAGGACTACATGCATGCATAATTAAACGTAAATTAGATGCTTTGGGGTTGATTTACAATATTGTGTTAGTTTCAGTTATACAGCAAAGTGATTCAGTTATATTTATATATTTTTTTTTCCAGATTCTTTTCCATTATACGTAATTACGAGGTATTGAATACATCATTGCATTTACTTTGATATACAATTCTCTGGGGTTAAACCCAGTCCCCCGACCATACAGTACCTGAATTTCACAGCTGAAAATAGTTAACTGGAGAAAAGCACAAAGCAGTGATGATGGGGATACTTTAACTTTACCAGTACTAACTTCCACTGGGTCCCTAGTGCAGTCGGGCAGTCATACTATGTTCTTCTGGTCCATTCTCTTTCTCACTCTCACACCATCTGCTATGTCCTTAAACCCTCAGTATCAGCCTTATTCTCAGCTTCATATTCCATTGAGAACCTAAAATCACTCATCAGAGAGCCTCTACAAGCTCTCCCCACCACATCCATGCTCAGGGCACCCGTGCCTCTACACTCTGTTAGTTCTCCTGCTTCCAGGAGCGTGGAACTCAGCCAAAAGATGGCCATCTGTGAGCCAGGAGGCGGGCCCTCACTAGACACAGAATCTGCCGGCATCTAGATCTTGGACTTCTCAGCCTCCAGAACTAAGAGAAATAAATTTCTGTTATTTGTAAGCTATCCAATCTGCGGTATTTTGTTATAGCAGCCCAAACAGAGTAAGACAAAGGGCTGTCTGCAGATTTCACCTCTGAAAAGTCCTGCCCTGGTTCAGCTCTGCTAGGTCTCTGTTTTAAACCCTCCACTTCACAGTCATCTCCAGGGCTCTGCTGGGTCCTCAGAATTTGATCTTTAGGAAATCCCTCGTGACAAGACTGTCTGGTTAAAGTTGCCTCCTCTTTGCTTTTTTGGAAGTCTCAGGTCACTCCTGCAAACGCTGAAGCTCAGTCCAACTCCCGCTGAGGCAGCCATGATGAGAGCTGAGGGCAGCATTTACTCTGGATCCCTTTACTTTTTGCTGCACCAGGAGCTTTAATAACAGAGTATTTACATTGGCACAGAGCATCAGCCTGGTTATGGAGAGAAGGGAATCTATAATGTGGTGTTTTAGTGCCCCATATAAATTTTACACCTCTGGTTGTATGTGTGTCATAAACTTTTTTTTCCCCCCTCTTCTTGTATATTCAGTCTAATGATTGGATCACGGGGCTTTTTCTTTTTTCCTAAATTATCTTTCTTATTTTTTCTTCAAAACAGATGATAAATCTGGATTCTTTCAATGGCTTCTAAATTGTGATTTTAAAACTATTTACTAAAAGCATTTGGATATTATTTATACTTCTAATAATCTAGTGTAATTACTTATGGAATCACCCTGGGAAATAAACACAGAGTTGGTTGATTACAATCACTTTTTAAGCATATATAATTAAAAGTCAAAAAAGTGCAATTTATTTACTAAGCACAGAGGAAAATCAAAAGAAATCTGCAGGGATTGTTTTTTATCACTCAGTTACCATGTTCACATTCCTTCTAAACTTTCTGTACAAGAACCAAATATAGTAAATATACCAAATAGTATAAAGCAAATTATGAAAATAAAATATTTACCCAAATATGATTGAAGGTTTAGCTTACTTGAGCTAACACTTTTAAAATATACAATCACCCCTTCCTGTGAGTGTTGTGACTAAATCTTACCTTGCTTTATGGTGTTGGGAACTTACAAAGGCCTGCTTTCTAATATGTACACTCAGTAAGGCTGAATAGCTCACTAATGTACTGTATTCCCTGATGAACCAACCAATTTAATAACTTTACCAATGCCGGCTTTTGAACAAAGCAACCCCTCATTGACATTCCAGTGCAATAGCTAATAACGATTAGATTTCATTCTAGCATTGTATCTCGTTATTGTCATCCCAACAAGAGATGCTTTGCTTATAATCCATAGAATTGACATAAACGTAAATGTTACTCCAACCCACCAAATAAGTGGTCTATGGACTCTCATTACCAGATATGAGTTCACATCTGTCTCATTGTCATATATTGTTTTTCCACGTCATTTATTTTCCAGCTTTGAAAAGACTCTAACATTTTATTTTGAAACCCTATCACCGATTTGGCAAAATCTTTCAGGCTCTGGAAAAACATATCTTTCTTTTGGTAATATTGTCCCTTTAGAAACTAAGTAAATAAATAGTGTGCTATATGCACATTGTTTGGATAGAAAACTCAGAGGTTCTCTAAACAGTACAGATGTTAGAATCTAAAAATTGCTCAAAGAACTATATTCAAATCATCATTTCTCTGCTTACATAAAACAGTCATACTGGCAACTTGACATTAATGACAAAAGGCTTTTAAGGATGTTGAAAGAAATAATATCATTGAAATACATTGTTTGATATAGACAAGATAGGGTTGAATTTACCTTACGTTAGCTATAGATAGCTAAGAAAGGTTACTTTAAATTCAAGTGGTTACTAAAGTAATTGAACAGCATATGGATATAAACATAGTGTTCAATGGCTTTTTCAGGATTTTCTTTACATTACATTAACCTTCAGATTTCTGAAAAGATGATGATCCAACATAGACTGCTGGCTTCCTACCCTGAAATCTACTCTAAAGGGAGAAGCCACGAAAGAGGGAATTTGATGGATCACGGACATTAACATTAAAACTGTGAAAAGCCCTTTGGGGAGATTAAAGATGGATGAGTGTCAACATGGGAGAAACTATCCAGTTGTCCAGAGCTGAGGCTGGGGCAGAATTCTCACATTGTTTCCTCCCTTTCCCAGCTCACCATTGCACTTGGTGAATCAATGCCTCTGTCATCAGCACTGAAAGAGAGAAAGCAAACAGAAACAAAAATAGTAGGACTTGGGGCTTCCCTGTTGGTGCAGTGGTTGAGAATCTGCCTGCTAATGCAGGGGACACGGGTTCGAGCCCTGGTCTGGGAGGATCCCACATGCTGCGGAGCAACTGGGCCCATGAGCCACAACTACTGAGCCTGCGCGTCTGGAGCCTGTGCTCCGCAACAAGAGAGGCCACGATAGTGAGAGGCCCACGCACCGCGATGAAGAGTGGCCCCCGCTTGCCGCAACTAGAGAAAGCCCTCGCACAGAAACGAAGACCCAACACAGCCAAAAATAAATAAATAAATAAATAAATAAATAATAAAAAATAAAAAAAATTTAAAAATTAAAAAAAAATAGTAGGACTAGCCCAAATCAAACCTGAGAATTTGGGGTAAGATATTAGAATGCAAACATACGGGCCCCAATAATTTGGGCCTTTGTGAATCAAAACCTCTGAGGGTGGTGTAAATAACTTATGTTTTAACAAGCCTACCAGGTACTTCTGACAAACACTCAAGTTTGAGAAACCCTAGAGCCCACCTGGGGTGGGAAGGGTTAACAACAGCTACAGGTATACCAGGTATGTTTCCAGTAAAACTGTCTCTTTCCACAGAAAGAAAAGCAGTACTTGATAGAGTAGTCCAAAAAAAAAAAAAAAAAAATCCTGAGGGAAAAAGATTGTCAATGATGGGTGGTGGGGAAAACAATGGAAATGGTTCAGCTCACATTTTGATATTCCAGGCTCTCTGTCTTGAAGTGTTTAACTCTCTTCCTAAAGCCACCAGAAACATTATAGATATGCTTATAGAGAAAAGGAGTAATATTAGAAATATAATATTAGAAATATAAAACAATTTTAAAGAAGAAAAACAAATAGAAACATTAAGTATGGAGAAAGAAGTAATGAAATTACAAAGTTAGTTGAAGGGCTAAGTAGCCAGATGGATTTAACTAAAGAACAAACTAGTGAGCTGAACAATTAAGTCTAAGAACTCTTCCGGAAGGCAGAGATAAAGAAATAAAAATAATGAGAGAAAAGGTAAGGTAAGAGATATGAAGGATATGAATAGAAATGTTAATATTTATTTAATAACATCTCAGGAGCGAAAAAATAAAGAGAGGAATATTTGAAGAGATAATGACCAAGTTTTTTATTTTTATTATTTTTTTTAGGCCTAATACATCAGATTAAAGGGGTTCAAAATACACTTTTAAAAACAAGACAAAAGACCCCAAAATGGAGTCACTTAGGCTAAGCCCCACATCACCAAACCAAGAGTTAATTATAGTTTTGGCCTCTCCCAGAAATGGAATCTTAAACCAGTCATTCAGGAATCACTAGTGAGGTAATCTTCCTGACAGACCCCTGCCCATTTGTTCCTAAAGAAAAGTAACCATGCCACAACGATTCCACTTTTTGCTAGCATAACTTCCTTGTCCTGCTCCCTTCTGCCTTTAAAATATTTCAACTTGTACAACTCCTCAGATCTCCTTTCTATCTGCTAGATGGGATGCTGCCCATGAATCACTGAATAAAGCCAATAAGACCTTTAAAATTTACTGAGTTGAATTTTGTTTTTCTAACAATACTGAACCAAAAAGATAAGGAGTGGGGGGAAAGACTTGGAAACATACAAAATTAAATTTAATAATATCCAATGTCAAAAGAAAATTCTAAGAGCTTCTTGAGGAAGAAAGCTTACAGCTACAAAGAAGTACATGCCAGGAAAAAGAAAAGACTTTGAACAAAAATATATGTCTATCAGAATTATTATTTTTTAAAAATAAAGAGGTTTTCTGAGTTACACAAGCTCAGAAACTTCATCTGATTAAAATCCTCTTTGAAAAAAATTTTAAAGAAATTACTGCAGTGAAAAGCAAAGAAACATGGGGAATATGAAAAAGTAAATAACTTATGAAATTTTAATGTTAATCAGAGCAATGATGAAAAGAAGATATCCAGTAAAACTTGTTTGGGGATAAGGATGACAGGCAGACGAAGGAGGATAAGTGGTAAAAATGCAAAAAACTTTCCTTATTTGGAGGAAAAAGGATGAAAGATAGATAGATAGGTAATAGATATAGATATACAGATATAGATAAATAATATGTTTGTAAACAAATAAGGAAAAATAAACATACGCATGGGGCTATAAAAGTTGAGAGAATAAAGCAGGATAATAAAAACAGAACATATAAATTGAAATTGAGGAAAATTTGTTTTAATCAAGAAAATATGAGGAAGATAAAAATGAAATAATACCGCATAGAGAATACAATACTTAAAATAAGCTAACATAAATAAATATGAATATGCAGTTATTACAGAACTGAAATCCAAACTTGCAAATATAAAAATAATTTTATAAAAGATCCATTGAAATAATATCACCAAGAGATTCATTGATTGGAAAAAAATGTATATCAGGTCAATATTATGGTAGATAATTTTAAGTTATCAACTTTTTATGAGGAAAAACAAAAAACTAGGAGTTGGTTCTTTGAAAAGATAAAATTCACAAACATTTACCTAGCCTAATTAAGGAAAAAAGAGAAAGAGCCCAAATAAACAAAATTATAAGTGAAAAAGGAGACATTACACAGAAATACTTTCCACAGGTTACCACAGAAATTCAAAGGGTCATAAGATTATATGCCATCAAACTGGACAATCTAAAAGAAATGGAACACTTCTTAGAAACATACAACTTACCAAGACTGAATCAGGAAGAAATAGAAAACCTGAATAGGCCAATCACTAGTAAGGAGACTGAATCAGTAATCAGAAGTCTCCCAATGAAGAAAAGCCCAGGGCCTGATGGCTTCACTGGTGAATTTTACCAAACACTTAAAGAAGAATTAACACCAATCTTTTCAAACTCTCTAAAATATAAAGAGGAGAGAATACCCCCAAACTCATTTTATGAGGCTTGATTATCCTGATACCAAAACCAGAAAAAAAAACTACTAGAAGAGAAATCTACAGGCCAATATCCCTGATGAATATAAATGCAAAAAATCTCAATAAAATATTGCAAACCAAATCAGCAGCATGTAAAAAAGATCACACACCATGATCAAATGGGATTCACCCCTGAGATGCAAGAATGGTTCAACATACATCAATCAATCTATCAATGTGATATGTCACACTAATAGAATAAAAGAAAAGAATCATACGATCATCTCAATAGATGCAGAAAAAGCATTTGACAAAATTCCACATCCATTTATGATAAAAACTCTTAACAAATCAGGCATATAAGGAACATATCTCAACATAATAAAGGCCATATATGACAAGCCCAAAGGGTGCCCACTTTTACCATTCATACTCAACATAGTATTAGAAATTCTAGCTGGAGGGATCACAAGAAAAGGAAATAATAGGTGTCAGAATTGAAAAGGAAGAAAAAAAATGTCTCTGAAGATAACATGTTTTTTATATATAGACAATCCTAAAGATTCAACAAAAAAACTGTTAGATCTAATCAATGAATTCAGTAGCTACAAGATACAAAATTAACATATAAACATAGTAGCTTTCTATACACTAACAACAAATTTTCTGAAAAATAAATAAATTGATCTCATTTACAAAAGTATCAAAAACAAAAAAATTCTTAGAACAAATTTAAATAAGGAGGTAAAAGATCTTTCTGAAAACTACAACACGTTGATGAAAGAAATCAAAGACATAAATAAATAGAAAGGTATCTCATGTTCATGGATTGGAAGAATTAATATTGTTAAAATGTCAATACTATAAAGAGACATCCATAGATTCAATGCAAGCCTTATCAAGATTCCAATGGCATTTGTTTTTACAGAAGTGGGAAAAAACCCTTAAAATTTACATAGAACCACAAAAGGCCCTGAATAGTCAAAGAAATCCTGAGAAAAAAGAACAAAACAAGAAGCATCAAGGTTCCCGATTTCAAGCTATACTATAAAGCTATAGTCATCAAAGCAGTATGGTACTGGCATTAAAAAAACAAAACAACAACAAAAAACAGACCAATGTAATGGAATTGACAGCACAGAAATAATCCTAAGCATATACAGTCAACTAATATTTCACAAGGGAGCCAAGAATATTCAATGGATAAAAGTCAGTCTTTTCCATAAATGGTGCTGGGATAATTGGATATTCACATGTAAAAGAATGAAACTGGACCCATTACTCACACCACTCACAAAAATTATCTCAACATCAATTAAAGACTTAAATGTCAGACCTAATATCATGAAACTCCTATAAGAAAACATAGGGATAAGTCTTTTTGATATGGATCTTGGTAATGAATTTTTAGGTATGACACCTAAAGCACAACAACAAAATAAAAAACAAAGTGTGAGACTACATCAAACTAAAAAATTTCTGCACAACAAAAGAAACAATCAACAAAGTGAAAAAGCCTATGAAATGGGAAAAAAAAATTGCAAACAATTTATCTGATAAGGGGTTAATGTCCAAAATATGTAAAATCTCATACAACTCAATAACAAAAAACAAATAACCCACTTGAAAAATGGGCAAAGGACCTGCATAGATATTTCTCCAAAGAAGATACACAAAAGGTCAACAGGTACATAGAAAGATGCTCAACATTGTTAGTCATTAGGGAAATGCAAATTAAACCACAATATCACCTCATGTCTGTTAGGATGGTCACCATCAAAAAGACAGGATATAACAAATGCTGGCATGCATGTGAAGAAGAGGGAACTCATATGCACTGCAGGTGGGATTGTAAATTGGTATAGTCACTATGGAAAACAGTAAAGAGAATAAACAATTAAGAGACAATTACAAATAATTAAGAACAATTAAGAGAATAAATCCTGACTTCTCATCATAAGAATTTTTTCCCTTTTTTTTTCTTTTAAAATTTATTTTCTTTTTATTGTAGCTGTATGAGAAGACAGATGTTAGCTGAATCTATTGTGGTAATCATTTCACAATATATATAAATCAAACCATAATGCTTTATGCTTTAAATTTATACAGTGATATATGTCAATTATTTCTCAATAAAACTGGAAAAAATAAACTAAAAAGGAAGAAGAATAATGAAAATATATGCAGATCCCTAAGTAGACATGGAAAATATAAAGCAGCAACTTATGAACTAAAAGAAGTAGAATTTTTTAAAAGTTCACTTCAATAGTTTGACACACTCAGAAAGTGATTAAAGAAACACAAAAATCACATCATGTAATATTTGAATATTTAGATGAAATGTACTGGCACAAGAAATAGAGAATCTAAATATTTTTAGATTTGTTGAAGCAATTTAATTCACATTTAAATGTCTTCGCAGTAAGAAAACTACAGACTCATAAGTCTTCCTTGGAGAATTCTTCTAAACATTTAAGGAAGAAATAATACCAATTCTGCATAAACCTGACAAGCAAAAGGAAGAGGAGTGTACACTTGCCAACACAGTTGATAAGGCCAGAGAAAACCTAAAACAAATCCCTGATAAGACCCTTAAAAAAGTGAAAAGATGATCCCCTATATCTTGCTAATATAGATACAAACAAAATAAAACAAAACACCTAAACAAATATCAGCAAACTAAGTCCATCAGTATACAGAAAGGTTAATAAAACATGGATTTATTCTAGGAATTTAAAATTGGTTTAACACTCAAAAATCAATCAACGCAATTCACTCTGTTAACAATATGAAGGAGACAACTGTATAAATGGGGGAAACTTTTTAATTCACCTAAGTTAATAGACCCTTGATTTGAAAACTGGATAAGAATATTACAAAAATAGAAATCTAACAAAATGTTTAGTAGTTATTAAGTTTCCTTCAACATCAACATTTATTTGGCAGTGTTGATACCTAAACAAGATGGTGTGTGTAAAGTGCCTGGTAAAAACCTGACTGCTCCTACAATGATAGTCATTATTATATTAAATTTTTCCAGTGGAAAGGGGAGCATCTGTAATGCTGTCTCGAAGTTCAAGAAAGCTTCAGGTAATGAGATACTAAATGACTTCTGGTACCAAGTATTGTGCCCATATATTTCTCACAGCTGGGTAAGAAAAAATAAAATTTAAGACTTAGTAAGGAAAGGAATGCTTAAAGTGTATGCAAAAAATAGAGTGTGTAAACAATAATTAATTAAAAAATGAGATATAAATGTTTAACAAGCAATCTCATGGGTCAAATTCAATGGTATCTTATGAAATGTTCATGAAGTGGAATACCATTATTCTCCTCTCAAATTGGACAAGCTGTCCAAAGCTGGCAAAAGTTGAAGTGGAATTAGAATCCATATACACCACCATATACACATCACGATACTGGCGTGAAAATGAACCACATTGTTAATATTATGGTGTTGAGAAATGTAATTATAAATTGCATTGCTAATAATACCAAAGAAAATAATCTTTTTCCTAAATTTATAAGCCCAGGGAAAGCAAAGCATCACCCTATGTCCAAGACTGTTTTTAATGTACAAACACATAATACTCTGCTCAAAAAACTATTACACAAAAATTGAAATTAATAAAAAATATTTTATCCTAAGATGCTTATTATAGAACTATATCATGATAGTAAATAAATAAATAAATAATGGCATACTAACACAATGGAATATTGTATAGTCATAACATCTTATGTTGAAAGCAAAATAATAACATGGGAAAATATTTGTGCTATAAAGTTTTATGTTACAGCAGTGAGAAAATTTTCCACATATTATAGTCTCAATAATTTTTCAAAACAATGAAAAGAAATACAGCAGCGTCTTAGTGGTGGTTTTCTCTGGAGCGATGGCTGATTTTTAAAATATTTTCCAGAATGTCTATATTTTCGATTACATTCAGGATTTAAATTATATTCAGAAAAAAGTTTATTTTGCAAAGAATGAAAGAAAATAATTACTTCAATTTAACTCAATTATCTTCCTAACTTTTAGAAAACATGACTTACCATGATGTTTCAAAATAAATGCCCATAAGGACCTTGCTCTTTAGCATATATAATTTGTGTTACATAGACCAGGATATAATAAGCACAGATAATTTATAATAAAAGAGAATGCAAGAACAATAGATGAAGCTACATGAGCTTCATAATTAATCAATTAATTTAGAAATGTTTGTGAAAAATAATGCTGGGATTGGGGCATAAGAGAGCAGTTTGTCCATAGCAGCAGGGCCTAAGGTATCTATAGAGGTGCATGAACTAGCAAAACAACAATTTTGAAAAATAATTAATCAGTTAAATCAAAAGACAGATTTGGCTCATTTCTCCTGGTCCCAGTTCTCCAACCGTCCTTCCCATATGGAACTGGCCAACTGAACTGGTCAAAATATTTAACAATGGTGTGGCAATACCATAAACTTTGATCTGACAAAATGTCCAGAAACAAGCTCACCTGAGCTACATTTCTCTATATTGACCCAATTTTGTCCCCAAAGCCTTTTTGTATAGATGGTCCTATAATTCTACCACGTCTCACATTTCTTAGGTCCCCTCAAAGAAGTTATCATAGGTGTCATAGAATGGACACATACCTGATAATTAATGGCAGCTAGGGATGTGTCCTTTCAGGGAGCTAGAGATGTGTTTATCAACATTGAGTCTATTACTTGGTATATATGGCAAGTGAATGACAGTATTTTGTCAATTGTTAAGAGTGTGTTTTTATGACATTGGACTAATCTCAAAAATTTAGCATCTGCTGTAAGACAACAGAGCAACTTTTAGGACCACTGAGCCGTGGTCTCCATATAAGACAAAGATCAAGAATTATCTGGAGGTGAGGGAGCAAGGCCGGCGAATGGCAGGAAAACCCAGGTCCGAGGGTGAGTGTGAAGAGAAGGAGGCGGACCACCGAGAAGGCCTGGGCTCCAGCGGCCCTCGGGGTGTGTGAGGTGCTATAAAAAGCTAATGGGTGAGACTTCCCTGGTGGCACAGTGGTTAAGAATCTGCCTGCCAATGCAGGGGAACACAGGTTCGAGCCCTGGTCCAGGAAGATTCCACGTGCCACGGAGCAACTAAGCCCGTGCGCCACAACTTCTAAGCCTGTGCTCTAGAGCCTGTGAGCCACAACTACTGAAGCCCGTGCTCCTAGAGCCCATGCTCCGCAACAAGAGAAGCCACTGCAATAAGAAGCCTGTGCACCGCAATAAAGAGTAGCCCCTGCTCACCACAACTTTAGAAAGCCCGCGTGCAGCAACGAAGACCCAATGCAGCCAAAAAATAATAAATAAATAAAATTTATTTAAAAAAAAAACATTATCTGGAGAATCATGAAATGCTCTAGACATTTTAAATAATATAATTCTTATGATTATGACTAGCATATACCCTATACTGTAATACCTAGAAAACAATCTGTTCTCTAACTTGTAATAACCAAGGAATGACTAATTTCCTGGGACCATCTGGTTTACTTATGGAATAAAAAGCAATTGCTCACAGAGAAGCCACTGTGGGTAGCTGTCTGATGTTCAGATTTTGGAACCAAATGATATCTAATTGAGGCAAAAGAAAATAGGAACGCTGAGTCATTAAGGAAAATCTGAACCTTTCAGTTCATACCCTGGGAGTGGCCAGTTCACAACAGGATTGCTGTCTAAGACATGTGCCCCCCATAGAGATTAGAGTAGTGTCTAGGTATTCTTTGATACCACACGTACCACAGGCATCATTCCATGCTTTTAAGCAAAGCAGCTCCAAATTAACTTAAGAAAAAGGAACACATTCTTTGGATTCCCATTTAGCACCTTTACAATTAAACCTTTTTCAAGTGGTCTATAAAACAAGTTCCAAGAAAAAAGTATTTAGTAATGTGATTTAGCATTGAGAATGTGTGGCCTTGCCTGGCATTACAGCTAGATTGTTGAGCTGACAATAGTCTCATTGTAAAATACAAGCAATGGTCACATGAAGGAGGATGTAAGAGTCTAGAGAATGTAATTAGTGACTAAGGAAATATATTTAAGGAAAAATTACAGCTTTTAATCATGTTAAGAGGCCAGAAACTAGAAGGCACAGGCAGAATAAAATGTGTGCGGCACAGAAGTAAACACAAGTCATAGTAACTCACAATACTGTTAACATAATGGCTTTGCTGTCTTGGCAGTTCAGTTTATCATTTAATGCTATATTATCAAGGCCTGACACTTTAATTTCTTTTCTACCTAATTGATATTCCCTCAACACAAGGTAAAAACAAAGTTTCATACCTAGATCTGGGGTGTGCTATGCTGCTTATTGGCTGAACCAATGCAAACATGGAAGAATCTTATTAAAACGTCACTTTTTTGGAATTGTCCCTGGTGGAAATTGTGATATTTAGATATAAACTCACTGTCACAATACTAACTGCTCTAGCTCACAAAAATTTTCATTTCGGGCCAGTCTGTTCTTAGAAGTCCATGGCTGTCAAATCTTGTATTTTTCTCTCTCTCTGATCCCTAGAGCAGATGCACTCTGTTTGCTCTTATAATAAAACATGTGTCTGGCTTCTGATTACTGTATCAACTGGAACATTGCAAGATAGTCAGACAACCCAAAGAGCTGCGTGTCAAAGAGCAGTTTAAGCTTTCTGGTGGAAGAGAGCAATTTCTGAGAATTTCACAGTGTAATAGTTGCAGGCTTGATCCTGAAAGGACAATATTAGATTGTACATTAACCTTTTGATTATTCATGCTTCTAGAAGGAAGGCATATCAGAAATAATTGTTTACACATATGTTATGAATGTTTATCCAACTGCCAGGGATTAAAATAAGCTTAAATAGATTGTCAGAACACATAAGCAAGGAGACCACTGGTGAGTCTTTTACTGTGGATGCCAATGAGAATATTTTGAATATCTATTCTATGATACACTCTGGATCCACATGCCTCAATTTGTGAAATAAGGCCTTCCAAAAAATGTTGCTGTGAATTACATGTTGTATATAAAGTAAAATATTGATTTCACTGAGAATTATCTGGTGTAATGGCCTGAAGGTTTGTGTCTCCCTCCACATTTACATGTTGAATCCCTAACCTCCAGTGTGGCTGTGTTTGGAGATGGGGCCTCCAACGAAATAAAGTTAAATGAGATCATAATTTGGGGTCTTGATATTACAGGATTAGTGTCTTATAGGAAAAGATACCAGGGAGCTTGCTCATTCTGTCTCTCCATACACACTCACTGAGGAAACACCATGTGAGGCCCAGTGAAAGGGTGCCTTTTATAAGCCAGGAAGAGAACACCCACCAGAAACCAACCATTCTGGCACCCTGATCTTGGACTTCCATCTTCCAGAACTGTGACAAAATAAGTTGCTATTATTTTTAAGCCACCCAGTCTGCAGTATTTTGTTACGGCAGCTGGAGATGACTGATACATCTGGTATGAGCTGTAAAAAATTACTAAACAGAAACCTCAATTAAATAGAGTTGGGAGACCAGAAGGGGGAGCTCTCACAAACCATGCCCATCGCAGAGCCCAACAGGAAGAAGAAAGACTCCTCTTCTTTCCTGGCAACGACTCAACCAATGAAAAGCTATGGACGCTTCGTTTCCTCTAGCCCTCCCAAATTTCTTTCCCACTGCCATGCAGAGACTTGCATGTGACTCACCATGGTTTCAGACCCTGAACTGCAATTCTCTGCTGATGTCGAATAAACCCTTCTTTTTTTTTTTCTCCTGTAGAAATAACTGGCAGTCTGTTTGTTTTAGGTCAATCATTCCAAAGATATAAAGTATTTTGTAAAGTTAACTGTTACCTCCTAAGTAGAGAAGGTGAAAAATGGCTGAAATCACAGAACTTATCCTAAATAAACAAAAGTTCCAAGGTGTTTAGTTACTGTGAGTAGGAGAAAGTAGAATACTTTTCTTCAAAATTAAAAGGAGAATCTGAATTAGGTTAAATATTGTTGGATATGAGTTGAAATTTATTATGGATTTTATCTATACTGGGTTCACCTTTCATTTTCTTTATAAGTAGCATCTTAAATTTGCTGTAAATTGCTTAAATTTATTACAAAAGAGAAATAAGGCAGAGTTTGTGCTTAATGGTACTCATATACATTATGGAATTGAAATCAGGTAAACAGTGTGAAATGGGTGTAAGAATAAACTGACAGAGAAATTATGCAAAGTAGAAAATGGATGAGAAACACAAGTGTAGAAAAATTCAGTATACGATAAAGGTAGTACACAAATTAGAATAACTAAAATTATTTTTAAATTGCTACTGAGGGAAATGGATAATTATTTTCAGAAATGAACAAAGAGATTTCAAGTTAATTTACTGCAACATATTCAACAAGATTTGAAAGTTACACACACACATAAACACGTCTATTTATGTATACACATGACATGCATGGAAAATTATATCCTATGTATAAGCCACAAGATAATTAAAAAATAAACGAATAATAATTATCTGAACTTGGATTAGGAAAGGCAAATATAATATCAAAGTCAAGAACCTCAAAAGAAATGATTGATAGCTTTGCCTAAATAAAGTCTTATTTTTTAATCATAAAAAATTTTTTAAAGCTTAAGAGGGAAAACAGCATGATGAGAGTAAAAATGGGAAGATAAACGTAATATTTACCATTATAAAGATCTCATACAAATTATTGCGTTAAAAAATTATCCCCCTTCTTACAAAAAAATTTTTTTTAAAGTAGGGCAAAGTATAAGTAGGCAGTTCTCAAAAGGAATGACTAGGGGGAAAAAACTTTCAAAGTCACTATTCCTGAATCATGCAGATTATAACAACTAGGTACAAATTTTACCTAGAAAATAAGCCACTTAAATATGTTTATAAATAATTATGTTAATTACAGCAATGGACACAGGTAATTCCAAGAATTTTGATAAGTTGCTATTATATTTCTGAAGAGAAATTCAGAATCCTATGATCACCTTTTAACTCAGAAACCACTTCTAGTTACTTGGGAAATAACCACATGTTTTATTATGTATTAGAGGAAGAGGTTATATTATATGGAAGAGGTAACTCTTCCAATACTGGAAGATTTTGTGTGTACAAATTTTCATGTATAAAAACACTTAATGGTGGCATAATTTATGATGGGAAAACATGGAAACAAAAGATTTCAGCTAAATAATTTCTTACACCCATTAGTGGGTGAGCATTCCTCAAAATTGTATTATAAAAATATAATAACATGTAAAAATATATACTTTATAATAGTAGAAAAAGGTACATTAAATAATATGTAAGTATAAAACTAATTTTGTTACTAATATCCAATAGAACAAGATATCTATCTATCTATCTATCTATCTATCTATCTATCATCTATCTATCAAGTGTAAGAGGAAACTGGCTAGGATGAATGTTGTTTTAATGTGTTACAATTTACTTTTCTATACTTTGCAGTATTTTCCAATTTTTCCAGAATCAATGTTTATTACTTATACTATCAGGATTGAATTGCAATTCATATTCTTTTGAATCCTCTCCCCACATCCCCTATGGAGGAGATTTTATGCCAAACTCCCTGTTTTCACTGACTGTCTTAAATGTTTTCAACCTTGGCTATATCCATTAGGAACACTCAGGGAGCTTTTAGAAAATAGTTATGCCAGGGGAACTTCACTCTCAGAGATTCTGAAATGTTGATGTTTTTTAATAAACTCCCTAGATGTTTCTAATTCCAGCCCAGAAGTTCCCAGATTTGCTACTTCATAAGATTCACTGGAGGCTCCTGTCTAAAATATGGGTCCCATGACAGAATATTTGGAAATTTTGAGATAGTTGGTCTACAGTTTGGACTTGAACACATACACACACATACACACACACTTAATTAATTAGATAATTATTTCTGATCAACAAAGTATTTGGGAATGACTAAATTTGCGTATTCCTTCAAAGTCAGGCACCAAATTGCAATCGTAGTGCCCGTGAGGAATTATTCAACTTTAAGTGACACTACTGTGGAAAGACAATTCCATGGAGAAATAGCAAATTTATCTATAATTCTGATGAATTAAAATTGCAACCACTTACACATAACATGGTTCAATACAAATTCAATACTGCGTACATTTAAATGCCTAATAGGCGCACTAAGTCCTAAAGAAATTTAAAGAGAGAGTGCTGGCTCTGGGCTGCCGTGAATTAAGTGGCTTCAGTAAAAAAGGCAGTTGAAAGGGACCTTAAAGGATGGATAAGTGTGAGTTGAGCTTAAAAGCGACGATGGGAGCTTTCTTTTCAACAGGAGGGAAAGAATGAACAAAGAACAAGTCAAGTGGTATATTGATCAGATAGTAGGGAGAGATACGAGTAGAACCATGGGTTGTAACCAGATGTAGAGGGACTAATATGAGAGACAGTGGGGCGTGAAGACTGGGGAGTGAGTGACATGGTTAAAAGACTGTACCTTTATATACACTATTGATACTATGTATAAAATAGGTAACTAATGAGAACCTACTGTACAGCACAGGGAACTCTACTCAACGCTCTGTGGTGACCTAAATGGGAAGGAAATCCAAAAAAGAGGGGATATATGTATACGTACAGCTGATACACTTTGCTGTCCAGTAGAAACTAACACAACATTGTAAAGCAACTATACTCCAATAAAAAGAAAAAAAAAAATAGACTGTAACTTAAAAAAAAACCCCTATGGGGACTTCCCTGATGGCGCAGTGGTTAAGAAGCCGCCTGCCAATGCAGGGGACACAGGTTCGAACCCTGGTCTGGGAAGATCCCACTTGCTGTGGATCAACCAAGCCCGGACGCCACAACTACTGAGCCTGCACTCTAGAGCCCGCGAGCCACAACTACTGAGCCCGTGCGCCTAGAGCCCGTGCTCCGCAACAAGAGGAGCCACCGCAATGAGAAGCCCGTGCACTGCAATGAAGAGTAGCCCCTGCTCGCCGCAACTAGAGGAAGCCCACGCGCCGCAACGAAGACCCAACACAAACAAAAATAAATAAATTTATTAATTTTAAAAAACCCTATAAATTAAGTACCTGTGATAGATTTACCTCATTAGTTTATCTCCAAAACCTCTACCACTGATTGACCTTCATTAAGAGCTCAATCTTCTCAATGAATAAATGAATATTATTATAATGATGATATGATAATTTTTCAACTGTTTAGGACTAATGGAAATTACATTAAATATTATGTTATAAGGGTCTGGAGAAAAAATATTTGCAATATGAAAATGACTGTCATCATATCGCTTACTATTCTAGCCCTGCTGTTTTACTAATCTCGCTTCCCTCACCATCCTGTGGGGTCTCACCTCTGCCACAAGAAGGCCACCAGACCCCCTCCTATGTGTCATTTTATATAACTGGATCCAGCTCCAGCCTTGTGGTCCTGGAGGGCCACAAGTTGTGCTTTGTACTATAAACCCAACAAATATATTTTTTAAAGCAAGGCACTTCTATAAAGTGAATAAGAAAATAGTAGCTAACTCAATGTCTTTGTAGTGAACTCAAGGAAGACCCAGGACAGGGTAAGAAGTTTCACTGCCACGACATCTTAATGGTGGAGTTTGGAAAAATAATAGCAGCAGCAGGAAGAACTTCTAAGTGTCCTGTTTGCAAGTAAGAGCAGCTTGTTCAGAGGAGATAAGTGAGAGTAGCTTGACTTTACAAATTCCTCTTCTAGATCAGCAGTTCTCAAAGTGTGTCCAGGAGCTAACAGAATCAGCATGACCAGAGAATTATTAAAAATGCAAAGTCTTAGGCCCTTGTCTGGATCTACTGAATCAAAAACTCTGGGTTTAGGGCCCAGCAACCTGGGTAAACATCCCTCCAGGTAATTCTGATGCAGAATCCAGTTTGAGATCCTCTATTCCAGGTGTTTGATATTCTTCTGGCTATTTTCTATTGTATAGCCCTCACCCTTTGATAGCTTTTGTTGTTGCTATTGTTGTTTGATTGCCTTTACATTTCTCTACATTCCACTTTGGCAAATTTAGTCAGCTCTCCGTAATATTTGGTTGCATTATGTGCTTTTTCAGCAGTGAATGTTAAGCCTTGTTAGACTTTCTTGTGCCCGCCCAGTTATTCTGAATCCTGCATTCAGCTACTAATACAGTTTTAGAATCTCAATACCCTCCTCTAAACACTGCCTTGAACAGTTGTGTTTTTTGTCCCATCAGTGGAGCTGCTTAGGTAGCTTATGTAACTTATATAGCTGCTGAAGTGTTGTCCTGGGGGGGTAAGGATGGTTCAGAGTGTGTCATACTGTGATACTGTAATTTATAATAAGTATATATTTGGTCTCTGTTCCCTTCCTGGCACATAGCTCCTAAAAGCCCCAGGAATTTCCAAAGTGTAGAGAAGGATCAAGTTGTTTTTTGTTATGTTAATGAGGTGGCTTTTGGAAAGCCCCTGGGTCACCTAAGGATGAGGGCTGGTTGCTAGTGGAGCCAACCCCTTGGTTAGAGGGTTGGAACTTTTAGTCCCATCCCCAACCTCTTGGGAGGGGAGACGGGCTGGAGATTCAGATCAATCACCAATGGCCAAGAATTTAATCAGTCATGCCTAAGTGATGAAGCCTTCATAAAACCCAAAAGTACATGGTTCAGAGAGCTTCTGGGTTGGTGAACACATGAAGTTGCTGGGAGAGTAGTGATGGGAGAGGGTGTGGAAGCTCCCTGCCTCTTCTCACATGCTTTGCCCTGTGCATCTGCAGGGGACCAAAATTTTTCACCCCAATGTATCTCTTTGGCATGTGGATTATTTGGAGCAGGAAAACAATCAAGGACCAAAAGACTAGCATCCTAGCTAGACCAACATCCTAGCTGCCAAAAATAATGTAAAAAGAAGACCTGTTTCAGGAAGGGAGCTTACACCATAGATACTTATAATATGAACTAGATATGGTAGACAGGGAGGAATCCAGCAAAGTCTTTATTAACCACACTTGGAGAACCACAAATGTTTTAATGAAATTTGCTTGACATTTTACAGTTAAGTGTACTGCAGCCTAAACTAGCTTACCCTGACTGATTCTCAGGTCATCAGTTTAACAAATAATATCATAAAATGCTCTGTTAAATTTGAATTTCAGACAGACAACGGATTGATTTTAGTGTCACTATGCCCACATGCAATGTTTGGGGCATACTTATACTAAAACAATTATTTGTTATTTATCTGAAATTCAAATTGAACTGGGTTTCCAGTATTTTATCGAATACCCCTAACTGATGCAGATATTACTTCCTTTTTATCACAGAAGACCCTGGCATGCAGCTTGGTTAAGTTACTATCCAAGGACACGGATTTAATAAAAGTTGCAGCAGATTTCTAACCTCAGTCTATCTGATTATGGTCCCTATTTCTTCTATTCCAACCATACTTCCTTTCCTGCTACCCAACTGCCCACTTCTGAGGGAGACATCCTCAATTTCCAAAGCTGCTAATCCAGCATCACATGGCGTGTTGCATTCATATATTCACACTTTAGCCTGGGATGCTACTTAGAAATTTATCTTCCCAATGCTGAAGAAGAAAATTATTACATGACTTGGTGCCACTTTAAGCTCCAGGGGAGGGTTTTTCCTGGGCTGCTCTGGCTTGTGACGAATGTCAGCAGTCATCCCAGTGGTGTGATTTTTAAGGGTTCTAGGATAGACCCTCTAACCCCTAAATATTTTCCCTTCCTAACAGGTGACATTCTATTATTATCAATTCATTCTTTGATTTTAAGAATAGCTTGCAACAGTAAAAACCTTTGGAAGTGCAGGTTATCGGACCAAGTGTCAGAGGATATGCCCCCATCAATAATACCAGGTAAAAGACTTGCCTCACACCCCCTCTTCTTGGTAGGAGAGTTCTTGGGCTGTGTAAAGGCACTTGGGAGGAAAGTGAGAAAGGAAGGGTCAAATTCAAGCATCACATCTGAGAAATTATACCTGAGCTTTCTGCCTCCAGAGGCTGAATTGGACATCTCTCCAGTCTGTGGGTAATTCTATCTACCACCCTAATTACCATGTGGCAATTGTCTATACAATTGTCGGTCTTCCCATCAAGCCGTGCATTTTGAGAGCAGAAACTTGTTCATCTCTGTCCTCAGGACATCAACTGTGTGCTTAGTCTATGCTAGACTTTCAGGACAGTTTGTCAGACTGTTTGTCTGCCTGAGTAGTCACCAAACACAGACTTCTTTGCTTTTTCAGTGAGGCCTTAGATTGACCTGTGAATGCTTTCAGTGGCACATTTGAGGACAGCCTTGAAAGAGCTTTAGTATTTGTGGCACACACACACACACACACACACACACACACACACACACACACACACACACACACACACACACACACACACACACACACACACACACACACTGCAGGGAAATAGGGATAGGGGTCTGGAGGAGACAGTTTGTAGCCTCTCATTTCTCAAGTGGACCAGAGATGCCATCCCAAGTTGCCTTTGCAAGCTTGCCTGTTAAGAGTTGGTTTGAACCCCTGAGTGTTGGGTGCTATTGAAAGGGTTGTTCTCCAAGCTATTCTGTAGCTTTTGGGTCCACTTAGGTAATCAAACCCCATACAAGAACTGCAAGATGAGCAATTCCCACGCAGCTGCTGAGAAGAAAACAGATCTGACCTTTAAATCTGAACGCATGCAGAAAACACTATCTTGATAAACAGAGCCTGATTGAAGACAGAAACTTCCTCTCCTTCTGAAGAAGTGAATTAACCCTTCGTTCTCTGCCTTTTACAGCTTGATAGTCAAGGTGTGGTCCTGAAGCAGCAGCGTCGGCATCAGGTGTAGCTTATTAAAAACGAAGGTTTTTCAAGCCCCTTCCCGCTACCTGCTAAATCAGAGCCTGAAATTTTAACAGGTGACGCTATACACATTAAAGTCTGAGAAGCGCAGCTCTTCAGAACCAAATTGTTACCAAACCAAACTTAAAGATTAAGTTAGGAAAAGACCACCGCATCATATATACCTGTCCCTTGGCTCATGTAGCCATTTATTCGCATGTACATTTAACACATTTGTTACCAAGTCCAAGCCTGCTCTGCTCGCCGCACAGCAGGTCAATAAATCGGAGACGAGGAGTTGAGGCGAGGAATATGACTTTATTTGGAAAGCCGGCAGATTGAGAAGATAGCAGACTAAAGTCTCAAAATAACCATCTTACTGGGGTTTGGAGGCCAGTTTCTTTCATAGCACAGAGAGGGAGAGGAGATGAGGAAGTAAAGTAAAAAGGCCATAAGTTTTGCAAATATCCCCTGGAATGGCCGGCCTCTGGGAGGGGCTGTGTTAATTTCTTCTTTCTTGCAGCCATCCGCAGGTGGACAGGGTCCGGATGTTTCCCTGAACAAAGGCACTTTGGTTGAACGTTCAGGCAGAGAGGTAGGGTGCCCCGAGGCAGGCCATTATGTATAGACAGTATCCTCTGAGTGAACAAAAGCAACCGGAAGCAAAGGTTAAAGTAAAAGAAACAGATCCAACATGTAGTCAGATTTGGCTCTTCCCTGTTACACGTTCAGTGAATGTGTACAGAATGTGGGGCATTGTGGTAGACATCTGGGATACAGTATGATAGATATACATGATCCCCGCAGTCCAGAGGTAAAGTCAAACTGACAGAAAATCATTCAACAAAGCCTGGTAAATAAAAAGATAGAGAATAAAGCAAAGGTAGTCAACTCATTTTGCTCATATGACCCCTAAAAGAATTTTGATCAACTATGTACTCTCTACACATTATCAAGTTGACATCTACATATTTTCACTGAGTTTAAATTAATACACCTGGAAACTACTATAAGATAAAAATAATATGAATAAATATAACCGGAATAAATATTTCTTGACATAATTTGATAAAATAGATTTCAGCTATGTATTGACTTAAACCTATAATATCTGAAATATATTACGTAGAAGTTTTACCCACGTATTTTATACAGTGTACTTTGAAAAATGTGACAGTCCCTCGATGTATTCCAACTACATTTCAAAGAATCAGCTTCACTAACTTCAGCTTCAGCTGTATGATTTACTTGCATTCCCAAACAGGCCAAAATATTTCTCTAATAGCAAGCTTCATCCCTCCCTCATGGAAATATACAAGGTGGGAAAAGACAGGAAACCCTATGAATTTATGTTGCCTAAATTAAATATTAAAATATACTTTCCTTGATCAGTATTTCAATTTCACTTTTGTTTGTTGCCCCGGTGAATTTTATAACCCAGGGAAGATTTTACAACATCACAGTTAATATTTGGTATATGGGTGAAGAGTTTTATTTGTCTGTTTATTGTTTGTCTACTTTTAGTAATTAGGAGGAAAATATTGTGAATGCTGGTTTATTCTCACGTTGATAAATTTTAGCAAAGATCAAATCTGAAAGTTGAGGGTATGGAAATGAAGTTCCTTAAAACTACTCGTGCAAACACACCAATGAAAGGTCTTCCTGTGTCACCATGGGTTCCTGCATTTCTGTGAGTACGCAAACCACAGTGTGAAGATCACTGTTCTACAGTAGACTGGAGAGCTTCTGTGCCCTGTGAAATTACCAAAAATAAGGCAGAGATGTGAGGAAACGAGATGGAAGTGAGGGAGAAAAATGTAAGTATGGTAGAGTTTGCATTTCTTGTAACCATGGATGATAGCATACATGAAGATGGGAGAAAGCACAGCCAAAGTAGAATGCCATCAGATACGCTAGCCTCTAAGTACTTGTAAGGACAATGTGTCAGAGGTGTGTGAGAACATGAGAATTCCAAATTGTTACTTTAGAACCTCTGCTCTAATTATCAGCCCACCATTTATTTTATCTTGTCAACATCCTTCAGTGGGAGCTGAAATTTGGTAAGCAACAATATTCTCTACTCAAAGCAGGCTGTGCTCAGGGTGATGTGGTAGATTGTTCCCAAGATAGATGTTATGGATGCTCTCCAATACCTCTATGAGCAAGCCTTTCTGCCACTGAGAGAGATGGAGTCAATTCCTCCAATCCCTTGAATCTGGGCTGTTCTATGACTGTTTCGAACGATTAAATATTGTGAAATTAATACTGTGTAACTTCTGTGATTAGATCAGAAGAAACACTGTAGTCTCCCCCACCTCTCTGGGACCATGTGCTCTGAGAAAAGCTAGCTGCCATGAAGGAAGTCCCTATCCTGAGATTTCCAAGTTGTTAGGAAGCCCAGGCTAAATACATGAAAAGGCCACGTGGAGAGATGCCCATCTACCTCATCTCTTCTAGCCCTCTAAGACTCTGGTCACCAATTCCAATGTGTGGAGGTTTTCCCCTGTGCATTCAAGCAATTCTCTGACACCAGTTGGGTGTCTTATGATTCAACTCAATTTTGACAGTCTCCATCTGGAGGTAGCATCAGATCCCACAGGTTTAGGGCTCAGTCCTACAAGATTACCCTCCTCTCAACTTCAGATGCCAACTGCAAGCTCAGATTCTCACCTGTGCTTCTGACTGACTGGCTACAGATTGGAGCTTCCAACACCTCCTTGGGTTGCATTAACTTGCTACAGTAATCACAGAACTAAGAGAAACATTTTACTTCTTCCATTACTGGTTTATTATTGTGAAAGGACAAAACTCAGGAAGAACCATGTGGGAGAGATGCATAGGGTAAAGTATGGGGGAAAGGGGAGGAGCTTCCATGCTATCTGAGCTCACCACTCTTCCCGAATCTCCACGTGTTCAGCAACCCGGAAGCTATCCGAATCCGGTCCTTCTGGGTTTTTATGGAGGCTTCATACATATGCATGTTTAATTAAATCATTGGCCATTGGTGACTGATTCAACCTTGAGCCCCTCTTCCCTGCTCAGAGGTAGGGGGTGGGCTGAGGTGGGGTAGGGGCTGGGACTGAAGGTTTCAACCCTCTAATGATGTGGTTGGTTCTTCAGGCAACCAGCCCCCATCCTTAGGTGCTTTCCAAAAATCACATCGTTAACATAGCAAAAGACACCTTGATTGCTCTCCTCACTTAGAAAATTCTAAGGGTTTTAGGAGCTCTTTGTCAGAAACAGGGACAAAGACCAAATGTATATTTCTTCTTTACATCACAGTATCATACCACCCAGCCCAGGTACTGAAAATATGATGGAAGATGCCTTCAGATGACTCCAGCCCAAGAAAGATCTGACTGCAACTACACAAGGAATCAAATACTAACTACCAAGCTATGCCAGTCAACCAGCAGAATCCTAACAGATTCTAGTAGTTATTTAAAAGCAGTGAATTTTAGGGTGGTTTGTTTTGAAGCAGTTGTTAGCCAAAACTGGTGATTTTTGCAAGATTTGGCTGTATCATCTCCTGTTAAGAAGAAAGTCTAATGGGTTGGGTCTCACATTATAGGAAGATTATAAATACAGTTGCAACTGGAATTACCAGCATGCATTCAGTAAAGAGAAATCCATAAAATTAATTAGAATCATAGAATTACAGAATTATAGAGTTGATCAAGATGTTAGCTATTTTCTAATCTAGCAACTTCAAAGTCAGACTAGTTTCGGGGCTAGTCTGTGGAATTCTGTTTGTTTTTTCAGATCTCTTTGTTCACATTAAGCTGATGAAGTAGTCACTAAAGTGTTTCTCTTTGGGAAGCGTATCCTGACCGTGTGATTTCAAATTCTCTTAAAACTACAACATATTGTTATTTTCCCTAGCCATAGATGTGCATGTCCAACTACATAATCTGACAACTTCTTTTTATGCCTTATAGGTATCTCACACTTAAATTGGCTAAAACAGAATTTTACTGTTTTGCCCACAACCTGTCAGCTTAGTCTGGTCTCACCTCAATAAATAATGTCACTCTTCATCCGGTTACTTAAATAAAACTTGGAATTACCTTTGACTCCTCCCTTTCCTTCCCCAACCCTCGTTTAATCATCAGAAATGCTGCTATTACTTCAAAAATATATTTCAAGTCCATCTACTTCTCCTTATCTCCACAAACCTAGTGCTAAGTTTAAAAATATCTCTATTTATTCATATTATCCTGAATGAAAACATGAGGTTTCCTGGAACATAGACAGGTTAATTGCTATTTATTCATTGAAATAACTGCACTGTATCCCCTTTGCTCCAATTCTTGTGGAGCTGGATGTCTACAGGATTTTTATGGTAAGTGAAGAATCCTGAATATATGAATCTGGACTGTTATAAAAGAGTGAGAAAGCTGTCTGAATCCACTCCTGTGAGTTGGAGAGAAACCTTTTGTTTCCTTTATAAACAAATTCAATAAGGGAAGGATCCTTGGTTCTTACTCCTCGGAATGCAAATATATACCAATAGGGGAAGATAAAACAAGCCTATCCAACCTTATAAACTTGAGTTATCTCCATGGTCCCAGGGCCTGGTCTGCTGCCCCTCTTACAAAGTAAGTCACTCCTCCAAGGAGGTAAATCTTTCTGGCTGGTCTATCGCTATCTAATCAATCATAATTTAACTTCTAAAATTTGTTTTTTTTCAAAGCCAGTTCCCAAGTGCTAGTAAAATTTGCTCAGAAAGACCCAACCATGCAAAAATATAAAATATTTTTCCTATAGCCCCACACCTAATTGATCACCATTCCTTACTGAGGCTGTTCCCATAGCCTCCTGAGTCCTCTCTTGCTTGCGTGCTAACTCCTGTCATCCATTGTCCAAAGAGAGCAAGCTTGATTTATATAAATATTAATCTCACTGTCACTCACCTACTACAGTGACTCCCCACTGTAGTAGAATAAGTCCAACCTACTTCCTATGGCCCACAAAGCCCAACATGATCTAGCCTCTTCTCAGTTCCTTGACCACTAAGCTTACTCCCTATTGCCATGGGCATTGCCAGCCCTTCTGCTGGGATTGCACTTTCAGGCTCTGACAGGGCTGGGCTTCTTCTCTTCATTTGGACCTCAGGTTAATAGCACTGCCCTAGGGAGGACATTCCTGAGAATCCTATCCAAAGTAGCTGCTGACCATTCTCCTATCCTCCATCAAACACCCAGCTTATAAACTTCACGATGATGGTTCAGTTGTTCTATGTGTTATCTGCTTATTGTTTATTTTCTCCTCCATAATCCAGGAGGAGAGAGATCTTTTTTGACTTATTTAATGTTTGATTCTTAGTGTTTAGCACCACACCTGGAAGAGAGTGGGTATTTCATAAATTTCTACTGAAGAATAGAATAGGTGAATGAATGGATTCATCGGGGCCATCCACAGAAAATCATTCAAAAATAGGTTGCATGCCCTCTTAGAAGTTATTACTTGTCACTTTGACACTGGGAGGACGTCCAAGACAATTTTTAAAAAGATAAATTCAAGTGAAGTAGCGAACGTAAAAATATCTGAAAAATTTAACTCAAAAATGAGAATTTTCTTTAAGTGGGGGACAAAGGAGAGTTTACGATTTCAAACTTTTATTTGTCATATATGTCTAATAAAAGCAAGTGCTTAGACTTATACCAGTCACTTGAAAGAACAGAGAACATATTAAATATCTTCTTTGATTTATAAGAGCTTAATATCTACTGAATGAAGCGTATATACAGAAATGCAAAGTGCTTGTCTATAATTTGGATAGTAGCTACATTTGAATGTTAAAGAGCAAGAAAAAGCCATACACTTCTTAAAGCCCTACTTCCCTTCATGAAGGAAAGAAGTCAGAGGAAATGATTTTCTAGATTACATTAGAAAACAAAACAAAGTTGAATAATCTTATTAACGTTTAAGTCCTATATAGTATTAGATTTTATTTTAGCATGAACCATTATGTTTTAAAGGTTAAATATTTTTTGGTCAGGGTTTATTTATTTATTTATTTTAATTGACGTATACTTGATTTACAATGTTGTGTTAATTTCCATTTTAAAGGATAAATATTTAAAGTCTGTTTTTAGAGATTTCTTAGGCACAAAGCTTTTTAGGATTTCCAAATCAAAGGGTCATCTATCATTCCCTATCTATCTATCTATCATCTATCTATTATCTGTCATCTATCTTTGTATCTATTACCTATCTATCATTTATCTATCTATCTATCTGTCTATCTCTTCCTAATTTATCTGTCTATTCGCTATGTGTCATCTATCTCTTTTCTTTTGTGTCCCATCATATCACACAGCACAGTTCTAAGCACAAAATAGACTAATGACTACAAATAGTCCAGTTTAAAAAAAAAAAAAAGAATGTAGTAGAAATATTATTAAGTTGGAAATGAGAAATTGTGTTTTAAGTTTGGATATGCCCCTGAAACACTGTGTCACCTTGAAGAAACGGCCTCATATTCACGTTTATCAGATATAAAATGAGAAAGCTAAACTAAATGATTTCTGAGGTCTCTTCCAGGTTTAAAATTCTGCAAATAGGTAAAAGCATGCTAAAAGGCAAGGGTTCTATGAATACTTTCAACTTTTAAAAGAAATTACCAATTTTCAAGGCAAGAAAATATGGCTCTTTGAAGCCTTAGTAATAGACAAAAGGATAGAAAAATGCGGAGATGCAAAGCAGATGTTCTCTGCTAAGAATAACAGCAAAATATTAATTCCAGAATAAATGATGGACGGTTTACTTAGAGGCTTCTAGTAAATCTGAAGAGTTGTTGTAAGCAAAACAGAGCTTTGCACCATCCCAAATAGGCAACAAATAAAATTATATTGAAACTACCTCTGCCAAGAAAAATAACATGACTCAAGCCCACACTAAGCCCTGAAATTTCAATAGACATAGAAAAAGATTTCAGGAAAACCTGGAAAAATAGATCATCTCATTTTCATACAAACAAATCATAGTTAATATGTCTTACTTTCTCTAAGGTCAGTGGTCAATACTTCCTTAGGTTATGTCTAACTCCTGGTTATTATCTACAGACTATTATTCAATGAATTGTGCCATGTTGAATCTTTAATTCTAAATACAATGGATTATTTATTTACCTGACCAACAGTTAGATTATCAAACTGCACTTAGTTTTGGCCATTTATGTTTCAATTTAGGGACTCTGAGAATGCTAAGAACATCCTTTGCTTTCAGTTTTTAATTAATTACTTTTTTATTTTAAAAAACTTAACTTGCCATTTGTTTTGAAAGGATTATGTCCATCTTAGTTAAGCCTACTAGTACCTCCGAAGGCTTCGCTGACATTCTTCTATATAGGGATTTATTTAATTCTTTCTGAAAAATTCTCAGCCATTGTCTACCCTATTCTCTCTAGTCCATTCTTTTTAAATCTACCCCTTGCTTTCCTATAGTAATTCTTTCTTCAGTTGCTTCTGGTTAACGATTAACCCATCTATTAGGATTCTAAAAATTGTAATTGAGTGTTTTAAGATCTAGAAGTTTTATTTGGTTCTTTTCCAAATCTGCCTGTTAATAGATTTTTGTTGCTTCCTCTAGAGCCCGATTACCCATTAGATGCAGTAGGCACAGTGCCTAGGACTCATGACACTTTTAGAGAGCTACAAAAATAGTTTATTATAAAATCAGAAGGAAAAAGAAGAAATTTTTAGGTTGAAGAAAATGTTTTGATATAAAATATTAATATATTGGTCTTTGTTCCAGCACAGTCATAAAATATAAATGTATATATATGTTTATATATGTGTATGCCCCCACACACACACACATACACAGAGGAAGGTGCTTACAAAGGCAAAAGTAAGTGCTTAGGGTCCACCAAAATTATAACATTATTCTGGCTCCAACATATAGTGTTTTAATCCTTTAAGTATATATATATTATCTTCAATATTAGATGATCCCACTAAATTCTAGTACATGTAGTCTCTGCCGTCTGTGGTTCTGATCCTATAGTTTGTTGTGTTTCCTGATCCTTGACAATGGTCTTAATTCCTCAGGTGTTGCCTGATTTGTGTGTGTGTATGTGTATAAATTTATGTTCTTTACAACGTTCTCTGTGTCAAATCATTTAGGCCTGTCTTGAAAGTGTTCCCCTACAAAAAGGATTTGCGTTTGCTCCTGCCAGATAACCTGTATACTGCCAATTCAGAACAACTTTAAACACAAATTATGTCTCAAAGTTGTTTTTTTTTTTTTCTGAGACACAAAAATAATCTGAATTCTATTCCCAATTCAGTGACTGCTGGCTTAGAGTTAAGCCTTCTCAGAGGAAACTTCTTTTTCCTGCCTTTCTCAGGATCTAACTGAGAAAGATATGTTATTTCCATACACTTTTTTCAAATGGCATGATTTTTTTCCTAGGATTCTATCAATAGTATTTCTCTTGGGGGGAACTTGGGATTTTGTGGGGTCTGAGATCTGACTTTTTACCCTACTAGGTCTCAGGCTTTGTTAACCAATTTCCAAACCACCAGTTATTCAAAGATACTCAAGATCAAAGCTAGCTCTGTATTCCTGATGTCTGAGGATTTTTCTGATTTTCCTTCCAGCTCAAGAATTATTTATACCTTTTGCCTAGAGTTTTAGATAATCTTTACCATCAGGGGTCTTTCAGATAGACAATATACTATCAGAAATGTGGTAGGTACTATTACTTATCCATACATTAGTGATTAGAAAATTGAGGGTCAGAGAGATAAACCAAATTTTCTAAGTTCTCATAGCTAATGGTGCCTGAAACCAGATTTCCACAAAGGTCTGCTTTCCTCTAATATATTTCATTAAGGAAAAAGCTTTATACTAAGAAATTTTTTAAATTTAAAATATAAATTTGAAAATTTAGGTGGAATGGACCCATTCCTAGAAACATATAACTGTCCATAATAAAGAGTAGCAAACTATTAAAAACCATAACTATGTTATTTAAAAGTCTTTTTACAAAGAGAACTTCAGGCCGAAATAGCAGTACTAGAGAATTCTTTCAAAGATTTAAAAAATGAATAACACTGCACTCACAAATATCCTTCAAGAAACTGTTAAAAAAAAAAAACAATTTGGTGGTAACATAAATTCAATACTAAAATATGACAAGAATCATTCAACCAAATTCAGTTACAAATGTGGATACAAAATCCTAAGCAAAATATTACTACTTGACGAATTCCAACAATGTATGAAAAGAATAATACATCATGATTAATGAAGACTTATTCTAGAAATGCAAGGTTGATTTAGCAAAGGAATATGTAGCAAGGTAATTCACTTTATTAAGTGAATAAAGGACAAAATTTTTATGATCATCTCAATAGATGTAGAAAAACATTTGGTAAAAATTAATATTCTCTTCTGATTAAAGTAAAATAGAAAGAAATTTATTGATATTTATCTACCAAAGGAAAAAAAAAACTTAAAGGAAGCATCACAGCTGAAAAAATGTTGAGTAGTAGCACAATAAAAGGGGAGGAGGGAATAGAGCTTTATAAGATTAAAATTTTTCTGTCTCATGGAATTAAGATGCTATGAAACTGAAGTAGATTCTGATATTAAGATGTACATTATAAGCGCTACGGCTACTACTAAGAAAATAACTGAAAACATATTTTAAAATTATTAAAAGAATAAAAATGTTACATTGGAAAATATTTATTGAATAAAAAAGAAAGCAGTAAAGGAGGAACAGAAGAACAAAAAGAGACAAACATATAGAAAAGTAAAAGAAAAATAGCAGCTGTAAATTCAATAATATTAATAACAGTGAATGGGAATTGATGAAATAATCCAATTAAAGTGGGAGATTACTAGGCTGAATTAAAAAATCAAAATACTGTTATATGCTTTATACAGGAGACACACTTTAGATTCAAAGATCCAACTAGGTGGTGAAAACGTAGGAAAAGATATATAATGCAAACAGCAACCATTTGAAAGCTCGAGTGTCTAATACTAATTTCAGACAAAATTGACTTTAAAAAGAAAAATATTTCTAGGGGTATTTTATATATATATATATATATATATATATATATATATATATATATATATATATGTATATAAAATATGTATTTATGTATAATTACACACCATGACCAAGTGGGACTTATCCCAGGGATGCAGTAAAAACTCAACTAATGTAATGACACATTAATAAATTAAAGAACAAAAACCACATGATCATCTCAACAGACACAGAAGAATCTGACAACATTCAACACCTTTTCCTAACAAACGTAATCCATAAACTAGAAATAGATGAGAACCTACTCAACCTCCAAAAGTCATCTATGAAAAACCCTAGGTAATATATTATACTTAAACTGTGAAGGAGTGAATGCTTTTCTAATATCATCGAGAGTAAGACAAGGATGTCCACTTTCACTACTGTTTTTCAACACTGTATTGAAGGATCTAATGAAAACAGTATGGCAAGAAAACAAAATAAGAGACATTCAAATAGGAAAGAAAGAAGTAAATTCTGTATTGCAGATAACATAATCTTATAAATAGAAAATCCTGCTAAATCCACTAAAACCTATTAGAACTAATAAACAAGTTTAACAAGCTTGCAGGATACAAGATCAATATGTAAATCAACCATATACCTATAGGCTAAGATAAACAATACAAAACAAAAATAAATATGTTTAAAACAGCATCAAAAAGTAAAACAGGAATAAATATAACCAAAGTGAAGATGTGTATTCTTCTACCAAAGAAGTAAAGATGTGATACTGCATGCAAAGTATCTGCATAGACATTTCTTCAACAAAGACATACAAATGGCTGGTAAGTATGTGAATATATGCTCAAAATTATTAGTCATTAGGAAAGCATGTATTAATACCATGATGACATATGATTTCACAACTTCTAGTATACTTAAAGTACAAAAGACAGAGAACAGCAAGTGTTGGTGATGATGCAGAAAAATGTGAACACAATAGAATATTGAAGGGAATGCAAACTGGTGCAACCTCTTTGGAAAATAGTTTGGCAGTTCTTCAAAAATATAGAGCTCTTATATGACCCCCAAATTATGTTCCTTTGTTATGTACCCAAGAAAAATGAAAATCCCTATCTTTACCAATAACTTGTATACAAATATTCATAGCAATAAAATTCAAAATAGCCAGAATGGAATCAACCCAAATGCCTCCATGGATGAATAGAAAAATAAATTTGGTCTATCCGTAAAATTGAATATTATTCAGCAATAAATGAAAGGAATGAAGTAGTGATATTTGCTACAAAATGGATGAATAATGAAAACATTATGCTAAGTGAAAAAGCCAACCATAGAATATGGAATATTGTATGATTTTATTTATAAGAAATGTCCAGAATAGGCAAATCTGTAGTGATAGAATTTAGATAAGTGGTTGCTTAGGGTGGGAGGGGAAATGACTGCTAATGCTTATGGAGTGTCTTTGGTGAATCCTAAAAATATTCTAAAATTAGATTGTTTTAATGGTTTCTAAACTCTATGAATCTACTATAAAACACCAAATTTTCCATGTTAAATGTGTGAATTATATGGTAGGTGAATTATACCTCAATAAAATTATTTTAAAAATATAAAGAGATTTTATACATGTTTTTGCAAAAAAAAGAAAAGCAAACATCATACTTAATGAAATGTTGAAGTCTTGTATTAAAAAAAAGTTATCGCTATTTTTTTTCAAAATTTTACAGGAGGCCTTTGTCAGAATGGTAAAGTCATAAAGAGAAATGAAAAAAAAATGAAACCAGTTGCTGTTATAAGATGATGAAATTATTTGGGTATAAAATATAAAACAACCTTAGATAAACTGCTATAATTTAAGAGAGTTCGGTAAGGTTGCTGGATACAAAGTCAACAAAAAATTCCATTTCCATATTCTGGCAATAAACAGGAAATAAGATTTCACTACATATACCATATACAATAAGATAAAGATATCATATATCTGGAAATAGAAACCCTCGACTCTGCTGGGTGATCCTATTTCCAAGACTCCAGGAGAAAGTCATCTGTTCTGTTGAAACTGAGGAGACAGCCCTCATGATATCTGGATCAACTCGGGGTCATTTTCTGCTTGTCTTGAGGAATGCATACTTCCTAGCCAAATAGCTCTATCAGTTAGTCCTGTCACATCTAAGGAGTTTAACAGTTTTCCTTCATGTCCTCCCATCTCCATCCCCTTCCATTCAAAGGGCAGTATTTCTGCTCATATAATCCTGAAAATTCTTTGTTGAGTGATAGTCTATCCACACCATTAATGTTTTCTTCAGAACATGCTTTCTCATTTTTTGCAATATAGATAGGCTGAGAATTTCTCAAATCTTGAAGTTCTGATTCCCTTCTGCTTAACAATTTCTCCTTCAATTAACCTCTCTTTTCTTGCACTTTACTATAAGCAGTCAGGAAAAGCCATATGGCTCCTTCAATACTCTGCTTAGAAATCTCGTCACCTAAATAGCCATTTTCATTGCTTACAAGTTCTACCTTCCAGAAAACACTAGAACACAAACACAATTTATCCAAGTTCTTTGCCACTTTATAACGAAGATCACTTTTCTTCCAGTTTCCAATAACGTGTTCCTCATTTCCATTTGAGATCTTATCAGAATGGATTTTAATGTCCGTATTTTCTAGCATGCATGTCAGGACTCCTCCAGCTGTTACCCATTACTCAGTTCCAAAGCCACTTCCACATTTTTAGGTATTTGTTACAGTAGCATCCCAATGCTGGTACCAAAATCTGTATTAGTCAGCTTAGGCTGCCGTAACAAAAGTATCGTAGACTGGGTGGCTTAAACAACAGAAATTTATTCTTCACAGTTCTGGAGGATGGAAAGTCCAAGGTCAAGGTGCCAGCCAACAAGGTAGGTTTCATTCTGAAGCCTCTTCTCTCGGCCTGTATGTGGTCTTCTTCTCACAGTGTCCTCACATGACTTTTCCTCAGTGCATGTACCTGGAGACAGAGATCTCTCTCTCCTTCTTAAAAGGTCACGATCCTATTGAATTAGGGCCTCACTCTTATAACCTAATTTAACCTTAATAATCTAAAGACTATCTTCAAATATGGTTCCATTGGAGATTAAGGCTTCAACATAGGAATTTTGAGGAGACCCCATTCAGTCTATAACATATGTTCATTGATTAGATGGCTTAATATTATGAAGATCACAATTTTCTCCACAAATTCATGTAGAGATTTGATGCAGCGCAATTTAAAACATAAGCATGCTTTTTATCTGGGAATAGAGTGGAACTTAACAAGCTGATTCTAACATTTACAGGAAAATAAGAGGCCAATAATAGCAACGACTCTTAAAAAGAAGAACATGGGTGTTTCTCAACTTCGTATCAAGAGTTATTTTACAGCAACTGTGATCAAGAAAGTGTGGTATTGGTTACAAGGATTGAAATGAGACAACGGAACAGTTATAAAGTCCAGAAGCACATCATTTCATTGCAGACACTTGATTTATGACAAAGGTGGCATTGCAGAGCACTGGCAATGGGACAGTCCTTTTCAGTGAATGGCTTAGGAACAATTGGATATCCATCTGCAAAAATTAAATCTGACAACTACATCACATTGTATAAATAAATCAACTTCAAGCGTATTACAGACCTAAATTTAAAAGGTGTTTTGCTACAGAGTTTCCAGATTACCTAAGAGAATAACCTTTTTACTTTCAAGTTTGAAAAAGACATCTTCAACAGATTCCCCAAAAGCAACAGCCATAAAAGAAAAGGTTGATAAATTACATAATAAATTAGGGACTTCTGCTGATCAAACGAAACATAGAAGAATGAAAAGATGAGACACAGAATGAGAAAAAAAGTATTTGCAACATATAAATGATCCAAAGACTGTATCCAGAATAGACATAGCACTGGTACAAATGTATGAAGTATAAGCCACCAAGTTGCAAAAGAGCAAAAACTTGAATAGGTGCTTCCCAAATGAGGAATTCCAAATTGTTAATACATGTGAAAGGGCTTCCCTGGTGGCGCAGTGGTTGGGAATCCGCCTGCCAATGAAGGGGATGCGGGTTCGAGCCCCGGTCCGGGAAGATCCCACATGCCGCGGAGCAACTAAGCCCGTGTGCCACGGCTACTGAGCCTGCGCTCTGGAGCCCGAGAGCCACAACTACTGAAGCCTGCGTGCCTTAGAGCCTGTGCTGCGCAACAGGAGAGGCCACCACAGTGAGAGGCCCGCACGCCGCAACTAGAGAGAGCCCACACGCAGCGGCGAGGACCCAACACAGCCAAAAATAAGTAAATAAAATAAATTAAAATGAAAAATAAAAAAAATAAAGAGATGCATGTTTCTTTAAAAAAAATACATGTGAAAATGTGATCAGTTTCATTAATAATCAGGCAAGTGATAATTAAAATCACAGTAAGATTACACAACACACTCACCAGACTTGCCAAATTAAAAAGATTGATGATACCATGTGTTGGTAAGGAAGGGGAGCCACTGGAGTTCTCATAACCGGTTGATAGGAATGTAAATTACAGACTTCTGACCCAGCAATTCTACTTCTAGGTATACATCCAATAGACGGCATACACATGGCCACAAGGAGACATGTACAAAATGTTAATGGCAACACAACTATAGTAACTCCAAATTGAAACAACCCAAATATCTATCAAGAGTAAAGCAGATATAAAAATTGACATCTTCAGCAATGAAAACGCCTGAAGTATGTCTATATGAATTAACATGTATGAAGCTTATAAGGTATTGTTGAGTTAAAGAAAAAAATCAGAATAACTTAGTAGCGATGATTCCATTATATAAGCTTCAAAATCTTTAAAAATTAAACTATAGTGTTTAAGGATGCTTAGTTTGGTGGTAAAAGTATAATAAAAGTGAGGAGTTCATTACCATAAAAGTCAAGAGAGTGGTTTCATCTAGGGCAGAGGGAAGAATTTCCACTGGGGAGGAACACATGGAGGGCTCTGAGGTGCTGTTGTACTTCTTGTTCTATGCAGTAATGGTACAATAGCTTATTTAATCGCGAACTGTTAAGCTTTACATCAATGTTTAATGCATTTTTTTCTGGTTGTATATTTTATTTCCCAATAAAAAGCTTAAGATAAAAAAAATAGACTAAACTTGCTTTTAAGCACTGTCTAGCTGACTCTAGAAAATAGATGACAATTAGCTGCAAAATGTATGCATGCATAACAAGTATAATCATATGTAGAATCTCTATATTGATTAAACTACTATGTATAGCTTTCCTTGGGTAGCTATTTGTTTATGATGGTTTTGAAAAGAAAATCGATTCCTGAAAGAAAAAAAAAATTCATGTAAACAGTTAATACACATTTTTACTGTGTCACACCTCTCTCCATTTAATAAATTAGATGAGATTCCCAACTACCAAAACTACATTAAGATTCTAGTCTGCAGCCAGAGGATTGATTTAGGAGAGACTTAGAGAATTAATGACTTGCGGTTGTTGTGCATATTAAATACAAGCTACTCTATTAGAGAAGAGATGGGGCAAATTCGTGCAGAGACATCAGGAAGAAAAGAAAACCCTGTCTTCAGAATGTCAATACCATATATATGAAGAAAGCAGTTTGAGAGATGCATCTATGTGAAATCAACACATACCACTGAAAAGTAAAACCGTCTGCCAATTAAATAGATGTATTATTATCAAAAACATGATTTAACCAATTGTCCTATGTAAATAGTGTAGTTATCTCACTGCTTTGAAAATATTGACTAAATTATTGTTAAATCTGGATTTAACGATCACTTACATGGTCCCTACTTTTCCAAGCTCTATCCTATACTGTTTAATTCTTGTAACTTTCATGATGGGAGTTTTACAGCAACTAAAAGAAAAATCAAAGAGTTTAAATAAATTGGCTAAAGTTACACGGCTGAAGTGTCCTAACTCCTGCTTGAATAATTTTTCATTACTGTGTCTGTTACAGTAGGTGAATTCCTTTGGAAAACAACCTCGACACCTAAGTGGCTTAAAACAATAAATGTTCCTGTTTCATAATACAATCAACATTTGGATGCCAGGTTAAGGAATGGGGACTATATACTGCATAGTCATTATGGTATCCAGGCTTCCTCTAGTTCTTAGCTCTTCAATGCCAGTGAAATCTTCCACTGAATCCTTTGGCATCTGCCCAGGATACGAAGGATGAGAAAGAACATTGAGAGTTGTGTGAGAGAGTTTGACATTTTACATTCGGAAATGGTGTACAAGTCTCTTGTTCATATTCCATTGGCCAGAACACAGTCACATGGCTTCACCTAACTGCACTAAGGCTGAGAAATAACATTCTACAGTGTGAATGTGAAGAAGAGGGAGGGAGTTGATGAGTTTCTATTTATTACCATAGTGTCTTTCATTACCATAAATGGCCAGTCACATTTGCAAAAGTCTCCATTCATTGTGAATTTTGCATATGTTTGATATTTCAGCATTCACACACTATTTTCAAACAATTTGCTAAATATTCATAGCCCTCATTTTCAGGTTCTTTAGTAATAATGATAGTAGACAATACTTATGTGGCTGGTACTGCATACTAAGTACTTCATACTAAGTACTTCCTCCATCCTTTACAATTATTAAATAGTTTTAACTTCTCAGCAACTATATACAAAGTAGGAACCATTATCATCTCTTTTTGTAGATTAGAAAATAGGTACAGAGTTTAAGTAGCTTGCCTAATTGTCATATTTCTAGTAAGTGCAATAAGAAACAACTGGAAATTTAGCCTACTTAATTAGCATCACACTATTCCTTTTTCTGTATTTAATCTCTCTTTGTCATAAACTATTACTTTCCCATGTTTTACATATTGTTACTTACTCATTTATTGTCCTTATACATCTTTCTATGAGGTCCTAATTCAAGCTTTTAAAGAATAATTTGATATGTAAACGCATATTTATTATTAAGTTTATTCTAGTAAACTGTGGGCAGATTTTAGACTAGGTTCATTTCTTATTAAGTAAATTTTTCCAACCTTATAAAGTCAGGTATTTAAAAATCTGTTAAACAATCATTAAGAATAATTACATGTGCTGAGCCTAACTGAAAAGTAACTATTGCAGTTACTATCCTGTTGCTATAATATGGTATACGTCATAAATATCCTTTAGACATAAAAAGGAATATGTAATATTTTTCAGTGGATATTGGTCAATAGGGTGGATTTAAAGTTAACTAATTCCAAAGTTATTAACCAGAGTGGTCTTTTGCATGGAGGGCATAGGCCAATATTGGATGGCCTGTGGATTTTCCAAGGCTAAATTTATATCCTTGCCCTACTTTAAACTTTATTGTTTTTGATTTAATTAGAGTTACTGAAGGGTTAAACAACATTGTCTCTGGAGACTCAGAAGTAAAATGTTCCCATAGAATTAAAAGTGTGCACAGCCTCTGTAACCTGGCAGGTATGGGTTAGAATCTCTATATTACATTGTGCAAAGTATTTTGACCTTTTACCTTCCTCCCCTGCACAATGGAAATAGTCATGTCTACTTCATAGAAGTCCTATAAGGATAAAATAAACGTATGCCAAAAAAAAAAAAAAAATTCCCACACAACAGCACTCATTACATAAAAATCAGCTATTATTAAGTAAAGTGCACCAGCTGGACAGTCTTTTCTCATGGGATTTTGTTTAAAATATGCAGAATGATTGAAAAGTAGAGAGGTATGTCCAGGATAGCAGAGAGAGGTGAAGAAAATGGAAGATATTCATGGGGAGGTGTAATGAGGGTAGCACAGATTCTTAGGTGGCAGGGAGCTAAATGAGTATGTGGTCAGGGAATAGAGCCAAAGTTAACCCCAGCATGCTTGTAAGGAGCAGGGGCAAAGGGCAGTGCTAAAAATAGCTTTCCTGTTTCACAATTTTAACTGGAGAGCTGACTTTATATTACATGAACACAATATGACAATATTTTTATCATTAACATGTTAATTTGACGAAATGAAGTTGAAGTTTTAAAAGAGTTACTAATTTGCTTATAAATTTGGAGTGGGTTTTCTACTGAGTGAAGATCCAACTTTTTATTCTGGAAATCATGACTCTTCATATTTGGTCCCAACTAGCCTCTTCCACCTTGATATTTCTGTTACTCTCTGAGATTGTTATTCTAGAGCCAAGATAAAATACTTACTGTTCCTCTTGCTGGTTCTATTTCCCATGTGCTTATGGTGCTATTTCCTCATCCTGGGATAACATCTCTCTGCCCGCACACACCTCCAAATGTCAAAAGCTGTATGATTTTCAAAACCAATCCTAAATGACACATTCCTGAAAACTTCCCTAACTGCCTTGGTTGGAATGAGATTTGTTTCCTTTGAACCTCCATAACATTTAATCAGCATCACTGTTAAGGCTCACATTGCTTTCTAGTTTATTATTTTAGATACCTATAACACATAGTAGATGTGTAATATATTTGATGATGAATAAATGTTTTGCAAGCTGCATTACGTAAAGCATTAGTGTACTTGAGACTGGTGTTTTTTGAGAAAGAATTCTATGATCATTTAAATTTGGAAAACTGTAATTTTTCCCTAGTATATATTGCTTGGAGCCCTGAGACATTCAAGGAGGTATTTAGAATATAAAGCGTTTGAAAGCTTAACTAAGAAGTTAATAATTTTTAATAATAAGGACACTTTATCTTATAGTATATCTGTGTTTCATGGAGTACACTTAAGAGAACATCTCTGTCCAATGGGCAATGGTTTTACCACTGCTTCAGCCCAGAAAACCTTTAATTTGCTTTTCTAAATCCCATCATCCCTAACTGGGGGCACTTTTTCCTTCCTGTCACCGCCATTCCCCTAGGTGTCCAGGGCTCCATCCTCTATCCTGGGTTTTGGCAAGAAGGCTTGTCTACATGGGAAGGATAAGGAGCGTGTATGGGTGAGGGATGGTGGTGGTTGAGCAATCTGAGGGATGAAAAGGCTACGTGCTGTGGTTTGTTGGCAGTCTTCATCAAATCGCAAGGAAAAGAACACTAATATGACTCCTTGTCACAGGCAATGCACAGTGTTTATCTGTAGAAAGACGTGAGGTTCTCTCCCTGGTTCTCTGAAGCTGGTTACTAACTGTCCCCTGGAGCAGAGCTCGGAAGGCTCTCCTTATTGACTCCATGCCAGTGTGTGTGGTCCATGGTCACGTTCTCTCACCCAGCCTCTAGATTCTTTGTCTAGTTTTGGTTGGAAGATAACACATTGGGTCATAGATTTTTTGTTCTGTTTTGTTTTTTGGCTAATAACTCAATGAATCGTATCATTTAATTCAAGAATCAAGCATTTCACTTCGTCTGTCTTTCATTCTCCTTTGAGAACTTCCCTCCAAGGTAATTGGTGTATGAAGTCTAATCAGCTACTTTGGGGGAGGGGTTGTCAGGACTGGGTTGTAGGGTACAGGAAAGATTGGCAGGGGTAGCAGGGCCAGATGGGTAATACAAAATATTATCTAAACATAATGATAGACATGAGTTATCTCCCTTACTATCTGATAAATTGTTTGCGGTTTATCATTGTGTGCTGTGTAGTCCATGGTACTTAACAAAGAGGGTTGGTAATAAATGAATATTTGTTAAACAAATATGAAATGTTTAAGGTATTGATTATAGGGAAAGTCTTCCAGCTACCTTTGACCATTTTGGTGGGCTTATTAGTTTCCAGAACAGAGAGATGGTAGGTTCTAGTTCTAAAGGAGGTTAAGGATTCTGCCCCATGGAGCACTGATGCTAGTTCCAGACAAAAAGGCACATGTTATTTTTATAGACGGAAAGACATCCCCAGCAGGAGGTACAACTTGCCAAGAAGGACTGGGGTATAACCATCATTTAACATATCATATGATATTGAACGATATGTGCAGATTTCCTCTTGTCTAAATTGTCATTTTGACTCAGTGTCCCTCACTCACTCACAGCAAAAAGAGATTAACAGCCTATTTAATCATCCACCAGGAAAAAATGCATTTAAAGGTGTCACAAAATGACTCTTGAGCAAGGTCACATGGTTTTCTTGCCGTGATTCGCAATTGTTTGCTAATGACTGATTATGCTTCTTTTTCATAAAAGCACTGCTGGTGGCTACGGCTTTGTATGTGAGCACAGTTCAGACTCATGTCCCATCCTTGGTTTGCTCCCCACAGCCACATACTTGAAGACAACCCTTCTGCATGGCTGCCTACTTGTGGCATTCTCGATGCAGTTAAGCTTAATTTTTAATAATAAGCCTTGCCATTAATCTGGTGTTTAACATTTTTAAGATACTTTAACACCTGTGTGCCACATCAAACTCATAATAGCCTTGAGAGGTAAAGAGAAACAGAGTTAGGTTTCTAATTGCACATTAAGTACACGTGGCAAACAGCATTTGTCACCTAATTTGTGACAAGGCTTATTCTGCGACCCTATAGTGCCTGCTTTTTTCCTTGAGCGTCTACTTTAAAATGTCCTTGGAATATCTCCTGCTTACCTCTCTCTATGCTCAGCTTGTATCACTATTACACAGTTACTTGGATGCTTGGCATCTAACCACTCTTGACAGATATTCTTTCCACAGAATTAGTTGGGATCAGCATTTCTTTAGGCCTTGGAATTTGTCTAGGACTTATTTTTCCCTCTGTCTCTTTTAAAAATATTAGTTTTGATTTCACACAGTAGCACCTTTCATCAGGATGTGATTTCCCAGAACTCCTGGCAGCTGAAAACGACTACAAGCTATAACTTGCCATGTTCTCTTGAGCAGGGTGACAACATTTGTCCATATTGTTCCCTGCCACAGTGCTCTACACATGGAATATACTCATTAAATAGGAGAAATTAAGATATTGTTATTTCTAAGTTGATATTCATTGTCAATGCCTTACTTGGTTCCAAACTTGAATTTGCCATTGAATTATTGCAACATAGTAGGCATCCAATAAATGCTTCAAGAATGAATGGTGCTGATAAATATCCAAATGTTGCCTGCTACTGGTTGCTCTAATTGCTCTAATTGTGGTTTATTTTTATAAAAATTTGAGAAGTTGGTTTGGAGATATTGAGGCCTGTTCTGCACTTGAACCAAACTCAAATTTTGTTCTCATTTGTGTGTGTTCCATTTTAAACTCTCTTCTTCCCAAGACTCCTCTCTACCTTCATGGTGTGTCTGTTGTGGGGGGGGGGGGAAGCTTTACACTTTATTTCCTATCTGCATTTTCTCCTCAATATTGCTTCTTGTGCCTTTCATGATCAAATTGCCTTTTTCCAACTCTATCTGATGTCTTGTAAAACATGTTTTCTCTTTGCCTTGCAGCACACAAACTCATATAGAAAATGTGCTCCTGCCTCTAATACATTTTACTACTTGCTAATACGTAAGCTGACCTGAGATCACTTCTTCTAGCTTGTTGAGCAGCTCTGGAATATACAGGTGCCTCTCTTAGCACATATCGTGCTAAATAACATTAAACCATGTTTGTCTCTCCACCAGACTGTGAAATCATTGAGAGAGGAAGACATGGTGTGTTCACGTGTATATCCGGATCTGATGGCAAAGGGAGTTAAGCCCTTATCACCAGCCCGATAAACCCTGGTGAAATAGTATCTATAGTCCTCTCAGGATGAGCATGGGAAACTTGACCTTTGCAAATGAAGGCTGACTTTAAGAACATTTCAACAGACACAATAAAGATGTACTATATAGAGTGTGTACTTCTCTTCTGCCAAATGCCTTTCAATTAAAATATTAGTCATTCTTGCTTTAGAATGCAAAACATGAATAAAAAGTGGAACAATTCTGACAATCATCTGTCGAATTTCCAGATGTCTGAAAGCAACGTTATGATGACTGCATTCATCCGTTATAATACGCAGATTTTGGACTTACATAGAGACAAGTTGAGAAAAACATTTTTTTCTAAAATAGTAATTTTCTTTGGGCTTTCCATAAAAACTCAAATGCTATGCAGGAAGATAAAAATAATAGCCCTATTCTGCCCTACAAATTTAACTGCTTGCAATGTTATATAGAAATTTAAAAAAGCTTTTTTTGTACATTCAAGCCTGAAGGTTGTATTATGAATAAAGATGATGATTATGTTGTGGTCCTAGGTTCAAGTCACAATTTTTATTATTAGTAACACATAGGTAAAAATATGTGAACAAAATTAAAATTTACTTAGAGTTATGCAAATCCAGATCTGAAGATCACTTTTCAGATTGAACAGATTAGGGAATAATAGGATATGGGAAATTTTTCTAAATCCAGTGCTAGAAACAGTGTGACCAGGGATGCATTAATTTACTAGGCCTGTCATAACACTACAGACTGGGGTCTTAAACAACAGAAATTAATTTTATCACAATTCTGGGGGCTGGAACTCTGAGATCAAGGTGTCAGTAAGATTGATTTCTTCTGAGGCCTCTCTCCTTGGCTTGTAGATTGTCTTCCTTCTCTGGTAACTTCACATAATCTCCCTTCTATGTATGTTTGTGTCCCAATCTTCTTGTAAGAACACCAATAATATTTGATTAGGGTCCACCCTAATCACTTCATTTTACCTCTTTAAAGAAGCTGTCTCCAAATATGTCACATTGTAAGGTACTGAGGCTTAAGTCGTCAACATAAGAATTTTGGGGGGGACACAATTCAGCACTTAACAAGGAATATGAGATATCTCCAGAAGCAGATTTTCCCAAAGTAGGGCTGATTGTACATCCTGTGTATAAGTGTAAATGTTCTGGGTAAAGTTATCTCTGGTGGACTTTCTCTTGATGACACCTCTATTATAAGAAGAAACTGAGAAAAGAAACATGGGGATCCTGTGTGAGTTTTAATGCAAAGAAGAAAGATCTCCTTTTCAGTTTCTCAGCACATCATTACAGAAGGAAATGCTTTAATATATAAAAGTAGCAATAATTTTCATAAGCAGGGAAACTGTCATTCTTTAAGTTCCATCTTGAGGACCTTAATCCAGTCTTAAATCACTCTCAAAATGAACTTCATGTTCTAGCTACAAATTAATTTCAACTTTAAATCCTTTGTGTTAACTAGAACTTTCTTAATCATCTTTTATTTTCTGTTAAACATAGTTACCAAATTTAGTAAAATTTCCTTTGATCTTAATCATTATACAGATCCAGGAACATTTTTGAGGCTTGTCACTTTGTGTCAACATCTCCATTAAATGTATCTTCTTTTATCTACTACAGTCTAATGACTTAGTGTTTTTAATGATGTATTCAAAGTTACAGGGATTAATCAATTAACACATTTGATGGGTTCTACTCTGAGCTGGAAAACTATGCTCAAAAGAAGAATTAAAGGATGCCACTCTGTGCTGAGCACTGGTATTGATGTCGTATAATACAGACCTAACAATTATGATACTCATTTTCTGGATGAGAGGCCTGGTCACGTGGTATAAGTGACACATGTAAAGTCAGGTCACTAGTATGTCACATGAGCTAATACTCAAACTCAAGTTTTCCCTGATGCCAACACCTATGCTTTCTAATATGCCATACTATATTCTTCTCCAAATGGTGAAATAGGTAAGACAATAACATGTGCGATAGTCCCTTGATCTGGATGCTGTGATCCTCAGAAGATTCTCTGAAGTATATGTAATTATCACCATTTTACAGATGAAAGATTTCTACTTTAGAGGAAGTGAGCAACCTACTCCCCAGGATGGCACAAGTGATGAAAGACAAAATATGAAACAAACTCCAAGATTTGTAGGGGTCTTCTCAGTATAAGACATTAATCAACAACTTTTCGTATATTGCTTTTCCGTACATCCAGGGCAAGGCATCTAGGTACAGAACTGCAGAATTTGCATTGCACGGCAAAAGGGAGAAAAGCAGTCACTAGGAATCCCAGGGAGGACATTTTATACATGTAGACAAAATATATACACACAGACTTTTTGATAATTTGTGTAAAAAAAAATAATATTTAAAAATTTAAGTCAACAGCAGATGCTAACGCAGATATAATAGATATATATAAGCCTATATCTTCAATAGATACATATTTTTACAATCACTGTCAGGCAAAATTATTTCACCTTGTAGATCATAATTTTTAGAATATAAACTACTATACAGACAGATTCCATGAGAAAGTTAACCTGTCTTGTAGGCACTATTATGGCATTTTCTATATCATTATATTAATAAAAAATATTTGATGTTCAATGACAACCTGAGATTCAAATTTTTATAGAATAAAGTATCAAGAGCTTGGAAAAACGTTTTGCTGCTAGTGTTATATTTGAAAAAATGGACGTCTAGGATGAATAGCTTTCTTACTCATGAAATGTGAAAAAAAGTTAAAATTGAAGATAAGTTAAAGAAGAAGAACAAAATTGGTGAACTGACATGGTCTGACTTCAAGACTTACTAAAAGGCTACAGTAATCAAGAGAGTGTGGTATTGGAGAAAGAATAGACAGGTAGATCAATGGAACAGAAGCGAGAGCTCAGGAACAGACCTACATAAATACAGTCAATTGATATTTGACAAAGGAGCAAAGGCAACACAATGGAACAAAGACAGTCCTTCAACCAATGGTACTGGAAAAACTGGGCATCCACATGCAAAAAAAGAGAAGAGTCTAGACACAGATGACATAAAAGAAAACCTAGACGACCTTGTCTTCCGTGTTGCATCTAAAAAGGGTGATGCCTTTTTAGATGCAACACAGAAGACATGATCCATGAAAGAAATAACTGATCAGCTGGACTTCATTAAAATTAAAAGTGTCTGTTCTGTGAAAGACAGTATAAGAGACTAAGACAAGCCACAGACTGGAAGAGAATATTTGTAAAAGACACATCTGGATAGAGAATTGTTATCCAACATATACAAAGAACTCTTAAAATTCCACAATAAGAAAACTAACAACCTGATTAAAAAATGGACCAAAGACCTTAAGAGACAAACATCTCACCAAAGAAAATATACGGATGGCAAATAAACATATGAAAAGATGTTCCACATCATATGTTGCCAGAAAATGTAAATCAAAACTACAAGATACCACCACGCAATTATTAGAATGTCCAAAATTTGGAACACTGACATCAAGTGCTGGTGAGGCCGTGGAACTCTCAGACATTGCTGATGGGAATGCAAAATGGTACCACCACTTTGGAAGACAGTTTGGTGGTTTCTTGCAAAACTAAACATAGTCTTACCACACGTTTCCCTTGATATTTACTCAAAGAAGTTGAAAACCTATGTCCTCAAAGAAACCTGCACGTGGATGTTCATAGCAGCTTTATTCATAATTGCCAAGACTTAGAAAGAACTAAGATGTCCTTCAGTAGGTGAACAGATATATAAACAGTGGTGTGTCCAGACAATGGAATATTATTCAACCCTGAAAAGAAACGAGCTATCAGCCCATACAAAGCCATGGAGGAAACTTAAATGCATATTACTAAGTGAAAGAAACCAATCTGGAAAGGCTACATACTGTATGATTTTAACTATATGACCTTCTGGAAAAGGCAAAACAATGGAGACAATAAAAAGACTAGCAGTGTCCAGGGGTGAGAGGGGAAAGGATGAATACGTAGAGAACAGAGGATTTTTAGGGCTATGAAAATGTGCTGTGTGATTTAATAATGATGAATATATGTTATTGTATATGTTTAAACCCATTGAACATACAACATCAACAGTGAACCCTAAGGTAAACTATGGACTTTGGGTGATTATGATGTGTTAATGTAGGTTCATCTTTGGTAAAAAATGTATTTTTCTGGTGAGTGATGTTGATAATGGGGTAGGCTATGCACATGCGGGGACAAGGGATATATGGGAAATCTCTCTACCTCCCTCCCAGTTTCAGTTTTGTTGTAAACCTAAAACTTTTATTTTATTTACTTTACTTTACTTTATATGTTATGCCTCGCTGCACAGCTTACAGGACCTCAGTTCCCCGACCAGGGATTGAACCCAGGCCATGGCAGTGAAAGCCCAGAATCCTAACCACCAGGCCACCAGGGAACTCCCAAACTTCTTTTTAAAAGAGTCAAGAAATTGAAGGCAGGAGTCTGAATAGCCTTCAGAAGAGCCTCATAAACATATTTATCCAAATGTTAAGAATAATGCTCCAGAATATTTTCATATAAAATATAGTTTTAAAATAAATGTGCACATTCTTATAGAAAAATCATTAATCTCACTGAGTGCTGTCTTCTGTCCACAAGCAAAAATCATTTCATTAAATGTATAGACTTAAAGAAATGTAAGTTTATAATGGCCAGGACATTGTCATGGATAACACTAAAGATAATAGCTCTAATTTACTGAGTACTGAGAATATGTTCAGAACTTTTTATACATTATTTCCGTTCATTCTTATTTCAAGGCTTTGAGGTTGAAATTATCATCCTTATCTTTCACATGAGGAATCTGATGCTTAAAAATGTTAAATAATTTGCTTGTGTGACACAGAGAGCAAGTGAAAGAGCTTAGATTGCAACTAAAGAGTCAACTAACTCCATATTCCACGTGCTAAACCACAACCTTCTACAGTTCTCATCTGTAACATACTTATGAATTTTTTTTATATCTCCTCTATTTTTTATGAAAGATTTAAGTGTCTCGAGATAGTCTAGAGCATCAGTGAGGAACACTATCAAGTTATGAGCAATGGGAAAAGAGTACAATGAAGGCAGACTCAAGTAAGTTAAAAGGTCATGTTACACTGAGTGTGCGCAATACATCTTTCATATTTTAATAAAGATAAAGATTTTCTAATAGAAAATCAGTTTCTTCTCATGCCCGTTAAATGTTAAAAATATGAGTGAAGGGGCCACCACAGGTAGAGAATATTTGTCTTGTTGATCCCAGCCTCCACCCCAGTCTAGCAGTAGCACTGGGTTGTCAATATTCTGTAGCTTTGCTCCTTCAATGAGCAATGGTCTTACAGTTCTAAAAGAAGAGTTAGCAGCAGTAGACTTTCTCTTCCACAAAATCTGTCCCACCTGTAAAGGAATTTTAAAACACTGACAGCAATCTCATGATCCAGTCAAGGAGGCCACCATATACAATAAACTAATTGAATCATGAATTAACCCCCTCCTATCACCTAGTGCAGTGTCCTACATGCAATAGCTCCTCAGTACATTCTTATTCATCTGATTTATAGGATTTCTTTAATATGCCAACAGGAAAAAGAGCCAAGTCAATTTAATAACTCATTTGTACTTTACAAGGTAATTAGAAAAATTAGAAAAAACTGAAATCAAGCTAGCATTGTAGATGGCTACAAAAAAAAAGTCCCAATAATTCTAATTCCTCTTATTAGCAAATGTTATCCATGCAGAGGCTTGTAGAATATTTGGCTTTGTTTTAGTTTTTGATTTTTACTCTCTAGATTGTTTTTGGAATCCAAATGCCATGTGAAGAAGCCTAAACTATCTATTAGATGTATGAAACATGGGGTTCCAATTGCTCCCATTATCCCAACCAAATGCTAAACATGTGAGTGAGGTCATCTGAGACCCCATCTTAAGCCCGGGTAAGATCAGGCTGGCTTTTGGAACATCTTAAGACATCATTTGATATTCAGCTGCTTTATAATCACACGTTTAGCACTATAAATATGCATCTCTTTTGTATTTTCCAGCAAAATACTGGTCTTAGGAATGCTTTATCATTGATCAAGTGAATAAGGATTGATTTTTTTTAAATTAATTAATTTATTTATTTTTGGCTGCGCGGGCTTTCTCTACTTGCGGCAAGCGGGGGCTACTCTTCTTTGCGGTGCGCAGGCTTCTCTTATTGCGGAGCATGGGCTCTAGGCGCGGGGCCTTCAGTAGTTGTGGCTCGTGGGCTCTAGAGCACAGGCTCAGTAGTTGTGGCGCACGGGCTCAGTTGCTCTGAGGCATGTGGGATCTTCCCGGACCAGGGCTCGAACCCCTATCCCCTGCACTGGCAGGCAGATTCTTAACCACCGTGCCACCAGGGAAGCCCATAAGGGTGGATTTTACTAATGTATTGAAAGAAGCCAAGTAAAATGAGCCAGGTCATGGCCAAATGAACTGAAATGGGTGTTTAAACAATTAACAATGTGTTTATTCATATTTATTCCTAGTTCACTGAGAATGAAACTCTAGTTGCTCATGAAAGAGTGAAGTCTTTTTATGGTATGATAACCTACTGATTTGTATTGGAAATTATGAATACTATAGGGGGAAAACTGTATTTAATCAATCAACAAATACTTTTTGAGTACCTACCATCCTCTGTGTACTATGTGGGGTACTGTGAATGCAGCCTGTAAGAAATACAAATGCAAGCTTTTGTATACTTGTCTATCTCTGTGTCACTTGACCCTTGGGAAGCAAAATCAGGCTCCTCTAACCCCAAAGTGTAGCTGCTCCTCATCTAGTCTCCAAGCAGGGGTTGAACCTGGGATGTTAGGAAAAGCACACTTGACCAGAAGCCAATATACCTGGTCTTAAATCCAAAGCTTTCAGTAAGTAAGTAATGGTATGATTCCGAATTTGGCATCTAATTTTTTTCTGTGCATGCATTTATTTTTTTTTACTTACAGTTTGGAAAGTTAAGAACTTTCCTTCCTTGTCTCAAAGAGTACGTGAAAACTGAAATTTAGCATTTTAGAACTAAACAGCACAGATAAAAGTTTATTAACTGGAACAATAGCTATTTCATTTTTCTATACTTAAAGAGAAGACTTGGATTGGCTCATTCTTATCTTTTAGCTTCATCCATCAGGAAAGTAAACTCTAGCAATTGTGTGGATTTGACACTCTTGAATAAGTTTTATATATTCTCCTTTCTTCTACTTAGCTTTTTACTATAATTCATGTTTTCCTAATCTTGATTTTTAGATATGTTTCTTTTTATCATATTTTATTGTTTATTTCATTTCAGTATGTGCATTATTTCTAAATGACTCCAAATTTTATATGGAAAAGACAGCAAATACATTTTTAAAACAAATATGTTATATAAACATGTACTTGTTGCAGGGGCAAGGATGGGCCACATGCCTGATACAACTTTTGGACACCATGACCTATTATGATGGTCAATCTTTGGATTTATATATACCAGCTCAATTTATTTGCTCTCAGCATATATGCTATAGACTATTAATATACTATGGAGGTACTCTGGTACCTCTCTGGAGTTTCCTTGTGGAAGGAATATTCCCTGGACAACCTGTGATATAATATCCAATGACTAAAGTACTGGTTTCATAATCTCTATAATTTAATTTAGCCATAGTCTATGTCACTCAATTACTCCTTATCCCTTATTAAATTTGTCTCATTAGTTGAACCTATTAGTTCTTAGATGATTAGATAGATATAGATAGATAGATAGATAGATAACCTGTTTGAATGGTTCAAAACAGTTTCAATACAATTAATTAGAGCCAATGTACAAAAGGATCATGATTTTTTGAAATCCAAATGCCATGTGAAGAAGCCTAAGCTTCCTTCTAGAAATCAGAAACAAGATTTCTACTATATATAGGAGCCAATCAGCCCCAATTTCTCCCATTACTCCAGATATGTAGGTAAGGCAATTGCCCATCATCAATGGTACAATGGACTACTCCTCTTCCTCCTCTATATTGAGGTTTCTGATTTATTTTTTAAATCAAAATAATTTTCTAGGCTGTATGTTTGTAAGTATAGACACATGAACCATCCACAAAATATACAGGTAATACCAGTTCCATTTCCAACATAGATGATCAACTGTGAAGTAATACTAAGGTGAATTAAGTAAATAAAACCTGTGTCAGAATTGCAGTCACACCAACATCACAAAGATAAGCAAGAAATGACCTTCAGAGGGCTATTACTATGCGCTTCTCCTTCAGTCTGATTCTTTGCTTAAATCTTCTTTGAGAAACCAGAGTTGCTAATTTTCTCATTTTTGTACCCTTTTCAATATGAATGCCTGCAATTCTACAACATTTGCATCATACTTGATTTTGAAACTGATTTGTCCCTCTCATTCATATCACTCATCTTTTCCTTTTACAAGTAAACCCTTTAATGTACTTGACTCATTTATTTTTTGAATAAGTTTGAAAAGCTTAGCACATGTTGAATACCTTCTTGATATAGAATTGTATTTAGCAAAAATTCAGTCTTTGGAAAGTTCGTTAAATAACATTGCTCATTAATGACTGACTATAACACTTAAAATCCAAACAACAAATTGCACTGTAGGATTTTTTCCCCTTTTATTGAGAAACTCATTTATTTTTGAGACCATTATCATTAATCTTGTCTGGCATGTGTGTGTGTGTGTGTGTGTGTGTGTGTGTGTGTGTGTGTGTGTGTGTGTGTGTGTGTGTGTGTGTGTGTGTGTATTTCCTGCAGTTAAAATTAAACTCTGACCTCCTAGATAACACTTACAAAATTATATATGACAGTGCTGAGGCAGCTCCTTGGCATGCAGCAACCTGCATCGTTAATGAATATTTTTTTAAGCTGCTTTGAAGTCTTGAATATGAAAATAGAATAAAAATGTGATTACTGTCACTATAGTACTGCCAAATTTGTTAATGAGGCAATATTCTTTATTTTGTCGAGGGCCAAATTTGGTGGTTGTTTTGCAAACAGCACAAAGCACTGATTAACACGTAAGCTAAGCTCCTCAATTTTATGTTGTGGATGTCTTTTATGCAGATTTATTCGACATTTTCCCCTTAGTGTTTGGGAGGAATCAAATTTCACAGCTCCAACTACTTCCGTTATTCAGTACAGATCCTACGAGTAGGTAAAATGGAGGTGAAAAAGCTCCTCAGGGAATAAGTATAATCTCTTATCTGTCATAAAATACTTATGTGATGGCATTTGTCATCTAAACTGGGGTTGCTAAAATCCTGAAATCCTATTCTATACAATCATTTTCATCTTTATTAGTGTTAAATTTTCTAAGTTACTGAGAATGGACTCTTCTGCCTAATTCGAGATCCCAGCGTCCTAAAGCCAGCAGAGAAACACATAGGGCAGCAAACCTCCTGCCAAAGACAGGACAAAGTCATCATATTCCACAAACCTTTTCAGAAAAATTATTTAAAAGGACTCGAGTTATCTACCCTCTTAAATCAATTCTAAACTACATTTTCTGTTTTGTTTTGTTTCTTTCCTGTCAAATATTTCAGTCATCACAAGACACCCTCCTACCCACCCACCCCCATGGAGGCTCTGAGTCACAACATTTGGAATTATGTTTGATTTCTTTTTTTCACTACAATTGCAGCTTTCCCATTTGCACTTTGAAATCATTTGAGAATTACGCAAACTGGTTTTTTTTTTTAGTGAGAGAAAAGGTACATTGCAAATATAAAGATACCAAGTTTTATTCTTTTCCACTCTTACTATTCCTTGGAGACTGCTGGTTAAATATTTTTAAGAGTTTAGATCAATTGGTCAGATAGGTTTATAATGGAGTGCTAAAGGGAAAGGAGGAAATCCATGAGATGACGATCATAAGAACAGTAATAAGAGCAGACAGTTGATTGAGCAGAAAACTAGTGAAATAAAACCATTAGTCATTGCTAGACAGTAAATTCTTTGAGGGCAGGAACTCTATCTTATAAAACATTTAGCACACATGCCTTGCCTGTATGGTGGTTAAGTGGGCAATAAATATATCTTAACTTCGGTTTAATGGCCAGAGAAGAAGTAGGGAAAGAGACAAAGGAAAAAAAATCATAAAACAATTTACCTATACAGTCATCTACTATCTTTCAAACCCAAAGGATATAAATAATTCAGTACTCTAGACAAGAACATTATTAGCCAAACTGCCACTAACTCCTGGGCAAGAAAATCACACACCTTCCTGGTAAATCCTGTTCCTTCCACATGGAAATACCAGGCATATATGATACAAATGAAGCACTAATTGGCCAAGTATATTTTGTCTTTAAGGGAATGGGTATAGGATGGATCTTTGGGCTTCTGTCTACAAATAGATGAGTTTACTTGTCTTAAGTGGATCCACTAATCAATCACTTTCAGTGACATTTTTCCCACTTGGCAAATGTCTGCCTAAATCATTTGAAAATCATCTTGATGTTGTTTCCTATTCTGAAGTCTTTATTAATTTATGGAAGACTTTTACTTTTTTTTCTTGTCCTTAAAGTTTCTTAACAGCGTCATCTTCATTTTATTTCCTCATCTGGGCACAAGCAGGGAGGGGGTGGGATATAAAGATAACCAGCAGCCTTCTCTTTCCAGATCATTCACTATTACACTATTAAATATGGCCAAGTAGACATTGGTGTTGTAATGCTTTTCTCCTTAAATGTTCACCTTGGGTCAGAGATACACATGCACAAATAGAGATCAGGAGATCGTTAAGACAAAAATACTTGCAAACACATACAAAGGAGAAGGGAAAGGAACAGCCTGGTCATTAAAAGGCATGAAGGGAATGAATCTGGTTCTGCCAAACATGTTAATAGGAGTTAAACTACAGTAACTCTTAAATACATGGTAAGTAACGTACAAAGACAGAGATGACAATACCAAAAGTCTGGAGTTTAAGGCAATTTTATAGCTAATCAGCTAATAATAATCATAATTATAATGATAGTAATTTTGTTAATGACAATGAAGATGATAATGATGATAATGAATTTTCTGGGTCAGGCACAGGTAATTCTACATACCCTAAATTGATCAATTTAATTTAAATGTTATAAAGCTGTCTTTAGGTCAGTAAATTCATATCCTGATTTTACAGGTATGGAATGCAAGGCTCACGAAGGTTAAATGACTCACCCAAGGACACACAGGTGAAGGAGCCAGGATTCAAACTCAGTATGACTGCAAAGCTTCAGAAGGGCTGTTAAGTGGAGGGGCCTTGGCCTTCTCGATTCTTTTTTCTATTCTATAAGCTCAAAGTACAGATGAAATGGCTGGAGCTCCAGTTGCCATATTGGACCCTGAGGTAACCTTGGAAATGAGAACAGGGATAACAAAACCATAAGGCAGAAGGAGCCCAGCTCCCTAACCCTGTGCCTAGCTATCCTTGAACAAATAATCTCTGGACATTTCTCTCCTGTTTAAGCCACTATGATTTTCAGTTTTCTGTTACCTGTAGCCAAACTTAAGTGCTACAACTATAATCATAAATGTGCCATCACATTACTGATCATGGCTGAATCACTTAACTTTGTTTGATTTTCTTTTATGCTGTCTGATCTGTACCTTGTTAAACTGGGACTGAGGGCTTGGGCTTTGGGTCTTGAGCCAAAGGATGCTAGGAAAAATCTGCAACCTGGGTATAATGTCTGATGTGAACGCTAGAGGGGGGTCCAAAGCAGAGTCAAAATGCAGAATTTTCATTTATATGAGCTAGTTAAAGAAATGAATCAAAGATTTAGAACCAAAGGGGTTTGAGAAATGAGGGGTGTCAGTGAAATTATGTTCATTAAGAGGTTCAGGGAAAGCAGAAAGAAACCTGGATCTGAAAGAATTTCATGAGCCTGAATTCAGATACTTGGAATGCTTTGTATACACGGAAATACTGGGGTTATAAGGAAATGAGTTTTTAAAAAGAGGGTAAAGCAAAACCCACATACGAAAATGAGGGTACTTACTCTACCTACCTAAAGGCTTAGTGTACGAATCAAAGGAAGAAGAACATGTGAAAGCAAGTTTTACACATAAATCCATAGTATACAAATATCTAGATTTTTTTCTAGAATTATTTAAGCAAAATCATAATGGACTCAAAATAAGTTGTGTGTTTTATAATGTATTATTTTGAAAATTGTCTATATTTAAACAAGAAAATTTTTGATTCTCCCTCCCCTTTAGTTCACTGTTATCTTGTAAATAATAAGTAGTCATCATATGTTTGATCGGCTGATTTTACATGTGAATTAGTCATATCTTCATCTAATATTTTTAAACGTACTTTTTGTGTTTTCTTCCCTTATTCTCAATGGCAAAGCCATCCATTCAACAGAGTAAAATCATAGAATAGCTCCTGTCTGGGCTGGAAAGTCTAGCCAGTAATCTTTGCCATACTGACTGTGCCCTGTTCCCCACAGGATCTCAAATCACTGACATTATTAAAATGCATCTGAACATTTTTAATTCTATACAGCCTCAAAGTCTTTCACATACCATGACCTTTATAAATTGTTTTATCAGGTCAACTTTTTTTTCTCCTTAAGACACCTCATATAAGCATAAAAAAAGAAAGTACAGGTGGGCTTCCCAAAACCTATCATTTGCTACATTAAGTTTTCTACTGTCTCTCTTCATCCAAGAACTTTGAATACTGAACCATGAAAAATGGTGGAAGAAAAAATAGATATAATACAGAAAAGATAAAATTTGGCTCTAATGTCATAAATAATTCAAGAAAATAGGTGGAAAGCATTAACAAGTGGGTAGGGTAGGGAATACAGAAGAACAGTTTAACAACCACTATGGAGAACAATGTGGAGGTTCCTTAAAAAACTAAAAATAGAACTACCATATGATCCAGCAATCCCACTCCTGGGCATATACCCAGAGAAAACTATAATTCAAAAGATACATGCACCCCTATGTTCATTGTAGCACTATTTATAATAGCCAAGACATAGAAGCAACCTGAATGACCATCAATGGATGGATAAAGAAGATGTGGGTACATTTATACAATGGAATATTACTCAGCAATAAAAAAGAATGAAATAATGCCATCTGCAGCAACATGGATGCAACATGGATGCAACTAGAGATGATCATACTAAGTGAAGTAAGTCAGACAGAGAAAGACAAATATCATATGATATTACTCATATGTAGACTCTAATTTTTAAAAAATGATATAAATGAACTTATTTACAAAATAGAAACAGACTCATGGATTTTGAAAATAAACTTATGGTTACCAAAGGAGAAACATGGGAGGGAGCTTGGTATTAACATATACACACTATAAAATAGATAACCAACAAGGATATACTGTATAGCACAGGAAACTCTACTTAATATTCTGTAATAACCTATATGAGAAAAGAATCTGCAAAAGAATGGATATATGTATATGTATAACTGAATCACTTTGCTGTACACCTGAAGCTAACACAACATTGTAAATCAACTCTAATAAAATTTAAATAAATAAATAAATAATAAAATATTAAGCATCTAAAAAAAAAAGAATGGTTTAAAATTGAGGTAAATTGAACACCCCTTTTCCCCATCTAAACGTGGAGGCTGGACCACACTTCTTGTGGATTTTTGCCATATGGGACGGTGAGGTCATATAACGAAAATACCTCATATTTCAAGAGAAAGCAGAAATCTGGATTACCCCATAAAATGTTAATATTTTAAAGCATTCAGCATAGCATCCTAAGAAGAGCGTGGACCCTAAAGCCAGTTTGCCTGGGTTTGAATCCCAGCTCTACTATTGCCTTGCTCTCTGTGCCTCAGTTTTCTCATTATTAAAAAAGGGAATAATAATAGAATAAAAAAACTCTACCTCATAGGGTTATTATGAGTAGTAAATGAGTTAATGTTTGTAGAACATTTTAAAAAATGATGGACATATTAAGCGCTATAAAATGATAGCTACATAAAAGTAAGTCAATTCAAATTTAAAACAAAGAGTAGGGACACCATTGTATAAGCCAAACGAAGTATAATTATGAATTTCACTCAGGCTGCACGACACAAGTTTTGAACCCCTGATTTAAGGGAACACGATAGCTAACCTGACACCTCGGGGAAAAAAAAGTAATTTTATTTTGTGTTGTATCAGACGGGATAGAACTGAGATCAGGGAGTAGAAGTCAGAGTTTAGTTTGAGTCAGGATCAGAGGCTACTTTCTACCAACTGGATGTGGCTAACAGTAGAATGAACTGCCTAAAAAACTAGTGAGTTCTCTCTCACTCAGTGTGGTCCAAGCAGAAACTGTAAGATAGATTATCTTTTGGATATAATAGAGAGAATTTCTGCAGTGGGTAAGGCTTTGGAAAAATGAACTCTAAACTGCTGTCCAGCTCTGAAGACATGGATCTAATATGACAAATATCCGAGAATCCTGGCAAATAGAAAGCACAGCAAACGGGGGCACTGCTGGCCCTATCGATAACCCACAGGCAGTAGTCAGTTACATCAATGACCAAGGAGGCAGAGGGGAGGGAGACTGCAACGCGGATAATCACAGGTGTTTGTGAGGACTCAGCCAAGGTCCTTTATAGGGTTTTCAGACCTATCCTACCAGCAGGACGCTGATCACAGAACAGAACCAGGTGTACAATCAGGTGAAGGGGGGCGGGGAGGAGAGTGAGACGACCGGAAGGGCAAACTGCCAAATAATGCCAACCACCTCCTTCTGTCCTTCTTTTCAGCCCCTACTTATATGATAGCTATGGCCGTGCAGCACCTTGAAGAGGCTGCTTGGCTTCTGACAATTTTAAATCTTTTCTCTCAGCGGAAAAGCAGAAATTGATGGTGGCTGAGTGGAAGGTAGATGGCGGTGATGGAGGACTGACAGAATGCCAGCAAGATGAACGGTCAACCACAGTTTTGCCAAGGGCAAGCACTACATCTTGTCTTCATTAAGGGTTGAAGGGTGGAATCCATTTGTATATAAACTCCCCTTCCCCTCCACACATACAGAAACTGCAGAACTGTACTGGAGATAAGGTTTTGTCTAATTTTCAGAGTTTACTTTAGCAAGCCCTGTCCTTTCCAAAACAGCCTTTCTTATTGATGTGGTCATTAAAAAGGAGATGATTTTTAAAGGTGATTAATTTGCTTTTACTCTGACATATCTGATGTATTTTAATTAATGTTTTAATGTGGGGTAATGTTCTTGGAGAGGGTTTCGCGAAGGTTCAGTTTTTTTGTTTTTTTGTTTTTTTAATATTTATTTAGTTGCACTGGGTCTTAGTTGTGGCACGTGGGCTCCTTAGCTGCAGCATGCATGTGGGATCTAGTTCCCCGACCAGGGATTGAACCCAGGACCCTTGCATTGGGAGCGTGGAGTCTTATCCACTGCACCACCAGGGAAGTCCCCAAAGGTTCAATTTTTAAAGAAGATTATGTATCAACCCTAGTGGAGTTTATAAAACAAATATATTACTAGAGAATATTTCCTATTATTTACCTATCACAGCATCTTCTTGATAATTTTGTAAATTTTCTTACTCTAAAACAATCCTTATAAGCTTTTTAAATTATACTGGATTCTATAACTTGCAGAATTTTAAAGAATTAGCCCATGTTTAAAGATGAAGAGGTGAAAGCCAGAGAGGGAGCTGGTCCAAATGATAATGGCTAGTAAGCGGCAAAACCTAGAACTTGATCCTAAATTTTCTGATTCTCAGTCAAGTATCCTTCTTTTGCCACAATAACAAAAATGCCTCTAATGACACAAACATTAGTTGAATTTCCAGTAGCGTATTCAGCATTAAATTTAGTGTTGGGGGCAGAGTTGCTTCCTGCCCCTGAGCTTTGCCCAAACTTAAAGATGAAACAAGACAGCCTTCAGAGTAATTAATAAAACATATAAAGAGTGGCTATCGTGGCCTGTTGAATAGAAAGGGATTCTGGGACATGCTTGTGTTTACATTTCAAAGCGGTGGGCTTCAAACAATTAAGTAGTGGAAGAAGAGAGAAATTATGACCTTTGAATTTTTCCTATTTTCAACAGCTAGTAGTAACAGGTATTGTACTCTTATTCCACAGACATCCAACAACTATTTCTTGAGCTCTTGCTCTGTACCACGAACTCACTGTTCAATTCATTGAGGGGGTATGAAGAAAAATGACAACAAATAGATAGGTCTGCGTTCTTATGGCAGTGTATTTTAGTAGGGAAGAGAGATGGACGACTGTCACATAAATAATTAAGCAAGAAAAAAATAGAGAAAAGAGTTGTGCAGAAAACACAAATGCAGTGTTATTATAGAGAGTGACTGGATAGCTACGTTATTTTGGTGGTCAAGAAATCTCACTTTGAGAAAGTCATTTTTAAATTCTGGAACATAAGGAGTCAGCCACGCAGAGATCAGTAGAGAGCATTATGGCATAGGCTCAGGCTGATACAAAAGTCCTGATGTATGGACAAGTTTGGCATGTTGAGAAACCTAAAGAAAGCTGATAAGGTCGAGGGCAGCAGGTAAAATAAAAGTAGAGACACATGAGGGAAGAAAGGTGGCCAGGGAAAATATTTTGAAGGACTTTTTGAGCCAGGTTAAGGAGTTTGGATTTTTACTAAAGATGTGGGGATGTGTGTATGTGTGTGTCTCTGCTGTATGTGAGGAGGGGTGTGGTGCGGAGTGGTGAGTACTGAAGTTCTTTAAGCAGAAGAAAGACAAAGTATTTTTAAAGATCACTCTGGGGCTTCCCTGGTGGCGCAGTGGTTGAGAATCTGCCTGCCAATGCAGGGGACACGGGTTCGAGCCCTGGTCTGGGAAGATCCCACATGCCGCGGAGCAACTGGGCCCGTGAGCCACAACTGCTGAGCCTGCGCGTCTGGAGCCTGTGCCCCGCAATAAGAGAGGCCGCGACAGTGAGAGGCCCGCGCACCGCGATGAAGAGTGGCCCCCGCTTGCCACAACTAGAGAAAGCCCTCGCACAGAAACGAAGACCCAACACAGCCATAAATAAGTAAATAAATAAATTAAAAAAAAAAAAAAAAAAAAGATCACTCTGGCATGTACAGGACAAAATGTGGGATGAAATTCTTGGGAGCCAGGGAGGCTGGTTAAGTGGTCAGGCTGTAGACTAAGCAAGAGACAAGGGTGATTGGGTCTAGAGCAGTGGTTTTCCATGGGAGAGAGGGGCATTTTCCCCCGGGAGACATTTGCATTGTCTGGAGACATTTAAAAAAATTTTTTATTTTATACAGGAGCCTAGTTGATTAACAATGTTGGGTTAGTTTCAGGTGTACAGCAAAGTGATTCAGTTCTACATATACATGTATCTATTCTTTTTTGAGTTCTTTTCCCATTTAATTTATTACAGAATATTGAGCAGAGTTCCCTGTGCTATGCAGTAGGTCCTTGTTGGTTATCTACTTTATATATAGCAGTGTGTACATGTCAATCCCAAACTCCCAATCTATCCCTTCTCTCCACCTTTCCCCACTGGTAACCATAAGTTTTTTGGTTTTGTTTTTGTTTTTTAATGGGAAGGAGGACGTTGCTACTACCACCTACTGGGTAGAGGCCAAGGATACAGTCAACATCCTGAAAGGCACAGAACCACCACCACAAAAAGAATTATCCAGTGTTAACGAGGACAACTTCATGGGCTTATGACCTGTGCCATCTCAGAGGTCCCCACCCACACTCAGAAGGAAGCCACACTAGATTTATTACTCTGCTGTTGTTGTCTTGAAATTCTTAATAATTTTATCTTTGAACTTACGAATTGTGAGTGAAGTCTATTGAGACAATATAGTGTGCCTTTAAGTAGAGAAAATATGTGCAGTAATGTCCCGCATTCCTTGCTGGCCCATTGCCACATAGGGTTTGCCGTATCTGACGAGCACAGAGTTCTGGTGGTTCCATGATCTGTGAAGTTTCAGTGAGACTCAGAGTAGAAAATAACCATGTTACATCTACAATTGAATAAGCAGAGCCTGAAAGCCTCAAGTGACCACATTTTCCATTTCAGTTGTTTCTAATGCAGAAGGAAGGCGATTGCTTTCTAAGCAACATACATGACCAAGGATCTTATAAGTCTATCCTTTCTTACTCCTGTTATTCCCCCATATTAGCCAACAACATGTTTGAAAATAATGATATTGAAGGATGGTGAAAGAAAAAGGACAACCATCATTTCCTTTTTCTTTCTCTTCTTTCTTATTCAGAATTAATTTAGAATGTGCACATATGAAGAAGTAAAATAAAAGTAGTTGTTAGTTTTGTGCGTTTCCACTGTTCTGGTAAGAACAAAATACATATGCATGCACAAGCTATGAAATACTAATTGCATAATTTTGGTGATTCTGCAGGTGACTTAAATGCTCTTATACTTGCCTTTAAAATGTGCATTATACAATATAAAGATGAATGGCAAAATTTATGCTAATAATTTAACATTTTAATTTTTCATACTAGAAAGACATGAGATAGAAAATTAACACCATGGCAAGAAAAGAGAGAGACTGCAGAAGAAAGGAAGAAGCTTTATACTTTAGTATTTTTAATGTCACATTTTCCACACGTATTGGACAAAGGACTCCACAGGTTCATTTTATACTGGGCCCTGCAAATTATGTAGCTGACCCTGGCTTCCAGTGTTAACAATTGGTCTAGAGGATGTCAGGGAAGATGGAGAAAAGTGAACAGATTCGAGATTTGTTCTGAAGGCAAAGTTAACTAGACTTTCCAATGGATTACTAAGAGCATTGCTCAAAGTTGAGGGACCAAGGATAGCTAGTTGGGGGCTTGAGTGACTGGTAAAGTAGGGGGAAACTCAGGTAATGACATATATCATCTAATTTAATCCTTACAACCGTGATATGAAATGTATATCATTTTTCACGTTTTACAAAAGAAGGATGAAACTGATTGTTAAAAATCTCAAAGCTAATAAAAGGCAGAGCCAAAGTTAAAATCCAGACTCCTTAGAGTTCAAAGAGGGCCTGTCCTACTGGCTACTCTGCCTCCCATAATAAAAGGAAAACTGCAGGCTGAATGAAACTCACCTGGAAACCATGGAGCAGGTTGTGAACGGAAGCCTATTGAACAAAGTAAAGGACTTTATGACTTGTCTGCTCTGATCTGTGGATTTTTCTGCCCTGCTAATGATGCCAATAATGCAAATCCCTTTCACTATGTCTTGTCAATTCATCTGTCTCCCAATATTGCATAATACCTTGGAAGATAGTTACAGAAATTGAGAAAGATGAGTGTATAAAATGGAAAGTATTTGCTGTACCTTTTCATTATATTATATTCTGTATTTTATATCATTCACATTTGTCTTTATAAATTCCTTGTCAAATATTTGAACATTTACTTCATCTGTAGTTTGCAAGAATACTGAATATAGTATCAAAATCCTAAAAAAAATGACCAAGACATTCCAATCTATAAAAATTCAAGGTATATAAATATATTGGAACTTCTGAAACCTCATTCTAAAATGTCATATTCTACTAGACATACAGTGATGTTGAAATTTACAGCTTTAAAGATGCCCTTGTCTATTCTTATTATATATATATTTGAAAGTAATTGATATTCTAATTAAGGTATCTCTTTAAATTATACATGACTCCCTTCTACTAGCAATAATAAAATAGCATATGACATATAAATGTGTTTATGCCAAGGATTTCAACAATTCAATTGTGCAATTATGAATGTTTCATTATTTAACTTATGCCAATTTTTTAGCTGTCTCCACTTACTTATTTAGATAACCAGAGCCTGAATTCTTCTCTGAATCTTTGAATCAAGTTCTAGTCAGCTGAACTGCCTTATTCCTTTTCTTCTTCTCAAATTTTGTTATTTCTCATCAAGCACACTGCTGAGAATTTGGGCTGAACTTATTAGTTTCTCAACAGAGCTTTCACTGTCTCAGGAGGCAAAGTAAGATTTATTCCAAGTCAGAGCCAAAATAAAGATATTCGTTTTAGTTCTGTAATAAGTTCAAGTCAGAAAAAAATCTAGCAACTTGCATTATGGCATTCACTACGCTATGTAGTAATTTGTGCATTTGCATGTCTGCTCCCCAAATTGGCTGCGGTATTTGTGAGTAGGATCTGTGTCTTACCTCTCTCACTACATCTCCTCTCCTTTATAATGAATGCCCTGCCCATTGGAGAGTCTCAATAAATGTCTGATACATCAATGAACACTGAAGAAAAACATCATATCACTGGCATGAATAACTCTCAAAACTTTGCTAATTACTTCTTCTGACTCAAAGTCATTGAGAATTAGTATGAATTGAAGGCAAACGACAAAACTCCCATTTATATCACAGAGCCACCCTAACAATACTCTCATGGAAGAATAAGAGTTAACACACTGATTGCAGGCTAATTGCGTCTCAATGTTTTTGTTCTCGTGGCTCTTGTTTTATAAAGAGGTGATGTTGGAGGCTGTTTGAGCTGGCATATCTGAATAGCAAAGAAACCACCGGCCTCCTCGCTAGTAGTACAAGGGAGAGGTTAGTAATAGATGTTCTGGAGTCAAAGTGTCCAAGATCAAAAGCCTGTTCCTCTCTTTATAAGCTGTATGGCAGTGGACAAGCTGACAGTACTAAGCCTCATTTCCTCACCTGTGAAATATAGGTACTAATAGAATATGTGTCAGAGAGGTGTTGTGATTTCCAATAAGTGCTTAGTACAGTTCCAGACATATACTAAGAACTTAGTAAATGTTAGTTCTTCTTAGTTTAGTTATGATGGGCTAGCTTTTTTATCTTTCGGTGTTCAAAGTAAACCTGCTTCCTGTATTAGATTTTCCTTAGGACTCTTCCACTTACTTTAATCTCTCCTATTCCTGATGTATATAGCACATTTTGATTGGAAAAAATGGGGGCACTTGAGAGTTTTCACAACATCTTGAGTTTCTTTGTAATTGTTTCATCAATAGTCTTTCCCTATTATAAGGAATGATGAATTTTTTTTCTCATGGGCCTAATGGCAGCAAATTCTCCAAAGAAGGGGAAGAGCCAGGTGGGGTGAGCTGATTATTTGACATGATCTAAATATGGAGAGCTAGAAGGTAAATACCAGCTTTCTTCTAGGGACCATCAATGACCATAACTAGGGAAGCCATACATTTATCATCTGCCATAAGGCAATACATGAAAGGCAAATAAAAGCAGATGGGTGGGAAAGAGAAAGAAAAGAAAGAAAGAAAGAAAGAAAGAAAGAAAGAAAGAAAGAAAGAAAGAAAGAAAGGAAGGAAGGAAGGAAGGAAGGAAGGAAGGAAGGAAGGGAGGAAGGAAGAAGGGAGGGAGGGAGGAAGGAAAGAAAGAAAGAAAGAGAAAGAAGGAAAGAAAGAAAGAGAAAGAAAGAAAGGAGGAAGGGAGGAAGGGAGGGAGGGAGGAGGGAAGGAAAGAAAGAAAGAAAGAAAAAGAAAGAAAGAGAGAGAGAGAAAAGAAAGAAAGGAAGGAAGGAAGAAAGGAAGGAAGGAAAAGAAAAGAAGGAAGGAAAGAAAAAGAAAAAAAGGAAAGAAAGAAAAGAAAAGGAGGGTGGATTTAACTGCCATTAGTTTTCTCTCTGATCCTATGGGGATGTGGCCGCTGCCCTTTGAGGGTTCCCAGTCATTTAATCAACAAGTTCGACAGCAAACCTTACTAAGCTACTAAGTTGTGCTAAAGGTCTCATTCCCACTCCCACCCTGCGCCCCCAGCTATATGTCCAAGGAAATATCCTGATGGATGTCCTCTGGTAAGAGAAAGGGTATTTAAAACAAGCATTTCATCTGAGATAAAAATGAACTTTGCATTAGTTCCATGAGTTAATAAAGATGTTTCATTATACCTAAGAACTATCTTTACCTGACCCTTGAAGTCCATTTTTAGCAAAAATGAAAATCCATCCTCTGTTGTGATAATTATCAAAGTCTCATTTTTTTTTTTTTTTTGAGATTCTGTAACACTCACCCCCTAGGGAAACATCTCCACCTTTTAAAGTCTCATAAACTTTTTGTATATTTACTCCAGTCAAGAGTTTCCCTTCTACATTTCTACTTTCTGTAGCTTCTATTGCCCAAATAATAGAATTTTTCCCCAAAATGAAATATTCTTTAACTAGATGGAGTAAAAACCTTAAACTACATATTCTCCCAACATTCGCATTCCTATATAGATCACTGTTGTGTGTTGTGTACTGAAATAATAAATAAAATTCATTGTATGGTTTTCTTCTGGTTCAAGTACATATTCAGTGTTTTTCATGCATTATATTGTTTACTTCTCACCACTACAAAAAAAACTATGAAAGAGGTAATATTATTACAACCATTTTGCAAAAAAGTAAATCAAGACTTTGAGAAGTTTGCTCAAGATCAGAAATTTAATAAGACAGAATGAGATATTGAACCAAAGTTACCAATTATGTTATATTTCTTTTTTAAAGAACAAAAATCATGTGTCCAGGGTGACAATGATCTTGGTTGAGAACCATGTGCAAGATTAGAGGAAGAACCAGAAAGCTATACGTTTAAGTTAATATTTGTTTAGATTCTTACAAACATCAGGAATGAATTACATTCTGACTGTCCTTATATAACTATGACTTTCTGTCTTTTTTCCTATGGTTAAAAACCTCCAAACAGCTGTGCACTTTCTTCAGTGAGTTGGGAGAAGTTGTATAAGAATACATTGCCTTTCTGCAGTTAGAAAAAACCCAGGGCTCACTCTCTAAAAGCAATAGGTGAAGGGGCAAGGGAGTCAGGGCTGTCAACTTATTATGTCTATAGAAGAAAGTTCTGGAGGTGGGAGGAGAGACGGGCCTGGGTGGTGATCTGGGGACCACCTGGGCCCTGCAAGTGTCCCTGAAAGTGAGGAACTAGGAGAAGTTTCCAGGGTTTCTATCTTTCCATCTTCCCTTACCTTCTCCTTCCCCAATTCCCACTACCCCTCTTCCCCATATATTAGTCAGTGTTATGGAGTGATTTGTGTCCTCTAAAAATTGATTTACTGAAGTCTTAACCCCCTCCTCCAGTACCTCAGAATGTGACTGTATTTAAAGATAAGTTCTGTAAAGAGGTAACTAAGTTAAAATGAGATCATTAGGATGGGCCCTAATCCAACATGGCTTATGTCCTTACAAGAAAGAGGAGTTTGGACACATACAGGTATAGAGGGAAGACCATATGAAGACACAGAGAAAAATCTACAAATCAAGGAGACAGGCCTTGGAAGAACCCAACCGTGCAGACACCTTGATCTTGGACTTTATCCTCTAGAACTGTGAGAAAATAAATTTCTGTTTTTGAAGCTTCACAGTTTGTGGCACTTTTTTATGGCAGCCCTAGCTAACTAACACAATTGGTCACCCTCACTAGGCTTGGAACATCTCCAGGGAAAGGACAGTGGCCTTTATCTATCATTCACCAGACTACTAATGCAGGCTCTGGAAGGTGATCAGTACATATTTGTTGAATGAATGAATGAATGAATGAATGAATACCTATCATGGGTATTACTGCACCCTCCCCCACTGCTACCAACTAATGAACCCCACAGAAATCGCTAGTTATCAGCTCTGGAACGTGGTGAGTTTCCATTTATTTGCCTGTTCTTTCCCACTCTTCCTTCTTTCTTTCTTTTTTTTTTCCTTTAGATACAAAAATAGGTTCCTATAGTGGCAAAGATGTGGTAAGAGTTGCATATCGGAGACTGAGTTCATACTTGACTGCTTCTCTGCATATGATTAGAGGGTCTTATATGAAAAGCAACTTGGAAAAGTCCCAAGAAACTGCAGAAATGTGATGAGCAATTCTGCTTCGGAGAGAAGAGAAAATGAGACTTTAGAGTAGAGGTAGAATGGGAGACCCAATTTATAGTAAAAACTGATGTCCACATATTGTCATGGTTAACTAAAACCAACTGTATGATAATAAGTTCCCTTATGGAGTGTTCGTTATGGTCCAGGCAGGTACTCTTCATGCTGTTTTATAGTTAATTCATTCAATTCTCACACCCTTAGAGAATTAACATCATTATTCCTATTTTATACTCACAAGGATGGTACCTAAAATGACCAAGTGCAGACAGCTAGCAGGGAAAGAAGCCAGCATGAAACCCAAGCACTTGGTCTCCAGAGCCTGTACTCTGAACTGGTTCATCTCTACGGCACAGACGTTTGTTACAGATAGTCCTGCATATTAGTTAAGGACAATATGTTTGGATTTTAAATTAAGTATGCTTTTTATATACAGCGTCTCATACCCAATAAAAGCCTACATTCGTTCCTTATTGTATATACTTATTTTATAAATAAAACACAGTGTTCCTCTTAAGCCATCGATTGACAATCCTTCTCAAATAAAATAAAACCAACACCTAAATTTAGTTAAATATAACACCAGCTTTCATGTACTGAGTCTTCTCTATGGTGCAGACACTGAACTAAATTTTCTCACAAACTATCTCCTTTAACCCTCCTAGCCCTGTGAGGTAGGCATTAATATTTCCGCAGTTTCGCAAGTGAGGAAACAGAGACACTCAGACAGGTTAAGTTAACCAAATTCACACAGCTAAAAAGTGGCAGAGCCAGCGCTGGCTGATGCTAAAACTGATGATTATAAACACTGATCAAGATTCATTTAACAATTCTTTTCAGCTTACACCTATTTTAAAGATTGTCTTGAGTCCTAGATCAAGTGCCCCTGAAGTTCCTATAAGATCCAGGTGTAGGTTTTTGGTTTTTTTTCTAGGGGGTTCACCTTCCAGATCTACTTTGGATCCTAAGAACCACCATATCAACCTAATCTAATAAGAAGCTGGATGTTCTGTCATTTGTCTGCCCTTGTGAGCGTATTAGTCTTCGCCTTATTCCCTGTCTCTTGAAGTAGGCCTCATGACTCCTGTGTGATAAACTGACCATTTCCAGCATTCCGTCATGGACTAAACTGAAGGTGAAGGTGGTACAATGGGGAAAATAAGATTGCCCTTGGGGGATTAAACTACAAATCAACACCTTATGGATGATGTCAGAATCACCTTAAGATATAATGGTCCTTTTTTACAAAAACCTCTTAAATTATAATGGTCCCAAGATTAGCAATATTTAACTGTGACCACATCAAAAGCTCTTTATTTTTTTTTAAATCAAGTGCCTATCAGAAAAATGGATTGGTTAATAATAGAACATGGGAATAGTAAGGAGACAGAGTGAAATCCTGGCACTGTTCAAGCAGTGTCAGGGGGAAGGGAACCTAGTCAAAACTCAGCCCGTATGGTCTGAGTAGCAAGTAGTTCTTTAGGTGTTTAAATGCATCAGGCTATAATATCTTGAGGCTCTTGAATATTCAAATCATAATGAATTCATCCTGTTTTAATGCTAAGCAACTTTTGACCAAAATTTGACTTTAATGGACTGGGTCACAAGGAGAGAATATTGACCAAGAGATCAGTTTCCTCTGATAGTAATCTATGTAATTGCTAATTAATACCTGGCCACTTTTGTTTTGAATATCATGCTATTCAATGTGTTAATTTGACTCAGTGTTTAGATCTAATGGACTCCAGGATATTCCCAACAAGATTGAGTTTCTGCGCCTGGGGAGCTGAGGGTCAGATGTGAAGCCTGTAAGAACCGTATTCAGGGGATGGTGACACCCTGACCTCATTTTCCTTTGGATGCCTTCAGCAGCATCACGCTATGTTCTCGGACTTCTTCAGAAGGGAAAAGAGCAATCTGTCAGGAGAGCCTTCCTTCCTTTCATGACACAGTATAGGCATAAAAATGATTTCAGTTTTAGCAAGCTGTAGCCTAGCGCAGAATGAGACATACAGCCATAAATAAATACTCTCAAAGTTTGTGCAGGATCATATTAAGACAGATGCCAAAGCTCATAATTGCAATACGCCGCATATTACTGAAACTTTTCATAAAATCTAATGAGATTCTAACTTATAAGGAAAGAAGCATAAGGAAACTTGTAGCAACATAATTGGATGACATTTTCTGCCCTGAAGGCAAAAGAAGCTAAAAAGAATAACTGGTATTTGTGTTCTTAAAAAGAAGGGATTCGGAAAGATGTTTAAAATCCAATGAGTCCAGTTTTGATTGCATTGTCTTTTGGAAACTAGAATGAAGGTTTTTGAACAAAGGGTTCCAGAAAGGGTAATTAAACAGTTCCCACCACGCAAAGTGTATTGAATGAGATCATTCAAAAGGTGAGGATTTTCTGTGATGGAAATGAGAAGCAGGAAGGAGCTAAAGAGACTGTCTAATCCAGATTTCTAACTGTATGCCTGAGCTCTCCCAAGAATCTCCTTGTTCTGAAGATGGCATCAAGACCTAGAAAAACAATTCACTTTGATTTCAGCCAGAAGTAAACAAAGATCTTGAAGAAAGCGAAGAAATTGAGTGATTCCAGCATTTCATCTTCTGTACCTTGTTCCCTAATACAGAACACAAAATGCTTCATGGAAATGAATGACATGTCAGGTCAAGGAGGAAACAGTGACAACCTCCCCTAACCTACAGAGCTGCTCAAAGTGAATATTAACAAACCAGTAGAGAATAAAGCCGGCATATATGGGTGTGATTATGTTTGAGCCATGAATGGGCCTATATACACTTAGGCGAGGCTCCTCTTTCTAACCACAGAGGTCAAGGGAAAGTCCTAGACTTGTAATGGTGCAGACTTTCTCCTTTCTTTAGGTCACAGGCTACTAAATGCTGGGTGATCAATACACTGAAGAAGCCGCTCTTCCATTTCTTGCATACCTGACTAAAGAACAGGTTTTCAATTTTGCTTTTCGTTGTGTGACCTTGGGCAAGTTACTTAATGTCTCTAAATCTCAGCTCCCTTGACTATTAAATGGGGATAAAAGTATTTACTTCCTAGGGTCATTGTGAGAATTAAATAAGATTGAGTTTCTAAGGCTTTCAACACATTATCATTAATATTTCATAAAGCTCATATCTACTAATCACAATCTATTTAATCTTTCAACAGGCAACCTAAATACTGTAAATCACACAGTGCTTTTCTTATATTACACTTTCCACATATAATTACTTCACATTGAGTATATAGAACATAGGGGATTTTTCACATGTACATTAACGTATTAGAAAAGAATATTAAAAAGTAAGTACCGAGCCCAGCTCAAGATCTCAGTAAATTGTTTTCTTTTTCTTTTCTCGCTAGCTACCCTATGCCCCAAAGGGGAATGAAAATCAAGGATGAAATTAATGATTATTCTTCCTTTGTCATGATTTATAAGGGTGATTATAATGTGAATAAGCAAACAAACTTATGAATGAAAGAGGTTTTATTTATTAGAACTGGGCAGATGTCAAGATTGGCTTTACTCTGGTTAAGTTCTCCTGATGGTTCAGAAAAGACTTTCAGAATAATGAAGCAGAAATAAGTGTATCAGAGAGTTAATCTTCCTTCCTGTTTCCTCCCCATCTTGCCTAAGACAACACCCGGCCAAATGGAATTGCTATTTGGAATAGAACGTGTTCCAGCATCTTCTTTCTCACTTGAATATTAATATGAAGTGATTAATGAACTTGTTGCTCAACATGTTAAATTAAATAACAGTGAAGAGATTAAGAATGCCTTTCCCATTATTGAGTGCTGCATTTTAAGTCCTAATGTGTAAAGCAGACCATTAGTTTTCAGTCAGTCTTTGTAACAGATTTTTTTAATGAATTTATCTCACCTTTTCTGAAAGCAAGTCACACAGCAAATATTTATTTCTTCATTCTACTTAAAGAATTGAAAGCTTGTTCCACCAGTAAATAATGCAGATCTCTGACCCTGAGATTTTCACATAACTGTCATTTTTAGACCAATTAGTATGGATAACTAAGATATTCAGGGCTTAATGTTTCACCCTACTTTTGAGTCTCCTGCGGTGAAACTGCACTCTCCCGGGTGTATAAGGTCCTCCATATGAAAATATAATTTATAATCACAGCACAACTTTAATAGCATCTGTCACTGTTTCCACAGTATCAGATATTCAGTAACTTTTGCTTACAATTAGAATAGATAGAAAAAGTTTCCCTCCCTACTCCACAAGTCTAGGGTGAATTATTGTCCTTTGCCTATTTTTCCAGATTTTATTATTTCTTAGAATGACTTCTCACACTAGAAAAAAACCTTTCTCTTTTTTTTTTACAGAAAAAGAATCCTCTCACATTACTTCTGAGGATGACCAGTAGCCTCCCAAGAGAAAACTGTGAGAAATGTTCTGTGAAGATTAGGGCAAGAAGTTACCCATAGGACAGAGAATTTAGAGACCTGCTTGTCTTCTTCAGTTGACATGTATAAGGAATTTAATAAAAAGTAAGATGTATTAGGTGTGTTAGATGCTTCTCAATATATAGGAACAAAAAGATGCATAAATAAGACTAATAAATAAGCTATCAGAATGTGTATGTGTGTGTGTGAGAGAGACAGAGAGAGAGAGAGAGAGAGAGAGAATATGAGATGTTGGTAACCTCATTCCGAGACATTGAAAAATGCTTCTCCAAGGTAATGGATTTTAAATTAAGTACTAGGTATTTGCCACTTAACTAGGGCTTTTCAATGAATTTTAGTCATTCATTTACTTAACAAGTTACATGAGGTATACATCTTCACAAAAAGGAATACTGCTATAATTTCTACTTTGTCTACATTAATATGAGATGTAAGGGGAAATAATTGTAGATGTCCTCTCATGCCACTTGTCTAAGTAGTGCCTAAAGCCAAATCCCCAAATCCCAGTGGTTAATAAAGAGGACTTTGATAATCACCTGGTAGATGGGTCCCTGTGAAGTTGGACGTCATAATGTATCTCTGAATTGAACTTGAGTGAATCTCTTTGAAATTGTTCTGAGAGTTCTTTCTAGTGTTAACATCTTTATTCCAGTCTTCAGAATTTTACATTTGAAGGGCTGAAAACAGAATACGGTATGTCCACTTGGGTCCTAGGCTTGACTTCAGTCATTTTACTCTAGGAGTCCTGCTGGATAAACGAAGATGTCCAGTGATTTGATGAGTTATCTGGACACTAGCGGTAGTTCATCCTCCACTTCTCTACCCTCACTACCCAAGCGAGTGATTTCTTAGAAAAGACCTGCAGAGGAGAGGCAAGTCTGTTGTAATGAATGTCCCCAGCGACCACCTCTCTTCCACTTTCAGCAATAAGCTGGACCAGCAGCTACAAGGCTCACAGCTGATACTGCACAGGTGTGCATGCCCTCCACAAACTGGAGGTCCAAAGCCTGGACATTGCTCCTCCCAGCGAGGTGTTTCCCAGGCTAGGTGGCTCCTGTTCTTACACTGTTGGTTAACTGCATGCTCCCTGAATCCTCCCAAGTTCCCTATCAGTAAGTAAAGCAGCACAAGAATGGGCTTCCTCTCCAGGGGAGCAAGCCATGGACTGTCTAGCCATGATAAATTCAAGCACACGCCTCAGTGGGCTGTTAAGAGCTTGTGGGACTCGGTGCATTCTCTTGATCGTCTTCCTTGTTTTGTTTACTAACTCACGTTTTATGCCTGGACCGTGAGTTGCTAACGATGTCCCTACCTTAGTTTTATTTTTTTTAATTTATTTATTTATTTATTTATTTTTGGCTGTGTTGGGTCTTCATTGCTGCACGCAGGCTTTCTCTAGTTGTGGCGAGCGGGTGCTACTCTTCATTGCGGTGTGAGGGCTTCTCATTGCGGTGGCTTCTCTTGTTGCAGAGCACGGGCTCTAGGCGCGTGGGCTTCAGTAGTTGTGGTACAAGGGCTTAGTAGTTGTGGCGCACGGGCTTAGTTGCTCCGCTGCATGTGGGATCTTCCTGGACCAGGGCTTGAACCTGTGTCCCCTGCATTGGCAGGTGGATTCTTAACCACTGTGCCACCAGCAAAGCCCCCCTACCCTTAGTCTTGATAATTGTAGGGCTGGTTGGGAGAGGTTGTGGTTCTTGGTCAGCATCCTATTTGCCATGCTAGAACAGTGCCTGGATAAGCACTCAACAATTGCTTATCCATTGCTGTGCTCACTGCAAATGTCACACTGATAAAGTAAATCTATACTGTGAAAGAATGAGACATGTCGATTTTATTCGCTTCCATAGGAAAATGAAAGAGAGAGTTTGTATCTCACAGAATACCACCAAGAAACTGAATGGAAATCTCTATTGGACCTTCTATTCTTCCTTTATATTTCCCTTTTTGCATTAGCTCTTCCTTTCTTTTTAGTCTATTTTTCTAAAAGAGTATTTTCAATATCCTCTATTGTCTTACCATTTTAGCTCTGTCCCCAAATTGTTTGTCCCCTGAGCACAATAAAAGCTCTTCAATTAAATGAACTGACATTGCCTAGATGGCAGATGAGCAACCAGCTACACGAGGCAAACATGATGGAGGAATTCAGCCCCTGCCCCAAGCAGTTTATCAGATTTTATCAGTTTATCAGATTATCCATCCACATTTTCCCCTTATCCATGCACACCTTCCTGTGTGCAAAGGACAGGCACAGGGATAATGCTGGTATAGGAGGGAGGATTGTACCGCTAGAAAAAATAAATATTTTCTCCTTTTAATTGTAAACCGATAAATGGAAATGCCAAAATGGTGTCCTCAACCGTGGCCATTGACTTCCAGTATCTAAAGTAATTGAACTCCAACTCAATTTTGTCCTGTCTCAAATCATACAGCAGTGTAGGCCACCCTGTCTGTATTTATCAGGGTTAATTCAGGGAAGCAGAACCTCCTATGAAATTATGAATTTATTTTAGTAATTAGATCTTATACAATTGTGGGAGGAGCTGGGGAGGTAAAAGTCCAAATAAGGGTACAAAATCATTAACCAGCCTTAATTGTGTTGCACAAGTCAGTTGGAGCTTGCAGGGAAAATGCATGTACTCTTGGGATTGTGAAAGGTGCTGATAGAGAAATTTATGAGGAGTTGAGGTGCGTCTGGCGTTGGAACTGAGATCAATGACTGTTGTTCAGCAGGGATAGTAACAGGGAAAAATAGCAGGGAGTGGGTGAGGGAAAAGGGAAGATAAACCGGAAACAACCAGCACCTGCCTTCCTGTCACAACCACTAACTAAAGGGGATCTTTAGAACTTGATGGCTGTTAACCTTCGCCTCCCCAACTTCATGTAACTTTACTTTCAGTCAACTTTAACACTTGAAATAAAGAAAACCATACAGGAAAGGAAACTCCAGAAATGTAGTTCCCAGCATAACCAAGACTACAATAGAACAATCCAGCACACTCATGAGGAATCGATTCTGGCTAACCTATCCCTTGCCATTGTTCGAGAAAGCTGGGTAAGTGGAGTTGTTAACCCTCAAGGTAAGGAATACCTGTTTCAAGGGAACACATGGCACATTGAAAACATTTAGTTAACCCAGAAAATTGAGACTTTGAGATGCTCTTTAGATGCCTGTGTGAGTGCATGTGTACACACACACACACAGGCACACACACACATACACACACAATCATTGAGAAATCTACCTACCACAAATCTGACCACAGACTGTTCGGCACATATAACGTGTTTAATTCATATTTACTGAATGACTGAGGGAACACAACAAATCTATAAAATAAAAGTGTTTGCTTTTTTTGGTCCTAAAATAAGCACTCTCAACATATACTACCAAATGACTCAGCTTAAAGCAGCCAGTACAGCGAGAAATTTGTTTATTACAAAGAGTAAATATACTTCATGCATCATCACCTGATGTTTGCCAAATATTGCTTCTTCTACATTGTTCCTGTTCAAATCATCTTCAGCCTCCATTTCTCCCTTTCTGCTTTCCCAGCTGAATGGCTGCTTTATAGCTTTCACATTTATTTCTTATATATTTTCCTCACCTGTCTTTCCCTCTCTTTCCCTTTTACTTTTTTTGGTTTTCCTTTGTTTTCACTTTTCTGTCTGCAACTCATGTGGCTTATTTTTCCTTTTATCATTGCCCCCAAATCAGAGAACCATTTTAATTGGAATGTTTCGATTTCACAGGAGAGAAATTTCACAGTCCCTCTGCCAAAAAGTTGTCAGCTCTGGTTCCCGAGTGTGAGATTTAGGTTTGTCCACTCTGCTAACATACACACTGCCAATATTGTATCACACTGTTCTAACATTGGGGAGAAAATAGCAAAATGCAATTCCATCATCTTACGGTGGAGAAAGAAATACTTTTTATCTTACATGAGCAGTGAGTTCTTAGTCCTTTTTTATTTTTTTTCCACTCGGACAGTTGTATGTGATAGCTTTCAGATGGAGTTGCATCTGCAGAGTTTTAAAAGTCTATTTTGTTTTGTCTTTGTTCTCTTGGATTTTGCAATCTATGTCTGGTGCTGCTGTCTACAATGATGCTATATGGAGAAGAGAAATTTTGAAATGAGTAATGAAATTTAGATTTGACTCTCTATGCATTTGGAGGTATTTTTTATAGACTCAAAGGTCATTGGACCTGGAAAAAAATATTAATCAAACCCTTGGTTTTTTACTACATGCATGTAAAAATATTTGCATTGATTGATTTTTTAAAATTATCAGCTAGTTGTTTTGCTTTTGAGGGGAAGATACAATCTCTGTCCTTTCAGGATATCTTACCTCCTAATAAAGGACACTCATCTCCACATTTTTTTCCCTAAGCCTTATCTGTAAGTATCAAAGAGTAAATTTTACAGTCCCTTCAAAACAAATTACAGCCATCTAGTTCAAACATCATATTGAATAGATGATAAAAAGAATGACCACAGAAAGGTGGTCATTAAGAAACTTGCCCAGAGTTACTTAGCTATTTTGTGGAAGAGCCTACATTAGGAAAAATAAGAGCCATACAAATCAGACCCTGCTTAGTGAGGAGTATCAAACTTGCCGAAGTATGGGGTGAACAAAGCCACTGGCTCTAGAAGCTGGTCGAGTCAACCTGCCAGCTTTTTCATTCAACATTATCTGGCACGTTTCCATGGTTACTGCATTAAAATTGTTGCTAGCTTTAGTTCGAGTCAACTTGTTTAAACTTATTCACTGAGTGTCTTTGACATGTAAGTGAAAAATAAATTAACACTCATTAAAGTGAACCTGTACTTATTTACAGGCAAATCGAATTGGATTTTTCATAGTTGTTTGTTTTATTTAGAAAACATATTGGTACTTTTCAGTTAGTTGAGAACCATATTCTTAACTTTAGTAAGAAAAGACCTTCTGTTTGACATAGTCTTCATGGTATGGACTACTGACTACGGACTATTGAGTATTATGAAATACTCAAGATTGGGTATCCCCCCATCATGCGAGAGAGCGGTGGAATTGTGTCTTTGAGTTTTGTAGCATCTGCTCTTGCAGACTCTGTGTGACATGTGGATGCAGGGAGTCTTGCCATGGAAAGTGTGTTGACGAGGGAGGGATGGAGTCTGCCTCTGGCTCCAGCAGGGCCGTGATTCCCTGCAATGCAGAATCTAAGGAAGTAATATAGTTCAAGTCAGGGGACACTCTTTGGACTTAAATATTTTGCTTTTGTAATAAAATATTTACACTCAAATTGTACACTGGTAAGATGGATGTGGTCTGTTTTACAGTCTGAAAGCATGGGCTTTTGATTCAGAGAGACCTGGGTTTAACCCCTAGCTCCTCATGTAGAAAATTTTAAATACAATGAATTAATAAGAAAAAACTAAGAAAAAAAAAAGCTCTGCTTATGTAAGCGTAAGACATCTCAGGAAGAATTTATAAGTCAAATATTCATTGCCTCTGGGGAGGAGAAGCTAGTGGCTCAGAGACAGGACATACAGGGATACTTTATATCATATAAACAATAGGGAAAAAAAAAAGGTCAGCTAAAGTAAAAATAAAATAATAATACTCAGTAATTTTGTTACAAAATAATAAGGCCTATCTTCCCTATTTCATTGTATAGCCAAAGTTAAAACTTGAAATCTTCATTTGTAGTGTTGAATTTCAGCTTTTTTAATTAAAAAATAAAGTCCAAGATGTTAACAAAAAAATATGTGCTACTAAGGTCAAATACATGTGCTTATACAAAATATGTCTATACAAACTCTACAAAAAATTATATGAAATTAAAATTTTGAACAGAAAACTAGAAATTATGAAAATAAAATCTTAGCTCTAGCATGAATCACCCTGTGGTCTTGGAAAAAGTATTTATTCTGTAATCTTCAATATTTCTATCTAAAAATGAGTCTATAGTATTTATTTTATTGAGTTTTTATGAAGATAAAAGTGACATAACATGCATAGCTTCTTAACGCTAGATGGCTTGGCACATGGCAAGTACTCAGTAAGTTAGTGTAACTGGTAGTGTTGTTCTATTTAATATTATGATTCTATGTCAGAGCAGGAAAAGTGGCCAAGAGTCATGGTGATGGTCACGGAGTCATACAACCACATTTAACCTTAAATCAAAACCTAGAGAAGTTGTGACTTGATCAACTCATGCAGTTAATTCCTGCGAGGGTTGAGAAGAAAGCCAGGATTCTCAATGACCAACTCAAAAAGTTCTTTCTAATGAAGCAATATGTTACTTAATGTGGTCTACACAGACCCTTGCTTGTCAAAGTTTGGTCCAAGGACCACCAGCAAAAGCATCACGGAGGGCCTTCTTAGAAATGCAGAAGCCCCAGCCTAGACCTACTGAATCAGAAGCTGCATTTTACCAGCTTAAATCCCCAGATGATTCATGTGCATCAACATCTAAACTGTTTTAGAAGCCCTGATATAGACTACCCTTGAAATTTTGGTAATTGATGACAAAACAATAAATAAATGTCAGAAATGCAGTTCAAAATCAATAAGGTTATGTCAAAACAACCAAAAGAGAAGTGAAAAATACCCCAAATCACTTGTGAGGCAAACAGGCTAGTTAGGTGGATGGATGGATGAAAAGAGAGACAATAGTCATAGAGAGTCACAGGGAGACACACACGCCCACACACACACAACACACACACACACACATATATGTGTGTTCTGTGAAAAAAGTATTGCACTAGCTTTAGAAGATAGTTCCATTTCAAATCAAATATATTATTGCTATTTTTAAATCAAATAACTATTTTGATTATTTCTTCTCTTGCATAATCTGTTGAAACAAACTGACTGGTTATTAGGATATAAATTTGAACCCACTTTCAACTAAGTAAAATATGAAATCTATAAAACATACGGTGTGGTCATATGTTTATTTACTAACTTACTAATTCACTAGATAATTCATTTCTCAATCAGTTATTATGACATTGTGTAAACACAAGTTGAATCTTCAGATCCTACTCTTGTTGAAATTTTGAACAAAGGATAGGCTTCTTAGATAGACTCTACGTGGGCACAAGAAAAGCCCAAGGAAGATTTCCAGGGCCTGGGATGGTTGTGTAGAGGCAAAGGAACTAAACTCCAGAGCCAACATCCAAAAAAGGGGGACAAGAAGTGAAAGAAAAACAACCCAGCAGACAAGCTGCCTAAGCATTCATCCAAAGAGGCTGGGCCAATAGATACAGGAAATCTTATGTGCAAAACATTTCTAGAGGATGCAGGTCCCTGCTGATTAGTAAGGTCAAGTGTGCAAGAGGCCAGCCGGTAGGTGAAGAGACAGACTCAAAACTTTCCTATTGGGGTGGAAAGATAGCTGCCTTCACAAAAAAACATAAACAAACAAACAAAAAACAACCAGGGACATTTTTCTTTTCTAGACTAAGTAGGGAAAAGGATGCAATATTTTTTATACTGTGTAAATGGATCTTGTGTCAATCTAGAAGCCCTACTGGATGAACTAGAAACTAAATTCTACTGAACATCAGGCAACATAGAAAGAAAAATTGTAGGCTTTAGATTCAGATGGACGTAGGTTAGAATTCTGGTCCTGTCAATTTCTAGCTCTGGGAGATTCTAGATGGTTACATCCCCTCTCTAACCCTCAGTATCTTTACTTACAAAAAGGAATAATATGTATCTAGCAAAATTATTGTAAGAATTAATTGCTATATTATATTTATTACAATAGATAGGCATAAGGCACTCAAAAATGCTAGTCATTACTACTGTGATTACTATCTTTGTCCATTGAGTTTTACAGTTTGAGGTACAGAAAAGTGTACGAATTACAAGTGTAGAGATGGATTAGTTATTACACAGCAAATACATTCATATAACCACCGCTTAGATAAAAATAGAATCAACTCTCCTGCATCCTCCATGCCAACACAGATGTCATCACAATTCTTATTTTTAATACCAGAGATTCATTTTGCATGCATTTGAAATTTCTACAAATGTAGAAATTTATGCAACTATGTCTTTTTTTTCTTTTTAATTTAGCTTCTTTCACAAAATACTACACTTGTGAGGTTTATGCTATTGTATATAGCAGTGGTTCATTCACTTTCATCGCTATATAGTATTTTATTTTAATGAATATTTATGCTGTTGATGAACATTTGAAATAGTTCCAGTTTTTAGCTATTTACAAACAACGTTGCCCTGAAAATTTCCTACTTGTCTTCGGTGACATGTTTATACAATTCTATTCTACGCAAACTTAGGAATGAAATTGCTGGTCAAGGGTGTATGTGTATTTCATTTTAGGAAATGCTGCAAGGCAATTTTTATAGGGATTTCTTCTCATGTACCCTCCTACCAACATGTTATGAGAGTTCTTGTTTCTCTGAATCCTCAACAGCACTTGTTATTTTCAACTGTTTTAAGAAGTCAGCCATGTCCAGTGAGTATGTGATCATATCTTATGGTATTTTAATTTGCATTTCACTAATAACGAACAAAGTTGCGTTCCTTTTCATATATTTGTTTGCCACTTCAATATTTTCTTATGTAAAGTGCCTGTTGAAGTATTCAAACCCCTTCCTATTTTTCTTCTTTCCTTTCTTTGCCTTTTTCTTGCTGTTTTATTAACATTTGTATATATTCAGGATACAAATAATTTGCGATTGAGGGAAAATATTAACAGTTTGTTCTGTGCCATTTTCTCCAGCCTCAGGAATGCCTGAAAATGTGACCTTTGTCAAATGCTCTTTGCAACAATAATATTCAAGAAATTGTCTGGGGAGTATTTATGTCAGACCTAAGATAACAGAGCATCCCATCCAGGACTATGTACTAAAATAAGCCACTAGAAAACTAGAAATGTCAAAGAAAAATAGAATTCATAAATTTCATAGACTTATGGGATTTGTAAATTTCCTCTTAGAAATTATTTCTATGGCCTAAAATGCTGATTTGGTGGTGTAGGAGCCTCTATTTGTTGTCTCCACTCAGCTTTGCACGTCATACGCACACTAGATAACAGGACCACCTTGGTCTGCATAGGAAGGAAACACAAAAACATTTGATATTTATACAATTTTAACATTATCATACAGTAAAGGAAGGTGTGATCATATACGGGCTATTGATAGTTAACCTTTTTTTCCCCAGTTTTATTGAGATGTAATTGACAATATCGTGTGTAGGCTTCAGCTGTAAGCATAATGGTTTGACTCACATATATCATGAATCGATGACCACAATAAGTTTAGCAAACATCCATCATCTCATAGAGTTACAATAAAAAGAAAAACAGAAAAAAAATTTCCTTGTGAAGAGAACTCTTAGGATTTATTCCCTTAATAACTGTCATATATATCATTATAAATATAGTAGTGTTCATATATAGATATAGCAGTGTTAAGTACAGTCATCATAGTGCATGTTATAGCCCTAATACTGATTTCTCTTATAACTGTAAGTTTGGACTTCTTTTTGGTCATTTTCTCCAATTCTTCTTCTCCCACCCCTGACCTCTGGTAACCACAGTTTTATTCTCTTTTTCTAGGGCTTTGGCTTTTTTTTTTTGGATTCCACATTTAAAAGTAAAATCATAAAGTACAGTATCCACAGGGGATTGGTTCCCTGACCCTCACGGATACCAAAATCCATGGATGGTCTAGTCCCTTACAGTTGGCCCTCCGTATGTGAAACCTGTGGATACAAGGTGCCGACTGTATTTGTTTTCCTCTGTCTGACTTATTTCACTTAGCAGAATGCTCTCAAGGTCCATCCATGTTGCAAATAGCAGAAATTCCTTGTTGGTTTTTTTTTTATGGCTGAATAATACTCCATTGTGTGTGTGTATATATATGTATATAAACAACCTCTTTATCCATTCATCCATCAGTGGCCATTTAGGTTGTTTCCATGTCTTTGCTGTTATAAATGATGTTGCTATGAACATGGAGGTGCAGATATCTTTTTGAGTTTTTGTTTCCTTTGGATATATTCCCAGAGGTGGAATTACTGGATCACATGATAGTTCTATTTTTAAATTTTTGAGGATCCTCTATATGGTTTTGCATAGTAGCTGTACCAATTTACAATCCCACCAAGAGTGCACAAGGGCTCCTCTTCCTCTACATCCTCGCCACCATTTGTGATCTCTTGTCTTTTTGATGATGGTATTTAAAAACTCCAAAGTCTGAGGTTTTAATAAATAAAACTTAATCCAAACTGTCACTAGGGGGTATATAGAAACAACTGTAAAATATAATTTAAATTTGACTGTATGAATATGTATTAAGTGAATTTCCCTTTAAGATGTGCTTGTTCTCTTTATTGTATGTTTCTGTGTTTTAAGAATAAAGTTTGGGGAAGGTTTTTAAGGGTACATTTTAATTTGGGTAACATATACTATACCAAAAAGATCTCTAAACTGTATGCCTGACATGTCAAATGGTGTTCTCAAAGATGTTCTGCAGTGGAGATTGGTGTTACCACAATTTGCTATGCTTTTTTTTTTTAGTCCCTTCTGACTTCTCTCTCTCTCTCTCCTTCCTTTCTTTCCTTCCTCTATTCCCAGTTTTCCCTTTTCCTCTCTTCCTCCTTTTTATTTTCCTCCCTGCCATTTTCTCTTCTTGACCAAATTTCAAATTGGACCTACCTGAAATAGAAAAGAAGTTTGTTGTATTGCAATATCAACAGACACTATTTATCTTCTCCCTCTTTGTGAAAAGTGAAAGAGAGATAGAAGCAGACCAGTGATTTCACACAAATAATTTTTCTGCATTAAATTATTTGTGGATTGAGACAAGGTTTATAAAAATGTAAACATACCTCACATTGTCAAATAATAAGATATTCACTTCCAAACTTCTGCCCCCCAAATTAAATAAGGCAAAATACAAATGTTTTTCAATGATAAATTAAAGAACATAAAAGAAATGAAGATGCCATATATCTGATACCTCTGTGGTAAGCCAGTAAATAATTCTACTTTTTGACTACTCAATAGCAATATTCAAGAAACCCTATCCTTGAAGTCTTTACAATTTCCATAATAAAATAGAGGAGAAGCTTTTCTTTTTTGAGAGCTTCTTCAAACCTTGTTTCTTTGCCGCTCAAGGTCATATCTGCCCTCTGACTATGGCACTTGTTCTTATTCCCCTGAGATTGTAAAGGCTTCTTGAAGCTTTTGAGCATCAGTAGGCCTCTCTCCAGGAGGTGCTTTATGTTTTCAATCAGTACCCATTCAATCAGTGGGGGGGTGGGGTGGGGTGGGGGTTGGAAGATCTCTTTATCCATCTTTCTATGCAAAATACTTAATGGCAATTGAGTTAAGGTGAAGATACAAACTCTAACATTTATTTTATATTGGATTATAATTAGTAGAGATCAATAGTGAAGGATAATAATAAATAAAAGGCTAAAGTTGTTGACAACTTACTGTGTGTCAAAACTGTTCTAAATGATTTACAAAAATACCTCTTCGCAGATTCACAAAGCTCCAGGATTTGGTAACATCAGGGAGGAATCTAGATTCTAGTCTTGATTATGGCAGTTTCCATGTGTGAGCCCACACAAGCCATGCTTTGGGTCTTAGTTTTCCAATAGGTATTGATTATCTATTGCTGTGTAACTAATTAATGATCTCAAAATAAACCATTAATTCATAATAAATAATTATTTATCTCAAAATGTAGTAGCTGAAAACAACAATGTTTTATTATCTTGTAGAGTTCTTGGGGTCAGGAATCCAAGAGTGGCTTAGTTGGGGGGGTCCTGGCTCAGGGTCTCTGATGAGGTCACAGGTGAGATATTGGCCAAGGCTGCAGACATCCGAAGGCTTGACCTGGGCTAAGGAATCATTGAGCTCCTTCACATGGTGGTGGGAAGACTGCTTTGGTTTCCCACAAGCTGCTGGGGAGGCCTCAGTTCCTGCCCATGTGAACTTCTCCAGGGAGCCCTTCATGACAAATCAGCTGGCTTTGTACACAGAGAGTGATCCCAGAGGGAGTGAACGAGACAGAATCTACCTTTGTACAACCGAGATTCCAAAATTTGCTTTATCATTTCTTACTAGCCTTTTCTATTCAAAGAAGCAAGTCACTAAGGGTAGCCCACACTTAAGTAGAGGGAAATTAGGCCCTTCTCTTGAGGGGTGACATATCAAAGAACTTGGTATATGGACATAGTTTTAACCTGTTTCACCATCTATAACAATGAATAGGGTGAGAGCCATGAGTTGAGTTCAGTGAGCTCTTAAAATCCCTGAAATTTTTCAAAAATGGGTTTCAAGCCTTCTAAAACCCAACTATGTCCCCCTTTTAGTGCTGAATGGGAATGGTGGTCCTGCAGATATTTATCATATTGAAAGTCTTAGAGCCAGCCTTACTTATAAAAATTACTACTAGCAGTTACAGTAGTAATAGTATTTCACTGGCAGTTTGATGAATTTTCACATATGTTTACATCGATGTAACTACCACCTACATCAAGCTAGAGAACATTTCCAATACCTAAGAAGACCTCTCCTGCCCCTTACCAGACACCACTGAACTCCTAAAATAACCGCTATTCTGAACTTTATCACCATAGATTAGTTTTGCCTGTTTTTAAACTTCATTTACACAGAATCATACCACGAATGTTTACTGATCTGACTTCTTTAGCTCAATATTCCTTACTCTGAAGTGTAGTGGATGGTTATCCTAAGTCCAGACAGAAGTTCATCTGCCCAAAATATAACCGGTACAAGTGTTTGGGATTCTCATCACAAAAAATTATTTTCTAAGGGATTGGGTGTTACTTGATGGAAGTAGCATGAAGAGTAGCATATTTGGAAGCTAAAGTAAACATCTGGATTGTTTTTCAGATAGAGAGCCTTTGTTTATATCAGTTCATTACATAAACATCTACTGTGTTCTTCCAATGTGCCAGGCATTGAAAGACATGATTGGAAGAGAAACATCAGGAGGCAAAGTCTGTAGTCCAAAGCAACTCCAGCCTACTGATTTAGAAATGACTGTAACTCAATGTTACAGGAGCTGTCATGGAAGGAAGCAGACCAAGAACAGGAGCTCTAGCTTTCTAGAAGGACCAGAGGGGTGATGTTGAACTATGCTCTGGAGGCTCCCAATGAGTAACCAGGAGGAGTTCAACATGGAGACAACGAGTTATACTAAAAGCAAGAATGCAGTAGCTATGAAAATTTGCAGAAAAAGATAGGCATCGCTTGTGTGAGAGATGGCAGGGGTGGAAGAATGATGATTGGAGAAAATGAGGCTGCAAGGGTGAATCGTGTCCAGGTCATGAATCCCTGTGCGCACCATGGATATGAACTTACATTTCACCTAGTTGGCCATCTAGAGCCACAAAAAGGTTTAAAGAGAGGAAGTGGCAAGATCAGATTTGCATGAAAATAACTCCAGCAGCAGTTTAGATAATGAGTTAGAAAAAGGAGAAAATGGGAGCAATAGGGCCAGCAAGGAGGTAAATGATGACGAAAATGAGAGATAATGATGGCCTAGACTCTGGCCCCGGTAGTGGGCACAGAAAGGAGTAAAGGCACCTCAGAGATGTCCCTGAAGGTGACACAGTTACCTGAAGGCAGCACTGACTTCATGTGTCATGTGGGATGATGTGTCTTCCCTGAGAAAGGCTGCAGGCACAGCTCTCATGTCTCACAGAAATTCTTTCCAGCCACTCTTGAACCCTAAGAGTTCCCAGATGGCATTCCAGAGGTCCCCCATCTCCTGACACTGCATGTACAATTGTATTAGTTACAGGCACGTGCATTGTGGGGACAGGGATATACTTTTCCTGAGCTGAGGTTTATGACTTACATAGTTTAAAACCATTGCATTAAAGGATTGTTACTGTAGGTTGAGTCCAAATATAGAATTATGTAAATTACTGTGTAACTAAGGCCCTATCGTTGTTTACCAAACAATTTGGACATTTTCTAATACCTAAATTGTATTTTGTTGCTATGGCAATAAACTGATAATGTTAAGAATAGGAATTTTACTTCTTTTTACTTAAACTCCTAAAATCTAGCATAGTGCCTGGCACATATTTGATGTTCAACGTCTTGGTGAGTGCATGAAATTAGTAACCCAACATACAAACAGCCCCTGTAGAGTGAGGATGTTAAGAATCACAGTACTGCAGTGAGGGTTAAGTTAAAGTAAACTATAGATTGAACACACTTCATACTTCACGATACAGAATAAGTATTCAGTACATGGCAGCTGTTAATCATATTAGCCTTGCCTTCAATAACACACATAAACTCCTATCTAACAATATCTATAAGAAAATCATTAAACCTTGAACAAGGATCAGGGTAATAATTTTCCAAACATTGATTTTAAAAATGCTACAAATGACAGGAGCTAAAATTGCTGTCAGAAAGAAATGTTAGAAAGAAAAGTTTTTGATTACTTGTAATTAGCTTTTGATCTTCCCTTCACCAGCCTTTTCTCCTCTCTATAATAAAAAAATAATGAGGGAAAAATGAGTCAAGGTACTAAATCAAAATGAAGCAGTTATATAAAATTCCGTCTAGAGAATTCACTCACGTCACATAAACATTTCTAAGTGTTATAATATGGTATAAGTCCCTTTCCAACAAAGCATTCCAAACAAAACAGTTTCTGGAAGGTTTCCAAAGAAACTAAAAAAACATATGGAAAAAATACACTAACAACATGGCTGCTTATGGAGCAGGAAAAAAAAAAATCCTTAAGACTAAATGCAATAAACAGTAGTATGAAGTATCTGGTATGTGAGTCTCCTGAAATTTTTATCTTAGGGAAAGGGGGCCCTTCACAGTGTGTTCCTCCTCCTCCTGAACCTCTATGGTGTCTATTGACAGAAACAGACCCAATTCTCAAGTCTGGAAGCATAAACTGGGGAGAAATAGCTTGAGCATCTTCCACAAGATGCTCTTCCCATCTCCATCTTCTAGCTCTAGTCTCCAGTATCTGTACTGAGACTTTTACCAGCATAAGATAAATGAATTATTACAGGGAACCATAAAATGCCTTTCCATTAAGGTATGATGATCATGATTTTAAAAATGATTTGTGTCAAGCAGTGCCAATTTTGTTTTAAGAATAAGCAGTATTTTGTAAAATTCCTAATATTTATTATTCATATTAAGATATTCAGGGGTTCTGTTCCATAAAAAGAAAGTTCTTTTTAATGCATCTCTTATTTTTAGGAGAGTATCGATATACTTTTCTTCAAAAATGTTAGACTAAGGCAACTGACTCCCTAAAAAAATAAAAGGTGCCTGGGACCAGAGCCAATAATAGTAAGAGAAAACTGGTGTGTTACCTAGATTATTTTGGTCACACTGTGATTACACAGACCATTGTTCCTGAACTACCTCTTGCCTATTGCTAGTAGGAAAAATATTTGTGTTTTGATATCCACTTTTCTGTGGAACATGGATCTCTTCTAAGAAGTGAGTTTAAGCAAAAGTGTTTACAAATCCTCTTGCCCCACCTCACATACGTAAAACCTGACAGAAGACAGCAAACAGAACAGAGACACAGACTGATTATTTCAGAGAAGCTGAGGTCCTGGGGCATCACTCAGCCATATGCAAGTCAATCAATAAAAGCTTGGTAGTCTGACTAAACGTATATGTGAAGAATCAGACTGAAGCCAGAAACAACCAATTCAAGGCTAACTGGACAACATGAATATTGGCGCCAACAGACTTTCACTGGATCCAGTATCCTATAGCTACTATTTTAAAATGTCTTTGAGGTCATTCATTCGTAGGCACTTTTGCTCTAAAAACTTTCTGAACTTTAAATTCCTTTTCTCCTAAAACACAAACCTTCTCAATTCTCCTCAAACCAATAAATAAGACACAATAAGACTAGGCTTATGTAGTCATTGTGGCATGATATTTATTGCAGTGAATTTTTCTTCAGCTTCACAGCAAGGTGGTCCTCAATGAAGATCCTTGTGGTATCTATGTGACCCCATGTATTTGAATCTCAAATATTTGGAACATCAAATAACAGTGTTCCTTTATTTATAGTCCTTCGGACATCATTTTTCCATTTTTCACATCTTCTAATGCTTCCTTATTGTTACTTATTTCAAGAAGACTGTAATTTTTACTAGAACTCATTTTTGGTTGGAGTTGGTTTATTTATGCTTTGCGTACTATGTGCCCTGAATTGTGAAAGTATCCTTGTAGAATAGTTTACACTTCCTTTGTTAGAACCTCAAGGGCTTCATGAATCTTAGATCCTATCGATATTGTATTCTTGGCTTTGACTAGTGCAGAGTAAATCTGACCTCATTTCCATGCACAGCACCAGACAGCAATTTCAGTTTCTCACGGGAAAATTTCTTCTCCACAAACAACGGATAGATTGTAAGCTTCCCTGTCATATTCTACTTGTTGGTCAAGTTCCTCTAGGTTCTGTTCTATGGACTTGAGCTATCCTTTGAAGATCCCAAATCTGTGTAGCTCCCCACATCAGCTGGGTGCAAGGTCAGGTGTCTTGACTCCCTTTGGTTTTTTAATGTTCTAGACGTATAAGACTATTTCTCAGGTCTGACACTTTCCGGCAGCATTAGTGAAGTTAACTACTTTGAGACTGACTTTATCACACCTATCAATTTCCCTCTCATTGTCTTTAAAATCTTCCAGATGCTGCTATTGTTGCTGTTGTTGATGGTGGTATTATTATTATAATATTATTATGCGTTAATGTTAGTGGATACAGGCAAAGTTGGTTTGCCCCGTTACCTGAACCATGGTTCAGTACTCTTTCCATAACTATGGCATTGGCCTACCATTTATTTTGTGCATTTTATCTAGAAACCAACACATTTACATAAAGGAGTGATTATTACAGCAAGGCCCGTTAGAATATAACTTTTATGCAGATGAACTTTTACCAAGACTATTAAAAATCACACAATGTAAATAAAGGAGGTAGTTGCTTATTTTACTTATGCAAAAGGCTGTCTCTGATTGCACTCACATAATATCTATTTTCTACAGATGAATTGCTTCTTTGCTTATTCATTTATTAGGCAAGTCTTTCTGGAAATATTTATCCATAGCCTCAATCCTATTCGGCACTCGACAGGGATTGGAAGTACAGAGATGACTAAGAATGTGTCCTTCTTCTCAAGGAATTTACAGGCTACATGGCTATAGATTCAGAGATCAAAGATAGCAGCTAGGACACAAGGAGGAAGGAGATGGACAGAACTCAAGAAAGTCAGACATCATCCCAGCACTGGTACTTAAAGTAAAAGGGCAGGAGTGGATTGGGGTCACCAGTGTTTGGAGATGGGGTATAGAGAAGCAGATAGTCCAGGTGTGCAATTATGAAGGAGTCTGTAGATAACAGAGCTGTTAGAAATTGGTATGCAAGGAGCAGAGTTTGAGGTCCAGGAAGACGCAAGGTCCTTAAGGTAACAAGGGACCATACCATACTAAGGTCTGGAAAGCAAGCGACGGTAGCAGTGTTAAGGAAAAAAATTAGGCAGAAGGTTGTACAATCAGACTTTGTGTTTTAGAAAGAATTTTTGCCTCCTATGGCAATCAGACCCCAATATCTGACCATATGAACACATGTTATAAGCTCCCTTCTTCATCTTGCCCCCCATTAAGCACAATTTGAAGACAACTTAGCCAGAAGTCACGAGGATGGTCAATGAAGATGTTTTGTCTCCTTCACATTTTTATGGACAGCTCTGAAACTGCAGTCTACTGATGGAGAATGTGGTGCTTGATGAAACCAGGCAGTACGCATGAGGTCTCGACCAAAGTCAGGTTCGAGCTGGTGCAGAGATGGAGCCAGAAGACTAAAACTTTGGCCATCTTGAATTGTCATCTTAAAACGGAAAAATCAGAATCTGAGTGCGGAAACAGTAAAACTGCACTTTATCAATTTGGTTCTAAATTGTGGAAAAGAAGGAAGGGACAGGGAGACAGTTAAGCTTCTTGCACATTATTCTGCTGTGGACTTTCAGATCTGTTTTTGCATTTGAAAGATGATTTTTTGTTTCTTAAAGATGCATATTTCTGATACTTTGTAATCACATAGATCCTCACAGCCTTCTCCTGGGGTATTTGTTGAGTAATTGATCAGCACATTTAAATTCATGAAGACAACTTAAATGTCATGGCCTGGTATTTTGATCTCTCAACATAATATGTCATAGGAATGAGACAGGTTCTTAGCCTTAATTCAAGGTAAACATATTAAGAATTTTTTTCAAAATAATGATTGATTTTATTAATACACCATCACAGGCACATTATGCTGGATAATATATTATACTGAAATTAATAATAGAACATTGAGCTGTGTTGGCCCCTAGCTTGGTTATGTTAGCACCGTCTTTTCCCTACGTTTGTTCTCAGTGAGACCTAATATATAAAAATGTATTTGCATGGGAAAAAAATATCTGCAGTCAGTCAGAAGGAAAATGTGATGATAAAAAAAGCAGTTATCTCCCCAGGCTCCTCATGGTCTATTCTTCAAAGTCTCAGCCTGGGAAATAAACAGGTTCAGATGGAGTTTGACTCTTCTAACACCTTAAACTATTGCACATTAGCCCTGCCACGAGAGAGAGTGAGAAACAAGAAAGGAAACATGCTTCCTGAAAAAGTGTCCATTTAGAGGTGACTGGCAATATTCCGATGGCTAGATTTTTCACACCTCTTGACAATCCAGTGATATTTCTTCACACCTTTTGCAGGTGTCAACCTGCAAAGGTGCTGCAATTCACTTTTTGCGGTTCACATACCATCCAGCTGAATGAGGCAACACTCTGGGGAAACCCACTGACACAGAAGTTGCTGAGAAACAACTAAACTGCTGTTAAAAATTGCTTAGATCTCAGGTCTGTTCTTGGCGGCTCTCTCTGACTCACAGTGATGTTTTATATGCATTGGGTTGGATTAGTGATTCCAAAAGGACCTCATTCTGGGAACTATAAGAATTCCAAGGAATCCTCAACTCCTCCTGATTTTCTCTTTTAAATGAATAAACTTTATTTTTAGAGCAGTTTTAATTTCACAGCAAAATTGAGTGGAAGGTACAGAGAGTTCCTATAAACCTCCTGTTCCCATGTATGCACGTTATTAAGTTGTTAGGCAGTGTTTATTAATCACTTAGTATCTGCTATCCTTGTTTTCCTAATTAGATGGTAGGTTTCCTGATTAGGAAGATGATGTGTTGCTCTTCTCAGCATCCCACATGTGGGAGGAGCCTTATATGTTTTGGTTGACTGATCTAGAGACCAAGTCTTATAGCACCTTGAGATGATGTCATATGTGGAGATGCCTTATCACATGAAGCTTGGTACGGTGGGAATGGCATGGACTTTGGAATCAGACATCCTTCCCCTTTAATTTATTAACGACTCAATTTACTCTTCAGGGTCTATTTTTGATTCTTGTAAAATAAGTAAAATATTGCTGCATTGCATGAGGAGTGTTATAAGAGAATGGGTCTACTGAGAAAGCACATGAGATACATCTAGTACAGACTTTGGTGAGTAACTTAGGCAACATTCTCTTCCTCCTTCACTCCCTCCAACCCCTGACTCTATTCAACAATATTAATTCAACAATATTAATTTTATACCAATTCTTTCCTGGAATTCATGTACTTTTATCTTGCTTAAGTATTCATTCTAAATATATAAATATATAAATTGATAGCATGTATCACTGAAGCTAGGAGGAAAAAGAAAGGAAGATTGATAAAAGAGGATCATAGAGAAAGTAGAAATAGGATCATCTGAGTTTCAGACAATGAGAAATGTTCTTGGGCACTGCCAAAGGCAGCTCTTAGGAGAATCATGTACACCTCAGTAGCTTTACTACATTTCAACTTGAAATGTACACGAATAGTGGGGCCTTTGAAATGATAATGTAAATATATGCAAAGCTAGCTGATCCTGTAGTCTCCAAAAGGTAATCTCTCAACCTTACCAGGGATCATACTAGACTCAGATGTCAAAAATATCTCTAGTTTTCAAGTTATTGGTTTAATGGGAAAAGGGGGAGTGGGAAGGTCTGGCCTCTCATTTTGGCTCTTGTGTAACCTATTATCTAATCTTGGGCAAAGCGTTCAGCCCTTGACGAAGCTTCTGTTGGGTGTTAGTAGCCATGCTGCCTCTTTCAGAGTTGCTCCAAGAATCAAGGGTAGAACACACAAACACCGCACAAAGATTATTACGTACAGTATACCAGGGGCAGTGGGCAACAGCCTGCTTTAGGTTACAGGAATGTGCCCACTCTAATGAGTGAAGGAAAGACAAAATAGAGCATAGTGGACGAAGGGGGAATAAAGGGGGATCAAAATAATACTTGCTCTAAGAAGCCCAAGAGGAATGATTTTAGAGAACACACAGTGTAAACCAATCCTGGTTAGATCGCAGTAGCTGAACGGTACTGTTTACACCAAAGACATATTTTACCCTGGGTTTTGATGAAAAGGAGATTGGGTAGTTTCATTGTGAAATTAGGTTTGCTTTTAAGAACAATAAATTTATGAAATAGGCTACAAACATGTCTTGGGAAGCCAGACACTGTAATGGTGGCTGATTAAATACACTCAGTGACTTAACATTTGAGACGATCTCCCTCGGTAGGGAAAGGAATAATGTTGCAGGAAAGACACTGAGGAGGGAGAAGGGATTGATGGGAACAGAATGATAAATGAGAAAGGAGGTTATATTACTTTGGAGCACTAGAAAAACTGAGATTACAATAGTTGAAAAAAAAAACATGAAAGAGCAGAGATATGCTTGAAGCTTTTAAGATGTTAAAAAGGATAGTAAAGGTCAACATAGATAAGCTTCGCCAATGATAATGACAAACACTGAAATTTAAGGACACGTAAAAATCAGCAGTGGATAGAAAATGACTCTTTTTTTGTTCAGGAAACCCCTGCATTCTCTGTCCACTGCTAAATTAACTTTATTTTGTTGAATAATCATAGCACAGGAAGACAGGGAGTCAGAAACATTATGCATCATTGTGGAAAAAGGACAAAGATTCAAACCAGAATCAAGATAGCAATTTATAAAATATTCCTGAGGCTGCACATTTATTCTTCAGAGGACCAATGGTAGAAATACTGTAATATGTAGATTCGTTTAAAAGTCCTCTGAACTTTGTTCCTCCAACAAGGTTTTGTGTTGGTTTGGCCAAGAGTCATACAGGTATCACCATCCTGGGATTACTTTAAAATTCACTTATCATCTTGAGGGGTACAGAACCATACAAGGGGCTGGTGGAAATTAAAAGCACAAATGTGGTGAGGGCATATTCATGGTGAAACTGAGCTCAGTTTCATGGTGAAACTGAGCCCCTGTGGGGCTCCCAGGTGCAAACACTTTCTGTGTCCCCCTTTTCTTATTTGTAGGAAATAAGCTTCTTTCAGCCTCCTTGACCTTCCCTGAGTTCCAAAAGGCAGACTCAAACAGTTGCTAATCAGGGAAGGGAGGGGATGCAGAAACAAAGAAGGAGCAGTCAAGAAACAATAGTGCAGTCTTGGGGCAGGGTACTGGTTCCTCCTCAAGGAATATACAGAACAATATCTTTGAGTTCTTCTGTAGGAACTAAGGTCCCCACCCAGGTGGAAGATGGTAACTTCAGGCTGAGCACAAGATTCCTGGGGCACTGCCCTGCTACCTCACCACCAACCAATTGGAAGAAAGTCACACACCCTGCAGCCCTCACCCCAAATTTTGCCTATAAAAAAATTTCCCCCTGAAAACCATCAGGGAGTTCAGGGTTTCTAAGCATGAGCCACCCATCTCTTTGCTTGGCCCTGCAATAAATCTTTCTCCGCTCAAAACTCCAACGTTTTGGTACTGTTTGTCCTCACTGTGCTTCGGGCACAAGGACTTGTGTTCGGTGACAATGGCATGAGCCTCAAACAGCTTTTTGTTCAAACTTTTGTTCCCACCTGCCCTGAGAGTGGGCAGATTTTGTCAAGTCTATCCTATTTCTGGGCACCTCGCCCTTTCAGGGCTCTGCTTTCTACCAGGGTCTCTCCTTTCCCTTGCTCTGGGCCTAGTCAGTTGTCACGCTTTGCCTCAGGTTTTCAATTTATTTTCTGGGGATTTTCCTCAATTTCTAGCAGTTTAGAATTGTCTTTCAAGGGTATTTGTGATATTTTATTCAGCATTTCCAGTTATTTTTTTAAGCAGCCTTCCATATTGCTTGGAAACATCAGTTACTGAACTTCTATGAATCTTTCCATAAATAAGATAAATAAAAAAGTAAAATTGATACTTTTACCCAATTATGTGGATTGATGAGCAGTGATAGAAAAATCCACAAATGTCATTGACCCAAATGTGTATCCTTAAGACATGAAAAAAATGTGTTCTTGCATAGTCACTTCAGAGATTTTCTTGGGGAAGGGAAGACCTCTATCTACGGTATCCTGATCTCTGTGTAATGCTTTCTGTGTAAGGGGAAGTTACGCTACATCCCAACTGGTCTCTCTCTTCTTCTCCTTCAGGCTCAGTCACTCATCTCCTGGCCATCTAATTCATGATTGATTCAGAAACCCCAAAGGATATGGCCATGAAGAGTTTCCTGCCAACATTCCTTCCATGGGCCCACTACAAACATCCAGGACATCATTGGTGGATATCATTAATTCCATCCCATCTAGTCTACTCATTTAGTGCCTTTTGGGAAGGAAGACCAAAGAATCCTCACATGTAGATAAGATATAATTATTGCTAAAGCTAACCCAGTTTCTCATACTTCCATCCCCTCCACTCCTCCCATAAAAGTCTGTGATACTCAATTCCCAATATCTTCTATCCACTCCGTTCTTTTTAAGGTGACAACATGTCCTAGTCTGCCTAAGAAAATCCAAGCTTCTGTTTGTGGTTCTGGCATAATCATTAAAGTTCCTCTTTCTAGTCTCAAAACTGAACTGGTGTGGAAAATGAATTATATGATCATTCTGTCTCTAGTTCAGTTCATGTATGAAGCCTAAGGAAATTAGTTAACTGTTTTTTTCTTCACCATTGAGTCGGTCTTGGAGTGAAGTCATACTCCTTTTACCTTGTGTGCTGAGCTTCTTTAATTCTCTCCACCTATTCAAGTCTCCTTTACTGCCTGACAGAACCTCAACTGATGCACCACAGCAATTTCTAGATTTCTTTGTAACCCCAACTCATGGCTTTCCATGTTTACAATCTGTGCTGGTTCAGTCCATAGGATTCAATTTTCACTTTGATTCTTAGTTCCTTGGTAGATCTGTTAACTGGTCTAATATTCTATTTTTTCTTCAGTCCTGGAAGTTGACTCTGAACCCCAGCTAGTAACTATCTTCCCGGGAGATATGCCAATTCATAACTTGGCTTCATATGAAAATATCAACTTAACCCATTCCTCGTCCCTGATTTTCACATTGAAACTCCATTTGAAATAAGTTAGTATCAATTGCTGAACCCAATCTTCTGGAGGCAATCATTGACTAGATCATGTTCAAGTTTGTTTTGTCCAATGATGTCTGCCTCAGATCACAAGGTAATGTCCGAAACCAACCTCATTAGACTGCCTAGATTACGTAGTCTTACTTGGTATCAATTATTAGTATTATTGTTGTTGTCGTTGTTATCATTAGTTTGGCTACCAGCCTTACATGGTCAATGATCCAACTTGCCAAATTTAAGCTTGCCTGAATCTCAATCGTATTTAATCGGATAATACATCTACAAACCAATTTGAGGGGCAAAATGTCAGAAATTTAATTTAGTTACACAATGGTTTTGATTATTTTTCCCTTCTTGGTACACAACTAGTTAGTAGTTATTGTTTCATGATAAACAATTACTTAAATTCAGTGTGGCTTACAAAGCACAATATATATTCAAAACTTACTATTGAACCTCTACTGTGTGGTCCTGGGTTAGGCTCAGCGTGAGATCAGAAATAAACATGGCACATACCTTATCCCCAGCAGCTCCCACTTTACTAGAATGCTTGTTTAGTTTAATATATTTCGCATATGTAAGGCTGCTTTTGTAGGGCCATGGAGCAGATGCAGACATGGCTCAGAAAAATCCATCTGCCCAGGATTCTAGTCATAGTAAAATGAGTCACTAGCAAGGCTTATGAAAAATACGGTAAAACCACAAACTTGTCAAAGAAGTTGTTTAATAGTGTGACAATAAAATTCCTTTCCCTTATGTTGACTAGTGGGGGAAAAACAACCACAGAGCATAAATACTCTGTGACTTCTGGCATCAAACATAGCTAGAGGATGCAAAACAACAGTCAACCTCCAGCTAAACAAAGTGACAACTGTTTTTGAATAAATCTATTAAATTAAATGGAAGGCTTTGAATGTTGGAATTTTCAAGGAGGTTTTCTTTTCACATGTTCCCTTATTTTAAATAAGATGAAAAGGGAGTTTTTTTTTTTAATTTTTGGAGGATTTGAGTTTATTTTAAAATTTGAGATCTATTTAGTTGGCTGCAGAGGAGCATAGTGAAAAAAGCATGGGTCAGAAACAGAAAATCCTGAATTTAATTCCCAGTACTGTAATTCAAATTCTACAACCTGTTCAAGATAACTGGCTGAACATAATTTCTCTTGCCCTCTGTATGCATACCTCTCCTTTGAGTAATAGGTTTCTTTACTTTCCCCTTTTTATTGATTGTACTCCTCCCTTTCAAAAATTGTTCTTACAAATATTTTCTGTTGGGGAAAACCAAACCAAAGCAAACTAAGCAAAACAACTTCCCTCCATCCAGTCAATCCCTAATCACTCTTCAAGGGCCAGTTCACAGGGTAGGTATACCTTATGAACATTTTCAAAAGATTTCATTAAAACTGGTACTAGGTACTGACTTACTTACATTGCTTTGCTGATTAACAGACCTATGTGAATTCTTAAAAGGGATTTTCATAGAGAGGAGAGATATTACTCTTAATTCAGCTTTACATAAACTTGGAGAGAACTACCACACCTCCAGAAATGCTGTGTAGACCAGCAGATCTCTGTTGCACTTTTCATGGATAAAATTTCCCCTATTCTTGTTTTGATTGTGGATCCTGAGTATGCAATACTATCAATAAACTAACAATAGTTTATTAAAGGTAATTCTTAAAATCCTATATCTTCTCTGAGCCTTCTTAGATTGATTAGAATTTTACATCTTTTCATATTTCTGAAATATTTACCATAAATAAAGACTTTGAATCTTTTAAATTTCTCCCTTTTGTCACTATCCTGAAACTGATTTTCTCTCAATCTAGGTACTTATAAAGAGCAGAGAACAAAAATGAGTGGAAAGAGAAGGGGCAACTTTGGGAACAAAATTGCAGAATGAAAGCAGAATAAAGCAGCTTGAAAAGAAAGTTAATATGTATGGCAGTTGATACGCATCAGAATTTCCTTGGAAAACATAAAGGGAAAATCTTTGGTTAATTAACATAAATCACTAAGTTAGCAGAGTTCATATTCTTCACAGTACTATTCTCACTCTGAAAGGACAATAATTATTTTTCAAATGACTATAATACTTTTGTCCTAATAAGTTTTGTTGAAGATTGCTAATAAAATGGAATATATTGTACATGAGTTTAGCTGAAGTCACTTAAGTTGATATCACTTTCTGTGGTTTCTATTGTAGACTTATGTGATTATCAATTATATCAATTATGTGATTATCAATCTTAAAACTCTCTAAGGTCACAAGGAAGCTATTTTCCAACTTAAATCCATCTCTCTCACACCATATTTTAATAGGATGTACTTAATTGCCTTTTATCTAGATATCCCCCATGTGGCAACGCAAACTATACAATTTTGCCATACCAGATATAATTGCTAAGCAATTGGTAAGCAATGATTAAATTGCAGTGAAATGAAGTAGTATCTCTGTTAATGAGGATGATTTTAAGAGTATACTTGTCAAAAATCTTTTACTAGAGTTGAGATCATGTTGAATCATTAAACTATATATCATAATAATAGAAATCACAGAGTGTGGTTTTATATCTAAAACCACTGTGGTTAATTGTATAAAATATAGTTAAAATTAACAAATATATTCTCAAAGTATTTGTTAAAACATAAAACTATGTCTAAATAAAGAGACTTAAGGAAAGGCTAAGAATGTACCAGATAGGGAACAGTACACTCAAGCCCAGAGAGATCAATGGTATGGAGAGGGGTGGAGCAATCTGCATGGATATGGGATAACAGGTTCCAGGAAGCAGAAGAAATCTGCTGGGATCAGACGCTAGGATGCCCCATGGTCATCCCTGAAATACGCCTTTAGGATCTGCTGGACTGACAAAAGGCATGGTCTTGGGGAGAAATTGCAGGTACCTTTCAGCAACTTAAAAAATCAGTCTTGTCTTAGGAATTAGGTGAAGTCCCAATGTCACTGTAGAGTCTTGTTGCAAACGCTATTGCTGCTCACCAACTATCCGTATCTCCTCTTGCTTCCACTGAAGTTAGGATGCACGGGACTGGGTGCATGCCAATGGATTGGTGGAAGTGCTATGGCCACCTAGATGTCTGACCCTTAAAAATACCCATGGGGTCTTCAGCTCTCTCACTCCAAGGGTGGTGAGCTTAAGGGCACCCACTTCAGATGGCACAGCCACAAGGTAGAGAACAGCCACTGGCTCACTCACATTGGACCTACCTGAGTACAAAAATAACCTTTAATTTGTTATGCCAGAGAGATTTTAGCATTTATTAGTTACCACGGCACGGCTTATTCTATTTGGGCTAAAACATAAATTCACCCTAAGTGGGCTGCTATTGTATCCAAAACCGACCATAGGTGGCGCTGTTTTAGGGTTTGAGCAGTGGGGGGATGAGAAAACATATCAGAGACTAGGAAAGTAAGGACTATTGTAGGGTAAAATTGTGTCCTGCAACTTATGGTTACCAGGAAGGAAAGGTGGGGAGGAGGGATAGATTGGGAATTTGGGATCGACATGAACACACTGCTATATTTAAAATAAATAACCAACAAGGACCTACTGTAAAAATAAATAGATAAATAAATTAAAAATTTAAAAAACAAGAAACAAAAAAACCAAATATTAGTGGTGAAATTGATCCAGTAGGTTGCTGAATTACAATGTAGGGTTTTTTTTAATAGATTTTAATGAGTTATTTTATTTATGTTTTATTTTTGGCTGCGTTGGGTCTTCGTTGCTGCATGCAGGCTTTCTGTAGTTGCAGTGAGTGCACAGGCTTCTCATTGCGGTGGCTTCTGTTGTTGCGGAGCACGGGCTCTAGGCACGTGGGCTCAGTAGTTGTGGCTTGCAGGCTCTCTAGAGCACAGGCTCCGTAATTGTGGCGCACGGGCTTAGTTGCTCTGCCGTATGTGGGATCTTCCCAGATCAGGGCTCGAACCCGTGTCTCCTGCATTGGCAGGCAGATTCTTAACCACTGCGCCACCAGGGAAGCCCTACTATGTAGCCTGAATTCACAACTTCATCAAATCTCTCAAGTAAAAGTAATCAATAAAATTTATTGAGATCATTAAAAAGAAATTGTCTCCTGCAATAACATGTGCAGTGGATCAAGTGAGAAATAAATATTAATTGCCATTGAGGTTTAATGGTTTATTTTTGCCACAGCATAGATTAGCCTCATTTGAGTAACACATAGCTACTTACCTGCTCCTCTATCTTCCCCACTTGTTTTTCGAGATCTGCACTTCTTTTGATGCAAGTAGAGACTTTCATGACAGAGGCAGAGTTAAACTATTTAACATTCCAGGTTGAAGTACTCAAATTACTGAAATGCACTGATGGGTTTACCGATATTTTTTAGCCACTTGCTGTCTCCAGGTCTCTGCTAACTGTTGTGGGAGATAAGATAAGAAACTTGCCCTCAAGAAGGACAACTGGAGAACTACAATGTAACTATAATTATGAATTAACTAGAGCGGAATGTACCATGTGTCACAAATAGAGCCTGATGTGCTAGGGAAGGCAGAGGAGAAACAGATCATTTCTAGGTGGGGATTCAGGAAATTCCTTATTGGGGAAGGAGTATTTCGGGTGTGCTTCCATGGAATTGCAGAGGGTTGAAGGATAGTTAGGGGTGGGCTGGAAGGAGAGCGTTCCAGGTAAGAGCCAAGGTATCACCCCACAAGTATCGAAACCCACTAGTGACTGATAACAGATCTGTTTCATTTTAATCATGAAAAAAGGATAAAGGACGAAAGGGTTTAAAACTACTAGTCACTCAGCCAATAGGATCTTCTCAGTTATCTGGATTTGAAGTAAAAGGATTTCTGGTTATATGCTTCATCAGACGATTTGCATTCTCTATTTTTAATTTTTTACTTTTTTAAATTGAAGTATAGTTGATTTACAATGTTGTGTTAATTACTGATGTACAGCAAAGTGATTCAGTTATACGTATAGCACAGGGAACTATATTCAATATCCTGTGATAAACCGTAATGGAAAAGAATATATATATATACACACCACACATATATGTGTGTGTGTGTGTATATATATATGTGTGTGTGTGTGTGTGTGTGTGTATATATATATATATATATATATATATATATATATATATATATATATATATGAAGAATGGATTCTCTATTTTTTTCTTCTCTCCCTCTGATGGGATTGTAAACTCTGATGGGACAGGACCACATTTTTTCTCCTAGAGTTTTTTTTTTTAATTTTATTGAAGTATAGTTGATTTATGATGTTGTGTTAATTTCTGCTGTACAGCAAAGTGACTCAGTTATACATATATATATTCTTTTTCATATTCTTTTCTATTATGATTTGTCACAGGATATTGCATATAGTTCCCTGTGCTATACAGTAGGACCCTGTTGTTCTCCTAGAGTTTACTAGCCTACTGGGGACTTGACAGGTATTTGTATTAGTCAGACTGACAAGGATTTTCACAAGTAGTTCTGGAGTTTACTTTTACTCTCGGTTAAGTAAATCTGTTCTTACTCTCTATTCGCTAAATCTCAGTGACTAGGAAACAAGATCTTGACCTCAACTGAGAACATGCTTGAATCATTCAGGACTGATTGGATTAGATGGGTTTATGGAGAAAGTGATCGGCCTGCCACTAGAAAAGCCAGAATGTTCTGGCAATAATTAAGCAAGTGAGTAATAAAACAAATACATATTTATTTTGTCATTAATATGATTCAGTTAAAAACAAATGTGAAAAAATCAGTAAACATATGTATACATATATATTTGTATATATACACATCTATAATCTATCAATACATGTATATGTGTATGCATATATATGTTTTTATATGTATACGTATATATCTCCCAGCAACAGTTCTGCAAACTCAATCATTGTGCTTTGACGGATTGGTCTGAGGTCACTTATAATAAGGGAAAAAGCAGTACCACATGGCACACAAATTTCTTGCCTGCGGGCTTCCATAGGACAAAAGTGGATTTGTGATTTGGAGTTTATCAACTCTTGTCCTTCTGTTGCTCTGTCTATAGATGCCATTTATTGGATATTTATTATGTGTCAGGCTTTGAGCTAAATGTGTTATATGCAGAAGCTCATTTCACGTAAACCTCACAGCAGCATAATGAGATAAGGAACGGTGGTGACATTTGCCGATGTCAAAATGTCAGCTGAGGTTTGGAGAGCATCAGGGTGCAAACCTAGAGCTGCCTGACTCTGAGGAGCACAATAAAAGCAACCTCAGTTCAATACCCCAAATTATCATGTCACAGAATATTCCTTGTTATTACACACTCTCTTGTATGTAAAAGAGGCTAGAAAAGATATCTCCAGATGTTTTCCCACTTACTGCTTAGAGCTAAAGCTAATCATTTATAATAGGAACCTCATCCAACAAGAGCTAACATTATTTTTTTAGCTATTATGTATGGAAGAAAAAGAACTATGCTCACTGCTTTCAAGCTGCCCTTATTTTCTTTGTGGGGGAGGGTCTCATTGCTAAGTAAAAATATGTTGATATTCAAGAGAAAGAATGTAATGAGATAAAAGATATAAGGTAAAACCTGGAAAACAGCTAGATGATTTAATTGAAAAAAGTCAAAATTTTCAGGCCAGTGGGTACTGTTTTCTTCGCTTGATTCATTTAAATAGTTAAAAAAGAAAACTTATTTTGAGTGTATAAACACAACAGTTGCATCATAGATTATCTCTTCTACAAAGGGTGTCTAATGTTTCTTTCAATGGACTTAGTAAATCATGTATCTAACCTAATATTACAAGATTTATAGAATAAAATTATGCCAAATGAATATGCCATAGAAAAATGCAACTAGAGGAATAGAATGCCAAGATTTTCATCAATAAGTCTAAGAAACAGTCTTCCTGTTTCTATAACTTTGAATATGTGAATTTTCGTTATTCTAACCAAAATGAAAATATCATATTTCCCAAGATTGTAAATCACTGTGTGTATGACTGTGTATGCATGCATATATATGTATACACACACACAGTACATATTTACTGTTTTTAATGCTACATTTTGTTTTGACATGGCAATCACAGTTATTCAAAGTATAAAGATTTAGATCATTTGAAATTTCTTAGAAAATAGAAATACGCTTAGGTAGTCTTAATTCATGTCACATTTTTCTTTGGCAAGAGATGTATAGACATAGCACCTCAGAACTCTTCTGGATTACTCTCCGTTTATCCATTTATCTATCCATACATACATTGGATTATAACATTAATTTCAAATATTTGCTTGAGTTCCTAGATATCTCTGTCATTAAGAAAAATAAGATTTCCTCATTTACCTTAAGTTATATATGAGGGTACTTTGCAATTCTGACAAAAGATTTTACATCAATCTAAAATGGTATCACTAAGTTAAGGGTAAATGTATATTTAGGATTGTCTATCTAAAACCAAGTCTCTCTTGGGCAGACTCACAAACCAAAGGAAAAAAAAAATAATGTTAGCTATTGTTGGATGAAGTTCCTATTATAAATGATTAGCTTTAACTCTAAGCAATAAGTGGGGAAAACATCTGGAAATATCTTTTCTAGCCTCTTTTTCCAGATACTTCAGTGATGCAGTACATTCTTAAAGTTTCACTCTGAGCAAGATCTGAGAAAGATCTATTCTGTTTAAGAACATACCTTTACGTGACTTAATTTTAATTGTGAAATAAAAAGCTTTCAAAGTGTTCTCCCATGATCTGTTTTGAGTGTTTTATAACCTAAGACCAACTCAGCTCTGAAAAAGTGAGAAAAAATGGGAAAAAAAATCATCGAAAACAAATTTAAGCAAAAGATGCCACTCACTTAAATGGATCCAAATGAGGTCCTGAAATAATTTAAATCTTGAAATGATAAGAATTTTTTAAGTATAATATATGTTTAGGAAAGGAGAGGGAAGGGGGACTAGGTCAGAGAGCATCAACAAGACAGTCTCTTATTTTTTACCTTGGTTAAAGTCACATGTATATTTAGGAATTTTTTTTTTTAAAGAAAGAGAAAGGGAAAAGCAAACCTTATCTGGACACATAACTAGTCTTCTGAAGAGTCTTCGTGCTGATAAACTATTTGAAGTATCAATGTGATATTTTAGAGAAACTGTACTTCTCTGCAACTTAATTTCCAGTTCCATTAGGTAGAATTTTGATCTCTTCCTTTGATGAGCTTAAGGTTTTGCAAATTATGTGAAGACTATCTAACTCTTTACATCTTATGTCTTTTTTTTTTCTCATGCTTTTTCTGCAAAACCAGCTTTTCCAAATGATCTTTCATTGCTAAAACACCTCAGACTGACAGTTTTGGCTAGAGACACTCAATACCTGTAATTAAAACTTAGGTAACTCTTCTCTGTCACAAAAAATAAACATAGTTTCTGTAAATTGGGTCATAATTATTTGCTTTCCAAAGGCCTATATGTCCAAGTTGGTCCTAGGTTATGAAACACCCAAAGCTAATTTTCAGTTTGGTTTATAAATGTGAAATACTGAACTGCTGGATATTTGACCAGTTTCTCATTCCAAAAATATATTACAAACATCCCCTATGGCGAAGTATGGACCACAAATATATGAACCTGGTAATAAAGAGAACTACTTTTAAATGTACATTCTATTGAAGAACTTTTAGTGTAACAATTTGAGAAAGCAGAGACAATGGAGTGCTATAATTATAACAGTCATACTTTTAATTTTCCCCATTTCTTCTACTACCACATAAAATATGCTTTGATTGTCATATCGTCTATTTTTTAATAAAACGTTTCTGATGTCCTGGTAAAATATGGCAAATAACATCTTTGCACGGATGTCTAAATTTTCCACTGCAAGTTGAAAAATAAAACATTTCATTAAAAGTTCTACAGATCTCCTAACACAAAACAAGTGGCTTGAGCAATGTTTGTTACTGATTTTTTTAAATGATAAACTGACTATAAATTTAAAACTGATTAACCCATTTGGTTAATGCAATCTAAAGAGTTAACACTCGGGCTTCCCTGGTGGCGCAGTGGTTGAGAATCTGCCTGCCAATGCAGAGGACACGGGTTCGAGCACTGGTCTGGGAAGATCCCACATGCCGCGGAGCAACTAGGCCCGTGAGCCACAACTACTGAGCCTGCGCGTCTGGAGCCTGTGCTCTGTGACAAGAGAGGCCGCGATAGTGAGAGGCTCGCGCACCGCGATGAAGAGTGGCCCCCACTTGCTGCAACCAGAGAAAGCCCTCGCACAGAAACGAAGACCCAACACAGCTAAAAATAAATAAATTAATTAATCAATTAAAAAAAAAAAAGAGTTAACACTCAAATCAGTTGTCTATTTAACAAGTTGTTTGTGTTTGTTTCTATGTTAATACAGTTAACAATTCTCTTTTAGACACAATAAAGAAGTCGTGTATAAACTTTTCTCTATATGTGGCAGAGATATAGGAAAATATCCATTAGGATGAAGAAACTGACAAAGGATGAAAGTGGTTTTAAAAAATAAGAGGTGGTTATATCTGCCTCAATTTTAAAACAATCTTATTCAGCAGTTGACAAGAATATACTATGTGCCCGAAATTATGTGTACTGGTTGTAAGGAGAGGGGGGAAGGCACGTTAATTTAAATAATTCAGTGCAGAAGTGATATATAAATAGAAAAAGGAAAGCTAAGAGGCTACGATATTTTACAATGAGTGACGAAATAGAATGTGACATTTTACCTGAGTCCTGAGAGGTGAATAGGAATTTTCCAGATGAAAGAAGGAAACAAGGATGAATATTCTAGGGAGAAAGCATGACTAAATGGCACAGAGGTTAGAAATCACATGGAATATTTGGGAAAAGCAAAGCAGGTTGACTGCATCTCAGCATAAATGGCATAAATGAATGGGAAAGAGTGTAAGCGAGGTGATGGATAGCCACATTATGAGGGTTATAAATACCATATTAGAGAGTCTGGCATTATCTTCTGGGCAATAAAGGATGACTAATGGCTTAGGGCATGGGACATTATGTAGTCATATCAGCATTTATAAAGAAAATTCTGATAGGGTTGTGAAAATTAAACTGGAGGTGGGAGAGACCTGGCTGGGACAAGAGATCACAAAGGAGGCCCTTTCAGGAGACATCCCAGGAGAGGATGGCAGTGAAAGTGGCAATTAATAGGCCAAAACCAGCAGGAGTAAGAAGATAATGGGTTTATTTCTGTTTGGTAAGTAAGTTCATTTGTATCTTTTTTTTTTTTTTTTTTTTTAGATTACAAGTATAAGCCGTATCATATGATATTTTTCTTTCTCTGTGTGGCTTACTTCACTTAACATGATAATCTTTAGGTCCAACAGACATAGAAAACAAATTTATAGTTACCAAAAGGGAAAGTGGGGGGCAGGGGCCGGATAAATTAGGAGTTTGGGATTAATATACACACACTACTCTGTATAAAACAGATAAGCAACAAGGACCTACTGTATAGTACAGGGAACTATATTCAATATTTTGTAATAAACTATAAGGGAAAAAAACCTGAAAAAGAATATATATATATATATATATTTAACTGAATCACTGTGCTGTACACCTGAAACTAACACAACACTGCAAATCAACTACACTTCAATTAAAAAAAAAGAAGAGAACAGTCAGCTCTACCCACCACCAGAGCCTCCCATCAAGCCTCTTAGATAGCCTCAACCACCAGAGGGCAGACAACAGAAGCAAGAAAAACTACAATCCTGCAGCCTGTGGACCAAAAACCACAGTTACAGAAAGATAGACAAGATGAAAAGGCAGAGGGCTATGTACCAGATGAAGGAACAAGAAAAAACCCCAGAAAAACAACTAAATGAAGTGGAGATAGGCAACCTTCCAGAAAAAGAATTCAGAATAATGATAGTGAAGATGATCCAGGACCTCGGAATAAGAATGGAGGCAAAGATTGAGAAGATGCAAGAAATGATTAACAAAGACCTAGAAGAATTAAAGAACAAACAAACAGAGATGACCAATACAATAACTGAAATGAAAACTACACTAGAAGGAATCAATAGCAGAATAACTGAGGCAGAAGAACGGATAAGTGACCTGGAAGACAGAATGGTGGAATTCACTGCTGCAGAACAGACTAAAGAAAAAAGAATGAAAAGAAATGAAGACAGCCTAAGAGACCTCTGGGACAACATTAAACGCAACAACATTCGCATTATAGGGGTCCCAGAAGGAGAAGAGAGAGAGAAAGGACCAGGGAAAATATTTGAAGAGATTATAGTCGAAAACTTCCCTAACATGGGAAAGGAAATAGCCACCCAAGTCCAGGAAGCGCAGAGAGTCCCATACAGAATAAACCCAAGGAGAAACACGCCGAGACACATAGTAATCAAAGTGGCAAAAATTAAAGACAAAGAAAAATTATTGAAAGCAGCAAGGGAAAAACGACAAATAACATACAAGGGAACTCCCATAAGGTTAACAGCTGATTTCTCAGCAGAAACTCTGCAAGCCAGAAGGGAGTGGCATGATATACTTAATGTGATGAAAGGGAAGAACCTACAACCAAGATTACTCTACCCGGCAAGGATCACATTTAGATTTGATGGAGAAATCAAAAGCTTTACAGACAAGCAAAAGCTAAGAGAATTCAGCACCACCAAACCAGCTCTACAACAAATGCTAAAGGAACTTCTCTAAGTGGGAAACACAAGAGAAGAAAACGACCTACAAAGACAAACCCAAAACAATTAAGAAAATGGTCATAGGAACATACATATCAATAATTACCTTAAACGTGAATGGATTAAACGCCCCAACCAAAAGACATAGACTGGCTGAATGGATACAAAAACAAGACCCATATATATGCTGTCTACAAGAGACCCACTTTAGACCTAGGGACACATACAGACTGAAAGTGAGGGGATGGAAAAAGATATTCCATGCAAATGGAAATCAAAAGAAAGCTGGAGTAGCTATACTCATATCAGATAAAATAGACTTTAAAATAAAGAATGTTACAAGAGACAAGGAAGGACACTACATAATGATCCAGGGATCAATCCAAGAAGAAGATATAACAATTATAAATATATATGCACCCAACATAGGAGCACCTCAATACATAAGGCAACTGCTAACAGCTATAAAAGAGGAAATCGACAGTAACACAATAATAGTGGGGGACTTTAACACTTCACTTACACCAATGGACAGATCATCCAAAATGAAAATAAATAAGGAAACAGAAGCTTTAAATGACACAATAGACCAGATAGATTTAATTGATATATATAGGACATTCCATCCAAAAACAGCAGATTACACGTTCTTCTCAAGTGCGCACGGAACATTCTCCAGGATAGATCACATCTTGGGTCACAAATCAAGCCTCAGTAAATTTAAGAAAATTGAAATCATACCAAGCATCTTTTCTGACCACAACGCTATGAGATTAGAAATGAATTACAGGGAAAAAAACGTAAAAAAGACAAACACATGGAGGCTAAACAATACGTTACTAAATAACCAAGAGATCACTGAAGAAATCAAAGAGGAAATAAAAAAATACCTAGAGACAAATGACAATGAAAACACGACGACCCAAAACCTATGGGATGCAGCAAAAGGGGTTCTAAGAGGGAAGTTTATAGCTATACAAGCCTACCTAAAGAAACAAGAAAAATCTCAAGTAAACAATCTAACCTTACACCTAAAGAAACTAGAGAAAGAAGAACAAACAAAACCCAAAGTTAGCAGAAGGAAAGAAATCATAAAGATCAGAGCAGAAATAAATGAAATAGAAACAAAGAAAACAATAGCAAAGATCAATAAAACTAAAAGTTGGTTCTTTGAGAAGATAAACAAAATTGATAAGCCATTAGCCAGACTCATCAAGAAAAAGAGGGAGAGGACTCAAATCAATAAAATCAGAAATGAAAAAGGAGAAGTTACAACAGACACCGCAGAAATACAAAACATCCTAAGAGACTACTATAAGCAACTTTATGCCAATAAAATGGACAACCTGGAAGAAATGGACAAATTCTTAGAAAGGTATAACCTTCCAAGACTGAATCAGGAAGAAACAGAAAATATGAACAGACCAATCACAAGTAATGAAATTGAAACTGTGATTAAAAATCTTCCAACAAACAAAAGTCCAGGACCAGATGGCTTCACAGGTGAATTCTATCAAACATTTAGAGAAGAGCTAACACCCATCCTTCTCAAACTCTTCCAAAAAATTGCAGAGGAAGGAACACTCCCAAACTCATTCTATGAGGCCACCATCACCCTGATACCAAAACCAGACAAAGACACTACAAAAAAAGAAAATTACAGACCAATATCACTGATGAATATAGATGCAAAAATCCTCAACAAAATACTAGCAAACAGAATCCAACAACACATTAAAAGGATCATACACCACGATCAAGTGGGATTTATCCCAGGGATGCAAGGATTCTTCAATATACGCAAATCAATCAATGTGATACACCATATTAACAAACTGAAGAATAAAAACCATATGATCATCTCAATAGATGCAGAAAAAGCTTTTGACAAAATTCAACACCCATTTCTGATAAAAACTCTCCAGAAAGTGGGCATAGAGGGAACCTACCTCAACATAATAAAGGCCATATATGACAAACCCACAGCAAACATCATTCTCAATGGTGAAAAACTGAAAGCATTCCCTCTAAGATCAGGAACGAGACAAGGATGTCCACTCTCACCACTATTATTCAACATAGTTCTGGAAGTCCTAGCCACGGCAATCAGAGAAGAAAAAGAAATAAAAGGAATACAAATTGGAAAAGAGGAAGTAAAACTGTCACTGTTTGCGGATGACATGATACTATACATAGAGAATCCTAAAACTGCCACCAGAAAACTGCTAGAGCTAATTAATGAATATGGTAAAGTTGCAGGATACAAAATTAATGCACAGAAATCTCTTGCATTCCTATACACTAATGATGAAAAATCTGAAAGAGAAATTACGGAAACACTCCCATTTACCATTGCAACAAAAAGAATAAAATACCTAGGAATAAACCTACCTAGGGAGACAAAAGACCTGTATGCAGAAAACTATAAGACACTGATGAAAGAAATTAAAGATGATACCAACAGATGGAGAGATATACCATGTTCTTGGATTGGAAGAATCAACATTGTGAAAATGAGTATACTACCCAAAGCAATCTACAGATTCAATGCAATCCCTATCAAATTACCAATGGCATTTTTTACGGAGCTAGAACAAATCATCTTAAAATTTGTATGGAGACACAAAAGACCCCGAATAGCCAAAGCAGTCTTGAGGCAAAAAAATGGAGCTGGAGGAATCAGACTCCCTGACTTCAGACTATACTACAAAGCTACAGTAATCAAGACAATATGGTACTGGCACAAAAACAGAAACATTGATCAATGGAACAAGATAGAAAGCCCAGAGATTAACCCATGCACCTATGGTCAACTAATCTATGACAAAGGAGGCAAAGTTATACAATGGAGAAAAGACAGTCTCTTCAATAAGTGGTGCTGGGAAAACTGGACAGCTACATGTAAAAGAATGAAATTAGAATACTCCCTAACACCATACACAAAAATAAACTCAAAATGGATTAGAGACCTAAATATAAGACTGGACACTATAAAACTCTTAGAGGAAAACATAGGAAGAACACTCTTTGACATAAATCACAGCAAGATCTTTTTTGATCCACCTCCTAGAGTAATGGAAATAAAGACAAAAATAAACAAGTGGGACCTAATGAAACTTCAAAGCTTTTGCACAGCAAAGGAAACCATAAACAAGACGAAAAGACAACCCTCAGAATGGGAGAAAATATTTGCAAATGAATCAACGGACAAAGGATTAATCTCCAAAATATATAAACAGCTCATTCAGCTCAATATCAAAGAAACAAACACCCCAATCCAAAAATGGGCAGAAGACCTAAATAGACATTTCTCCAAAGAAGACATACAGACGGCCACGAAGCACATGAAAAGATGCTCAACATCACTAATTATTAGAGAAATGCAAATCAAAACTACAATGAGGTATCACCTCACTCCTGTTAGAATGGGCATCATCAGAAAATCTACAAACAACAAATGCTGGAGAGGGTGTGGAGAAAAGGGAACCCTCTTGCACTGTTGGTGGGAATGTAAATTGATACAGCCACTATGGAGAACAATATGGAGGTTCCTTAAAAAACTAAAAATAGAATTACCATATGACCCAGCAATCCCACTACTGGGCATATACCCAGAGAAAACCGTAATTCAAAAAGACACATGCACCCGAATGTTCATTGCAGCACTATTTACAATAGCCAGGTCATGGAAGCAACCTAAATGCCCATCAACAGGCGAATGGATAAAGAAGTTGTGGTACATATATACAATGGAATATTACTCAGCCATAAAAAGGAACGAAATTGAGTCATTTGTTGAGACGTGGATGGATCTAGAGACTGTCATACAGAGTGAAGTAAGTCAGAAAGAGAAAAACAAATATCGTATATTAATGCATGTATGTGGAACCTAGAAAAATGGTACAGATGAGCCAGTTTGCAGGGCAGAAGTTGAGACACAGATGTAGAGAATGGACATATGGACACCAAGGGGGGAAAACTGCGGTGAGGTGGGGATGGTGGTGTGCTGAATTGGGCGATTGGGATTGACATGTATACACTGATGTGTATAAAATTGATGCCTAATAAGAACCTGCAGTATAAAAAAACAAACAAAACAACTAATACTAAACTTTCATTGGGTTATTTGTATGGAAATATGTTAATATAAATGTTTCAGACATTACATGAAATTTCTAAAAATCTTATATTTGTATTTGTATGGAAATATGTATGGAAATATGTTAATATAAATGTTTCAGACATTACATGAAATTTCTAAAAATCTTATATTTGTATTTGTATGGAAATATGTATGGAAATATGTTAATATAAATGTTTCAGACATTACATGAAATTTCTAAAAATCTTATATGTTCTGGTATAATGTTATAAGTAATAATCCTAGTTATTACTTTAAAATGTATATCTCAGAAATAAGTAATTTTCTTGTCAACTGCATTATTATGAACTTTCATCAAAAAAAAAAAAAAAAAAAAGAAGAAGAAGAAGAAAATGGGTAGATTCAAGACAGACTGCAGTAGTAGCTTGAACTCCCCTTGATTGCTTAGAAACAGGAGTGTGGAAAGGAACAAGAAGGGATTATGTGGATTCTGAAATGGATGGGTTTTTTTTTGAAATGGATGTTTTTATTGAGGAAAGACATAGTGGCTATTTCAATATTTTTAATAAGTTTTAGAAAATGTGATGCAAAAACTCAGTTATTTTAGAGATTTTTTTTAATATTGAAAACTGTGAAGCAAATAAAATGCTTCTTTATTTAAGAAGACATATATCTTGACTTAACGTCATTTTTTATGTACTATGTGTCAATGTGCAAATAGCTGTATTCATTAGTAATTAGTCTATTTCTACAGGAGACCTTAGATATATGCATTTTTAGATTCTGATTTCCCCCACTTACAAGACTCCTGTCTTTTTTAAGTCTATTTTTTGTTTTCCCTTAAATGTGCTTTTTTTCACTCTATCGCACAAAAGTTCCTATGCCCTTGATTACCTGTTCATTTTCCCTCTCCCTTAAAAAAAAAAAAAAAAAACACACAGCAAAGCAACAACAAAAAACCCCTTCTCTGCTCATCCTCCCAGCACCAACCTACACAAGCGCATTCCAGCCCATGTGATCCTACCCTGCTTGACCACAGACATTTCAATGGCTAACCTCCCCATGAAGACATCAATAGTTGTGTTGGTCTTAAGCCTTCTTTCATTTTTTTTTTTTGAAACTCTCGAACTTTCTAGTGTGTTTTTAGCTCACCAGTCAGCACATACTGCTTCGTACTTGTGCTGTTTTATGCATTTATTTATTCCACAAATATTCTTTGAGTGCCTTGCTCATGGAAGGCGATTTTATGTATATTTTAAGTACCTCCGCCTAAACTACAAGATCTTTGAGAGAAACAAATGAATACATCTTTGTAGTCCCACCACAAACAAGTTAGTAGACTCAGTAAATATTGACTCCCTATTTGTGTGCATGTATGTGCTGTGTGTAGGTATATATGAATATATAGATTGTTAAAAATAAGACGGTAGGCCCAAAATAAAGTCGCTTATGCTAAGCTCCGTGCCACCAAATAGAGACTTAACTTGATTATAATCTTGGCTCTCTCAGAAATGGAATCTTAAACCAGTCAATCAGGAATCTCCTGATCAGCACTAGTTAGGTAATCTGTGACCCCTTAAAGTAAAGTAACTTTGCAATAACCAACCCACTTTTTTGCCTAGTATAATTTCTTTGTTTCTGTTCCCTTCGGCCTACAAACGTCTTTCATTTTGTACAGCTTCTTGGAGTTCCTTTCTATCTGCTAGATTTGATGCTACCTGATTAAATTCCTTTTGCTCAAATACACTCTTAAAATTTTTAATACGTCTCAGTTTATCTTTTATCTATCTATCATCTATCTATCTATATTGTATCACTATGTATATAATTATATCACTATAAGTTTTTATAAGTAATAAGGACAGAAAAGAAGTGCTATTAAAAATAAATTATCATTGGCTTCCCTGGTGGCACAGTGGTTAAGAATCCGCCTGCCAATGCAGGGGACACGGGTTCAAGCCCTGGTCCGGGAAGATCCCACATGCTGAGGAGCAACTAAGCCCGTGCGCCACAACTACTGAGCCCCCGCGTGCCACAACTACTGAAGCCCGCACGCCTAGAGCCCATGCTCCGCAACAAAGAGTATAGCCCCTGCTCACCACAACTAGAGAAAGCCCGTGCGCAGCAACAAAGACCCAAAGCAGCCAAAAATAAATAAATAAAATAAATAATTTAAAAAAATAATAATAAAAATAAATTATCATTAATCTTATGTGGAATTATACCATTGTATATAAAATTTATGTTCTGTTTCTCTTAAATCAAACTTTTCCATATAACTAGCCTTTTGAGAATATCTGACTGCTCTCAAAAAATGAAACTTGCCCTATGCTCATGTTTTCTCTCCTCTGTCTCTGAAAGAATTGTACGTAGAGTTATGCCACTTGTTTTTTCAGAAATAGGCATTGAAATGTCAAGGTAAATGAAAAAAGCAAATTTCATTTTGACTGTAACAAGAAAAAAAGATGAATAAATAAATAAAGGTAGCTTTTTTCTACAAAGTGAGAAAAACAAAGCCACTGTATGTGTGAATAAAAGTCTGCTTTTTATTATTGTAAAATAAGAAAATGGTGACATGCAAGGTAAAATTCGTTTTTCATAACTGAAAGCACTATTGCCAGAGGAGGGAAGTAAATTTGCACGTTGGCCTTTGAAAGGTAGAAAAAGGTTCACTAGGAAATCAAAACGTTGAGTGTTGAGTCATCAGCTGTACTTGTTCTAGGACCCCGCCCCCTCCCCAAGTAGGTATGTATCTTTTTACAAAACAAAACTCTTGATATGCTAAGAGAGCTTAATGGACTAACACATACACATTAAATTAACAATCAACAATTTAGCAGACAAAGAAAAAGTGATTTGAGGAGACTAAAATCCAGGTACAGTACGCATATTTACTGGATGTAGACAATTATTAACCAGCTGATGGCCTTTATTTAGTCTTAACGTCCTCACTGACTAGGATCACCAAGCTAGTGGTCCGATTTCTCCAATACATCCATAGACCAATCAGTATCTACAACTGCTCTTCTCTTATGTGGAGCTTCAATAATTGGAATATTACTGAATCGTGTTGCACAAAACATCTCCTGTCACCTGATTGGCATTGATTACGGTTAGGATGGTTGAATTCCACAACAGTTAGGATACACATCTCTCCAGATTATCATATCCTGGACATCTTTCTGTTCTCTGCCATCTTTTCATAGTTCCAATTTTGCTGACTGAACACTTATTTTTATATATCTTAAAAGCTTTTGTTTAAATCAGTTCAATGAAGTTTCTACATTTAGAGCCCAGTCAATACAATTAATCTTGCTCATCACGTGAATCAAATGTGTTAAAATACATTCCTGGAAGGCATGCCATTTACCTAGCCTGTCCCTCCCAGGAACCATAATGCTAACCAGTTAGAGTTTACCTGAGTCAGATATGCATCCTATAAAAACATTTACCAAATTATATATGCAAAAGCCCTTATTCCTACAGGGCAAATACTTGCTAGTCTATTAAAAGTATGGGCACTCCTATGTATTTATTTCTCCTGTAACATTTCACATGCCTGTTAAAGACTCTGAAACATCATTTATCAGCACCGTAACTAAATAAATTGTTTTTATTACATATTAGCCGAGACAAATTCACTTTTTTTATGATCTGGGTTTACCTAATTTATTTTTCTGGGATGACTGTATCCATACTTGATCACACTGTTGCCATTTGGAGGGATTCAGTCTCTTGGCTGTGATTTCCCGAAGTTCAGACTTTAAACACTAAGTTTCAGTTGCAGTTACTATGGCCTTTGCAACCTCTCTTCTTAATTACTGCATAAATTTCACTCTATACCTTACATATGCTGCAGTAAGGCTAGCCAGCACATATTGATCCATTAAAAATGTTGTTTTTCTATTTTTTCAAGGCAGAAGTTTTGATCTGCTTATTTCCAGAAGCTCTGAGTTTGTTTGAATTACTGCAGCAATTAGAAGGTGTTTATACCCCAGTGTTTTTTTGAGAAGAAAGAGTAACTTTTAATTTGAAGCCAAAACAGCTTTAAAGATAAACACATGATAATTTCGTTGCTACACTGTAAGTCATCTCCTTTTCTCACCAGTAGAAGTGATAGCAATTTTACTATTTTTACCTTCTTATAGCCTCCATGGTTAAGGCTATGCAGAGTCACATGCAAACTGTTTTGTACTTGTCACTACATAGTTCAAGGTCACTGAACTGAGTATTTCTTCAGACTCACCACCTATTTTAAAAAAGGCAAATCATATTAAACTGCATATATCTATTCATCTCAAAATCCGAGTGTGTGTTTGGGTTGGTGGGAAGAGAAAATCCACAGACTGCTTCAATGAATCTTTATTTTAGGCTACAAATAATTGAGCATCCCTTTCATTTATGCCTAAGCTGATAGGAAAGTAATGCTTTAGAGAAGAAAACAGGAGAGATATCTTCTCTATGTTCAGGAAATACCCCATAACCCAAGAAAATCCTAGGACAACTATATACATAACTGAAATAAGTATACTTGGTTGTGTGGTCACCCTGGGTCCCAGTTGGCCAATGACTCAGTCAGCCAGCACATGAAAGTAAAGGAAATAGAATTCGCAGGCATACAATTCATATCAAAGGCAAAGCAGGCTAAATGGATCCCTCTCAACTTTTATATCATCCCCTTCCTGGCTCCCAGTACTTCCTCTTTCATAGCATTTTCTGCCTGTGAGGAAGTCCCAGATATTAAATGTCAAATTAACTATTTTTCCAGCTAAAAGACTTTGGAGGGAGAGACATAAAGTCACTCTCGGGGGGCCTGCTGGGAAGACCCCTGATAGATTTTATGCCAACAGATGAGGTTACCAAAGCTCTCAGCAGAAAGTGTGCTTCTCTGAAGTTTCTGATAACTGCATTCCTCTTCATCGGTCTACCCTTGATTTGATGCTAACTTTTATACCTTCCACTGCTTGAGTTAACTACACAGAGAAGATTCTCAGTGTACACTTGCTGAGTGAATCAAGCTAAAACCTACTCTCAGACCTATTTGCTGGAAGATACCACTCCAGAAGGGTTACCAAGATTCTCTTTTGCTTATACTTGCAGCATGTCTCTCTTTATCTACGACAGAATCTCTATTAGAGAAGACATAGAGCTATCTTATAAGGCTATTTTCTCCTGGTCTTCTGAAATGTTATTAAATAAAGCCTTTTTACATATTTCTCTGGCATTTATGAATACTAAAAGTCAAGGTTCCTTACACAGTGATTCACTTTTTAACCTATTAATATATTTCCAGAATCTTCCCAGCAATGAATACTTTCCTAATATTCTTTTCTTTGGCTAGTATTCTAAGTAAGCTTCTTTCTAGTAATTCTTAAAATTAAAAAATAAAAAACTAACATAAAACTCTAGTCTACCAAATGTCTGAAAAGACCAAAACTTCCTGAATGCATTGACTCTGAAAGCTATCTGAAAATGTCACAGAGGCAGCTTTTGCCTAAACTTCACTCTGGGGGATCATGTATTTATTTCTTTGCCTTCCATAGAACTGAATCTAGGTTGGAGCCAATAAAGAACCCTCATTCCCATGGTCATTTTGAAATCTCATCTTCAGTTTGATGGACTATCAATATTATGAGTCTTTCTCTCAATCTTTCAAAGGCACACAAGCCCCTGATGCTATCTACGAATTCATCATCAGTTAATATGCTATTATCTCAGTAAGCGAAGAGGAGTGTAGAATTAAAATCTCAACACCAAAATGAGGAAGGACAGTATTTCTCTCATTTCTCACTCTTAACACCTAGGTCATAAATGCGGATTGATCTGAGTTCATCCTATGATTCCTAGTACCATTTTATCCCCTCAGCTTTCCACGTGGAGGCTGGCCTATAGCTAAAACTCCACGGAGAGTTTTGATGTGTGCAAGTCAGGAAAAGAAATCAATTAAAATCTGCAGGCAGCTACTGTGTTTTGAACGAAATGGAGAAAGGACTTTATCTTTGAGAAACATTATTCCTTTGTTCTGAGAAGCCATCTTGTTGTAATCGCCCATGCCTCTCCCCCCGCCCCCCCAGACCGTTTTCCATCATTTCTTGCCCTGCTCTGAGTCACCAGAGGCTGACCTTTGCAGACGGGGTTTTTGTGATGGCTGATATCTGGTTGGATTCAGCTAATGGGAGGCCTCATCAGGAGAACAGAGGACAAGAGAGAGAATAGGGTATTTCTTCCTCCCTTGGGGTCATAGCATCTCATTTTTGGAAGTGGTTGAGACTTCCGTAATTTTTCTTCTTACTAGGTACCCCCTCATTTACTATTCCAGTTTTTATTGCTCCAGTAACACTATTTTATTCTCCTTATCCATTAAGATCTGGGCAGAGGGGTTAGGTATTAGCGCCCTCCCCCCGCCGCCCCCCCCATATTGCTCATCTCTGGGTGCTGCATCATCCACTGTGTGTTCCCATAACCCTGAGTTGATACACTCTCCAGCCGTAATCTCCTTGGGGGCAGGGATTTGGGTCTTGTTAGCAGTCTATCTCTACCAGCCACAGAATGCCTGACACCCTAATAGGTACCTAAAAGATACTGATGCTGAAAGTTCAGTCTAGAATATGAAAATATTTTAGGATATTTACTTGTGTTTACAGCACACTAGGTATATTTACAGCTTTCAAAACTTAAAGATGTGATACTCTGGAAAGTGCATAGACCTTGGTACCATAGGTTCCTGGGATTATTGCTGCCTCTCCCTCTTACCTTTGAGGTATCATGGCCAATTCTCTGATGCTCCATTTGTTTCATCTGATAATAGTACTATCTCATAAGTGACTTTTGAGAAAGTCAAAAATGAGAAAAATTATATAAAATATCCATCACTGTCTCTGGCACATTGAACTAAATCCTACTACTCTTGCTTCAGGACGAATGTATTTTCAAAATCTGGCTAGCCTTCCTCTTTCCCACAGAGTAATAGAGCTATTTAAAAAAAAAAAAAAAAAAAAGAAGAGGCTCAAAATGGCCACTCAGTCAAAATTACCAAATGTTGAAAAGGTCAAAACAGTATAGCATACCTTTACAATCATAGATTATTGAATGCATTAACATTCCAATCCCTCATTCTTAAAGAAAAGATTTTAATAAGGACGCAAGATGGCCACACATTAATCTTCTCCCATGACAACTGTTGTTCCTTTTCTGGGAAATGTATAAATGTAACCTCTGCTGACACTGAACTTCAATTTGGATGCCACGCTGGTTTTGATAACAAATGGATACCCAGGAGGAGAGCAATAGGAAACACGCTAGATGCTCACAAAAGAAAAAGGCTTTCAAATATGTTGTGGGTTAATTTCATCCAAACTGCCAGGTCTAGAAAATGATGTAATTGACATCCCTACTTAAGAATATTTTTCAGCTTTCACAAGGCTGGGCTGGGCTTTTTACACAGGCTTTTAAACAAGCAATCAAGCATCTGCTTCCCAAATTAAAGAGCCAAAAGACTAACTGATGTGAGTTCATGATTACAATGTCAAATATTTCTTTGTCACTGTTGGACCATTTTCAACTCAATCAGTTTTATTTTTATTTTTCATGATATTTCCAGGGATAACATAGACTCATAATCACAGTCTGTTAGAATTATAAAGGGCTTTAGGGACCTCTTAGCCCATTCTTCTCGTTTTATAGATGAGAAAACTGAGGACCACAGAGGGTAAGTGTCCTAAATTCACAGAGTTAGTGGCTAAGCCAGAATAATGCTGAAATCAACTTGAATTACAAAGAGACAGCTATTGAAATTATTTCATACAGATTCCATTTTCTTCTAAATTTATCTTTAAGAAAGTGCTTAAAGCATCGATGATGGGGGAATCACACAAGAGGCTTGGATCACCTGAAGACAACTATAAAAATCAGGAGGGGTAAACACTTTGGTATTCAAGAGCTGTGTTCCCAAAATCTCCCAAGGAAAAGTCCAGCATTTCACTTCCTTCCCTCCAGCAGCCACTTGGACCAAGACTTTGCAACAAGCTTAGCCAGCATTTCACTCAAGTCAATTAAAAAAGCATCTAGTTATTTGGAGAAATCAAATTTACAATTTGATAGGAGTTCAAAATATACTTTCTTGAAGAAATTTGGTGCAAAATATGCGAAACATTGCACTTTCATGTATTAAGGAATGGCATTGGCAATATAATGGTCGTTGGTAAGGATGGATGCAAAGACATGGTAGAAAAGACTCATAGGAATAACATGGCGTTTATCCTCTAGGCAAACATATAACCTGTAAAAAGAGATGGATCGGCATCTAATCCCTATTCATTCCAGTAGATTTGAAAGCAAAATGACCTTGTGTTAGAGATCCCAGTCCTAAGAGGCTGGTTTCAAAGATCTGCAATATGACCTATAGTAGGAACTGGTTTTACAATTTTTGTTTTTGCAGAATAAAAAGCCATTTCATTTCGCTTGCCAGTAGTGCAAAAATACAAACAACAAAAAAGGGAAATATTGCTTACAAGTGATTAACCTTCATTAACAGGAATATGTTAGATCCTTCTCTTTTCTGTTTTTGGCAATAATGAGGATTTGTTGTCCTGGTGATGGGGGATTTTACTCTCTGGTTTCTTCTTCCCAGGCAAAAGATTATACTTAGTTCTGGACGTTTTTTCCTCCAATGTCAGGGTAAAAAGATATTTTCTAATCCCTCAAGACTCTGGTTGCCTTCATAAGGATTGGCTTGTGTTGGATAAACCCTGCTGGTAATCCTGGAACTCTTCTGACCTACTTCCTTAAGTATTAAAAATGCATACCCTAAAAGCGTCTTTGATCCTTATTTTCTGTTGCATTCACATATTGTAAAGAAAATCAGAGAGTAAATGTGGATTTCCAAGATGCAACCTCCTGTCACCTGGCTTACCTACTATGCTAGTTATTTTTCATTTGTTCTCCTCAGCTCCCAAGGCAAGATCCATTTTCAGTCCTCCTTGGTGTCTGGGAAACCTGGCTTCCCTAGACTGCTTATACCAGCTCTCTTACCCTCTGGCTTCCTGCTGGATTTGGCAGAGTGGAAGGAGAGAAATCTTGCTGATGTTCTTGCAAGAGCCATGTTTCTTTGTGGCTAGAGCTCCCATTGGCTGACCTCTCCCCCAGGCCCCAGCTCTCACTGGACTCTGGCACTAGAATTTTCTTCTGTACCTTCTTCTGGCCAAAGAGTTGGAATGACTTCCAACTGTTGCTAGCCCCCGAATGCCTCATATTTCCCAGATAGTTTCCTCACCTTTGTCCTCACCTCTGTATATAATACTGTCATAGCTTCCTTAACTTCTCTTTGGATAAACCTTTTGTTTGAGCCCTTTGTTTCTTGCCAGGGCACTAACTGATACGCTGCTGTCACCAGGTATCTATTCTCTGTCTCCCATTTACTGTAATTACTCTCGATGGCAGAGAAGGCAAAGGCTGCCTCACTTTTGCTAAGGTCCCCAGTATTCACTGCAAAGCCATGCAACTGGCATTTGATTGAGAAAGCTGACTGATAGCATTGGCAAGATAGTACACTGTCTTGTCTTATTAAAATCTGCCTTCAAAAGCTGTCATCTAAACCATTTCAGCACACACAGGCTGCTAATGAGCTAGAATGACTCATGTCTTTGATTTGGACTGTGCATCCAATGCATTTATTTCATAGCCAGAGAAAAAACGAGTGATATTCGCAGTTTATATTGTGCCCAGATAACAACAATAAAAAAATTACTTTGTTTCACACAGGTCTGGCTTTTTAGAAGTCTTATGTGTGAAAAGGGTTATGTGGAGGGATTCATAATCTGCAGGAATCTCTGATCTTCTTGTGTCTCTGATGGTCCCCAAAGGATCTTGATTTCCTACCACTAAAATTTGGAAGTTTCCATCTGGAATTTCCTTCCTTTAGGTAAATTACTTATTCACGTGTGTAAAAAATATTTACTGGGCACCTCCCACTACCTTGTTCTAGTCTTTGCTCTAGGAACTGAGATGATGGTGGTATGGAAAATGGGCATGTACAATAAATAAATAAACAAGTGAATAACTTAAGATAGTTTAAGATATAAATGCATATAGGTAAGGAAATAAAACAGGGCAATACAATCAAGAAATGGGGCAGAGAGACTTTCCATAGAGTGGCCAAGAAAGGCCTTAGATCCCACTCGATCTGAGACTAAAATGACCAGAAAAAAGCCAGATCTGGAAAGGTCTAGGGCAAGGGTCGGCAGACTCTGGTGGCCTGTGCACCAATCCAGCTCATCCCCTGCTTTTGTAAATAAAGTAGTTTTATTGGAACAGAGGAGCGGAGTCATGGTCATTTGTTTATGCATCGTCTATGGCTGCTTTTCTGCTACAGTGGCAGAGCTGAGTAGTTGTAACCGAGACCAGATGGCCCCTAAAGGTGAAAATATTTACTACATGACCTTCTACAGTAAAAGTTTGTTGAACTTTCATCTTGGGGAAGAACACTTCAAAGATAAAGAAGGGCTAGTTCAAAGGCTTTAAGACAGGAACCAGTTTGGGGGTCCACGGGACTGGCTTGCAGCATGTGGGGTGAAGAGTGGATGGAAACCATGTCGGGGGTGTGCAGAGTCAAGACCATAATAAGCAGACTGGATCTCATTTTGCATGGGAAATGGAGACATTTTTTATTTTCATCTGAGAGTGAAGTGATCTATGTTTACTTTTGCAATGCCAGACACATTCTAGGGGATGTGTTTTTATGTATAGCTTTTTATCTTACTTCCTCCTAATACATATCTAGCGAGATAAAATAATTGGTCTCATTTTAGAGGGGAGAAAAATAAAACTAAGAGAATTTAAGTGACTGGTCAGAGATCAAAATGCAAGTGGCTGAGCTGGGACCCGCCCAAATCCAAGAGGCTGGTGACTGCATGAGAAATGAGAGACATTTGATTTCCAAGCCTGTACACCTCGATTGCTCTCATATATAATAATGATACAATTAGAGGAGTAGAAAGACAGTCTGTCCCCCTGAATGCATCTTCTGTGTGTTTAGTGATGTCCGAAATTCCACTATGAGAAGGTCAACCATTCGGCAGCTCTACCTAGGTTACAGAATAATTGTTCCCATTCACTTTGTCCATTTAGGTACTAACTTTTCTGAAGAGCAATGAAAGAAGTGCACTACATTCATATAAAAGTAAGGCATGAATAATTGTAGCCCTTCTGCCCTGAACACAGATGTCTTTGGAAAAGTTCCAGTTTAATGACAACCCCCAAACTCCTGGCCAGTGTGTGACGGACTCCTTTGAGAACAGGGACCCCGTCCCACCTTTCCTTGTATCCCCGGCCCTTAGCTCAGTCCTTGGCAAGATTTAGATGCTGAGGGGATGTTTTGAAGTAAAGGAATGTCTTAGATGCAAATAATTCCAGATCAAGCACCAGAATAGAATTTTCCTTGACTCTGAACTTGTATGCAAAATGTGAGTGAAATTATGCGGTGTAATTGAAAATGCCCACATCAGGTTCTTTGTCTTCTCTTGACTCTCTGACCCTACCACCTGCCAGCACCATCCCCAGGTGGGGAAATGGGATTTGGAAGATCACGTTAATTGAGCACTGATGTGGGAGGGAGCGGAAGGGCGGGAGGACCCTGCTCAGATTTGCCACCTTCTCCTGCCACTGTTTTCCCCTCTCCCTCATCCACGATGCTACTTGAACACCTGCCAGGTCCCTCTGGATGTCCCTGTGCCCAGAGCTCCAGGCGACAAAGCCTGTGTTGACTCCTCTGAGGCGTGGCCCTGCCTCTTCTTCAGCTGGAAATCAGTAGCATCAACTGGAGGAGGGAAGGAAGGAAGGAGGGAAGAAAGGACGGAAGGAAGGAAAGGTGAGAAGTATGACAGCATTCTCACCTGGACCACTGTGGACAAACAAGGCAAGAGTAAGAAAAGAGGAAGGCCCTTGACAGGAGCGTGTCCTTCTTGTTGCCACAAAGCCAGGCCTCCATTAAGGAAGTCAACATCGTATGTAATGTGGGACGTGGTAATGCTCAGGTCCCCCCGAGGCCGCTGGTGGGGATTCTCTAGAGTTGCTGTATCTAATAGAGTGGTCACTACCTACATGTGACTACTGAACGCTTAAAACATACTAGTGCAACATGCTGAAATAATCACATTTTGGACATATCGGTTTAAATAAAATATATCATTAAAGTTAACTCCACCTGCTTAGTTTTATTTTTTAAAAAATATAGGTATTAGAAAATTTTTAATCACATATTACATATGTGGCATTGTACAGAGGGGACAAAAAATAAAGTTGGAAATCCAGAGAGATGAAGAGAGAGGATATAACCAGAAGAAAGATTAAAAAAGAAAAATCTTCACCCAATTTCCCAATATGAATATAGAAAAGACTCCACACATCATTAATTCATTAATTCTTCTTTCCAAAGAGAATTAACCCGCTGATATCTGCTGAAAGCTCACATCACTGAAAATAAGCACCATCCAAACAAACCATGACTTGTCCTTAACTGGTATCAAATGATTCTGTTTTGCTCCCCGCAAAACTCTCTAAGATCTTTAAAAGCGAGGACCCTGCCTTGATATTTTTCTTCATCTATCATAGTGTCTACTAAAACAATGAAGCACAGAAGCACTCAAAAAATATTGGTCATTTGTTTAACCAAAATAAGAAAAGGAGTAGAGTTTTAGAATAGAAAGTCTTTGAGTTAATGGCCAGCTTGGTCTGTGCCTGTGTGTGTGTGTGTGTGTGTGTGTGTGTGTTTATGCATGTGAGTCTCACAATATTTAGCAGGACGTTATTAAACATGATTACCTCCTTCCCAGCTATCGTTGCCAGGGAAATATTTAATAGTAATACGCAACAAGTGTCATGACAGCCTGACGTGACATATTCCCGACGAGGATGCTGTGCTCAGTTTCCACTCCAAGCCAAGAAAAACTTTTCACCAAAAGAGGTTTCCTCGCCTTCCCACCTTAGAGCCTTATAGCAAAGAATAATGTGACTCCTACAGACGTAATGTTTCTTTCAAAGACTCTGGTGACAATAAATGCTTGGATTAGCGACCTGGAGTGTTAACAGCACCATTCAGCCATGCCTTCCATAAAGACTTGAAACTAGAATAAAGCATAAGGGCTTTGAAGCGAAAAATGAAGAGCATAGATCATACCATATAGCAGGTAACAACCAGCAATTCTATACCTATTTTCTCAGGCACAGTATTGTTGAAGAGGAACCCAAGACTCATAGCACAACCCAAAGTATGTAGAGACACTACTTACTGAGTAGATACTAGGTATGGATCCAAGCACTTTGCAAATATTGTCTATAATTTAGGTATCTGTATTCCCATTTTGCAGATTAGGCAAATGAAACGCTGAGAAACCAACTCATCAGAGTTGGTTTGCATCATATCTAGTTTGCATCTGGTTAGGATTTATAATCAAATATGTCTATGACTAGTTTGCATAATTTAACCCTTTACATAGGTGCATGCTTTCGGTCATGATTCTTTGTAGTAAATTGTATATCATTCTCCTTCCAGAATGTTCCTTCACTAATTATCAATGCACCTTTTTTCTTGTCTTAAGAAGTCTACAGGTAAAGATCCTTTCAGGGATCATTGTGGTCAGTATCCAAACTATTTGAATAGTGATTATGACACACGCAGTAGGAAGAACTCAGATGAGGAACTTTCTGTATAGACCTCAGTTTTCATGAGGCCCACTTGTGCAATGAGTAATACACTGTATGCTGCATGTACAGAACTCCACACCAATGCTCAGGGGAGCCACGGTGCCCTAAAGAAACCAGAATAACACAGGTGGCATTGTACCCTGGGGCACCAGCCAAGCATGCACTGTACTGCATTGTTCTGTAAGCTGGAAATCTGGCCTATGTAACCCCCAAACCACAATTGTATGTGTGAGAGTAGAGCTGTGAGTTTTCATTTCATTTTTGTGACAGTCACCCATTTTTCATCTTAGAATGTTTACAACAGTAAAAAAATAAACAAAAAAACCCTAACATTTGTGGAAGTGGAAGTGGGGACAGAGGAGGTTGTAGGAATAGGGAACAAAGACATTGAGGCTGCATGGTTTTTTGAGCCATGACTCTTGAGAAAAATAATCATTTTTGAGAAAAACTGAAGATTTTAAAAGGCAGCAAATCAAGGTCTTGAAGCTTTCTAAGTTCAGTTTCTCTTGGTGCTGACCCTTGGCTTCTGCAGATAACAATCATATAGAATATGTAGATTTAAAAGGTTTTTTTGTAAAACATTTAAAGATTGAATGTAAGTGCTACATTTAAGCAAAAGAAACATCGTTTGATACCTTTCCTTTGCAGAGGCTTTGATTTACTTTTAAACAGGTCTGATTTTTGTTTGGAAACCTGTGGAGAGGAACCAAGGGCAAAGCTGGCTGGTTCCCGGAACAGTTCCCAGAGAGGTTGGAAATGAAGAGCAGAGATGCTAGGCCTCTGGATGTCCTCTCCGACTGAGAGCTTTTGTTCTTAAAAATATGGCCTGACAAAAATGGGGAATCTAGATCACTCATGTGGGTCCAGAAAAAAAAAAAAAAGGATCTATTTTACACTGTTGTGTAGAGAGCACATGGGTCAGACCTTATCCATTGCTTAAACTATAGTGTTAATGAGATATTTTCCTCAGAAGAGAGAATGGGAAGTGAGCAGGAGGTAACTAGAAAGCTAAGGTTGGTGGGATAAGGGTGATGGGTGAGAGGTGATGGTGGTGGAATAGGAATCAAAAGATATTGCCATGGCAGAGGTGATGATGGTGAAGGTGATGATGGTGGAGGTGATGGTGGTGGAGGTGACGATGGTGAAGGTGATGATGGTGGAGGTGATGGTGGTGGAGGTGACGATGGTGAAGGTGATGATGGTGGAGGTGAGGGTGGCGGAGGTGATGATGGTGGAGGTGATGGTGGTGGAGGTGACGATGGTGAAGGTGATGATGGTGGAGGTGAAGGTGATGATGGTGGAGGTGAGGGTGGTGGAGGTGATGATGGTGGAGGTGATGGTGGTGGAGGTGATGATGGGATGGTGGAGGTGATGATGGTGGAGGTGATGGTGGTGGAGGTGATGATGGGATGGTGAAGGTGAGGGTGGTGGAGGTGATGGTGGTGGAGGTGATGATGGGATGGTGAAGGTGATGATGGTGGAGGTGAGGGTGGTAATGGTGGAGGTGGTGGTGGCAGTAGTGCTGGTGGAAAGATGGTATGGAGCAAGAAAAATGTACACAAAGATGGGACAATAAGGATTCTAAAAAAGTACTCAATTGTTCCCTAGTCGTTCTTTCCCTGAAATATCTCCTCCTTTGCCACATTAATTTAGGCTATTGGAAATGTTTTACTTCACTGACTAAATTGCATCATTTGTTGAATTTATGTTTCCCCCACTGTGATCAGCTGAAATCAGAATATAAGATGTAGTTTTGTTGTTGTTACTGAGGAGGAGAGGCAGAGATGTCCCCTCAGCATCTTCTGTGCCATAAAACTCCATGACAGGATGCAGAGCACTGACTTGTTTTCCTCCCTGCTGGTTCTGCCTTGGAAGAAATCCCTGGAAAAAAAATTCATCCAAAGGAGAAACCCAGGGATTTGAAAGACGTAACAAGCAGGGACAATCATTTTGCCTGGCAAATATTACTTATTCTATTTTTAACATGATGCCCTTTCTGTTGTGCTTCTGTGTTATGAGAAAAGTCTTCTGGGGAAAACCTCTGGGCTAGTTTCATTGACAGTAAAGATAAGATCGCAAACTTGAAGAATGCCAGCAGGAGAGGCTCAGGAGGAAACCCGAGGTGAGGACCCTTCTCTGTGTCACACCACTACCCATGTTTTTTGCATGCAGAGTTCCAAAGTGGGTATCAGCAGGGAATAAAGACAATAGCACCAAGGCAGCAGCATATAACGAACACCTACTTGCACACGCCAAGGGAATGCTGGATAAAGAAGAGTTGGAAATACTGATATTGCTGGAAAATATGACTTTCAACTTAGTCCGTAAAGGTTGAAAAGACTTGGGTTACTCAAGACTTGAGGAAGTGGCATTGAAATAAATACCTTATATGACCACCTAAATTGGCGGATTGCAAACGTTGGTCCAAGGTCTACTTTAAAAAATGCTGATTCTTGGGCACCATCCTCACGATTTCTAATTCAAAATTGTAAACCAGGGGTGGGGCTTGGGAATCTTTGTTTCACTTTCCAACTCCTTCAGGAAGTTCTTGGGCAGCCCACCAGGATTCAGAAAGAGCTGATGTAGGTGTTTTGTCCACAATGACAAATGTTATTTGTTATCAGTAACTGTTACTCTAGCTAGAAGTCACTCTTCATGTTTATGATAATCAAGTAAACAAAAAGTAAAGACCAACAGGAAGTAAATCAGGTGGCAAAAGATTTAAATCTGGATAATGAGAAATAAGGGCAATTATTTACCAAAATATGAGAAGAGGGGATGCACCTCGATTTTAGGGGATGTTCCCAAGGTCAATGAGTCTGAATTGTTGAAATCTCATCCAGGTAGAAATGTCTACTGATCATTTAGAAATGTGAGAGTTGTACCCAAAAGACATTGGAGCTGGGGTTAAAACTGAATTATATGTTTATAGGCCTTCGGAATCTCGGGCGGGGGGGGGATCAGAGAGCAAGAATTCAGATACTTGAGGTGAAAAGAACAGGAAGCAGTGATTCTCCGAGGATGGCACATAGACCAGTAGCATATGCGTCACCTGGAACTTGTTAGACAAGCCGCACCTCCCTCGACCTACTGAGTAAACTCTGGGAACGGGCCCCAGCAATACGTGTATTAACAAGCCCCAGGCAGGCAGCTAAAACTTGAGAATCACCACCCTGAAAGAAGCACAATCAGCTGAGATGTGACTGCCTTCAACTAAGATGACTGTTTTTATCCTTCTCCAGAGACGTGCAATTTCTTCATCCATAGCTTCCCAACTACCTTTGTTTCGTAAGTTTTAAATTCACATAATTAACTGACCCATTCATGAGATGGTCACAAAGAAGGGGACAATTTGCACCCAAATCTTTTTTAAAGTCTCCACTTAGTGCAAAACAAAGAGCTGCTTGTTGTGTTGAAAAGACAGTTTTTCTAGCATCTGCTACTTTTATCACAGTCTCAAAAATATTGGAGTCAAATTTCAGCATCTTAATAGCCTACAGCAGATGCCTGAGCGTTACCTACTAAAGGATAGGGGGAGAGACAAGGGAAAGAAACTGAAGAAATTAAAAGAGAAAAATTGATAATGATAACAGTCAAATGGGTTTTATTCTTTAAACTGCCTTTTTACACTCAGGAATGAACCTTGTGATTACTGTTCTCTCAGACCCCATGGTGGCCAACTCAAAATTTCGAGACCCAATCTGGACTCTGAGATTTCGTTCAATTTCAACATTCATTTTAGCCAAATTTTTAAAATAATTAGTATTACCGAAATCTACTTGTCCCAAGCACTGTACTAGACATAAATAAATATATAAGAAGAATGTAAAATTCAACTCCTGTTTTCAAACGCCTAGGCAAATTTGCACAATTATTTAAATAATTATAAAAAATAAGGCATTAATTAAAAAACAGTCTTCTGGGACTTCCCTGGTGGCGCAGTGGTTAAGAATCCACCTGCTGATGCAGGGGACACGGGTTTGAGCCCTGGTCTGGGAAGATCCCTCATGTCGCGGAGCAACTAAGCCCGTGCGCCACAACTACCGAGCCTGCGCTCTAGAGCCCGTGAGCCACAACTACTGAGCCCACGTGCCACAACTACTGAAGCCTGTGCTCCTAGAGCCTGTGCTCTGCAACAAGAGAAGCCACCACAACGAGAAGCCCAAGTACCGCAACGAAGAGTAGCCCCTGCTCACCGCAACTAGAGAAAGCCCGCGCGCAGCAAAGAAGACCCAATGCAGCCAAAAATATATACATAAATAAACAAAATAATGAGACGTAAATCTAACACATGGCACATATTCTTTTAAACAAAACAAAAACAGTCTTCTGCATACTCAAGTCTCTGTGGATTCTAATGGTAAGAGATTTAAAAAAATAAACAAATACATAAATAAAGATAATTTTATGTGATGATATGTAATCCCACGAGAACAGAATAGTGGGAGGGAGAGAAACTGGGAATGGGGAGTGGGATGAAGTTTAGATTGGTGGTTAGACAAGTCTTCTCTGAGGAACAGACATTTCAACTAGGGGTTATGAGCTTTTCAGGCAGAGGAAACAGCAGGTGCAATGGTCCAACGTAAGGAATGAGTCTGTCTCGTTGTCAGACTAGGAAGAAGGTCAGTGCAGGTGGATATTTATGGCAAGGTCCCAAGGTCCCATACTAGGTGATGAAGTCACAGAAATGTGTAGAGAACAAGTCACATAGGCCCTTCTGGGCCGTGGCAAAGCATTTAATTTTTGTGTTGAGTGCTGTTGGAATCTCTGTAGGGTATTAAAACAAAAAGTATTACATTTTATTTTATTATTATTTTTTTAAATTTATTTTTGGCTGCGTTGGGTCTTTGTTGCTGCGCACAGGCTTTCTCTAGTTGCGGCGAGCGGGGGCTACTCTTCGTTGCGGTGTGCAGGCTTCTCATTGTGGTGGCTTCTCTTGTTGTGGAGCACGGGTTCTAGGTGCACAGGCTTCAGTAGTTGTGGCATATAGGCTCATTAGTTGTGGTGCACGGGCTTAGTTGCTCTCCAGCATGTGGGATCTTCCTGGACTAGGGATCAAACCCGTGTCCCCTGTGTTGGCAGGCGGATTCTTAACCACTGCGCCACCAGGGAAGTCCAAAAAGTATTCCATTTTAAAGAGATCACTCTATATTGGCAAGAGAGTCCCTACTTATATACTTGGGGCCAGTGTAAATTGCTGTGATCACTCTGATAAACACATTGACAGTATCTAGTAAAGTTGAATATTGTGTACCCCAAGACCCAGAGATTCTACTCCTATGTATATTTCTTCTAGAAATACATGCTGACTTGCACCAGAATATACACCCAAGAATTTTTATAGGAGCATTGTTCATAATAGTCCAAAATGGAAACAGCCCAAATATCTATTAAAAATAGAATACATAAATAAATTATAGTATATTTATACAATGGAATACTATTGAATTAAAACATGGTCAGAAATTACTAGACACTTCTCCAGTCAAGAGGTGGGGTCCGTGTATCCTTTCTTTGAATCTAGCTTATGACAATTCTGACCAACAGAATTTAGTGGAGATGCCACATGTCTTCAGAGTCTAGGTCATAAAATGGCATGCCTTTCTGCCTAGAGCTACTGGAACACTCACTGTTGGAATCCTGGGTTGCCACGTAAAAAATCTGTCTACCCTGACGCCACCCTGCTGTAAGGAAGCCCAAGACACATTGAGAGGACGCTCGGAGGCAATCTGACCTGCAGTATTAACTGAGTCATCTTGGCTCAGCTGGCAGACATGTGAGTGAAGAAGCCTCCAGATGATTCCAGTTCCCAACATTATGTAGCAGAGACGTCTCCAAGCTGTCTCTTGTATGAATTCCTGACCCACAGAATCTATGAGCATAATAAATAAGCTGTTCATTTTATGCCACTCTGGTGTACCAGTGGGAGTGGTTTGTTACACAGTAATAGGGGAACTGGAAAAACTATTATCAACAAAACCACAGATACACATAAGCCACATGCATAACTATATCAGAAAAGAAGCTAGATATCAAAATAATACAAATTATATGACTCAGTTTATATAAAACTCAAAAAGAAGTTAGAAAATGTATATTATTTGAGGGTGCATATACAACAAAGCAAGGGAGTGATTACCTAAATTCATAATAAATATTACATTTAAGGGAGAGAAAAGTGGTTTTGATCAGGGATTAGGCCTGATGTTCCTGGGTCCAGATAATGTTCTATTTCTTTTCTTTTCTTTTCTTTTTTTTAACATCTTTATTGGAGTATAATTGCTTTACAACGGTGTGTTAGTTTCTGCTGTATAACAAAGTGAATCAGCTATACATATACATATATCCCCATATCTCCTCCCTCTTGTGTCTCCCTCCCACCCTCCCTATCCCACCCCTCTATGTGGTCACAAAGCACTGAGCTGATCTCCCTGTGCTATCCGGCTGCTTCCCACTAGCTATCTATTTTACATTTGGTAGTGTATATATGTCCATGCCACTCTCTCACTTTGTCCCAGCTTACCCTTCCACCTCCCCGTGTCCTCAAGTCCATTCAATGTTCTATTTCTTAATCACATTGATAACTATATGTGTTCACCTTACAATAATTAGCTAAATGCTGTGTTTATGCTTTATGCACTTTTCTGTACGTGCATTATATTACATAATAAAAAAAGTGTTAAAAATTATTCTGTCTTCTAGGGGAAAAATGACTCCAGTAAGTAAGTGGGGAGGCAGGAAATAAGTTGCAAGGCCGCTTCTGTACTCCATGAGAAGTATGCTAGTGGACTGAACTAGCTGTGCAGATGGTGAGAGGAGGCTGGTTTTGATAAATATATCAGATAAAATTTCCTGCTGGACTAGAAGGGACTAGGAGAGAACAAAAAAGGAAAGAGTCAAAAAGATGATAAATTTTTGACTGAGTAATTGGTTGGATTGTGACGGTGTTAACTGAGATTATTATGTACTTTAGTATTACTGACTGGCATTTAGTTTTACCGTAGTATGCCTAGTATTTTTGATACGTGCTTTTGGGATTAGTAAACATGTAAATTTAAAAGCCTGGTGACCACTTACTAAGCTTGTGAAGCAACAAATACCTTCATGATAATTCATTAAAATTTAAGAGCAAATTCTTCTACTCAAACTTCCACTCATCATTCCCACTTATTATGAAAAGAAGGCGATATAACTAAAACGAAAAAAAAAATCTCTGTAGCCTCTAGGGTATAATTCTACTTATTCTAATTTTTTTGAGAAGGAATTAAAGTGGTCTAGAAAGAAAAGTATAGTTAGGCCTGAACTGAAAAATTATAAACTACACTTTACCATTAAATCACATAAACTTTCTGTGATTTAGCTTCATACTGTCAAATGGGCTTACTTTAATCGTAAATGTTTTTATGAGAATAAAATCAGCTTTTAGAGTAGCTGTAATGTGAACATCTTTCAGAAATCTGGCTGTGTTATACTCAGGTCTCCTAGCTGAGTCCAAATTAGATTAGTCCGTGAACCTAGAGTGTGGGGAAACTCTGAAGATGTCTTTTTGCATTAATTGATTTCCTGAGATGGATGGGTGATTTTGTTTATTGTCTGCAGAAGGAGTGGTCTGCTGTAGAGATGCCTGGGCGGAGATTTGGAGAAGGAGGTGGAAACAGTGGTGAATAATACAGGCAGCAGGCTTTCAATGGTCCTCACTCAGCCTGATTTTGAGCACATTTGCAAATTGGTAGCGCTGTTCATCAAATACATCCAGTTCTCCTTCTATCAGGCACATGGTAGGGTTGCACTTCCTGGACCTCACCCCTCCCCCAGGTGGGATCGTGAGACAGTTTTGGCCAATAAGTAGTAAGTGAAAGTGACATGTGTCACTCTCTGATCAAGCATTTCATTCATTGTTCATTCAAAAGGAGCCAGCAGAATTTGAGATGGGGGATAATCATCCTACCTTAGTCTCTGAGTGCCCGCTATAAGGAGAGCTCCCTGCCTGACCTGTGATAGACATCTCGTGGGAGAAACAAAGAAACATAATGGTTTTAAGTCACTGAGATTCGGGAGTAGCCTAACATAGCCGTCTTGACTGATACATGAGAGAAGGGCTAGAGGAGGGATCACAGGAGTTTGTTCATGGTAGATTTTTTGTGTCTGAGCCAAGCGTCTGCTTCGGAAGACAGGTAATCAAGAATATTCCAGTTAAGGGGGGGAGTTACCCAAGCCTCAATCTCATTGCCCCAAAGTGCATACTACTGCATTGATAACCTTGAGCACCAGAGTGGTACTGAAGGATATTACTATGCCCAGAGGAGAAGGTAGCAAAATGCTTGGCACTTCAGAAGCAATGACCTTGAGCTCTCATGAAATGCAGCAGAAGACGAGGAGATGGGGAATAAATTGACTGGAGATGGGCATATACCCAGAGAAAAACCATAATTCAAAAAGAAGACATGCACCCCAATATTCATTGCAGCGCTATTTACAATAGCCAGGTCATGGAAGCAACCTAAATGCCCATTGACAGATGAATGGATGAAGAAGATGTGGTACATATATACAATGGAATATTACTCAGCCATAAAAAGGAACGAAACTGGGTCATTTGTAGAGACGTGGATGGACCTAGAGACTGTCATACAGAGTGAAGTAAGTCAGAAAGCGAAAAACAAATATCATATATTAACGCATATATGTGGAATCTAGAAAAATGTTACAGATGAACCTGTTTGCAAGGCAGAAACAGAGACACAGATGCAGAGAACAAACGTATGGACACCAAGGGGGGAAAGTGGTGGTAGTGGTGGTGGTGGTGGTGGGATGACTTGGGAGATTGGGATTGACATATATACACTAATATGTATAAAATGGATAGCTAATAAGAACCTGCTGTATAAAAAAATAAATTAATTAAACTTAAAAAATTGACTGGAGATATTTTTTTACTTGCAATTACTTTATTTTTAAAAATTTTTACTTTATGTTGGAGTATAGTTGATTAACAATGTTGTGTTAGTTTCAGGTGTACAGCAGAGTGATTCAGTTATACATATACATGTATTTATTCTTTTTCGAATTCTTTTCCCGTTTAGGTTATTACAGAGTATTGAGCAGAGTTCCCTGTGCTATACAGTAGGCCCTTGTTTGTTATCTGTTTTAAATATAGCAGTTTGTACATGTCAATCCCAAACTCCCAATCTATCCTTCCTCCCCGCTGGTAACCAGAAGTTAATTCTTTATGTCCGTGAGTCTGTCTCTGTTCTGTAAATAAGTTCGTTTTATCACTTTTGTTTTTAGATTCCTCACATGGGTGATATCATATGATATTTGTCTTTCTCTGTCTGACTTACTTTCTTGGTGACTCCTGGAAAATCTGGGGGAAATGTTAAAATTCCTCAAATGTTAAGAGCTGTCATACTATGAACATTTATGTTCATGTGAGCACATTTGAACCCAATGATAGGTGATGCTCAGAATAATTGGATTATGGTTTTATAATTTGCCTTTGTTAGAATTACGGACTCACTTAAAATGAAAGAATTAAGATTCAAATACTCATCATTATGTCCTTGGTGAGAACACAGCTGTTTAATGCGCAAGGAAGAATATACAGAAACTAAAAATGAGACAACCCCAAGGTCTTTTCATTTCACTTATTTCCTTTCAGAGCCCATCGATCTACAAGCCAGGAGCAGTCACTTTTATTACTGACCCATGACATTCCGTAGCCCTGAAACCCAGGCTTGGATATTCCATTCTGGATGTTATATTTCTAAATGTTCTGTGGATTATTCCAGATCATGAAGAGAGCAGGTAATAGTTAGGATACAATGCTACTAATGAGGTGATATTTATACGTTTTATTTTTAATACAAGAGGCTAATTATCTACTGAGTAGCAACATCTCTGATCTACCAGAATGCAAGGCTATATTTAGTTGTACCAGACGACGGGGTAGAAAAAGTTGTTTTGGGATGTAATCAAACTGCATTTAAATATTTTAAAAGTTTCAATACTTTCAGCCCTTATTACCTATATTTATACTTGCCCTCTCCTTTTAAATTATGCACAACTGTGAAAACACCCTTCCTAGAACCTCATGCCTGATTATATTCTCAGTTTATGTATTTAAGATATTGGTTACTCGATAATTTATATTCTTTCACTTCTTGTTGAACTTACATAAAATATTGGTCTTCACCAGGCTGACACCTTTAATGAGAAGTGAGTAATCCTGGCCTGATTACTGAGCTTATTTATTCTCCTACTTCTAACACCATATTATACCTAGAATTAAGGAAATTGAGTTAACAGCAGACACCTGGAGACATTTCCACAAAAATCTCTTTCACACAGCAAAGTAGAAATTTGGAAACTGGTGACCTGGATCCACATGAACAAGCATCTCCACTTTGAATATTTCAGTTTTTGGTCCTTAAGCAAGTAACATCATGTACATGGATCCAAGCATCCGGACAAGAAAGAAAAAAAGAATAGAACCAAGATCTATACAGTTGATTCACATGATGCAGAATAATTGGTAGGATTTGGCAATTCTTCTTTGCCACCACAGTGCAAATAACCCAGTCCTGTGCTGTCAGTTTCCTTCATTCAATTGAAGAGAAAGTTTATGAAATGAGGAGGAAATAACATTTAAACGCCTAATGTAATCCAAGTGCTACCTTCAGTCCTTTATATGTATCACCTTATTTAATACTCACAATGAACCCCAATGATGCGGACACTATCTCTCCCACGTCATACATTAACAAAATGAAACACAGAGGTTACATGCAAATTCACACAAATAGTGGGGTAGAGTTAGACTCCAAACTGCAAGTGGGATGTTTTCAAGTTTTGTCTTTCTCCTTACATCCCAGCGACGCCCCATAAGGAAGGAAGTGTTGGGGTCCCAAAGTGATGGCCTGCAATGCCCACTCTTTTAGGGTCAGTTGTGCCCCCTAGTGTCACTTATTATTTGCTTGTTTTCTTTATCTTCTGTACCCATTGTAAGGCCTTTTCAGGAAAAGGATGTAATTTAAAAATCCCCATTTTCTTCCTCATGCCCTAATCAAGTACTAAAATTCCCCTGAGGTATTTTTCACTGCTAGTCACTAGGAAAATGGAGGGTCAGCAAAATGTTGCACCAAAGTGGTAGCTTCTGGATCATATAGGGTTCAAATTCTAATGGTTTCTCCAGCCTGGGCTTAAAGTTACTTACTTTCCAAGCCTCAGTTATTGCATGTATAAAACTGGAAACGGCAACACATAACTCTCAGAATCATAAGCATAAAATGTGATCATACAGGCAAAACGCCTATTCTCTCTAGAGGAACAAAAACTATTAGTTCCCTTCTCTCACATGTGACATGATAAAATAGATACGATGGGTCTAAGACACTGTATGTATTTTCATGAGCTTGTCAGAATGCCTTGCTTATAAGATCCTTTTGCTCTTATCTCCTTGTTTTCTTATTATTTTCCATCCTAATTTTAATATTCCTTGGGTGTGACGTGTATATTCAAAATGTTAATAGAATAAGTGTACAGAACTAGTGCTCTGGTGAAATAAAGCACATTCTTTTGGATCTGTAAAAAGTAATATATTTCTCATGTTAATTAATTTTCTTTTCTGCATATCATTCCTAGCTGATTAACCTTTACTAGTATGATATCTTTATTATTAATGACTATCTTTAAGCCCAGTTTAATATCTATATTATGAATATTTCCCTTGAAATCGATCACAAGTTCAAGGTTTTGTTTTTGCCCCCTTGCTTCAATAATTTCATTTTTCATTGATAAATTACTTTTATTTTATTTTTTCAATTGAAGTATAGTTGATGTATAATATTATATAAATTACAGGTGTACAATATAGTGATTCACAATTTTTAGAGGTTATACTCCATTTACAGTTACTATAAAATATTTGCTATATTTCCTGTGTTATACAATATATCCTTGTACCTTATTTTATAATTCATTTAATAGTTTAAAGCCACATGTCATGTGGTTTGAACCTTACAGTCACATCGTCTGCCCATTGTGCTGACAAGGAGTAAACAACTAAAATATCTACACCTCATTTTCTCCTAAACATAGTGAAGGGAAGTGTATCAAATTGAGCTGAGCAAAATAACAGAGGTTTGTACATTCCTCATATTCAAGGTTTTGCTTTGCCTTTTCAAAATGCAATACTGTCATCTAGCCCTTTCAAAGTATATTAAATACAGAATGATTCAAATAGTGCCAGCTGCCAATTTAAATTTCAGATGGAAACCTGCCCATTTGCTGACTCTTCATTCACTCCTTCTCTTTCACCACTTTTTTTTTTCTACTTCTTTTTCCAATTTATTTTAAAGCTACTTGATAGGTATTTCTCGTGCGAGAGCCTGCTCTAAGTGAGTAGTGCCTTTGAGTCAAAAACTGCTTCCATATTTTTCCCTGTGTAATAGCAATATTTTCTAGTTGCCTGCCATCGCTTACAGACAAAGCTCAGAAAACCAGATTACGTTAAAAAATGAATATCCCATTCTCTAAGTGAATTGCTCAGAAAGGCGGAAATGCCTTTTCTCTTATTTTTCCCAGTCTAAGATTAAGAACTTTATAAAATAACTGAGACTTGGAAGAAAACATATATGATCCATGCAGGTGGGCTTGGCATGGAGTTACTAGGAACTGTGTCTTTACTCCCTCTGTGTAGGTCTTGTCTAAATACTGTGGTCTGCTGTTACCTGAGGAGGTCAGAATAGACCTTCAGTTTCTGAGTAGTTGAGGTATGATCCAGTGAAGGAGGTGTTTTCACTGCAAATTCTATTTTCCACTAGGATTTGAAGGGCAGCATGTACAGCTGTGTTATAACCCTGAGAAGAAACCGTGAGACAGGCTGGGACCTGGGACCTTGCACCCTTTGCTGCAATGCTTGCACCTGGACAAATGTCTCCTCCAGCAACAAAATACAAAGAAATTATATGGGACTAAAAATAACTGTGCATGCGCAAGTGGGGCAAATTATGGACAAAGAGATACAAAAAGACCAAAAACTCCAACTGCCACTTCTGAAGAGCTAGGAGCAAAAAAACAGGGTGTTGGGAGAAAAAGCAGGGTACTGAGCACGCCCCCTGCACACCACACCACCAAAGGGGTGGGCAAACTACCTAAGCCACCCCTCCGGCCTGACCACTGGACACACCGCTGCCCTCACCCCATATAAGGAACCAGCTTTCCCCACCTTGGGGAGCGAACAAGGGAACTTGTTACTTGTTTTCGCTCCCCCCACCCCCCTCCCCACCCCCACCTGCAGCAGTAGGAGCCCCAATAAAGCCTTGCCTGAATTTCTTGTCTGGCCTCTAATCAATTTCTATTGACTGGGGAAGGCCAAGAACCCTGGTTGGTAACAGTTGGCGTTAGTTACAATGCAATGAAACTTAGAGGAGAGAGATGGCCCATCCTTTGAGTGAACTCTAAACTTGAACTCTCCATCTCCCTCCGGTATTTATCCTTCAACATAAACTTAAAAAGTAATTCGAGTATAACATATAGATAGAAAAGTGAACAAACCCTAATTTTGTCCTATTAGACGACTTTTCAGAAAGTGAGGATATTTGTCCATGTAGAGCAAGAAACAGGAAATTTCCAGAACGCTGGTGGTCTCCTCATGCCCATTTCTGGTCACTGTCACCCTCCTCAAGGGCTAGTAGCCATCCTGACTTCCAACACCGCTATGTAGCTTTGCTTGCTCTTGACCTTGATGTAAATGCAATCACACAGTACGCAGTCGGTGCCTGAGAGCCCTTATTCTCAATATGAGAAAAAAGGAGAATAAAAGAACTGACTTTTTTGTCACCACTTTTCCTTCTCCTCCTCTTCCTCCTTCTTCTCCTACTTCAATGAAACATTTTATTTTGGAATAAATTTAGATTTACAAAAAAACTGTAAAAATTGTACAGAGATTTCCTGTATAACACTTAACCAAGATCTCCTAATGCTAACATTTTCCATACATTTGTCAAAACTAAGAAACCAACACTGGTACATTACTTTAACTAAACCTCAGATTTCATTCATATTTCACTAGCTTTCCACTAATGATTTTTTCCCCCTGCTTTAGGATCCCATCCAGAATACCACAGTGCGTTTAGTCATCATGTCTCTTGAGATTCCACCGGTCTATGACAATTTCTTAGTCTTGCCTCGCTTTTCAAGACTTTGGCACATTGAAGAATATTGGTCAGATATTTTGCAGTTTGTCGATTTGGGTTTGTCAGGTGTTCTTCTTGTGATTAGACTTAGGTCATGGGTTTGTGGAGGAAGCATATCACAAGGGTGAACTGCTCTTTTCTCCCCATCTTATCAGGGAGTACACGATACCAACATGACTTATGCTGGTGATGTTGACCTTGATCACTTTGGCTACAGTAGTAGCTGCCTGGCTTTTCCACTATATAAACACTGCCCCTCCCTTTCTTCTATATTCTTCAGATGTGAGTCACTAATCCAGGCCCCACCAAGGAGGAGTGAGGCATGGGAATTACATTCCAATTTTTGGAGGGGACACTACCTATGTTGTTGTTTGGAATCCTCCTGTAAGGGTGATTTATCACCTTCCTCCCATCTGTTTACTTATTAACATTTGTCTATAGCAGTATGAACTCATGTCTATTTACTTTATACTTTGGATTGTAATCTAGTGCAATGTCACTAATTTTGTTGCTCAGATGGTCTTTGGGAGCCAGTTCCGGTTGGTTCCTGTGTCCCTTTAACATGTGACCATCCTTCTTTACGTATTTATTTATGTATGTATTTATTGACTGCTCTCTTACTTTCTGGCACAGGTAGTCTTTTAAATATTCCAATATTACCTGGGAATGCTGACACTCACTTTAAAAATAGAATTGAAGCTCAGAATAGTTCAGTAACTTGCCCAAGATCACCAGGATGTAAACAATAGAACTAATATTTAAACCCAGAAACTCTGATGCCCAAGGTCCTACGTTCTTGGCAATACCAGGACCCATGTAAGAAGAACGTCACTAGACATCAGCTAGTGGGCTCAGAAACAGCTCTCTGGCCTTGGAGCCTCTGGGAAAAGAATGGGGGCTGCTGTGTCCCTGGTGGTACATTAATTATGAAAGTTAAAATTAATTAAGGAACTGGGGAAGCTCCAGGTTTCTGTTGCTAGTTTGGTGTTCTTGGTGGCATGATGGAGTCACAGCAAACTAATATTAACTTGCTTATTGTTTCTCATTTTGTTTTATGGTTTTAGGTATCTGGATTGTTTAGTTATGTATCTCTTCAAATACGGTTCTATGATCAAACCAGCTAAGGCCTTTGCCTGTTTCTACCACCACTATAGCTACTAGTCAAGAGATGTGTTATTAACTTTAAGAAGGTGACCTCTCTCTGGTCCATCATTTACACATTCAAATAGGTATTGCTTTTAGCTGGCCAAACATTCCACCTCAAGTCAGCTTGGTCAAACTGCTGGATTACAACTACTCATAAGGAAGTTTATCACTTACACACAGCAAACAGATATTTATGTTTATGACAGTCAAAGTACTGTTCCTAAATTCAGGGGGCAAACTGCTCATACTGGGTTATGTGTATAAAACGACCACAATGGGCATATAATGGTACACTTGTGTTGGGGCCCAGGGTAGGTCACTCCAAAATGTGCTTCAATGGCGTATTGACTATTCTGGTTTGAATTAAAGTTACTTAAGAAAGATCCAATGCAAGAGGGACACTTTGATCCTCCTCTCTGTCTCCCTGAAAGCAGGAAATAAATCTCTCATGAGAAAAGTACACTCCCTGCACCTGGATGTAGAAGAACACCTTTATCACCAGAGATAGAGCCAAGAAACCTATGTAAACAGACCTTGATATTTCTTTAATTTACTACCCTAAGCCCAAACTCTATTCAGATTCCTCACTAACTAAGCACCCAAAGCCAACGTTTCTTTGTTCTGTCAGTTCCTCCCAAATTTATTGTTTCTTTGTCTAAAAAGTATAAAAAGCTGTCTGCTTCAGCCATCTCTTAGGTCCCATTTCTATGAGACCTCTGTGCTCAGGAATTAAAATTTGTTTCATTTTCTCTTGTTAGTCTGTCCTGTGGTCAGTTTTATTATGAGTCCAGCCACAAGAACTCAAGAAGGGTAAAGAGGAAATTTTCCGCTCCATGACACTTGCAAATTTAGGACAGTGAACTTTCCTTAAATTAACACAGGGACAAAGGAATTCTATCGCATTTAGACCACAATTCTTTATCATACTCAGAAATCTGGATAAAGGTTTCCTATCCAAGAGAAGAAAACTCTATATTTTAACAATTGTGAATTCAATTTTTATTAAATCCATGAACACTGAAACAATTTCTGAAAAATAAATTTAAAAAAATTTTCAAATCAGGACCAGGCAAGTAAAAGATACATAATTGAATGGTATACACAATACTCTGAGAGTACCATAGGAATAAAAAATATTAATGAGTAGTCTACACAACTCCAGATTATTAATAGTGATATATGCCTCAAGCAATGTACTTAGGACTTGAACTATCATCCTTTAATTAATTCATTTCATCTTTCTGAGGCCAAATAATGTTTAATGATGCCAATAAAAAGGTAATTAAAAACTGTAATTTTGACTTAGAACTGAGAATGTGTTTATAAATGTAGCCCAGGAAAGTGTTGATTGATTTATATGTCCTATTCTGAAATACACTCCTCTCATTTCTCACCCAATGACATGGAATTACTGGAAAAAGGGAGGTGTTACTTGAAATCATAATCTTTTGTTTGGGGACTGATGACTGTAGTAGAGAAACAGATTATCTAGGTATTGATGAAGCCACACTTTACCCATTAATTTGGGTACAGAACTTGTCCAAATTATTTTGACAAGTGACTGAAAGTCTAAATTTCCTCCCCAGACCTTCACTTCCCAACTGCCCCTGCCACTCACTGCTGTCTTTTGGCTTCTCAGCCTAAAATTATTTTTGAGTCGGGGGGATATAAACAAGAAACTACAATGGAACAGAACACCTTCCCTTTCTCTGAACCTTTGAATTCTGTGAAATCTGTGTGAGAGTGTTTGTGCTTATGGACTTTGCCTCAGCTTTCTTTTGCCAGATATCTGTGGTTCTCCTCCATGGCCACGTGACTGAAGTGACAAGTTCTCTGAGCCTCGTGCATTGTTACAGATACATGCATTGTTGCTGGCTCAGGGGCTTGACCAAGAGCCACAGCTGGACGAAGACTGGAATTACCAGTCATGAGAACTTAGAGTCCCGGGGGAAAATGCCATCCTTTAGACACAGTTCTTCTGGGAAAATCCACAAGTAAACTATAATGTGAACGTGCTGTGGCTGTGAGGTTAAATGTAGCTCGAAGGTAGAAGGTTTTAGTGCATTGGAAATATTTAAAAATGTAAGCTCAGAGGTAATGGTTTTAGTGCATTGGAAATATTTTAAAACTTATTAAATGTTTCTGAAACACACTTTGTCTGTAGGACACCAGACTGAGCAAACTTAGGAGAAAAAAAAAAAACAAAGAAAAAGTATATTGTGTTTGCTCTCAACTTACTACAGAGATGAAACATACCCACATGAAGAACTAGAGAATGATTACAAAACAATCTAGAAAAAATTACATGGTTTGGTCAACATGAGTTGACCCGACAGGGATGGAGAATGAGGGAATTTGCATGAATCAGAAGTGAAAAGTTGTGTCTAGGCGTGTATCAAGTGAAGTAGTATTTTAAGAATCATTTTGTTAACCTGACTGCTAATTTGATTGCAATGACGATGGCCAAAATAGACATTTAGAACTCAAATACTCAATGTGTAGGACATCCCAGCATTTTGCTAAGGCAATTTATGACATCTTTTAGTTTTTGCTAGGGCATTTTCTCTTTTGAACACTGCGGTCACCCCAGTAGCCAGAATTGAATCTGGCATAGAGTAGGCAATTGATTAACATCTGTTCTCTAAGTGATTATTAAAAAAACACGATAATATAGTTGCATTGGGGGTCAACGTTGTGCTAAAAGAACTCATGTGACTCTAGTCATACTTACAGCTGTGATTTATCACAGTGAATGGACGCAAAGCAAAATCAACAAAGGGAAAAGACACATACATTGAAGCCTGGAGGAAAATAGGTGCAAGCTTCTGAGAGTCAACTCCTATTGGAATCACATAGAACATGCTTAATTTTCCAGCAATGAGTTATGACATCATGTGTAAAATGTTATCTACCAGGAAATCTTATTAGAGACCCAGGTCCTGGGGTCTTTATTGGACGCTGGTCACATAGACACCCTCTACCTACCATCCCCCAAAATTCCAGACACCCAGAAGGAAAGCATGTGCTCAACGTAAACCATATTTTTTGCATAAACAATCTAAGTACAGTGAACCATTCTTACCAGGGAATAACCGTCTCAAAATCCATGTTCCCAGATGCTGGCCAAGGGCCATCCTTGCAAGCAGGCCTACAAGCAGCAGACACAGGCCTGCTATGTTAACTCTTTTCTGTACAATCATTTTACCTATGTCCCTTGGGAAACATCTGATTTTGTGTATAGCTGACGACTCTACAGAAAAACGTGGTGGTTTCCTAACTAACCTGACTATGCGTAACTGTTCACTGTGGGTACCCTTCAGGGCAGTCTTATTTATGGGTCATCTCACCATCTCCATCATTACCCACGACAAACCCTTTGTTAGTTGCTAATATACTTCAAGCTCATATGGTGCTCTGTGCACTGTAATCTCCTACTGAAGCAACGTCCTAAAGATTTGATTGGCTTATTTATTCACAATTTCATAATCATCGCTCTTCTTTCATAGTATATAATGAAAACAAAGTATAAACTGAGACTAGATCTGAAGTACCAATAAATGCAAGGTTGGCTAAAGTGCCAGGGAAATAGCTTATGTCAATTTAAAATTGTCCCTTTATTTCACCGACACTTAAATCTCACAAAGAAATCAACAGAGGCAGGGTGAATGGGAGACATGATTGGGTATCATCAAACGCTAGTTGAAAGTGAAAATATGAATTCAATGCTACAGTACTTAGATAATCAGAGCTTAGAATTTTATCAGAGGAATTGTTTTCTAACTTTCTAAATAATAGTTATAATACTAAACAAACACTTTTGCATTCTACTGTAAATATTCCTGACATCTAGATATATTCAAATGTTGTAGCAAGTTTCTAGTGTTTTCCTCCACTTGACTACTAACTGCCTTTTTTTATTCCCCATTGACCACATTCATTGGTCATTAACCTAAACTGTAACGCCCATTCAGTAATCTACAGTCATCGACTTCTCCTCAGTGAAGACATAGTGGGCATGTACAAGAGAGTTGAGGACCTGGGGTATTTTCTGGCATAAGATATTGAAATAGGTACTGTAGTTTTCAAACTCCACTCCCCCTCCCCCCAAGTGAAAATCTACTATCAAACAATCTCTCACTTGGAAGTCCAAGTAAAAAGTAAAAAATCAGAGGAGCCAAAGAGTAAAAAACGGGGAGGCCCAACGCTGTACTTCTTTCCTCTCTTTATTTTCCTCTCCCAGCATCTCCTAAGTTATAATGTCAGCCTTCTAGAAAATAATCTGAGCACTACTACTCTTTTTTGGGGTCTAGCATTCGTTTGTTTGTTTATATGCAAAGACGGTAACTTGGTCATGGTCACAGAGCTACTTCAGTGGACGAACCAGATTATGCTTGCCCTGACTCCAAAACAGAATATGACAATATTGGACTTCAGTGTTTCTGAGGTGATTTGGAGAACTCCAGTTTCTCCATTTAGAGATGGAGTAAAGGAGTCCCAGAGAGGTTATATTACAGATATATTATAGATATATATTATATTATATATAATATAAAATTATATATAAGATATATATATTATATACAAGATATATATAATATTATATATATTATATATTATATAATATATTACAGATATATTACACAGATAAGTCTCCTTTGCTATCTGGTGTGACCTCACACTTGAGTTTAGGTTGCTTTACTCCCAGGACATGAATTGGCTACTATACCAATGCAGTTTTCACGCCTCCTCATGTTACTCTTTGTTCTTCTTAAATATATTTTTTCTTCCCTCCTTCCCCCCACCCCTTATATTCTATACTCATGCTTATGTCTTTTGTCTGTAAATTTCAATCACCAGCATCGTTATGTGAGAATCAGCAAGTCCCTCGCGCAGTAGAAATTAATACTCATAACGATGAAAGGAGAAAAAGGGCCTCCTCTTAGCTATACTCTTGTCTGATAAATATGTTACAGTAAATTACCTAATTAAACAAGCATAACACGAAAATTAGATGTTTGTTTCTATACATCTTTGAAGAAGTAACCGTTTTTTCCTTTCTGCGTTTATTATCTCTTCAATTTGCAAAAGCTGAGTAATCAGGAATTCCACACCATGGCTTTAATTGCAAGCATATCCACTAAGTGCTGATGCGGGATATTCTGTTGCTGAGCTTTTTAAAAGTGAAAACTTTTTCTTTTCTTCTCATTCTTTCCTTTTTAGTAATTAAGGTGGCCTACAGAATCATACCACGCCCTTGTCAGCACAGTATTGCTTTCCAATATATATAGTTCCGTTTAATAGTCCAATTACTTGACAAACAACAAAGATGATGACAATGATAATCATAATAATAGGTAAAGTTGGTGGTCTGCATACCATGTGCCAGACATCGTTGTAAGCATTTGAAATGCACTGTTTCATTCAATGATATCAAGAAAATTATTTAAACATTTTGGAATGCATCACAAACAAACTAATCCATTTCACGGGCACTTGGCCCTTCCCTGAAGTTCTGCATCACAGAGAGTCTGGACTGCACACTCATTTGCTGTACATCATGCTACCTTGGACCACTATCTAACCTCGAATCTCCAGCCACTTGTGTATTAAACAATACACTTATTTATCAGGGAGACTGAAACTGGATGGTTTCTTTTCCCAGGGTCTCTCTCACTTTCCATATCTCACCTACCATCGGGTTCTGCAAATTGTGTCTCCGCAATCTTCTCACACTCTGAGATACCTATGAAGGCCCTGGGGATCTTGTTAGAGTGCAGATTCTGAATCAGCAGGTCTGGGGCATGTCCAGAGATTGTGCATTTGTCACAAGCTTCTAGGTGATGCCACGCTACTGATCCAGGGATCTCACTTTGAGGAACAAGGTTCCTGGCAATTCTAGAATTGATCTTCTCCCCTCCAGCCTCGGTTATTGTCTTGACTATGTCAGAGGAACTGAGGACTTTCATCTGTGGATGAGTTCATGAGACTAAATCCCAACATGCAAATGTTTTCTCATTTTGCTCAGTAAAAAAATGACCATACTCCTCCTTGTCTTTCTTCCTTTAAACCTTGTAAAGCTCTAGTCAGGCAAAAATGTATTCCTCTGTTATTCCAGTAAGAGAGTGTAGACTTCCAAGCCCTTACTTTTGGGTAGAGAATCATGAATGCTTATGGGTTTCTCAGATAAACTATTCTCAAATATTTGTATCTGATGGCTCTTAACCCAGACAGATATTCTGATGTCTTAAACTGGTAAAAATTCTGTTTCCAGAAAATCTCTGAGGGACTTTTAGACAAGAGCTTGTTGAAATCTCTATTATCAGCTGGTCGATTTTTAGAGACCCTCAAATCGCACACAGCTAATTTTCCAAACATATAATGGTGAATTCCCTCTGACCCTCACAGTTTATCTTGCTGTCCCATGGCACCGACTTAGTCCACTTTCTTATCCTTAGGGACGACCCTGCCTGGAAATACTGCGCTAATGGAACAGAGTGTACGGATCCATGGCAGCCTGTGGAGAGGTACCATTAAACAATGATTAAAGAGTCAGGGGGGTGAAATAAATGTTACTGAAAAATGCTCAACTCTTTTAATAAGTAAGTCAAGGAAATGCAAATGAAAAGATTTTTTTTTTGTCTCTACCAATAAGAGTTCCAATAAAAGAATAATACTCAGTATTGCTGAGGATATGAGCAACATTATATATTGTTGATGTTTAAACAAGTTTAAGGATAATTTGGAAATATAGATTAAATGCATTTGAAATGTGCATGCTCTTTTCCATGCCCACCAGTTAAACTACTGAGAATTCATCCTAAAGAAATTTTTAGGCAAATGTGCAAATATAATTTATGTACATATATTTAGATAAACACAGGGATGTGTATGAATGGCATTTCTCAAGGTGCTGAAAACTTAAAAATAAATAAAATATTTTGAAATATGGAAATTGTTACATTATTATGTTGAATTGTACTGAAATAATCGGTGTTTGATCATCAATGACCTAAAAAAAAGTCATTATAATTTAATAATAATATAGTACATATAAATAATAGAATACTAGCATGCCATTAAAATGTACTTATATGTGTATATAGGCACGTAGAAAACATATATGGAAGACTTTCAACCAAATGCTAAGAGTACTTATATCTGAGTGTTGAGATTATTTTTACTTTTTTCTTTTCTGTATTTTATAATTTTTCTCTCAATAAACATGGGCAAATGTGTAATTTCAAAATAAATAAAGAGGCCAGTGTTGAGATAACAATTTTTTTTTTTTTTCTTTCTTTGCATTAACAATTTGAAGCTCATTTCCAGTAACCCAAAGTTCAGGGTACTTCCAAGTATTTTCTGCAGCTGGTGATGTGATAATATGTGTTATTAGAAAAAGTAATTTCCAGTTATTGTATTGGAATTCAGTAATTACTTTTTCAATAAAGAAAGTGAAAACTATTAAAAGCAAAAATGTGAAATAAATTAGCTTTACAGCCTACACTCAATTAAACTATCATAGCAGGAAGGTAATGAATTAAGATAATTTGAGGATAGGAATAAGGCTTTACAAAGCAGAGACTTAACACTCTTCTAAAATCCATTAAAATACTCCAAAATAAGATCACAGCAAAGCAGGTGGCCCACAAGATAGTTCAGAGAAATTGCAGTCTGCATACTAAATAGGTAAAGAGAGAATTTTCAACCTCAGAAATCTTAGAGGCTCGTGCACAAAGTAGCTCAAGCAGGCAAAGGGTGGTGTGGTGACAGTGGCCCAAAGAGTAAAGCTCAGTTTTCCACTAGCTTCACTACTTTAGAGCAGTGGTCCTGGTCATCAGGCATGTGTTTTCCCAAGGAATCCATATCATACTTGAGCAGTCAATGATATATAAGCATTTATTACAAGGGGGTGCACAAAAGTAGGAAACTCATGCCACTTCCCTGCTAAAATTCTCCCATGGCATCCCATTGCATTTGAAATAAAAAATAAGATTCCTTACTGGGATCTACAAAGCTCTAGAGGCTCCAGGTATGCCTGTCTCTCCAATGTCACTCTCCATCATACACACTGGCTTTCTCTCTGTTTCTAGAACAGGCCATATTCATTCCTGCCCCTATGCATTTATGCTTGCTGTTCCCTCTACCAGGAATACTCTTTCTCCTGTTCTTTGCAGGGCTAGGTCTTTGTCAACTTGGGCTCATATGTCACCTCCTCAGAGTTCCCCAATCGCTAGCCAAACAAAAATAACCCCTTATTCTCCCCTAGTCATTTTCTATCATATCACTTTTTTTTTTAATGTCTAGTTTACTTCACAGTACATATCACCATCTGACACTCCTTTTCATCTGTGAACCACACGAGAGAGTAGGATGTATCCCCAGTTCCTAGAACTATGCCTGGCCTGTAGATGCTCCAATATACTGTTGAATAAATGTCCTGGCCACCCAGGGAGAGGTCTGGATTGTTTCATTTGTGTGGTTAGAAGCGTTGAGGGGAGTAGCTGTGAAAAGATGGACAGCCCATGCATCTCAACTTTCTGCAGAGTTGCAGCCAGATTTGGCCCGTGTGGCTTTCTTGACCAAAATACCACCCTTCTGTTTGGTTCTTCTAATTTTGTTTTTGGCTTCACTTCACTTTGATATGAACTAAATTACCAGTAACCAGATGCGTGCTCAACACTGGTTTACATCACTTTTAATATAATTAAACATCTGGAGGTTCTGGAATGAACCCTTAAAGAGACATTTCTCTGCCTGGGAATCATTATATTTTCTTTACATCTTTTCCATGATTTTTGAAAAATAAAAATTTACTTTTTTTTTTTTCATTTTCTAAACATGATGATACACTTCAAATCACTGTAATTCTTTTCTACACACACCCTGGCCCAATTTCAACCTGCTTCACCATCTGGGCAGACACCTTCCTTCTGCTTCTCCCTCCTTCACCTTGAGAATCACTAAAGCAGAGTAATCTTTCTCCAACTATTATCCTCTTACCCTTGAGGGTGCACAGATGCATTTTCAGGAGTCCTTGAAAATGTGCTTCCTTTTAAAGGTGTCTGAAGCACCAAACACAAGTTTGAGAATCAAGGTCAACGAATTAAATGAAGGAGGACTTATATTTAAAATAGTAATATCTCTAGGAGAACAAAAGTTCCATCAGTCATTCATATTATAGTGATGGAACTTGGCTTATTTTCCCCCTAGGTGGGACTAGCTGTTCTGTGAGAATGGAAGCTTTGCTAGAAAAGAAAGAGAAGAGTAATTTCATATCATGAAGCTACCACTCTTGCTCTCCAAATAAGACTTCCTGGGCACAGGACATTACTATTAAAAAAGAAGGAAAGAGGCAGGTGAAATGAAAGTGGAGTTTTGTGTGCTCAGACAAACTATCGTTTTAAATCTTGGCCTGGAGTTCAGGAAAAGAAAATGAAATTACCTTCATCCACCTTTTTATTGCTGCCAAAATCTGGAATTTACACCTAAATTCCCCATAGTGATTTATTTAATTTCTTTATAGTTTAAAGCAACTTTTATAGGTCAACATGGAAAAACTAGACCCCAAACCTAATGGTATTAATAAAGCAAAATGCATTCTGTATTTAAAATCCAGTCTAGGAATTCTTTAGCTCCATAGACAGTAATCTCCCAAGAGCGGGACTCCATTTAATTCATTGCTGAACTTCCCAGGCCCTATAAATTACCTCTAGGGTAAATTCCCGGGGGACACTTTTGAGTCCAAGTGTTGGGAACTGGGGACACAAATGCTCCCAAGCGGGGACCTGTGTTTTAGGTTTTCCAGTTTAAGGAGCTGTTCACGTCTGTGCAATTCATGGGGCTCCAAGGTGACATCTCACCATCATGTTTCTCAGTGACTGTCCCCTCCCCCTGCATGGATGAGACCCTTTCCATGCCGGAAAACAGAGGGTCATGTATGGTGTCAGTCTTCCAGTAGGAGACAGTAGGACTTAGGACAGAGCTGCCAGCAACAACTTACGTGACAACGGGTAGAAGGATGCTTATAAGGGTGAGAGATGGCAACCTGGTAACAGAAACTTCAGGGGAAAGCAACAAACAAAACATACCCTATTTCCTTCACCTCTGCCAAACGAGCAGCATGCTCTCTGTTTTTATGAACTTTATGATACCCACAGGTCTCAAAAACACAACAGGGTGAGGGAGGAGGCATGGGTATAGAGTTCAGTTGCGTATTTCCTTCAGTCGTTCAGTGACCAGGAAGGAGCCTAACCCTACTTTCTCTAGAGGATCACCAGCTGCAAGGTGTTTGGATGCAAGGAAAAATAAATGAAGCGAAAATACAACATCCAGGTGGAAGAAACTTGAAAAAAGTTTAGTAAGTTTCCCCCTGCCACCCGCAAAAAAAAAATTACTGGCTTTTTCAGCTTCTTATGCATATTGTAAAGGCAGAGAAGAATAATGTGAATATCTTCCTTTTACAGCTCAGTCTAATTTGGCATGCCATTATAATTTCTGGCTCAGTTAGCAAATGACTGGAAACACTGCTTTCTGCAATTTTCCCCATAATATGGCAGTTCTATAAGTTGTTCTATTGATGTACTTGAAACCAATCCAAGATGGGAGTGACTATTATTCTTAATTTTTATGATGAGGGAGGTTTTATTACCAGGGAGTTCCTGTGTGGAACTACCTGATTGACCATCTATATACTGTGATTATGGATTTGGGGAAACAAAGATCTGACCAGTTTCAGGAATGAAGATGCCTAGAATTCTACTATTAGAGATTAGCTCCTTTGGATCAACACTGTACCCTCTGGGATACTATTTTTCCATCTGACTATGCTTGAGCAGGTTGTAACAAGCAAACACTGCTGAAATCTTCACATGAAAAGGGTCAGGAGTATCTCAAAGTCACTGGAGGAGAGGGAGAAGGGAAGGCAGCTTTAAGAAGAAAATTTTTAAAAACTGGATTACATTCTGAAGATAGTTAAGACAGGTGGTGGTGTTCCTTAAAAACAGGGTGACCTTGAGTATATAACGTAAGCTCTTTGCTCCCTGATGATTCTCATCTGTAAAGTGAGTGATAGAAGAGGGAGCTGAAAAGGATAGGAAAGCAAGCCTAACTAGTGCTATATTACCAGGTTGGCTGTCACTACAGGAGCTTCTTGATCCCAGTGTGCCTTCTGAGAACCCTTGTCTAATATATCTCAGAGTTTCCACATCAGCTCCAGACCACTGTTGGTCAAAGGGTATCTCACAGGCATCAACTCTCTTGCTCTGGGGTTGGGCAAGTACAAGGGCAAGGTGCTGTCAGTTTGCACTTGAAAGTGACTGATAGAAGTTGTCAACAACAAATTGGCACTTGCCATTGGCACTTGCCATCTACTTCCACGAGGATTAAATCACGCGCTGCTGCAGCTGCTGATTTTCAACACCCCCTGAAAGGAGTTCAGGTGGAGAGCAGAAATGGGGCACTCTGTGCTCTGGGAAAAACTGGAAGAACATGTCTTCAGATAGTCAGATATTTTCAGGAGCTGATTTTATGAGCCCAATTCTTGTATCTCCTCATATCTAGAAAAGCACTAAAATCCTTCATGGTAACGACTGCTCCTTGTGACTAGCAGAAACCTTCTGCAAAAAAATATGTGCTTGAGTGGTTGAGAATCTGCCTGCCAATGCAGGGGACACGGGTTCGAGCCCTGGTCCGGGAAGATCCCACATGCCGCGGAGCAACTGGGCCCGTGAGCCACAACTACTGAGCCTGCGCGTCTGGAGCCTGTGCTCCGCAACAAGAGAGGCCACGATAGTGAGAGGCCTGCACACCGCGATGAAGAGTGGCCCCCGCTTGCCACAACTAGAGAAAGCCCTCGCACAGAAACGAAGACCCAACACAGCCATAAATAAATAAAACTAAAAAAAAAAAAAAAAGTGTGTGATTGTATGTACTCCACCTTCACCAGAATCACATATATGCTGACCTTCCCCCCCCACCTCTTCGGAGCAATTTCTCAGAGCTATCTGAAATGCTGTCTCCCGGGCTATAGTCCTCATTTTGCCCCAAATAAAACTTGACTCACAGCTCTCATGTTGTGCATTTTTTTCTAACTCGACAAAGTCTTTCCACAACTGGTCACTACAGCAGTGACTGGGGTTAAGAGGGGGCTTGGGGAGTATTCTAAATGTCACAAAGGAAATGCCAAATGCACATATTTAATGTTTATGTGTTTAGTTATTTAATAACTGTTTCCTGTCTCTATAAAAGTTAATTTCCATGAAAACAGGCAAATTATTTTGACTTACTCATTACACCTGTTCTCAGTCAATATTTGTTGAATTAATGAAAGAACAAAAAGAGTTGCCTTTCTATTTTAACGCTGAATTTTTGGTGGGTGTGTTTTAGTTCTGAAATGCTTGTTTTGATTGTTGTTCTGGTGTGCTTTATAATTGTTTTTTAAATTACTTCTCTTAAACACCTTCCCTTTTTTAATTAACTGTGTTTTTACCATTTTTTGCTTAGATGCAATTTTTTACTTTCAAGAACTGAGTTAAGGGTCTTTTCAAATCTTGGTTACTTTTAGATGCTTTAATTTAGATTTTATGTTACATCATTAAATTTCTTTAAATCTTTACTGAACTGGCTTTTAATTTTAATGATTTTGCTCATAGATCCTTTTTGTTTCCAATCTGTACTTTAATTTTCCTTGTAATGGAAATAGTTTATGTTTTTGGATTAGCATATTTTATCAATGTTGTCTCATTCGATCACTATCTAGACACTGACTGGTAGAAATGATAGGGGAGAACTAGACTCCGTCCTTCTTTTTGAGACCAGAAAGCTGAGGACTCTTTTCAAACTGAGGTCCACTGGTTCTCACTCTGTGTTCTTTCCACTCCACTGTGTAGAGTGCATTGTGCGAAATCAATGAAGCAAGCTCATTTAAAGTCACTGAAATTATTCTCAAGAAATGCTGGGATATAGTAACATTTATTTTACGGAGGCAGTTAACATAAAATATTACTATAGTCACTACCCACTTAATTAAACTTACTTTTGCATACTCTATTTACCGTGGCTCTGAAGGATCTAAACCTGGAAATGTGACAGTAAAATGAAAAGAGAAGTTAAACTGCTCTTGATGACAACTACACTCAACTGACCATTTGGTTTCCATGTTCCTTCAGAGCATTCAGTATAACTTTTATTTTTCTCCCTCACTCAAATGGATTCCTTCAGATTCTAGGAACCCAATATTTTAATTCTAGGGAATTTTCTCTCCCTGACTTTTTTTGCAAGAGCCACATAAAAATATAAATATAAGCCAAATGTAGATACATATATTTAACTATATACACACAGACACACACCTTGACCTTCATCTCTCCTCATCTGCAAAATGAAAAGAAAAAAGAGAATACTAGTAATGCTCATAATTAGTATGAAGACTCCATGGGGAATGTAGAACACATGCACACACACACATAGAAACACACACGCAATTGTAATTTAGGAGGCAGAGGCTCAGCTTCACGAGCTGACTCTGAAGAACTGAGTGACTTTGGGTCACTTTATTTCATTTCCTCAATGAAATCAGGGTAATGCCTGTTTTGGGCTACTTTTAGAGGAATATTCTAAGGATAAAATAGGGTGATGTGTCTGTGAAAGGGATTTAAAGAATACAAAGTATCATATAAAATTTAATATGCCCTGTAAAAACAATATATATACACACATATATATATTCTTATTAAGAAAGTGACATGTGGGGATTATGGAAGAGGCAGCTCAGGAGAGACAAATGTGGATGGCCCTCCCTGGACATGCATTCTCTTCTCGATGTCAGTAGATTTCAGCAGATTTCTCAGATTGCCTAGCTTTGCCAATCTCAGATAACTCAATGGACGATCAGGCAGATGTCAGAGGCTGAGCCCATGAGACTTGACCCTTTTTTTAAAGATCAATTTCTCTATCAAGATGCTTCCATTATTATATATTTACCTAGCTATGCCCTGCTTCCCTGTTTCTACATATGTAGACTATCACAGTGATGGGGTTCTCTCTACCCAGGTGCTTTTCCTAGCATGTCAAGCTCTGCTGGCTCCAGCATATCTCTTAATGGAAAAACGATATAAGCTTTTGTATCATCTGCACTGAAATTGCTACCGATGAATCTTTTTATGTCTGCACCATGCGTCACAAAGAGTGGGTTATACCTGCGCCCCTTTGCACAAAAATAAATGAATAAATGCATAAATTAATATTAAGCTTACGAGTCCTGAAATCCATGGATAATAACTTACTGACATTTTTTAACAGCATTTTGAATTCCTTTGGAAATATTCAAGTATTTGGAGATTCACAGCTAAAAGCAACTCGCCTCTGTGAGCTTTCCTAATCGTCTATGTAGCAAATTGATAACAGTGAGGTGACAAGGAGATTTAGAAAAACCAGAATGTTTTGCCTCTAAACTGTATGTGTAGAGAGATTTCACTGGTTTAGTGGAATTTTCTTGGCATTATAGTGCCCTCTCTGAAAAATGTTATTTTGTGTTTACTCATTTATGTTTTTTCATTTTATTCAGCTATTTTGTGTTAACCACAAATATGTAGCACATTGTGAGAATCTAAGAACTGAAATGTTCTCGACTTAAAGAGTGTCTCATATCCATCATAAACGTGTGCAAAATTCTCATTCATAATAATTCAAAATAGGAATTTATTAAAATAATTTAGGTAGTCTACTCATTTAAATTGTCCTCTTCTTATGTCGGTAAATTTACCAATCGGTTCTGTAAACATTCAAGACATCTTTTGTCAATACAATTTAACAAAAAATTTAATAATTATAATACCCTTCAAAAGCATCTTTCTTGAGGAATGCAGAATCTAAATAAATACATTCATAATGTAATGGTGTGTTAAGGTAACAGTAGTTGAACACTGAAAATTCAATAGCATTTAATAATAACTGGCTAAGTTCTGTTTTAATATATGAACACATTGTCTTTTAGTGTATCTTAAATCCAAATTCTCTCCTGTACCCTAAGGCATTAAAACAGTGGTTCAAACTTCTGAAATTACATTGGTACTTAGGTTGGTGCTTACTTTGACTAATTATTAGTCTTTTAGATTTTCCAAGGAACATACAGTTCACACATAAAGGAGGTTCCAAGGGAAAAAAATAAAGTATAATTCGCCACTTGCCTGTTTTCCCAAAGCAAAGCTGTAATAATGGTTGATGGAGTTAGATGAAAAAACACCATACATTATGACAGCAGTGTCATCAGCATGGTGTATATGAGTCATATACATTATATATATGAGTTAGGCAAGACCAAACTTCTTTCTTCCCTCCCTCCCTTCTTCCCTCCCTTTGCTCCTTCTTCCTTCCTTCTTTCCTTCCTTCCTTTCTTCTTTCGTTCCTTTCTTTTTCTCATGTTATCCTCATGAGAAAACATTTTTGGAATTCTTGATAACTATGGTGTGAATAGCTAAATCCCACCTGATGAAATAACAACACTGGCTTAATTCCAGAGGTCTATCAGATGATTTAGTGCACTTCTGGGCATCCCTAATGCCAGAATATGGTAAGGGAGGAATTATCTCAGGTCAGGGCATGTCATGAATAGGCCATGGAATCAAATGAAATGTAAGGTCAAGTTAGGCTTATGCTGGGATGTCAAGAGTCAATTGATATCAGATTGAACAGTGTCAAACTTAGCAGTATGTTTATAAGGATTCAGTCATGAATTCAAGTTTTATAAGGTATGAAAGCAATAGGTCCTCTAGAAAAACTGGGAGCCCTCTGGTGCCCTAGATATGATATAACTAATGAGAAGCTGTTGAGAACCTTGGATAGCTCCCAGGGAGAGGGCTCTTACTTTGTTACCACTCAAAGTCATACTGGAACATCTACGTCTATATTTATATCTATACATAGAGAGCGGTCCTCAGAAAAATCTGGTTGCCTAAATAATTTTTCTTGTGAGTACTTAGCTTAATCTCTATGAAACAAAGATTTCCACATTCACAGGAAGAACATCTAGTCTTCACTTTCACATTCAGGAGAAAAAGCCAAGTCTTGTCTAGAAGTTCCACAGGGATATATACTAATTAGAAGCTCACCATCCTGGTTACAATAGAAGAACTCTGGATTCTGCAATACTGGATGTCTCAAGCCCTGAGGTACCAACTCCACTGGACCAAAGATAGAGACCAGGCATATGCATGGATTCCAAGACAGCTGCTGTCTGCCATTGAATTAAGCAAGGTGCTGCTAATTTTTACAGTAACATGTCCAAGAAAGGGGAGGATAGATTATACATTATTTTTATAAATACTTTAAGTGAATGTGATGCTATTAAACTGTGTATTGTCTTTTATTCAATTAAACTCATGATTGGTTTTAATATGCTAAAACCCTGAGGCAGAGGCTGGCAAGACTCAATTCTCATTTTGTCTTTCACCTGAGCAAGTAGGTAAAGTGTATGTTCCACCCTCCTTTGGGATTAAGTGCTGCCATGTGACCAAGTTTGGAGAAATGGAATTTGCATGAAAGTGGAATATACCTCCTCCAGGCCTGGCTCATGCGGTCTTCTGTGCTGTCTTTCATGAGTTCTCTTCTTTTTTAGCCTCCCAGTTTGATTAATGCAGGTTCAGAGGGACACTCCAAGACTCTAAAGCTTAATAAAGCCATCAGATAGAATAAGCCTGGAACCCTAAATAATTGTGTGGAGCAGAAACAACCTTCCTCGCTAGTCATCATAAATTCACTATAACATGAATAGGAAATAAACCTTTACTGCATTAAGCCACTGAAACTTGGGGTTGTTATAGATTTATCCACTGCAACCAATGTTGTGTAACTCGATAGATATTTTTGAAAATGATTTATCTGATCAAATCACATTATATGAAAGTGAAGGTCCCAACCGTGACCAATGACACTTGCATTTTAATAAGCTGAACTTTTTGAATATAATATAATACACCTTGATGTTTTGGTTTTGAATAAAATATAATACACTTCAATGTTTTGCATTTTGAAATCCCCTGTGATCTTCTGAACCCAAGAATAAGTCTGCGGTTGCAAACACAGCCCCTAAATATTAAATATGATGATCATGGTGACTATGATGATGATGTCTGATGGTGCTAATGGTGATGATAGTAATAATACCTTATTGAATTTATCATCCTTACAAGTAATATATTCACTTAACTCTTCTTACTCTCAAACATATTCAGGATGAACACTATTACTCCTATCTAAGAGTTATTGCAACTGAAACCCAGAAAATGTTAATAATAAAAGACAGAAAAAATTCAAATTCAGATCTTCAGATTACTGACCCTGAAGTCCATGCTTTACCATTACCCTACAATTTTTTAGGCAGGACCTGTTACCAAATTGTGGGTGTGCCCAAGTCTACCTAAAGGGCAAGGAGCTCTGTGTGTATGTCACTTGACAGAAGTTACCATAAAACATGCTGGTACTGCAAGTAAAGCAGTTTTGTTTAATGATGTCATTGCCATAGAGCCAGGACATTATACTGCATTTAAAAGATGTAAAGTTGTCATTTAAATATTTACTGCTTTGGGCCTCATATTTATTACTGATTAGTAGCTTTGACATGAGGCTTTAAACACTGCTCTACATTTATTTCTCAAGCTCTGTCATAAATGATCTCAGAACAAGGCATTCAGTATTTCTAAAATGGCTACTTCTCCCCAGCCAATAGCATCTGGTCCAACTCCTTTCTTTACTTGTTGTCGATGACCTTAACAAGCAGCTTAATATTAGAGACTGAAACGGGCTAATTGCCAACTTTCCAAAACTTTTCTGGAAGAAATATAATTTAGTAGGAAGAATATATCCAAATGCAATACTCAAAAAAAAAAAAAAAAAAAAAAGAATCTGAAAGACTGCTATAGACTGTATGCTTGTGTCCCTTACCTGCAAATGTATATGTTAAAATCTAATCCCCAATGTGACGGTATTTGCAGGTTGAGCCTTTGGGAGATGATTAGGTCATGAAGGTGGAGCCCTCATGAATGAGACTAGCAGCCTAATAAAATAGAACCCAGAGAGCTCTCTCCCACCTTCTTCTACGTGAGGACACAGTGAAAAGATGGCCACTTATGAACCAGGAAGTGGGCCCTCACCAGACACCAAATCCACCAGCACTTTGATCTTGGGCTTTCCAGAACTGTGAGAAATAAATAGTTGTTGTTTAAGTCACTCAGTCTATGATATTTTTGTTATACAGCCTGAAAAGACTAAGACAGAAATTGGTACCAAGAAGTGGAACACTGCTGCAACAAATATCTAAAAACGTGGAAGCAGCTTTGGAATGGCGTAACAGATAGAGGCTGGAGGTGTTTTGAAGTGTATGCCAGAAAAAGCCTGTATTGCTGTGAATGGATCTTGCAAGGTGATTGTGGAGAGAACCCAGAAAGAAAAAAGGAGAACTGTAAAGAAAGTTTTTGTCTTCTTAGAGAACACTTACATAATCATGAACAGAATACTGGTAGAAATATGCACGGTAGAGGCCAGTCTGATAAGGTCTCAGACAGACATGAAGAACATGTTATTGGAAAGTGGAGAAAAGACAATCCTTGTCATAAAGTAGCAAAGAACTAGGCTGAGTTGTGTTTGTGTTCTAGTGTTTTCAGAAGGTAGAATCTTCAAGGGATGAGATTAGATATTTAGCTGAAGAGATTACTGAAGAAAATCTTGAAATAGTGGCTTGCCTCCTTCTGACTGTCTGTACTAAAACGTTGGAGAGAAATGATTAATGATGGAACTGTTAAGCAAAAGGGAAGCAGAACTTAAAGATTTGCATAATTCTCAGCCTTCTGATGTTGCAAAAAATGAGAACACTAAGGATGCGGCCAGGAGACCGTCAGATAAGGAGATTATTATGCATAAACCATCTCAGTGGAGGTCAGGCGCTGTTCTTCAAGACAATGGAAGAGTGACCCTAAAGGAAATTCCGAGATCATCAGGGTGGCCACACATCACAGCCAGAGTGCACAGGGTTCCAGGGGCATGTCTGCCTACGCCTGTGTTTCAAAGGACGGGGCTGCCTGAAGCTGCAGGGCTGTAACCTCAGTCTAGGAAAGTCACAGGTGCAGGATACCAGCCCAGACAGAGAGCCAAGCCCTGGGGGGAACACGACTGTCCACCCAGTGGGCCTGGAATTCAGAGCATCAAGTCACAGAGGATTATTCTGGAGCATCAGGGTTAAATTTTGTTTGTCCTCTTGGGTTTTGGACTTATTTAGAACCCATTGCCCCTTTCTTCTTTCCTATGTCTCCCTTTTGGAATGGGAATGTCTATCCTATGCCTCTCCCGCTATTGTATTTTAGAAGCACATAACTTGTGTGGTTTCAGAAGTGCACAGCTAGAGAAGAATTTGCCTCGGGATGAAGTGTACCTTGAGTTTCACCCATATCTGATTTAGATGATGCTTAGAGGAGACTCTGAACTTAGACTTTGAAGTTGACGCTGGAAAAAGTTAAGACTTTGGGGCTATTAGGTTGGAGTGATATATTTTGCATGTGCCAAGAATATGAATTTTTAGGAACCAGGGCTAGAACACTGTAGGCTGAATGTTCGTCTGCCCACCACTACCTCCCCTTCCCCAAATTCATGTGTAGAAACCTAATCCTCAGTGTGATAGTATTTGGACGTTGGGCTTTGGGGAGGTGATTAGGAAGTGAGGGTGGAGCCCTCATGAATGGGATTAGCAAGCGCCCTTATAAAGAGACCTCAGGAAGCTCTCTCACTCCATCTGCCGTTAGAGGACACAGAGAGAAGACAGCTGTCTATGAACCAGGAAGAAGTGGGCTCTCGCCAGACATGGAACCTACTGGCACCTTGATCTTGGACTTCCAGACACCAGAACTATGAAATACATGCTGTTTAAGCCACCTGGTCTATGTCATTTTAATTATAGCAGACTGAACAGCTAAGACAGAAATCTCTTCAGAGATGTCTGTTTCTAACGGCCATGATTTGTAGGGTGTAAAACACATGAAAAGTCCTAGGGAGGGCTGTAGCAGGACCAGAGGCACCCATTTCTAGCACAGGACAGTACTGCCTATGGCATAGAATTATAGGGCTTGAATATGATCTTTTTTTTTTTTAACATTAGGAAGTATTTCAAAAAATAGATGAGAATATGGTCATTAGAAACAATACAATTTACCCAATCTCAGAGAGTGTGTCCCCTTTGCTTCTGAAGGAAAGAACATCTTAACATATTTTATATGACCTGTATCAATTGTTTTAAATCCAATAATAGCAACTATAGTTATATACTATAAAGTTTATAAAACATTTTATATATAATATGTTATCTTCACAAAATGTTGTATGGTAGGAAATATTGTACCTATCTTTTAAAAAATTATGTGAAATCTGATCCTTAAAGAGTCTTTTTGGCTACCACAATGTCTTCTATAATTATCACTCTATCTCCTCTCTGAGAACTTAAATTCCTTTTTCAGAACTCACCGTGCCCAGAGAGGTTCCTCTACTCACCTGCCTCTCAACTACTCATCATTCTTATATTTTGCACTAACTTTAATTTAAATCATTGAAACTTGAATGTGTTACTTTAAAACTTGGTCTAATATAATTTAATTATTCAACAAACATTTTTGAACATTTTCCTTTGTATCATAATGAGTAAGACCCAGGAAATACAGTTATTGATTGCTTGTAAACTGAAGCTCGGAAAAGAAAAGGGTTCTGTTTTGTAGCGTTTGCCAGTTCCTGAGGTATAAATACTCCCACCATAGATGATTTCAAGCTGACAAAGATTTAATAAATGGCTCACAAAATTCTTGCATATATAACAGTCAGTTCTGAGCTTATACGTGCCAACTCCATCACACCACTGGCAGTGTTAATTCAGATCCAGTGCCAGCTCTCAAGGCACTAAGGAAGATAGGCATTCAATTTAAGAAAGTTATATAATGTTGGGTAACGATTGCTGTAATGAAAGTATGTACTAGAAACGGAGCCATCACAAGGGAAGGAATGATCATTTACTGCAGGGAGGAAAGTCAGAGAAGTTTTCTTTGAAGATCTGCAACCTTAAGGATGAGTGTGGGTTTTTTCTGCCCTCTGCATAAGCAGCAAAGATCATTCAAGCAGAGGGAGTAGCGTGCTCAAAGGCAAGGATGTGTGACCTGCGTGGAGTGTTTGTTTACCCAGGGTGCAACAGAAAGAGCTGCCAAAAAAAGGGAAAGGTAGCCAGGCATCAGATCAGGGAGGACTTTTTGTGCTCTTTCAAATTGTTGTCTAGTTGTTCACTCAGATAAAGCCCATGACAACTAAGATATATCTACAGCTAATTTTTTCTCTAAAACTTTGTCTACCTCTTTATCTATATCTACAGCTATATCTAAAATCAGTGTGTTTCCCATCATATCTTTAAAACTCATCTCATTCGTCAACTCCTCCGAGAAGACATTCCTTATCCCCTCTCCTCTGATGCCCATTCTCTCCTGCATCGTGCGCCCAACCACAGCGAATTTTATTTCCTTCGGGATAAGTTCCACATGCCTCTGTGCATTTATTACCAATAATGTAAATTTATTTACATAGATGCTTCTCTCTGTCACCCAAAGTGGTAGTTCCTTGAGATCTACGGTTGCCTTTTATTGTTTTTGTTGCCAGAGCCTAGAACAGTGCCTGATATATTGGAGGTCCCCAATATTTATGACTTGTGTTGAACTAATGATATGCTTCTTGATGGTAATTCAAAAGGTTAAACAAAGCGGGCTGCGATTCTAATTGTTGGAAATGTGAATGTCCTCTGTTTTCTGGCTTCACCTTTCTAATAACAGATGCTATATACTAAAAGGGAATGTGTTTTAAGACTTCATACTAATCTTATTTAGAGAATGAAGACTTATTAAGCCCTTTCAGCCTGCTAGAGCTTTCCCTCAGGCTGAAACCCACCCACTTTAAGCTCAGTTCAAGTAATGTTACAGGGAGGCTGATAACAAAGAAGGAAGGATTTACATGATGCCCAGAAGTGGGATAGAACTTCTGATCCTTGAATTTTTGTGTTTAGCTTTAGGACATTTATAAACTGGGCACCAACATAGGTCTACCTCCGCAGCTACAGAAACCAGAAATTTCCTTTAAAAATTAGTGAATTTCAGGGCTGGAAAATAATTTTGGATATCTACATTGGCACATCTCAACTTGAGCAATACTGAGGCAGATACTCCTAGTATATGCCAGTTACTACTGATCGTTGTTTGGACATGTTGTGGCCTTTAACTGCTCCATGTATAACATTGGGCCTATAATAATACATAAATTATAGCGTTAATTTGAGGACTAAACCAGATGATGTATATATAGTGCCTGCCCTCTGGTCCTATCTCTGTCTGTGCTCTTATTATTGTATCTTATGCAGTCAAGGGTAAGGATCAGGACCCAGACTGATTGGGTTCAAATTCCATCTCTCCTACTTACTGGTTGAGTCACTTTAATTAAGTCACTTCACCTATCTGGGCTTCAGATTTCTCATCCCTGAAATGGGAATAATAGTAATAACTCTCATAAAGGATTGCAGACAGAATTAAATTAAATGCTATGAAGAGTTTAGTACAGGATCTGGACCATAATTATTAATTGGAGATGAATTTAAGAGATAGGTTAGCATTACATCAAAGAAGTAATTGAATTTCAAGCTTCAGGAAAGGAAGTTAACCTCTGTAGGGCTTCCACAATATTTTAAAAATTCTCCAATGTTACTGATTATTACTGTTGCTGATTCATTACCAGCCCATTGCTGAACATCTCAATGAAATTAGCATGTATCATTATTTACAATCATGATAAACAGTCATTTTTTGCTTCACAGTTAGTCTCTAAACTTCAAAACTATGTTCAGCATTTTATAAAAGTTTCTTCAATTTTCTTGTAAAAAAGTTAAGCTGGTATTAGTGTACAAATTTGTTTTCCTTAAAATAAAATTATCTGATTATTACAGAGTCTCCCAAAACCTCCTGCCTCTTTATTCAATTTCTTTCTCTAATAAGCAAGCATGCCTTGAGATTATTTTCTCCCTTTTTTTCCCATCAGAGGTCCAAATATGTTGCTCTTTAACAAACATGGTAATAAAAGCAAAGCCTCAAGGTCCCACTTACTGTTATGTAAAGGTTGGTTATAGAATGCAGTGCATGAAGAACACTTGCTTGCCTAGAAACTATTCAAGCTCACGTAAGTGTCAATTTCACCATACCTGTCTCTTGATCATTATAAAGTACGAGCTTCTTGAGGACAGAAATTCTATTTAATCATCCTTGGATCCCTAGCTCCTGGCACAGAATATGACCCACAGTGGGTGTGTTGATTGAATAAGTATAAATAAATAGAAATACTTGATGCTTCTTAGTCATTGAGTTACTGATGTTCAATTTTCTATTTGATTTTTCTTTTGATGCACTGGCAGATGACTATTTAAAGAACAAGCAATAAAAAATTGGGATTGTATCCATATGAATCACTCCGTGAGTTATTTGTATATGGATTTCAGTACATCTTATATCCAGGATTTTGTAGTGGTTTTCAAGGGACCTTGGTAAGTTCAAATTCTTTTTTTTTTTTTTTAACATCTTTATTGGAGTATAATTGCTTTACAATGGTGTGTTAGTTTCTGCTTCATAACAAAGTTAATCAGTTATACATATACATATGTTCCCATATCTCTTCCCTCCTGCCTCTCCCTCCCTCCCACCCTCCCTATCCCACCCCTCTAGGTGGTCACAAAGCACCGAGCTGATCTCCCTGTGCTATGCGGCTGCTTCCCACTAGCTATCTATTTTACATTTAGTAGTGTATATACGTCCATGCCACTCTCTCACTTCGTCCCAGCTTACCCTTCCCCCGCCCCATATCCTCAAGTCCATTCTCTAGTAGGTCTGTGTCTTTATTCCCGTCTTACCACTAGGTTCTTCATGACCTTTTTTTTTTCCTTAGATTCCATACATATGTGTTAGCATACAGTATTTGTTTTTCTCTTTCTGACTTACTTCACTCTGTATGAGAGACTCTAGGTCCATCCACCTCACTACAAATAACTCAATTTCATTTCTTTTTATGGCTGAGTAATATTCCATTGTATATATGTGCCACATCTTCTTTACCCATTCATCCGATGATGGACACTTAGGTTGCTTCCATGTCCTGGCTATTGTAAATAGAGCTGCAATGAACATTTTGGTACATGACTCTTTTTGAATTATGGTTTTCTCAGGGTATATGCCCAGTAGTGGGATTGCTGGCTCGTATGGTAGTTCTATTTTTAGTTTTTTAAGGAACCTCCGCACTGTTCTCCATAGTGGCTGTATCAATTTACATTCCCACCAACAGTGCAAGAGTGTTCCCTTTTCTCCACACCCTCTCCAGCATTCATTGTTTGCAGATTTTCTGATGATGGCCATTCTGACCTGTGTGAGGTGATACCTCAAATTCTTAGAATCAGAGCTCGAGTCTGCATTGCTTCTTTATGGAAATGCAAAGGCCTTAGAAATGTCCTAAGAATGCAAATGCTTGCTTTGGTTTCCAATTATACTTCGCAAGACAAAGAACATTAATTTAAGACCTGTTATGCTGAGCTCCTTCAGGGACAGGGTGTGGAAAGAACTAATGTTTATCGATCCTGCATTAAGTGTGAAACCCATTACATATGTTCATTAAAAAAAAAGTCAGGTTTGTTGAGTTATAATTTACACAAAGTATAAGACCATGATGAGGTTTGACAAGTGTGTATAGCTGTGTAACCACCACGACAACTGAGATAGACAACAAACAGATCACCGCCAAATTTTGCTTGCCCCCTTTCTAGTCAACCTCCTATCTGCACTGCTAGTCATTGGCAATCATCCTGATTTGTGGCTAAGGTTCTGCCTTTCCAGGAATGTGACATTCCTGAAGAAATTATACAGTATGTAGTCTTTTGTCTGGCTTCTTTCAGCATATGTCCTAATTGAATTAATACTAGAATCCTATGAGGTATGTGTTGTTGGTCCCATTTTATAGATAAGAAAATGGAGGCTTAGAGAGTTTAAGCAACTTACCCAGGTATTGATCTCATACCTAAAGTTCTGATACTTTCAATCAAGTTCCATTATTTAGGTATTTGCTCACATTCAGTTTATGCTGGCATTTTGGAACGTAAATGGAAAGGCCACTGGATCCACCTGGTTCTAGCATCTTAGCATCTAGCCTAACAGGTGCTTAAAAATTATGAGGGGGCAACTCCCTGGTGGTCCACTGGTTAGGACTTGGTGCTTTCACTGCAGGCGCCTGGGTCTGATTCATGGTCGGGGAACTAAGATTCCCACAAGCTGTGTGGCACAGCCAAAAAAAATTTTTTAATTTTTAAAAAAATGATGAGGAAAGCAATTAATGATTAGCCACCTTGAGATGTTCCTAAAGCTCTGGTCCACGCTGACTCTTAAAATGAGATTGAGTCAGTACAATAATGCTTGCTTTAACTGAAAATAAGGTGGAAAACTCAAGAAACACACACAGAGAGGGGTAAAATTAATCTACATAGTGCAGTATTTACAGAGAAACCTCCAGTACTGTCTCTTAGAAACCTCTAATTATGTCAATGAGGATGACATAATTGTTTACCAGCAGCAGGGTTCATGAACTCCTCTGTCTGATAAAAGCCTAAGTGAAATATATACATATATAAAGAAAACATAATAAATGAGACAAAGATTTGGGGTAACATACTATAAATTTTTTTATATTCCTCTTCTCTAAAAGATGATTCCACGTCCCAGCAAAGAAAATTCGCGTAATCCTGATATAATGTGAGAATTAGGGAGAAAAAAAATTCTACCAGGAGAAATCATTTAGACCCTAGGATGAAGAGTTTTCTTCAATAGTTAATCTTACTCAATAACTATCATTGAGCCTTCTATAGTGGCCCGAGGATGAGGGTATCATAAGAAGTAATCTGCTTCCTTGGAAATACCACAAGTATTTCTTACGTGCTTGCTGTATGCTTAGGCCATGGGACTTATATATTTTTTAAAAGTTAGAAATGTTTAATATTTTATTAGCCTTAAATCAGATTAAGATTATGCATGTCTATGGACATATGCAATTCTTGGAACTATTCTAAGGATTAAAAATCACATGCTCTCATTTTCAGTTCAACTCAGGTCAAGTGGCATTAAAGAAGTGGGTTTCCCCTGTGCTAGGAAGCCGTCTCCTTTCCTTTACTGACATATGGATGCCATCACTAAAGATAAAAGGAGATCCTTTCAGAAAAAAATTTTTTTTTTAATCCAAGATATTATCTTCACAAAATCTATTGCATTCTTTGAAGAAGCAGCCACATACTGACTTTCTCTTAAGTCATTTATTCTTATGAAGATGAACTCTCTGGCGACCCTGGCTGCTGAATCAGGAAGCAGACAATGAACCCCACAGACAAGACAATGAATGGTATTCAGGAGGCTCAGTCCAGGTGAGGAAGGACTTACTTCTGAGGAGGGACTGATGCCTACCTGAGCATGGCATGAATCAGCTACTCTGCACACCCCTGCAGTTGGACTAATGTCCTGCACAACCTAAATCTTCACTGCAACAAGTTCAGGATGTAACAAATTGTCAGCTTCCTCTTGGTTAATATCTAAGACACCCGGAGCCAGTTCTCCGACAAAAGTTCAAGAATTCAATTTTCTTCAGTTATTTCTGCTCACAGGTTTTTTTCTCAACATATTCTAAATGAATTAGCTCTGAAGAATAACACTTACCAGCCATAATCACAACATCGTGGGTGTTTAGAAGACTACATAAATTAAACATAACGTCGATGTCCAAAGTTCTCTAATATAACTGACACTAAAACATTTTCCCCTTTGCAGTCATTTTCTTTTCATTTGATTTTATAACTATTTCTTGCTAAATCCTATCAAGGAGACAATGCTGAGACAGAACTGTTTTTTTCAGATCTTTTGAATATGTGAGTAGTTCCTGGAAACCCTGATTATTCCTTGTAGAAAAATGATCTACAGGTGGAAGAAAAACAGCAAAATTTCTATAAACATGACCCAGGTTATAAAAGAAATTCAGAGCAGAAGAATAGCATTGCTATTCAAGGCCAAAGTTAAACTTTACTTAAGCAATTTTCCTATCTTTTATAGTCTGTGGACTCTCTCTCCCTCTCTCAGTTACACAAACTTGCAAGTACTATGTCTTTCTTTAGTGTTTACTTGCTATTTAAATATAAAACTCCTTTACGTGAAATTACTAAATTAAGGGGAAAGCATGTTTTGGTTTTTAAATATACAGCTATTTTTCTTTTGCAAAAGTTGGGATCAATCCATACTCTTACCAACACTGTGTAAATGTTGCGTCTCATACCTCTCATCTGTCCATGAATCATTACTCCTAGCATGTATGTACATTCCTATCCTAATTCAAAATATAATGTCACCTCTAAAAGTAAAATTGTCATACAATAATATTGTTGGGATTTTTTTCCTTCCATAATCTAAATCTCCCCTTTCTCTACTATGGGAGAACCTCCTAGGAGTGGAGATCCCCTCAACTGAAACCACTGTACCTGCGTCACTCAGGCTCCTTTCCTCTCCTCCCTCTCACTCACTTCTCCCCAGGGAAGGAGGAATGCTTTCCAGAGGATTTGCTGACATTGGTGGAAGGAACCTGGCTTGAGCGTTTTGATATTTTTGCACTCTGCCTTTTAGAACCGGGTTGCTAACAAAGACAGGTCACTGAGCTCTAAGCATGGCGGAAGGCTTCCCTCCTCTTGGGGAGGACTGCAGTTTTCCAGCATCACCTACCATTGAGATCAGGTGGTTGTTTTAGTCGAATTCAGGGGTAGAGTGAGCTAACTCCTTACACTGAAGATCTAAAGTCTTATTTCCCAATCAGCTCATCAGAAAAACACCAGCATTTTAATCTCAATCTGTCTCTCTTTTCCAGTCTCTTGATTGAATGTAAAGTTAGAAGATCAAGAGAACTTTGTATGTTTCCTTAACCCTCTGTGTGCATGTGTATGTGTGTGCATGCAGATGTATACATTTGCGTATGAGGAAACATGTTCTTTTACATAGGTATTTATATTTCTATTGGTAATTATCCAAATAAATTATACTCTAGTAATGAGAACACATTTGAGCTACTGAAAATTATTAGTGACATAAAATTTGACCTATGTTCTGTTCACAGGATCCTACTAGTAATACTAATTTTCTCTGACTGCAAAAGCATCAAAACAAAGTTTAGCGACGTGTGCCCACCATGCTTCTTCATGCATAATACCTCCTTTTCATCTTGAGCCTTAAAACAACTTTATGAAGGGATGAGCAATGAAATTAATTTCCCTGTTTAAAAGATAAGGCTTTTGGGGAACCCTCCTACACTGCTGGTGGGAATGTAAGTTGGTGCAGCCACTGTGGAAAACAGTATGGAGGTTCCTCAGAAAACTAAAAATAGAATTACCATACAATCCAGCAATCCCACTCCTGGGCATATATCCAGACCAAACTATAATTCAAAAAGATACACGTACCCCTGTGTTCATAGCAGCACTATTCACAATAGCCAAGACATGTAAACAATCTACACGTCCACCAACAGAGGAATGGATAAAGAAGATGTGGTACATATATACAGTGGAATATTACTCAGCCATAAAAAAGAATGAAATAATACCATTTGCAGCAACATGGATGCAACTAGAGATTATCATACGAAGTGAAGTAAGCCACAAAGAGAAAGACAAATACCATATGGTATCACTTATATGTGGAATCTAAAATATGGCACAAATGAACCTATCTATGAAACAGAAACAGAATTACGGACATGGGGAACAGACTGGTGGTTGCCAAGGGGGAGAGAATTGGGGGAAGGATGGACTGGGAGGTAGGAGTTAGCAGATGTAAGCTTTTATATACAGAATGGATAAATAGCAAGGTCCTACTGTATAGCACAGAGAACCATATTCAATATGCTATGACAAACTATAATGAAAAAGAATATATATTTAAAAAGAATGTATATATATATGTGTATAACTGAATCACTTTGCGGTAGAGCAGTGTTTAACACAACACTGTAAATCAACTATACTTCAATTAAAAAAATATAAATAAAAATGAGGCTTTTAAAATATCATTCTACCACTGGTGTGCTGGGACTCTGGCCCTTGGAGAGAGAGAGAGAGCATTTTTGTATTTCCTGGTGTAAATATTTCCACCAGAGCTGATTTCAAACTGCCAACAGTTTAACAATCAGCCAATCATTTTCAGCCAATTCCTGAAAATGTAACAAGCAGCCCCCCGCTGCAAAACAGCCACTAATCCAAACCAAGTCTTTCTGATTCTGTCTCCTGGATTTTATTCGGCCACACCTCTTTGCCTCTTCACATGGTCCCCTCTTTCATTTAATCTACTCTAATTTAAGCCTTCAAATTAGATCTCCTAATTCTGTCCTCTAGATTTTCCTCTCTCAATCCACCCTCTATGTGGTGGGCAGAGAGATGTTACTAATACGTCACTCTGATGTGGTCTTGCTCTTAACACGTTAAATTCTCACCAGAAACGTATGAGAAATCCAGTTTCTCTGCATCCTTGCAAGCATTTGGTGTTATCGCCATTTTTATTTTAGCTGATCTAATAGGTGTGTAGTGATCATAGAGTTTTTAATTTCAGTGATGATGATTTCTAAGAATTCTCTTTGGGTCTTTTCCAAATCTGTTTAATTCTTTACAATAATGTCTTATTCCATGTTCATTTTTGTGTTCAGCTTTTATTCTTTAACCATTTCATATGTATTATTTTATATTCTATATTATTCAGTTTAATTCTTGGAAATCTAGATATGTTTGTTATTTCTGAAGACTCTCAATTGTGGTGGTTTATATCTTATATGTTTATTACTTTGCTTTATGTTGTAAGTTCAGATTTGGTTGAATTTAATCTGTATGATTCCTGAGAGCCAAAAATGGAGATTTCTTCCAGATGGGATTTGCACCGCTCGTGATTACAACCAGAGAGCACTGACCTGGGATCACATGAGCCCTCTTCAAGGGTCAGAACCAAAGGCAGCTGCCTCAGTTTCACCTGCAGCATTATAAGTGAGACCCCCATGTTAGTTTCCCAATCTCAGCACTTATAGCATAAATACCCCAAAGTAAACTGGGATTTCTAAATTTCTAAACATTATTTTTTTTTTAAGTTTTAGCTAATTATTGTTAATGTGGGTGTGTTTACGCTACTGGAAAATTCCCTTTTTGTCTTGAAATTTTAGAAATTCAGTAAAATATATGTTTGTTATAATTGATCTAAGATTCTTTTTAGCTCTAGTAGGAGGATCTTTCCAAAGAATATGGCCTTGACTCCATCTCTCATATTTGTTTTGCTTGCCCCTTCCTAGTGCTTTGCATATAACAATGAATGAACAAAAGAATGAATAAGTTAATAAAAAATGTAGCTAAATGACTCAATTCATAACCTCTTGGGAGTGTATCAGGATCACATTCAAATAGCTTTTTCTTAGAAAAGTTCCCTTTAAAAAATTGAGTGAGGCTATGATGTGTTTAATAGCGAAGTTCTATACATACCAACACATATATCTACACTATTTCACCATAACAATAAAATTATTATATGGTAAAAATAGATTAAAACTGTAAAGTATAATTTTTAAAAGCTGATGATGCCCAGAGGTTAGCTTACCTGTGAAACAATAAAAATCAAAAGAAAAAACTGAAAATGTGCCATGTTACAGGCCACTAACCTTCTGAATATAGAGAGTTGTCGATTCCTGATTGAAATGACTGACCCAATATAGACAAATAATTTGAAACCGTGTTCATTGCAAAGCTAGAATCGTACCTCTGCGGTCTAGACGGGGTATTTGTTATATTACAAAAGCCTAACCCCTCGTGTTCACAGAAGATGGCATTTTTTTCTTTCAATATTCTTGTTACATTCATTCAGTATGATGAGGTCTGTTCTTCTCTAGAATTATATACATAAATCGAAAATTTAAGTTAAAGTATTTCATTGATAGGTTTCAGATTGGAATACTTTCCTACTCAGTCTAATTGGTGATTTATTTAACTATCGTCTCCTTTCTTAATACATCAAAATGGTATTCATATGTGGCAATAATAGACTTTAAGGCAAAATACTATAAATTCATCTTTTTTGTATTTCTTTTGGTAATACTGAAGCACTATTGGCCTTCATGGGGACAAATATCATTAATTAAATAAACCTTTACATCATAAACAGAAATGTCAGGACTTCTAACTTACTGATCTTATACACAGGATTTGAGTGACAAATTTAAGCAATGGTATAGATTCGGTTCTATAAAAAGTCTGAAAGAATTCTAATTCCTCTCTAGGTACAAACTTTAAGTTTCTTAATTGGATGGCTGAATCTTAATGCCAGTAAAATTCAGATCAAAACTGTGTTTTATTTTCCCTCAGAATAACTCGACTAGAAAGAAATCTGAACGTAATAGAACCATGATAAAAAAAAAATAGCAATTTAAGAGGCTGGCAGTTGCAAGGAAATGAAAAACACAGTGAGATATGTCAAGCACAGTGCTATAAATAATATGAAAATAAGCAGTTTTTCAGATTAAATGAACTATCCTTCCAGTTTTTGATGTTGACTGCAACATCATTTAGTAATACAGTTTGAGGCATCCAAGTGACTGTTTAAGCAGTATTTACCAAAAGGAGTTGCATGAAGAAGCAAGCCTTTGATCCTCACAAAACAGTTTTTAGTATCCCATGTGCTCTGTGGAGTGTTCCAGATTTAAAAAAAAAAAAGGCTTTCTGCAAAAGAGGTCTGTGGAGATGATATAAAGGAAAGAGTACACTGGACTCAAATTGCAGCCAGGATCCAAGGTCTTACCAGAGAAGTGACAGTGATGAGACCACCTGAAAGAATAATCTACAAGAGATGGAGAATGAAGGAAGGAGTTTCCAGGGCTGCCATACTCCAACCTGGCTGAAATTCACTAGTTTGCCTAAGGCTGGAGTTCACATACGCCAAATACTTAGGCACCTGCTGCCCATTTTCTCTTTCCCATTCCCGTTGCCACTGGGATATGAGGCATTATACATGTGCCACTGAAACACAAGCCTTTCTTTGGTTTTCAGGATCCTTTGTTAACACTACCAAATTTCTCCTGATTGGAACTTATTATCATATATAATTGATCATGCAGTCTTCTTACATTAGTTTTTTTTTTTTTTTTAATCTTTGTAAAGTATAAAAGTATGATCTTTACTTCTAGAAACATGATTTAAATACGGAGAAAAATCTAAATTAGATCAGGATATAGAAACCAGTACATCCAGAAAAGAATTCAACCAACTTTAGAATTTATTTTATCAGAAGTGCATACTCTGACCTGTAAATTCTGAATTGGCCATTCAGTTAACCAGTGTTAGAGCCCCCTGAAGGCCAAAAGAGAGGAAAAAAAGAGTGATACCTTACTGCCTGACTCTAAATCATGTCAGTGGTTTCTTCTTCACTCTCACGATGAAATCCAAGTCCCCTAGCAACACACAAAAGACCTTTCATGATTTTGCCTCTTCCTGATCTCCAGATTCATTTCTCAATCTGTCCTCATATGTTTTCAACAATCCAGTCAGATCGGCCCGCAGTATCACCAAAAGCACCAGCCCTTTCAGAGCCTGATGCCCTTGAACTTACCACTACATCTTCCTATACTCTCTATTCTCTGATTTTTTTTTAACCTGGAAACTTTCTACTAATCCAGAAAGGCTCACATCAGAACTCAGTCCCATCATATACCCCATATCTGGGTGAAGTGCCTTTCTCCCTGATCTCCCAATAGCACACATATATTGTTTTCATAACCCTTACCGAACAGTATTTTATTAACTATTTTACTCATCTGTTTCCTTCTCTAGATTTTGGAAAAGTCTATGTCTCACATCTCGGCATCCCCGGTATACATCAGACCAGCGGACATCAGAGATGCTCAGTCAAGGAATACGTTTCACAGAGTTCTTCTACTATTCTACCCAGGTCAGAAATGATCTCTTGCGCCTGATACCATTTTTATTCAGACAAGGCTGATTTAAGGCTTGTTAAGGTTAACACTCCGGTTAAGGCTCCACTCAGAACGTTATGTTATGGATTCTATTCTGATGCTGCCTCATAGCATCTAATTGTTCGATTTGCCTGTCTGGTTACTGGCAGCCTGCTGGGCGTTAGGAGGGAAACGCACAGCTATTTTAAGAGCTACTTATTGAGTCAGCCCTGAAAGTTCTGTTTATCATTTTCTTTATTCTGCTTCCTTTTATATTCCTTGGGACCACTCAAAAGCATTTAAAGCCATCTTCCGATTTATTTTTCCAATGTGTATTTCCAGCTGAGTACTTTTTTATTACTTGGTAGTTCCTCTTGCAGAATCCTCAGATGGGCTTTGAGAAGAGTTCACATCACATTATTTCTGCCTCTTAGTTGTTTACACCATTATACTGAGGAATGCAACAGGAGGAGGAGAAAGTTAAATTTTCTTTTAGAGGTTAGCTAGTACTGCATAGCAATTAGAGTAAGCAGGAGAAAAGATGCAGCAGCAGAAAACATGCAGGTGGAGTCTTGATCTAATGTTTAGAGGTTCCTCCAGAGCTGCTGTTTCAGAGGAGAAAAATCTCTGTTATGAAGTTATCCTTACTTCAAGAGTGTGCCAAGCCATGTAATTAAGGCTACGAAGGTGGTTGATACGAGAAAAGCAAATAAAAGCAGTGACTCAGAGGAGGCGTAGCATCTGCCTCAAGAATTCTGTTTGTGCTTGGAAAGGGGAGAATCAACCTTCAAGGGAGACAGAGAAAGTAGCAGGTAGCACTGTGTTGTTTCTGAGTCTGACACCATCTGCTAACTGCCTTTCTGCCACTGCGGGGCTGCATCCCATGCCAACGTGAGAGAGAGGAAAACTAGTCCAATTAGGTAAAATAGAAAATGAATGTGCCTCCTTATTAGACTTCTTAGAACCCTTTTCTTTGAGTTCTGAATTCCGAGGAGGGGGATTGTCAAGTGGTAAAGCAGTTCCTAAGCAGCAGCCTGGTGGGAAACTGCTAGGTGGGCTTCCAGACGTCCACAGACTTGGCGAGTAAGGAAACAATGAGCTCAAATGGATTAGACAGTTTAGTATCCGCATAACGCAGGCACACGATCTCCATGCTTTCCTTAGCTCCCCTGGCCTCTGAGGTCCCATGGGGTGATGGATAGATGGAGGGCCCAGGAATCTGTGTCACAACTGAGGAACACCAAGCTTAGGAAATCCCGTCTTTAAGAAGGCTGTTGGCAAACCCATCTATCTCCCCTACAAAGAGAGGCATTATCTTTATTACCCAGGAATACAAGCGAATCTCTCCAGGGAGTGGAGGGAAGCATTTCTACTTTACTATCCTGGGATGTATCCTTATACAAACATTCTTCAATTTACATTCTTAAGTTCTTAAAATGCTTTTGCTCAGAAGACTGTCTAAGAACATGAGCGATTCAGGGAAAATTGTCTCCCACCAGGTCTGTAATATGTAGTATTTGCCAAATCCACTTAAATCAGTAGAACTATCCATCCTCCTTTTTTTTTGGTTCTGGTTTTGGTTTCTTTTGCCCAATTAATGCTCCTTAGAATGCCCTTTGTTATACATTGGTGGAGGACTGGAAAAAAAGGCTTGGAATCAGATATGTTTGTTCAAAACACAACTTAAAGACATTCTAGTTAAATGATCTTCAGCAAGTTTCTTAGGTCATATGAGCCTCAATGTTTTCAGCTGCAACATGGGGAAAATAACCAAAAAAGGGGGAAATACTGTGACAACTTTCTTATGCATGTGAATACCCAATTAAGTCAAAGAAGCCAACAACAATTGTTAGTTCCCCTGCTCTACTTCTTAAAATAAATTGTCCCCAAAATATCTTCGTTTCGTCAGCTTTATGTATTTGTTCATTTTCAAAGAGTTCCTCACACGTTTTCCAAATACATCCAGTAGGAAACAAGGTAATAGCCAATCCCTACGAAGTCAGAAGTTGGGTTGTGTTCTTTTGTCCTTTTTAATACAAATTTCACTCATTTTAATGATATGAAGTTTCTCTCCAGAATGAAATTAAAAATACAATTCTGGCAAATCATGTCATTATCCCAAGTTAAATAGCTACACGTATTTACTTGTGCTGTCAGTGTTATCTCACATCGGGTTTCCCAGAAGCAGGGCCTGAGAAAGAGGGACTTGTGTAAGTGGGGGAGAACCCAGAGTAAAACCTGTAAGGAGCCGAGGAAACTGGAATGCTGCCAGATTAGAAACTCAACGAAGACCTGATCCCACAGGAAACTCTGGCGCGTGCATAGCATCACAGCTTTATCTCACCTCAGGGCAAGGGAGCTGGCCTCTTGTGTGTATTGGTTAGACACTGGCTGCAGGTTACATTCAGAGGGGAGGCGCCCTTGCCCAGGCATTTCCCTACATGCTGAGGACCATTCTTAGGGGAGGGAAGGATGCATTGCAGATGCTCACAGCTGTCGGGGGTGGACACAAATGCCCGGTAAAGAGGATCTGGCTGAGCCAACAACAGCATCTCCTGCATGGGGAGACCAGCTAGAGAGATTTGGATAGCAGTAGAGTTTATGGAAGAGATATCAACACATAGCTCAGGTTAGGGGTGTGGTGGTGCAGATGGTGAGAAGTGGGTGGGTGCATGATTTAAAAATAATGAATGTTGAAGCTAAGATATATCAAGTGCCTCTCTGTTGGTGTCCTTTCTTTATATTTGGTTCCAAATATTGTTTCTCCTTTTCAAACTCTTCCATCTGTTTCCATTTCCATAAATCTCCTAGTTGCTAACTATTTTGCCTGGCACTTTGACTTTGCATTTTGTCCTGACCCTCCAATTCTTGGCGATTTCCCAGGTGCTAATTTCCCAGCCTTTTGAGATCTCATTTTGCACTCTCGACCTCAACTCATTTCCCTGGCCTCTGACCTACTGCTACGTTAACACTTATAACTCTGTGCTCTGCTTTTCTGGCCCAAACTACTTGCCTCGTCCTCACAACCTTCTCGTTGTGAAGTAGGACAGGCAGAGCCACTTTCTCGCTAGGGCTCAAATAACTTTGTAGAAAATCTTGCTCTCAACCTTAGTGGCACTCAGAGATAGCAGGAAGAAAAGATAAAACTAAAGAGTTTTCTATGTGTGTGTGGTTTTTTTCAAGATTTACGGACAACTAGTCTGGAACTATTTAGTGCCGAGACAAAGAAATATACTGTGTTTTACTGTCTGAGGATAAGAATGTTTTGTTTTGTTTACCACAATATTAACTGTGCTCTTTTGAATGCTATCAATGCCATCAGGAATATCTAAAGAATGTCATTGTGTCCTGTTTAATCAGACTACAAACAGTTTGACCACAACCAAAATGGTTAATATACAGATGTGTTGGTACTTAATACGGAAAGCATCAATTATCTGGAAATTTCACACTTCTGGGCAACTTCCTCTTTCTCCTAAATATGATCAATATGTGCAGTTACTGTAATACAAGTAGATGAAGTAGAGCACTTGGAAAGTAGTCTTTTCGATAACTTCAAAATTAACCCAATTTGCCTCAATAGTCCTGGTGAAAATCCTTTGAAAATGCATTAGTCCATTCTTGTCCTGCACATGGAACCTTTGAAAATAATCGACTTTTTGTTTTATAACTCAAAATCTTACTGGACCACAAGACTATCTGAACATCAGTTTTCACTTAACTAGAATACAGATATGAAAGGCACAGGAGTTGCTTTGAATGTTTTTTGATTTTTTAAAAAATTTCATGATGACACTTTATTTTTCTATCCTTGATGTCATTTTCTGACAAGCTAAGTGCAGACAATGTACAGTTAGTTGAGGTTCCTGCTATTTTCCAGTGTGATTAATCAAGGTTTTGCTATAAAATAATCAATTTTTCATGCATAGAGACATCTCTAATTTAGCCTTATTTTTTTTTACAGGGTTGGAGGGAAAATGTGAGCCCATACATTTATCTGAAATACAATTAGAATAATGGAAACATCTATATATTCTTAGCATTAAAGACTGTAAAATGGACAATTAAAAGCTATCCCAGCCAGGGCTTCCCTGGTGGTGCAGTGGTTGAGAATCTGCCTGCCAATGCAGGGGACACGGGTTCGAGCCCTGGTCTGGGAAGATCCCACATGCCGCGGAGCAACTAGGCCCGTGAGCCACAATTACTGAGCCTGCACGTCTGGAGCCTGTGCTCCGCAAGAAGAGAGGCCGTGACAGTGAAAGGCCTGCGCACCGTGATGAAGAGTGGCCCCCGCTTGCCACAACTGGAGAAAGCCCTCGCACAAGAAACGAAGACCCAACACAGCCATAAATAAATTAAAATTAAAAAAAAAAAAAAGCTATCCCAGATTAATACTATTAAAATGTCATGAGTAATATAGGCCTGGCCATCTGATTTATCATTCATCATTACTATACAACTTACTCAGAGGCTATGTAATGAGGAGGGAAGCTAAATTAACACAGCTATGGATTCTTATGTAGAGGAGAAAAAAAGCTCTCAGATTAGACTGCTTCTCGGTAAGGATTTCAACTGTCTCATATGTGATTTATCAGAATGGTAGCTTGGGGTTCTGTTCAGCATAGGCTATGTCAATAGCAGCTGCAGAAGTGCGAATGGCCAGTCTTGAAGGTTACGATGCTACGAAGAAATTGTTTGGTAGAAAGTGTACAGGGTTGAACTGGTTGCACACGTCCAACTGGTAACTGCTTTACCTGATTTTTTCAGGCAAAAGTTCTGGGAATTATTATATATGTAGTTGTGTGAAATGGCAAAACTCTGGATCTAAAACTAATCAATTGAAATAACTCCTTTTGAAGTACACATGCAGAGAACCGTGGGAATTCTTGAATCAGGCAACACTGAGAATTGTATTTAACACAGTAGGGCACCCAAACCTTTGAGGTCAGCTTGTTAGGTTTTATTCTGTGAGAACCTAGGGACGCCAAGGAGAGGGTCCACACAGAACTGTACTTAGGGTGTGTGGCCTGGACAGGGCATGGGGGCTGTCATGGGTTGTCATGCATTGACCACCCACGTTTCAACCAAAGTTAACTCCGCTTGTATCTATGCCAGTGGTTCTGAGCACGCTCCGCAACACCTGGAAAAGCTTGTAAAATCAGAACGCTGTGTCCCAGCCCCAAATTTGCTGATTCAGTAGATCCGGGGTGGGTTGGGAGAATTTGCCTATCTGACAAGTTCCAAGATGCCGTGGATCTGGGGACCACACTTTGAAAGCCACCCAATTCTATTGTATATCTTGGGTCACCTGATAAGAGTTTATTTGAAGAAAGCATTCTAAACCTAAAAAGATCAAGCTATAAGTTAAAAATGTTGGAAACACTCATATTAGTAAAGTCTCTCTAGCATGCCTATTTTCCCTTTTTATACCCTTTCCCTGAAGTCCCTGGTACTTGAACACTTCTGGCTGCCAAAGACACCCAGGTGTGCAAACCAGTTTATTCAGCCTTATTTACTTGTGTTCTTCTTCCATCTTCCCTCCCATCCTCCCTCCTTCCCTCCTCATGTAGTCACAACTTAATATACTGTAGACACCAGGCTAGGAGATATGCATTTTAATAAGACTAAGCCCTTGAGATGTTTGTAATTTGAAATGTAAACTCAGCACCTGATGACCAGCATGAGAGGTACTTCAACAGAACTTTCCTCATACTGTTTGCCAAGGAATAATTAATTTTTCCTAGGAGTGTGAATAAATGTTTCATTTGAGAGATAATATTTGAAGTGATTCTTAAAGAATGAGTAGAATTTTCTTCCAGTCAGGGAAAAAAATGGTGTTTCAGGGGAGGAAAATGACTTCCAGAGAATATGCTTAGAAATTTCTGAACATCTGACAGAGCTGGAAGGAGGTAAGGAAAATAGAGCTTGCTGGAGACATTGTGTTCTCGCCGTATTGACATAGTGGGTTGCCACTTAAGGAAGACTGAAGCCCTGTGAGGGCTGGGATGGTGATTCAAAATCTTTCTTAAATGTGTTCCCCATAGCCAGGCTCTTCCCTGGCCTAACCCCATAGAAATTCAGATTTATTTGTCTGTGGTGGAGCTTAGCCCCAGGGCTTTGATGAAGCTCCCCAGGTTACTTTAACATGCAGCCACTATGAAATCCCTCTTGATTGTGAACTATTTTATAAGCACTCATATTGGGTGACACATATGGAGAGCTGAACAGAGTTTGCTGTCCAGTATTCTTACTAGGTGTAAACACCTTTTGTCTATTTAAATGCATGTGCTTCCCCCCTTCGACTTCAACTGTTGCCAACCAAACCACCTTGGATCATGACTGTGGTTCCCCAGAGTCTCCAAGGCCCTCCTCACGGATGAGTGCCTGTCTAATTACGCTAGACACCTACCTTCCTTTGCCTTTTTCTGAACCAACATACCTTCGTATTGTGTATGTAATGCCTCTCTTAGATCATAAACCTTCTTCCTACCAAATGTTTTTTTTTTTCCCTTTCTTCCTTGCATCCTCACAACCTATCTTGACTCCTGCCACATGGGAAATACTCAATAAATATTAACTTCAATCAATGCTAAAAGGGGAAAAAAGGGCACACAAAAGACATAAAGAATACAGTTGGAAAATGAAAGGAAGAATATTGAATGCATGTTTGGGATATGTTATTTCTTCAGAGCCTTGAACATCCTGCATTCTTCCTTGCCTTGTCACCCTCTGCCACGCAGCTCCCCTTTGTCTGACAGTTGGCTCCACCGTCATCCTGCCACCTTGGCTCAGCAGGGTGGAGAGGACCTTGTGATTATATCCTACTAGGGACTCCCCTCCCCCAACACAGTTTTCACCAGTCACTAAACTTTGTTTGTTTACTTCATTGCACTTACCAGGACCCATCATTTGTTTCCTTATTTATAGTCTTACTTCCATTAGATTTTAAGCGCCAAGACGTCAGAAACCAGATCACAAATATTGCAAGCATTTCCTAGTCCACTGTTAGGTACCCAGAGGAGGGGATTCAATCAGTATTTGTGGAATGAATGAATGAGTAAATGAGTGAATGAATGGAAGAGAAGAGTCTGGACACTAATACAGATTCATTTCCCAGTCCTGCTAACTCAAATAAGATTTCTCCAATATATTTATTTAAACAATGTTAACACTTTAGCAGCAAAAACATTCAATTAGTGAGCTATTTCACATTTAAAAAAAGATACATCTGCGTTAAATGACCTAATTCAAACTCAAAGAGTCACATGGATGTTTTTAAGTTTTTCCTATATACCCAATCTCTTTTTTGCAAAAAAAGTTGTATAATTTACTAACACGAAATTTAACCATCGATTTAAATAGTCACTTTGTTTACTGGACCATTTATTTTGCACTCAAATCAGAATCCTAGTTTATATTTGAAAAACACGCTTTCAACTGTTATTTTATTTCATAATCCCATAAAGATATTGTTCTTATCTGTAGGATACTGACAGCCTGGTTAATTGCTTCAAAATCAGTCCTGAGAAAAACGCCATCTCTATACAAGGGAGCAGGCTACCTTGGCCCCAAGCAGATCTTCCTAACCCAGGCAGCAAATCTGAATCATCCAGGGAGCTTTTAAAAAGAATAGAGATGCCGGGCTCCACCCTCTGAGATTTGAATTTCATTGATTTGGCGTCGAACCAAGGGATTTCTACGATCTTGAATGCTCCCAGGTGATTTTCCTGTGCAGCCAAGGTTGAGAATCAATGATTTAAAGAAAGAAAAATAACTATGCTCAAGCCGAGAATGGACTGCTTGCTCTCCAGAGTTTGAGAATTGCCCTGACATTCAAATCAATCGAGCCATTATACACAAAAGGCAGAGGAATTACTGCTACTTGTACTCTTGGTGCTGGCAAGCTGCACGGGCAATGGATATGAAAGACTCGAGCTGGACACCTGTTAAGTCTGGTGATCGGCTCAGGACAGGAACTGGCTGTGAGCAGAACAAATGGTCACCCATCCAAGTCCGGCCACCTGTCTCACTGGTCCTTAAATCTCTGTGCTAAGCCCCTGCCCATGTCCTTCTCCATCCCTCAAATGTCCCTCCCCTCTCCTGCTATTAACAACCTGTCTCTCCTCCTGGAGCCAAACAAACCCACGATGCTCCAATGGAACCACCACAGGGCAGCTCTAGAGCCTTCCCCATTCTATACTCTGAACTATATACGTTTTTTAAAATCTTGAACTGAGAAACTACTATGCGCTAAGTGTGCCACTAATCATTTCATGTATTACTTCCTGTAGTCCTCATAATCACTTTTTGGCCCATCTATACTTTGCCTTATACTGCATTTAACATGTTCAATCTTTTTCTCAAGATTTTTAAAAAATCTTTTCCTCAAGATTACAAGTTCTTCAAGGTCAAGTACAATACAAAATATTTCATCGTATTAAGTCACAAGGCTAAGAGATGAAAAAGGAAGGAAGAGAAGGAAAATTGTTATGAAGAGAGTCCCTATAAGATATAAAGTGATATCTTATTTGTCTCATGATCATCTTTGAAGATTTGATTTATTTTCTCCATCACATAGATGTAAAACTGAGGCTCAGAGAGGTTACCTAACTAGCCTAAGGTAGGATAGAATTTGAACTCAATTTAATCATTTAATTAGTTGCTCATGGTAGAGGGAATGTTAGCCTGGTATTTGAGGTGAGAGTGTGCTGGCAAGCTTAAGACTTACTGTCTTTTTAGTGGGGCTACCAATTAATCGCCCACTTCTGTTTCCAGAGGAAGGATAGCCATTAGCTCATCATTCCTGGTTCCTTTCTATTTCTTCATTTCCTGCTTTCTTTGGGAGTGAAGACTGATTTACCTGACAGATGGAACTTAGCTGGCTTACCTCTGGCCTTCTCTCCTCTCCTTTTCTTCAGGAGCTAGCTGCCTGCAGGGAACCTCCATTCCACTCTGCTTCTCCACACGATCAGTTTTCCGGGGCAGGTCCCCATCAGGGGATGCTTGTGGAGTTTAGCACTGCCTGTGAATGGGTGCACACATCTGTCTAATTCTGGGGCTCAGCCTTAAGAAAGCCATAGTTGACTTACCCCTATGTCATATCCTTCAATATCAGCTTCGTTAGCGAAAGTAACATTCTAGCTTCCTTTCCTGTCTTTTCTTAATTCGTGGACAATGTTAAGCAAGTAAAACAGGGTGTCTTTTAATTTGATCCCTTAAAACAGTGGTTCTCTAAGTGTGGTCAGGGACCAGCAGCTTTAGTAACATCTGGGAACTCTGTAGAAATACAAGCTCTCGGTCCCCACCCCAAACCAACAACCTGTGCTTTAACAGCCCTCCAGGGGATTCTGATGCCTGCAAAAGATGAGAAGCTCTGCTATGAATAGGCCCTTGAGCGCTGTCTCTTTAAGCTCTGTGATGGTAGGTAACAAAGCGATGTTCTTTACTGTGCAACTGCAGGCAGGTACAAGTGGGCGTAGGATGATTGTAGAGTTGGCACCGATGGCACAGACTGAGAGATGATGGTAGCTAGAGATATGCCATCTATCAGTATTTTCATTCAGGCTCAGAGCAGAGTGGTTGCATGATTGTATTTTGCTTTGTTTTGTTTTCGTTTTCTTCCCTATTGCTATAGCATTTCAGTGTCTAAAAGGTTGAGAGGCTTTCTTTTTCTTTCTACATTACAGATGGCTGAACAGTAAGAAGATCATTATCTTTCCATCGGCAACCCTGAAATTGCTAAAAGAGGAGGAGGGACCAGCACATGCTCTGGGGAAGGGGCGGCGACCCATCCTTCAGTCACAGCTGAATTCAGTTGCGAGCAGCATAGGCTAAGGCTGTTGTTCTCAACCTGTGGATCCCAAAACATCAGCATCATTTGGGAACACCTTAAAAAATGCAAATTCCCGGCCTTGCCCCAGACTGTTGAATCACAAACTCTGGAGGTAGGATCCAGCAGCCTGAGTTTGAACAAACCTGTCAGGTAGTTCGGATTCAAACTCATATTTGAGAACCACTGCTGGGTCCTCGCTACTCCTGGCATGGTTTGACACCACAGTACGGGCATCACCTGGGAGCCTGTTAGAAATTCAGATCTCAGGCCCCATGCCAGACCTCCTGACCTATCCACAGCCTGCATTTTAACAAAACCCCTAGGTGACTGGAAAGCGCATGAAAGTTTTAGAAGCAGTGGTGTAGAATCAAGGATGCAAATGCCGAATCATGGAACAGGAGAAGCGAACGGGATTTTAATGAGGTTTTCAGCCTAAGCCGCAAACACTGAAGTTACCAGCTGAGGGGTGAGGCGGGACTAAGGCTGGGAGCCTAGGGTGCCTGTTTCTATCTAGTAGCTCCCACTACCTCCTGCTAGCTCATCGGTCACCCCTGCTGTGTTAGTCACTTGCTTGGGTCTAGACCACTGCCTGGGACTTACTGAATCTCCATCCACTGCATGAACCTTCACTAGCTACTTTTTTTTAGATCTGCATTGAATTTTCAAACAAGCTTCTTTTGGAATTCTTCTCACAGCAGGGCAGGCCTCCCTAGATGTCCACAGAAGGTCATTTCTCAGCCCAAAGAGGTAGCAGCCTAGGATCAATGAGGACCAATTCAACACTGAGCATTTAAACGTGTGGCTGCAGTGTGGAGTCGCAGAAATTGGAAAAAGGTCAGGTAGCAAGTACCAGCTTTGTAACTAGCAAAAGCACTTGTTCATATGTGGCATTTCACAGAACCCGCAGGCTGTGTTTGATTAGTTATTAAAATTATGGTCGGCCAGTAGGGAGAATCATGATAATTGGTATAGGTCATAGATAATCAAAAGTGTCTCTCCCAGGGGGACGAAACCTATTAAAATTCCTTATTTAAATCTCTTGGCCATTTCCACATTCTGCTCACGTGCAAAATGACTTGTCCCGATCTCGGTCTCCAAGGAAGAAAGCAAACATCCTCCATTGTTCTTTGTTTTGTGCTAATTAACGTTTCCAGGAGGATTGACTTAGATGCAGCTCTGCGGACCCCCAAAGCATTCCATTCAACTTCCAGATCGTAGCTTTATCTCATTAAAGAATTAGCTTTTAATATGCAGAATGCTGAGATTATTTCAACTGGTGTTTCCAAAACTTGTAATCACACACACAAATAAGCCTCAGCCTTAGGGCACCAGTGTTGAGGGGAGAAAATGCTTTGGTGAAGGGACAATCCCTTATTTCTAGGCTTAGCCTGTGCTTTGGAATAATGCGCCTTCTATTCCTGAAAGACAGCCAGCCACCAAAGACTAATTTGGTGGAATTGGTGAGCTGGCATTGACCCAAATGGCTCTGAAACCTGGTGGCGCATTGGAATCACCTGGGGAGGTGTTAAAACCATTAATGCCTGCCTGTCCTCCCAAAATACTGATTCATCTGGTCTGAGGTGGAGCCTAGTCGTCTGTTTTTTTTTTAGACAGCTTCCCAAATTCTGGTGTCATTGTGTAGATTATTTTCCTCTTCTCCATTCAGCCTCCCCCATGCTTTCTTTGCCTTCATCACATCTGCGTCTTAGACTACCTGACTTCTGATCTTTCTCCCATTACTTTCATTACAAACTTCCTTTGCTGCTCTACCCACCCAATTTCTTTCAAACACTTTAAGCTAAAATGATAAAAAAAAAAAGCATATTTGATACAAAACACGGAAAAGCATAAAGGAAAAAAAAACTGAAAAATAACAGATTACCCTACCCCCGAAGGATAATAACTGAGAACAATTTTATGTATGTCTCTCTATATATGTTTCCTTTACTAAAATTTGTCATACTAAATATATTTCTTTGTACCTTCTTTTTTTCCCTAGCACAACAGTATGTATTCATGCCAAATAATGATGATTTTACCACAAGCATGTTGAACGACTGAAGGTGTGCCATCCTTGTATGCACCGTGATTTAGTATATTAATTCCTTGTTCTTTGGTGTTGATGTATCTTTAATAGGTTTGCTTATAAAAACAGTGCTGGGACTAGTGTCTCTATTTATACATCAATGCAATCTTGTACATCTTGCATTTCTTCACCACAAGTAAAGGGTCAGTGGTCATGAGGCAGAGAAGACACTGGTAGAAACAAATACAACAGTCCATTTTTTCTGGAAGCTGAGTCTTCAAAAAGACATGGTTTGAATGCCAAGGTCTCCTGCTCAGATTGGAAAATTCCCATTGTCCTAACTGGAGAATTTTAGATGTCCAAGGTGCCTATTTCTCACAAGACCCATCAAGTGAAAAGCATTTTGCAAGCAGTTTCTGTCTCTTTATAGCTGTGCTTCCCAAACTATCCTGGTAAGGGCCAGCTTTTTGCTTGTTTCATTTTGTTTTACATCCAATTTTTCATGGATATATACTTTTGTAAAATAGTATAAAAATGAATTTCTAGAAAAATGAAATAAAAATGAAATACAAGGCCCCTTTTTTTTTATTACTAGATTCAAGAGTCATAAAATTTCTTTGACAAATTGCCATAAATAGTCTAAGAGCTTACTCTTAATCTCTGCACTCAATTTCATAGCAGGCCAGTAACTAACAGCTTACAGCTCAGCACTGATGGACCCTAATTTGAGTGGCACTGGTTGAGAGCAAATTCTCCAGGAGATGCATTAGCCAAACAAGATAATCCGGTGTTTGAGTGGGGGGAAAAAGTTTCCCTAGCAAAGCTGTGATGGAAGTGCAAAGTCAAAGTAAGTATTTTGAGTAACAGTGGAAAATCCAAGCGAGACATAGTAGTCATGAACGACACAAAAAACATACAAGGCTGGGAAGTTCACGATCTGCAGTTGCAGTGATCCAGAGAAGAGAGCACAGACTCTGACCAAGGATGCATGCAAACTCATACAGCGTTCCACATTTTTCCAAAAATGTTCTATTTCTTGACCTAGCAATGATTTTATGGATTTTCACCTTAGAATCATTTCTTAAAATGTACTTATAAATTTTATGTAGTTCTGTCCATATATCCTATAATTTAAAAATGCTACACAAGGACTTCCCTGGTGGCGCAGTGGTTAAGAATTTGCCTGCCAATGCAGGGGACACAGGTTCGATTCCTGGTCCGGGAAAATCCCACATGCCGCGGAGCAACTAAGCCCACGTGCCACTACTACTGAGCCCGCGCTCTAGAGCCCACAAGCCACAACTACTGAGCCCATGTGCCACAACTACTGAGCCAGTGTGCCACAACTACTGAGCCCACGTGCTGCAACTACTGAAGCCCGCACACCTAGAGCCTGTGCTCCACAACAAGAGAAGCCACCGCAATAAGAAGCCCGCGTGCCACAATGAAGAGTAGCCCCCACTCGCCGCAACCAGAGGAACCCTGTGCGCAGCAGTGAAGACCCAACACAGCCAAAAATAAATAAATTAATTTTAAAAAATGCTACGTGTACACCTATATGCCAATGCTTGCTATGAGGCTGTAAATGACAAGTACTTCTACATCCACATAATTGAATGCAGCTAAGTGATGCAAAATGTACATTGTAGGTGACTGGTACATTCATATTCAAAAAGTATAGTATTTGTGTCTAAAATTCCTTTCAACAGCCCTTAAATAAAGGTTCTCATACTTATCAGCCTTACAAAGGATAAAGGACTGATAAAAACAAAGGCAGACCAAAGACTCATTCTTACTTGTGAAGGACATAGTTTATTATTCTTAAAGGGAAGTTGCCAGGTAAGATGCATCCTAAAGGAATAATGCTGGGTGTGTGTGACTAACAGCTAAACGCCAGGGAGTGGGGATGGGAAAGTGTGTTCTTATGACCCTCCCACCATCCCTCTCATATTTATATCTCAGTTGCTTAATGAGAGAAAGAGGGAACACCCCTTCACTTAACCTTCACCCTGTGATGGCATAACAAATCATTCGAAACTATTTACTACTTATTTTTTACACTTTTTAATTGAAGAACAATTGACCTACAACACTTTGGTAGTCCCAGGTGCATAACATAGTGGTTTGATATTTCTATACATTACAGAATGGTCAGCAGGATAAGTCTAGTTACCCTCTGTCAACATACAAAGATATTACAATATTATTGAGTATATTCCCCATGTTGTAATTTCATCTCAGTGACTCATTTATTTCGTACCTCTTAATTTCCCTCATCTATTTCACTCATCCCTGAGCCCTCACTCCTCTGGCAGCCACCTGTTTGTTCACTGTATCCATGAGTCTGTTTCTGTTTTGTTACGTTTGTTCACTCGCTTTGATTTTTAGATTCCACATATAAGTGAAATCAGATGGAATTTGTCTTTTTTTGTCTGATTTATTTTACTTATCATAATACCCTCTAGGTCCATCCATGTTGCCTCACAGTAAGACTTCAATCTTTTTCATGGCTGAGTAATACACCATTATATATGTATACCACATCTTCTTTATCCATCCATCTATCAACGGACACTTAGGTTGCTTCCATATCTTGGCAATTTTAAATAATGCTGCCATGAATATAGGGGTCCATATATCTTTTCAAGTTACTGTTTTTATTTTCTTTGGAAAAATTCCACCCAGAAGTGGAAATGCTGGATCATATGGCCTCATAACTAACTATATGATATTTAGATAATGTATTCTCACTAAGAATATATACATGTATGTATATAAACACATATAGATTGTGATTAGCCTAGGAAGTCTCTTTTATGTTACAACTTGAGTTTCAGGAACAATGTTTCATCGGTGAGTTCAGCTTTGCTTTTCTGATTTTTACCCATTTTATGTTTAAATGATGAGGGGGCATGAAGCAGCTGGAGAAAGATAAGGGCACCTTTTTTTTTAATGACCCTAATACACGTTCCCATTTTCATTCTGTCATTGGAAAACTCCTAGAGCAGTTTGCTTTGCTTCCTTGTTCAAAGTTCTAAACAGAAATGTCTCTCCTGGCTCCTTTGGGGTTTGCTCTTCAAATACAGAAAAGGTGGGTAGAAGCTCTGGACACTTTCTCTAGCATCATTCTCACGCCCGTCCTCCACAGCTTTCTGGAAGCCTTTGTCTTCTCTGCACTCAGACCAGGCTCCAGAGACATGAAGTTCGGTCTCACAGGCTTCTCTCTCCTGAGGAGAGATTGCTCATGGCTACATTCTGTAGTTATGGGCAGATCATTTATCCATTTGGGGCTTTAGTTCCCTCATTTCTCTGACTAACTTTTAAATTCTCTTTTAAAATTGTTAAATATGTATGTATGTATATATATGTGTGTGTAATATATACACACACATATATATACATATATATATGTATATCGATTTTTCTGCCCTAGGAGCAGAGGAAGGAAGGAAAAAAAGAAAGACTGATAACAGGGTCAGAGCAAAAGAATGAGTGAATTAAATGTACTTGGCTCAGCAGAAATAGAACCCAGTGGATAAAGCCAAAGAAGACTCTGCTCTTTGAACCCCTGGGACATCTATTGAGCTGTGTGTCACTACGGTTATTTTTACTGGCATTTCATAAGACATTTGAGCAAAGGATCAGAACAAGAGAAAATAGAATGAGAGGCGGGAAAGAGAAAAGAAATAGACACTGGGGAAGAGAGACAGTTGTCCAGTTCTCTTTGGTCAATTTCCTGCTGGTGAGAAATAAAGGGAGAGAAATAAAGAAAAGGAAAGATAAAGGGAGAGTGCAGAGGGAGACCGCACAGAAGTCGTCACAGAACTGACAGCCGGCACGTTGTCAGGGGCTCTCCACCCTGCTAGTCACCGGTGAGGAGTCCACAGTGCTTCTAAACCAAGGATTGCAAACCAATTGCTTTGAGAGACCAATGGATAATATAAATTAAGTGATGCTGGCTCAGCATGAGACAAGAAGGAATGATAGAAACTGTGTGAAAAGAAAAGCATATTTCCCACGTGAAGAGATGAGATGGGGCTTCCCTGGTGGCGCAGTGGCTGAGAATCTGCCTGCCAATGCAGGGGACATGGGTTCGAGCCCTGGTCTGGGAAGATCCCACATGTCGCGGAGCAACTAGGCCCGTGAGCCACAACTACTGAGCCTGCGCGTCTGGAGCTTGTGCTCCGCAACAAGAGAGGCCGCGACAGTGAGAGGCCCACGCACCACGATGAAGAGGGGCCCCCGCTTGCCACAACTAGAGAAAGCCCTCGCACAGAAACGAAGACCCAACACAGCCAAAAATAAATAAATAAATAAAAATAATAAAAATAAAGGAATTCCTTTAAAAAAAAAAAAAAGAGATGAGATGACCACCAACCGGCTGCAGGGATCACCTGAATAGCTAGGTCAGCAAGCCCAGTGTTACCACATCTTCTGATAGTTCAAGAAAAACCCCATATCAGAATACTGATTTTCATTCTGATTTTCAAAACATTATTTAGTTTCTGTGGACACTTGTCTTTGTCACTAACCATAAAGGAAAAGGGAAAGCAGGACAGAAAAATAGAAATTAATCCTCACATTAATTCTCCTTCCATAGAGTCAATATTGGCTTCTGTTGTTTTCATTTGTTTTTCATATATGGACATTTGCTTATGGAGATTTAAAAATTCCTAAAGGGAAGTCACCATGCCATACATTTCTTTATGTTCTATACGCACTCACCTACACAGACTACAGTTCAGGTCTGATTAAAACATTCTGTGATTGAATTAAAATAATCTGGTCATGCGTTCCTTTTCTTCTCCTCTCCCTAGTGGAACAAAACCAAATCCATTATTGCATAGTTTTATGTGGCAGCCTTTGGTCAAGAAAGTAGAAAACGCTGGTATGAAGCAGATGTATCCTTCCTCCATGTTTTTCTTTTAAAAATGCAGATTCCCAAGCCTCTAATTCAAGTCTTTGAAATTTCAGAAACTGTTTCCAATACACCCCAAAAAGGAATAGCAAGGTGAGCTAATTCCATTTCTGAAATTTACCTCAATACCAGACATTCTCGATCAGGGGGTCAGCAAATGTTTTCTGTAAAGCTCCAGAGAGTGACTATTTTAGGTTTTGGAGCCATATGGTTGAGCTGCTTAACTCTGCCCTAGTAGCACAAAAGCAACTAGAGACAAAATGATGAGAGTGACTGTTCCAAAATAACTGTACAGAAACAGGCAGCCACAGTTTGTCCATCCCTCCCCTACATGAAAAATCTTTTTCTTTCTTTTGGCCGCCCCATGCGGCTTGCGGGATCTTAGTTCCCCGACCAGGGATTGAACCCCGGCCCTTGGCAGTGAAGAAAGCCCGGAGTCCTAACCACTGGACGGCCAGGGAATTCCCAAGAAACATCTTTTCTTAGCCCGCATTCTCTGGATAACTGCTTCTATTTCAAATTTATTTTCCAGTGTAGACAGTTCTCTTTAACATTTTCTCCTACTTCCTGCTCAGAACTGCCCCTTCTTGATCACTGCGTGCCAATCTTAGGACAGGCCGTTCCCACTGCTGATACTTGCAAATCATGACTTCTTCCAACACCAGGTTCAATTACAATTCAGTCTTCACTGATTTTGTCTCTATTTCTGTCACCTCCCATGCCTCCAATATACTCTACTTAGATACACTAACATGTTTTTGCAAGTGAAGCTATCAATTTGTCACTCTGTTCAAACATCTTCTTTGACTCTCTGTTGCCTATAGAGATGTTCAGACTCGAAAGCAAGCATGACGGTCATCAGACCTCTCCAACTCAGGTCAATTGTCAATCTCTGTGTATCCTATGCTCAGTCAACCCGTAATCTTTACACTGTTCTGTGCTTTGATTGAGCCAGTCCATCTATGGACCCTAAACTCTGGTTAAATGTCAGTTTGCTTCAAGGCCAGTTCAAACGCTACAATCTCCAGGAAGCATCCTAGGTTCCCCTTGGCCAGAGGCAGCCTTTCCTCCATCTGTAGTTTAAAACTCGGTGTCTTGCATAGACTATTTATTACCTTCAGTCTTAAACTACCTGAGGACAAGATCAAAATTCTATCACCACCACCACCAAGACCTAGACCAGCAATCCTACTCACAGGAGACATCATTATCAAAAGCTAGTATTTATCAAGCACCTTCTATATGGTACAATAAAACTTCATGTTTTACACATAAGTATGAAATCATTTAATCCTTACAACCACATTTTTACAGATGAGCAAACCAAAATGATTGTATAGTATTTATTTTATAGATGAGGAAGCAGACACAGAGAGGTTACATGACTAGTTGGTTGCCGGGCTGACACCCAAACCCACCAGGAAAGCTTAGGAGCCTGAACTCTTAGCTTCTGCACTGGACCATCTCTCAGTACACTTTCACAGGATTTACATATTGCAGAATTTGGAATATATCTTGGTTCTTTTCACTTAGAGAGGTTGTAATAATTGCATCTATGCTTTAATGACATCTCCTTGGTCAGAATTATGATGTTTTTGATATTGAGTGCATTTGTTCAGAAACAAAACCCCCAGAAATAGAATTATTGCTGAAAACTACAATGTGTTCTACTTGATTATTACTAAAATAGTTATTTTTCCTCCAAGATTTAAAAATCCCCCCTTGCCTGTTTTTACCCCTATTCTTAACAAGTAAAATTAAAATTTTCCATTTTCACCCAATCATCAGGTTTAGATATAAAAAACAAAAACTTTTAAATATTAAAGCAAATTTCACTCTTCTGTGGTCCTCTCCTGTTCATCTATAAACTCACAGCATGGTATTATTGCTCTTTTTCTGAAGAGGGGTAGGGAATCACTAGTAAGTATCCTAAGAAGCCATCTATAATATAAACATGGGTTGGATTTTCCCATGTTTCTCAAATCAAATATGCTGAGGTTTCTGGCAATAGTAACTCATCTGTATTTGATGTATCATGCTTTGGCATAGACACCACAAGAGCAAGCTTCAAAGTAAAATCCACTTGAAGAATCAGCGCGCTTACCTTGATCTGTGTGTCACTGGACTGAGTAAGTCGGGTTTCAGATATTTTTTCAAGGGCCAAAAGAATCTTACCCTTTGGTGGTGGCTAGATCTCTCTTTTCCTTCCCTACCCTTTGGCCTTGGCTGCTTATACCTCAGATTCTCCTTTTATACTCCAGTATGTACATAGAGGGGTCCAGAATTAATCATGGGTGAGAAGCGGACGCTGACCAGGAGTGTATCAGTTTCCCAAGGCTGCTGTAACAAAGGAGCACACGCTGAGTGGCTTAAAACAAGAGAAATTTATTCTCACACAATTCTGGAGGAGAAATGTCCAAAAACAAGGTTCTGCAGTGCAATACTCTTCTTCCAGCCTCTAGTGGGGGTCATTCCTTGTCTCTTCCTCTTCCTGGTGGCCTGGTTGTCCTTGGCTTATGGAAGCATAACTCCCATCTCTGCCTCTGTCTTCACATGACCATCTTCTCCCTGTGTGTCTCTGTCTTCACCTGGTGTTCTCCTCTTTTCATAAGAACACGAGTCATGTTTGATTCAGGTACACCCTAATCAAGTTGAACTTGATTGCATCTTCAAAGACTCTATTTCCCAATAAGGTCTCATTAACAGGTATTGGGAATTGTGATTTCAACATACTTTTTATATTCGTGGGTGGTGGCACAATTCAACATATAACAAAGGTTTAGATACCTCTCTCTGCTTTTTTCCTGCTCCCATAGGCCAAGGTGAGGAACAGAGGCTGGGCTGTCCTTCAGGAATTTTAAGGAAGAGACCCTAGTCATCACTACTCCTTTCCCCTTGACACTCTCTCTTATAGCCTTCAACTCCAGGGCTGCTCTGCACCTCTGTTTCTCTCCTGGCCTTTGCCACTGCCCAGAAATCACCTTGGACTGCAAGAATAATTATGGAAAGGGACTCAGATTATCCTTTTTCCTTCTGATAGCTCAATGCTCCTCTATTGTGCTAGGATTAGGTAAAAAATGCTGGGAAGTAGCTTCTGTTGGTAGACAGAGGAGTACAGGCTTTATGATCTAGGAAAATTGGATTCCTATCCAAATCCTCTATTTATAAGCTCAATAATTCTTCCCTATTTGAGTTTCAGGTTCTTTACAACATAAAAATAAAGATGAGATCACATTATAGAATTATGGTAATGATAAAAAATGTCACAATATACAAAGCACTTGGTATCCAGATATCCCTTAGCAACTTAACTTTTTAATTTGAAACTCTGAACATTTTTTTTAATTTGAATTATGCAAGATGATCAGATTCTGTGGTGTCATGGAGTCTTATGTAGGACTAGCCCATGAAGGAAATGAGCTTTATGTTTAAACAACTGACCTTGGACCAGACTTTTGGAAAACAACCTGATTGCTCCTTTGATAAAGGTTCAAATTAATTTATGGCAGGCCTATTACCATAGTCTGTCTCTGCCTGTAACATCATGCCTTCAAAAATATGCTGTACTTCCCTTAAATCTATCATTTAGCTTATTTGGGTGTAGGCAATAGAAATGTATTCTAGCTTAAGAGGGAAAAATAAATTTACTGGAAGGAAGAGGGTAGCCCACAGAATCAGAGGATTTGTTGAACAACGAGATCATAGAAAGGATAGGAACGCGGTATCACTGAATATTTAGGCAGCAAGAAGTGATGTACAACCAAGCCCTCATGACGGTTAAATAACCTGGTACCATTTTGGCTCAAGACACATATTTTGAGAAGAGATAGTCTGACTGAGCTAGCCCCTCCCACCCCTTCTCCAAGGAATGCAGGACCTGAGTTTGACGGTCTCAATAGAACTGCATGAACTGGAGAAGTGCTCCAAAAGACAACCTAAGTGTTTTCTCTAGAGGAACGTAAATGAATGCCTGGCAGGTAAAAGGGCAGATGTCTACTATGCTGTCATTTTAAGAACGGAGAGTTACCTTGACTTTCAATTGTCATTCATACAATTAATCGTTTGTATCAACTGAATGAATGATGGCTTCCCTTGTTCCTAAGAGGACTTATGAGTAGGTGGGAAAGGGAGTGAAAGGGATGTTAGGAAAGAGGATTTTTAGGTTTATACCTAAGGGATGTTTAGATTTACACCAAAATCTGTCAAAGAATTTCTCCCCTGAATATCCCTTTATTTTGATTAGTGTACATTTTCCTAACATACAAAAAAACCTTTTACAGCGTGGCAACCATTTATCAGATGCCAACAAAGGATTAAGTTACTTTGATGTTTTAGTCCTGCTGACAAACTGAGATCCTGAAACCTCAAACTAGGAAAACAGGGAAACTAAACAGGGGGTGAGTTGCAGAGGAGACTGTATTTCTAAGGACAGGAGAAATGTATACCTCTGTCTTGCGTTGGGATAGGTGACAGCTTCGGGGGTGAGTTCCTGGGTTTCCACAAGACACCCTGAGCATCTCACACATGTGGAAGGAAGACCAGACTCAGAGGAGAAGAGAAAAAAAAAAATAGTGGAGAGATTCCGGGCAATTATCACAAGCACTGATGAGTCTGTGCCTCCCCATCAGAGGCCATGGATGTGTGCTTCATGGATATAGTATCCACAAAAGGGCCAGGTGTTACTGGGCAGTTACCTGTCCTTTTCCTTATCCATCTTAGTCCATCTCAAATGTTCTACCCCACATCTTTGCTCTCTTCATTTCTCAGATAAGGAAACAGAGGTTCAGGAAAATGAACTCATCCCTATGTCCATACAGATAAGCAGCTGTTGAACAGAGAGTCTTACCCAAATCATCTAGCTCAAGTTCCCCTTTTAACCCTGTGCTGTGTAACCATACTCTTCCCAGTCTTTATTTTTTCCACTAAGGGTAGAATGAACAGTTTGTCCCTTATTAAGTCATTGAAGCAATCAGCTGAGAAGCTATGTGTTTTGGGGGTGTACCATAGCAGTGAGAGGTGGGGTAGCAGGTAAGGAGCTTCCCAGCCTTCTTACAACCATCCAGGTAGGCAGCCTTCTCATACATGAGCAAAGCTCTTTAGCTACGATTGCTGTTTTAATTCTTACTATGTGCCATGCACTTTGTTGAGTGCTTTTACACATTTTATCTCATTATATTCTCACAACATCTTTGTCAGGTAAATAAAGCAATCTGTGTCCTATAGCTAAGGACATAGGCTTAAGTGTCTTGCCCAAGGTCACATAGCTAGTCCTTGACAGGGCTGAGAGCAGAACCCATGTCACTTGATTCCTAGTCTCATGCCTTTAGCACTGCCCCATGCTGTCCTTTGGGGCTTCAGTAATTGCAAGTCACCATGTGAGTTTCTTGGAAGCCGGTCTTCTGAAACAAGAACACACTGATCTCAGGATTTCCTGAGATAGGAATAAGGATGCCTCTTATTGATTCTATCTCTCCACTGTTTCTCCTTGAAGTCTTACAGAATTCCTTTTCCATCAAGTTTTCTTTACAAATAGGGCTCAGGAAAGGCTGGAGGGATGTTTGTCTGTCAGGCAGATTTCTCTCTACTGCAGAAATGTTAGCCTTTTCACAGACCACTGGATCCTTCCTTAGAAACTTGTAGTAAACTAAAAGATGTGTTCTGGGACCAGACTGATGGAGGAGACACCTGTGCACATTCTTAAATCAGACCCAAGTTCAAATCACAGCTCAAGTCCCTCCACCTAGGTCAGGTGAGGACAAGATCTTACTGAAATTTCCCTGCTCCATAGAGACTTGTCTGACTAAATGCCCATGAGTTGAGTTAGGTAAGCAGGAAACAACTAACATCTAGCATATCATAAGCACCTATCCTAGTCACCACTATGAGCAGAAAATAATACTCTTTTGCTTTATTTTTTCAGTTTGCAACAGTTCCTAAAGACCATAACCATTTCTTTTCTACTATTTCCAATTTATTTCACATTTCTTGCTTTTGCTAATCGCTGTAGATGGAAACAATTATGAAAAGGTATGTTCATACAGGTTTCCATGTTTTTCGTAATACTTAACATAATAACTGTGCATGTAGCGAGAGCTCAGCAAACACTTAATGATGGGAAGATTGACTCACTAGATAGTCATCCAGTCTGAGTTATTGCTAAATATAACCCTGAAAATTCTGGAAGAGTCTCTCAAGGCCAGACTCTTTCTAAACCATGACATGAATCTAGGTGATCAGAAACATAGGGAAACCATTAAAATGTTTAGGCTTTATTTTCTCAGTTTGCACCATGTATCACATTAGCCAAAAGCAAGAGGAAAACTGGATGATCTTTGCAAATCATTTAAGTTCCCACTTCTGTCCAGCTAAAATAAGGGGGAGAGTAAGCTTGACTCAAATTATCGCCTTGGCTGGTTTTGGAAATTTCATTATCCCAATAATTAACTGCAAAGTTCTCTGGTGTTGTAGACTTTGTCTTTCATGAAATCAAACATTCAATTTCATTTTCTTTTTCTGAGTAGTACCCAATTAATTGGCACCATTAAAATATGTTCAACTGACTATTTGACTTTTGCCTGGATGTTTTGTCCTGTATAATGTTCATTCATTCATTCACTCATTCATTAATTCATTCATCCATTCGTCAGGTGTTTATTGAAGAGTGAAAATAAGTGAGGTACCAGGCTAGGCAGTGGAGACACAGGAAAATGTAACTGTTTTTGCACTTGTGATATTCAAAATTTGGCCGAACACATAGACAGACTTACTATAATATTATGTAATTGGGAGGAGGCATAATCATGCTTATAGTAGGAAGAGGAAACCAGGGGAAGGAGGTGTGTGATATTGCTTAGAGAGGAGATAGTTGAAAATGCAAAATCCTAGAGGAAGTAGGAAACGATGGAGTTCTGGGAATAGTTGAAGGAAATTTGGGAAGGACCTGAGATATTTCTTCCCACACTGTAGGGGAGAAATAAGTATATGGGTAGAACTAGAACGGTTTTGGGAGGTAGCTATATATGTGGGAGTAAACCTCGAGAAAATCCCCTCTTAAAGTCTTAAGGGCCCCTAATAAACTCTCTAGTTAATGATTTCTCATCTATCTTATAAAAACTAATTAACAAACTGTAACTTGTGAGTCATATTTGTGTGCTCCTTTCTCAGAAACTCAGATTTTATATTTGGCAACTCAAATGCCTAGAGAGTTCCCCTTGGAAGGTCTCATGAAAGATTATGAAAGAACCAGGATATTTCTCCCTTTGATGGTGATGCCAATTTATAAGTAAAATCCTCTGTAACCCTCACAAAAAGCTGATTTGCTTGAATGTTAATAATAATTTTTTAAAAAACCTCAGAAGCAGAGGGACGGAACCAATGATCATCGGTATGTTTTTTACCTCTTAGAATAGAGAAGAAGAAACAGTGAAAACTGTCTGAAAGATTTTTACATTATCTGGAGTCTTGAACCTTTTGGATCCTTGCTTATTCTAAGGATTCCAAAATAGGGCTAGCCCAGTGGAAAAAAATTCATCCCTGCCTTTTGCAAGCACTGAAAACTCTCTGGTCTCCAAGCTTGGAAATGTGATCAAACTGGAGGTCATCACTGTAACAGTTCTATATTTTTTTCTGGGCTCTTTTTCTTTTGGTGGTGTTGTTTTGGGATAACAATAAACATGAATGCAATGATGAACTTTTATGGACTGACTTGTGTCTTTTCAAAATCCATATGTGGAAACCCTAACCTCTAGTGCCTCAGATTGTGACTCTATTTGGAGACTGGGCCTTTGAGGGGGTAATTAAGTTAAAACGAGACTGTTAGGGTGGGTCCTAAGCCAATCTGACTGGTGTCCTTAGAAGAGGAAGCGATACCAGGGACAGGAATGCACAGAGAAAAGGCCATGTGAGGACAAAGGGAGAAGACAGCCATCTACAGGCCAAGGAGAGAGGCCACAGAAGAAACCAGACCTGCCGACATTGATGTTGGACTTCCATCCTCCAGAAATGTGAGAACATAAATTTCTGTTGTTTAAGCCACACAGTCTATGGTATCTTGTTATGATGTTATGACAGCTCTAGCAAAGTAATGCGTGTGCCATGCCACAAAGATCAGGATTTCTATCTGCTCCAAATAATAGCAAGAATTGAGAGGGACGTGTGGACACAGGGCAGGAAGGGGAGGGTGAGACGAATTGGGAGATTAGGAGTGACATATATACATTACCCTGCATAAATTAGATAGCTAGCGGGAACATGTTATACAGCACAGGAAGCTCAGCTCGGTGCTCTGTGACGACATAGATGGATGGGGAGGTGGAGGGGAGGGGTGGGAGGGAGGTCCAAGAAGGAGGGGATATAGGTATACATATAGCTGATTCACGTCACTGTACAGCAGAAACTAACACAACATTGTAAAGCAATTATACTCCAATAAAAATAAAATAAATATTTTCAAAGATCTTCTTAGACATTTTCCTGTGATAATCCTTCCCGCATCTGAGAAGAAACTGGCTAAATAAACTAATATTCCTAAAGTGTGGCACCACAAGGCTTTGTCCACTTTATCCATTTATTTAATAATTTATATAAGTTCTGTCTATGAAAGGAAGTGGAAGCACACAGATCTTTCTCTGGAATGATGATTTGGCTACTCCATAGCAATTCTATGTGGAAAGAGCAAAAGCTAGCCTTTCTGGCCCTAAAGGAGAAAATAAAAGTTGTTACCAGATGTCATTACTATCAATTACCTAAAATATAAAGGAGAGGTTCAGACAGCCTCCTGCAATTTCTGCTGAAAGGAGTGACCACATCGTATCTGCAAGGCTCTACCATGGATGTACTTTATTTCCTCTCCCTATCGGTCCCTCCTGAGGCTGGAAGTCTTATCAGCTCAGACATCTGAAACAAAAGAACAAAACTGCTCTAGCAAAAGGCTGAGAAACCGTGGCTGGAAACAGATGCTATTATTTGATATTACTATGAGTAAGAAATAAAGAGATCTTCTTCACTGACTTCTGTCTCTTCTTACTATGTTCTAAATGTTTTGATAAAGAGCCAGTTAATTCATTTGAACCTGGCAAACAGAAGGACATTATTACTAATCTTAGCCAAAGATCCAAAACTAAGTAGGAACTGTAAACAACCACTGAGGTTGAGGAGAGATGGAACAGCACAGTGTCTGTGGAGGAGTGGAGAAGGTTTGAGATGGTTGTTATGAAGCAAAAGAGATGGGGCCAGAAAACAAGTGAAAAGACTGTCAAACTGAAGAGGGTCCAAGTGAAGTGGGGAGCAAAATTTGTAGTGACTCTGAGGCAACCTTAAGACTTTCCCACCACCTACCTTTAAGCAATCACCAAGACTTGCCCTTTCTACTGTCTTAATAGCTCTCCAGTGTGTGGCCTTCTCTGCTTTCCAGCTGCCACTAACTAGTTCAGGCCATCTTCTCCTCTAGGGTGGAGGCAGTGGTCCAGCAGGTAAGAGCCCAAACTGAGTTCATATCCTGATTGTAACACTTACCAGCTGTGTGACCTTGGGCAAGTTACTTAAACTTCCTAACAGTAATTTTTCTTATCTGGGCAATGAGGATACTACTAGTATAACCTACCTTACAGCATTATTATAAAGATTAAATAGAATTGATATAAAATTCTTGGCAGATAAACTGTTATTATTCTTATCATATAGGACTGTACTGAAAAAGAAATGAAACAAGAAAAATTAAGACATTCTTCCTTCAAGCTTTGCCTCTTTTCAATCCATAGTATATCCTGTAGCCAGAATGAGCTTTCTAAAATACAGATTATATTGAGTCACTCTTCTACTTAAAACCGTTAACTGGCTCACCATCAACATAAATAATGAACTTCTTGATAATGTAAACAAAATCCTTCTTGACCTGGCTCCAGCTTAAGTCTCTAACATGATCTTTCCCATTTCATTCTCCCCTATTCTCTCTACTTTGTGCAGGAGCCATATTAATCCATTTGGTTCATCAAATTTTTTGTGTTCTTCCTTCCTTTTGAAATTTAACAACTGCCACTGACTTTGCTGCAAACCCTTCTCCTTCCGTCTCCCATTCCCTTAGCCTAGGACTCAGTGCAGAGACTACTTCCTTGAGGGAGCCTTCCCTGGCCTCAGTATGAAGGTCAGCTGTCCCTCTAAGGCACCATGGCCCACTCCCTCCCCCCTCACTGCATGTCCCACGCTGCTGACTTGTGGTTGCCTGTTACACTGGCTGCTGCTTTCTCTGTTGGAATGTAAACTTCAGGAGGGCTAGGACCAAGCACTCTGGCATTCCAAGGTTCTGGCACCGAGGAACACTCAACCATGATATCTATTATTAGGAAGAGTAGCACTACAGTGCTGTTAATCAGTGACAAAAAAGACAAAGGACCGGGGAATTCCCTGGAGGTCCAATTGTTAGGACTCTGAGCTTTCACTGCTGAGGGCACGGGTTCAATCCCTGGTGAGGGATCTAAGATCCCGAAAGCCAAGTGGCATGACCAAAAAAAAAAAAACCCACAAAAGATGAAAAGACAAATACTGTAGGAGTTCACTCATATGTGGAATCTAAAAACAAACAAACAAAATAAAACAAAAACAAAGTCATAGATACAGAGGTCAGACTAGTGGTTACCAGAGGGGGAGGGAGTTTGGGGTGGGGGTGGGGTGGGTGAGTGAAACACGTGAAGGAGGCCATCTGTATGATGATGGATGCTTACTAGACATGTGGTGGTGACCACTTTGTACACGGATGTCAAATTATGATGTAGGACACCTGAAACTTACATAATAAAACACATACATAAATAAAAAGACAAAGGTATTCTTGGAAACTTGATTGTCCTTACCTAAATCCAAAGAAATGATATTAAGATACCTCAAAAAAGAAAGTGTCGACTGTGGAGGGAAGTTGAGCATAGAACATGGAAAAACCAGTCAGAGAAGCGGAATACACTCTGCTCAGAGGTAATAATGCTGCGACTCGAAAACTCAATTAGCAGGTTTGTCTCACAAGTCTATCTTCACGGTGGAGATGGGGGCATTAGGATGCTAAACTCCTCAGCTAATTTTTTATGATTTGATATTATGTTCCCCAAGCACATTTCTAATTTTAATTTAACTCTCCCTTGGATTCTCCAAGACTAGGTACGTACATGCGGATCACCTAACAGACTCTCTGGCTGGCTCTTTACTTCTGCTGCACACAGCAAATTGGAAAAAAAAAAAAAAAATTGGCATGGTAGGTGATATTGATGTGAACTTCTTGTGGGTTTGGTTAAAAAGAGACTGTGTCTGAGGGACTGATCAAGTCTGGATGCCATGCCAAAATGAACTTCATGGATCTGTGAAGTTAAGATGGAGCCTTGGACGTTTGTGGCCACAGCAGAGGACTGTCCTTGCGGCCCCCTGAGGCGGCCAGCCACCGTTTTGGGTGTTTTGTCTGCGGTCTTGCTCTCTGTGGTTGGGTTATTTTACCTAATGGAATAACGGTCCCATTATGTGCCATCTACTGTAAAACCACGCAATTAATTAATAAAACAGAAACGAATTTTTCCGAACTAGATTTTAGTCGATCCCCATTAAAAAGGCAAAATTACTTCTTCCCAGAGTCTTTATGCTTTTTAAGTGTAATTGACTTTTCACCTCCAGCTTTTTTTTTTTTTTTTTTGGACCGTCAGCTTGCATTATACTTTTATTATGCATTTGTTCTCTCTGAGAACAATTAAAAATCATTTTCAAAATTTTCTTTCTCATTGTATTGAGGAATAAGTTGTAAGCATTTCTGATAGAGAAAATTACTTTAAACATAGTTATTTTTTCTGAAGATTTCCATGCTATTGGAAAGTAGGCAGAAATTCAAATGATGTGAGGGAAAAACCTCGTATCTTCCTACATTTCTCACTGATTGTTCCAGCCCATTTTTAGGGGATTGCTTTCTTTCAGGTTATCTTTTTATGCCCACCCTTATTATTCAAGCTTACTTATGGTTAAAGCTATACATAAGACCACATAATTGGTCAATCCTACAGCAAGGTATCGTTGGAGGACTTGCTCCACATTTTGAAACATGACTGATAACAGCAGTCTCAACACCAACACCTTCAGTTCTCAAAGTTGAGTGTACACCAGAATCACCCAGAAGGCTTAGAAAACCCAGATTTCTGGACCCTACGCCTAGAACTTCTGATCAGTTGGTCTGAGGCAGGGCTGGAAAATTAGCATTTCTTACAAATTACTAGGTGATTTTGATGCTGCAGATCTGGGGACCATACTTTGGGCCTTTATTTTTTTATGTCTAACGGAAAGAAATTTAGTCAAAGGCCCAAAACCGTCCAGAGCCTCCTTCTTCGTTCTGTTAAGCTTCTGGCTCTACTGCATCCTTGGAGGTGAAAGCTCTCCAAAACTGGGTCCCTATTTCAAAGCCCCAAATGTGCCTGGAGGCTTTAGGGGTGCATTTCACCAACAATTATTTCATGTTTAGCAATAATCTTCTCGCTGCTGCTTATAAACTACAGCATGGCTTATTCTCTCTGCAGGTTTCCTTGGAGCTGTCGTCTAAGTCTGTTCAGTAAGCAGTGCTGCCACCTTCTGGTTTTCAATTGAAAACACATATTAAAAAGTTTTGCTCCTTGAATGTATTCAAATACTCAGCAAATATTTATTTTAACGTTCTTTGCTTCATGAATTCCTTTTCTCCCTTGGGTTTCTTATTTCAAATGCCTCTTATTGTTTCTTGTTAGCACATTTCTAGGCAAAACGTATTTTGTAATTATAGCCACTCAGGATTTTGTAAACTCTATCCCAGTGAAACTTCCCTCCCTTTATAGGTACGGAGTCATGTGTCAAAAATACTGAACTTACAAAATTTCTTGTGAGTGATTTGATTTCCAAAGACTGTTTCAAAAAAGACTTCCAAATTCCAGGGCACAAAGTCTTTTTGTAAAACTCATTTAAAAAAAATCCCTTGGTTGTAGTGATTCATAGCCAACTAACAGAGATTTTTGCCTCAAAACGCCTCCCCCCATATCTGGTATTTTATAAAACCCAACTATATTGAATAAAAACTGGGAGTGTGTTTTCCTTCAGATGCAGTAATAAACTATTAGAGCTTGTTGGAAGTAAAGAGAACCTAATCTAATCCAATGCCATGATTTTACCACATAGAGAAAGGTCAAATGCTAATTCAAGGTCATGCATACTTAGAAATAGAGCACCTTCAAACACAGTTCACTTCTCTGGACAGACCTGGGTGACAGGATTCCAAAGGCCATCTCTGAAACATTTTTTTGTCCAAGAGAATGGGGCACGATAACTGCCCAAGCCTGGGTCATACACCCACACTTGTGACCAAGGGTCAAGATGTCTAACGAAGTGGGGGGAAAGTCATGCTTTGGGAACAACGGAGGCCCAGGATAAAGTAGCTCTCCTGAGTTCACACAACTAGAAAAAGGCATTGGTGGGGCTCAGACTAGGTTTTGACTCCAAAGCCCCGGAGCTTTCAAAATTCTTCCACTGCCCTGGCTTAGGAGCATAGGTGGAGCGTAAACACATGTTCCTGAGGGGAAAGTGATGATGCATCACTGCATCTGCATCTTCTGCATCACCTGCATCTTCTCACGACTCTTCCAGTGTGATCAGGGCACCCTGATCTCCCCCACTGCTTGCCTCCCACCTCTGCACTCCTCCCCTTTGGTTCACTGTTAGCCAGTAAGTCTATCAAGAGTCCAGTGAGAGCTAAGCCTGTTCCACTTTCAAGAAGAGGGTGGAGAAGAGGGAAAGAAGACTGAAGATGAAAGAGTGACTCCTATTATATAATTGTCACTTCCCTATTAGCACAAACTAGCTCTTTTGGTGATGGGCAAATGAAACTCTATGTCTCAGTTTCACCATCTGAAACTGGATGTTAGACTTTCCTCAGAGGATTGATGTGATGATTAAATGAGGTTTGTATCTTTTCAGATTAGGGTTTTTGTTTTCTTTGGATATATATACCCAAGAGTGGAATTGCTGGATCATATGAGAGTTCTATTTCTAGTTTTTTGAGGAACCTCCATACTGTTTTCTGTAGTGGCTGCATCAATTTACATTCCCACCAAGAGTGTACAAAGGTTCCCATTTCTCTACACGCTTGCCAACGTTTATTATTTGTCAGCTTTTTGATGATAGCCATTCTGATAGGTGTGAGTATTTCATTGTGACTTTGATTTGCATTTCTTTGATGAATGGATGAGATGTGTACACGTACACACATATACAATGGGATATTACACAGTCATAAAAGAGTATGAAATTCTGACGTTTGCAGCAGCCTGGAGAGACCTAGAAGGTAGTATGCTCAGTGAAGTAAGTCAGACAGAGAAAGACAAATACCATATGTTATCACTTATATGTGGAATTGTTATAAAACGAATGAATATAACAAGACAGAAAAAGACTCACAGAGAGAGACCAAACTCCTGGTGACCAGTGGTATGGCGGGGGGGGGGGGGGGAATAGGGGTAAGAGATTAAGAGGCACAAACTACTATGCATAAAATAAATAAGCTATAAAGATATACTTTACAGCAAAGGGAATATAGCCAATATTTTATTATAACTTTAAATGGAATATAATCTATAAAAATATTGAATCACTATGTGGTGTACCTGAAACTAATATAATATTGTAAATCAACTATACTTCAATAAAACAAAGAAAGTACACCTGAAAAATGTGAAACACCAAAAAAATTAAAAATAAAAAAACATAGGTGGGGTTTTTACTGGAAGTGCTGACCACAATGATAGACAATAAATAGCAGTTCTCACTGCAATTATTTTTATTAACATTAGCATCTCAAAAAAGGTGTTCCTAGCCTGACAGATCCTACCTGTAGTACCATCTTACAACTACCTCTGCCCCCTATCTGTAGGAGTACTGTACTACAGAAACCCTGAATAATTTGGACTAAAGAAGCTGACTGAATTTGTGCAGTCATCAGGAAACAATATGTTGGTGGTTTTCCTAGGAGTGAATATTTGATTGAAATCTTCCATTAGGAACAATACCTTAAAAACTGTCCTGTGTCCATTTGCAAAGCCAATAGTGGCCAGTGGTTTGGGCACCATGTGGGCATAGGAACATGCCTGCTGCTTAACTTATCCCAGGGCTTCTTTTATTTTTATCTTTTAAAAACAACCTGCTGGATCATACATGACATCTAATCCTGCCTTATTAACTAGAAACTAAATGAGCATTTGAGAAATTTAATTGAAAGTGATATTCAGAATGTTAATAAGCCACTGGTCAGGAGGGAGATTGATGTTCCCAGCTGCAAACCTAGTCTGGAGGAAGAGTCCCTGAAGACCTTGTCACCAGAGGCGGCTAAACTTCTACTTGCTGCTACTGCCGTCCTTGCAGGCTTGCTTCCAGCGGCAACCCCAGCTATCCACCTGTTCCCCAAATTCCTGCTTAATCATTCTCCCCCAGAAAGGACCCTGCCTACTAGCCCTGTAGCAAATCAAGCACCAGGCCAACAGCGCACTGCCGCTATTAGGAGTGCAAAATAAACAAGTTTCTCTGAGTGAGCAAATGAAAAGGATGATGCTGGGAAAACGGGGGTTCACACATTTGAATCCTTTCCTCTTCCATGCAGAAAGCCAAGAAAGTCGTATGTGTCCTCTGCAATAAGAAATAATGTCCTTCTGAAAACTGCATAAAGATAGACTATGCATTATTCAAACTATATTTGTATATGTTAAAAGGAGCATTTCCATTTCCAGAATTTATAACATTAGAGGATACTAATCATACTTTGCTCTTTGGGCACATCTTTTCATAAAATATTTCCAGGAATATGAGTATACTCTTCAATTTTTCTTTTCCCGTCATAATTCAAAACACAGGTGATCTGCTTGCATCTAAAGTGTGTCCAGTTGAGGCTAAAGCATTACTATTTTTTTTTAAATTTTATTGAAGTTTAGTTGATTTACAATGATGTGTTAATTTCTGCTGTACAGCCAAGTGATTCAGTTATACATATATATATTCTTTTCCATTCTAGTTTATCCAGGATATTGAATATAGCTCCTTGTGCTACGCAGTAAGACCTTGTTGTTTATCCATTCTATATATAATAGTTTGCACCTGCTAATCCTAAACTCTGAATCCATCCCTGCCCACACCGCCCCCCCGCCTTGGCAACCACAAGTCTGTTCTCTATGTCTGTGGGTCTTTTTCTGTTTCATAGATACGTTCATTTGTGTCATATTTTAGGTTCCACAGATAAGTGATATCATACGGAATTTGTCTTTCTTTTTCTGACTTACTTTGCTTAGTATGATAATCTCTAGGTCCATCCAGGTTGCAGCAAATGACATTATTTCATTCTTTTTAATGGCTGTGTAATATTCCAGTGTGTGTGTGTGTGTGTGTGTGTGTGTGTGTGTGTGTGTGTGTGTGTGTGTGTACCACATCTTCTTTATCCATTCATCTGTCGATGGACATTTAAGTTGTTTCCATGTCTTGACTATTGTAAACAGTGCAAGCATTGCTATTGACAGACCCAATGATTTCCACTGCTGTTTCTGAAACAAAAATGTCTCAGTACATTCATTTTCTATTTGTCCAAAATTGAAATTAAAAATAATTCAGAGCCAAAAACAAAGCAAAGTAAAATTTTCCAGTAGTTACAGAAACAAATATTTTCATACAGACAAAAAAGAAGATAATGATGAAACAGAAGTGCTGACTGGAAGGCAGTGCCACCAGGTCAAACTTTAAATGTTTATTCACCAGCACCTTTTGGAAACCTGCATTTGGCCTACAAAGGAGGGATTAAAAATATCATCCAAAACAGATAAAAGTGTGACTCCTGTAAAAAGTTGAGGAAGTCAGTATTAAAAAGCACAAACCACTCCCTAATGCTGCTTGCCCTGGGGGCCTGAATATTGATTTAAGGAATCGTTGGCTCATCTGAGCCACTTGGCTGGCTAGCTTAGCTTTTCCCAAATGAATTGTAGGACTTCTGCTGAAACCACATTTGTTCAATTACACACTGGACTTCCTCAAAGATAAAAAGACTATCTTCTTGTTTGTCATGTTGATTTAGGAGAGGCAAGGGAGTGTAATATTGTAGTTATGAGTACATACTCTGGGGAAGGATTGACCTTGGATCAAATCTCTTCTCCAGCATTTCCTAGCCAGGCAAACAAACCTTGAAAGCAGTTTCTTCTTCTGTAGAAGATAGATAGTATCTATTCCAAAATATATTAAGGGATTAAGTTAAGCAACATACATCAAAACATCTAGTGCAGTGTATCTGGCACATGGTAATGCTCAGGAAACCTTAGCCATCTTTACCATCTTCATCACCATCCTATCATCAAAGGCTTTAGATGTCATGGAGAGGAGCTCACACTCTCCTCTCTAGAAGACGTGGAGCTACTGAAAGAGCAGTGGCATCGTTAGATATGGCCTTTGAATCCTGGAAACTGAGTGGAAGATGCATCTACAGGGGGACAAGGTGGGGGGTGCAAGGAGATCACTGTTCTACCTGTTTGAGCAGGAGAGAGCTTGATGTAAAGCAGAAGCTGTGAGCATGGAAAGGAGTGGGAAATGGATTCAACAAGTATTCAAAATGAAAATTAGAAGAACGTAGGACAAGTCTGGATGTGGACAATGAGGTGGATGGGGGAGTTAGAGATAGCTTGGCTTTCCAGCTTACATGACTTGGTAGATAGTAGAGCCATCTATCAACCCATGTAGAGAGTACATCATGTATTCCTCATATCCTATGGCCATGATCCCCTTACCCTGTCTAGATTCATCACTTTTGTTGGGCTTATCCTTCTAGATGAATATGCAGAGGCAGAATTTATCTATGGGCTAAAGTCTGTTGACTCTAGTATGCAAATGATACCATTATTGTTGTGTGGAGTTTAGTCATTAGCAATTTATTTATTCGGACATGACATATTAAGTCATTAACTAATGCTCACTGTAAATGCGTTTGTAGTTCTCTCCCGGAGGCTTTGTAAATTTCTCATTGGAAAAGATGGAGAACTGAGCAAATGAAAAAGCAGTAAAAGAAAAGAAACAGAGCATGCATCAAAGAGGGAGGAGTAGTAAGATCGGGTCCCACTTCTCAGCTGGGATCAATAAGGACACAGTCATTGCCCCACTAGCCTTCAACCATGACCGCTATCAAATAGGAAAATAGATTGGTGTGCTTCAATCCTCTGGGCCACCTTACTCTGAGCTAATGGACTCTTTATTTTTCTCACTTTATATTTTGGAACCAGTAGGGTTGAACAGAACCAAAGCTTCACTGAACTGACTGACAGAAGTCTTGTCTAGCCTTGGTCCAAAAAAAGAGGTCAATACAGTTTGTTTTTGGTGCTGGGCATCTCTCCAACTATCACCATTCCCTTCCTTGAAACTTTTTTTAACTCCTTACCTCCAGACCTCCAGCAAGGCTCACTAATTCCCCAAAGGTGCCAGCTGATAAGATTAAGCATTTGCCAGGAATTTGCATTTTAACAAAGTTCTCTTGAAAATGAAAACTTTTAAAGTTCAAAGGAATTCTAAGCTTCAAAGCACAGAATGTTTGTCTTAAAGGTCTTGCCCAATATTTTATATGTTTCTTGATGGAGGCTGAGAGGTCTGATGGTCAGAAACCCTGCCCACAAGGTGTGGGAAGCTGCCTAACATTAAAACTAGCCTGCAAGAGCTTGTGAACATCTCCATCAGGAAGACTTGCTGATTTTCTACCCCTGTCCCACAAACATGCATACAAACACTCCCGCCCCTGCTGGTTTAGTCACGCACTGAGTTTCATTAACACAGTCTGCTTATCTCCAGTAGAGTACTTATCACACTCGACTGAAATTAATTGTTTATTTAATTTTCTTCCTCATCAGAATTTCGTCCCCTTGAGGGCAGAAACTATACTGTTATTCTCTGTGTACCTTTTGGTCCACATGACACAGTTCCTAGGAAAAAGAAGGCCTTAATGGGAGGAATAGTCTACTTACTAGGTTTTCCTTTTTGTTTGGATACTAACTAGTTAAATAGTCAAGAAGTTTCCAGACTCCTCAAGGCCTATGTTTAAAATGGGGTGATATTCTTTCCATCCTTCAGATCCTGAGATCGCCTCTCCTTAAAACGCAGTTGGGAAACAACTGTAAAAATCATGTGCCAGTGTAAGAATTTTTAATTATTATTCTTGATAAAAATAGTACAGTGGCAGTCCGGAACAAAATTATGAGTTCTCTTGCTGGCCTCTCCTCTCCATATTCAGGATCTTTAGGATGGCCTCATCTGACAATTCTCTTCATCCAGGACTTTCTCGCCAGGAAACACTATCTATAGTCTTTCCTTACCTTCCCTGTGTAAGAGAAATGAGAGAAATGGCATTTGTAGCTACTTATGGAGCCATGCATTATTCTTTGTGCTTTGCCTAAGCTGTCTTATTTCACTTTCTCAACTATACTGTAAAGTAGTTGCTATTAACCCATTTTTCAAAGGAGAGAGCTGAGGTTTAGAGAAATTGAGTAACTTGCAAAAAAGTCACCCAGAGAGGTAGTGACAGGTTCAGAACTGGAGCTCTCAGTTGTTCTGGATGAAAATCATTAGATATTCTCTCCATCCCACTGTTGTTTTCTAAGCTGAGAGTTACTGGATTTCCAAGGTGATATTTTGATCTTTTGTCTGTCTCTGGGATTGTCATATCCTATTGAGTGTGAAGGAATGAGTAGGTCCTTCCCCGTCAAGGGTAGATTTGTTCATTATAACATAAGCATGCTTCTGTAAGTCAAGCAATGACTCTCTTAGGCACCCTTGGGCAGGGTTGACCTGTAGAATCAGAGTACTAGCCAAGGACACCAAAGGTAAGATTCACGTTGGGTGATAGAGAAAAACAGGCTAAGGAGAGCCACAGCGAAGCTAACAGATTTGCTCAGTCAGTTACAGCTCTCTGCACTCTTTAAAGTGTGCTTTCAAATACTGGCAAAACAAGGGGGAAAAAAGTCTCTTAAATATCCCCAACTGAAAAGGATAAAAACTTGCACATACCCAAATTAAAAATTAAAATCGACGTCATTCCAAATGCTTAATTCAGAAATAGCGAGACCTCATTTGGAAGCTGTCAGCTTTGACAGCAACGTCTTTTGTTTGTAAGAATGTATCAGTAAGGTCCTTGCTCCTTTTCAGAGCGTCTTCTCAGTAAATCCGCGAGATAAGTAGGGCAGGCATTAGAGAAGAATTGTAGAATGAATGTATACCTTAGAAGAGTCATTGGAGGAAATCTAGTCTTCTTCTAGTATATGCATGAGGAAGTCAGAGTACTAGGAAAAAGAGTAACAACTTCACCTAGACATTGCAAACTACCACAGTCAGGATAGGACGGTATATGCTGTGTAACGTATAAACCCCAAACCTCACAGTGGCTTAGCCTTTAAAAGTGTTCCTTGCTTAGACAATTCTGCTGCAATTTGGGTAGCTCACCAGGGCAGTTCTCTTCTAAGGCATGACTTTCTTCTAACACATGACTTTATAGACTTTTGTAGTTTTCCATCTTGTGGCTTCATCATCTCCACATGTGCCTTTTGGAATCACTATGACAGATAAAGACAGCTGACGGTTTGTCAGGGCTAGTCATGGCTCTTACTCAGAAAAGACGTGTAAATTCTACTCAGGCTATTGGTTGGAACTAATAATATGGTCTTGAGCAAGGATCTGGAAAACACAGCATTTCATATATCCAGAAAGTAGAGGAGAACCCGATATGGCTGGGCAACAGTAATCTCTACCAAATAAGTGGTCCAAAATCCACACTTCCGGATGGCCTCTTTCTACTAGCACATGGCCTCTGGGCACTATTTGTAATAGATGCTGGAAACTGAAGAAGACTAATTGGAAATTTCAGAAAACTCTAATGTTATCTTAACACTAAACTGTTTTTCCATTCATTTTAGGGAAATCACTTGTTTCATTTAACCTCATTAATTGACTACCTTAAAGAATTACTGAGTTTCTGAAAGGTTGCCATCTTTATTTTTCCTCTTAATCCTTGCAACAAGCTATTGGAATTGGTATTCTTACCCCAGATTGAGATAGGAATGCTTTGGTTGCAAATTACATAAAATTAACAAATGACTACACATTTAAAAAAAAAAAAAAAAGAACTGAAAGGAGAAATAAAGAGATTCAGAGCTCAAATAGGAAACTCAACTAGGGAATGTCATCAGGAAAACAAACTACAATTGGGTCTCACTCAGAATTTGTAGTTGCTTGCTCAAGGGCTGCCTGTCTCCTGTGAGCAAATTGCAGCTTCTCTGAAGCACTCTGTACCTTTTCTCAGTCTCTCTCCAAATGCCTGCCCTCCATCCCCTGCCACTGGCCAACTTTCTCTGCTTTCAGTTTCTGAATGTTTTATTGTTTCTGCTTGTATACAGCTCAAAATCTTTCACCAGTTCTCTCTACATCTCGGCAACCCTCAATTCTGGACATTCCCCTTGCCACTAACTGTTCTTGTCTCTTACTATCCTCATTGGAAATTTCAAAATACCATATACCTGGCTTATTCTTGTGAACTATACCATGCAAGTCCTATGTCATAGGCCCACTTACAGGTCAGCTGCCTTTGGATCAGGTCTCCACCTAGGCACACACCTATGCACCTGTGCCCTGGTTAAAGATGTTGGAGAAGCAATAAACATGGACAGTCTGAGCGCCTCATGACAGGAGCAAGGACAGGGGAGCCTACTGCAGTAAAGGGGCAAGTGGGTACAGTAATGAATATGCCTAATCTTGTGCCAGGTCACTGCTACGGTCTAAATGTTCATGTCCCCTGCCAAAAGTCATGTGCTGAAATCCTACACTCCAAAAGTGATGGTATGAGTAAGAAGGGCCTTTAGGAGGTTCCTAGGTCATGAGGGTGGAGCCCTCTTGAGTGGAATTAGTGGTCTTATAAAAGAGATTCTACAGAACTCCCTAGCCCCTTCCACCATACGAAGATACAATAAGTCTGCGACCAGGAAGAGAGTCTTCACCTGACCATGCTGGAACCTTGAACTCAGACTTTCAGCCTCCCGAACTGTGAGTAATAAAGTTCTGTTATTCATAAGCCACCCAGACTGTGGTGTTTTGTTATAGCAGCCCAGATGGACTAAGCATCACAGTACCAGTAAACGTTAATGTGAGATTTAAATGCAAAATTGCCTGACACCTCAGTATCCAGCTGAATGAGGAAACACGGAAAAGCAACACCTAGGCTTGAACTTTGTAGTCTCTTTCACTCTTTCACTCTATAGATCTTCAATCCTCAGCCAGTAATAAGTCTAGCTAAACAGATGCCTCACAAAAGTACAATGTTTTGCTAAAGCTGAATAAATTATTTTACAGCATATTTAGAGGGCATTACTGATTGAATCAACCAAACGCTGGAATAGTTAGAGTGACTGGATGGAAATAATAAATCAACAATTCTCAGACTGGAACTTTGAATTTGGTCTCTAGGGGAAACATTAGCCAGGTTGGATCTGCTCAAGTGGGAACTTGGCTTAGTTTCAGTGCAAGAATTCATTTTACATGCTTTCTTTCAAAATTTGTGAATGTGTGTCACTACCAATACCGATGATTAAACCTTGTCACAAAATCCTAGGTGACATTACACAAAACACTTAACCTTTACTGTTTCCACAACAGTAAAATAAGAGGAGTTATATTAAATTACCTCCTAGGGTCCTCAGAGCTATAAAATTCTATGACTAGCTCTCCTTCCACATTTAGCATGTAAATGTCTACATCTACTGATTACACCCTGAGGCAAGTTCATTTTCCTCCATGTTCATTTTAAATAACACCCAAGAATCCCTGAAGAGATTTTCTTAACTAAACTGCAGTCCCATCCAGTAGAACTTTCAATGATGATGGAAACTGTCTGTATCTGTCTAATACAGTAGCCTCTAGCCATACATGACAATTGCACACTTCAAATGCAGCTAGTGCAGCAGAGGAACTGAAATTTGACTTTCATTTAATTTAAATGTAAACAGTCCCATGTGGCTAGTGGCTACCATATTGAACAGTGTAGGACTGGAGATGTATGTAGTGTGAATGACAAAAAGAGAAATCAAGAGGTAACGATACTACTTTGATGCATGCTTTAATATTTGAAAACCACTGACTTTCATTTTTGTGTGGAATTGTGGTGGACTCTATTTTTTATTTTATTCTATTTTATTTATTTTTAAAATTTTTATTGGAGCACAGTTGATCCACAATGCTGTGCTATTTTCAGGTGTAGGACAAAGTGAATCAGTCATACATGTACATATATCCACTCTTTCTTAGATTCTTTTCCCATATATGTCATTAGAGTATGGAGCAGAGTTCCCTGTGCTATACGGTAGGTCCTTATCAGTTATCTATTTTATATATAATAGTGTGTATATGTCAACCCCAGTCTCCCAATTTATCCCTCCCCCTTCACTTTCCCCCTTAGTAACCGTAAGTTTGTTTTCTACATCTGTGACTCTATTTCTGTTTCGTAAATAAGTTAATTGGTACCATTTTTTTTAGATTCCACATATTCCACATATGATATTTGTCTTTCTCTATCTTACTTCACTCAGTATGACAATCTCTAAGTCCTTCCATTTTGCTGTAAATGGCATTATTTTGTTCTTTTTATGGCTGAGTAATATTCCATTGTATATATGTACCACATCTTCTTTATCCATTCCTCTGTCGATGGACTTTTTGGTTGCTTCTATGTCCTAGCTACTGTAAATAGTGCTGCAATGAACACTGAGGTGCATGTATCTTTTCGAATTATGGTTTTATTGGGATATATGCCCAGGAGCGGGATTGCTGGATCATATGGTAGCTTATTTTTAGTTTTTTAAGGAATCTCTATACTGTTCTCCACAGTGGCTGATGGACTCCTCTTTTTAAATTTTAGGTAAAAATCTATTCTGGGATGATGCAGGCCTTTCCAAAAGTAGGAAAGTGACTGATGATTTCTCAAGCTCTAGCTCTATGTGTCAGAATAGTAACGAATGCACCTAAACAAATATCAAAGGAAATTCATTTGCCAAATCTTAAAAAAAAAAAAAAGGCAATTCCCTCTTACAATATCTCATCAGAGATTTGAGATACTTAAATAGGGTTCTTTGCGAAAGACAGGAGCAAGACAAATGAAAAGATATAAAAATGTTTAGTAGTTTACTAGATATAAAATTTGGAGCCCTGAATTTTTAGTTCTATTTTTATCATCAATCACTATTTTCTTTAATTCTAAAGTACCGTTTAATGTAAAATTCACCATCAGTTTAATAACAGCTTCGGGAAAGGGAAGGTAGTGGTGGGGGAAAACACTTTTTTTGTCTAACTTATTATTATGGCACTCATTACCTAGGCTACCACTTTTATTTTCAGTAACAACATTTAAGTTTGGTTGCTCCACAGCATGTGGGATCTTCCCGGACCAGGGCTCGAACCCATGTCCCCTGCATTGGCAGGAACAGCAGCAAGATGCTTTTGACAAGTAGATGGTTTATGCCTAAGTGATCGTCTTTTACGACCTTTTACGATCAATCACAAAATGGCCTTTGAGAATGCTCAGACTTACTCTGAAGGATCAAGCCCTTTCTATTACCTTTAACTGCTCTGCTCAGCATGAGGCATGCTGCCTACTTCATGTGCAATAACTTTTCATTGCAGTGTGGTCTCCTCATGAAATTTTTTAAAGAAATCTTAGTGGGAAGTTAAGAATATAAAAATAAGCTAAGATATAATTGTCTGTGGTTCTATGAGGAAAATTAACTGTATTGATGATTGGATGAGCCCTCCAGTCATGGCTTAATCATATAGGCTTAGGCCAGTGACGGTTCTGTTGCAAACCCTTCTCTGTTTCTCAACTGGCAGGTGGTGGTGGTTGTGTTTTTGTGTTTTTAAATGTGCCTTATATTTGAATAAATATGGTAGTCGTTATTTTGTGCTAGTCTCTTCAATATATTGGATCACCTATAAAATGGGATTAATGAAGCTACTTACCACCCTTCCCTAATTAGTGGATCCTGATGCTTCTAAAATAGTATAATTTTCAGACATCTTACAATTTATCCACTTTAAACCATTATCTTTTGAATAAGGAAGACTAAGCCAGTTTGGGACATAATCAAGATTACAATTTTATTTTTATACAGTAAGATATTGCTTAATAAGAATGCTCAAGAAGAGGGATATCCCAGTTAGCTGAAATTGCTACATAACTGAGGTATGGTCCATAGTCCTTCTTATGTACATTGTATATTATCCCAAGTCCTGTTTCCTATGTACAGTTTAGTGTAGGGATAAAGCTCAGTTGGATGAGGAAAGACAATTTAGGATCTCAGGATCATTGTCTTGGGTTTAGATGTGGAAGGTTAAGGAAGAGATGACCCCATTGTGTCACCAGGATCCATTCTAGTTCCACATCTTCATGTTGACTGTATTTACTGTATATACCAAAGGAAATTCCTTCATCAAGCCACACATAACCAAAACACTGGTTCTTACATCAAACACAATTTTGTGTACAATTCCAAGCAAGTCTGTTTTTTTTAATTTATTTTATTGAAGTATAGTTGATTTACAATGTTGTGTTAGTTTCTGGCATACAGCTGTGATTATACATATATATGATAGTTTGCATTTGTTAATCCCAAACTCCCAATACATCCCTCTCCCACCCACCTCCTCCTTGTCAACCGCAAGTCTGTTCTCTATGTCTGTGAGTCTGTTTCTTTTTCGTAGATAAGTTCATTTGTGTCATATTTTAGATTCTGCATATAATTGATATCACATGTTTGTTTTCCTCTTTCTGACTTACTTCACTTCGTATGATAATCTCTAGATCCATCCATGTTGCTGAAAATGGCATTATTCATTATTTTTTATGGCTGAGTAGTATTCCATTTTATAAACATACCACATTTTCTTTATCCATTTATCTGTTGATGGGCATTTTGGTTGTTTCCATGTCTTCGCTACTGTAAATAGCACTGCTATGAACATAGGGGTGCGTGTATCTTTTCGAATTATAGTTTTGTCCAGATATATGCCCAGGAGTGGGCTTGCTGGATCATATGGCAACTCTATTTTTAGTTTTGTAAGGAACCTCCATACTGTTTTCTATAGTGGCTGTACCAATTTACATTCCCACCGACAGTGTAGGAGGGTTCCTTTTTTCTCCACCTCCTCTCCAGCATTTATTATTTGTAGATTTTTTAATGATGACCATTCTGACCAGTGGTACCTCATTGTAGTTTTGATTTGCATTTCTCTAATAATTAGCAATGTTGAGCATCTTTTCATGTGCCTGTTGGTCATCTGTATGTCTTCTTTGGAGAAATGTCTGTTTAGGTCTTCCACCCATTTTTTGATTGGGTTGTTATGGTTGTTATTGAGTTGTATGAGCTGTTTGTATATTTTGGAAATTAGGCCCTTGCCAGTCACAACATCAAGCAATAGTTTTAAATTTAGTTTCTTTCCTTAAACATTTTGGAGATCAACTGAGTGAAAAGAGCAAAATTTTTAGTTAGAGCCTTAAGATAATCATTTTCATTAGGAATTTTGTTAATATTCCCACAATTTTTTTTAATGTGTCTCCAGTCCAGCATGAGAAACAGACATCTTCACTAATTATTTGGTAATCTGGTAGTATCTTGAATTATTTTTTAATTTTATCATTCATATTTATCATCTCCATGATCACATTATAAAGATGGAATAGTCTCTTAAACTTATTGTGTGTACTGAGTACTTAGTGATATATATGGACATTTAGTGATATATTAGCAATTATCCATAAATTATTATACCAGTCTTATTTGTGAGTGTGTGTCTCTGTGTGTATATGTGATTGTGTGTGTTCACCTTTTTTGTACCAGAACATAGTAATTTACTAAATTAACTAAAAATTTGATTAGTTGCATTCTGGTTAACAATGGCTTTACCCTAACAACCAGCTTTCATTTTAATTTTTAACATGCATTTTTTTTTTTATACTAGGAGGTTGAGTATAAAGTGAGTGGTACCTAGGTTCTAACATTTTTCAGATTATTAATAGTTAACGTTTTAAGGTTTTTTGCTGGCAGGGTTAAATATTTGCCTTTCATAAGACATTCAAAGTTAGTTCAAAGGAATATGGAAAAGAATGTCTTAAACGTATCAACATTGAATTATTTTTGCACTTTCAACCACGGAAGATGATTCTTTCTTGCTTGAACCTCTTCAATGAATAAAGCATTAATTTTCCTCACACTGACAACATCGCCATTAAGAGATTATACATCATTCAAAAGAAAGTTGGGGAAGATTATTTATATCATTACAAATTGGATTACTGAGAATTTTCCACTAGAGAACATTTTCTTCTCAATTGTTGTCATTATTTTGGTGCTTAATTACTGTCCTAATTTCAAGTGGGATCATTGCCTCTTGCAATCCCTTTCATAGAGCCCATTTTCTGCTCACAGATAACAGAAAGATTTATAGTCCTATATATATATATATATATATATATATACACACACATATATAGATGTGTATATATATATATATATATATATATACACACACACACACACACATATATATATTTTTGTTTGTTTTGTTTTGTTTTTTTTCCTTCTGTCAAATCTCTACCTGGTCTTCAGGAGCTAGATAGGTAGAGGCTAGAAGATGTACTATAATAGTAATTCTCGTAATTTTTAAATTGAAAGGGATTCTTACATATGACTTCTGTCTTTTCAGGGAGACTGCTACCATTATGGAACAAGAGCAATATTTTTATCTTCTTTATCCTTAGTTGCTGTATTTTTGTTTCTTTGTTCTGTCTTCCTAGTTATTACTGATGGCACATGGATTATGGAAAAGCTTGATGTTTCAGACCTTTAGAAATCATTTTGCTTTATTATTTTACTTATAACAAGAAATAGAGGCTTACTCAGGCTGCCTCAAATAATGGAGATGATACCATTTCAAATAATGGAGATTTACCATAATCTAGGTCTCAAAGAATCACAATATAAACCTTCAAAATATCCTCAGAAAAAGAACCAAACCCCAAATAGGTCTGAGCTTTACAAAAACTAGAACACAGTTCAAGAACTTTACAGGAGCTAAGCAAGGCCTCTGCATGAATAAAGCTCATCATTTCCTTCTTAAGGGCGTTGTCTTGGCTTTTCTCTGGTGCTCAGTCATCAAGACGACTGAATTACTCTCTGGTCTTCTCTGCTGCTTTGGTTGCCTACTTTGGTGTCATGAAGTCAAAGGCCCATCTCTTGATATGATCAGCTCTGGCTGGTGTATCAGGGCTACATTATCCAGAATGTGATTATCTATTTCCTAGGTGTAAGTATTAATTTAATGAAGCATAAAATTGTGAAATGTTGCTTTGAAATTAACTTGTGTTCTATGTTTTAGGAAGTGGATTATTCACTTCCCACCCCCAAAAAAAAACCTCTGGCTACTGCTCTACTGCTGAAGATACCCTTATATTTGGAATGTTTGTCATATCCATAGACTTTAAACGATTTTAGAAAACTTCTGGGAACTTTCTATATCACTACCTTCTCCTAAAACACACACACATGCCCATGCGCACTCAAAGACACACACAAAACCTACAATTTTTATATTTAGCACCTACCCTTACCATTTTAATTTTCAGAAATGGAAGGTACTGAACAAATATTTATTAATTGCATAATTCTATCTCGGATTAAACATTTTTGGAAGCTGGGTAGCATGCTGTCTTAGATATTTTTGTATTGTTCAGTTCAGTACCAAGTATAACCTAAAAATTAATAAAGTTCTTGATGATTAAGGTGGGAAAATTATATAGATGTTTCTATGTTCAAATAGGGCATTAGAAAAATTGGCATTGACTTAACTGTGGCCTTTCTAGAGGGTGATTTGTCTATACAGATCAGTAATCTTAAAATACTTTTACCCTTTAACCCAGCCATTCTACTTATAAGTATTTATTATAAAGAAGCAATCAGAGGGTCAAAGACCACATCAAAATTTCATTAAAATATATTTATAACTGAAAGCATTCAAAGCATCTGGTTAAATGCTATTGTACTATAGATACAAATATAATATGCAGATATTAAAATAATGTTTTTTTAAATAAACATTGACACATAAAACTCAATGACATATTAAATTTAAAAATCTGAATTAAGATATAAAAAAGTAAGAAATCATTTAGAAGTATGCGTGTGTGTGTGTGTAAAAAGAGAGGGAATTTTAAAAGAATATATTAAAACATATTAATAATGGCTGTTTCCAGTGGGTAGGATTATGGTTGATATATATCTTCTTCATAATTCTCTGAATTTTTCAAAATTTCCATAGTAAATATGTAATGCTTTTATAATTGATAAATGACAAAAAATATATAATTTGGCTTACTAACACCCTATTATTGAAAGAAGATATATTAGGTGTTCTAAGTGATAGCTTCTCCATTCATGTGCCCTTAAGACCACGTCACATAAGAGAAAGACGACACACTTTGGAGTCAAGTTTTCCTAGGAAGGACTCCTTGTTCTGTGTCACGCCTCACATGTGAGTTGGGAATATCACCTTAGCTATCTGCACACCTGAGCTTTCTTATTTGAAACATGGGGATGCAAACATCAGCTTTATGTAATTTCTATGAGTAATGAAAAGAGTTAATAATTATATGAAACCAACTTCTATGACTGGTATATAGTAGCCATTTAGTAAACGTTAGATGACGATGATGATTATAATTTGTTTTTGCTATTCTTCATGTTTCAATGGAAAATTGCATATTTTCCAAGAAGACATTTTGGGACCTTTAAAAGCAGCAGTTCTGCATACATGGAGTGAATTCTTCCAAATGAAGTAGAGAAAGCATAGCATGCTAATTGAATTATTACTTCATGCTAGCTTGATTTTCTAACCCTCAAGTACTTTCACTTAAAATATAAAGAGTAAAACACTTCTCTCTCCTCAGATTTGTTCACTCATCTCATCAGAGATCCCCACAAATAAAAATATCAAAATGAAAATAAAATAACCAAAACGTGAGCAATTTCAGAGTACAGGCAAATTGGCTGGTTCTTCTATTAATAAACTCCACAGAGCACTTACTATGTGCCAGGCACCCACCATCCTAAGCACTTTGCAAACATGCTGTCTTTTAACACTTAACAATAATCTTATGATAGATTCTCTTATCATCCCCACTTTAAAGATGGAGAATCTGAGACACAGAGGTATTCAGTAACTTTCCCAAGGTCACATAGCTGATACAGGGCAATGTAATACAACCCTAGGCAGTTTAAATCTTGAACCCACATTCTCCACTTTTCAGCTCTCCTGAATCATCAACGCTGTTATACATTCTCCTTGTGCCTTGATTGGAAGATCCCCCTGAAGCTTCCACTGGATTCATGCGGAAATCCTTTCCTCTCCGCTGAACAAAGGGTGTGTATAGTACCTACCCATTAAAATAGAAGCTCCCTGGGGGCAGGAACATTTTCTGCCATGTTTATTGTCTATTTCCAGCACACCATACAGTGCCTGGAAGAGAGGGCACTCAAATACTGATGAGTAAATCGGTGATAATCCAAAATTGCTTTCCCCTGATTTTAATCATCTTTATCCTGCTTTCCTTACATGCATGTGAGTCCGACAAGCTGAACTTAAAGCACAGGTAACAATGTCTGGTCCATTTGTTTTTTTTTTTTTTTTCCTTTCTCCCAGGAGGTCTTCTGCCTTCCTGGTTTGAAAAGAAAGTAAAATGTTTATCCCTGTTGTTTCACCCCCATCTTAGTTAGAAGCAACTTCTTTCTCTTCTGCAACAGTCCCTGTCTGCATTTCTACTAGCAGCCATTTTACTCCCTTGTCTTACCTATGTGTGCAGGTATCATCTTCCCTCTACCCCCTCATGAATTCCTTAACTACACTGACTATTCTTATCTGTGCTTTTATTCTGCATAGCATCTAGCACAGTACCTGGCACATAATAGGCACACCAGGAATGTTTTACCTGAAGAGAGAGGGCCAAAATGACCTTCAAGAGAACAAGCAACTTATTCTATAGCAGAGGTTGGCAAACTTTTCCATGAGATGACAGACTGTAAGCATTTCAGCTTTGCAAGTGTCAATGAAAAAATGTTGCCTGCCGTATCAGTAAAAAAAGGATGTCGCAGCCATCAGGCCATCACATTACAGCTGCTGGACGGTGAGCCCTGAGAAAACCCAAGATAGAAACAGGATGCCCGCCATCTAGCGGTCAACAGCTGCAGTCACCCCTAATGGTGCACCCTGAGGAGACTCACGATGAGAAAGCACAGGATACTGGTCCCAGATAACTGAGGTGCATGTCAAAGGAATGATTTCAGTGAGGCCAGACTTCTGCATCTTGCCATAGATAGAAAAGCGCTCAGTTCCTGAACTTGAGATATCTGGTTTTCTTTAATTAATAATAATTTTTGATGTTCCAGCTACCTGGTCTTTGTTGCAAAGACTCCTATATATCCTGGTTCCTCCCCCACCTCTTCAGAGCTATCTGAGAGGCTGTGTCCTGGGCTTAAGTCCTCAGTTTTTTCTGCCAAATAAAACATAATTCTCAACTTCGAGATTGTGCACTTTTTTCAGTCAATACAGGCCACACTGTCTCTGTTGTAACTGCTTAACTCTGCCTTTGTACCATGGAAGCAGCTATAGACAATAGGCAAATAAATGAGCATAGCTAAGTGCTAATAAAACTTTATTTATAAAAGAGTCTGTGGGCTAGATTGGAGCATAGCCCACAGTGTTTTGCCAACTCCTGTTCTTACCACACCCCACCACCCTGTAGTGCTCTCTGCATTCTGAGGACATATCAAAGGGTAGATTTGGCAGGCAGAAAGAATGAATTTATCAGTAAAACCTTCCCCATTACTGGAAAAGCTCAGAAGAATGCAGCCTCCAGAAAATAGCTCAGATGCTTCGTTTGCACATGCAAAGCCCAGACTGTGGTTTACTTTATGTATCTTTCTTTGCCTGCATGAAATCTTTTCCTAATCTCATCTTCTTCTCAATTTCCCCTTCAAGCTCTTATCCTTCCAAACCTTTAAAAGAAATTAAATAAATATTTCCTACTAAAGATAATGGGCTTTCAGGGATCTCTCTGCAAAGAGGAAATAAGGCGAAAAAAAACTTATTAGGACCTATTTCCATCATATAGATTGATCTGCAACTCTCCAATTATAAATTTGGATTTTGTTTTATCAATCAATTCTCTTTTCTTATAATATTCCTTTAGGATATCGAAAATGAAATTAGTTCTCGGCAATTTCCTAAGGCAAAGGGGAAAAATGTATAGAAAATAACTTGGCTGAAAATAAAATCATAGGCAGATGCGAAACACCATGCAACTACGTGGTAAAGTATACTAATTCAATAATGATCACCTATTTACTTCTAATTTAAAGGGTGTATTAGTGTCCATCCAGGGAAATGGAAACAAGTATTTGCATTTAAATAGAGGAAATTGGGACTTCCCTGGTGGTGCAGTGGCTAAGAATCTGCCTGCCAATGCAGGGGACACAGGTTCGAGCCCTGGTCTAGGAAGATCCCACACGGCGCGGAGCAACTAAGCCCGTGCACCACAACTACTGAGCCTGAGCTCTACAGCCCACGAGCCACAACTACTGAGCCCACGTGCCACAACTGCTGAAGCCCATGTGCTCTAGGGCCTGTGCTCCGCAACAAGAGAAGCCACTGCAATGAGAAGCCCGCGCACCGCAACGAAGAGTAGCCCCTGCTCGCCGCAACTATAGAAAGCGCGGGCGCAGCAACGAAGACCCAACACAGCCAGATACAAATAAATAAATTTTTAAAAAAAGAAAAAAATTAAAATAAATAAATAGAGGAAATTCAAGGCAGGACTTTGTCTACACGGGTAATTAAGAAGTTGAGAAGCTAAAGAGGCAAGAGGCCATGTTATCAGAGCCCAAAGGGGTCAGAATGGGCCTGGCTGGCAGAAGTGGCTCACAGAGGGTAAGCAGCTGGTGCTGAGCTGCCCCTGAGGCTTAGAGAGAGGGAGAAAGTGCCTTGGTTTCTCCCTTCCTTCCACCTTCCAGTCTGCCACCAATGCCTCCTCTTGGATGAACCCAGATGTAAAGCAGCTGACAAAGGAGACTGGGAAACAGCCTGAAGAGTCAGCCTCTTGTGATAAGGGGCAGAGTGGAGAAAGAGGATTTAAGGGCAAACCTGCTTGAACCAGTGCAAAAGGAAAAAGTGAGAGGACAGATAGGAAGAAATACATTGACATTGACAGTAAACTCCACGAGGCTTGGGAAACCACAGGTGCCTTGTTTACATGTGCATTTGCCTGGACCTACAGTAGGGATCACTCAGTAAATACTTGCTGACTAAATGAGTTAAAGAGGATTGCTCCTACAGATGCTCACACCATACAGCAGGGGCTTCAAATTCCCCCGTTTCCAATTTCTGTGACTATCCTTCTTTCCTCCCTTCTTTTACCACAGCGATGTACAGCTGAGCCATAATTGCAATCAAACTATAGATACTGGTCCCGTGAAGCAGATTAGGCTAGTATCTACACAGCCCCATCACACAGCATCCTTAACCCTGCCTCTCTACATAAGGCCATGCTTTCCAAGGCCTGCAATGACCCTTCCAGCTCTGTCAGCCTGTTCCAATCTTCTGCTTACTGTACAATTCCCACTAAGACCTCTTCCTCCCTAATCCTTCTTATACTCTTCCAGACCACAATGATCATCTCCATCTTTGATCCTCTATCAATCACTAGCACTATTACAGCTTCAGTGCCTAATCCCATCTTTATCTGTTTCGTATTTATGGACATGAAGTATTTTCTTAAAGACATCATTCTGAGTGTCACCCTATTCCTAATACTCATCATACCTTAAAAGGACCAGGCTTTGCCCTGGTGCCCTCATGGTCCCCATTACTATGTGGGGAGTTAACTGCAAATTTGGAGAAATTGTGGTGGAGCCCCAGTCTGAGACAGTAGCAGGCAAAAGGCCCAAATCCCTTTTTTGGGACCACCCACCTCCAAGTTCTCCCCTCTGTGTCTGTTCCCCAGACGTTATGTAACTACTCTGATTTACAGCCCAGACGGTGTAAATAAATCAATTTTCCCTCTTGGCATTGTGAATAATGAAGACTGAGAATTGAAAATGCTCCTATTAACCTAGCATCTAAGCAAGAAACTCTTCTAATTTAAACATTTCTATTTTATGAAAGCAGACAAATATGTTTTATTAACAATATTGTCTAGAAGACTTTAGATTCAGGTATATTTACTGTGCCTATAAAACCATCGGTCACCATTTCCATTTCCCACGGACATCAAGCTAAACTTTCTATGAACTTTAACAATGAATTAAAACTGATTAAAATCACACATGAGGAATTATTTTTTCCCAAGCATAGCTAACAATTTTCTGAATAAACTTGACCTTTTCACTTCCATTCATTTTAACATAAAGGTGAATGAAAATCACATTCAAACAAGTATATCAATCCACTTGGGCAAGCCTAGAAACAAACTTATGTCTGTGAAAATGAAAAGTAATTTACTCGTTTTATTAAGATGTCTTGTAAAATCACAGTTGTGACCTAATGCATGTTTAGCAGCTCTGTGCATCTGTTTATGATTTTCTGTGTTTTTTTTCTTTTTTTTTTTTAATGATTTATTTCTTTTTCCCAGAATGAGGAACATAGCTCTTAAGGAGAAAGAGATTTATATATGCTTTTTCTTGTTTGTTTTTAGAAATGATTCTTTAATGTAAAGCTCCTATATTAATGAAACCATCTACCTCTGACACAGTTTTCTGCATAGCATTTTTTTCAAAGTGATTTCACATGTATTTCGCTGATTTGATCTTACCGGCAATGCAATGACCTTTTTGGTGACATACTTCAGCCTCCAGTAGAAGCTCATCTCTCGGCCAATGCACTTCCTCAACCCCTTTTCCCACCCTACTCACCCCAGTGCAGAGCGACTTAGACACAGTCAAAGACAGAATGGGCTCTAAATTGCTCAAGGTATAAAGAGAGTGGAGACTGTGGTGAGAAGAGCACAAATACAAGAGGCTCCATCTTCTTTGCCGACTATCTTCTAGGGGTTTCCTTCGGATTGACTTCTATCTATCCATGCAGCTGATTGGTCTGGGGCTGCCATCCCTTTTAGAGCTACATCCTACTCTTAGAGAGGGAGAATCCAGGATGGGTCCAAGGAAATAAGGGATGAATCAGGCTGTTTAGGCCTGTTAAATACCAGAAGGGGTCCTCTGGCTCACACGTGAGCAGGCCATGTCACCAGGCTTAAATATGAGAGGGGATGTAGGGCCATAGTTCCAGTTAGCAAGGAAAGGGGCATTTGTCTTGAAGTGGCTCTGTGACCCAGGGAGCAGAAGTCAAGTATATTAGGAAACAGGGTAAGATTTGATCATTCAAGATCAAGGCCAAATATCTTAAACTATATAATAATGCCTATTTTACTATCATATAATTTGAAGCTCAGAGAAGTCAAATGGCTTGTCTAGTATCACATAATTACCAGCTCAGAAAAGAGCATGAGGCTTGATTATTCCTGTAGGGTACTTTCTAGGGGGCCTCATAGCAACCCTGGGGCTGTGATGAGACCCCCTAGAATCCAAGCTCTCCCTCACACCTGTGACATCCTCTGGTGCCTGTGCCCTATCTGCAGGGCCATTCTCAGGTGGTCACCCACCACCAGTGGACCAGAAAGATGCTGGGAGCAGAGAGCTTCCACTGGGATTCTCTTCTGACACCACAGAGTGGCTCACATCATTTCATCCTCTGGGAACACCTTCCCACATCATCATAACCTATCAATAACTTTTCCTCACTTCAAAACTTCCTTCCTCCATAATGGTTTTCTTGACCATACTCTCCTAGTTGAAATGATGGTGAATTTGCGCAATAAAGTTTTACTGAATACCTACTGAGTACCGCAAATTGGGTCAAGTTCGTTCAGGGAACAAAAGTACAATGCATTGTTCTTACCTGCCCTCAAGTAACTTACAGTCTATTGGGGTTGATTCTCAAAGAAACTAACCATCACGTGACATCACAGTGAAGCCACTTACAGACTTTCCAAGCAGTGGCTTCCTCAACGCGAGTGAAGCTTGAGCTCAAATCCCCCTACCCCAAGTGCCCATATTTATAATTATTCATCCAAGAGAAAATTAATCACCTCCTATCCAGAGATATCTTTCTAGGCTTATGCTGAATTGCTATGGACAGTTTTCATCGGTATTTAACTTTTCACATTATTTTTGTAGATGTCCACGAATTGCCATTTCAACTCGGAGATCTTATACTACTGTATTTTCCCCATCTTAACAGGGCTATAAATCCCTGTAGAGGCAGAGACTTCTTTTCGTAACAGCCTCAGCTTTCCAGGCACACAAACAAACTGTTCCTTGGATGTAGCCGGTGCTCTATTTTTCAGGGTTTTGATTGAAAAGTGCCCGCATGGACTCAGAAGTCAAGTACATTAGTGTTCAAGGGCGGCTCTAACATTTTCGGATTTTGCTCTTTTGGCAAATTTAGTTATCTTCTTTAAACCTGAGTTTCCCACATTTAAAATGAGAATAATGATTCCTAAACTGCAGGATTGTTACAAGATTTTTAAAAAATATTTCATAATAAGCTATCTGGCACACAAAGAACCTTAAAGCATGATCTTCAACTGATCTTCAAGGGCTTAACTGTAGCTAAGAGACCTGAATTCAAATCCTATCTCCTCTACTTGCACGTAGTGTGCATACACTCCCTTGTAAACCTAAACATTCTCATAAATAAAATGGAAACAATAGTAACAGAATCCACCTCCTGAGATTTTGTAAGGATCGAATGAAATAATGTTTGTAGAGCACTTAGCACAGTGCCTGGCATATAGGAAGCACTCAGTAAATGTCAGCTTTTAAGATTCATATCCATTATGTAGATTTAGGGGCATAGTGAGTGAATTCACAAGATCTTAACTAGGATCCCATCGTTTATCCAAAGATCTATTTTCACCTTAGGTAAAAGGTAAAAACAGTGTCTTGTAGATACCTTGGTCCTAACTGAGGAGTGAGAAAAGGCTCTCTGAAGTTAATAATAGTAATAGGGCACCATCACATAGCTCCTGCACATCTTCTACAAAGCTCCTGCGACTTTGATGACAGCTGAGCCTGCAATGGCTATGTGTTCACTGAACGAGCCAGGAGAGCTAACCTAAAGATGAGTAAGAAGGATTTCCCTGGCGGTCCAGTGATTGGGAATTCGCCTGCCAGGGCAGGGGGTGCAGGTTTGATCCCCGGTCAGGGAGCTGGGATCCCACATGCCTCGTGGCCAGAAGGATAAGGCATAGAGCAGAAGCAATGTTGTAACAAATTCAATTAAGACTTTATAAATGGTCCACATCAAAAAAATCTTAAAAAAAAAATGAAGATGAGTAAGAAAGACACAAATCTTGTGCTTAGATTGCCTATGATCTCATCTGGGCGTAGGACATGCACGTAAAGAATACCACTGTAGTGGAATATGTACTTTCTGATATGGGGCCTTTAGGGTACGAATGAGATGGATCAACTCCGTTCACGGATAGAGAGCCATAAAGAAAACCTCCACTGAGAGGCTGTACTGGACGTCAGTCTTAAAGGCAGAGTGAGGGTTTCCGAGGCAGAAGAGGTAGCTGAGGAAATAACGACATGGTCAAAGAACCTGAGGCATGGAATGGCCCAGGATGACAAAGGGAAAGGATGGAGTTGTTCTTGTGCCGGTGGAGTGGATATAACTTAGGGAAACATTAGAAGAGAAGCGAAAACTGGCTTATCTAGAAACTTTACCTAAAGCTCAGTGATTCTTGACATTTCGAGATCGCAAGTTTCTTTCAGGTTCCAGTGAATGTTATGCAGCCTCTCTTTGGGAAAAGATACATACCTACATTTTTATAAAATACCTGAATACCGGGAGAGATAGGAAATAGAACTTCTAGCCAGGAAAAAAAATTACTCTTAGTCAGTCTATCAGACAAGCACATGGAGTCTCCGCAGGACGAAATGGTAACGGAGGTGGTGAATGGTTGGTTCTCCAGTATCAACAGCTTTGTTTGTTTGTTTTGGTTTTGTTTGTTTGTTTTCTTTTGGAGGCTGCCCGGTTTTCATTTCAATAGCTACACCTCCTCCATATAACATGGAGATGCTTTGAGAGAAACTGACTCAATCTTTAGGGTCTAGGGGTATGGCATGTGGTTCCAGCTTAAACTAATCATCAAAATTCTACCCTTTGACCACAGTTATTGATTTAGGGCAGGGTATGAAACACACATTTGACCAAGTAATTTACTGAAAAGGTTGGCTGAAGGCTTCTGGGAAATGAGCATCCTTGATGTTTCTGGGAGGGCTTCCAGAAGCAAACTGCAGAATTTCTCTCTTTATCTATATGGTTCAAGGCACAGTAGCTGCAGGAGTTACTGCCAGCCATATTCTGTGACCATGACGGGCAGCCAGGCTTTAGAATTAAGCCAGTGCAACAGAAGGTGGAATGAAGAGGTGGAAAGAAACATGGATCTTACTGACACTTCTGAGTCACAGAATCAATATAGTTCTGAAGTCGTCCACTTACCACCAGGCCTTCCTTTTATGCTGGCCACTAAGTCCCTTATATGGTTAAACAAATCTGAATTCAATTTTTATTGGTTGTATCCAACAGTACCCTAAATAGTACATTGCAAAAAATGATATATACTCTCCTTTTTGTCCAACACAGTGCCTCCCTTCCACTCTCTCCCTTGTGCCTCTCCCTCTTGGCCCCTCAGCTCCTCCCACACCACGTGGTCTCTGCTCTTGGGTACTTAATTCCATCCTCCTTATGGAGCTGGGAAAGTATTAGGAGGCCTTCAGGTCTTGCCTTTACTTAGTTGTTCTATTTGTTTGTCTTAATAAATAGCTCTTCCTTTGGCTAATATTAACTTCCTTTTAAAACATAACTATCAATTTGCAACTGGCAGATAAATAAGTTACGGAGATCTAATGCACAACATAGTCAACAATACTGTATTATAAATTTCAAAGTACTAAGAGACTAGATCTTAAGTGTTTTCAACACACACAAAAAAGACACGATAATTATGTGATGCGATAAAGGTGTCAGCTGGCCCTACTATAGTCATCATATTGCAATACATAAATGTATCAAACCAACAGTCTGTACACCTCAAGCTTACCCAATGTTATATGTAAATTATCAAAAACAACAACAACAATACAACTCTAGGGTTTATAAGGTTATAATGTTTATAACAGCCTCTGCCTCTTTGTTCTGCCTCTCAAAGACTGCTAAGTTTTCCTTCTTCGTACTTAGATGTGCACCAAGACACCCAGAGGAAGGTGGAAAATCTCTAATAGGAATATGGGGATGGGAAGGTAAAAACTTCAATCTACCATCATAGCGTTTGCAGTGTGTTCGGAGACTCCCCCAAAGACCATGGAATTTGTTAGGATCCATAAGTTCAGGGTAGGAATACTTGCTTTATATGCTGGGGAGCTATTGAAGGATTTTAAGGAGAGATATAACTTGGTCATATTTGTGTTTTTCAAAGTTCACTGTGGAGCCATGTTCTTAATAAATGGGTAAGTGAAAGTCTCCTAAAGACACATTTTATTTTTATGCCTAGAATTTATCCTAATTTGTTCTTGTGACAGCTTTCTCTCTCTAGATAGATAGATAGACAGATAGATAGATAGATATCCGTACAATGGGCCATTCCTTCATAGTACACCAATGTGAATATAGTAGTTTCTTTTGAGTTTCACTATGTCTGTAAGACAATTCTCATAGGATGTTTTAGATTTATCACCATTTAATTATTTTGTAGTTTTATGTCATTCTACTTAGAGCAGCCTGCATACTCACAGAATCACAGAACTATAGGTTTAAAGTGGATCATAAGGCCCAGCTTATCTAGTTATTAAAAAAAAATCCTATTTGTCTCCAAAATGCATAATGTCTGTCATATAAGACCTAGGGTTACTGAACATATCGTGAGGGCATTTAAAAATGGAAATTGCCTATTCCTGACCAATGGAAGTTATATTTTAAGGTAGTATGACACATAAATCATAGACATGATAAGACAGTAATCGGGAAATTTAGCATATGAGGGACAAACATCCCTGACTTATGCAATATTCAGAGTATGTTATGACCTTCTGGCTTCATTCACTTGAACACACTAGCTCATATTTGCAAAGTCATGTTGAGAACATGTGAAGAGCTAGGGAGACAGTTTCACTTGGTCTCTGGGACTCATTCAGGCCATAGGTCACTCTTAACGGCCTTGTTCTCAACTCTCCAAACTTTCACTCCCCTTTCTAAGATTCCTTGACTAAGTCTTATTCTCCTGACTTAGATTTAATTGAACCTTCTTTTACAGGGATTGTTCTTTACTTTCTGACTTTATGTGTGTGAGTATAGAAAGAAGCACCTGATCCCTTAATCCCTCTGTATTAATTATTTATTAATGCATAATAAACTACTCCAAAAGTCAGCAGCTGGAAAGAGCAAACATGTATCTTACACAATTTCTGAGGTCAGGCATCCAGAAGAATCTTAGCTGGGTAGTTAGGGCTTAGGGTCTCTCATGAGGTTGCAGTCAAGTTGCTGGATGGGGCTGCAGTCACCTAAAGGGTTGACTGGGGCTGGAGGACCTCTTTCCAAGATGGGATAATCACAGAGCTCTTGGTACAAGGCCTCAGTTCCTTTCCATATGGGCTTCTTTTTATGATGTGATAGCTGGCTTCCCTCACAAAGAGCAATGAGAAAGAGAAAGAGAGAGAGAGAGAGAGAGAGAGAGAGAGAGAGAGAGAGAGAGAGAGAGGAGCTACAGTGTCTTTTAAACCTAATATTGGAAGTAATATACCATCACTTTTGTCATATTCTTTTGGCCACAAAGACCAACTTTAGTATGATGTGGGAGAAGAATATATGAGGATGTGGTCACCACAAGTGGGGATCATTAAGGGCTTTTCCGGGGGCCTGTGACAACACACCCTCAGTGAGTTAAGTGCTCCTTCCACACAGGCTTTATTCAACTCCCATTACCCTGTGATAGAATGAGAATGGGTAGTTCTAAAAAGTGTTTTTCCTGCAGTAATATCAAAAAATACATGAAAAGTGTGTGCATATTTTCTAAACACCATGGTGGATTTGAGTAAGAAGTTGTTCTCTTCACAAGAAGCAAAATTTTGAACTTTCAATTACATTATAGCAGTGGATAAAAGTAGAGTTGTAATTAGGAAGTCATCTGAATTATACTATAAGTAACACATCTGAAATGCTTTAAAAATATAAGATGATATGTTCTTGAGTTCTGAATTTTTTTTTCTTTCTCTATTTTGGTATTTTCCAGCCTAACTATAATACATTTTTTGAGAAAATTAAGTAGATATATATAAATAAAATAATAAATAGATAAAGAGGCTTTGTTTGGACTACAAATATACTAACATTAGGGCTGTTAGAAAATCTGCTAGTATCCAGAATTCTTGACTATAAAATATATGACAAAGGTATATACAGTGGAATATTACTCAGCCATAAAAAGGAATGAAATTGGGTCATTTGTAGAGACGTGGATGGATCTAGAGACTGTCATACAGAGTGAAGTAAGTCAGAAAGAGAAAAACAAATATCGTATATTAACGCATATATGTGGAACCTAGAAAAATGGTACAGATGATCCAGTTTGCAGGGCAGATATAGGAACACAGATGTAGAGAACAAACGTATGGACACCAAGGGGGGAAAGTGGCGGGGGAGGGTGGTGGTGGTGGGATGACTTGGGAGATTGGGATTGACATATATACACTAATATGTATAAAATAGATAACTAATAAGAACCTACTGTATAAAAAAATAAAATAAAATAAAATTCAAAAAAAAAATATGACGAAGGAACATCAAGTTGTGTTACCGAAAGCTCTCGGCCTCTCTGTACACTGGTGCCAAATCAAATCCCGGAGACAGAGTTTTGGGTGAAGTAGAAAAGGATAGCTTTATTGCTTTGCCAGGCAAAGGGAGACACACAGGGCTTCTGCCTTGGAAAAACTATGTGTCTCCACCGCAGAGGATTTGATGAGGGGTTTATAACAGTGGCTCAAGGTTGGGGTCCTGACAAGATTAGGGTGTGAGCAGGACCTGCACTCCCTTAGTCTCTCTCAGTTGGTCTCCTAATCTTGATGAGCTTCTCTGGTCCCTTTAGTCTTGCCTCAGTTGGTTTCTTGGCTGCTCCTCCCTTGATTACCAACTGTTCAAATCCGCCCTTTGGAACTCAGGGAAGGTCATGGAGGCTGGAGTCTTGCTTATAAGAAACAGTGGACAAAAGGAAGCCTCCGTGCCCAGACCCCACTGTTTCAGTTGTAATACCTTTTTAAAAATAACAAAGGCTTAAAGCTAGAAGATGAAAGGCTGTTATATATATACAATAGTCTCTCCTTATATGCAGGGCATATGTCCCAAGACCTCCAGTGGGTGCCTGAAACCAAGGATAGTACTGAACCCTATATACAATATGTTTCTTTTCCTATCTACATACATACCTATAATAAAGTTTAATTTATAAATTAGACACAGTAAGAAATGAACAACAGTAACTAATAATAAAATGAAATAATTATAACAGTATACTGTAATCAAAGTTGTGTGAATGTGGTCTCTCTCTTACAAAATAACTTGTACTGTACTCACCCTTCTTCATCTCATGATGATGCGGAGATGATAAAATGATGAGATGAAGTGAGGTGAATGACACAGGCACTGTGACATAGCCTTAGGCTACTACTGACCCTCTGATAATAGTCAGAAGGAAGATCATCTGCTTTGGGTGATACAGGATCACTGAGCCATGAGGATTTCAATGGTTCAATGTCAGGGGCAGATGATGTCAATTGTTGGGGATTCCAGGAAGGATGGAGAAGGACAGTGTGGTGAAATTTCTCATCACACTATTCAGAATGGTGCACAATTTAAACTTATGAATTGTTTATTTCTGGAATTTTCCATTTAATATTTTCAAGTTGTGGTTGACCTCAGGTAACTGAAACCACGAACTGCAAATGGAGGATAAGGGGGGGACTATTACTATATATATGGAGGAAAAAAAGAAAGTAGAAGAACTCCCGAAGTCCCAAAGTGTGTATTAAGAAAAAGAGGTGGCACCTCACACCAGTCAGAATGGCCATCATCAAAAAATCTACAAACAATAAATGCTGGAGAGTGCGTGGAGAAAAGGGAACCCTCTTACACTGTTGGTGGGAATGTAAACTGGTGCAGCCACTATGAAGAACAGTATGGAGGTTCCTCAGAAAACTAAAAATAGAGCTACTATATGATCCAGCAATCCCACTCCTGGGCATATATCTGGAGAAAACCATAATTCAGTAGGATGCATGCAACCTGATATTCATTGCAGCACTATTTACAATAGCCAGGACATGGAAGCAACCTAAATGTCCATCAACAAAGGAATGGATAAAGATGTGGTACATATATATACAACAGAATATTACTCAGCCATAAAAAAGAACAAAATAAGGCCATTTGCAGTGACATAGATGAAACTAGAGATTGTCATACTGAGTGAAGCAAGTCAGACAGAAAAAGACAAATATCATATGATATCGCTTATATGTGGAATCTAAAAAAATGGTACAAATGAACCTATTTACAAAACAGAAACTGAATCACCGATGTAGAAAACAAACTTATGATTACAAAGAGGGGAGGGGAGCAGGGATAAATTGGGAGATTGGGACTGACATATACACACTACTATATATAAAACAGATAACTAATAAGAACCTACTGTATAGCACAGGGAACTCTATTCAATACTCTGTAATGACCTAAATGGGAATAGAATCTAAAAAGAGAGGATATATGTATAACTGACTCACTTTGCTGTACAGCAGAAGCTAACACAACATTGTAAATCAACTATACTCCAATAAAATTTTTTTTTAATTAAAAAAAAAAAATAGGTGGCAGTTTGACTTCTTCCAAGTGAGACAATCAAGCAGACTAAGGCTTTGTGAAACCATTAATGAAGCCTTGATAAAATGCTTAAACCACCACGTTAGACTGAACGTGAACTATTCCAAAAGGAATGGAGATATAACTTTCAAGGAAAAAAAAGAAGGCTCAAGTGCAGACTTGAGTGCCCACATCCAGGAGATGCGGGGAGGCTTTGATTGAGTTTAAAACCTACAACTTCCAGAACTTTGCACAGTGTAAAGTCTACCTCTGGTAAAGGTCTCCATTGTGGTTCATTTGCTTACTTCTCGTTTTTCAGGAAAAGCATCCAGCCTTGCTAGAAAAAGGTTTGGTGGGTCCCTGGGCATCATCAGAACTGGTGAAGCCGAATGGTAACTGTGAGCGTTTTATGTCTTGTCTTTAGGCTTATGGTGATTATGTTAATCATGCTTTAAGGGCAGAGTCACAAAGCTTGACTCATTCTACAGAGCAATGATTTAATATTTTAGAGTTCATTCCATCTATTTTCATGTTAAAAATGTCCCTCTTTTAATTCCAGTATAAAATCCAGATGTCCCCACAGAGAATATGAGCTTCCAAAGGAGGACACTTACTTTATAAATATCTGAATTCTGATAGAACATAAACAGTACATGAAATCAACTATGTTAAAAGTGAAACAAGTCATAATGAAATTATAAACTTCTAAATAATGTCAATGTAGAAACTAAATCAAAATCTGTAAAATAAAACTATAAGAAGTATATTTTGGAGATGTCTACTACCGCCTCTGCTATAAGGGCTGGAATGTGGCTCCAAGTTAATAGGGAGCAACGAGGTCTATTCAGGTTGAACTTCGGCAAAGTAATTGCTGATTCACTTCTGCTAGCCTCTTTGCAGTCTTCTCCCTGTTTTGTTAATTAATTATATGATCTGTCTTCTATCTGCGTAACTTACCATAAACTTACTGACTTAGATCATTTTATTTCTGCTAACCTCTGTCTTTCCCTTTTCTGATGTATAAGATTCCCTTTCTGATTAGTGTCTTTGACTCAGCACCACTCAGTTCAATAGTTAATGATATGCAGCAGGGTCACTACTAGGACTAAATAATTTAGAGACTAAGGCAGTTTAAAAGAGCTATTTCTGGTGGCTTTTCTGCGCATCAGTGATAACCCAGAGATTCTCGCTATTCTAAGGCAGCTTGAACATATTCACTTGAAAAAGACATCAACCAAGGACCTGACCCATCCTTTCAAGAGGTAGCTGAGGAGGAGGGCCATAGTGCCTTCATAGCGCTTTGTAATACCTTTGGCTTTGGCAATAGGTCACATTATTAAAAGAGAGCACGAATGCCATCTTCTGAGTACCAGCAATGTGGCAAACATCTTTACCTCACTTAATGCTTAAAACCCCATAAGTCTATTAATATAATCATGCTTTTTTTTTTCATTGAAGAAATTAATGCTATTCACTGGAAAGGCCATGGTCCAAACCCAAGCTTGCCACCCTCCAGAGCCCATTCTTCCCTCATGACACCATGCTGCTTTTTCAGGCCAAATGGATTTTGCCTCTCCTCTGATGACTTTTTTTATTCATCCCTTCAACTTGGCTTGTGGCATCCTCATGCAAACACACACATACACACACTCACACACACACACGCACACACCTTAGGTAACCTAAGCATTACTTTTTTCCAGTACCTGTTATTTGATTCTTTGCCAACCAGCCACACAACAAACTGTTTGACTGTATTTTTCATATTATATCTAGTTTGCTAAATGATAAGGGACAGAGAGTAATAAAATAATGTCCCAGAGGACATTTTCACACTTTACTTGCTGTTTCTCTTTTAAAATTTCCATCGTTAAAAGCGCCAAACAGCCATAGGCTCTAGATATAATAGCTTCAGCTGCAAATAAAAGAACTCTCTTTGTGGATGGAAGGTGTGAAAAGGACTATTACATTGGTCTCTCAGCTACCCTCCCACAGAACACTGTAGTGTATTCAAATAAATGAGGGCGGCAGTTAATAAAGTGGTCTTTTAAAGTTGGGTAAGATTTTCCGTATCTGGATTTCAGATCATTTTAGAGGCAAGTATTAATTTATTCTTTCTTTTCTCCTAAATTTTCATGTGGACAGATTTAGGCACAGAGGGGTAATGAACTTGGCAGAGGGTCAGGAGCAAGACATTGACGGAAAATGGACACATATTGTAGGATGCCGATTTCATTGCTTCTCACTAGCATTTCTCCTAATGGAAGCACAGTCATCTTGTTACACTTGTATTTTATGGTTCACTGAACAGCCGCAATAACAAATTTTAAATACCTATCAAATGCCATAAAATGTCATTTAATATTGTTCTCGGTTTGTAAAGGGAAAATGAAAACTGATAAAGTTCATGTATATTTTGTGCTGGTTCAATACCCTAAATACCATACTAGAAGACTTTCAACAAATATATAGTCGATTGTAGTAACATGGTCATATTAAATAAGAGTGTGCTACATTTTTTCAAGAGAGAGTAGTCACATTAAAAAGGGTTTTTTTTTCACAGTGCTCTAAACAATGTCTTTGGCTGCATCATGGCATATGTTCAATTGATAATAAAAATTGCCTTTGAACAGAATACTCTAAATTTTTACAAGACTCCAATTCTCCTGTACAATTATGGAAATTGAAATGTAATTATCCCTGGAACCATAAAAGAATTAGACCAGAGAAAAGCTATTAAGAATATGGCAAGAAAAACAGAAACTGTTTCAAAGATCCATTTTATTTTGCTATTTCTTGGTGTCATGTTATATTCCAAGCCACAATGTTGTTACGGAAAAAAGACAACTAGGAAATCCACTCTAGACAATTGAATATTTCCCAAATGTTGACTCAGGGATCTTTTTTCTCTTGATAATTATATGTTTATTCACTATGGTCATCTGTCTGTACAAAGAATTGGGATTGACATATATACACTAATATGTATAAAATAGATAACTAATAAGAACCTGATATATAAAAAAATAAATGAAATAAAATTCAACAAAAATTGTACAAAAAATTTAAAATAAATAAATAAATTAATTGATACTGAAGAAAAAAAATGTTATCTATTAAGCATTAGAATTAGTTTTGCGTGTAAACTATAAAATATCTCCTGAAAAAAAAAAATTAAGACACCTCAGGAATTGAAAAAAACAAACAAACAAAAAACCCCCAAAACAAAGATGGACTGAAGAATAAGTATTACCTTGGAATGTTAATGACGTCTTGGGAGGAGGCACAGAGGCACGGTAGCCTCATTTACAGGAGGACAGATGCCTCCTGCACAAATGTCATCCCATTACAAATATATTATATAAATATTTTACATTTTAAGATGCCAACAGAAAATAAACCCATCCAAATATCGACTTATAAATAATGCAAAAAAAAAGCTAAATTTCCACATGTTGCAGGAGAATTGAAACAATAAAATGTTGAAAGCAATACCATGGGTTATGAAAGTAAGTTAACTCTTCCTGATTGTTGCTAGGGGATTCCATTATGATCCAGGAGGTCCAACATTAGGAAAAAAATATCTGAGTCATTTTTGCCCTTTCTAATTGCTCACCATTCCCCACTCCTCTAAAAATGCACGGATGCACATGCACGCATAGACAATCACACATTTTTTTCACATCTCTTTACTGTCGTCCATGCCTTAGTGTCAATTCTCTGGAAAACTAAGGTCGATGAGGGTAAATTTTGCTTAACTCACTTCTCTTGTACCCTGCTCCCAGGTGATCAATATCACTGGCTATACCTGGCTGACCAGGACATCCTCTTCCTCCTTCACCCTCCCCCAAAGCCTGCTCTCTGCCCCATCACCACCACACAGTTGATTCACCCAGAATCCATTCTCTCACAGCACTGCTCTTTGCTAAAGATAACTAGATCATCTAAATCAAACATAGGTACTCCAGGCTGATAATATTTTAATGAAATATTCCTTTCAGTCACTGTTTTTATTTTAACCAAGGGTAAAGCTGGCCCAATTCAAAATTATAAGGAAAACAAACTTCATCTTAGAAACTTCCAAAATCCTAGACATGACCCTTAATTCCTTTCCCTTCTCATCAGACACCTAGTAGCTTTCTTAGCCTTCCTAGAAATTTTTTCAAAACTGTATTTCACATACGTACATATTTTAGCAAACCAACCAGGATAAGACAACAGTTGAGTTGGTGGCTTCAGGTTTTTCAGCAAAGACATTCTGAGTTTAATTTACCAGAATACGTTCTCAATGACCCAAAGCACCACCCAAGTTTCTGATGTAGCTAAGAATCCTACAGACAGAAGAACACATGGCCTCCTATAATTCTATTTCTTTACTTCTGTTGATAATGGTATAGCATCCTTTGCTAAACTTAGCCCGGGCACAGCCTCCTCTAGGAAGCCTCACCTGACTTCTCCTCTCTGACCCTTAGCGCCCTGCACCCATCTCTATCATGTGTCTTGTCTTCCCATATGCACTTGTCAGTTCACTTGGACTGTGAATTACTCACACGCAGAGACTAGAGCTTGTTTACTTCTCTGTGCCCAGAATATGAAAAGCTCATCATAAGTCTAACATTTTCCCCCAGTTTTCCACACAGATCCAGTCCTTTAAGCCTGTGGTTCTCAAGTAGAAGGGGAAAGCAGTATTTCCTAGGATCAGCATCAGAATCCCCTGGGAGGCTTTTCCAACCAAGCACAGGCTTGATGCTTTTGTTGTATTTCCTGCAAGAGGATACAGCCTTCTCTGCCTCTCTTGGATGAATCAATGCTGCGTGAGTCACTGCACAGGGCAGCAAAAGGGAATCTAATTTCTAATCCTCAGGGGCATCTAGGTAGAAAAGATAAAGGAGAATCATTGCTCTGATTCTGCAAAATTGTGTGTAGATCTTTTAATGCAGTGTGCCTGTGACTTTGTACATGCTAGGTCCCACCCACTTTCCTTTCACTTGACTAGTTCCTGTTGGCCCTGCACATTCTAGATCAAATACCACCTCTTCTACAAAGCCTTCTGAGATCTCCTTTGCTTATTTATATAGGTCTATATAAGGATTCTCCTAGTGCCCTATGTATACAGCCAGCATTCTCTATGTTTACTATATTTTTCCAGCCCATCCTCGATCCCACCCACTAAATTGTAAACACCTTGAGTTCAAGTATTGTGTTTCTAATATTTCTATCACAAGGCCCTATCATAGCATCAGACAAATAATGTGTATACAATAAATGATTCCTTACAGATGAATAAAAATGGAGTGAGAGAATTACTATTCAACCTTGAACTGGGTGCTGTCGAACATAAAATAGAATTGCATAACATGGTCTTCCCTTTGAATTTTATTGAGGTGATATGACTCACACATAGGAAAAGAGGGTGGCATAAAATATTGTATTATAAAGTGCTAAATTTATCATCTTTGGGTGTTCAAGGGGAGAAAAAATTTCATTTTAGACAGATATAGAAGAAAATGTTTCATTGTAGAAAAAATACTTTAACTGGAATTTGAAGTTGTGACATATTAGAATAAAAAGACAAGAGAAGAAAGGGCATTCTGTGAAGATGGAGACTGCATATTCCCAGGTGTGGTTGTAGGAATGACTTAGTATTGGTGCTACAGAGGCCATGCAGAGGAAATGGCAGATGTTTGGGGCATGACAGCAACAAGAGAAATGGGGGAGGTAGGAGTCCTCATTATCATACTTTGTCATATGTTTTATCTGAAAGAGAGTATAGTTCCTTCAAATGAAATGACCAGTTCTCAGGGATTCCTTCTGGGGTCAGAGCAGTTGTTCATTCTGCCTTACTACCCAAACCTAGAATTTTGAGACAGGAGCAGTTCTGAATTTTTAAAATAAGTCTTAGAGGAATGGGCCAAACTTGTAAACTATTATTAAAGATAAAATTTTCAAAGTCAGTGTTCATATTTACAGGTTACAGCTGAGCAAGAATTCTCCGTTTGGCTTTTAAACAAAGGGAATATGCCCAAATAAAACACCCAAATCGAGTGACCAATTTGGTTTTTAGGCAATTGAATCACCAAATAAATCCAACAAGTTTCAAAGACACACTTGTTAATATTTAACTTCTAAGACAATTACCATCCCCTATTACCATATAGAAAAGGACTGCTAAAGGAGTAGAGTTCCCAGGTAGTCTTTTCTAAAGTTCCTCTCAGGTGTGAACCCATAGAATAATGTTCAGTAGAAGTACCACAAAAAGTGTATGGGGGAACCAGAAAGGATGACCAGGAAGCCGTGCCATTGGCAGGGCTTGAGTCAGCCAATGGCTACCCCTTATTATCCCTATTCAGTAGTATATAATATTTCCTTCAACCATGGACAGGTGTATATAGATTCCCCTGCTCCCCTTTCCTAGAGGGAAATTTTAATTGATGGTTTTTTTTGTTTCCTCACCATCATTTGTAATAGGTGTCTAATGATTAGTTAAATATATGGTTTTGCTCATATATTGCAAGATAATGAGTGTCAAATCCACATACTATTAAAATAATGCACATCATGCAGAGACCCTCAACTTCGGGCTGGTTGCAGTAGTTGGACATGACTTTGAGTTGCCTATTACTTGGAAGAGAGTTAGTACATGTGTGATAATTGAATTATATTAGATGGGGGTCTCTTGGAATATTCTGGGGGGTTCTCCTAAGAATTGAAAGCAATTTAGAGAGAAACAGAGATAAGAATTAAGGAAGAGTAAATCCTGAGGTTATAAAAAATCCTAGGGCCCTGATTTTTAGCTCTTTATATCTATGGATTTATCCTTGTTCTGGTACACTTTTCTTTGATTTTGTGAGGTAACAGAGAGTTTTACTAATAAATTACTCTCTGTCAGTACTCTCTGTCTCTACTGTCTACTAGAATTTATTTGTTGCTGCTTAAAGAAGTCCAAACAGAGCAGAAGCAAGAAGAACTACAATTCTGCAGCCTGTGGAAGGAAAACCACATTCACAGAAAGACAGACAAAATGAAAAGGCAGAGGACTTTGTAACAGAGGAAGGAACAAGATAAGACCCCAGAAAAACAACTAAATGAAGGGAGATAGGCAACCTTCCAGAAAAGGAATTCAGAATAATGGTAGTGAAGATGATCCAGGACCTTGGAAAAAGAATGGAGGCAAAGATCGAGAAGATGCAAGAAATATTTAACAAAGACCTAGAAGAATTAAAGAACAAACAAACAGAGATGACCAATACAATAACTGAAATGAAAACTACACTAGAAGGAATCAATAGCAGAATAGCTGAGGCAGAAGAACGGATAAGTGACCTGGAAGACAGAATGGTGGAATTCACTGCCGCGGAACAGAATAAAGAAAAAAGAATGAAAAGAAATGAAGACAGCCTAAGAGACCTCTGGGACAACATTAAATGCAACAACATTCACATTATAGGGGTCCCAGAAGGAGAAGAGAGAGAGAAAGGACCCGAGAAAATATTTGAAGAGATTATAGTTGAAAACTTCCCTAACATGGGAAAGGAAACAGCCACCCAAGTCCAGGAAGCGCAGAGAGTCCCAGGCAAGATAAACCCAAGGAGAAACATGCTGAGACACATAGTAATCAAACTGACAAAAATTAAAGACAAAGAAAAATTATTGAAAGCAACAAGGGAAAAACGACAAATAACATACAAGGGAACTCCCATCAGGTTAACAGCTGATTTCTCAGCAGAAACTCTACAAGCCAGAAGGAAGTGGCATGATATATTTAAAGCGATGAAAGGGAAGAACCTACAACCAAGGTTACTCTACCTGGCAAGGATCTCATTCAGATTCATCGGAGAAATCAAAAGCTTTACAGAAGAGCAAAAGCTAAGAGAATTCAGCACCACCAAACCAGCTGTACAACAAACGCTAAAGGAACTTCTCTAAGTGGGAAACACAAGAGAAGAAAAGGACCTACAAAACCAAACCCATAACATTTAAGAAAATGGTCATAGGAGCATATATATTGATAATTACCTTAAATGTTAATGGATTAAATGCTCCAACTAAAAGACACCAGGCTCGCTGAATGGGCCCACTGCAGACCTAGGGACACATACAGACTGAAAGTGAGGGGATGGAAAAAGATATTCCATGCAAATGAAAATCAAAAGAAAGCTGGAGTAGCAATACTCATATCAGACAAAATAGACATTAAAATAAAGAATGCTACAAGAGACAAGGAAGGACACTACATAATGATCAAGGGATCAATCCAAGAAGAAGGTATAACAATTATAAATATATATGCACCCAACATAGGAGCACCTCAATACATAAGGCAACTGCCAACAGCTATAAAAGAGGAAATTGACAGTAACACAATAATAGTGGGGGACGTTAACACCTCACTTACACCAATGGACAGATCATCCAAACAGAAAATTAATAAGGAAACACAAGCTTTAAATGACACAATAGACCAGATAGATTTAATTGATATTTATAGGACATTCCATCCAAAAACAGCAGATTACACTTTCTTCTCAAGTGCACATGGGATATAGATCACATCTTGGGTCACAAGTCAAGCCTCGGTAAATTTAAGAAAACTGAAGTCATATCAAGCATCTTTTCTGACCACAACACTATGAGATTAGAAATCAATTACAGGGAAAAAAACGTAAAAAACACAAACACATGGAGGCTAAACAATATGTTACTAAATAACCAAGAGATCACTGAAGAAATCAAATAGGAAATCAACAAATACCTAGAGACAAATGACAATGAAAACACGACGATCCAAAACCTATGGGATGCAGCAAAAGCAGTTCTAAGAGGGAAGTTTATAGCAATACAAGCCTACCTCAAGAAACAAGAAAAATCTCAAATAAACAATCTAACTGGGCTTCCCTGGTGGCGCAGTGGTTAAGAATCCACCTGCCAATGCAGGGGACACAGGTTCGAGCCCTGGTACAGGAGGATCCCACATGCCACGGAGCAACTGGGTCCATGCACCACAATTACTGAGCCTGAGCTCTAGAGCCCGCGAGCCACAACTACTGAAGCCTGTGCACCTGGAGCCCGTGCTCTGCAACGGGAGAGGCCACCACAGTGAGAAGCTCACGCACCCTGTGCACCGCAACGAAGAGCAGTCCCTGCTCACCACAACTAGAGAAAGACTGTGCACAGCAACAGACCCAACACAGCCAAAAATAAATAAATAAATAAAATGTTAAAAAAAAAAAAGTCCAAACAATAGAGAACTTTACATAAGCATCACAACAACCTTTTAAAGTAGCTTTTTTTTTTTTTTTTTAATCTGTAAAACAGGTCTGGCAATTGATACCCAGAAAAGTGAGGTGATTTCCAAAGTCACTGGGCTAAGTAGTTTTAGAACTGAGATGAGAAGTACGTTCTCAGACTATGCTCAGAGGACATGTCTTTTCCCTACACTACCTTGTCTTCTGAAGATGACCAGAAGCTGGTGAGGTAGAGAAAGGGAGCAAGGTGCATTTGTTCTAGGTGTTCATGCCCTGTTCTGGGAATTGTAGCACTCAAGTAATAAGATAGAGTACTCTTGTGGGCTGGCTGCAAGAGCAGACAATGGGGACAATATTAAAGAACATAAGCTAGGGAGAAGTAGACTATACTCAAGCTTAGAAAAACAAGTTTGTCAGCAGTGGGGATAATGCATTGGAAGAAGGCAACAATAAAGCAAGAAGACCAGATTGGAAACTTCTATGGTCATGTGGACAAGGAATGATAGAGTCTAAACAATGGTGGAGATAAGGTGGAGTGTGAACTAAGGTGAACTTAATAAACTAATGAGTCAGAACCCAGTTGCTGGGTATTCGAAGTTAAGAGGAAGGAACAAATCAGAAATGACTTCCATATTTTCCTTTGAGCAAATGTATATATAATGGTAGCATTCACTGAACATGGGAATATAAGAATAATGGCTAGTGTGGGGTGAAGTGTGAATCTAAATAAAATAGTAAACTGAGGCGAGCTCAAATTACCAAATATTGATTTTATTCAGGAAACTTGCAGTAGCAAGCTGCAGGTGAGTCTCTTGAGAGTTTGGGGATGTATCTACGGGCAAGGAGCTCAAAGACGGAAAAATTCAGCCGGAGACCAAGCGGTGAGTTCACTGGCTTGAGGATGGGGAGAGATTCTTGGCAAATGTTTATTGGTCAGGAGATAAGTCCTGTCTTCTATAAATCAGGCATTTACAGGAAATCAGTCTCTCAGCTCTTAAGTTTTCTTCTTCTGAGGGCGCATGCATGAGATTCTCCATTTCGTATCCCCGGTTCTATTTTAGATTGAAATCTCTTCATAGAAGAAAGGATGGGTTTAATTTTGCACATTTGATTATTGGATATCAAATGGGAAATCCTAGCAAGCAGATAGCTAGTCTGGAGTTCCAGACAGTTGTCTCATGGAACTCCAGACTAGCTATCTGCTTGCTAGGAGAGACAGAATTGGGAGGCATGAGTTCCAGCTTAAAAAGCAAAACCCCTTTTGTTGTAAAAGCAGATGCTTTATTTCTAAAGCCAAAAGTTAATTGTTTAATTATTGGCAAAACAGCGACAGGAGGTGTCTAGGGTAGCAGGGACAGGTGGTGATTCTTGAGTCAATAAGTAAAGCTATGGCAGCACAGGAAACGGCTTAACATCCAAACCTTGGTTTTATCTTATGAGTTATGGGACTACGGAAATCAGCAGAAAAATAGGCAGAGTGAAGAGGTAACAGGGGTAAAATGAAGAAGGAACCTAGTAAATAATAATATTTCAGATCTAAACAGGGGATGAGGAATCCAAGGAAGAGTTTGAGAAAGGGCAACCAGAGATTTAGAAGAAGGAAAACTAGGGTAACTGAAAAGAGGGAATACTGATCTGTGTCAGACAAGGCTGAGAATTTGTGTAAAAACAAAAATAAAGTATGTCCTTTCACTTTAGTCAGTGAGAAATTCTTGTTGACCTTTGTAGGTACATACTACTTAGTTAGGAAATGTTCACTGAATAGTTAAGAGTTCAATCACAATTAACCACAACCACTTAGTGGGTTTCTGTGGGCTTCTTTAGGTAGAATCTGCTCTGTTTTAAAAACACAATATTCAGTAAGCTGAAAACATGACAGAAATTAGTAAAAATTATACCTACACACATGAATTAAATATGCCAACACGGGTGTCTCAGAATAAAAGAGAGGGTAGGTCCTCTTTGCTTTCATCTACTAAAAACGAGGATAGTTTTTCATCCACCAACCTCTTTCCTTTGTGGAATAGGTAACTGAGTGTCTGAAGAAAACCAGACTCCTCTGGCAAAATGTGGTGAACGGGAGAACAGAAAGACAGGACCCAGCTGTTGGGTAAGACCAAAGCCTTGCTGGATGTTTGATGTCTCTTAGTACAGTTGAGTTTCTAACCCAATCAGAGACCTTTAACAAAGTACTGAAGAAGGCAGCCACCCTGGTGTGTCAGCATTGTGAAACCAGCCCAGGAGAGAAAGAAAACACTTTCATGTGCTAACCTCATCCTGTCCTCCCCCTTTTGTCTTTGCCTTTGCCTCTGTCTTTTCTATTTGTCTATGAACTGCAGGATCTACTTCTTTCTAACCTTTGAACATAATAGGAACATGTCACATTGGGAGCTACAGTGCAGTAGAAGCAGAGTGAAATCAACTCCTTTAACTTCCATTCCTCATAAAGCGGTCAGAAGGTGAAAGAGAAAGTTCCTCAGACCTCTCTCTCTGTGTGACTGACAGGAGGGACCACTTGACCTCCAACTCCTAAAGGGCTTGACTTAGAGTCACCTGAAAAATAAAACCCATTAAAGTCAACCTAAGCTGGAAATAGGTAAGAAAAACCTTCCCTACCTGGACTTTTATGGACGGCTTACAGGATTCTGAGAAAGGGATGGACTCTCCCTGCCCAGGGCAGCCAGAAAGGTCTGGGGCAGTTGGAACCCTTGAACCTATCCTCACAGGCTACACTTAGCTTTGGCCTTTTTCCCCATGGTACTATATAGAAATAAGCATTTTGTATTTTTGTCATGATGTAGAAACAGTAGCACTGGTCACCTCTCACTTAGGGGGTGGATTGGAACATAGTAAGAAGGGACTTTGGAAAGTGAGAAAACCTCTGAGATGCAGGAGAGAAATTTTGAAAGATGGGCTACCACCAGTATAATGGTCCAGTATTCTGGATTTTCTGCAGGCCAGGGTAGCAGGGACAGGGAGTCTAAGATAGGAGAAGAGCTTCATTGTCATCAAAGAGTAGAGGGAAGTCAGTCAGCCAAACACTGTGCTAGAGCTTCTCTCATACTCTCTGTCCCGAATACATTCTTAACTGTAATGCAGAAAGAAAATAAAACGAAAAAGGGACACACTGGGGGGTGAAGAGTTCATTACTGGAGTAGTGTGGACCTGGGTAAGGATTCTATTTCCATCATTCCTTGTCAAATAGCTCCATGAAAACAGGACCCACTTCTACTTCTGCCCACCCCTATGTTCCTAGTATTTAGCACAGTACCTGGCTCATGATAGGGACTAAATAAGTATTTGTTGAATAAATGAAAGGAAAGAAATAAAGGAGAAAATAAGATAGGAAGAATATCTTACACTGAGTCGGTTCTTAACATCTCATAATCTCAGTTTTCTCATCTGAAAAGTGGGAAAAAATTATACCTCAATAAAGAGAGTCTGAGAAGATTCGAGGATAAAGAATATATATAATTGTGCTTATCAGCATGTTTAGGCCATAAGACACACTCAATAAATGTTAGCTACTGTAGTGCTTTAAGAAAGCTTTAGAAATACAGACTCTTTTAGTTTACCAAATGGAAAACTTGGTAAAAGAACCGGGGCGTTAGTCACACATAATCTGGAGAGTGAAGATGGTTTTACTACAAGATTGAAGAGCGGTAGGGCATAGTATATACATGCTTTCTGCACTTCATGAAGCAATACCCTGGGAAGACGACATAAAAAGGAAGGTTAAAATGACCCAACTTAAATATCTATATAGGCTTTTACCTTAAAAAAGAAAGAAAGGATACCTAACTTTAAGGGCATATCCAATACTATTGAAAGCCAAATAGTAATATAATAGTAATAACCTGATAATTGCCATTTAGAATTGGTTGTTGGGTAAACATCTGGAACCATGGGCTTATGCAAAGCACAAGAAAATAATGTTTTACAGTTAGACGGTTGATAGTGACTATTGCACACTGGAAGTATTATTACGTTTGAAAGAAAAATGAAAAGATCAAGATAAACTAAAATATCATAGCACCACAGAGTCTCAGAGTTGAAGGCGTCTCTAAAACCATATTTCCAAGCTCCAGCTGGCACCCGAATCCTTAAAAAGTGTATGCCAGTTTAAAGTCTTGAAGAATGATTCCAATTCAGCTAGACGGAAGAACAGTTCTGAAGGGATCTCACTCTTCACAGAGAGAAAGAAGGAGAGAGACCAAGAGTGAGAGTAAGAGAGAGAGGAGAGAGAAAGAAAAGCAGTCTAAGAGTCCTGTTGACTGTTCTAGGAAATATTGTCAATTATACCATACTGGAAATGAGTACAACAGGGCCTAGGACTTGAGCCTTAGTTTTCAGCATGGCCAGTGAAGAAATGGGACTAGACAGTTGATAATGCTTTAACTCATCTCTTCTAAGCTTTGTCACCGTCAAAAAATCAGGTCAACCGTTTGCTAAATTTCCCAGGCTGTCCATGGTTGGAAATAACGTAATCTTCCCTAAGCACTGTAGTGCTATGTATCTCTTCTTATCATTATAACAGAATGCCACAGCTGTCGCACAACACAGATTATAACTGGAACATAAAAGACAGCAAATTAATTGTCTCACATGATAACAGCGTTAGATGACAGAGAAATAAAAACAGGCTGTCCTCTTCCCAAAGCAATTTTAAAACTCTTAACATTGAGTCAGGTTCACTCTACTCTGATCTACTATAGGCTTCATAAAATGCATTCATTCAAACCATTTCTTTTTTGTTAATGCACAGATATTCCCTGCTGTTGCATAACCAAGTCAGCCCACACAGACCCTCCACTTATCAATGGGGGTAAATATTTTAAAGGGTCTTTTAGAAATCAGGAATACAGCTAGAGCAATAAGCATCTCTGAACTAGATATTACTGGGTGAGCTAATGGAAAGTAGCTGTTGTTCTGTTCCTCATATCAATTTAGGACTCTATCTGATCCCCATGAAATAGATGATAAATGTTATTTTAAGAGCAAAGCATCAGAGGAGAAGACTTTACCATGTCCATAAGTAAAAGCAAATGGAATTTAAAAGTGATTACGAAGTGATGGAGTTCCTACTAATGCCAGAGTCTTGGCGTGGAAGAAGGAAAAGGAATTAGGAGAACTGTTGGTAAGGTAGGACTTATCCATACTTTGAACTGGGAATAGACTGCACTAGGCAGCACAATGGTGTTTTCAAAAAAAAAAAAAAAAGCTGTAATAATAAGAGCAACTCAAAGAAAGCAACATGGTTGGCAGATCTGATTGAACATTGGAAAAAAGACTCCTGAGCAAAAGTAATATTCAAGCTGGGACTTGTAAATTGGGTAGGATTGAAATAATTCAGGCAGGATTGGGATGGCACTTGGGAGAGAAATAGCTTGACTCATGACTAATATTAAGATCTAAGTACAGAACAATATGGAACGTTATTTATAATATGGACAATATGGAAAGAGACTGAGTCCTAGGATCAGAAAACATGGGATAACTTCTTACATGGAAAGACTCTACTATGTAGTAGTCAAAATTCATCTCCTCTCCAAGTAAATTCTTCTAATTCCAGGACCATGTCTAAGTCATATCTGCTTTTTATAAGGCCCAAGACAGGACCTGGACCATAATTTTAGTTTAATGAAAATGTAGGTAGATTGACTGTTTCCCAAACATACATTTGAATAGCCTACATAAACAACCTTGAAGAGGATGGACTTAACAGGTTTAAAAAATCAATTTGTTTCATTTTTTTTCCAGACTATATTCACTGGTACCTTATACTTTTGTACTCTATGCTTAGAGAGAATTATTTCATTGTATTCATGTAACCCCTAAACAACAGGTTTGCTCTAAAATTTTAACACATGTTTTTATTCAACTGACCACTTATTAGAAGGCTTGATGAGATACACAATAAGCTTTTAAAGAAGAAAGGCAAAACACTTAATTTTTAAAAAGCAAAAATTTAGAGAATAAAATTATACTTCTGAGACAGAATGAACAACGTAGAACCAGAGTAATGAGAGAATTCATTATTTCAGTCTTCTCTTGAAGCTCTTAAAATACAGAATCCAGGTTTACAAAACTGGATAATGTGGTTTTGATAATAAACACATAGGAGATCAAGAAAATGAGAAAATAACTCTGTGGGCTGGAGAGATTACAAAATCAAGAAAATCATAAATACTGTTGCACAAATTTCCCCAAAGGGAAATCAGCAGCAGAAATATCAAAAGCTTTTTTTTTTTTAAATTAAAACCTGCATGTTAGCATTCTCCCTCATTTTAAGTGTAGATGCTGTTCATAATATTTTTTGCCTGGACGTGATGCTACAGTATTTAGAAGATGTCCTCAAATATAGAAACCTCAAGAGATAAATCCATAAAAATATAAAGTACAGATGTGCCAATAGATATGTTCTACATAAGACTCTGCAAATTGACTTCCATCTATTACTTCCCATTTTAAATATCCTAGGAGAGTTGCTCATTTAAAAAAAACACCTGTTGAGAATCCTGTCATGAACAGCAGAATTGCTTCCTATATCTTGTACTTTGTCGATGTATTTCAATATGTTGACCTTACTTGGCTAGAGGTTATCTTTACTGAAGCCCAGCACTTGCTCCGCGAAAGACACTGTAATAGAAAGAAATCTGCCTTCTCAATTCTTAAAAATTTTAGGAAAGCACAATATTAGAGTTTGAAGCATTCTTGTAACCAGCTAGAGAATCCTAAGGTAAAATGTCATAATTCTTAAAAATATATTCTAGCAGACATATCTCCGAGAAGTAATGATGCATTATCTAAATTCCTCCTGTCATCTTAATCATCATTGTAAGTGGGACTGACAGCTAATTCTTCTTCAGTCCCACCCACTCAGAAATGAAACAGACATAGACACACACACACACACACATATCAAACCATTAGTAAGTAGTGGTTTCAATTTTGCAATACTACCTAATAATCTATAATTAGTAGCTATACTACCTATGATATGTTGCAGAGGTCACATGCCAGATTTGGAGTTAAGGCCATGCTCATTTGCTTACATACCGTCTATGGCTGCTCTCAGGCTATTATAATGGCAGAATTGAGTAATTGAGACCATGACTATATGACTCACAAAGTCTAAAAATAATCTTCTATCTGTGATCCTTTACAGACAACGTTCACTTACCCCTGACTTATAATCTAAGTGCTAAAATGCATCAGAAATTCCTGATCACTAATAGCTGTCAGAAGTATTTCTTAATTAAAATGATTCAAAAAGATTTCTGTAGTAGGAACACTTAGGGTTTTATTTTTAATCTAATTTTGGCAATGAGTTGCAGTAAATATCCCTCTACCATCAATGGCATACAGTGTTTGGCCACAGAAGGATAAATTATATTTATTAATATTTCAATGTGCCGAGTATGGGTAGGCTGTTTTGGATGTATACATTTTTTTAATCTTCACAACCACTTACTGAACTACTATTATCTCCAATTCACAGATAAGTAAACAGAGGCCTAAATGCTTTATAAAAATTACCTAATGATACACAACTAGTACATGGGGCAGCTGTGATTTGATTCCAGATCCTTTTTCTTCAAAAACCAGATTCTTCCTAGTACAGAATAAGCCTTATAAAAATGTACTTATGAGCTCTCTAGGAAGCTAACTAGACAAAACATGCAGGCAACTCACATCCTGGATTGGCTCTCTGGCCCAAGAGTCCTCTAATATTTAGTTCTAAATAAATACTGTAATATAAACAAGAGAGGCCTGAAGAATACCAGTTAGTTCCATTACAATAACAACAGGGTCTTTTAGAAAACAATTATTCTACTATCATACTAGGTAGAGAAGGAATAATTCCACAAACACTTTATGGTTCTCCCTGGAAGAGTTCTCTGCATTAGAAGCCAAGATGCATTTTCACATTATAACAACAGATCTCAGCTCCACCTCCCTGTCTTTCAATCCCAGCTCCAAGCAAATAAAATTTAGAAATCTCATTTGAGGTGTTCACAAATAAAATGCTTTGAAACCAACAGCCCAGCATTAGAGTTTTATGAACCAGTGGGGTGTAATCAGACCTTGTTTGAAAACCACGTTCCAGCTCTGTGTACAATATTACTATGGCCACCGTTACTCAGAAAATCCACACTCTAAAGCAAATGCAGGTCTCAAATTGAGGACACAAATGGATTTCTAGTCGGCAACAACCTGCTGAGAAAAGACTTCTTTTAAAGAAATGTATCCATGTGCCCAATCCAAGTGAAAATATAAGGAATTACCCTTAAGATGACTACTTTTATTCTGCAGAGTTAATTTCCTTAGAAATCATAGCATTATGATGAGAAATTTGAGAGCAAAAGTAGAGAATAAAGGGGAATTACCATTTTTCTATTTACTGTTGAGCTAAGTACCCAGCCCAAATTAGAGACAGTTTGTTAATAATACTCAATCATGTTCTGCATGAGTATCTAAAGATTTTTTTTGGATGTGGATCATTTTTTTTAAAAGTCTTTATTGAATTTGTTATAATATTGCTTCTGTTTTATGTTTTGGTTTTTTGACTGTGAGGCATGTGGGATCTTAGCTCCCTGAACAGGGATCGAACCCGCACCCACTGCATTGGGAGGTGAAGTCTTAACCACTGGACAGCCAGGGAAGTCCCTGCATGAGTATTTAATACTTTTTAATTCCTCCAATATTTACTGAACTTATTGAATGCTCATCATTGTGTTATGCCTGATGTTTCAAATATTAAAAAAAGATAGTGCCCTTAAGGGCTTATATTTAGTAGAGAACTTTTGTAAATAATAATTACAATATATGAGCAGAAATGAAATAAAGGTGAGGAAGAGGAGAAGAGAAGAGAAAGGACCATCCACCAACACACATGCTGGAGGCCAGACCTTTGTAAACTAATTCATCTTCAGCTAGTGAAGTAAGAGAAGCCAGGATTAGAAAAGTTGCAAACTTTTCTCATAGTTGGAACATATAAATCCGATGGGAATATAGGCTTAGCGTGAAAGTAATTTTCAGGGAAAACAAAACAAAACAACAATAAAAACAAAAAAGAAACGATCACTCAAGTATTTGGAAAATTGACCTAATAAAGACCTAGCAAAACAAACACAGGCTTTATAACATATTCATGGTTTTATCATGTATTAGAAGTTAGTCATCACTGAAACATCTGCTCTTTTTTTTTTAATCTTCATGGCTACTGGTTGGAATTGAAAAAGAATTGTACAATTGGAAATGTAATTAAACCATTTGTTTAGTTCCCACCTTCAGGCATAAGAGTTTAGGAAGTAAAATGATAACTGACTGCAGCAAAAACCTAGTCAATATAACCTTATTCATTTAGCACGTTATGGTTTATTACAAATGTTAAAATACAGGTAATAAAACACTCCGTGTATTTCATTGCAGGAGGCTTTCACTTTATAAATCACACATAAAAATATTGGTGTTTGGGTGTGCCTTTTGAAAAAATGTTACTCTATCTTCCTCACATAAATAACCACTCTCATGAATCTCAATTAGGCTAGAGCTATTGCAGAAATCATCAGTTTAAACATGCTTTCACTTGTTCAAAAATAAAAACAGATCTATTTTAGCACAATATATTACAAATTCATCTAATGCATTCCAAATTGTTATCTGCAGTTTATATGGAAACAAATACCACATTTCTTTAACTATATTGATTCACTAAGTAGACAAACATTGTCATCAACATTTAGCAACTGTTATCTGCAGGCGAGTTTTTAACCCTTGATTTTCAGTTTCTTCATGTGTAATATGTGGAAGATAACAATTTTGTGGCTTGTGAGGACTGAGTGGGATAATCTATGCATAAAGTAAGTAGCAAGAATAGGAGATCAATAAGTGTTAGCTATTTTTCCATTAGAGGAGATGCTATAAGATCCATTTTAACCCCCAAATAACTGATCATCTATTTCCTCTATTTTTTCATCCAAAAATAAAGGTGAGGGTATAATGTCATTTTCCAGATAAGAATTCCAAATCCAGTAAATACAAAAGGACCTAAGTACAGGAGGGAAGTGCTAACCAAATGTGCAATAACAGTTGTGTATTTTGTTTTTTAAGTATATTATGTATTTATTATGTATTTATGTGTATTATTTATAATTATGTATATTATGCACTTACGTATATTTATGTAATACTATGTGTGATATTAGTAACTAACAGTCTTGCCTGGACAGCCATCTTCAAGGTGCAATATGTGGCTTGTGATGAAACTCAAACATTCATCTTTGATCGTTACCAAAAAATAAAAATAAAAAATTAAAAGCTCAGGTGGTGGGAAGCAGATGAGCCAGAGAAGGATAACATTCAGTAGTAAGATTATAGACTCTGGATCAGTGGAAGGTGGGTTTAAACTCTGGTCTTGCCAGTTCACACTGTGTGGCCTTGGGCAAAGAAATTTTCCTATCTGAGCCTGTTAAGTGGGTATAATAAATAAGGTCATGGATTTGATGTTTGATATTTAAAGTGCTTTCTCCATGGAAGGTCCTGAATAAATAAAAGACAAATATATTTTTCAATTGCATTTAATTATGGGGAGATTATAAGGGATCAATTTCAAGAGCATGATCCACCCTGTAAGATCTCTGAGAAAGACGTATATATATCTCTTGGCCTAGAGACTACTTACTCAAATTTTAGTCCAAAGTTTAGCAACATTAGCAAAAACTGGAAGCTTGTTATGAATGCTGAATCTTCGGCCTCATTTCTGTCGTATGAATCAGAATCTTAACAGGAATTTTAGCGAGATCCTCAGACAATTTGGATGCCCAGCCAAGTTATAGAAGCACTGATAAAGAGACCCTTTTAATGGTACTTATTCCATAAGTTATGGCTGTGACACACTCTGTATGTGTGTGTGTATGTGTGTAAATAAATATATGTATATAAAATATCATATACCAATGCACCAATATTTTGATTAGTTGAATTGAAATCCTTTATAACCAACAATGTTTACCATTAAACAGGTAAAGGTGGTATGTTAAGTAGTTTTAGCTGTTATCTACAGAAGTAGCCATTGTCTTATGGAGAGCTGAAAATAAGTGTTTGGAGATATTAACTGAAAAAAGTAAAACTTCAAATGAAATAATTGAGTATTGTAATTCTCCAAGATAAGATTAATCTACCTCTTTATATACATTATTTGTCTGTACGGGTCAGCATTGTCTGAAAATGTTTTCCAAGACCTCTTGTATCACAATCATATAGGGACTACTTTCAAATGCAAATTCCCAGACACCAAATACCCAAATACAGTTAATCAGAATTCTTAGGAATTGAGGGAATACATACTCATATTTCCCTTTTAAAAGGACACTTAAAAATGCTGATGACTTGGTCCTATCACCAGAAATTCTAATTTAGTTTATCTGAGTGTGGTTTGGGCATCGGCTTTTTTTAAAAGCTCCCCACGTGATTTTAATGTGAAGCCAATGTTGAGAACCGTTGTTTGCAATAGAGCTAAGCCTCATGGTGAGTGTGAAGAATTTCCTGATTGTGAAATGTAAACTCTGACACGAGGTTGGAAGGATGAATTGAGAATAAGGGCCAGAACACACATGTGGCCTTTTATAACCAAACATTCATTAGCCTCAATCCTAAAGTCATGATATTGGTTAGGATTCGTAGTACAAAAATATTGCTAATTAACTGACGATTTATCAAATCAATCCCCATTCAAAATTTCCCCTTCTTAGCACTGACATCTGTCTCTTCCCATTTTGTTGTGTATATGTGTGTGTGTGTGTGTGTGTGTGTGTGTGTGTGATGTTTAAAATACAAGTGCAACTGGACTGAATCATGGAACTTCACATTTCTAAAATGATCCAGGATTTTATAAAAGTGACGTTGAAGAGCCACACGCAAAGTCATTGACAAATGACTTTCTGAGAGAGCCAGACCAGGTGGCAAGAAGCGATCAGGAGACCGATGTTGGGAATTATGAAAAGACAGTTCAAAGGAAAATAATTTGAATTTCAAAACGCTAGGAAAGGCCCTTGGGAAAACTGCTGATGTACTGGAAGATATCTGTAAAAAGGACCATTTTTATGAACATGCTACAAAAGCCATCCATAGAGGGAAGGGTTACGCTAACTTTGAACTTAGAAAAATGGACCGAAAATTTGAACTTTTTGTCAGTTTCCAATAATCATACATAGTTGCAACTATCACCTAAAGTTTATAGACTATAAAGTTAAATAAATTATTTTCATAATTTTTAGTTTCATCTTTTCTAGAAGAAATTTCAATAAGCACACTACACAATATATAATCTGAATTTTGATACTACATTTTAAAACTGGATCGACTACCCTATGAAAATAAAAATGTTTCTATATTTTTCTCTCCTCTATAGTACTTATCAAAACAAGACATCCCAAAGGTGCATCTAGTTCAGAATCATTGTCAGTGCAAAGCCGCTTAAAACTTGTAACCTGCCAGGATGGGATCTTCATTGCCACCACCCAGCATGACTCATTTATTTAAGAAAATAACGAAGTTGAAAAGCTACTCTGCACAGATGTATCTTGTTATGTTCACTTGTTTATTTAAAGAGAGGTTTTTTCAGTAATAACCTTAAAATATTTTTTCCTTTGCTCTGAGAATTTAACTTCTAGTAAAATAAAATAATCTAAAATATATTTCTTCATTCATGGAGGCATTGTTAATTGTAGTAAAAATGGGAAATCAATGAAAGTGCATAGTACTAGGTATGCTTAAGTGAAATAAACATTCATTTAATGAAATACTATGAATCCTTAAAAAAATAATGTTATGAATAGTTTTCAAATATCAGAGAATGTTTATGTTTTAATGATAGGTGAAACAAACAGGATATACATTATTTATTCAGCATAATTTTAATTATATTATAAAAATCAGTATATAATAAAAATGCAACAACGTATGCAAAACTTTTAATAGTAGGATAGAATAATAAAACTCACTTTTCTTCCATTTAAAAATGTTTTCTATATTTCTCAAATTTCCTAATATATTCCATGAAAAACTTCAATTATTAGAAAAATAAAAGTCTTTCAAGTTAAGTTTGAACTAAAGAAAGACACCTTCTGTTCTCAGTCTAGTAAGTCTAATCCATCAAGATCCCTTGTTTCTTAACATGTTACTGTGGAAAATAACTAAGATTCAAGAAGTTCAGCTTCAAGCATCCATAGGTTCTAGTATTGATACCCAATAAATTCACTAATGAACTTGCTTTTAATGCAGATTTAAAAAATACCACCTAGACTCGTCATAAGTAAAAGAGTATATTTCAAAGAATGGGAAAAGTTTGCATAGATGAAAAGTGAAGTTATTAATATGACACCACCTTCCTTGACATCACTGTTAGGAATATCCAAGTACCAGGATTAAATGTAATCAAGAAAGAATCTGCATATGGAGGAGAGGTCTCAATATTTTTGGGAGAGTATGAACTGTGAGGGTGTGGAGATATTTCACAGGGTATTCAACAACAAGCACCAATAAATTATTTGTGGGAAGTTGCTATAAATTCCAGAGAGTAACATGTGCAGTTCTGAGAATCAAACAATCTCCCACTAATTCCAATGATAATTTCTGTGTTAGAGGAAAAAGAGTACAGGAAGTATAACAAGAACAGTCAACTGGGAAAAATATGGGTTCCCACTAGCTTACAAATTGAGTCTTCCAGAAAGCAATCAGCATGACATCCTCCCCAGTTCCTTGCCTCATTTTCATCTGTTATCGCCTGAAGTGGAGACTGAGCTTGTGATTTCAAATTTTACAAATGTAACATAATCAGAAAGAGTTGACATAAATATGCAATTGCATACCAACACAAACAAGTCACTCATGCAAAGAACAGTTACCTAATTTATCTATCAAACACTTCTTTTTAGGGAAAGTGGGAGGGGAAGGTAGGGAGGAAGAGAGAGAGAAAACATGTATTCTAGAAAATAAATATAATTATAACATTTCCAACTAACCCTGTTTCTTTTCTCAAGTGCTTTTTTTATGTGTCTTATTTGAATGTGATCCACAGTCCCAATAAATATGAAATACATAAGGGATCTAATTTTCTATAAATGATATTAAAACAGTAAGGTATCTGTTCGGAAAATAAAAATATGCTTGAATGTTTTTCACTCACCACACACAAAAACGCACAAGAACACAAAAATAGAGTGACTTCAGCAAGGTGGCCAAATAAGATATCTTCGTCTTGTATCTGCTATGAACAACAATAATTTGGCATCCATCTACAGACAAAAGTATCTTCCCGGGAGCTTTGGGATCCAGGTAGGTGATTGTGAAAACCCAGTGCAGTTCAAGGCCAAGAATGGAAACGGAAATATTCCTCGGGCTCTGTTCCAGCCCCTTTCAGCCATGGTCCAGGGCCAGTCCTGCCATCCAGGGATCCATCCAGTGAATGAGCAGGAATCCTCTCAGGGATCTTCTAGGAGCCACGCCCACCTGGTAATAGGCCCACTGACTGAGTACCCAACTGTGGACCCTGAAATGGAAATTGGTCCAAGTGCCACCCTACCAAGCAAGCTATTGGAGGAAGTCCCATCCACCCAAAGACTAGATGGAATCTACACCCACCTGAGCCCTTGGTAATAAGCACACCAACTGTGGACCAACTACAGACCCAGTGACAGCCTCCAACCCAGCATGACTGAAATTCTAGTGGTAATCCCATCAGCCCAGGGAACCAATAGGAGAAGATGTTTACCTGCTGAAACAAGTCGGTAAAGACTGGAAAAGATGGTTTCAGGTGCACAACAAAGCGACTCAGCCATACATATACGTGTATCCATTCTCCCCCAAACTCCACTCCCATCCAGGCTGCCACATAACATTTTTTAGCAGAGTTCCCTGTGCTATAGAGTAGGTCTTTGTTTGTTATCCATCTTAAATATAGCAGTGCATACATGTAGATCCCAAACTCCCTAACTATCCCTTCGCCCCACCCTTTCCCCCCGCCCCGCCGTTGGTAACCATAAGTTCATTCTCTAAGTCTGTGAGTCTGTTTCTGTTTTGTAAATTAAGTTCATTTGTATCATTTCTTTTTAGATTCCGCAGATAAGGGATATCACAATATTTCTCTTTCTCTGATTTTCTTCACTCAATATGACAATCTCTAGGTGCATCCATGTTGCTGCAAAGGGTATTATTTCATTCTTTTTAATGGCTGAGTAATATTCCAATGTATATATGTACCACATCTTCTTTATCCATTCCTCTGTAGATGGACATTTAGGTTGCTTCCATGTCTTGGCTATTGTAAACACTGGCTATACCCCGATATAAAAAAAAAAAAAAAAAAAAAAAAAGACTGGAAAAGTGCCTTACATACGATGCCTTTTAATAAAAATTTTACCTAACAGAATGGCAAATTTACAAATTTATTAACAACAATTTCAAATTCAAAAAAATTTCAGCAAGTAAGAATGTGCAGAAAGAGTTACTGCTCATATTATGATGGTGAAAGTTTCAATTAATATAGACAATATGGAGGACAATTTGATAGTATCTGTTAAGTTTAAATTCTGCATACCCTCTGCCAATGAAATTACACTTCTGCATATCTACCCTGGAAAACCGTGAGACATATGCCCAGGACCTAGATGTAATAATGTTCAATGTGTCAGCAAAATGAACAGCAAAAAAATAAAAAATAAAGAAAAATAACCTGAATACCCATTAATGGAGGAACAGTTAAATAAACTATTCTACATTACACTCTTGAATACTATGTAGCTGTTAAAAAGATTTGATTTACACATATATCAATATTAACAACTCTCTAAGATCACTCTTTTTGTGGTGAAGATGCAAGCTGCTAAACAATTCTTGCATAATAGTTTAATGTATGTAAAAAAGGAAACAAAACACAACATAAATAATACAAAGTAGTTTCTATAAGTAAATATGTAAATGAAAGGAATCACACTAATTGATAGCAATTAATAGCTCTTGGGAGAATGGATTAGAGGTAGTGACCAAATGGGATTTTTGTCTTAATTGTAGTGTTTGCCTTTTCTTCCCCAGAGAATGTATCTAGTTAATCCTGGGTAATTAATTTCAAATATGAGTATTAATTCCATGACAGACACTTAAGTAGCATTGTTGAGTAAATGAATAGAAGGAAGAAAAATACTAGGCAGAGAAAGAGGAAGAAAAAAATGGATGGAAAAAAAAAATGTATGTGTGTAGTAAGTGGAAGACAGGAGAAAGATTTGGACTTTATTCAATAGATGCAGACACATCGAAGGTTTTCTATACAAGGGGAATTATATGATAAATGTGGTGCTGTGAGGCAGCAGCTTTGTGCAAGATGGAGAAGCATGGGGAGAGAATGGAAATAGACAACAGTCCAGTCCTGATAATGTAGGGATAAGCGATGACAGAGATCTAAGCAAGTCCAAACGTTTATTAAGAGTAGCCAGCAGAGAGGGAGCAGCTGAGAAAGGGGATACACAATGGCGCAGAGCTCTGAAGAAGCTGGAGAAAATGAGATTCAGAAAAGAGTAAAGGTATTATTCTTATATAGAAGCAGGGACACCTGTTCCATCACAGCAGGGGGAGAGGATGAAAGGAAGGAGCAGATGCAGACGTAAGGCGTTTATTACAGGGCAATAGCAAGAATGCAGTGCAGCCATGTGGTTTTCCCAGCAGTCCTCTGCAGGCTAGGTACAGGCAGAAGTAACAGAATCCTGGACTAATCTTAGGTATTTGCTGCCAATGGCTGAAAATAGTCATATCGTAGGGAATCCTGTATGGGAAAGAAAAAGTAAAATGAAGAGCCGGAAAGTCTAAACTACTCACAGGAGTGAAGGAAAGACGGACAAAGGATGGGAAGAAAGAAGTTGCTCATGGCACTAGCTTTTCTCTCTCATGCTCATTTTTTAGCAAATATTTAAAGAGAATTTTCTACATTCTGAGTATTCTTCTAAGGCTGAGGATACCATGACAGAAGAGGCTGAAAATATTCGTGTTCTCATGGACCTTATGGTCTAGTGGGAGACATAGAGAAAAACATGTAAACTAAATATGTAAACAAGAAAAAATAAGCTTTTATACAATTAAAACTATGTAGGAAAACAAAACTTCTTGTCAGAAAGGGAGTGGTTGGTGAGAATTTTAAGAGAAGAAGGTATTTGAGCTAGAATCTAAATAATGCAAAAGAGGGAGCCACACAAAGATCTGAGAGAAGACTTTAGGCAGGAGGAATAAAAAGTACAAAATCCCGAGGCTGGACTAAGCTTGGCATCCTCAAAGGAAGAAGATAAAAAGATCCGTGTAACTGAAGTGCAGCGATTAAGGTGGAGAGATAGGAAATGGGAACTAAGAGGTGGGCAGGGAATAGATTGTAGAGGGTTTTTGAAGAGTTTAGATATCTTATTTGCAACAGTAAGCCAATGAAGAGTTACTAGAAGGTTGTAATATGATCTGATTTAGTCTCTAAGAAAAGCAGAGGAGCAAAAATGGAGTTGGTAGACTAGCAGGAGACTACTGCAGTGATCTGGGTGAGATGCGGCAGTAACCAGAATGACGATGGTAGTGGTACAGATGGTGAGAAAGTGTTGGATGCAGGGTAAGTTTTGGAAACAGAACCAATAGGACTTGCTTGTGTGTTTGGCGTGAAGAAGCAAAGCAAAATAACTGAGGAAAATATGTAATTAGGTAAACAGGTGGAAGGATAGGAAGTTAAGTAGAATATCTAAATGTAAAATTTTAGAATTACTTATCCGTTGCATGAGATGGAAAGTTTCAAAGTGTGGTCACTGATGAGGGTGATTGGTCCGAAATGAAAATGAAGGTCATTGAAGTTTAGGAGATCAAATTGAATGGTGGCTTTCATGATGAGGTATCATATAGAATGATAGGAGGGAAATAATTTAGAAACTAAAATATTCAGTGAATTGAGTAGAGAGGTGCCTGGACGGTTGGTAAATGCCAGTGAAGAGAGGAGGTTAGGGATGGTTAGCAGATGATAAAAGCCTCAGATGCGCAGAATTTTTTACATACAGTTGGAATATTAATGAACTGTGTGTAGGAATGGGGATGTGTTTTATTCCAATCTTTACACAGAGGTAAATAGGGGTGGGAAATGAGGAGTCTTAGTTGAGAAAGCACAGAGAAAGTGAGTCAGGCCAGAGGGAAAATAGCATGGTCAGTGAAGTAGCTGAGAATATAGTGACGTTGGTTTACACTGAACCCTGGGCACCACAACACATAGTGGCACGTGGTAACAAAACATAGAATGAGAATAACAGGATGTGAGTTTGGCGGAGAACTTTAGAGCACGCGGGAACGTGAATACACAAACGTGGGGATGGCCCTAGAGATTTATATCTTGCAGACTGACAAAGCATGTTAAGGATGGTGAGTTTATTTGGCTACGCTTTTTCTAAGCATTTGAAGTCAGCTCTTAATCAAATGACAGTGCTTTTGCAAGAATAAGAGAAGTTGTGAGTTATGCAAGAGATTGGTTCTTCTGCAGCTATCCAAAATATAGGGGCATTCATAGAGAGTCTGGAGGCTAGCTCGGGAACAGAGGAGCAGTGATTGGGTGAGAAGGTTGCCCTTGAGGGATGAATTCTGAGGCACAGTGGACAATATGCCACAGTCACAACTCACAGAGGAGGGACGGTTGCAATATGAATATAAGAACAGTGAGAAAGAGGCTCTTGAAGGATAGTAAACTTGTTATTAGAGAGAGAGAGGAAATCTAAGCATGAAAGACCAATTGCACTCTAGGGAAGAGAGGAGTTAATAAAGGAACACAGAAGAAATGAGATCTATAGACAAAGAAGTGGCTGAGAAAACAATGCATTCAGAATCAGATATTCAGAGAGCAGAATCTGCTATGTCATCAAGGTCCTAATAGTTTAGTGTTATTAACTGGTTTGTTTACAGAAGGGTCATAAACATCTTATAAAAGTCCCAAGGGCCAATACCTTGAGTAACCTCTCTTAATTCCATTCCAGAGAAAGCTGGAAGATGTTTGGTTTAGCTACTTTCATGCCATGTCCCTCACTCTGTCAATTGGAAAGAATGAGTCAAGGTGGCGTTCATGGTCAACACAAGGCAAAAAGAGAAGAAATTTGAAACTATTGTATTATACTGAAATCACTGATACCTCCACTTCCATGTAAATGATCTGGGGTAGGGCCCAGGCTTTAGTAATTTTTAAATGTTCATGGTTTTTAAAATTCTAATGTACAGGCAGGGTTGGAAATCACTGATATATTTACAGAGAAGTATTTAAAATTCTTTCTTACAAAATCATAGTAGTACCATTAGGAAAACTTAGAAGATAGGATTGAGGAAGAAAATTATAAACATCTCCCTCTTATGAATATGTTCAAAATTCTAAACAAAATATTAACAAGTTGATTTTACTAGTATATTAAAAGAATAGAATGTAACCAATAGAGATACATCCCAAATTTACTTAGAAATGTGATTATTATCCTCTACAAATTGTGGGGAAAAAGCATATGGAAAGTTGTAATAAATGCTTACTAAATTAAAAAAAAAAAGTAAGAAATTAGGAGCTGATGAATTTTGTCCCTTAATAAAACACATATAACACATCCTACAAGTCCATACATATCGTGTTTACTGGTAAAATCTAAAAGCCTTGCCATCAATGTCAGATTTAAGTTACAGATATCTGCTTTTCCTGCTGTTATTCTGGAACTGCTTGCCAATGTCATTAGATAAAGATAGAAAGTATTTAATACATAATATGTCAAAAACAATAGCAAAAATGAAAAACCTAGGAGAGGCCACTAAAAAAAGTTATTAGAAATATTAAAGAATTTCAAAATAGTGGCAAAGTTAAAAATAAATATTAAAAAATACTTTTATTTTACTTTTATTATTTTGTCAAATAATAACAGGTTAGGGCTTCCCTGGTGGCACAGTGGTTGAGAATCTGCCTGCCAATGCAGGGGACACGGGTTCGAGCCCTGGTCTGGGAAGATCCCACATGCCGCGGAGCAACTGGGCCCATGAGCCACAACTACTGAGCCTGCGCGTCTGGAGCCTGTGCTCCGCAACAAGAGAGGCCGCGGTAGTGAGAGGCCCGCGCACCGTGATGAAGAGTGGCCCCCGCTTGCCGCAACTAGAGAAAGACCTCGCACAGAAACGAAGACCTAACACAGCCATAACTAAATAAATAAATAAATAAAATTTTAAAAAAATAAATAAAAATAACAGGTTAGAAAATGAAATTTTAAAAATATCCCATTCACAATAGCAATAGCAAAAATAAATCTAGAAAATAACTTTATTAAAAATATGCAAAACTCATATGAATAAAGTTACAAAACTCTGCCAAAGCAAGAAGGTTTCAACAGATGGAACAGAATGACATAGGTGCAGGACAAGAATAAATCACTGGAAAATACATATTGAAAGTTTAAATATACCCAAGACATAATGACAATTAGAATATAAGAAAGCAAGTATTTCAAATAGACAAGGGAAAAATGGATTATTCACTAAGTTTGGGGATAACATTCAGTCATTAGGCAATAAATAAACCAGTGTTCACTCATTTCACTAAAATAAATTCCAGAAAGATCAAAGATTTAAATATAAAAACATACATAAAATACTGAAATGTGGGAGGACTTATATGTGTGTGTTATGTAAATCTTTAAAAAATACTGACAGATTTCACTCCATAAAATTGTAAAATGCTGGCATAGTAAAAAGCACTACAGAGAAAAGAAAAGAACAACAACAATTGTGATCATTATTTGAGACATATGGACAGAAAAATACATTTAAAAAGAAAAAAGATTCCTTACAACCCAACAGAAAGATGAGCTAAAAAAATATGAAGAGGAAATACTGACAAAAAGTTTAAAAAGCAATAAATACATGTAAAGATGATCAGCCTCCTTAATATTCAGTTGTTGCAAACTAAAGAGTTTTTTTCATATGTCAAACTTGCAAATATTCCAGAGATGATTTATGAAGTTTTTTAATATATGGATAAAAGACACTCTTTTGGAGAAAGTATAAGTTAGCACAAACTAAGAGCAATTTAGTTACATCTGGCCAAATTTGAAATGGAAAGTCGCATTGGCCTGGCATTTCCAACCCTAAGACTTCATCATATATAAATACGTATCCATATATGAAAACACTATTTGTGTCTGTGTATGTAATTGGTGTGTATAAATGTAATACATATACGTGTGCGTATAATATACAATATATAAATATATGAAATATTTATAAATACATGCACATGCACATATATATATATACATATACACACACAAATGTTTATGGCTGCCCTGTTCGTGAAAAGTAAAAGTAAGAGATTGATTTCGTTTACTTTGACTCATCCACAGAATGGAACATATATGAAAATAAGAGATGAAATACATCTTTCTGCATTCAGTGGAAACGTGTCCATGGTGTATTTGTTAGTTTGAAATGCATTCTTAAGAAAGGAATGCACAGCGTAATCTGATTTATGTTCTAATTAATATTTACATGTGTTCTTCTTGATACACAGATATTTTAAACTTCAGTATGGTTAAAATTTTTTTTAATGAAAGACATGTATTGCTTTTTAAAATTAGTTAGCTAGCTACATAAATAGATAAAATTATTTTCTTATGTGGTCTTCAAAATATAGTGTAAATGAAGTAGCACCGTCAAAGGATTATAATATACGAACACATTACACACTTAAATTGTAGTAAACATACTGCACAGTACAGAAGGCATCCCTAGGGGCTTCAATGTCTTAAGTCAAATTGCAAGAACACTAATTTTTGTCGTATAAGTCACCAGCTAAAGCGGTAAACCGGAATTGGGCAGAATGTGTATGGACATACTAGAAAATGCTTTTATTGAACAAAATTCTAGTATCTTCTATATTCTTCCTTTTCTTCTTTCTAACTTCATTTCTCTTTCTTTCTTTCTTCAAACATTTGTTGCATATCTACTATAAAAGTGCATATGAAATAGCTGAGACCTAACTGTTTTTGCTCTATAAAAATATCAATTTTCTGTGATTCGATCTCATATATTTTAGGCAATTGTGATATTTAATCTCCATTATATTCCTATAATGGTGAGCATTATTACCCCCATTTTTGATACACACCACACACACACACCATTGAGCAAGATACTTAAACCTCAAAGAATTGATTTCTTTCTGACTTTATTAAAATACTGAGTTTATCTCACATGTATTTTTTTGTATCCACAGCATTTGTCTGAACATCACTACTATTATAACATTTCACATACGTAAAAACCAAGCAAAAGGTGCAGTTCCATCTTTAAAAACTAAACAGGCATTTTGGACAACACAGTCTTGGCAATGGAACCTGGAGAACATTTATCAGACACAGTAGGGAAAGTGCTCACTTGCATTATAAAAAGGGCAGCCATATATCAACTATTACAGAAGTGAAATAAGATGGAAAATTTCATCTATTTAAAATATTTTCTTTAAGAGACTTCCTCCACTTCCAGAGATTTTGAATAGCTTCCAGGTCAGTCATCTGGAAGTAGTTCTTCACATAATCGATAAACTTGGCTTCCACTTTAGGAAGAGATCCACGTTCTTCTATATTTGCTTGCATTTTTGCTTTAATGCCTTCTATAGAACTAGGTTCTTTCAGCGTCTTAGGAGTTTTTTCTGTTTTCTGAAGGATTCTTGACCTTTTGATTTTAGTGTTTATGGTTTTGAGTCTTTTTCATTCTGGTTTGATTTTTGTGCATTTTTGCCTTTGAATAATCCTGGGTCTCGTAAAAGCCAATGATAATCGACAATACAAATTATCACAACTTTTGGAAAAATAGGATATTTAAAAAATCTATTGTCTTCTTTATTTTCTCATCTTTTAGATGACTGTTTATAATATTGTTGTCAGGTGAAAGTTATTTTAATCTCTTTCAAAACCATAATATAGATAATTAAGATTTACCCTAGAGGATAGCTAGAAAAAAACTGGAAATCAAATCTACTTCAAAGCCTTTTATTCTTCGCATTTTCAGTGAACAAAAATTTCTTAATGTTAGTTCATCTTGTATATTCTCCCTAATGTGACTTTTACTAGCTCTAGAATGAATTAGAACAGAATTAAATGGTAGTAACTACCCGTGTTTCATGTGATAATTACTATAATCACGCCATCATCATTCTCTGTATTGATATATTTTTCCTACAACACATCAAGAAAATTATTTACTTCTAAGATGATGGATGACTAGCAATTCAGACAGGTATTGATGATAGGTAATAGGGTAAACACAATTTTCCTTTGAAATACAAATACAACCCGTTCTCTATGTTGGCGTGTGTGGAGTTTACGCTTAAAGTCACTCTTTAGATTCTGCAGACATTAAATGGGAGCTCTGATTAGAAAGAGCTTAATGTTGTCAAAGGAGCTGCTTTAAGCATGTTTTTCTCCCTGAAGTACACTTTGTTCTTCATAATTTTTTTTAAATGGCCTTTTTTACGGGAAAAAGCCAGTTTCACTTGCCAAAAATATTGATGGTTTAAAGGTGGCCTAAATGACAAATTACTAAATAATTTTAAATATGTTATTTTAAGTACTTGAACTGAATTGTTCTCTTGTGTAGGGAGTAAGTAGAAAAGAAGAAAGTATTTTATAAAATCTTTCATGTGGAAATTGCTATTTGTTTTTAGTGTCATCAACCCAACACTGAACCCGATGATCTGCACTGTGAAAGGGACAAAGTTTCTGCAAATGGGTGCAACTCCTTTATTGACATAAATCAATAGTCTCCACCCACATACCAAAGGCCCCTTTAGGAACAACATATTTATTATCAGGTTTCTAGAAACATATATATAGTGAGAGACACCAATTACTATAGGCTGGACTATTGGTCTTACACATGTGTGTATTAACAGTTTTTTAAAATTACACAAATGCTTTTCACATACACATTTTTAAAAAAGCATAACTATAATCAGAATAGCTTTTGATACTGTTTTTGGCTCAAGCTATGGTTACTAGGAGTCCAACTATCACACTGGGGTCTATGACATTTTTGATATTATACATTAATCTGAATTTAAAATGGCAATCATCATAAATAATTGGTAGAACAGTTATGACCAGAAAGTGGATGCAACCTTACCTTTTTTTAACAATGTATTTTTCTCAACATGTCTTGTGATAATTACTGTGCTTTAAATAACACTAAATGGATGTTCAGATACAAGAAATGCTAAGACATGGCCTTGTTCTAGACAGTCTTATGAAAGACAGAAACAAACATAAATAAGAGAACATAATGACTTATTCATTACATTTATGTACAAAGTGTGATTAAACATGAGGGAGGCAGTAGGTAATGAAACGCATGACTTTTGAAACTTGACACACAGTAAGATTTCTCTTACTAGAGAAGAGTGGAAGAGTCATTCAATAGGGAAAAAAAAGGCAGCAAAGATTCTCCCTGCCTTTTAAGGCTCTAGTTTTCAGTTTGTGGGCACAGACACATTTGGAATTGGGCATCTCTCTGATGGGTCATATTCTTTCAATCCTCCGTATGAGTAACTTCACGTAGGTTAAATTTTCTGTGTAATCTACTCAGTAGTATTAAAACAAGAAGTTTCCTTTCTATTGAACTGCCAGCTTATTCACTTCCACACATATGAATAAAGCTATGCTCCACAGCAAAATACATGAATTGTGCCCACACCAACCATTGATGGTGAGAATCATGAACAAGCATCAGATTTTACCTTAGCCTACTTCTCATGCATGCTGAGTTTGGGATTAATTTTGAAGTATTTAATATATATTGTTATTCCCATGCTATCCAACAACTACAAAAGAAGCCGGTTATTTTAAGATAAAATAATTAAATGATAAAATAAATTTTGAAAAAAAAATCCAAGTTTTTGTTTTTGGAATTGTAGACAATATCCAATGTCTTAATAGCCTGCTTCTAACTCAGGAAAAGGTTGGAAATTAATTTCTGAATAAGCATAAGGACAGAATTGTTGCTTAAACTTTAGTTGCAAACCATAAATATATATCTTATTGCTATTTATATACTTATTAATATTGCCTAAATTTTATGAAAAGATACTGTCAGGTAATTCAAGAGCTTTACCTTCTTTCCTCTAGTGACTCCATAAAATAGGCACAATTATTATCCACGATTAGAGACAGAAGAAACAAGCCATAGAGAAATTTAGTGACATGTCCAAGGTCACAAATCTGGGAACTTATAATGCAGCTCAGATTTCCTTTCTCTGCAGTGCTCCTTAGAAACAACTCAATAAAATGAGTGGGGGGCTCCTAAGCCAAAGATGCACTTATCAATGTTAGAATTATACAGGATGGCAAACATAGTGTAAATCATTAAGTAGGAGAAAAGTGTGTCTACCTATAAAACATTATAGGAACAGCAGGCTTAACCATCTCTTAATCATTCTGAAGGACCCTTCAGCGTACCTGCCTTTTAAGAACAAACTGTGTCTCTGAATGCAGGTGTTTCTGTAATATACCGTCCATTTTTCAGATTATTTCAGGTGGGATGGAAAAGATTTTTGAGTTTGTTTTTTCCCCATCTTCCTAGTCTCATCTGAACTGGAGAGCTAACAAAATTTCTGTGTGGGGCAAAGGAAAGTCATGATCAACCTTCTATAAGTCATATTTCTTTTTTAAAAAATGTATTTTATTGAAGTATAGTTGATTTACCATGTAGTGTTAAGTTCTGCTGTACAGCAAAGTGATTCAGTTATATATATATATAACTTATATATATATATATAACTTATAGTTATATATATATATAAAATATATATTCTTTTTCATATTCTTTTCCATTATGGTTTATCACAGGATATTGAATATAGTTCCCTGTGCCATACAGTAGGAACTTGTTGTTTCCATTCTATATATAATAGTTTGCATCTGCTAATCCCAAACTCCCACCCCATCCCTCTCCCACCCTCCTCCCCCTTGTCAACCACAAGTCTGTTCTCTATGTCTGTGAGTCTGTTTCTGTTCTGTAGATAGGTTCATTTGTGTCATATTTTAGATTCCACATATAAGTGATATCATATGGTATTTGTCTTTCTCTTTCTGACTGACTTCAGTATAAGTTATATTTCTAAATTCCCACTGGGCCATCTTTTAAGCAAAAAGTATTTTTTTTTTCTCTCCCTCAAACCTTAAGAGGTCATGGAGTTAAGGACACTCACTGAATATTTTCTACACTCAAAACATTATTTGATAAGAATTTTTGTCCAAGTTCCAGCATGTAGAACATCCTCTGGCAAAGCCATTAGAATGTTTCAGATTTGTACTTACCCCACTTCTACAAGGCCTCCTGATTAAATTTGGATTGCATTCTTATTAGCACTCACACAATTTACTTCTTTGTAAAAGTGTGTGTTTCTGTTTGCACTCTTCTTTTCTGAAGTCTTATCCCCTCTCCAGCACCATTTACTCAATACCCCCTGAGCTCTCTTTGAGCAGTAATAGTACACAGAATGGGATTTGCCAAGCATGAATATTCCATAAAGGATCACAAGGATTCTGTAGTTCACTGACTCCATTGTCTCTGAAAGCAAATTTCAACATAAACACTGAGTTCTCTTCTTCCTTTGTAGAGCTAAGTGATAATATTCACCCTATATTATGAGGGTAATTTACATTCAGTGGGGAATTACTATTCACAGAGGCTCAAACATACCTTACTCATTTACATTTCCTCTTTCCCTAGGTTCTTAAGGCACATTGGAAGAAGAAGCCTATCCTTCAGGTTATATCAACTAGAAAGATGTCAACAACATAAAGAGAAAAATAATTCACAGATGACTTTTTAAGTAAAACGTAAGGCAATGACCATAGTTTGGATTGTGACACACTTGGCCATAAGGATCAGGTCTTATTCACCTTTGTATTCAAGTATATAACACAGTGCCTGGCACATAACACTTGTTTAATAAATAAACATTTGTTGAAAGAATGAAGCATGGTGGGTGAACTGTGGCCACTGGACCAAATCCAGCCATGCCTTATTTGCACAGCCCATGTGCACAGCCATGCTAATGCATTTACATAATGCCTATGGCTACTTTCATGCACAAAGGCAAAGTATGTGGCCTCTTGGACTGCAAAGCTGAAATACATTATCTGGCCCTTTATAGAAAGTGTTTACTAACCCCTGCATAGGAAAATGCATGAAAATAGAAAAAAGTTGTCATCTTTTTATGAACATAATTTTGTGTAGTTGCAGTTAAAACATATACGAAACAGTATTTTATTTTTTGTTTCCTATACCATATGCCTTTTTCTGGATGAACGCCAGTCTTCATTCTTACTCTAATAGCTACAAGAGTATTCTGTTGTGTAGATATATATATATATATATTTTTTGTTGTTGTTGTTGTGTAGATATATTGTGTGACTTCCCCTCGTCTACCTCAGTTTTCACATTTGGGAGGTAAGAAGACTCAATAAACTACAAGGTGCTTCCAATTCTGACTCTCTCTGGTTCTGTATCTCTTCCACACTCTTTCACATACATGCAACTTCAAAGGTTGCAAATATACTTATTTATTTCATTCTAACGTATCTGAGGGCAGTTGAGAGGCCAAGTTCTAAATACTCTTCTAGGCAGAGTATTTGGCTTCTACTGGTGGGTCTAGGTCTTTATGTTTTCCCATTCAAAAGAAATGAACAGCTGTTCAGCTCTGCGAAAAGGAGATCGTGTTATATTTTCTTCCTTTAGATAATCTTTTTGCTAGAAGCCAAATAATATCAACTTTAGAAATCAAATATAATGGAAAATCACAATATGTTCGGTTTTCTTACTTTTTACATTTTTAATCTGCTCACCTGAAATGTTTATATAAGTAGAACACTCATTTTATATCCATGTATTATTCATTTATTCACTTGTAAAAAAAATGCTAAATGCCTAATGCGTGTCTAGCACTAAGTTATGCACTAGGAATAGAAACACAAGGAAGACAGATATTAGACTCTGATGATGATGTTCAGCGATGAATAAAACTCTAAATCCTGAAGGGAAAAAATAAGTCCCACTCTATTCTGACCCAATCAGCTGTGTAGTAAAATCTCTAACTATGCTCAACCTTAGTGATATATAGAATCTCTGATGGCCAGAACGATGAGTTTACACTCTTCTACTTAGGCTACTAAAACAAAGGTAAGTCCCCTAAACTCTGTGCCCCAAAATATTTCAAAATGCATTACTGTACGAATACGGTAGATTAATCGCTATGAGTGAAGGTAGCTGGGTCACATCGCTCCTCTAATGCATTGGTCTTCCCAATTTTCCTCCACTGGAACAAGCACATTCTCTTGGGATCACCTGTGATCACAGGGCTTGTGTTTCCAGGAATTGCAGCTCACAGTAAGAATATCAGCATCCCTATTATTTAGACAACTTCCAAACTAATTCCCCTAATCAGGTGATAGGAAAGATTTTCTGTAAGGTCTGTGTTACACAATTTTAGTCCTGGCATTTCAAAAGACAGCTGCCCTTCCTTCTTCGACACATGTGAGGAAAGCACGGGTCACTTCCACTTTCACTCAGATGCAAAGAAGTAGCAACGGACACAGCAGTTTCACCTCTAGGAAAAGATGTGTCTTTTGCAGCACTCATGGGAGGCTTCACAAACAACAGAATGATAAAGAAGAAAAGAGTGCACGAAAAGAACAAACTCATTGCCCTTTGGCTGAGATGATTTACAGGTGAAGAGAAGGAAGGGTGGGGATGTAGTGCGGCTGTGCTTGGTAGGCTATTGGGTAGGTGGTTCACGGATGCTAGACCTACTGTCATAGCTCAAACAAGAGGACAACAACTTTCTTAACTTGGTGGTGGTTTCTCTGCTTCCTGAAGTCCACTCACAAGGCTAGGTCTGAGAGGGCAAAATGTGTTAACATTCAATTATACTTTTCAGCACACACTTTTCCTTGACCGCTATGTTAGGATATAGAGTACTCATGAACTGACAGGAGACATATGCTATTTCAGGGGACTCCAGACCCCCCTGAGCAGTACCCACATTATCCTTTGCCTGCCCTGTGCTACTGTTCTTCTCCGTCCCCTGACTGTGGCTCGGGCTACAGATACTGCCAATGAGATGACCATTTCCTAATCAGTTCTACTCTTGGGTCTCTCTAAGTGGTGATGACCCTTCTGCTAGCTTTATATTCGTCCACGTGCCTCTTCAGTGAGACGGAAAAAAAGACGGGTTTAGAGTTCAACTTCTATACGCTGCCTGAGTTCCACAGATCAGCTCTGAAAGAGCTAGCTGTGAGTACAAAAAATCTAGATGATCAAAATTCAATGTATCATGCTCTGTGTTGGTCAACCACAATGAGAATCTCAGACTTGCTACCCAAAGTTTAAAATATTCCGACTGCAAGATTCAGCTGTAGAATTTTGTACAATAGCTCCTTGGGATGTTTGCAGATGATGCACACTTATACTCCTTCCCCAAAATTGCCTCTCTATAGTTACCCATCTTTAAACTCTCATTAATAATAACAGCTATAATTTATCAAGTGCTTATTATGTTAAGGGTACTAGTCAAAGTGCTTTGCATGTATTAACTCAGTCCTCAGAGGAAGGTACTCTTATCACTCCCATTCTACTTTTTATGGCATTTAATCTACAGAGAAATTAAGTAAATTGTTCAAGGTCACACAGCGAGTAAGTGGCAGAGCTGGGTAAATCTAGGCAGTGTGACTCTAGAGAACCAAAGCTCTTAAAGATGAAGTTTCTTTGTTAACCTCTGGGCTCATTATACAGCAGGAATCTTCATTACTGTGTCATTACTTCCTTTAGTAGGAGATATTTCTCATACTGTTGCCAGAATACACCTAGCAAAAATCTTACCCCTGTGCACATTCACAAAGTACTAGGCAGACACTGTTGAGTGTCAAGAAGTCTATCGTAAATTATAAATGCCCTGTATATCTCTCATATTTTTGTTATATCAGTCAAAGATTGATTTGCACTATATCTGGGGCAGCAGAATAAAATATACACATAAAGGAAACAGGGAGTCCTAAGTTACTTCGCTAATGAATGTGGGCAAGGTGAGGTGAGAGAAGATGACTAAAATGGAGAAATGCTATATGTTGACTTGTATTGTCTGAACCTTCCAGGAACACTGCCACCCTTCTGCCTTATCATACAATCTATGTAATAATTCCCCTCAACACTATTATATTACAAAATTCAGGTTCTTTTCCATTGATGCGTTCATAACATTAAAATATGCCCCAATCTGTGGAGTAATTGTCATGTATACTATGTACATGTATTATAATATCTCAAGCAAAATCAAATTTGCTATGGGAACCTTATGCTTCATTTACCTTGATTCTGCTATTGACAGACAACTCAGTATAGCATGTGTTATGAAAAGAAATAAAAAATGAACAGCCCCAAGTTCTTTACAGATTCTCCAGTAGTTAATCATGTTCTGATGCAAATCTACTGGAGAATTTTCAAATGCCAAGTCAAGCATGATTGGGCATCAAAGATTATAAACATTTGATGGTGGAGGGGGGAATCCACATTATTACGGAAGAGTGGAAGGCATTTGTATTATTTTAGCATTGAAGGATACTTATCTGACTTAAAAAATTTTTTTGTTCCTTGAAAGGAAAGATGAATTGGCATATATCACTTTGGGCAGAATTCTCCAGAAACTATAACTTACAGCTACAGCATTTATCTGAAACTCTGTAGTTTATTTTAAAGGTCGTGGCGGTATAATTCTGACTTTAGCAAGCAGGAACATTTTCAAAAATGTAGCCTAATTTTATTGTTCATCTTTAAATATTCATTTCATATTTGATGGGCTAGAAATTTGAAATTCAAATTACTTCCTTTTCCTTTATTCTTAGCAAAATCATCTAAGAGTAAGAGGTGCAGTTCATTTATAACAAAATAGAAATAAAATAAAGCTCATAATTCAACAAGAACTAATTAAAATTATTTGAAAGTCAGTTTACAGGTGAGTAAACTGTTAATTCCAGTTACATCACTTAGATTCTTTATAAGTTATTTCAGGAAAATTATTCATCTACTGAATCACTGAATCACAGATTTGAAAAGGACATTGAAATTCACTTCCTACAAAACCCTCATATTACTGATGAGGTCTAGAGAGGTTCCTCAGCAAGTATAAGGTCACTTTTTAAGAAGTTACAAAGTGAAGAATCAAATTTAGGTCTACTGTTTCCAAGTCCTCTGCACTTTCTAAGAAATACTTGGCCAAGCCATACTAGATATTGAGTAAATCTCCCTAGTATCTCAGATCCAAGATCTCACCAGTATACCTTGTCTCAAGCCCAGAATCAGGGGTAGTAGGTGACAGTGGGTCTCCCATGTGGTCACTCATTTTCAGTAAGAGACTGTATTCCCAAGGATGTCTCTGTCCAGAAGATCTAAGCAGAGGTCAATGAACGAGCCTAATTTTTCTAGAAAACAGTATCATAAGTTTCTCAAGCTGACACATGCAGGCTGTTAATATCAAGCACATTTGATACAAAATCTCTTAACATAAATGTCCATTTATTGGAGCTAGTGGTCAGGCAGGAAACAGGATTTGGGTCACCATTTCCTTTGCACCCATTTCTTTGCACCCCCATTTCCTAGGGCTGCTGTAACAAAGCACCAAAAACTGAGAAGCTTAAAGCAACAGAAATCCTCTCACAGTTCTGGAGACTAGAAGTCTGAAACCAAGTTGTTGGTGGGGCAAAGTTCTCTGTGAAGGCTATGACAGAGAATCTGTTCCATGCTTCTTTCCTAGCTTCTGGTGGTTGCTGGCAAAATATGGTGTTTCTTGGCTTGCAGCTGCATTACTCCAATTTCCCCGGCTGTTTTCACAGAGCCTTCTTCCCTCTGGATGTGTGTCTCTATGTCTCCAGATTTTCCCGTCTTTATAAGAGCCCACCTTAATCCACTGTAAACTTATTTCTACTTAATTGCATCTGAAAAATTCCTATTACCAAGTAAGTTCACTTTCAGAGGCACTGGAGGTTAGGACTTCAACATATCTTTTTGGGGAACACAATTCAACCCATGATGGCTCCCAAATAGATTACGTTTAATAAAGGCAGTGCTTCTTCAGGAATCAGTGGATACACTCTTGGATAATTGTTTTTTGAACTAATTCTAAATATTCGGCTAACTCAGAAAACAATTTTTTAAAAAATAGCCAGGTCTAGGAATTGGTATAGGAATTTTTTAAAAGTCAGAAATGAGGTATCTTCCCTAATGTGTCAGGACACGTACAGCCACTGCAGAGGTCGGGCCATAGTCCCTGGTGAGTGGGTTCTTTCATCACCCTTATTATAATTCACCAGAACATCCACTTTTGAATTCTGTGTTTTAAATTTTTACTTACTAGGGAATTTAAACTATCTATAGTCTCTTCTCGTATCTGTTTATCTGACAGGAGCTCTGAGATCCGCATGCGACACGCACTCCCGGGACAGAGACATTCCAAGGTGTCTGACACAAATTTGTGTTTGCTCATGTTCTAGAAGGTATAATAATTCCACTCAATAGCAGGTACCGACACGGGGTTTACATGGCACAAACTATGGGATACACCTGGAGAGTGGCACTCAGTTGATCCCCTTATACCTGTTACAAAAGTCTGGTTATCTTATTTTTTTACTTTTTGTAAGTGCTCTGCCGTCATATATGTATACATACACACACACATATGAAAGATTGTAACTTCTTTAAGGGAAGAAATTGAAACCTGATTCATCTTGATAAACTTCACAGAAGTTAATATAATGTCTTGCACATAACAAGCGTTTAGAGAATATTTACAGAGTAAATAAACTGATGAGTTTTTAAGCCAACACTGGTTATATATGAATAAAATTAGGCTTGAATTTAGAAAACACCAATAAGCTTAAACAATTTTTCACTTGCTAATATATCTGATCAAGGCATTGCTTAATGAGTTGGTCTCACATATCATACAAAGAAATTTCATCAAATTTAGTAACATGTTATTTGGCAAAAATAAACATGTTGAATAATAATTGTACCTTGTCTTCTCAAAATGGGTTATTCTTAAACTATGTATAAAGAACAAAATTATTTCTACTTTATGATTTTAAATTATAGAGGAAAGGAAAAAACATTTAAAATAATTAGTATATAGATTTGACAAGCTGGATTTATTTAAACAAGTATATAAAATTCAAATAATACTGACTAATGACTAATATTTTAATTTTAAGTTATCAAGCTAAATTATGACTAGAAAATGATGCACTGAAAGGTTGTCATTTAAAACATAATGGGGGAAAATGCCTATTTCTGGTCATTCAAGTTTGCGTTTAGAGCTAACAAAATCAATTTCTCTTTAAATGTCTGTTAATGACCACCAGGAATAAAAAGAAAGAACATGGAAATAGAAATTGAAACGGTTATATTACAAATTTTTGAATAAACTTTTTATTGTATCTTTTGGATCTTAAAAGGTGTAAGTCTGGGCCGATGACAAATTACCAGGAAATTGAACCTGCACTTTAATCTTCTAGTTTTGGAGCATGGCAGAGCCAGCTAGCACCAAGTTTACATGCTCTTCAGATCCCAGCGAGCCCAGGTTTATGATCTTTCCATGTGCAGAGTCCTTTTTCCAACGCTTTACCACTAAGATTTTGAGATAAAAATGGTGCTTTTGGGGCTTCCCTGGTGGCGCAGTGGTTAAGCATCCGCCTGCCAATGCAGGGGACACAGGTTCAATCCCTGGTCCGGGAAGATCCCACATGCCACAGAGCAACTAAACCCGTGCGCCACAACTACTGAGCCTGCACTCTAGAGCTTGCAAGCCACAACTACTGAGCCTGCACTCTAGAGCTTGCGAGCCACAACTACTGAAGCCCGTGTGTCTAGAGCCCGTGCTCCCCAACAAAAAAAACCACCGCAATGAGAAGCCCACACACCGCAACGAAGAGTAGCCCCCGCTCGCCACAACTAGAGAAAGCCCACATGCAGCAACAAAGACCCAACGCAGCCAAAAATAAATAAATTAATTTTTTAAAAATGGTGCTTATATACTTGATTTTATCTTTTTTTTTTTTTAATTTTTGTTTTCTCTTAACCTGGTTTGACCACACTTTTCTCATCCACTCATTCCTCACCATTCTTCTATGTACCTGACCACACACAAACACACACAAGCACACTCTACAGTCTTCAACAGAAATTTTGCCTTACTTGCTACATATACTTATCACCAAGCACAACACTACATAGCAGGTGTTTAATTAGATCAGGGTGCCTCTTTTTCCCTTTGAAGACTATGGGAACAACAGATGGCTGGTATTTGTTATAAGATGATTTACTTCCACGATATCTATAACAATGTGTGAGGACTTTATTTTCCCTTTTCCTCCTCTCTTTTATCTTCTGCACATGATTCTTTCCTCTGCTCTACAAATGTCTGAGTGCCTTTCCTTCCATTCCATTGAGCTTGTTCCCAAAATTGTTTGAACAAACTCATCACCTATCTCCATTCTAACGACAGATGCATCCCGAAGGTCAGGAAGAAAATGGGAATCAAATCCTTAGAGTTATCACATGATTTGACCATCGTTTTTGAAATCGAAAATTTTGACTAGTTCAATGGATTCAGATACTGAGAATGTTTGCTAAAAATTACCCATTTTCAGAGGAATTGCAAAGACATACGAATAACACTGAATCACAACACATCTAAGCCTACATAAACATACGAGATTGTCTTTAAATTTTGTAATTGCTACTGCAGACTTTGACTAGAAGTCATATGTTTCTGACCACCAAATTTTAACAAGCTTCTCTCCTTGACAGAATTTAGTCCCGCTCTCAGCAGAGTCAGAAATAATGGAATTGCTCATTAAAAATAATGAGATGCCACTGTAATGAATCCCGATCTATAGCTCCTCTCACCAAAATATGTTTTTCAATGGAAAAAATAATTAGATCCTATGGAGGTCCTCACCGTGGGATATAAAAGGTAACCACAAAACCATACTTAATTATGTAAACTGAATACTTTAAGAACGGTGTTAGCAAAAAGTTTCCATTCCATACCAGGTACCAGGTTGACTAGAAAAAGAAGTTACATTTGATAATGAAATGGACCTGGAGGAGAAAGACGAAAAAGAAACAAGAGGACACTATCACTCCTTTGCTTCCACGAGCCATCGTAACTCTTTTTCCTAAAGAATTTATCCTGATAGAAAAAGGAGCACTAGTCAGTGAAGGGTTAATCTCATTTCTCAACCCATCAGACACTTGCACTCTTTAAATGTCTAAACGCACTTTTCTTGCCTTAACTTCCTCTTTCATGCTGTGAAAATGGAACATAATTTTTTACTGAAGCTGTGCAGAAGTTTAGCAAGGAGTCAAAAGTTATCATTAGGTGAGTCATTTACACTCAGGTGGCTCATCTGCCATCTAGTTAGGCTGCCTACCTGTCTGGGAACCCAAGAAGGAACAGAAACACCTAGAATCTCATATCAAGCACAGTTTACTTGCTTGTAGAGTGTAGCAGGTCTTTGTCTGAATGGCAGTGGGATAGTAAGAGCAGGAAAAAAATGGGCCAGACAGGAATCATTTTTTTTTCATCAATTCCCAAATAATATCTGAAAGATAAAAACTAATGATTCAACAGTGAGACTGAACACCAATGAGAAGAGGTGCTCTGTTGACATTAATAACATCAACCAGACCATTGGAAATAGACCTGGAGGGCTGTGGATTCCTCTGGGGGATTCAGTACCTTTCTAGCTGCCTATTTTGTGAGAGGAAAAAGTAACAGTATTCACCACCCAGAGGGCCTGGGGTACAGGTATTCCCACAGAGAATGTTCTTCTAATCTCAAGCATTTTACTTAGTCCATAGAGGTCTGTTTTAACCTGAAGGCTTTGCCTGCAACCACACAAACGCAGAACTCCCCATGACCCACCTGCAGAGAATTCCCTTAGCTTCAGGCCTCACTAATCTGTATTTGAATTCAAGGTCAGGATAGAAATAAAGAAAAGCTCTGCCTTTTTGAAGGGTTGTTGACAACTCGTTGTCAGGCACAAGACCATTTGGAGGAAACAACAAATGCGCAGAAACAAAGTTCAAACAAAACGACCTTTAGGGGGACCTGGGCACTTGTTTTCTTTTTCTCCTCCTTCCTCCCAGAGCCTGGGTTATTCAGTAGTGCACTAGTTTTCTAGGGCTGCCCTAATAAATTACCACAAACTGGAGGCCTAAAAATTCAGAAACTTAGTTTGTCATAATTCTGGAGAGCAGAAATCCAAAAATCAGGGTGTCTTACAGGGCCAGCCTCCTCCAGAGGATATAGGGGAGATTCTCTCCAAGTGCCTGGTAGCTCCAGGCACTCCTTAATTTTTGACTGCATCACTCCACTCTCTACCTCCATCTTCATCTGGGCTTCTCTTCTGTTTCTTCTCTTCTGTCTCTTATAAGGATACTTAATGTTGGATTGAGGACATATCCAGGTAATCTAGGATAATATCCTCTCAAGATCCTTAAATAAATTATATCTGTACAGATCTTATTTTTCCAAATAAGGTCATATTCACAGGTTCCAAGGTGTGGAAATATCTTTTTGGGTGGTCACCATCACTGGGATAGTAGACTTAGGCTGAGACTGAAGACTATATAACTCCCCCCACCTCCACTCCGAGCATGGACTCTAAAATCTATGAGAGACTGAATCCTGCTTAGAAACTCTAAAGAATTAAATTTCTTTCAAATGCTCCATTCTCCATTTGGAGGAACGGATCAGGGAAGAGCACACTTGTAGAAGATGTGCTTGGCTTTTATAAAGAATAAAATCTGACAGGCAGTTTAAATTGGACATCCACTACGACACACCTTCAGATAGGTGTTCTGCAAATAAAAGTCAACCTGACTAAGAAAGCTGAAACAGGTACAGGGTTTGTGGTTAAATGATTAGGTGAATCTGATGCAACTGCTGCTTAGACACTCTCTGCCCACGATCTTGGTCCCTAAACACATTCTATAGAATGAATTTAATGCCAACTCCTGGGAATAAAGCAAAATCCTGTTATTTTGTAATGGAAATTACCTTCTCAATTAAGGCAACTAAGAAGATGGAGAAAGCCCACAGGCTTCAATAAAATTTCTCTGGGGCTCTATTAAGATGCACCCCTAGAAGTTGCATTTGCCTTTTTGCTCACATGCCTGCCTCTTCAATCAGGTAATCAAGTATGTAATCAGAAATTACATACTTAGTCTAGGCCATCTTGTCAAGATTGGATGCTTTCTCTAAAAATTAACTTAAAGACTTAAACTTATAGCTTTAAGTAATTTCCTGGGCAGAGGAATCTGCCAGCACTTCCCCTTTCCTTCCTACTTTTCTTTTTTTAAATAAATTTATTTATTTATTTATTTATTTATTTTTGGCTGTGCTGGGTCTTCATTGCGGTGCACGAGCTTCTCATTGCAGTGGCTTCTCTCGTTGCAGAGCACAGGCTCTAGGCGCGTGGGCTTCAGCAGTTGCAGCACATGGGCTCAGTAGTTGTGGCGTACGGGCTTAGTTGCTCTGCGGCATGTGGGATCTTCCTGGACCAGGGCTCGAACCCGTGTCCCCTGCATTGGGAGATGGATTCTTAACCACTGTGCCACCAGGGAAGTCCCTCTTTCCTACTTTTGAATTCCTAAAGAATTGACTGTGGTTCCTCCAGCCTTGTTTAACTTTCCTCCCCTCATCTATCCAACCTGCCTTCCTCATCCCTTGCGTGCCTTGACCCGATTTCTTCACGGATGTCTTCATGAAACTCTTTGCTAAACAGAGTGTGGTTCTTGGATTGTAACCACTTGGGAGCTTGTTAGACCAGCAGCACCTCAACACACCCCGGATTTCCCATCCTCATCTTAACAATTAAAGTGTGAGACTCAGTCCCCAGCTCCCATTTGCTTACTAGGTTATGACATTTGCTTTAGCCAGGCCTCCCAGTGAGCACGCTCTCTCGTTCAAGACTCCACTTCTTCAACTGCTATTTGTGTAGACAAGTGGATTTCAACCTTAGCTGCACATGACGACTGCTTGAGTAGCGGTGGTTGTTTTTTTTCATCAGAAGAATCCCACCCTCAGAGATCTTAATTTAATTTGTCTGGGGTGGAGCCCAGGCACAGTCTTTTTCTTTTTTTTTCTTTTTGAACTTTCCCAGGAGATTCTAATGTGCAACCACATTTGAGAACACCGTCATAGAAGGGTGGTTTCAAAGTGTGGTTCCAGAGTTGGTAGCATCGGATCACCCAAACTTCTTAAAAATGCAGATTCTTTGGTTCCATCCCAGGCTTTCTAACCAGAAACTCTGGAGGAGGGCCCAGCAAGCTGTGTTTTAACAAGCCCTCCAAGTGATTTTGATCAAGGCTAGAGTCTGAGAAATAACTGCCATTGAGTATCCCTTGCCACTCAATCAAAGTTCTATGGAAGGTACACAAGTGAATAAAGTCTGGTCCTTACCCTGGAGTAACAAAAACGTACTTGGAAGAAACACTTTGAACATACAGACACACCCAAACATGACCCATGTTTACAGATGCGTAGTTCTAGTCAGAATGTGATTAAGGTGAGTGAGTAGGGAAAAAATATTACTTTTGAGTAGAAGAACTTCTATAGAAAGAGGAAACATATGCAGGTGATACAAGCATAAATAATAGGAGGGAGAGGGTGTTTAGGCAACTAGAGTGGTTTATTAGGAGATAGACTAGGGCTTACCTGCTGGCGCAGTGGTTAAGAATCCGCCTGCCAATGCAAGGGACACGGGTCTGAGCCCTGGTCCAGGAAGATCCCACATGCCGTGGAGCAACTAAGCCCGTGAGCCACAACTACTGAAGCCCACGCACCTAGAGCTCGTGCTCCGCAACAAGAGAAGCCCGCGCACCACAACGAAGAGTAGCCCCCGCTCGCCACAACTAGAGAAAGTCCACACACAACAATGAAGACCCAATGCAGCCAAAAATAAATAAAATAAAATAAATAAATACATTAAAAAAAAGAGAGAGACCAAAAAAATAAATGGGTGGTAGTCAAACTCTGTGGGATCTTGAATATCACTCTAAGCCATCCAGGCGTTTCTAAAAATACCAGGAAAATATTTTGTGTATGAGTTGCAGCTAGCTAGATAAAGTGAAAGAGGAGGACAGAGAAATTTTCAGGTACTGAAGAGAGCATGTACAAAGGCCCCGAGACAGGAAAAGCCATGGCATCTTCAATAGAAATCAAAATAGAATCTGCATGAAGCAGTCATTTAGGATGCAGCGTCTGAATGCTCATCTGTAAGGAGGATGTGAGGCTGATTGTGCAGAGAACAGATTGATAGGACTTGGGAACTTGAAATCCCAATTTAATTCTACAAGACTCTCTGATTATACTTAATAGGATTCATCCACATTTCCTCCATTTTTCTAATTCCTTTCTTTTAATGTAAAATAATGGATGCTCTGAATAACTAAAAAATTGAAAGTATGGAAATTTTATGATACAACACAACTTTAAAGGTCGCATAGTAATTGCAGTATTGAAAAACAAACTTAATTGTGGGTGTGTGGCATTCCTCATTTGCAACTATAGCTTCAATTTTGGAGGACTACCATTTAATATCACGTGCTGGGTTGATTCCCACTGCCATAAAAGCCATAAGGAAATAAAATGTAGTGGCCATTTGATGTTCTTTTTGATGCTTCATAGCCATTTCTACCCTTTGAATTAACAGAACCCTAATTTCTCCCTACCCTACAGTCCTGACACCACACCTCTTCTACCAAAATTCTCTTCCGGGATATCAGAATATGTGCTCTGAGATGACATTCAAGATTAGAGCGTGGAACTCAGGTCTGGCCAATCAAAATGCCATATTTCCCTGATCTGGGACTGCCTGGCTCTTCATGGCACAAGACACTACATTGTGGAACTTGATGAGTTTATTCTAAAAGTTTTCTAAAAAAGAAAATATAAAACATAGCCAAGAACATTTTTTAAAGTAGTACAATGAGGCAGAACTTGCCCTCCTAACTCTCATAACACTAATGATAGTTAAATTTAAATTACTAATCTTCAGTAATTTAAATAGTGTGATATTAGTTAAGAAATAGTCAAATAGACCAATGGAATAGCATAGAGAATCCAGAAACAGAATCAGAGAGACAGAATTTATATTTGTAAGGATATCACTTCAGAATCATTAAGGAAAGATGCTCAACATCGCTGATCATCAGGGAAATGCAAATCAAAATCACAATGAGATATCATCTTACGCTTATCAGAACGGCTATCATCAAAAAGAACACAAACAAGTGTTGGCAAGGATGTAAAGAAAAGGGAACCCTTGTACTTTGTTGGTGGGAGTGTAAATTGGTGCTGCCGCTGCAGAAAACAGTATGGAGGTTTCTTAAAAAAATAAACATAGAACTACCATATGACCCAGCAATTCCACTCCTGGGTATATATCTGAAAAAAACAAAAACACTAATTTGTAAAGATACATGCACCCCAATGTTCATAGCAGCACTATTTACAGTAGCCAGGATGTGGAAGCAACCTAAGTGTCCATCGACAGATGAATGGATAAAGAAGATGTGGTACACACACACACACACACACACACACACACACACACACACACACAATGGAATACTACTCAGCCATAAAAAAAGAACAAAATTTTGTCATTTGCAGCAACATGGATGGACTTGGAGGGTATTATGCTAAGTGAAACAAGTCAGACAAAGACAAATATAGTATCATATAACTTACATGTGTAATCTAAAAAATGTAACAAACTAGTAAATATAACAAAAAATAAGCAGGCTCAAGATACAGAGAACAAACTAGTGGTTACCAGTGGGGGGTGTCAGTATAGGGGTTGGGGAGTGAGAGGCACAAACTACTGGGTGTAAGAGGGGCTACAAAGATGTATTGTACAACACAGGAAATACAGCCAATATTTTATAATAACTGTAAAAGGAGTGTAACCTTTTAAAAATGTATAAAAATCAGTAAAGAAAATAAAACTACTTAAAAATAGGAGATTTCATAAATAATGGTAGAAAAATTGGCTATCTATTTGGAAAAAATAAAATAAAAGTTAGAATCCTACTATGTCCCAGTCCAAAACTGAATTCTAGATAAAGTGCAAAATGGAAAATCCTGTAAAATAGTTCCTTTCAAATTGTTGCTACATATTACATAACATAGTGATCTTTTTTTTTAAATGCCAGGATCTATCACATCACCAATTAAGTGAAAATCTGTGAGGATAGAACACAAACATCAGCATTTTTAAAGTTTTTCTGATTATTAATTTATAGCAAAGTTTGAGAACCATTACTGGTTAATAGAGAAGAATGTCCCTGAGCTTCCGAGCAGTCAAAGCAAAGAATAGTTTAATAATGAGTGACAAAGTTTTCATTTAAAAAAAGGCCAAATGGGGCTTCCCTGGTGGCGCAGTGGTTGAGAATCTGCCTGCCAATGCAGGGGACACGGGTTCGAGCCCTGGTCTGGGAAGATCCCGCATGCCGCGGAGCAACTAAGCCCGTGCGCCACAACTACTGAGCCTGCGCGTCTGGAGCCTGTGCTCCGCAACGAGAGAGGCCGCGATAGTGAGAGGCCCGCGCACCACGATGAAGAGGGGACCCCGCTTTCCGCAACTAGAGAAAGCCCTCGCACAGAAATGAAGACCCAACACAGCCATAAATAAATAAACAAATACTTAAAAAAAAAAAAAAAAAAAAAAGGCCAAATGTTCAGGAGATTTACCAGTTTTCCTGGTGTTGAAAAATAGGGAGAAATGTCACCATTTAAAAGCTTCATAAAGTAATAGTGCATCAATAAGGCTGTTAATAGTGGCTTTAAACCACTGATGTCTTTGCTTGTTATGCTTTTGCACTCTTAAAACTAGTCAGAAGGATCCTAATTGCCTGGCCATGGAGAAGTCAGGGAAAGGATTGTAGAGAACTCAGCACATTTATCCTCTGTAAATAGCCAGCATAGTTATCTATTTGGATGGACAATGGCTTTGCCATCATTAAAAATAGCTCACTTCATGTGATGTACATGTACTGCTCTATTCGCCAATTCTCCATGTCACTTAGCACTGGGTAGCCTCACACCAGAGCCCTAACATAGAAGTTTTGGGCTTCAAGTATCTAGACCACTTCTCCTTCCTAGTCCTAAGGATCATGCATCCTTTCACCATGAGCTTAGACATAACTTCTGAATCTTTCTATCAACAGCTCCAGGCTGTCACTACCAAACAGTTAAAGAACTGACATATAAGTTGAAATATGCCTACAGGAATTTTCTGTTTCATTGTGAACACAGAGAGGGAGCCACACTTAGAGGGGTAACCCAGTGGGAAAAGATACCAGAAATATGGGCTGAACCCCTGAAACAGGGGAAGGATGCTGAGATCAAGACTGTGTATCAGTTATTAATAATCTATACCTGCAAGCCTCCAGAAAGAAGAAACCAAGTGCCACTAACTGTGGAGAGTCCGAGACATACAAATCTGAGATTTACAAGTTAGTTTGCTAGTTTCATAGATGCTCAAAGAAGATATGAAATTCTTGGATCAGAGACAAAGGACTCTACTACTTACATCGCAGGAAGCAGCGTGAGCTTCACGCTCTTACCAGTTGCCTTTGTCCCTCAGTCCCATGAGGATGGCGAGTGGGGGGTCATGCAGAGCTGGGCTGGGGGATGCTACACCTACAGTAGGTTTGTGCTACAGCTGAGGAGCCCTGAGATTAGAAAACAGTCTATGATGGGGGATGCAAGCAGACCTGTCCAACTTTTCCTCTGAGGAAGGCATTATCGTTATTATACTGTCCTCTGCCCTGAAGGGAGAGAATACCTCTGTCTTCCAAGAATGTATGCTATATAAACATTCTTTGAAAGAGTCAAAAGACGTACAGAAATACCATGGCAAATTACCCCCAGCTCAAGGAAAAAGGGGATAGCAGAAAGGACCTAAGAAAGCAGCAGGAATAAGACTAGGAGACAAAAAAATTAATCACAGTAAATACATGAGCAACATACATTATAATCCCGGCTTTCCAAGACAAATGACTAAGAAATTGGGTCCCCAGTTAGAGCAATACTGTGTGAATCTAGGATTTAATGGGAATTTCCTCTGCCCTGTTAATCTACCAGACTCATGGGTCTCTGAGGGTAAAAGCAAAGTTAAGGCATTACTGAGGATGCCACATTTTTATCTGCTGCACAGAAATTCAGTGGATTTGCTTTCCAAACATACTTCTATTTTCCTGTTCATTATAAATTTCACTATAGGTGTATAACCCACTAAGAACACAGCCAAAGGATATCATTGCTATCTGATGCCTTCCAACTCCAATTAAATTAGTCACTTTAAGAATACTGAAGCTGTTGGGGAAATGCCTTGACACTAAATGACTCTGGCATTTTCAATAGTCATGGTTAGTTCAGCCTTGCACAGAGAACAGCTGGAGAGGTAAATGTACAAAGATGTGTTGATTGCAAGTCAAGGAACCTGAAGGAAAACTAAATTAAGCACATTCAATTTCTGCTCACCCTGAGGGACTGTCAGCGGGAAAGGGTCCCCCTGAGACGGAGAAAGTGACAGCAAGGGGAATGTACAGAATGGACACCCCAAGGCATCCCATAAGCTCCCCATGAACTTTCCTCTTATTCACAGCCACCCTTGCTGATCTGGAAATATGTTCAGCTTGCTTTCCTCCAGATGCTGTTAAATATATTGTGAGGCAATGACCACCGCTAATTGAACGATGATGTCATGCCAACACAAGTGCACTGCGCTTGGAATCCAGCATGTGAATCGCAACTAACTGGCTGTGAGGCCTTAGGTAAGGCCCTCTTGTACTTTGAATCTCAGTTTTTTATTTGACAAAATGAGGAGACAGTCACTAGGTCTATGGTGTTTGAAATATCTTTCTGGGAAGCGGCACAATTCCAAGGACAGGCTTTAAGGATAACTTGATGGAGGGTAGGGGAATGGGTTGAACAGAAAGACCAAGAATCTAGGCCTCCCCTTTCCCTTCAACCTGCTGGGAAGGCATCATTTTATGTATTTAATATATCTATTTTTATTATTTTTTTAATATCTAATTTTAGGTAAAGGGTTCTCCGTCAAAATGAATATAATAAACACTGGAATAAAAATCTCTATACTCCAACCACTAACATTCTATTATGTTTTCAAATTTTTCTTCCAGCGGAAAACCAACAATAACCACACACACACACACACACAACTGGGGGCCATAAGTCTTCAGGGAGTCAGAGTTCAATTTCATATAATAAAGGAAAACTCCGTTGGGGTCCTAAATAGCCTCATTCAGAGATTCAGACACAGACTCCTGAAGCATGCTGGGAAATAACATACACAAGGCTTAACTGGAAATGAAGAGTTTTTAGTGTCATCTCCTCGTGTTCATTTACCTTTTTTGGAAGGGAAATGAGGGACAGATAATATGGAGATAGAGCCATGTCTAGGGCGGAACCCTTCAGATTAATTTGTTCTTGGGGAGCTCTTCTGAATTACAAATGCAGGGAGATGGTTAGCCAGGACAGAGGAGAGAAAGCAGCACCAAAAACGCCCCAAGACTCAAACCTGTACCATTTGCCTTTAGGCACCTCATCACTAAGGTAAAGCAGGTGAAATGTCTCTCCTCATTTTTATACTCCTGCCATTTTGACCTGTTTTTCTGTTCTAGATTCTCATTTTAGTTAAATGTTTTCTCCATTCAATTGATCTCATCCATATGCAAAAGGAAGGGAGGATGTGAAACACACCTGGTGTGACTGGAGGGTCCAGCGCCACTAAGGGCCACCTGGACACTCCACTGCCCTCCCATGGCTCTGAATGGGTGCAAAACCAGAGTTTTTCATCTTCCTTTAATTCCTTCTTCAACTTTTCTGAGAAGGCTTGGCTTTGGAATAAAGAAGATACTTTGATAATGAGAACCTACTGTATAGCACAGGGAACTCTATTCAATGCTCTGTGGTGACCTAAATGGGAAGGAAATCCAAAAAAAGAGGGGATATATGTATGCATATAGCTGATTCCTTTTGCTGTACAGTAGAAACTAACACAACATTGTAAAGCAACTATACTCCAATAAAAATTAATTTTTTTAAAAAAGGAAGATACTTTGATTTGTTCCACAGATGCCATAAAAACTGGGGATAGGGCTCTGGAAAGGAAAGAATTTCTGTATTAAGAGTTCTGGGCTTCCCTGGTGGCACAGTGGTTAAGAATCCGCCTGCCAATGCAGGGGACACGGGTTCGAGCCCTGGTCTGGGAAGATCCCACATGCTGTGGAGCAGCTGGGCCCGTGAGCCACAATTACTGAGCCTGCGCGTCTGGAGCCTGTGCTCCGCAACAAGAGAGGCCGCGATAGTGAGAGGCCCACGCACTGCGATGAAGAGTGGCCCCCACTTGCCACAACTGGAGAAGGCCCTCGCACAGAAACGAAGACCCAACACAGCCATAAATAAATAAATAAATAAATAAAATTTAAAAGAGATAAGCAAAACATTCTCTTTAAAAAAAAAAAAAAAAAAAGAGTTCTGTCCCGGTGAACTTTAGTCTAGTGTGAAGACCAGTGTGTAAACAGGAAGGGGTGCCCAGGCTCTGCCAGGAACACCTGCAGGGCACAGCCTTCAGTTCCTAATGCCATAGACCGGTGAGGACATGGAACTCAGACACAAAATCTTATAACAGTGTACCCAAAATGTCAAAGACAACCTCAAAATCAACCTGGAAACATCCTAATTGGCTTCTACAGAGAGAAAAAGAAGAGCTAGAATTATGCTGTTCATCCTGTAAGGGAGGTGTGATGTGCTTTCAGTTCTCATGCTATAACCAGTGTGAGAACCAATGATGAAGGAAAAACCCAAGAAATATAATAGATTTCCATGAAAAAGTCCTCAAAAATCCTTATCTTGTCACCTCAAATCTCTTCAGCTGTCTTGGTCTGTGGATTAGGCCAATTTGTTGTTCTTAGGGCCTAACTCAGGACGTTTAATTTAGCTGTGAAAATAATAGATGGATATCAAATACTAGTATACCATAGAGGGACCGATAAATAGGCTTGGAATTTTTAAGATGGTTTTTAACCAAGAGTACACTGGAATAGTTCACTTCAAAGGAGAATGTACGCTGGCACATTCAAAACCAGTTTAGTCCACCTGTTAGATGGACTGAGTGTCCTGAATTCCTTCACATCGCTTACCACACTTACGATATTTGCTAAATGTCCTAATTTGGCAAGGTAGGGTCTATCGTTTTTACTACTTTACCCAAAGAGTTTTTTCAGCATATGTTAGGGCCTTAATTTGCATTTGTAATGACTGGGTTTCACAAAGAGAAAATAGAAGGTGGGAGGGGAGGCTTTGTATCTTTGCATGCCTACACTTAGAGATATCAGGAAAAGAGCAACTAAAACAGTTGCGCTGTTTTCCAGCTACTCAATCAGGAAGATCTGAAATGATAAAACCAGTAGTGTGTCCACGACCTTCAGAGCCACCATTGTCTCCGCACATTAGGCAGGCCATCTAATTTAAATTGCTTATCAAATAATTGTTGCCAATAAATACTGACTGAATAAATGAAGAAGACAGACAATTTTTCGAGCGCCAGCATTCTTACAGTCAAGTCTACAGGCCTTTCCAGAAGGCTGAAAGCGTGAACCTGGCTTCACATTAACATCACCTGCACAGCTTTTAGGAAATACTGATTTCAGTGCCCTGTACCCAGAGACTTTGATATGTTCTAGGAAAAACTGATTCACTGACTTAGACCTATGGGCAACAAATTAGTCACGAGCTCTACTTCAAGGGACTTGAGATCCCAAGTTATGAGGTATAACAATTAGGAGAAGAGGAGTTCTTTTACACGGAAATAGGATATTTGGAAAGACACATACAACTGTTGGCAAATCACCAGTTATATACATATATATATATATACACACTGGGAAAAATTCTGTGTATAATGTAAGTTGATACAGAATATACTAAATGAGTTTAGAAGAAGTGGCTTTGGTTAGTAAGATATAAGCAAGATGGTGAAAAGAAGGGCAAAGAGTATGGATCTTTCAAAAGAGAGGAAAAAAAGAAAACCAGAAGCCAGAGTCAACTGAACCAAGAACAGAGGGTCTGCTTACTACTCAGCAGCATAAAACACCACTACTGGTTGCCCTGACTACAGTGACCGCCCCCTCCTCCAAATAATAATGTTATCTGACAAAAGTCACAGGCAAATGAAAGAAACAATAGTCGGAGAAGGAATGATGTATTGTCTGGTGAACGTCACCTACAGGAAGGCTTGTGATGGAGCTTTGGAAGGCTTAAGCAGAAAATACAGTATAAATGCACATGGGCTAAACCTTGGGTCATAAATTAAGAACCTTATCAGCATCCTGAATGCTTGAGAGAGTCTTAGGAAAAGTAGCAGCCTGCCCTGTCTTACACTGTCAGAGATAGTACCAGGGTGAATAAACTAAGTGTGTATCTCCATCGCCCCATTTGTTCTGTCAGGTGACATTGTTTAGAGGAGAGAGGATAACAGATTTTGGCAATCGGGGGATTGTGTCTGCTTGCCTTCCGCAGCACCCTCTTGCTCCTGGCTACCATCAAGGAGTTTGAAAGCTCCTCCAGGAAGGTGACTAGGAAGCGAGGACTGTTAGAATAGCAGCATGATTGGTACCCCATGGTAGCACACTGAAGAAAGAGCGGGTCTCTCCTTCCATGAGTTTTACGTGTCCTAGAAGCAGCTCGATGTTTTGAAATAAGAATTTATTATAGTTAGACTAGAAGTATTGGGGTTCATACTACAGCTTCTGTCTTCACAGACTCATTGCTTTTGCAGGAAAAAGTATAAAGTCCCATGTGAGGCTACCAGTGACCAGCGGGCCTACTGACAGAGCTGGAAGTGAGATAGAAATAAAGAGTAACACGAAAACATGATTAGCCCGTTGTGATTATTTCCACAGGTGATCCAAGCAAAATACCTGCTTGGACTCAGGAGATCTGGGTTCTGTTTCCAGCTTCACACACACAAATGCTGGTATCTACAACAAAGCAGTGATGGTTTCAATCTGTGTTAAGCACCTGTTGGATTAGGAAACACACTGGAAGTGAGGGAATGTTTTTTCCTAGGCTAGGTGGAATTCCTGAAGGTAAGGTTTTCACTTCTTCACTGTGCTCCCCTGGTGATTTTTTCCTGCTGCTCTCATGACAGCCATTTATTTGACTGTGCTTTCCATAGCTGCTGACATGCCTACAGCCCGAGGGCACATGCAGTGTCTTATTCACCTGTCTGCACCATGCCTGCTGGGAGCAGTGTTGGTACGTGGTAGCTGCTTAATGATGTAAAAAAGACATGTTTGAAAATATAATCCTACTTAGTTCTCGGCTTAATTTGGTTTTGTTTAATTCAACTCATGGGAAGCATTGCAGTCTCGATAAGAACACTTGGGCTTTGAAGTCAACCCATCTGGATTTGAATTTCAGTTCCTTCAAAATCTTTAGTCGAGGCATTAAGACAGTCGCTTAACTTCTTTGATCTTGAGTTTCCTCTCTTATGAAATGGTGTGGTACTACCTACACTAGCTGACTCTCACAACTGCTTAATGGTAAAAAAGAGGTCTTGAAGGTTAAGGAACTCAATAAACTAAAGACATCTCTGAGAGCGTTTTTTAAGCCTCATTTTATAGATATGATTATTTGTTATACACTCAAATATTGCCCTCATTGGATAAGATAGCTGGACTCTTCAACTACAAAAATATTTCTGTTCTGGCTACAGGCCTATGTCTGAGGTTATCAGCAATCAAAGGATTAAAATTAGCCCAAATCAAAAGAGTAACTATATTTAGTGATCATTAATAGAAAAAATTTTTTTAAAAATGCATTAAGGTTTTTTTAAGTGAAAAAAAAGGATCTGCTTAGTCACCCTAAAACTAAGCAAACATGTCTACATTATTTTCCATACCGGGTGAGTGATAAGGTCAGTTTGTACTTTTGAGCCACTACAAATTAATTATGACCTAGAAGTGGTACCAAAAAAGACAAAATATAATTTTATATATTTTAATCTTTATTTTTTTTAATCCATTCCTTTTTTAAATCATTTGCTTCATTGAGCATTTACATGGTTAATTTCACTGAATTATTCTGTCTTGAATTGTGGGATTTTATTGGGACTTTATAAAGTTCCTCGTTAGAGAACACTAATCAGTTTAAAATAGACTTTTGTTGCGGTCAGAAAGCCTTATCAAACAGCTAAAGCACTGACTTCACGTTAAAAAAGCAAGACCTTGAGATCATTTTACAATTTAGGATAATATTTTTTAAAACACTTTTAAGTGGTACCCACTTCGGCAGCTTCTACCAGATCATTTTATCTGCTATTAACCTAAGTATGTATCCTTTGGAGGTGGCCTCTTTACTCAGGGCCATTCATAACTTCTCTCCTGGGAAATCCCATAAGAGAAAGCTCTTCATTGCCTCACACAGCTGGGAAGGACGCTGCTGGTCATGAATATGAAAAGCAGTGCCAAGAACAAAGTGACCTATCAGGGAACAAAAGAAAGGTCTGAGTTGAAAAGTGATTGAGAAATGAAGGGAATGTAGTAGCTGGAAAACAGCATGATTTGTAAAGAAGAATGAAAACAAAATTTGGATTTAGAGAGACTTACTAGGAATTAAATCTTGGGAAAATGACTTACCTTCTCTGAGCCACCACTTTGTTATTATTAAATAGGGGTAATAGCAATTATCTTCTAGGATTGTTGTGAGGATTAAATGAGCTGACATGTGAAAAGTAGTGGGTGCTTATGACATGTTTAATCTCTTCTGGCTCTCTCTTCCTCAAGACGGACAGAAAGTTAAAGTCAGAGAATGAAAGAAACCCTGATAGAGGCGTGGAAAGTGCCAAACAGATCCTGCCAGCTGAGGATCCTGTAATGCTTGGCTCTTCTGGGGTATTATTAGGACGAAGGGGCACCTCGTTCTCCATCATTCCAAGACCAAGTTGACTTGATACTTTGTCTTCTGCCTCCCCCTTCCCTGTGGCATACCAGGAAGGAAGTTAAGGTGATGAAAAGAGCCATGGAGCCAAGGGATTCAAAAAGATAAGCTCTTTTCCTTATTCTCTATGTGGTTGACTGGTGGAAACATCTTCAAGGCTGGGGCTACCATATATGCCCATGATGTAGCGGAGAAAGAGGTCACCCTGAAGGTGAAGGGATAGGGAGGATAGAGATAAAAGGGACCTGGGAATGGCAGTCACAATCATATGGCCACTAGGGCTGTAGATGAGGCTAGGCTGCTGAATTAAGACATGGTGAGATGTGTCCTCTTTAGTTCTATTCAAATACACTATGAGATACTTCTGCATGCACTAGAGCTGATGTAAGTTACTTCTGAATCATAGGAAGCAGTTAATTAGAGGTTAAAAAATCAGATCAGCTTGGCATCGAATAAAATGGGGAAGGAAGATAAGCTCTTAGAATAAGGGAAGACATGATTCCGAGGTTACACCAGTGAGTACCAAGTAAGGTGTGATCTCTGACCAGCTTCAGACTCTACTCAGCTTTCCAAGGCCAACCGTTGCTCGCTTCAGGAAGTAAGCCTGTCAACCGCCTGAACCACTGTCAGACATTTTTCCAGTCCTCCTCATGTCCTTAGAGAATCTTGAACGAGCGAATCATTTGTCTATTACTTTTCTAAAATCCACATAGGGTCACAATGTGCTACTGACAGAAATAGCAGCAGAATGCACGTCCCATTCTATACAATCCAATACTACACGGTACTGTCCCATTTCCCTCTGTCATTCTCATTCTTTCCGTAATTCATTTAGAAACGGTGGAGAACAGGACTGTCCAAAAAAATTCGGAAGACTAAATCACAGTACCTTCAGCAATGTTTTTATTCCAGATGTTAACTGATTTCAGGAGAAATCCATTTGGAATCTCATTTTTCCTCAAGGAGAAATATTTCGAATTTAAAATTATTTTGCAAGTAAGAAAACAAGGATAGAGCAATAACTTGCAAAAAGAAAAAAAAAAAATCCAATATCTTTAGAAAAGCCCAAGACAGAATAAAGGCCTCAGACCTGAAATATTCTTTGCTAATTAACCAATTACTTGTTTTATGAAATAAAATCTTAAATGCAGTTTCTATAGGCTGTTAAGCACCAATCTTTCCTTTGGCAGCCTGTTCTGCATTATGCTTAACCAACTCCTGTACTGATGGGAAGATAGCAGTGAGATCACCTGAGAAGATCAGGTGATCTCCTCAATGCCTTTAATGTTATAAGAAGTTTGCCCTAAATAAACATTTTCTTTCAGGCTTCCCTGGTGGCACAGTGGTTAAGAATCCGCCTGCCAATGCAAGGGACACGGGTTCGAGCCCTGGTCCGGGAAGATCTCACATGCCGCGGAGCAACTAAGCCTGTGTGCCACAACTACTGAGCCTCAGCTCTAGAGCCCACGAGCCACAACTACTGAGCCCATGTGCCACAGCTACTGAAGCCTGCATGCCTAGAGCCCGTGCTCCTCAACAAGAGAAGCCACCACAATGAGAAGCCCGCGTACCGCAACTAGAGAAAGCCCGTGTGCAGCAACAAGACCCAACACAGCCAAAAATTAATTAATTTGAAAACATTTTTTTCTTTCACCCAGTACTTGTTACCTATGTGACAAAAAGCATGAAAATCATGATTATCAATATTATGCATTTGATTGCTTTTTATTTCAAGGCTAAATATTTTAAATAAAAAACTTCTTGCTTGTTTAAGGATCTTGACATACAAAAGTATTAAAATTTCACTCCTTGGCAAACATCTTTTCCAAACTAGTCGAAGAAAAACAACATTCTTTATTTAATTTTTTTTTCTTCATAAAGCATTTATTCATTAATATTTATTGAGTACCTCATCCTAGTGGGATTAAACACCTTTTATAAAAACAACATTCTTTAAACAATGAATAATAAAAACCAAGGACTTAAGCAAAGTACAATATGTACATTAATCTGCTAATGGTTCTTCCCACATATTTATCTCCAGTCATTATTTCCAAGTATATGGCAAAATCTGCCACTGCATGACTTGAGCTTCCTACATTTTTTTATTCACTCCTCAGTTCCTCATACTCCAAAATTTTTTTTTTAACATCTTTATTGGAGTATAATTGCTTTACAATGGTGTGTTAGTTTCTGCTTTATAACAAAGTGAATCAGTTATACATATACATATGTTCCCATATCTCTTCCTTCTTGTGTCTCCCTCCTTCCCACCCTCCCTACCCCACCCCTCTAGGTGGTCACAAAGCACAGAGCTGATCTCCCTGTGCTATGCGGTTGCTTCCCACTAGCTATCTATTTTACGTTTGGTAGTGTATATATGTCCATGCCACTCTCTCACTATGTCACATCTTACCCTTCCCCCTCCCCATATCCTCAAGTCCATTCTCTAGTAGGTCTGTGTCTTTATTCCCGTCTTGCCACTAGGTTCTTCATGACCTTCTTTTTTTTTTTTCCCTTAGATTCCATATATATGTGTTAGCATACTGTATTTGTTTTTCTCTTTCTGACTTACTTCACTCTGTATGACAGACTCTAGCTCCATCCACCTCACTACAAATAACTCTATTTCGTTTCTTTTTATGGCTGAGTAATATTCCATTGTATATATGTGCCACATCTTCTTTATCCATTCATCTGATGATGGACACTTCGGTTGCTTCCATGTCCTGGCTATTATAAATAGAGCTGCAATGAACATTTTGGTACATGACTCTTTTTGAATCATGCTCCAAATTTTTGAAGTGAAGTTCTCTTTTTGGACTGTTGTTCACCCAAATCTTATATCAAAAGCCAACAAAGGAGGTACGTTGTGTATATTTAGGGCTAAGAAAGTTTTTGGTCTTCTTCTAAAGCTCATATTAATCCCACAATTCTCAAGGAATGCGGAAAGTAATCTGTTTTTCTAATTTATTTCTAGGTAATATACAGTTTAACAGTATTTTGAAAATGAGAATGGAAGGCTGACTAAGGTATAGGTTTTAATGGATGCAGAATACTTTGTTTCTGCCATGAATGAATGAGTCCTTAGGAAGACAGCAGGACCATTTCATACATTTTCACACCAACCTCCAACTGTACTGTTCTGGCCTGTGTACCTGGAAATAATTTGTCAATAGCAATGTCCTTTTCTCAAGACAGCTCTTCGAAATAGAGTTGATGGGCCTATACATTTATGACACCTGTGTTAAGTTTTAAAGTATTGCATTGGCCAAAAAGTTCGTTTGGGTTTTTGGTAGGATAGGTCGAAAGACCCGAACGAACTTTTTGGCCAGCCCAATATACAGCCCAGGGTCCACCACTTCCAGAGAGCTGAGACTAATATACTCAGTCACTCAATTCGGCTTCATCTGAATATCTACTCACAAGAGCATTCACTTGTTCTAAATTTTTAAGAAATATTGCAATCTACTGCAGTTTACCCACAACCCCCCAAATAATCTGGCAAAAATATTTTATTTGGATGTTCTCTGTTGTATTTATTCATTTATTTGGTGGCAATTGATGTGTGGAGGTTACAGTGGAGAGCAGGAAAAGGGCCTGACACTGACATTCCTAGATGCCCAGAGAGCTCACTGTGGGGAGTGCATCACAGAAGTGGGCCCACCTTTCTTTGTAAATGTTATCTCTGCCCTGATTCAAGGGCATCTGGGCACGCTATGCTGTTCTTAAAGCATGGTCCACGGACCCCTGGTGATTTCTGAGACACTTTCTGGTGGTTCTCAAGCTCAAAACTGGTTCTACAATAATTCTAAGACATTATTTAGCCTTTTCATTGTGTTGCAATTTGTACTAATGATGTAAAAGCAATCGTGGGTAAAACTGCTGGTGCCTTAGCATGAGTCAAGATATGGCACCAAACTGTACTGGTGGTAATCATTGTATTGTCAAAGCCACTCACTTGCAGGGGAAAAAAACTCTGCTAATTGTATTTAGGAATATCCTTGTTGAGCTGTAAAAATTATTAATTTTATTTACAACTTTTGATTACACACCTTTTTATTGTCTTCTGTGAAGTTTGTAGAAAATAATTCTACTGCATACTGAAGCATATGTGGTTATTTCAAGGAAAAGAACTTGTGCAATTTTTTGAGCTGCAAGATTAACTGGCTCCTTTTTTTCCATTTAACATGATTCTCCCTTAAAAGAATTATCAAAAAACATAATTGTTCAGACTCGGGTACTTAGCAAAACTAGTGAATCTGTCACTTCAAAGAAAACAACTGACAGCTTTTAAGTAAAGATTCAAATTCTGGAAAATATGTATTTGCCACCCAGACATTGACAGCTTCCCAGTACTTACAGACTTTCCTTATGAGAACGGTATGATATTAACAAATGTAATTGTCTTACATTTTATAATGAAATCTGTCAACATTTGGAAGAGCCACATAACTCAGTAAACCAGTATTTTTCAAAAGACCAAATGCATGATGTTACAAAATCATGCATGAATAAAGATCATGTTCAGAGTATGAAAAGTTCCTTGAAATGATTTCAGCTACTACACTCCAACTGTTTTTTTTTTTTAAAGCACCGCTTGTAGAGTTTAGGTATTGCATCAAAAAAAAAAAAAATCCACAAATTATCTGAAAGTTACTAAAATCCTCCTCACTTTCCAAGTACATATATAAGTGAGGCCATATTTTCTTCATATATTTCAACCAAGACAACCGATCACAACACGTTTAATGCAAAAAAAGATGATAGAAACTGGATGTCTTCTATGAAGCCAGACTTTGAAGAGGTTTGCAAAAATGTAAAATAATGCCTCTTTTTTTCAGAATTTTTTGGAGAAATATGTTTTATTCATATATAATGGCTTATTGTTCTTATTTTAAATGAATTAATGAACAAGGTTTTTTTTCAATTTCAATTCTTCATATGATAAATGCAATAGATATAAACCCACATCAGTGAAAGCTATTTGAAGTCCTGGATAATTTTTAAGAGTATAAAAGACTCTTTAGACCAAAAAGTTTGAAATTTGCTGCCTTAGTATAAGTCGATGTGCTCAATCAATCAATACCATTATAAAGTTCAGCAATATAACAAATTCTCTAAGGCAGGGAGCAAGGCATTTACTAATGTCATAAAAAAAAAACTATTGAATGACATTTGTCTTCAGAAAAGCAGTCACTAACAGTTTTCCTCATACAGCTTCATGTAATTATGCTAGTAAACCTAGTAAGCTCAGTGTGTCTCATTCTGTAAAACAATTATTTCCATCAAGATATAGCAGTCATGATTTTTGTTCATGTAACATTTCTGATAACAATATCCAATTAACACATCCATTTTATGTCCACTGCATTAATTTTATGTTAAGAGAAATCCAATAGTGCTCAATTACATTTGCCTCCAAATTAAATTAGCATTACATGAATTTAATGGGTATCTTAATTAGATCATGTTATTAAAAGGATTTTATACAAATTAAATTCCACCTCTGCATGGTTCAAACTTCTTTGTGTTAAACACAGGATGAAAATTCTTTAAAACATAAGGAGCATAAGAGTATCTCACATTGCAAACAGAGAAGGAAAACAATGAGGAAATTAACAGAAACTGTAAGCAAGACTCACTTCAGCCAGAAATGACTTACTGTTTCTATATTCCTTCTAGTGGTAGTAGAACTTTCCTTTCCACTAAACTATTAAAATCTTTATATTGAAAAAGGAAGCAATGGCAGCACAATTCTCTGAGATTCTTTAAACTTTTTGAAATCAATTACCAATCCCAGGCTTGTTTCCTTTTATTTTTCCCAAATAATCCAACTTCACTAATTCTTAGGAAATTTTAATTTTATTAAATAGAATTGGCATGTAATCAGAGCACAATATACTTCATTAACTCAACAGCAAAATTGTCCAGTGCTCTTCTGTATGACATATTATTGTGGTTTCACTACTAATAACAATGGGTAACATTCAGTGAGTAATTACTATGTGCCTAGCAATCTGCTAATTATTTTGCATAAATTATCTCTAAACTTTGTTACATTTCTGAAAAGTGGGCATTATTGTCCCTAATTCATAACTGGGAAAAATGAAGCTCAGAGAAGCTAAGGAACTTGTCCAAAGTCACACAGACAGTGAGAGAACCATTGATTTCAAAGGCTGTTTTTTCCATAATGTTACTTCACTAGAGCCTTTAAGAAGTAGCTGAGTGCTCTATCTCTGCAGGCAGAATGCGTTGGTTTGATTCATGGCTCCATCATTCTGTGGCCAGTGTATTTGGGCACACAAATCCTCTGCCACAGTGACAAATTCATGATGTGTTAATAGGGATGGACAAATAAGAAACTAAAGAAAATGGCCCCCTAAGGGCATAGGCAGTGGGGTGAGAACAAATTAGGGTGAGCTTTCTCTGAACATATTTTTTATACTGTTTTAACATTTGAACCAGGTGAAGGTTCAGTAATTTAAAAAATAAAATCATATAAAAAATAGCAGATGCTAAAATTCAACACAGGTAAAAACAAATTTAGTTGATAATGAAACCATGTAGATTAAAGAATTGCTTCAAATAACTGTCGAACACAGTATTACTTCTGTATTTTCTTAGTGGGGTATCTTCTTAAGTCTATCTGCGAAGTATATCTGCCCAGTAGAAGGTGTATCTAAACTTCACTCAGTAAATTTAATAATAATACACACGCATACACACACACAATTAGGATAAAGTAAAGTATAAGCCATTAATATAAATTAAAATCCACAAAAAACTTGAGCCAAGGTTTTCAGCATAAAAAAAGAAACAAAATATAAAATAAGTTTAAAAAAAATCAAATCTATACAGTTAAATTTGTAGTGGAAGTATCAGGGCAAAGTACTTAGTTTCCTTTTCAATATATCTTTTGTCTCTGTCCACTAAAAGGGGCCGGAAACAATGACATCTGAATAGCAACAAACACACTTAGCACCTAGATTTTGCTTTCTAATTACCATCTCCCGTAGAAAAGAACCAGAGCTATTCACAGAAATGGCTGATTCCAGGTCTGAGGTTTGGGAAGTACTAGGGCATCCTGGCACAAGGAAGTGACCAAGTATCAACTGGAGTCATGTCAGAAATGGATAAATGAGCCAGCTTGAAAGAACATCCATTGTCAAATTTGGAACAAATGTAACAGCAAAAAGAATTATAACAGTAATTAATTGTAACCCATTAATATAAATTAAAATCCCTAAGTCTGTAATGATGCTCAAACAAAAGAAAGAACAATTTAAAAAGCTTTTCTTAATAGAAAAAAATAGCTATTAAATGTAGAAGGAAAAATATATTTGTAAAATTACCATTTTGCAAATCCATAATATTGTTATCGATTACAAAACATATCACTAATGAACGATAAAACCGTAAGTTGAGAAGTGGTCGGGGCACAGAGGATTCACAGATTTCTTACAAAGGGGAATCCGTGGAACATCACAATGAAACAGTCACTGTATTAGCCAAAGTGATTAAGTTCAGAATCTCTAACAGTAGAACAATCTGATATGACATAATAAGATATACACAGTGCCACCTGTGAACTCTTCTGAGAGAGAGACAGAGAGAGGCAGAGAGAGAAATGAGAAACTCAGTTCAGTTTACCTCCTGTGCAGAGAAAAATCCAGTTTTTTCCTCCTCTTTCCTTTATGAGCATCTCCTTTACTACTCACACAAAACACTTCACTTCCAACACTTCTGATCACCAAATATTGGAGTTTTTTCCCAGACCAACAAGCAATTAACTGGCACTAGCCGGGTGTCCTACCATTTAACTCAATTCTAACACTGTCTACCTGGAGATCCCACAGGTTAAGGGCTCAGTCCCACCAGACTGCTCCCACCCAACCTCAAATGCCAACTGCAAGCACTATGTCCCCAGAGTACTCACAACTTCAGTCCTATTTGGCTACAAAGTTTCCCATGATCTCCTCCTCTGGTCCCATTAATTTTCTAGAGTAGCTCACAGAACTCAGGGAAACACTTAACTTACATTTACCAGTTTATTAAAGCATATGGAAAGAATACAAATAAACAATCAGATGAGGAGATACATAGGGCCAGGTCTGGGAGGGTCCCAAGTGCAGGAACTTCTGTTTCCATGGAGTTGGGGTGTGTCACTCTCAACATGGATGTCTTCACCCACCTGAAAGCTCTCTGAAACCCTACTGCTGGGATTATATGGAGCTTCCTGGAGTACGCACGATCAATCATTAATTCCATTTCCAGCCCCTCCCCCCCTCTGGGAAATGCGGGGTGAGACTGAAAACTGCAAACTTCTCATCATAGTTTGGTCTTTCTGGTGACAAGCTCCCAACCCAGAGCCCACCCAGAGTCATCTCATTGGAACAAGAGATGCTCCTAGAGCTCTTTTTAGGAAATTAAAGGGTTTTAGGAGCTCTGTGCCAGAAAATTTTATATATACACCATGTCTTCTTTATCCATCTGATCTGTATGCTTCACAAGATTTGACAAAGAAAATGTTTATTATGAATTGTGACGGTGTATTCGCAACATTCTCAGTTCAGACTGGACTGATTTCTTAAGTCCAGAACTGCAGTGGAGCTCCAGAGGAGGTGTGACACCTTCACTACTTTGATCAAAAGAGAAAACATGGAACTTGAAGAAAATGAGAAGGCAAAAAAAAAAAAAAAAAACAAGAAAAGAGGACCAAAACCTTCAACACAGAAATGTAAAATGGATGGAGTACCTGATGATGAAGGAAGAAAAGAGAAGCTGAAACTATGAATACATATTTGTCTCATAATCACTAACTTTAAACCAATTGTTCTTTAATTTACCAGTCTTCATAGGATGCACTGGACAATGCTCACATGTTATGTCATTCAAAGACATCAGGTTCATCTATTTACCAAGCTAGAAATACAATGCGTAGCTTCGCTTTTTTAAATGCAACAGCTGTGCTGAAACTTTTTTTAATCATTAACGTTTGAAGTCATAAAATAGGCTTTATTTATTTAAAAAATTAAAAGTAAATAAAAACTGTTTTCTGGGGGTGTTAAATTTTATTGAAGTATAGTTGATTTACAATGTTGTGTTAATTTCTGCTGTACAGCAAAGTGACTCAGTGATACATATATATTATATATTCTTTTTCATATTCTTTTCCGTTATGGTTTATCACAGGATATTGAATATAGTTCCCTGTGCTCTCCAGTACGGCCTCGTAGTTTATCCATTCTGTATATAATAGCTTGCATTTGCTAATCCCAAACCCCCAATACTTCCCTCTCCCTCCGCCCCCGACCTGCCTCAGCAACCATAAGTCTGTTCTAATGTCTGTGTGTCTGTTTCTGCTTCGTAGATATGTTCATTTGTGATGTAAGCGATGTCACATGTAAGTGATGCTATATGGTATTTGTCTTTCTCTTTCTGACTTACTTCACTTAGTATGATAATCTCTGGGTCTATCCATGTTGCTACATATGACACTATAAAATGGGTTTTAAAGTGTTTCCTCTCTGGGAATTCCCTGGTGGTCCAGTGGTCTAATCTACAGAAAATTCTCTCAACCTCTCAAGTCTCTTTAATAGACCAGAGGTGGTTGGTCACCTAAGGGTTCCAAAAATGGCTCTTGGCCACCTTATTGGCAAGTCCTGCTTTGGTGATCTGACACCACGTGCTTCTCTTTAGTTTAAAGCAGGCTGAGACAGGAAGATTCCTAATAACATCTTTGTCATAATAATATATTTTTCCTCTCTTGTAAATGACCAAATTAAAATGGAATGGGATGAGGAGACAGGAAAATGTATACTAACTATGCTTTCATTTAATAAACTGAGCTTTCCAAGTCAGACGCTGCGTGCCCTGTAACTCTGGAATTATTTTAGTTTTGTTAGTGTGGGTCTGAACTGGACAGAATAAAAAAATCCTGCCTCAGTCAGTAGTTCCAATGGTCTTTCTGGGACTTTCAAGGAGCTCGAAATAAACCTTTAAGAGGTGACCAGCACATTTTGAAATAGTATACTTTCCTAGTATGTTTGTCTAAATTAGAGCAACTTTTTTTTTGGCTTATTTATTTATTTATTTTTATTGGAGTATAATTGCTTTACATTGTTATGCTAGTTTCTGCTGTACAGTGACGTGAATCAGCTATATGTATACCTATATCCCCTCCCTCTTAGACCTCCCTCTCACCCTCACCCCCATCCCACCCATCTAGGTCGTCACAGAGCACCGAGCTGAGCTTCCTGTGCTTTATAGCATGTTCCCGCTAGCTATCTATTTTACACATGGTAGTGTATATATGTCAATCCTAATCTCCCAGTTCGTCCCACCCTCCCCTTCCCCATCGTGTCCACATGTCCGTCCTCTACATCTACGTTAAATTAGAGCAACTTGGAATTATTAAAAATTTAACAATCAATGTACTTTAAAATTTTAGAACCCAATTATAAAATATAGAGAATCCAAGAGGAAATATAGCCTCACCTCAGAAAAAACTATTGCTAAAGTATTCATTTATATTCTGTCAACTTTTATCAGTTATGTATACATGTACATATATATGTATATATGTACATATGTATGTATATATGTACATATATGGTTTATAGCATTTTTAACTTAATGCTGTGTATCAAACATCTATTTATATAGATAAACATACACCTACATTATTATTTTTCAAGATCAACGTCTTTTGAAATGATATTTAAAAATTTATTAATTGATGACAATTGAGGCTGTTTTTACATTTTGAATATTAAAAACAATATTACTATGAACATCCTTGTATAAACATCTTTGAATATTTGATTATTTTCTTACTCTAATTCTTAGAAATGTAGGTTCAGTGGGTTTGCACGTTTTTAAGAATTTAAGTTCATGTTACGTCCTTGAATCTTCCCTCATGGTGGCCGTAACAATTGATACCACCCCTGCAAGTCTTCACCACCTCACTACCACTAGGCATCTTCATTCTTTTACTTCAGCCAATGTAATTAGATCCAACACACAAAGCTGTGCTGTTATTATTTCCAAATAAATTATATTTATTTTATTATTAATAGGGTTAAACCTTCTTTTCAGATGTTATAATCCATTATCATTTCTGTATAAATTTTCCATTCATGACCCAAGCCCATTTTCTTTTTGGTTTATAAGAGCCCTTTGCATCTTAAAAACCTTAACCAAACTTTTATTAGAGCCATTGCTAAGAGTATATAATAAGTATTTTTTTCAAATATGTTATCACTCAGATTTTGAACGATCCAGAAGTTTTTCTGTAATCAATCAGGCCCAGTTAACCACTGACAAGGTATTACGTAACTCAGAAAGAGCAGAGAGGCAGGCTGATGATTGATCTTAGAGGAAAGAGAAACAGAGAATTTGTTCGGGGGGAAAAAAAAGAAACATTAGCAACCTTCTACTGGAAAGCTTTTATCTTCTAATGAGGATGTATGAATTCAGGGTGGTGAGGTTTAAACCACGGGTCCCAGATTAGATGGTCTGTTGTTGCCCGTGCCAGGGCTTTTGACCCTTGTGCCACCTTCTTTCCACGAGCCAGTTGTTCTCAAATTTGGCTGCAAATCCTGAGGAGCTATTTAAAAATAACCCACGGGAAGAGACAGCACACGACCTACCATCTGTCTTGTGTGCCATGATCAAAGAATTGTAAGTCACAATCCTAAATAAACTCTTAGGGGTTTGTTTTTATGAACTGTCCTTCTTAGGGGTCTCGGAAAAAAATGAAATGTGGTTATTTGCCACAAAGACAAGGAAATAAGAAGACCCCAAGTCTCCACTCTCTGTCTCGCCAACTTTCCCATGGATTCCAAAACGTGGAGTTAAGAGATGGCTCCACAGAGGGGTAAGACGGCCTCCTGAGCTTCCAGAGTTAGTGAAGGACACCCCTTCAAGCATCTCTCAACACATCTCAACATCACTGCTGCTCTTTGTGTCTAAGATTTTCCCTGCAGCTCACACGGTTGAAGATGCAGTGCACAGATGATCTCGAGGAAGGAGAATTTTAGTTGAAGATAAAGAGTCGGGCTGTGAGTAAGAAGGCACATGTTGTTAAAGGCCAGGTTAATGATTAAGGTTGGCAAAAGACCTCACATATGAAGAATTCTAGCTAATTAGTTTAGTTGAATTGCTCTTTCTTTCTTGGTCTTCATGTCTTAATGAAGCCGGTAAAATTAAAAATGAAATAACGTTCCGATCAAATGATGGGACAATTAGACATGTTTCATGCGTCATGTGACTAGGGTCCTATCCATTTAAATCTCAGCAGGAATTGTCTGTGGTGAAAAAGTGCCTCCTATATAATATGAATATCTAGTTCAAAATATAGACCTTTTTCCAGTTTACAAAGAAATTAATCTGGCAGGAATTAAGCCTCTGAAGCATAAAACATCCAAAACCCACAATCTTAGTATTTAGGAGAAATCAGCCTCTCCACATCTGAAATCATAGTTATTTACTTAATCTAGTTCAAAGCCCATCATAAGAAAATTGATGTCACCTGTCACAGACTTGAATTATAACTCCCTAGAACCTCAAAAATGCCTCTCTGACTTTAAATGATAGACATAACTAACAAGCTTTATACTTTCCCTTCACTCACATATCTCCAAAATTCTCTTCACTAGTGATCTGCAAAATCCAAGCTCCAACCAACCATGGCAACATTTCTAGGGATGCTGAAAGTACCCCATTCCATACAACCCTGAAACTATCCAGAAATTAACTCTCTGAAGCCATCACACCCCATCTTCTGACAGGCATTCTCCGTCACAGTTCTACGTGTCGTTCACCAACTCCATTCCCAAGATATTCTTTGTCCTGATCCCTAACAGGCTTAAATCTGCACAAATGCTGGAATCCGACATAATTACATTTCGGATGCCACTTAGGGAGATCCCACTGCCTGATCACTCAAGGATCCTACAACACTCCAACTCTTATACCCAGTGTCCTTTGAGGTATCTGGCTTCTATCCAATTAGCCATATTATCCCATGTTTTCTTCTGACTGTACTCCTACTTCCATCCCCCAAACACTCCTAGCTTATTCCTTCTATTCACCTTCTTGTTTGTTGTGCAATTATTACATAAGACCACAGAGGTCCCTTGGGGTTCAGTGCTGGTGCTGATGATTTAAGCAGTGTGTTTGCCAGGTGTAGTTGACCCTAATGGAAACCTAGATCTGCAGGAAGATTAATTAAGTTGTACTTCTCTGGCATGGGGTGCTTTAGTAAGGTATCATAAAATATGATCTGCAGGAGGAGAAAATGATGGAAGCACATTTTTTATGGAGCAGGGAAGTACATGGAAAACATATCTTGAGCACAGACTGATGTGGTCACAGAGGGCAACTTCAGGTCAATGTTTCAGATACTACTGGATTCCGTCTGCTCTCTTGGCAACTAGTTAAAAATAAATAGTTCATGTTTTTGCTCTCCCTTGCACTCTAATTGGAAAATATTTGATCTAATTGGTGAACAAGACCTGGATTATGCATCAAAAATAGTACTTGCTACTGCTGCCACAGCTGAATTCAATGCTTAGATCATTTTTTAAAAAACATGGTGTGTTCACTGCAAGGTTATTAGAACAGCAAAACAATTGGAACCTGCCTAAACCTGTTCTACCTGTTCTACAAAGGTAGAACAGCGGCTTAAATTAAGGTCCATCCACTAGATGGAATAGTGTGCAGCCATTAAAGTGATAATAGGAAGAATATGCTACAACATGGAAAATACTTATGACAGAAGGTCAAATAAAAGTGCAGAATGGCAAGTAATAGGCAATCTCTTAATGTCAACTCTGTAAAACAGATGCATAAAATATCACAAAGGTATAAGGAGACTGTGACTGATATTTTTTATTTAATTTCCAAATCTTTCAAAATATCATTTGATGAAAAAGAATAAATAAATATATATATGTATAACTGAATCACTATGCTCTACACCTAAAACTAATGCAACATTGTAAATCAACTAAAAAATAATTAAAAACTCAAAATTTTACTTGATACTTAGTGTACTGTTTTTTTAAGCAATAGAAATCGAAGCAGTTTCAGAAGTGTTTTCACACTGATACTCTCCCTTGGTGCTCTTTGCCAGCCAACTCCCTTGATTCTCAGAGGAGATGTGGTTATAGATGGAAGACCCCTGTCTTTACTGAAACTAGAAATTTCAAAGTATGCATCCAGCAACTTCCCTCCAAATTCCTTTGGTGAAAAGAGGCAGCTCAAACAACATATTTCATGTCTCAATAGTCTGTTGTTTTGAATATACTTTGTAGCTTTGACTTTGAAGCCATGTACATAGTCTACTTAATTATAAAATATAATTTAAATTTAAAAGGAAACCTATACATTTTAAAATGTAAGGAAAAGGAAATGTACGGGAAAAGTAAAAGGAAACAAGTAAACCTAACGGCTTATCCAACTGATGGCATTACTACAGAAAGAAGAACTACTCCAAATGATCATAAAACACAGTGTTTTCACTGTACATCTGTAGTGAGATATGTCCTAAGAGCAAAATGAACTTTGAAAACAATCAATTATAAACTGGTTTTCAGTCAGCATATTGGTGGTGGTAGTTTTCTAGTGTGCATTTTGTATGTAGTGTGTGTTAAAGCAAATGAGTAATTACACTCATGTTGAGAACCAGAATTTTTGACATGGGAGTAAGAAAATGAAGGATGGGTAAGAATAAATCAAAATTCTATAGCCTTGAACTTGCATTGGAGTCATCAGTATAAACTCATACGTATTTTTAAAAATCTCTTTTGTTCTGTTTGTGAAATGACCTAGAAATAATGACCAACCCTAAATGCAATAATCATTCTTAATTCCTAAACCTTAGTCACTGGAGAAATTCTGTTCTCTACTAAAGGAACTAGGGCTTCTTGGAGAACTGGCAAATTCCAGGTCTGCAGCAGGAAATACATGAGATGAGCCTGGAATATCTTATACGTCGGAAAGGAAGCTCCCAAAAGTGTTCCAGCGCCAACTTGAATTAGCCTCCACTGCCCAAAGTTGAGAAAATCTGAGCCTTGGTACTGTCAGTAAGTGCAATTATATGAAACACATCAAATATTTCTCAATACATTAGTTCATAATGATATGTTTAAAAATGCATTGATTATTTTCAGACATTATTAAGGTATCAACTCATGATTTTGAAAGCTGGTAAATAAGAAGTATCAAGTATTGATCCTATTGTATCCCAGGGTAACCCAATAGTTGATAAGAAGAGGTTTCTTTTAACAGAATTATCTCAGCTTAAGGGAAGAAGGAATGATAGAACTAGACTACAGCCATTTTGCAAGTCTTAAACAATAGTTACCAATATTTGATAATATCACAAAATGAGCAACAAAACAACATAATGTACCTCCTGATAATGTACTGCCTATGAAGCAATTAAATCTGGTCCAGCTTGTAGATCTAACCAACAATTGATAGAAAATACTGGGGCCAGAAGATCCTGTTAAAGACACCTCAAAGATGCAATAAACAAAATCCATAACGTGGGAAACTACAGTGCATACAACCTGCTGTCTTCAACAATACAACAACAAAATAGCAATTGCAAAGAAACAAAAGGAGGTGAATAGATCAAAAAGACATGAGAAAAACTACAATATAAATCTTATTTGAATCCTGATTAAAACAAACAAATGGAACACAATTGTGAGCAAAAATTGGATATCTGAAAATATTACAAAATTATTATTATCTTTTAGATATAATAAAGGTATTGGGATATGTTTCTTAAAGGGGGTTCTTAACTCTTGGAAGATACATGTTTAATTATTTACAAATGAAATTACATTTCTTGGAAATTTGCTTCAGACTAATCCAGGGAGCAGGGGAAGTTAGTGGGAGTGTGGAGGAAGCAAGATGGGCATGAGTTAATAACTGTTGAAGAGAGATGATGAAAGTTCATTGTACTATTTTTATACTGTTCTATTTTTGTTATGCTCAAAATTTTCTTTCATTAAAGAGTTCAACAAAGTCTCATGTTTATTAATTAAGCCAACAACTTTTAAAATGGGCATCGAAGTATGAGTAATCACATTGTATAAAGTCTTTAATAATGCATATATCTTATTTACTTATCAACATGTGTATAGGAAAACACACATAGTACCTAATATACATGGGAGTCTATAAATGTCTTTAAGTTAACCCTCTGAGATAAGAATTATTATTCACATTTTCAAAAGGAGAAATCACCAAGTAAATGGCAGATGGGGCCCAGAACTAGACAATTCTGACTCCGTACCATGCTACTCTTAAGTTTAATATTCACATGATAATTAGGGGCAATTCTGAAACTAAACCGTGTTATACCACTAGTCTGTAAAAAAAATTCAGTTACCTCCCTTTCCCCAGGGGATGAAATTTAAGCACTCTTCAGACCTAATGTGGCCTTCTCATAATTCCCTACACTTACCAAGCTCTTCTGTGGCTCCAGAATTTTGACCCATCAGTCTTTCCCTAGAAATCCTACCTACATTTTTACATTTAGTGAACTTCTACTCATCCTTAATGATCTACCTAAAAGTATCCCTTCTTGGTGAAGACTTCTCTAGTCCCAGGATAGAGCTAGTCATTCCCTTTTCAGTATGTCCATAACGAAGAGACACAGTCATAGAATGTACATTCACAGAATATAACTACTATTTATAAAATATTTATCAAGCACCAGTCACTGTTTCAAGTGCTTAATCTATATTAAACTAATTTACTCATCCCAACAATCCTATCAGGTAAATACCACTACCATCCCTATTTGACAGATGAGGAAAATGAGGCCTTTCCTTGATGGATTAAATCAGTTTTATTTTTCTTTGTATTTTAAATACCAAATAGTGTAAGGCACATAGTAATTGCTTAGTAACTATTTGTTGGATTGTTTTGGAGATTTTAAGAATTTATTTAAAGCAAAGCCATTTCTCAACAGCAATTTTTAGATAAAGCAGAAAACAAAATGGATGGAATGAAGTCTTCTAATTTAGATCCATGTGTTGGAATAGATTGAAACTTTGTTTGACTTTTCTCAGAAGAAAACAAAAGTAATTATTTGTGCCATGGAGTTCTTTATTTGAACCATTTGCTTGGATATTTTTGCTGTTGTGAGGCTTTTTACAAAAGATTTTTTTTAAATTGCCTCTACTTTTTGGTTAAATAAGGTCATGAAAGATTTTGACCAGCCTTAGTGTTTCTCAAAATCTCAACTGAAAATCATTTTTATAAAATACCTCAAATTGCAAGGAACTAGGAGTGTATCTGGGTTGACCTCAGAATACAGTTTGAACAAACAATGTGTTTTCTAGTTCATCCCTCTTATTTTTAGAGTGTATTGGTCTTTTAAAATGAACTATGGTGCTACTGGCAATTGTATCATTTGGAACATGTTTTAATGTACATAAAGCATTGCATGTTTCTGTAAGTATATTTCACAAGAGGTTTTCTATTTGTGATAGTGTGACTACAGTTATATCTTTCTTTTTATCACAGATATTATTATTTCTACAGTGCATCTTAACATTCAGTGCATTTTTGCTGTGTTGTCTTAAATGTCAGTATGCCATCAGCTTACGTCAGGCAAATTATTTTCTGTGAGAGGCAGAAGCTCATGAAAAGGGTCTTGATGTCTCCTATATAACACCTTCACTTCATTTTAGCCTTATATTCTGAATGCCTTTATATAAAACATATATATATATTTCCTCATTCTAACCTTGTTTCATCCTGCCATCTCCAAATTGTCAAACACTGTTGGAATACCTTCCATTTATGTCTGGGTTCCTTTGGTTTTATATGGCAGAACTTCAAACTCAATTGGTTGAAACAAAAATAAAAAGTTAATGCACGCATGCCCTGGCAAGCAAATTCTGGTTCCCAAACCTTTTCTGTTGCTTTTACTTGAGCCCTTGCTTTCTTTTCTAATGATGTACTTCTCAAATACCCTCTCACTTTTGGAAGCAAGATGGCAGCTGAAAACCAAGAACTCCTATCTTCAGAGCTTAAATCCCTAAGAGAAAGACCTTTCTATCCCAATACATATACCTGGACACTAATACCACCTGAACTAATTAATGTGATCTGAGAAACTGATTTCTCTGATTGTCCAGGCCTCGGTCATATGCCCAACCCTATTGTTGATGGAAAGATGCCAGCACTACCTGAAGGACATACACTGAGAGTATGAGGTGGTCTCTCCCACAGAAATATAGAAGAGCTACCACCAAAAAGGTAGTGGATTCTGAGCAACCTATACAAGATACAGCAATCATTGAGACAACTCTAAGGTAGTGCAAAAGCAACAAATATCATCAATTCAGACTACTTGGGGACAATGTCCAATTCAAAAACTTACAGTGTGGTTTTAGCCAATCAAATTCTTTTGAACTTCAGTTTCCTTCTCTGTAAAATGTGAAAAGTAATAATGCCTATTTTATGAAGATCAAATGAGTAAGAATAAGTAAATTGTTTGCTACTTACCACATTGCTTGCCAAATAGTAGGCATTCAATAAAAGCTAGTTTTCTTCAAGACCAAGGAGAGGTTCATCTCATATAGGAAATCATCCTCCACTATTCCTGTCTTTTCATCTGTACCCTCTGAAATCCTGGTTATATTAGAGTCCATTACACAATTTGGCACTTAATGGCATAAGGCCAATACCACTTTCATATGCTAGATATGCCAATGTCTCGTCTCATCAATTAATTTTCAAGCTCCTTATGGGCTGAGATCATTTCTTATGTCCTGCCCCAGCACTCAGCCCAGGACTAGTTACTCACTCCACACAGAGTAAGAGATACACTGCATCTTTGGACTGACTGTAGGGTCAAATCACATTTTGAGAACATTGGGTGACACATATGGAAGCGTACACAAGCAGAAGAGGTAATAAGTACTGAAAAGATTAACTGGGGAAAGCAGTGCCTAAAACTGGAAAGAGCCTATATGCATTTACTTATTTACTTAGAGAGTAGAGGGAAGTTTAGGAGGTATTTGGAGAGATGTTTAGTGTCACCCTGCTGAAGCTATAAGGATGGTTCAAATGCCTTTTGAAAATCCCTTCTAATTCCAGTGGATTTTGTCACATGCAGTAGGATTACTTGCATCTAGAAAAGCATTAGAATTTAAAATAGATACTTAAGTTAATGATTCACTAACAGGTAAAATAGACATTACAAGGTTAGATTTTGGGAACAGACCTAGATTTGAGCCCCATATCCAGCATTTGGAATCTGTGTGAACTCAGGCAAATTACTATAGAATCTGTAATGAGGGACCTATATGGGAATAGGAAAATTGACTAAGATGGTGCAGGTAAAGGGCTTCTTCCCACATAGTTGAGAAAACAATAAAGATTGGCAAAGATAAGACTTATTACTATGTTATTTGGGAACATAGAAAGCATAAATGGGATTGAGTTTGACTTAGAGAAGTTCAACACCTAAGCATTACAATTGTCCCCTTACTCTTGGGGAAAGTGAACATTACACCCAATAAGCATTTGCCTAATATCCAGCTGGGTGAGTCCAGTGCTGATTTTTATTTCATTTTAAATCCTATTTCCATTGGTTTCATTCTCAGTAGAGAGCAAAATCAGATGACAGTTGGGACCAGGTTCATCTCTTTTCTTAGAACCCCACAGGGTTTCTTCTCTGTCTGTATGTTTTGGCTTGGCTTTACTCGGGACCGTAATAATGACTTGAAACTGAAAAATAAGATTCAGTCACTGATACTCTCTTGGTAGATTAGATTTTTATTTTACCAATTCCATCAGATTTGGGGAACATCATGCAGTTACTGCCAAGAACAAAGCTTCTAGGATGTACACTGATATATATATAGAGAGAAGAATGAAGAAAGCATGTATGTCACCAAGGTGCTGAAATGTTGTTTAGCTGTGATGAAGAGTCCTTTGTAAGAAAAGATACAAGAAGCGTTTGCAATGGATGGGAGGGGCAGGGACACAATCTAAAATTTTCAGTTGGCTTATTAGTTGGCCTAGTGCTTTCCTTTGAAACCTCAGTATGCTCCTTAAAACACAGACATAGAACTAAATTCATACTGCAGAAAAAATGGGTTTTGATCTGTCATTTGGAAAGGGAGTTTCCAGGTTATTTTGGAGGTAAAGATGGCAAGCACATACAGGGTTTTTTTTTTTTTTTGAATACTCTATAATAGTTTATTTTCATCTCTAATTAAATACTAGATTTCACTGTTTAACCTCATAACATCACTCCATTATGACCAGTTAAATTAATGTTCTGAAGAGGAAAATGAAGATTTTAATGAAGACAATAATTAACAGCCTATAAGCATCACCCTAACAGCCACCTTAACTCTCTTCTCTCCACATGCTAATTCAGAGGTTTCATTTTAGACAAACTAGCCCACTCACTGTTATTCCCTGAAAATGATATACCCAAGCCCACTTGTGTTCCTTTATTTTCCTTGCCTCAAGTTTCTTCATTATTTCTTGTTGCAGTTGATTCTCAAATTGTCCTGCAAGGTGAGTCCCTCATCCCCTCCTGAATCCTGCAGATCTAGGAGAGAAGTCCTGCTCACTGGTGCACAACCAATTATTTTGCCTTTCTGTGAATAAATGTTGCTTTCCCTCCACTACACTGAAAAATCTTTGAAGGCAGAGACTGTATCTTCTATCTTGTATTTTCAAGATTTTTCATATAAACTGTTGTTGATGACTTGTCCATTTATATAACATACTTTCTTAAGTATCAGCTGAGAACTGAGAAAGAAAAATTGACAAAATTTCTGCCACTGAAATGTCACAGTCTAAAGGAAAAATGAGTGCATCGACAACTAAATTTAATATGATATTGTAGAAAGAGAAACAGACTCACAGACATAGAAAACAAACTTGTGGTTACCAAAGAGGAAAGAGGGGAGGAATAAAATAGGAGTTAGGGTTTAACAGATACACACCACTACATATAAAATAGATAAACAACAAAGATTTACTATATAGCACTGTATGTGTATATATATATATAAAATATTGTAAAAGGAGTCCCAACTTGAAATTAGACTTTTAGGACATTTTTAAATAATTGGTGAATAATCCTAACAGAGGTTAATTCATATGAGAGTTTCATTTTTGGCTAAAATGGAACAGGATCGGTGAAAGCTGGTTTAAATAGAAAAAGTAAGTTACATGGCCATAGTAGCAAGAGGAGAACAGAGGTGGTACTGGTAATGATGAAGGGACTGGTGTTGATGTTGTTATAAAGATAATATTTATAGATATTACCTCCTTGGACACTTGTTTTTAATTGAAATATAATTGATGTACAATATAATGTTAGTTTCCAATATAGTGATTTAACATTTGTGTACATTATGAAATGATCACGATAAGTCTAATAACCATCTGCCTCATACAAAGTTATTACAATATTATTAACATATTCCTTGTGCTGTATATTACATCCCCATGGCTTATTTATTTTATAACTGGAGATTTGTAGCTCTTAATCCCCTTCACACACACACACACACACACACACCTCTGCTCTGGCAACTACCCATTTGTTCTCTGCATCTATAACTCTGTTTTTGTTTTGTTTTGTTTGTTTTGGTTATTTAGATTCCATGTAAGTGACATCATACAGTATTTGTCTCTCTCTGTCTGACATTTCACTTAGCATATTCGCTCTAGATATGTCCATGTTGTGACAAAGGGCGAGATTTCATTTTTTAATGGCTGAGTAATATTCCATTGTGTGTGTGTGTGTGTGTGTGTGTGTGTGTGTGTGTGCATGTGCATACCAAACTTCTTTATCCATTTATCTATCAATGGACACTGAGGTTGCTTCCATATATTGGCTATTGTAAGTAATGCTACAATGAACATTAATTTGAATATATCTTTTCAAATTAGTGTTTTGTTTTCTTCGGGTAAACACCCAGAAATGGAATTACTGGATCATATGGTCGTCCTATTTTTAATTTTTAAAGGAACCTTCGTGTTGTTTTCTATAGTGGCTGCACCAGTTTAAAATCCCAACAGCAGGGTATGAGGGTTCACTTTTCTGCACATCCTTAACAACACTTGTTCTTTGTTGTCTTTTTGATGATAGCCACTCTGACAGATGTGAGGTGGTATCTCACGGTGGTTTAGATTTGCATTTCCCTGATGATTAGTGATGCTGAGCATCTTTTCATGTGCTTTTTGGCCATCTGTATGTCTTCTTTAGAAAAATGTCTATTCAGGTCCTCTGCCCATTTTTGCATTGTTTGGTTTTTTGATATTGAGTTCTATGAGTTCTTTATGTATTTTGGATATTAACACATTATCAGATATATTGTTTACAAATATCTTCTCCTATTCAGTAAGTGGTCTTTTCATTTTGTTGATAGTTTCCTTTTCTGTGCAAAAGCTTTTTAGTTTGAAGTAGCCCCATTTATTTATTTTGGCTTTTGTTGACCTTGCCTGAAAACACGTATCCAAAAAAATATTGCTAAGACCAATGTCAAAGTGTGTACTGCTTATGTATCCTTCTAGTAGTTTTATGGTTTCAGGCCTTACATTCAAGTCTTTTATCCATTTTGAGTTCATTTTTGTATATGCTGTGAGAAAGTAGTCCAGCTGGATTCTTTTGCATGTGGCTGTCCTGTTTTCTCAACACAATTTACTGAAGAGGCTGTCTTTTCTCCATCATATATTCTTGCCTTTTTGTCATAGACTAATTGACTGTGTAACTGTAGGTTTATTTCTGGGCTCTCTATTCTGTTCCATTGATTTATATGTCTGTTTTTGTGCCAGTACCATACTGTTTTGATTACTGTAGCTGTGTAGTATAGTTTGAAACCAGGGAGAGTGATACCTCCAGCTTTGTTGTTTCTCAAGATTGCTTTGGCTATTTGAGGTCTTTTGCATTTCCACATAAATTTTAGAATTATTTGTTCTAATTCTGTGAAAAATGTCATTAGTATTTTGATAGGGATTCCATTGAATCTGTAGATTGCCCTGTGTAGTATTTTAACAATATTAATTTTAACAGTATTAATTTTAACAATATTAATTCTTCCAACCCATGAGCACAGCATATCTTTCCATTTGTTTGTGTTGTCTTCAATTTATTTCATTAATGTCTCATAGTTTTCAGAGTAAAGTTCTGTACCTCTTTGGTTAGATTTGTTCCTAGGTATTTTATTCTTTTGGATGCAATTGTAAATGGGACTCTTTTTCTTAATTTCTCTTTTGTTTGTTATTTGCATATAGTTCACTATTACTGTAATAGAAACACAACAGATTTCTGTATATTAATTGTGTATCCTACAACTTTAATAAATTCATTTATTAGTTCTAGTAACATCATTAGTACTGAATTCATTTATTATTTTTAGCATTGTTAGGTTTTTCTATATACAGTATAATGTTATCTTCAAACAGTGACAGTTTTACCTCTTCCATTCCAATTTGCATTCCTCTTATTTCTTTTTCTTGTCTGACTGCTGTGGCTAGGATGGCCAATACTATGTTGAATAAAAGTGTCAAGAGTGGGTATTCTTGTCTTTTTCCTGGTCTTATAGGAAATTCTTTCAGCTTTTCAGTATTGAATATGATGTTGGCTGTGGGTTTGTCTTATACAGCCTTCATTATGTTGAGGTATGTTCCCTCTATTTCCACTCTGTTGAGAATTTTTTCATAAATGATGTTGAATTTTGTCAAAAGGTTATTCTGCATCTATTGAGATCATCATATGATTTTTATTCTTCAATTTGTTAATGTGGTGTTGTTAATGTGGTTGATTTGCAGGTAATGAACCGTCCATACATCTATGGGATAAACCCCACCTGATCATGGAGTATGATTCTTTTATTGTATTGTTGAATTTGGTTTGCTAATATTTTGCTAAGGATTTTGCATCTCTGTTCATCACTGATATTGGCTTGTAATTTTCTTTTTTTGTGCTATCTTTGTCTGGTTTTTGTATCAGGAAGATGCTGGCCTTGTAGAATGAGTTTGGAAGCATTCCTTCCTTTTCAATTTTTTTGAATAGTTAGAGAAGGTTAGATATTAACTCGTCTTTAAATGTTTGGTAGAATTCATCTGTGAAGCTGTCTGGTCCTGGACTTTCATTTGTTGGGAATTTTTTGATTACTGATTCAATTTCATCACTGGTAACTTGTCTGTTCATATAATCTATTTCTTCCTGATTCAGTCTTGAGAGATTGTACATTTCTAGGAATTTATCCATTTCTTCTAGGTTGTCCATTTTATTGGTATATAACTGTTCATGATAACCTCTTATGACCCTTTGTATTTCTGTGCTGTCAGTGTAACTTCTCTTTCATTTCTGATTCTGTATATTTGGGCCCTCTCTCTGTCTCTTTTTTATGAGTCTGGTTAAAGGTTTATTAGTTTTACTTATATTTTCAAAACACCACCTCTTAGTTTATTTGATCTATTTAATTGTATTTTTAGTCCCTATTTTAAAATTTTACTTATTTATTTATCTATCTATCTGCTCTTTATTTCTTTTCCCTTCTACTAATTTTAGGTTTTATTTGTTCTTTTTTTCTGCTTCCTTTTGTTGTAAGGTTAGGTTGTTTATTTGAGATTCTTCTTGTTTCCTGAGGTATGCTTCTATGGCTATAAAATTCCCTCTTACAGTGGCTTTTGCAGTGCCCCATAGATTTCAGATTGTTGTGTTTCCATTTTCTTTGTCTCAAGGTATTTTGTGATTTCTTTTTTGTTTTTGTTTTTTTCTATGACCCATTGGTTGTATACACTATCATGCTGTTTAGACTCCCCAGGTTTGTGTTTTTTTGCAGTTTTTGTCTTGTAGTTGATTTCTAGTCTCAAACTGCTGTGGATGGAAAAAAATGCTTGATATGATTGCAATCTTCTTAAATTTATTGGGGCTTGTTATATGGTCTAGCATGTGATGTATTCTGGGGAATGTTCCATGTGCACTTGAAAGGAATGTGTATTCTGTTATTTTGGATGAAATGAAATGTTCTGTATATATATACACAGAGCATTTATATATATAAATTCCAATTGATCTAATGTGTTATTTAAGGCCAGTGTTTGCTTATAGATCTTCTGTCTAGTTGATCTGTCCAGTAACATAATGGGGTGTTAAAGTATCTTACTATTTTTGTACTACTGTCAATTTCTCCCTTTATGTTTGTAAATATTTGTTTTATGTATTAGGTGCTCCTATGTTGGTGTTGTATATATTTATTTCTAGTTGGGTCTTTTCTTTTCTCCTTAGAGATGTTCCTTTAACACTTCTCTTAAAGCCAGTTTAGTGATACTGAAATCTTTAACTTTTGCTAGTCTGCAAAATGATTTATGTCTCTTTCAAGTCTAAATGATAGCCCTGCTGGGTAGAATATTCTTGTTGTAAGATTTTTTTCTTTCATCATTTTAAATATACTGTGCCACTGCCTTCTGGCCTTAAATGTTTCTGCTAAAATGTCAGCTGATAACCTAATGGGGTTTCCTTGTATGTGACACTTCCTTGCTGCTTTTAAGATTCTCTTTTTATCAATAATTTTTGCCATTTCAATTGTAAAGCGTTTTGGTGTGGATCTCTCTGAGTTCATCCTGTTTGGAACTCTCTCTGATTCCTGGGCCTGGATGTCTGTATCCTTTCCTAGGTTACAAAAGTTTACAGCTATTATTTCTTCAAATAATTTCTTGGCCCTTTTCTCTTTCTCTTCTCCTGGTACCTCTATAAAGTGAATATTAGTACATTTGATGTTATCCCAGAGGGCTCTTAAACTATCCTCATTTTTTAAAAAATTATTTTTTCTTTTTTCTGTTTAGCCTGGGTGATTTCCATTACTCTCTCTTCCAATTCACTCATCTGTCCCTCTGTATCATCTAATCTACTGTTGATTTCTTCTTTTGTTTTTTGTTTCAGTTATTGTATTCTTCAGCTCTGTTTGTTTTTTCTTTTTATTTTCAAACTTTGTTGAAATTTGCACTGTGTTCATTCATTCTTCTCCCAAGACCGTTGAACAACTTTATGATCACTACCTTGAACTCTTTGTCAGATAGATTGCTTATCTCCACTTCATTTAGTTCTTTTCCAGAAGTTGTCTTGTCCCTTCAATTAGAACATATTCTTTTGTCACCTCCTTTTGCCTGATTCTCTGTTTTTATTTCTATGTATTGATATTAGGTGGGTCAGTTATGTTTCCTAATCTTGGAGAAGCACCCTTATGCAGGAAATACCCTGTGGTACCCAGCAGCATGCTCCTTTCTGGTGACCAGAGCTATATGCTCTAGAGTTCCCCCAATGTGGGCTGTGTGTGCCCTTGTGTTGTGGCCAGGCTAACTACTTTGGGCATGCTGGTAGGTATCACTGGACCCTGGCCAATTTGGCTGCAAGGGTGTGCCTAAATCAGTGGTTGCAGGCCCTCTGGAGAGTGGACTAGACTTCCCACGTGATTGGCTGTGTGACCCAGTGGGGCATGGGGCTGGTGCTGGTCTGCTGGTGGACGGGGCTGAGTCCCCACATGGCTGTCTGCATGATCCCCCACCCCAAGATCCTTTAGCCTGAGCCCCATGCAGAGGCACTACAAGTAGAAACTGAAGAAAACGTATTTGCAAAGGGTTTAAAAGAATCATATATTGACAAGCATATTGGAACAGTTTCTTGGCAGTCATAGACCTGATGGGGTTTTAAAAGGCTACTTAAAAAAAAAAAGACTCATAAGTAATCTGATGAAAGCAATTCTTTGGAAGGTCACTTCATTCAGGACATTAAGTTAGAACTGGAAGGGAGAAAACAGAATTCTTATTTTCAGTGGCTGTGGCAAAATTGTTCAAATATTTTGATGTTTGAAAAAATGTTAAGAATATTCTGATGTTTGCATTTTCACCTAGTTATTTAAAAATTACATTGTTTTCTGATTCCTTAAAATACATTTGACTTTGTGTTAAATATTTCCATGTTGTTGTTAACTATACTTGTATGTTTTCAACTGCTTCTAAACTGCAACAAGAGATGTTAATTTCTTCAATTTTTCTTAAAATTTGCTCTCACTATCCATACGTGGATAAACATATATTCTGAAATCCTTTTTGTTATTTATCAGAATCCATACTGTTCATTATTGCCATAAGGTTCTTGTCTCATTCCTATCTACAATGTCTAAATCATTCAGCCAGTTGTACTGATGAGGAATAAATGCCTGCCAACGTTCCACAACAGTGTCTTTCCTTTCCACTGTTCTGATCCATTGCTTCCTCGTTATATTCTTTTTAATCAGTATCAGTGATTCCTGATAATGCCCAAGTTTGAGCTTTCAGGCTTAAATCTGTACATTAAAAATGATGTAGAAATTGTGGGTTTTATGCAGACAATGAAAAAGAAAAAACAACCCCACTCTCTTTGTCTCATATATACAGAGTACTATTTCTGGCTTGAATTATCAGAGTGTTTGGTTCAATAATCCAGTTTATTTTATACTGATTATATTTCTCCAGTGATAAATATACTTAATGTCACAAAAATATCACAAAATTTAGTCTTCCATGTAAAGTTTCAGTTATGTGATTTGTTGGTTTTTTTCGTTTGTTTTTTTGTTATGCTTTAATCCCCACCGGGACTTTTGTTATTTAAAATAATAATACTGCAAACATACAAGGCGTTTGGTCAAAATCCTCCCTGCCCATTACCTTAAAAATTTTTTTGTTAAACAAACTGTCTGGAGCAGTGGGAAGAATACACTGTTTAGATTCAAGGAAACATGAGATCAGGTTCTGACTAAGCTTTCTATTAACTAATGACCTTTCAGAATTCATTTTCCTTTCTACTTTAGCTTTCTCATCTATGAAAAAGAAACAGGAAATAGTTTATTGATCTGGCAGGGTTTTAATGAGAAGATTATAAATAATATGCCTAGAAAATCTCATGTGTTTCCTGGGACACGGCTGGTTCAAAATGAATGACTGAGTCATCATTTTCATTGCTAATATTCCAAAAGAGAATATAACCACCACTTTTCATCTTTTTCAAGAAAGTCTCCCTTTTTTGAGCTCTGTGCTGTTACACGGACTAAGAGAGAAACTCGTGTACTTGGCATTGATGGTTGAATATTTATAGTATCATTGTATTGAAATTACTATGTATCTCCCTTTAAAAAATTATGATTGAGGGATATACAATACCTGCCAATCAACTCCAGTATCTTGACAATTACATGGCAAGTATGGGATAATTGATAGAGGATTTTAAAAAGTGCTACAACTAATCTGTTGATGTTAATGTGATGGGCACCTTATTATTACAGAAATCTTGATGTCATATTTGTCCTCCTTTCAAAACATATTTGACCCATGATAGAGACCTTGGGAAAGAAATTGTGTAGCCCCATTTGGCATTTAAACACACCATCTGTTCCCATGCTCTCTGTATTACCTGACACTTAGAGCAATATCAAACAGCTGCAGTAATCTAACTAGCTCTCACCAGCTGGTTGATTGGCTTCACTAGCAGTTCCCTGCTTAGACTGAATGAATTAACTAATTCCTAGGGCAAGAAGCCATATGACCATAGACTATGCTTCCACTGATAAGGACAAAGGAGGGAAATATAAAGTCACTAACGTAATAAGCAATAATGAAAAGAAAGTTCTTTACATCATCTTTAATGGAATGGCTAACACGTATTTATGCAATAGACGACTGAGTGCTTGGGCTAAGTGAAAACAAGTATGAAATGTGGCACTGATCTTCATGTAGCTTACTGACCTGACCTCTTTTGGATATAGGTAGTAAGCAGGTAACATAAATTAGAGACCACTAAAAACAACACTAAATTTAGGACCAGATTGCACAGCAAATGACATCCTAAATGCTTTTACTCGGCATCCTAAGTGCATTGTCACTGGTCTTTTTATTTTAAAAAATCTCAAACATATAGCATATAGAAATTTTAAAAGAATAGAATTATAGGCATCTTTATCTTTTTCCCTCGAATTTAATAGGCATTTACATTTTGCCACAATTGTAATATCTATTATGAAGTAATTTCAAGTCAATCACATATGAGCTACAAAGTCTAAATAATTCAGCATATATCTTTAAAAGTTGAGACATTTTTCTAACTAACTACAATACCATTATTAAATTAAACAAAATTAATAATAATTTCCGAGTAAGGTCTAGTAGCCAGGCTATATTTAACTTTTTTCAATTGTCTTCAAATGTTTTCTATAACACTCAATTTTTCAAACCAGGATACACACTAGAACCATACACTGCATTTGGCTGTTATTTTTTCTGCCTCCTTCTCACTTTTTCTTTTTGCAACATTGGCTTGTTGAACAGACCAGTCAGTTGTCCTGTAAAATGTGCTGTGCTGAATTTTTCTGATGTTAATTTATGCTGTTGTTTAACTTCTACTATTTTGTGCAAAGGGAAAGTTGGATGTAGCAGTTTACTAAATTCCGGTTAATCACTTGGGCAAAAACACTTCATAGGCCATGCTGAGGAGTTTATGTGTCACCTGATGGGATGCATTATGGTGTCTGGTTGTCCCATAATTAGTGACAAATTGCGTTAGGGTAGTGGAAGCTTGATCTCTCCGCTGAAGTTATGTTTGTTTTCTTGTCCTCAGCAAGAAATCTGTGGAGTCATATTCACCACGTAAATACTCAGTTCCCCATCCATCTTTCATCTAATAGCTTTATCATTCATTGATGACTACTGCCTCAGTCGATGATTTAATTCAAGCTCACAGAAAGGTGTTTGATTAGACCATTCTTTGCTTAACCATGATAATCCAAGGCGACAACAACACATTTTGTGTTTCTAGGTGTGTCTGAAGTTCTGCTGGTCTAGGCTGGAATCAGCTGGGTGGGACTGGAATCCAGGCTTGGGTGGAGTTCAGTCTGGGCCATATTGCTTTGTTCTTGGCATAGACTAAGGAGAAACAGTTACTTGGGAGCATGGTCTTTTCCTGGCAAAGAGGAGGAGATCCAAACAGCCTGGCAGTAATTTCTCATGACCCTTCAAGTCTCAGCCTAGAACTGGCATAACGTCTCTTCTGTCCATATGCTATTGGGTAAAGCAAGTCACCTCGCCAAAACCAGCCAATGGAGGAGGGGTGTGCACTCAGCTGGCTTTAATGGGAGGCACTACAAAGTCACACGGCAAAGGCAATTCATGTATGATTCTTCCACAATAGGAAGCAACAGGCTGCAAACAATAATCCAATCTACCAAAATAAACTTTTTATTATTTATTCACTTTCTTCAATGTATTAATAGACATACTATCCTTATAATGTGATTTATTTGGATTTAAGATGAGATTCCAGATACAATGTACTGCTTCAAACACACTCGAGTCCAGATGTCTCTCCCACCTCCTGTCAGGCAATGAGCACCAATGTAATGTCCAACTTACCTTTGTATCCCTGGTACCCAGCACAATCCTTAGAACATGGAAGATGCTCAAGAAATGTGGGATGAATTCTATTTCAGAATAATCCTTTGAATTTTGTAAATAATTTCCATCCAAAGTAGTGTATGTCATGGTTTCCTTTTTCCCTGCCTACGAGTACAATTATCTTTGTTTCTCGACGGAAAGAATAAGACATTGAGAGGGTAAGAAGCATGACGAGCCCAAGGCTAAACAGTCAGTCAAAGCTAGAGTAGGGACTAGAATCCAATACTTCTGATTCCTTTGCTGTGCATCAGACAGCATGCCCCCACTGCTTTCATTCTGTATCACACGGTTGTTTCCATACATAAGGCAATTGCCACTGGACATTTTGACTATTAATGACAAATTGAGCTCTGTGGTAATTACTAGATCTTTTATATCTCTGATTTATCTATGTCTATATCTATATATCTATCTATCTATGTATATATATTATATATATACATATATATAATATATGTATATATAGAGAGAGAGTGAGCTAGAAATAAGTCAAACTGCTTACTCAATTTTAGAGCCAAGGGAAAAGAGACAAAGAAAATAAAGCAAGATCTCAGGGAAGCTAAGGGAAACAGTAATCACAGTTAATATTAGAGACAACCGTATTGTTCTATATGGACAGAATTAAATTGCATTCATATTGATTTTCAGTAATTAAAAAGTTCATTGAATAAGAAAAGAACACTAACACATGAACATGTAAATTATATGATTGAAATCTAGTTTACTGTTCATTTGGAAATAAAACTGACATGCAAAAATAAAAAAAAAAAAAGATCAGTGGTAGGAAATAAGATTTGCACATCTAATTGATTAAGTCCTAACCATTCCATTATAGACACACTTAATTACAATCCATAGATTTCAGTAACAAATTATATTCCCATGGCTATAGAACCAGATCTATAAATATGTGCATATTCATTAGCTTGCCCTAAATTGAAGTATTTTGAGGGTTTTCTTTCACTATCCCCTTTGTTTCAGAATATCAAGTCTGCCACTCTACAGGCTTATTGGATAGAAAAATGATTGATTAGACTTGACTAGCTGTGTTGATAATTTATGCACAATTAATAGAAAGGCTTTTGCCATCATTATGGCATTTCATAGCCTACTTATACACTCTAGTGGGAAAAATTGGTCAAAGCACTTTTTCTCTGGAGAGAAAACTCAAACAAACAACAAGTAAATATATAGCACTTAAGCATTGCAATGATATTGGAACTCCCCAGAGTGTCCTGAAATTGTGTAAGCAAACTGATATCATAAAATCTGACATTAAAAGCCACCTAAACCACACTAATTAGATGGATAATAAAAATCAAGCAAGTATTGAACTGCAAGGCAGTCACGAAGATGATCAAAGGTTAATTAGATGCATGAATACAAGATATCCTGCCCTGGGATTTATTCCTCAGGGGCTTTAGACAGATTCATAAGGGAGCTTGACATACAACACAAAAATTCACTAGGATTTGTTTATATAAAAAAGTTATTTGAAAAAAAAGACCAAGCTTTAGGAATTGGGGTAGGGTGGAGGTTGATGGGAGGGTAGAAGGGAATAGAAAAAATTAATAACAACAGTGAAATTACTTTGGAAAATTCATAAATAAATTTAAATTTATTTTTATCCTAGCTACATAAATAGAATTTTAAAACACAGAAAGCTCCAATGATGAGAGTATGAAGAAACTCTGTATGAGGTGGGGAGGCAAAGGTTGGGGTTTGGGTTCTAATCCCAACCTTGTCCCTTTCAAACTTTGCGTGCTGGTATTTCATGGAACATCTTTGGTCCTCCGTTTCTCCCTCTAAAAGATGAAATCTAATCTAGGTTATTTTATCTTTCATGCCTCCTCCATTAATTGAATGTCCATAACCTACTAATTTTTTTCCCCAATATTTTCATTGTCATACAAAAATGCTAATGTGTGTGTGTAGGAGAGATTGGATACCTAAAAACTGAAATGTCAAAACCTCTAAAAATTCATTTCACCGTAAATTCAATTCAGTATTGTTTTCTGGGAGCTGAACATGTGCCAGAAACTGTGCTAGGTGCCAGAGATTTGGAGATAAATGCCACGTTCCATAGACTCCCTTTCACTATTATTAGTAAGTTTAGTGATTAGCTACTTTGGTGTGAATATCAAGTATCAATAACTACATATATCTGACGTATACTCATAAGATTTCAATAGAATCCTTTTATGTGATTCTTATGTAAAAATAACAGCGAGCTGAGAATACTTTTAATAATCATTTACTGATTACTGAATGCCATTTATTTGATCAGCACAACTCTACGAATTAGCAAATATTGTTTCCATGTAAACAAATGAAGATTATATGGCTTAGAGGCTCACTGAAGGTCACACAGCTCATAAGAGACGAAGCTGAGAATTGAACTCAGGCTTTATTTTACCAACTACCAACTACTCTGCCTCTTGCAGGCATGTACTATAAGGCTTTTGGGTTTGTTTGTTCGTTTTCTGATATTATGGATCGAGTCTCACAGACTCATTCATGTTCCCTCAGCAAGTATTGTAGACTAATCAGATTTAGGATAGACTGACCTTTAAGGGAACTCCTATCATCTGACCATGTGTAGCTGGAAGAAATAGCTAAAGGCACAGTGAGGGAAAAAGTAAAGAAAAGGCTGATGTGTGATTGAAATTTTGCCAAAAATAATGAGGGGAAAAAAAATCACCAAGCATTCAAATTCAGAAAGTTTGAGGTAGAGCATCTCTGGCGCTTAAAATAACATGGTTTCAGGCTACGGAATCTTCAAGGGAGAAGTGCTCAGCCCCGTCTACAGTTTGGGGTTGGGAAACCCTCCAGAGGTGTTGAGGCTGGAGATGATTTCTCAAGCCTGAGAAAGACCTGGACAAAAAGGGAGGTGGAAATGTGAGGAGCGGATTCGGGAAAGGGAAGGGCACAAAGGCAGAAGCAGGGGAAGAGGTGGGCAAAGCACCACAGCTGATGAAGTTACCCTGATGCAAAACCCAGGTCAAGCCCGGCAAAGGAAGGGCCAAAGAAGAAGGGGAACAAGTGCAGGGAGAAGTTGTATAGGATTAGGATTTGACCTTGACAATTAAGTCAAATTTAAAAAGGAAGTGTGTGAGTGTGTGTGCAGTTGCAGGGCTGGAGAAGCAGCGTGAGCAAGGGTGTGAGCGGAAAAGAGGAGCTAACATGGGTGGTTTGTACTACAGAAAAGAGGGTGAAAAAATGGAAAAATAAGCCAGGAGGTTAGCATGGCCCATTTTACAGATGAGAAAACCCTCCAAGCTAGTGCCAGAACTAGGAATCAATCTAGGTTTTTTCTGTTCCAAAGCCTGTGCACCATCTCCTTATGCTGTGCTGTGATTACCAGCTGTTTACACATAAGAAACAGCTTGAACAGTTATCTTGGGTGTTTTATTGATTTTTAAGGAATTAGCAAAGGGTAGGGAATAATTTAAATATCCAACAGTAGGAAAATAAAGTGAAATAAATGAGGACATGACCATAACATGGAATATTATAAAGCTATTAGTTGTTTTTAAAATGTATTCAACGGCATGAATAAATGTTTTTCTCATAATGTAATATAAACAAAAAATCAGAATATAAAACTGCTATAATATAACCTCAAATACTTTGTCTGTGTGCATGTGAATGAATAAGAGATTGGATGGAACTGTATAAAAATATTAATAGGAGTTTTGCCTGAACTGTGGAGCCATCAATTGTTCATCTTTATGAATTCCTATATTTTCCATATTTTCTGAATTTATTATTCACGGAATGAGAAAATAAACTTTATGAAGGAAAAATAAGGGGAAAAGTGATAGAGACTGAAGTGCAGACAATATTCTCAACCAATTTCTTTCCCTGTGTGCACAAGAAATCAGGCTATCACCATTCTCCATTTTTTATAACAGAATGAAAAAAATGTAAATCCTGGATGAGTAGATAATTAAAACTTGCACAGGCCTATCAAAGCAAGGACACTCCAGCTCCCATTTCTACTTGGTGCCTGAACCTTGTCATGCCTACGGGTTTTCTTTCAAAACATTTAATAGAGAATGAGAGGCCATCCCTGCCGGTAAGTACAGTGTAGGCTGCAGGTGCTGGGACAGCCTTCATAATTGTACTTGAGGCTGCAGGAGGAGTGCAATTGTGTGGCCAGGAAATTGTATCTGACCATGATCACTCAGTGCCCAATGTCAGAAAATAGCTCGCTGCTAAAAAAGCATCTTGCGTGTGTGTGGAAGGGAGGTGGTAGTTGAGGAGAACTGTGGGTTAAGCAGTGAAGGGAGAGGCACAACCCAGATGCAGACGGAACCGCTGGAGATGCTGGGCAGGGAGCCTGCAGGGCAGAAGGAGCAGAGCCTCTCCTAGAAACCGTGCCAGGCCCTCTGCTGCCAAGAACCCAGAGACCCAGCTGGGAGAAGCTGTTTACTTGTTTGCATGTTGGTTGGTTGGTTGGTTGGTTGGTTTAAAGTGCATGAGAGGGGCTTCCCTGGTGGCGCAGTGGTTGAGAATCCGCCTGCCAATGCAGGGGACACGGGTTCGAGGCCTGGTCTGGGAGGATCCCACATGCCGCGGAGCAGCTGGGCCCGTGAGCCACAATTGCTGAGCCTGCGCGTCTGGAGCCTGTGCTCCGCAACGGGAGAGGCCGTGATAGTGAGAGGCCCGCGCACCGCGATGAAGAGTGGCCCCCGCTTGCCACAACTAGAGAAAGCCCTCGCACAGAAACAAAGACCCAACACAGCCAAAAAAATAAATAATAAATAAATTTTAAAAATAAAATAAAATAAAATAAAGTGCATGAGAGAATTGCCCTCACCAGGCTTCCCTGATGGCCAGCCTCTGGGATGGCATTTGGCTTTGTCTTGAGTCACCTGGACACAGTCCCTAATCCCCAGCACAGTCGTTCTTTCCTAACCTGGCCCTTAAAAGAAGCTCCTCCAAACATAAAATACCTCTCATATGATGTGTACCAAGACAATCAGGACCATCTGCTCTCCCAACGTTTGTTCTGAATATTGTATATTGATTTCATGCAGTTTAAGAGCACATTCACTCTTTTCCTTACCATTATTATTATTTTTTAATTGAAGTATAGTTGATTTACAATGTTGTGTTAGTTTCAGGTGCACAGCAAAGTGATGCAGTTATACATACATGTATCTATTCTTTTTCAGATTCTTTTGCCTTATAGGTTGTTACAAAATATTGACTATAGTTCCCTGTGCTATACGGTAGGTCTTTGTTGGCCATTTTATATATAGTAATGTGTATAAGATATAGGCACCCCAATGTTCATTGCAGCACTATTTGCAATAGCCAAGACATGGAAGCAACCCAGACGTCCATTGACAGAGGAGTGGATAAAGAAGATGTGGTGTATATATACAATGGAATACTACTCAGCCATAAAAAAGAATGAAATAATGCCATTTGCAGCAACATGGATGGACTTAGAGATTGTCATACTAAGTGAAGTAAGCCGGACAGAGAAAGGCAAATATCATATGATATCACTTACATGTTGAATCTAAAAAATATTAATAATAATAATACAAAAGAACACATTCACTCTTCTGAATCTGCCCTTTTGAGTGTCAGCCTTGGCTTCTCATCATATCGCCTGTAAAATATAGTCATGTTACAGATATCTGGTCCCCTAGCTATGGAAGGACCAATGCAGCAGGTTTGGGGATCTATAATTTTAGCAAGTTTCTTAAATTATGGTGATGACCAACCAGGGTGTACCATCTCTTCTCTAGAATATTAATATAAAAGGTGAATACAGACAAAAATCCAAATATGCAACTGTTATGTATACCATAGGGACAATGTGGGATACAAAAGAGTACTCTTTTCCCTATGTGAGCCTCAGTTTTGTCATCTGTAAAATGGAGATACTATTATCTACCACAGTGTTGTTCATGTGAAATACTTAGCACAGTCTGGGCACAAAGCAGGTTACTAAACAAATATGGCGACCGCCTTCCCTTTCTTCTGGAATTTGGTCAAGTGCATTTAAGAATGCCAACAAGCAGCTCAGATCTCTAGTGCATCAAAGGCATTTCGGATTAAAGGATACAGTTGTCCTGGCTGAATGTTTTCCAGGTTAAAGACATGCCTCTTACTTCCCATTGTCCTATAGTAACTCGGTAAGGGTTTCTCATTCAGGAGTTTCAAAAAAATTCTTTTTGACACCCTGAAATTTTAGTCTATGCCACCTCACTGGTTAATTTCTGAAAATTTTCCAGGGGCGGGGGGAGTCTTTCCATCAGTAATTGGGAGTTTGGATAGAGCAGCTGAGAATCTTTCCGTGTTAAATTTTCCTCCCTAAAACCAAACCTCAGTTTTCTCCACTTATAAAATGGAGGAAATTAAGGAACTAGATACCACTTGCATCATTTGAAGCCCTCTTGGCCTCACCTGTCTGGGCCCAAAAATCCCTGCGTGGTGTCAGGCCAAGTTCACACAGGCACAGGCTATGTGCCCCTCCCCACCTCCTTCCAGCACGGTGGGCCTCTCACCTGCCATACTGACGCTTCCCTAGGGGCAGCCATGGCTCCGATGCACTAGAGACTAGAATGACTGTTAGAGGGGAAACTTAAGGCCATGAAGATAATCTCCGGTCAAGAGAGACACAAGCCATGGATGAATCCATCCTCCCTTCCCCCGCCCCATCCCCCCTGAAGAAAGTTCTGAGACACAAGTTAGATAACCTCTAGGGGAGAATGTACTGCTGATCAAGCAATCTGTGATACTTGGTTATGACCACTTTGATAAAGCATCCTCATCTTGGCTCTTCCTCCTTCTCTGCTTCATTTTCTTGCATCCTCTCTCTTGTCCCCGGAGTTGTCTTCTCAATTAAAGTAATGGTCCAAAAATCTCTTCCATTCTACATTCTGGGTAACCTTTCTGCTAAGACACATAATATTTATTTCTTAGAACTGATGTGGAGATAAAATTAGGTAGTTCACAGAAATGTGTTATAAATAGAATTCAATAAATGTTAAATTATCATCATCATATATCCTATCCTAATTTGTATTTCTCAAGCTGCAAGATATAGTTGTGTATCATTCCCACTAGCTCTTCTAACCGCTCTCCCACACCTATCTTTTCTGGCCACCATTTATGGTTGTTGGCGGGGGTTTTTTGTTCTCTTTTTCTGAAGTTGGAGAACAAATCTATGCTTAGTATGTTAGTGATCAGTATGACTACTCTGAGCAAAGACTTAAACGGCACTAATTATCTAAACTACCTGGTAATTCTCTATTAGCCTCTTACTGTTTCTTGAGTGTTTGCTCGAAAGATTGTAACCCACTGTGGATAAGGGCTATCACCTCACTTAGACCTCCCACAAGCCAGCTCCCTTAGAGCCAGTAAATACTTATATTTGGAGAGTTTCAAAGTAATGACCAGCGTTTTAGGGGAGATGGTGCTGTTTGCATAGATGGCTGAAACCTCATGAGTTGCACGGTGGATGGAGACTTTGGGGGACATGACCGGCTCACAAGCTTGTGGGTCCATAAACTCTCAGAGAGTAAGGTTCTTCCTTAATTCCCCAATCAGTGCACTGGACAGACAGAATTCTTCCCTGAAGGAAAAGATCATGACAGGTCCAAGAACAATAGTTTGTGGGTTGAGTTGGCACTCAGACTGACTTTGCGTGCAAATCACTTAGGAGGAATTTGGAAGTCTCCATAAAGAAACAAAATCAAACGAAAGCACGTTACAGCCTGTTCTCAGTGAGAAGAAGGGAACACAAGGCAAAGAAGGAAAGATATTTCCCCACTCAAGGTTGATGTGTACAGGAGTGGCCTACCTTGCTTAACAGAAAGTGTCTTGCTCATGTAAACCCCCAGTGCCTGGCAGAGTTCTTGGCTTATTATGTGCTCTGTAGGAATTTGTTGACTAATAGGATGATATGATGAAGAGAGGCTCGGAGAGGCAGTAAACTCAGCAAGAGAATCAATGATGACAACACTAAGAAATACACAAGGGGGGCTGCATGAATAGGCCGGAATTTCTTATCATCACTGAGTGCAAGCTTTAAGGCTCATGGATGGACAGTTTTATAGATGCAGGCAGGATTCATACCTAAGTCCAACCCATTATAACCCAAGGTCCCTCTTGTCACGCAAGCACATACGCACACGTACAATGTGGCTTCTCCTTCCAGTTACAAATTGTTTCTTCCCTCACCTGTATTCATCCATCAAAACAGGAACAGGGGCTTCCCTGGTGGCGCAGTGGTTGAGAATCTGCCTGCCAATGCAGAGGACACGGGTTCGAGCCCCGGTCTGGGAAGATCCCACATGCCGTGGAGCAGCTGGGCCCGTGAGCCACAACTACTGAGCCTGCGCGTCTGGAGCCTGTGCTCCGCAACAAGAGAGGCCACGATGGTGAGAGGCCCGCGCACCGCGATGAAGAGTGGCCCCCGCTTGCCGCAACTAGAGGAAGCCCTAGCACAGAAACGAAGACCCAACACAGCCATAAATAAATAATTTAAAAAAAAAACAGGAACAGTATTTTATTCTTTGGACCACACTTTGTCTTTCCCTTTTGATATCTTCTGCTTCCAGTATGGACAGCTGGGAAGCCCCTGGACCTATCATTCCTAGGGATACTTTGCCTCCTCTCTAAGAGCCACGGAGAACTCTTCTTTATTTGACCCATCTTAGGGTTTGTATTTTGAGGGAAAGACAAAGTTTGTAAGAATTCAACTTCTAAGAAGAAGTTTTTAAATGAAAAGGCCTCATGACCAAAACCACCCACAAAACCTTCATTATTCTGATGTTTCCATCATTCTGTCAGGGCTACTCCAGAGCTATTATGGTTCTTTGCATTTTAGGACCACTCCCTTGGATGTTCTGGGCTGGGAAACACAGAGCCCATGACCATTCTCAGGATTTGTAGATTATGGCCTCATCTTTCCAACAAATTACCCTGATTTAGTTCCTTAGCCAGGCTTAGTCTTAATTACCTGATAATACTTTGTGTCCTTCCCAGCCATGACACTTAGATAAGAGAGTCCAGGTTTAAACGAACATCAAAAACTCCCCTGAAAAGGGAAAGAATTTATAATGTGTGACATGCCTCCTGAAAGGTATGTGAAGAGGAAAAGTACGTGAGAGGCTAGGCTTCCCACTGTGCTGCTGATGTGGGAGATTTTGGTTCCAATTATATGTACAGAAGTTTTTCTGGGAGACAGCTGGCATTGCATCTGTGTTCTTCTCTTCCAGATCACCATTTTCATTCACTATACCCTAGATTGGTTCAAATGCATGAGTTGATGGATGAGGTCTTTCTTTACAAGAAATGAAAAATCAAAAACTTAACGAATGACTCCCCAAATATTGTTAAATCCTGGTCTGCTGTATGGGATGGCCCTAGGGCAGGCAAATCCTTTAGGGAGGATGTAGATACTAAAATCCTAGAAGCATGAGAGCATCAGGCAGCTGAAGAAAGAATTTACATGTAGCAAGGGTGGTAAAAAAGAGAAGTCAGGAGAGGGCTGGAAAGACCTTTGCAACTCCACAATGTTGCCAAGGGCCAGTTTGAGCCCTAATCATCAAGCTCATAAAAGTGCAAGCATAAAATAGAAACAAAGACAACTGGCTCTTCAAGTATAGCCTATTTCATTATTTAAAGGTTTATTAAGTGCATAGATCATGGAACCAGTGTCTCAGATTTCCAGTGAGATCTGATTCAATATATTAAGATACAACATTAAAGTAAAGGACTGCAAGCTTTATTCAATACTAAATATCGTTTATAGTGGGATGTCTCTGTAAAACTAATGTTCGTGCCCAAATGGTTATTTCAACATTTGTGAGAAAGTGAATGAAACCTGAACGAGTTAAGCCTTATTCATGATAAACGTGGCTTCGAAACAGACAAGCCACCCACTTACTAGACAACGTACATCCAAACAAGAGGGAAATCTCTGTTATAATAGGCCACTCTTAGATACAAAGAATAGAGATCCAAGCCCAGCTCTTGGCAAAATAATTGGATCTCTGTCTTTGTTTTTGACTCTGCCCCTCACTGGCTGCTTCATTCCTGAATATGTCTATCCCATTTACACCTTGAGTTCTTCTACCTTTCTCCTCACTCATGAATTTTGATTTGACAACTAGATACAGTTTCTTGGGTCTTGATAATTTGTTCAGGTTTATACTTATCATTAGACGTTGCTGGCTTAGAGTAGTTGGTCATCCTGACTCATCTCACTCAGACCTCTGAATTCCCACTGCGGCAGTGACCTCCTTGGTTAGATCTCCACCGGGCTTACTAGTGCTACAGGGCTCATAAGAGCAAGGGCTGTCTGTCATTGGACTGAGACTGCCTATCCACTATGACTCTTTCCATGAACTTACTTTTACGATATTAAGTTGATTCTACAGGATGCCCATTCAAGATAGAAAATCTGTGTTCTGGCCGAAGTCCTTCCAACAAGTGTCCCTAATATGGTTACTTCACTACACTGAGCTTAACCACTCTAAGCTAATACAGAGAATCATTGGTCACTGTTCCCCTTTTCTTCACTGAATCCAGGGTGAACACTGCCCAAGTCAATATTAATTGCAGTTTTGGAGGTGGGTGTCAGGAATGGAGGAAGGAGTGGACCAATATATATAAATGCCCTCCTATGTCCTAGGTACTATGTTTGGGGTTTTATATACATAGTAAGTTATCATAACAGGGAGGCAGTAGTAATCCTCTGGTATGCTTTAAAAATCTGGGATGCAGAGAGGTTAAGTAATTTTCCCAAGATCACACAGTATGTGTTAAATCATGACTTGAAACTGATTTCTGTCTGAGTCTATCTGATTGCGAATCACATGTTCTTTCCATTATATTACGTTGCCCTCATTTTCAAGTCTTCGGCCTCATTTGTTTTTTTAATCTGAAAATTGCAGCTAACTATCTAACTGGGTTTTTATTCAAATAAAGTGAGATATGTATGCTAAGTATGTAGTATAGGATCTGGTATGTAGTAACCATGAAACAGATGAGAATCAGGCTTATTGTTACTATGACTATGATTACACTTCCAGCAAAAATGTGTCTGGCTCAGGACTCCTGTGGCTGCTCTGCACAGGCCTCCAAGAGCTGAGGATGGCAAGATGGACATTAAGGACTATCTAGGACCTACGATTCCGACATGCTTTTCATGCTTACAGTATAGCACACTAACAATGTATCTCATTATATATGCATCAGATTAGTGTTGAAATTTTATTTGAACAAACTCCAAACTCATAGGTATGCAAATCTCAATTTCTCATATTGTTTCTGAAGTACCTTACAAATCTGCCCAACTTAAGAGCAAACAACAACAATAAAAACTACCAAAAGCATTGTCTTGGAGTGGCCAGGTTTGTGTTCCTGAGCACATAATGATGTATGAAATAACTTTACAAATTATTCTCCCATACACCACTCTATATCTAAGAAATTGAAACATATATGTCCCCAGATGTATATGAGAGTGCACATCTGACTTCTGTTGTTAACAGGTCAAAAATACATCCCAAGAAGTGATTTTCTTCAAATCACTACTGGACATACAGTGTGGAGTAACACAGAGTTTGGTTCACAAACATTTATTGAGAGCCTACTTCATGCACTTAATACAACAGCTCTCTGGCACACAATAAGACTCAATGAATATGAGCTGGGATGATGATGGTGGTGGTGATTAAAGAAGGAATAATGTATATTCCAGCTTTGGACAAGAGCTTAGATAGTTTCTGAGCTCAATCCATTAATATTTTATAGTTTAATAACCCCTACACACATACATACATACATACACACATCACCCATACACACACCCCACTTACACACACACACAGAACTATTATACACAGGCATAGGACTGAGTCCTCTGTGCCTCTAGCTTCCTAGAAAAACCTTTGATTTCATGAAGTTACATTAGGTGTACTGAGCCTGTATCATCGGGGTTTTTTAGGGAAATTCAACTTTCATGGCTCTACTTGTATTAACTGCCACCAAACATACAGTGTGTATTCTCCTATTAAAATATGCTCAGGGGGGCTTCCCTGGTGGCGCAGTGGTTGAGAGTCTGCCTGCCAATGCAGGGCACACAGGTTCGAGCCCTGGTCTGGGAAGATCTCACATGCCGTGGAGCAACTGGGCCCGTGAGCCACAATTACTGAGCCTGCGCGTCTGGAGCCTGTGCTCCGCAACAAGAGAGGCCGCGACAGTGAGAGGCCCGCGCACCGCGATGAAGAGTGGCCCCCGCTCGCCGCCACTAGAGAAAGCCCTCGCACAGAAACAAAGACCCAACACAGCCATAAATAAATAAATAAATAATTTGAAATATATATATATATATGCTCAGTATTTTATACGATTACTTTTAAACTCCACATTAATAAACTCAGCCCAAACAACAGAAGAAAAACATCCTTAAATAAATACAGCCCATTCTATTTCCATGGGGATGCATTATTGCTATTGATGTTCTAGTCATCCACTTTTAAAGCCAGGTTGAAAATGATTTTTAAGTGCTCAACCTCGTTTATTAAAACCTTGAAAGTTGATTGCCTTAATTTTCCCCCAATCAACAAGATAACACTTAATTTTAAGGTCTGGATTAGTGGCACTCCCAACAATGAAGTAATGATACCATTTATTTACATTAGAATCAACACAAGTTCAGAACTTAAAGCCCTCATCAATTTTCCAAATAAAACTGCAGCTGTAGAGTAGAACAGGTGAAATGAGGTCTGTATTTCTCAGATGTAACACAGCCAAGAGCTTAACCCAGGCTTCGTGAAGTTTAAAAGCAATAAAGCCAAAGTTATTTCAGCCCTGCGGGATACTTATTTAAAGAGATGGATGTTATTGGTTGTCTTTCAATATACTGCTTATACTGTCATTAAACCTTGAAATGGAATCTTCGGTTTATATGTGTGAAATACCATACTCTGATAAGACCCACCCCTCTCCCCAATCTCTTTGAAACAGAAGGATAAAACAGTTGTAAAGCTACACCCAGAGTACTATGATGTTTATAGACTCCTATCTCTATCCTCATTCTTTACAGAAAAAAACATAAGATTGTGAGATTATGGAATATCAAGTGTAAGAACCAGATACATCTGTCAGGAGCTTTGGTCTAAGAGTCAGAAACCTAAGGCAGTTCATTAGAGCACCTGGTGGCATCTACAAAAGTGTCAAATTAACAGCATGAAAGAATATATTAACTAATCTCTAAGCTCTATGAAGGAAGGAACCATGTCTCCAGCTATAACACTGTCTGTTGAGGTGCCAAGCATATATCAGTTATGTAGTGAATACTGAATTAATTAATGAATGGATGCTATACAGAAACAGCCAAGTCCTTTCATGGTGATTAACTGTTCCAAAAAAGTTCCCACCCATAAAGAAAATGTGAGTATGTGCTACAGCACAAAATCTTCTAATGTAGAAAGGTAAGTTGGAAGAGGGAGAGAACAGAGATGAGTATTTCATCTTCTTTGCTTGGGTGTCTATCTTGGGTAGAAATGCTTTTAAAGTGTCCCTGCTTCTTCCTCCCTTCCTCTACTTCTAAACATCACAGGTTCAACAAGTTCTGTCAAAGTAGCATTTATTCAGTGTAGTACCACTCTTTTAATCTCGGCACTCTCAGTTTATTAAGATAAAGCAGAGTTTAAATGGAGATAATCAGGACTCTTTAATTTTCATTATCATTATCAGGTGTAATCATATTTTTCTATCTCCCTGCATAATAGCTGAGGTTTGTATTCTGCACTAATTTATGCTAGAAGTATTATCACTAGTATATTAAAGAGTAAATTGGGATAAATTAATGATGCTGAGGCATATCAAACTGCTTATGACTGTGTCAAGTCAAACCAAGACTTATGTTTACATCATGATTCCCATGACAATAAAATTCTTTGGTTTCTTTTAAAACCAAAAGAAAAAATAACTAATTGAAATAGGTCCAGACAAATCACAGATATCAGAATTAGCAGAGAAGCACTTTTTAAAGCAGCTATGATAAATATGTTCAAGGATTTTGAAAAACATAAATATTATGAGTGAGCAGATAGGGAGTTCTCAGAAAATTAATGGAGTTCATATAAATTTACCCAATGGAAATTCTAGAACTGAAAAATATGATATCTGAAATGTAAAATTATCTTATGAGCTTAACAGAAGACTGGTAACTGGAGAAGAAACAATCAGTGAACCTCAAGAGAGGAAAACATAAATTATAAAATTAAAGGACAGAGAGGGGGAAAAGAGCTTAAAAATGAACAGAGGTTAAGTGATTTGTGGGACATTATATAGTCTAACAGATATGTAATTGGAGTCTCAGAAGGAAGAGAAAACGATTGGCAGAGAAACAAATATTTGAAGAAATGGTGGCTTAAATTTCTTTTCCAAATTTGATTTTTAAAAAAATCAATCCCTAGAGGAAGCTGAATGAAACCCCAGCAGGATAAACATAAAGAAAATGACATCTAGATACATCATAGTCAGATTCTTGAAAACCAAAGAAAAAAGAGAAAAATCTTAGAGTAATTCAATGGAGAAAGAAGTCTTTTCAAATATTATACTAATAAGCACAGGGTATCCATATAGAAAAAGAAAATGAGGGCTTCCCTGGTGGCGCAGTGGTTGAGAATCTGCCTGCCAATGAGGGGGACACGGGTTCGAGCCCTGGTCTGGGAAGATCCCACATGCCGCGGAGCGACTGGGCCTGTGAGCCACAATTGCTGAGCCTGCGCATCTGGAGCCTGTGCTCCGCAACAAGAGAGGCCGCGATAATGAGAGGCCCGCGCACTGTGATGAAGAGTGGCCCCCACTTGCCACAACTGGAGAGAGCCCTCGCACAGAAACGAAGACCCAACACAGCCATAAATAAATAAATAAATAAATAAATAAAATTTAAAGTAATAAGGAGGTACCACTTTACGTAAAAAAAAAAAAGAAAAAGAAAATGAACCTCTACACCTAAATTAACTATACACAATAATTAAATTTATCATCAATAACAGACCTAAGCATAAAAGTTAAATTATAAAGCTTCTTAAAAAATAGGAAAATTTCTACATGCCTTGGGTATGTAAAGATTTCTTACAAAGCAAGCCTTGTACAAGAATGCTCATGGAAGCTTTATTTATAATAGCTTAAAACTGGAAACCAAAAAAAAAAAGTGTCCATGAACAGTCAGATAGATTTTTTTTTTTTTTTTAGGCAGATAGATTTAAAAATAACAAACCAACCAACCTGTGGTACATTCAATATATTTAAATCTAACAATAAAAAAGAAAAAGTACAAGTGCACATAGATAAATCCCAAAAACTTTATGCTGAAAGAAGCCAGAGACAAAAAAGTATGGACTATCTTACTCCAGAAATTTTAGAAAAAATAGGAAGAAATAATCTGTGGTTATAGAAATCAAATAGTAGTTGCCTCTGGGTGATAGAAAGACTGACTGCAAAGGAAGATGAGGGAACTTTCTTAAGCAGCAGAAGTAGTCTATATCATTAAGGGTTCTGAATTACATAGATGCAAGCATCTGTCAAAACTTGTATAACTGCAAAATATCTGTGCCTTTTACTGTGTGTATAGTTTATCTCATTTTTTACAAAGGAAAAAAATTACAAATCAAACTCATCTTCTTCTTTAAGCCACATTATCCTCTCCTGACTTCCCCATTTATCTTAATGGCGGCTTTATTCTCAGTCAAAACAAAACTATTGTTATTTTTACACCTGTTACCCTTTCCTCCAATATTTCACCATTTTCCAAATTCAAATAATACTATAGTGGTTACCATTTTTGTCCAATAGTTCACTTATAATCTCATTCATTTTGGGTACAAACCCATTGGTTTTTATTTCCTTATCCACCGTGAGGAAACTAAGATTCAGAGAAATCAAGTCACAAATAGTCGGTCAGGAATCAGCATTTGAATTCATGTCTGCCTCTTAATTTTTGCCACCAGTACTTATTACAAAATCCCCCTCACGTCTCTCCCACTTGAAAGCAGTACCCTCAACCAAATATAACGTGGATTTTTGTCCTCAAAATAGCAAACAAATAAGCAAATAACTGGCCAAGACCATCAAAGACCCCCATGTTAGTAAAGCTGATAGTTACCCTCTAGCCCACGTCTCACTTGACCTCTTGTCTGCACTTACCACTGTTGACGTTTCTCCTACCTAAAGCATACTTCCTTTACTCCTTTCCCCCATGCAAAGTATCCTCCCGGTTTCCCTCCTTCTCCAGCCACTCCTTCCCCAGTTCACTTGAGTGCTCAGCCAAGCCTTCGGTAACAGCACTCCTCGAAATGCACTTATAGATGCTGTGTTCTCTTCATGCTTCCTATCCCTAGCTAATCTTCTCCAAACAAAAGGGTTTATCCCTCTCTCCATCCTCTTTCCCATCCTAAAGAAAGATGATTTCTTCACTTTCTTAGAGCAGAGTTTGATCATTTTTACTTCTCTTCCCAAACATCTTCAACCCTCCCTCTCCCACCGCCAGCCAAATGATTCCCCCCCTTGATATCAAAACAAGATCTTCCAAAATGTAGAAGCAACTCAGCTCTCTTAGCCCCGTATCACACTGCTCCTTTTTCTCTCATCTATGACTCAATCACGCAGGTTTCTGTACCTTTCTGGCACCCTTTTTACATTGTGCCATGACTTGTGCTATTTCTTCTATCTAGGAAATCTCCCTAGACCCCAATTTTTGATCATTACTGTTTTACTTACCTTTGTAAGAACAGAGTGACATATCTTCCTTGAAACTTTCCTATACTCCTAAAGTCGGAAGTATCATTTTCCTTCTGTGAAATCCCAGATTATTATATTGTATGGTTGGCACACAAAGATACTGAAGTGGCCAAAAAATCATACGGGGAATTGAGGTGGAAAAGAGGGTCACGGCCCAAGTTTCAAGTCTTCTCTTACTGTTGGGTAGTAACCGGGATCAGGATGGGTGACAAAGACATTGAGGCAAAATGGATTAACTTCAGTGCCATGAACTTCAAGAGGAGATAAATACATGGTTTCCTTGAGAATATAAAACCTTTTCCTATGGCTTGAAAATACTAGTAGCACAGAAGAATGGAGACTATAGTCAAGAGGGCTTCAGAGGAAGTGGTATTCTTGGGGAGGAGCCAATTTTTCATAATTTATGCAATCGGAATGTTGAACAAAAATTTTATCTACTCCATAGACAAGCAGAATATCTTCATCATATTTTTTTTAATCCAGACAGAACTTTTCATTCCTAATATCTAAAGAGATGTCAACTGAGATTAAAAAAAAAAAAAAAAAAAAAAAAGATCTCTACGGAATATGTTCTTGCCAGTAAAACAAAACCCAAACTACTAAAATGTTTTCTTGGGAAACAATTAGCTGCCCTATAACTACTCTGGGTATGACTTGTTCTAATCATTCCCCTGTTTAAAATTCCTCACGTGGGTCTTTTTGCCTACAACAGTGAATCCAAACCTGGAAGACTGAATGCTGAGGTTTTTCCATTTTTGTTACCCAGTCACCTTAGCCTCACCCCATCATTCACCTACATATTCTTTATGGTCCAACAGTACCATTACTCTTATTTTTTATTCCATGCAATTTCCCCACTAGGTGCCACTGCATGTGCTTGTCTCCTTTTCTGGAATGTCAGTACCCTCATTCTTTTCTGCCAGGCCAACAGATCTTTTCCTGAACTGAGCCACCTGAATTAACTGGTAGTTAGTTGTTTATTACACATATTGTCCTATATTACATTCATCTGTTCACTTTTCGGACTTGCCTACTAGAATATGAGCTCGTATACTGCAGCCCTGATTACCCTGTAACCCCAGCAACTATGACAACGGCTACACGTAGCAAATGTTCAATAAGAATTTCATTGAAATAATATGATCCACAGGTTCAAGAGAGCCTGGCAATCGCATAGAAAAATGGCTAAAAGGCCCAAATTGATAGCTTGGCATATTTGTATCAAATCATGACTTACTGATTTTGTGACTCTGGAAAGTTAACTTCTGTCAGCCTCAATTTTATCATTTGGGGAAAAAAGGCAAATGGAGATAATAACACTCTGTGGAATAATCGTCAAGACATGAGATGATTTGTATAAAATGCATAGCATATTTTCTGTCATATAGTGAACACTCAAACTATAGCTGTTATTATTTGTACTACTACAAAATTAACATCCCAAAATAGAGAGGAAATACTAAGAGGATTCATGATACACCCGCGGAAAAAGAACTCCATGCGCTTTTGTTATCACTGAGCTCTCAATGCTCATATATTTATGGTTACTTGAGGTTGTTACAGTAAATTTAGTAGCTATCCAAGCCTCTAAAAATTTAGACTAAAGGATGCCTAGTTTTTCTTTTCAAAGACCCTGCAAATTTCCATTTCCTTTAGACAACCGAAAGTTGAAGACTGCCATAATGTCACCATGAATATACACCAATATGAGAGGTCTAGCTATGGAACAGCATGTAGGAGAGAGGATAGAGAAATATGAAATAGATATAAAAACATACATAATTCATGTCAATGGCCCAATAAAAAGTGGCAATTTCTCCATAATTTTCAAGAAATAGCTGAGAGGGAAAGCAGTAGCTTAAAAAGTTGCGTACTTTCAAGTTGGGTTTGATTCACTCACAAGTGACTTTTGTTATGTATGTCTCAGAAATTGGGTGACTCAGGAGTCGTTTCTGAAGGGCTGGTAGTGGAATGCCTCTTAGCTTTGTGAATAGGTATAAAAATACCAAGGAATTTCATCCTCAAATGACATTTCTGAATTGATTTCCTGCTAATAGCAACACTTGGCAAACTGTTCTGGGCCTATTCACTGATTAAATCTCCTCCTCTTAGCAAACTCTAGTTGAAAGTACAGATGACGATCCAGGATCATGCGGGGGACATGTAGGTCATCCATCTCTCTAGGTGTCTGAGGTAGTACACTTGATTCTTCTTGGGTCATAGAAAAGCTATTTATTTAGGCTACAATGTCTCTGCTCTACACAGAAGTGCTTTCACTGAGATTCATTTGGAATGCATGCCCCAGCATCTAGCAACTGTCTCATCTGTGACTATCTGAAAGGTCACTAGATGAATGGCTTACTCCTCCCCACCCTTTACCTCAGACCGCCTGCATTGGCTTTTCACCTTTTGTGATGACAAAAATATTACTAAAAATCAAAGCCTTGTGTCATTAAAATAACCAAGATTAATCAGAACAGAATATAGTTATGGTAAAAATGCCCTTCATGAGGTACCAGTTGTTTGAGTGCCCTCATCATAGGCCCTCCAAGCCTCTCTTTTTCTATAATTTGCTATTTTCCTTCCTTTTGGTGACAGGTTTTTGATAGGGTTGGTTGGATGGTTTGTTTCAACCGTGAACATGATTCCTACAGCATTCCTCAGCTCCAGAACCATATTGCTCATGAAATCCTGCAACTAGGAAGCACAGCTTTATTAAGACTAAGGACTGGATTCAGTTATTTCAATTCAAGAGCCCCATCCTAATTTCCTTGCTTTCATTACATCCTCTAGGCACCAAAATTATCTAGAAATGCTGACCTCCCCCAAATAAATTCAGATGACCAAGCCGTTTCCCCAAATGCCAATGAAGCATATTCCCTTACATAAAGTAAAGGGAAAACAAGAGGCAAACAAGAGGGGACAGATGTCTGAGCACAGGCAGGGACACAGCAGCCTCAGCTCATAATCTGGAAAGTGCCCCTGAGGCAGGACTGCTTGCATTCCCCTTTCTGTCACCAGAAGTCACAAGTCCTTCACCTCTAGTTTCAACATTCTAAAAAGAAAGCAAGGGGCTGGCGCTCTGAAGAGAAAACCCATCCTATTACAAAAAGTGAGTATATGTTTTCCCTACAGACTTCTCAAATAATTAAAATAAATTAAATTTTCTATCGTCCTCTGATTCGGTTTCTCAACACTGTCTGCCTGCAGTACTACTGTCGTTGAGGGGACTATGTTTAAAGTTTCTAGTATCACTTTCCCTAATAACATCAACCAATGTTGCCTGATTTGAGTTCTCTTCCTCATTCATTGGCAAAGTGATGTTTTAGTTAACAACCTCCTTGGTCATAGTTCTCTGAAGTCAGCGTTAATTAAAAAGAGGTCGGGACCATTTTGAGCCTCCTTGGTCTGGGTGGGCAGACAAAAAAACAAAAATCTCTCATTTGTTTGGGATTGGATCTGAGACTTGCTGAGGAGATAATCAAATTTGAAAGAGACACTAAAAGGAAAGGAGGGGCTGCCGACCAAAGACAAGTACATCCATTTATTCTTCAGAACTTATTTCCGGACATCCCCAAATAGAGATGACTATTTTGTGTGTGTGTGTTCCACTCTATGTAAGGAAGTTTTAGAGCCAATTGTTAAACACACTATTATTAAAAAGTAAATTCTTGGGCTTCCCTGATGGCGCAGTGGTTGAGAATCTGCCTGCCAATTCAGGGGACACGGGTTCGAACCCTGGTCTGGGAAGATCCCACATGCCGCGGAGCAACTAGGCCCGTGAGCCACAACTACTGAGCCTGCGCGTCTGGAGCCTGTGCTCCGCAACAAGAGAGGCCGCGACAGTGAGAGGCCCGCGCACCGCGATGAAGAGTGGCCCCCACTTGCCGCAAATGGAGAAAGCCCTTGCACAGAAACGAAGACCCAACACAGCCATAAATAAAAAAATAAAAAAATAAATAAATAAAAAGTAAATTCTATAAAATTACACTTAATTATATTAAAAACTAAATTGAGAAATGCTCAAAGCTCACCACTTCCTAGATATTTTACTACATTTTACTATCATATATGCTTTGAAGTTCTTTATTTCTATTTTATATGTATGTTGGAAATACTATAAATGACATGCCACTGTGAATCCCTTTCCCTCTCTCTCTGATCAGTGACATCCTGTTAGCAGCTTGAAATCAGCCATGATGGAAATATTGACAAACCGTGGAAATTGACAAATACTATACATCAGGGCTTTCCTGTTGTCACATTGATTGTCTAGACTTAAGAAAATGGTTGACAAAATGTTAATAATACAGATTAAATTTAAAATTCACCATGTCCCTAGATGTTGCATTATGAATAACACAAAAAAATTGAAAACAGTCTTTCAGGATTTGAAAATTGTTATACAAATGAGAAAAGTTGCTCTGTCATTCATGACTAAGCGAAGTGCTGACATGCATCTTTGTGGTTTCCCTTTCACTTTACTTGTTAACAAAAATCAAAACATCAGTTGTTATTCATGTTGGAACTGTACTTGTTTGTCACTTGCAATCATCAGTTGGCTGTAGATACAAGGGGTCAGCCTAAGTCCAATGTAAGCATTCTTTGAGGGGTTATTAGTTACGTAAAGTTTAAAATAAAGAACATTGTATATTTTGTTATTATTATTTGTAAATTACATGCTACACCTTCTTTTAAATCAGTAATATTTATAATAAGCTTATGTACGTGTTTGCATTCATACTTTTACCCTCCCAGAAGGCTGGTTGTTAAATATTTCCTAGTACACCACTTCATGTGCTTATCTCCCCCAGGAGACTGGAAGTTTTAGTTTGCTTATTTGCTTTTTAAGCGTTAGGAAAATGTCTGAATCGTCATCAAGTCTTCAGCACCTACTGGATACCCAGTAGTTACTTTATAAATGCTTGTTGACTTGTGTTAAAAGGAGGATGGTATTCCTGACTATTCAGGTTTGTAGGACCTCTCCAACCTCAGAGAGACTGGCATGTTTCTCACCTGGGCCAAGGTGACTGGGGAGCAATAGACTAATTATTCTGTCTAAATAGACAGGAACAGAGGAAGAAAAAGGGTGTCTGGCCAAAGCATCAACATTCCAGAATACATACCTATAATTCTTTCATTAATTTTATGTTTGAAAACTGTGTCATCAGAAGACCCACTGAATACAATGTATTGGTCTGATCGATTGAAATAGTTTTTTGAGTCTGTAGTAAGTGCTGTTACTTCATCGGAAGCACGTTCTCCACCCATTCCCCCACACCCATAGGTTTATATACTACATACACTTAACGTTAACACTTTCTTAGGGGAAGAGAGCTGAAAACATATGCATGCCAAAACACAGCCAGTAATGTTACTTAAAATCGTAAAAACGTTCCCTTTAATTGCAGAATTCACATTGTAACTGTGTTTGTCCCCATTTGGCTTAGGACAGAAAACAGAAATCGCTCTTAGTAGAAAGGGAGTCAAAAAAGAGCTTCAGGCACTTATATTATGGTTGAGGCACAGGGAATGATCATCCTATAAGCTGGGCCTTCAGGAATGATCCAGAACTTCGTAGAACTGACCTACCTACTTGAGGGGTTTTCCTCTGCTACAAGCCACCACTTGGATTAGACTTATAGGGATGCCTGGATCAAGAAACTGCCACCACCCTGAAAACCCACAAAATTTACAGAATGTTCACTAGTAAGGGCTACTATACAATTTTACATCTCCAGTTTCTGTAAACAGCCAAAAGAAGCAGGGAAATGACCTCTGCCTTACTTCCAAACGGCATAGATGTATACCTAACTGGCAGAATCGAGTTCACATCCGGAGTCATAGCTTCAAAGGAGAATGTGAAATGTGAATTTTAGATCTCCCACTTCCACGGAATAGGAAAACACAATAGAAAGAGATGGGTTGGATGCTGAGTGTGAGCCAACAATAAACAACAAAAATCCCTAACTGGTCAGTTTCTGCTCTCAGCCAGATGGTTATGGAGACTATATCCTTCAAACTGTATAACAACACAACCAACCAGTATGCCACTTATTCTTCCAAAGTGATGTTTGGCTGAAATAAAATAACTAATAGACTCTTTACCTAGAAAAAAGTCTTAAAATATGATCATGATCATTGAAAATGTTGCATGCATTTTGTATTCTGCTTTTATTTTCACTTAAAATTATGTCATAAGACTCACTGTATCAATAAAAAATTTTCGTAAACATTTGCAAAGGATACCTAATATGCCATTTTGTGACTCTCCTATATTATACTTAACCATCTGTCCTTTGCTAGTTATATAGGTAAGTTACAATTTTCCACAAAGGCTAATGATTTTGTGAGCAGCATCTTTGTGAGTAACATCTGCCATCCACTCCAATTATTTTGTTAGGATAGATTATCAGCCTTCTCTTAAAAAAATAAAAATGGGTCTTATTTACTGGCTCACCAAATCTAGGGCTTTTTATTTGTTCTGTAAATGGGACAAAACTAGAACTACATTGTTTTAGAAGGAATAGGGGGGAAAGTCAGCAGTGTATTATTTGTGCTAAAATAGCACAGCTTCTAAAACACCTGGGACCTTGCTTAGAGACATTACATAAAAGCACAGATTGCAGTAAATGTTGATTCATTCTGACTTGTGTCTTAGGCCCATAATCTTGATGTAATAAATCAATATGTTTCTTATTTAAAATGATACTTAATCATCAGAAACTAGTACTGGCAAATACTATTGTTTATTTTCCTAAAGACAACACCTGTTTCTAATATTTTTAGTTTCAATCAAGCCACTAAGTATGTGCTTCCCCACCATGCAAAATTCTGGCGCCATCAAAAATGTGTAAAATAAAGTCCCTAAATTCCAAGAACTTACAGTGTTTTGGAGGAGTGAGCAAATTGCTTTATTGCTCTATTTTAAACCTGCATTTTATTCTAAGTTTTTCTTTAAATCTGAGTGGGAATGGAGTTGGGTGAGAGCACAAAAGATTCCCTTTAGAATCTCTAGACTGTAAATTCCTCAAGGACTGGGGATTTATTTCAAATTTAAATTGGTATGTCTATTACTTAGTTTGCAACTTGATAAATATGGATTGGATAATTGAATGAACAAATGGGTAGTAAATAAATGAATCTACTCTGGCTGTATTCTCTATGACAGAAAATCAGTTCAAAAAATGGTCAAAGACTTATGTGGCTTAGTAACTAGACAAATTATACTGAACTTAGAGAACATTTAACAAGAACTTAACTGAAGACTGTTATAAGCCCTGTACATGTTGTACTTCATTTACTATTCATAACTACTTTAAATGGTCAGTTCAATTATGTTTCCCAATTTATACATAAGAAAAATAAGGCTTATGATTGATTTGCCCAAATTATGCAGTGAGTAAGAAGTGAAGTAGAGATTTCAAGCCCCACTATGTTCTTAATCAATATACTAGGTTGTCTCCTATAGATCATATAACAAATATCAAGAGTGGATAGGGGCAAGATTTTATAGCAAGTCAATAAAACAGTGTTTAAATGCTATGACTTCCTGCATGCCTTTTCATGACAGAGTTACATCATTTTCAAGTTTCTATGTGTCCTTTTGGTAGGAAGCCCACTATTACCATTTGAGGTCCTACCAACTCTGAACTTCCCCCAAATGTTAAAGGCATACTCTGTCCCAAAGTGTTCAGAACTTAAAGGAACACAAAGCCAAGAGAAAACCCAGTTCTGTTGGTAATCACTGCCTTTGTCTCTAACTGGTACACCATGTTGCTGTTGAAATGGTATAGTTTTCTATCTGTCACGAATGTCCACTCTGCAGTGATGCTTTGTTGATCTGAATACCTGCCAGCTTGAGAGGGTTGCTTCTCACTTGAGTTTGAGCTTATATCTCAGTGGTAGGCAGAATTCTAAATGGTTCCACAAATGCCTGGCCCCTGATGTACCTATGCCTACCCCCCAGTTATTCAACTAACACTAATCTAGGTATTGCTGTGAAGGGATTTTGCAGATGTAATTAAGGTCCCCAGACAATTGACTTTAAGACTGAAAGAGAGCCAGGTAGATCTGGACTAATCTCATGAGCCTTGTAAGTCTGAGTCTAGTGGTCAGAGGTAAGTAAGTCAAAAAGATTAGAAGAATGAGAGATTCAATAGGAGGGAGATGAAGGTAGAAAGACACAGGGTATAGAATTCAGGGACCCTCCAGAAGCTGAGAGCAGCCCCCGCTGACAGCCAGCAGGGAACTGGGGAACTCAGTCCTACAGCCCCAAAAAACTGGATTCTGTCAAACACTGAATGAGCTTGGGTGCGGCCTCCTCTCCAGAGCCTCCAGAGAAGCCAGCTCCTGATTTTAGCTTTGTTATACCCTGAACAGAGAACCCAGCTATCAATACCAGACTGTGACTTCTTAAATACACACTGATTCAAGCAGATAACTGTGTAGTATCTGTTACACAACAATAGAAAACCAATACAAATTCTGTTGTTCGCACTCTAAGGCTGAGGATTTTTCTCCACAGTCCAAATGCTTGGTCCTGAGGGGTTTTTAGCATGAGTCACACAGACAGAGGTCCAGAAACTCCCGTAACCCATAAACCTTCAAGTGTTGCCCTGGGGCCAGGGTTCTTTCAGCATTCTTATTGAGTCGTCATTTTTCATTCACAAAAGCAAACTGCTCTTCACATCTAGGGACAGAGCCTTATTGTCAAGCCACAACAAGTTCCAATGCAGTCTCTCTACTCAAGTCACTGGCTACCTATTGTAGATATTCAACAGTGACCTTTCAATTAAAAAAAAAAAGTATCACGTGACCTGAGATTGTCAACTGTAGGCAAAGAAGAATTTTACCCCAAGGTTTACCATTACCTGTGAATTCTTTTTGCTAACCAGAAAAGAAAAAAAAATAATACACACACACATATACACATATTCACACAGACTATGTTTCCTTTTCAGATTTTGTGTCAAAGCAAAATCAAAGTAACTTGCAAAAGAGGCAAATGTACACTCAGAATACTAACTGGAAGTGCTAAGGTGGTAACTTGATGCTTTTCAAAATAAATAAGTCAGGAATATTCATTTGAATCCTTCATGATTGCCTTCTTTCTTCTTGTTTGGTATTTGCCCTTATTCTCCCTTTACCAGACAAATAATCTTAAAGTCTTAACTCACCAGCACTTTTATATATCTGTGCATTTCAGAATAATATTTACTTTTGAAACATTTTGACAGTGAGATAAAAGAAAAGCCTGGAAGGAGAAGGTGAATTATATTAAACAGTGATTCATAAGGGTGGAACATCAATGAGAAGGGAACCAAATGCTATCTAGAGGTTACTCCACATCTCATCATCTTTTGAAATATGTTATCTTATACAAGAGAAAATAGACTTTATTCAGCTTTGCAGGTCTGTTGTTTTGGATTTATTTAAAAGAGCAGATAATTTCCTCCTCCAGTGCAAGGACTCGAAGAGTTATGGTGTAATAAACCCACCTTTAACACTGTCAACTGCTACCTCAGGGAAGTCCAATTTAAGAAGTCAAAGGTTCATTTAAACGTCCCCAGAGTTTTCTGCAAGAGGTTGATCCTAAATTTTAGAAAAAGGCAGACTCATCTACATTTTAAGTTAGGCATACCTAAATTCATTTTACAATCTGAGTATACACATATTTTATTCTGTGTTTAATAAACAGACTCTAACCCTGCAGGTAAACCTATGATCCTTTGTTGAATTTTGTTTGTATCCAAATGTTTGAACAAAAAGTTCTGTTGAAAAGGATAACAGTAAAACTGAGTAGAAATTGTTGAGTTTTACCTTCTTACTTAAGCTTTTGGAAGAATAATATTAAAGATCACAAGGTTGTAACCCAGGTAGCACTGTCCCTCTGGTAGTGGTCTAATAACAAAAATATAAAGCATAGAATATAGCAAGAAATAAACATCTTTTTGAAAACTAACCTAGAAAACACCATTTCCAATTATGATTGTAAATACATGCCCTTAAACAAGTCATTGTAAACAATTTATAAGACATCAAATGAGATGTTAAGGTACAGTCATATAGAGAAAGAAGAGGCTGAAGAAATGTATTTAACCTATACTAAACAGAAGATCCTGTGAGATCAATATTGTAGTGGATCTCAACACTGCCTACACAGAAGAATCACCTACAGAGAGTTTCAAAAATGCCTATACCCGGCCAGCACCCTCAGAAGAACTAATTTACTTGACCTAGAGCAGTGGTTCTCCAAGTGCGGTACCATCACCTGGGAACTTGTCAAAAATGCAGATTTTCAGGCCCACCCCAACTTAGTAAATCAGAAATTCTGGAGATGGAACCCAGCAATCTGGGTTATAACAGGTCCTCCAGTGATTCTGTTGCTTACAGATTTTGAGACTCATTGATCTAGAGCAAGGAGGCAGATAAGTCAGACCTTTATTGTTTGAAAGTTCTAGAGATGATTCTAATATACAGCCGAGATTGAAAACTCTGAGTTAGACATTAAAAATTGGGTATATCAAAACTCAACAATAATGAAATAATGAAAACCTGATTTAAAAATGGGCAAAAGATCTAAACAGACATCTCATCAAAGAAGATATACAGATGGCAAATAAACATATGAGAAGCTGCTCCACATCATATTTCATCAAGGAATTGCAAATTAAAACAGTGAGATACCACTACACATCTATTAGAATGATCACAATCTAGAACACTGACAATACCAGTTCTGACAGGAACCCTCATTCATTGTAGGTGAGAATGCAGAATGGTGCAGCCACTTTGGAAGACAGTTTGGCAGTTTTTTACTAAGGTAAACAAACACTTACCATATGATCCTACAATTGTGCTCATTGGTATCTATCAGATGAATCGAAAAAAATGTCCACACAAAACCTGCACTTGGATATTTAGAGCAGCTTTATTCAGAATGCCAAAACTTGGAAGCAAGCAAGATGCCTTTCAGTAGGTGAATGAATAAATAAACTGTGGTATATCCATATAATGAATTATTATTCTAAAAAGAATTGAGTTATCAAGCTATGAAAAGATGTGGAAGAAGCTTAAATGTATATTACAAAGTGAGACAAGCTAATATGAAAAGGCCGTACATGGACTTCCCTGGTGGCGCAATGGTTAAGAATCCGCCTGCCAATGCAGGAGACATGGGTTCGAGCCCTGGTCCGGGAAGATCCCACATGCCGCGGAGCAACTAAGCCCATGCACCACAACTACTGAGCTTGCCCTCTAGAGTTCACGAGCCACAACTACTGAGCATGCGTGCCACAACTACTGAGCCCGCGAGCCACAACTACTGAAGCCCGCGCGCCTAGAGCCCGTGCTCCACAACAAGAGAAGCCACCACAATGAGAAGCCCGCGCACTGCAACAAGGAGTAGCCCCTGCTCGCCACAACTAGAGAAAGCCCATGTGCAGCAACAAAGACCCAACGTAACCAAATAAATAAATAGGTGAATAAATAAATTAATTAATTTAAAAAAAAAAAAGAAAAGAAAAGGCCGTACACTGTATGATTCCAATTATATGACATTCTGGAAAAGGAAAAACTATGGAGAGAGTAAAAGATTGGGAGTTGACAGTGGTTGGGGGAAGGAAGGGATGAATAAATGGAGCACAGAGGACTTTCAAGGCAGCGAATCTATTCTTTTTTTTATTTTAATTTTTTTAGTTGTGGTTAAAACCCACACATACACATATAACAGGACATGGTACTATAACAGTGAATTCATATCATTACACATTTATCAAAATCTACAGAATGTATAAAACCAAGAGTGAACCCTAATGTAAACTATAGACTTAGGGTGATTATTATATATCAGTGTAGGTCCATCAATAGAAAAAAAATAATGTACCACTCGGGCACTAGATGTTGATAGTGGAGGAGACAGTACTTCTGTAGGGGTGGGGGGCATATGGGAATTCTCTGTAATTCCTATTCAATTTTAGTGTAAACCTAAAACTGATCTAAAAATAGTCTATTAAAAAATTGGTAGATAACATTAAAGGATAAATTTCATAAAAAGTAAATCATATATAAAAATATAAAACAAACAGGTCAAAATTTTTAGTTAACTCATCAGTTGGTAAGGGTGCTAGAAACAAACGTTATAATAAGTTCAAAGGAGAATCCAAAGACCAAACACGCATGACCATCAGGAATGCTGAAATGAATTTGCTTAATAGAGGCAAAACAGGTTTTTTCCAACAATGCACAAGGAAAATCAACTGAACCTCTAGCTGGCAGAGTTTATCTTCATTTATATAGAAAAGAATTATTCGAATTACTATCCATTTTTTACAAGTTAACTTCTGACTGTACAAAGTTGTATGATAGCTTCAAGACAATGAGATACACAAACCCTAGAGAATCAGATAATTCAGAAGGAGTGCTCTAAACAATACGTAGCTTCTCTACTGAAGAAGTCTAATAATCTTTTGGTTCATATTAGAGTTGTGTACAATTTTTCCTTACAGTTAAAAACAGATGGGAAAAAGGGCAAGGCGAATCTTGGCCCCTTAGGAACATGGCCAGGGGAGATGACCAGGAGGTGATAAGTCTTGAAAGAGCAGAGGTTTGGAATTGAAACATCAGGTTCAACAGCATGCTTGTCCTTTGTCAAAGGGTGTTAAGTGTCATGCTGATGATTTTGTTATTCCTCTTATGGTAATGCTAAGTTGTTGGAGGTTTCCGGAAGGAGATGTGTACGCTTAAGGCCCTGCTTTAGGGATACTAATCTAAAGTAATCTCTAAAATGGATTCAATGCCAGAAATGATTGAAAAGACTAATAGGAGCTGGTAAAATCATCCAGGATTAAGGTTAAATTTAAAGTTTTCTTATCCAGAGATTTCCTAAGAATTTCTTTGGAGACAGACACTCCGCCAAACCCATTTTATTCTACAAAGCTCACAAAACCAGCGTGCTGTCTCTCTCTCTCCCACCCCCCCACCCCCCTGTGGCCATGCTCTACAGAAATACGTTGAAAATAGAGACCATTTTTCTTTGCAGACAAGGTGGATAGTTATCTGGAGTGAAAAATTTCATTTTCTAGCATTTTTCATTGAAAGTATCACCTGATAATTACACTGAATAGAAAGTAACCATTAATCACATCTTTAATATACAATTCATCACTGTCTATCTTGCACGAAGCAGAAGAACTAAAATTAATCAGTCAAAGCAAACTCCATCACAACCAAATGCCTGGGAAGGGGTGGGGGCCAGAAGGAAATCCTTTTAAATGGAGAAAATACATTTCCCTCTGCTGGCAGGAGGATTGAGGCCTCCATGGTAACATTACTTTCTGTCATCACAGAAGGTGATTTTAATCTCCTCCCTTGCCCAGTTTGAGCAACGTCAAGTTTGTAAGAAATTCAAAGCTCTTAAATATTAGCTGACCCACAAGGGAAGGAGGTAGGTGAATTCTGTCATTGCCCTTTCATTGCACAAAATTTTGTTAACGAAAGGCTTTTAGAAAACAAATTCACATTTCAAATTGCAACTGCTGCCTCTGTCCTTGTCACCCTGGTTCTCCACTGATAAGTTCACTCTGTCAGGTGACCCACTTAGAGGTGCCTAGTTCTAAAGCTCTAGGAGAGAAGGTGTTTGTGTGGTGGTGATTAGATGTAGAGGTTGGCTCTAAAGCCTCCTGGTAATGAATAAGGCACAAGGGGAACTATTCATTCGCTGTTTGTCATCCTCTGCTTTCTTGACTTATGTTGGTGCCATGAAAAGAAACCTGTTTCATTTCCCCAACTAGATTATAAACTCCTTGAAAATAACAGCCAGGTCTTATATTTTGCTAAGTCACTTTCCAAGTATGGGAGCTCCTGCATAACTGCTTGATAAATAATTGGATGTTTGGTTAGTTATAAACCATGGATTCTCTAGAAAGTTTAGGAGAGGAAAAAAAAAAAAAAAAAAAGGATTCTCTTAGGGGCTGAAAATGTCAAGGCACTTATTTCTAAACTCCTAATCTAGATTATAAACCATTATTATATTTTACATGGAGAGATGGGATTTGGCATTTCTGAGAGAAATGCTTTAAGACTTTCAGTGACTGCCGTTACAGTACATTATTTCCCCCTATAAGATTCAGGAAATTGAAAATTGATGAGAGTCAAGGCTGTGGCAAAATGAAAACGATCAAGCCACGGAGCTGTGGGTGCTGAGCAGCCAAGCTGCTGAGTACCGGGAAGAGGCTCCCACTCAGCCCAGCGCCGCACACGCCACGCCCGTGCCTCCTCAAACTTGCAAAGCACTGCATGTTGGAAACGTGTGTGCGTGGTCATTGATCAAAACAATAACTCTTTTTTTTTTTAAACATCTTTATTGGAGTATAATTGCTTTACAATGGTGTGTTAGTTTCTACTTTATAACAAAGTGAATCAGTTATACATATACATATGTTCCCATATCTCTTCCCTCTTGCATCTCCCTCCCTCCCACCCTCCCTATCCCACCCCTCTAGGTGGTCACAAAGCACCGAGCTGATCTCCCTGTGCTATGCGGCTGCTTCCCACTAGCTATCTATTTTACATTTGGTAGTGTATATATGTCCATGCCACTCTCTCACTTCGTCCCAGCTTACCCCTCCCCCTCCCCATATCCTCAAGTCCAGTCTCTAGTAGGGCTGTGTCTTTATTCCCGTCTTGCCGCTAGGTTCTTCATGACCTTTTTTTTTCCCCCTAGATTCCATATATATGTGTTAGCATACGGTATTTGTTTTTCTTTTTCTGACTTACTTCACTCTGTATGACAGACTCTAGCTCCATCCACCTCACTTCAAATAACTCCATTTCGTTTCTTTTTATGGCTGAGTAATATTCCATTGTATATAGGTGCCACATCTTCTTTATCCATTTATCCGATGATGGACACTTAGGTTGCTTCCATGTCCTGGCTATTGTAAATAGTGCTGCAATGAACATTTTGGTACATGACTCTTTTTGAATTCTGGTTTTCTCAGGATATATGCCCAGTAGTGGGATTGCTGGGTCGTATGGTAGTTCTATTTTCAGTTTTCAAAACAATAACTTTAAATTCAACACTTTTTAAACGTACCGAGTAGCCTCATCTTCTCTATAGCTCCCAGCACTGGTACAAGATAGATGATGGGGGCTCAGTACATTTCGGTTGGATGAAATAACTTGTAGATCATTAGTCTCCAGGGCAGAGTGACCACATTTGAGAATAATGAAAAGGGGAAGGTAAGGGTCAAAAAAAGCAGAGGTGACGATGCCTATGTCAGATATTGTCTTCATTTTCACATAAATGAAAAGAGCACTTTAATATGTGAGTTCTGAGTTAGACACAGAAACTCAAAACACATGTATTTTTATTTTCTGCAAAAAAAAAAATGAATGAAACAGAGGGATATTGAATACGTGTTAGCCTGAGAGCCAGTTACAACTGGAGAGGACAATTCATACAAGCAGCCAAAGAAAGAAGGAGCCAAAGGTCACCAGGGCTACCAGCCAAATCTACTGGAGCATCCACACGTTGTCTCAATTTCTAATTTATCAGTACGCGAACTGGTTTGTAGTCAATGGGCTGACTGTGCTGACAATTCAGGTTCCTTCTGTCGGTGAGCTGTTTAGTTGGAGTTGGCTACTTGCACAACCCAGTGTCAAGCCTTGACTTTGCATTTAAGTGAGAGTTGGGAAAGATATTTTAGAAGAATCAAGGAAAAAAAAGTGGAGGGGCTCGGTTTCCTAAGAGGAAATAGACATATATGCTACTAATGCAGGATGTAATGAAGTGAAAAGAAATGGACCATATAAGTTAGAAACGTCCAACGTAACAATAAAAAGAAGCTATGTATATAAATAAAGACATAGTGATGACAATAAAATTCATGCCTCAATTTGAAATGCACACAGCTTGCAAAGTGCCCGTCACATATGGTATCTCATTTGATCCTCAAAGGTTATTATAAAATGTATTTGCACATTATACATATTCATATAATGGACTTTTAGGCACCAAAGCCAACTACATTTGAACAGAATCAGGCTATCATAGTTCTTATGAGCAATACTCTAAATGTCCATTGTTTCCCTTTTATTTATATCTTCTTTCTTAGATGTTCAAGCCCTATGAACCAATTCTTCTTAGAACCCATTGATAAATTTATAGATTGCTGTTACAAGTTGAACTGTATTCCTCAAAAATGCCTATGTTGAAATCCTAAACATACGCATTCAGAAAGTAACCCTATTTGGAATTAGGGTCATTGCTGATGTAGGTAGTTAAGATGAGGTGATTAAGGTGAACCTTAATCCCATATGACCCTGTCCTTATAAAAAGGAGAAATGTGGACACAGAGACAGGCACACAGTGAGAATGCCACGTGAAGATAAAAGGCAGAGATCAGGTGATGCTTCCTCAAGTCAAGGAACGCCAAAGATTGTCAGCAAACCATGAAAAGCTAGGGGAAGGCATGGAAGAGATTTTCCCTCACAGCCTTCAGAAAGAACCAACACTGCCGATACCTTGACCCAGCACTTTTAGCCTCCAGAACTATGAGATGATAAATTTCTGTTGTTTAAGCCAGCCTTTTTGTGGTACTTTGTTACAGCAGCCCGAGCAAATTCATACAGTGCCATCATGCTTGTTCCTCTAAGAATGGAGACATGTCTAAGGGTATAGGGTCATGGGTCTGTAGGACAGCTTGCCAAAGAAAACCCTTCATCATCCAATAGCAACAGCTGAGATGTCCTAAGCTCTTTCAACCTGCAGTCAAGAAGAATAACTTGTGGAAAGCTGAGGTGTGCAGCTAGCTCCTCAGCTGTGTGATACTGACCACCCCCAGTCTGCTTTCAATCCATATACTGAGCTGGGACCCCCTCCCCATGTTCTCTGCAGGAAGGCCTGTTGACCAAGAGAACTGTCAGAAAGGAGGTTGCTTTCTAGCTTTACCTATTACCAGGTATGTGTCCTTGGACAAACTACTTAACTTCCCCATTTATAAAGTGAGGATGAGGAAACTTCTCTCACTAGGTTGTTGTGAGGTATAAATGAGTTAAGGTCCATCACTCTTCCCAGACATTTTCTCTTCAGTGTTGAAAGCTCCTGAAGAAACCAGGGAGAAAGAATATAAATACCACATTTTTCCAGCCTCAGAGACTATATCCCCAGATTGTGATTCTTGGTTCTTTGTCTCTTTCCACTTAATAAAACACCATACAATTTGCTTCCATAATATCCACTTGCTTGCTCTTTCCCTTAATTTCTATACCCCCTTTACCATGTCATACCCACAGCTTTGCCCTCCTGACTTTCTCTTATCTGAGGCAAAAAACCACATGCATTGTCTCCCCTTTACTCATCTTTATCTGGGAAAAGTACTTTTCCCCTGTCCACTGGTGGCTTCAGAATTTCTATATAGGATGGCTTAGAGGCAATAATTTTGTTGGAAATGTGTGCCAAAAGACAGATCTTGAGTCTGCGTTTGCGGAGTAGGTGCTGCATTTTTGTTTAGGGTTGTTTTATTTTGGGGTGGCTTGGGAAGAGGAGATGTGCTAATTAGCTTATGCATAATGTAAAGCCCCATATGCTAGATGTTCTGGTTTTCCAGCCTAGATCTTATCTCCAGCCTCTCCACCCTACTCTGTGCCCCGAGAGGGAAATCTCTATGGACTGTTTACCCAAGCTCTCTTGTCCTCCTGCCAGGAGATCACAGGGTTGGAACAGAGAGAAACAGGGGTATTGATACACCCCATTTCCAGGTCCCTCCATGCAAGGCTATGGTTTTGACAGCAGCTACATTTCTCCTAAGACTATAGCTTCTTTCCAGCAACTCTTCTCCTAATGCTATAGCGCTTACCGAATTCCAGTGATAACAAATTCCAGTAACACCATTCCTTCCCCTCCCTCTCCAGGATCAGGGGTAGTAACATAAACAAGTGTAATAGTCATTCTTCAATGCATCCATCCCTTAAAAATTGGGGGACTTGCACTATTGCTCCCTGGGAGTTTCATTATCCTTTAACCCCTCTCACACCTCTGTAAATAGTCCATTCATTAAAACTCTCTTCAATTACACCCACTGAGGTGCCATTTCTTTACTGTCAGGACTTTGGTCATCCTGGCACTGCCACCTCTCCTGGCACTGCCATCCTAGAACTGCCGTCTCTCTCCCTAAGAACATCATAGAAGTATAACTGGTACATCGTTGATAAGGAATTTCTATTTTATCCCAGTTCATCTATATCCTGAAGAATTTTAGTGATGCTTTCAATCATAACCACCAGCTACCTGTTATTAGGTTATCATGCATCTCTTATATTCTTCAACTTTTCTTTCCCTTTTTCCTGTCTTCATCTTTAAACCTGTCATCTGTGAAGGCAATCTGGGCCAGTGGAAGGAGCTGGGACCATAGTCAGCCAACTGGTCAGGCTTAGAATCAGACCTTCAGCTATTATGAGTATTATGAGTCTATGAGTACTGCAATTTTGAGCAAAACATGAATCTTCCATCAATCTTATGTGCATAACACCCACAAATTAATGATAAGGAAGAAATAAAATAATGCAAGTGAAGGAAATAACACATAGTAGTGGATTGACAGTTATTATCACCTTCCTATATATAGTTCCATATTGTCTGAGGCTTCTTACAGACAGTGCTGTTCTCACCCCAAAAATGCCCTGAGACTTTCATTTCCTTCCCTATCAATGCATTAAGCATGGGGTTTGGGGTCTACTTGGAATAAAATGCCACACTTCTTCCATCAGTTTATCTTCTCCACCATCTCTTGGCATTAGTCATGATTTCCTTTTCTCTACTACATAATCAAATGTAATAATCATTCTTGATGCTTCCATCCCTTGGAGAAGTGGAGATTTCCTAGCAAAGGATCATCTCTTTCCAACCACTTTGTTTGAATAATGCTGGTTTTGCAGGCTACTCCTGAAACAAATACTGCGATTACTTTTTCAGTTACTGTCAGTTACTGCTCACCATCTTTCTCATCATTGTTGACCCTATCAGTCAGTCAGTCAAGAATTACTCCTGGCATTCCTTCCACGTGTGCGTCGACTTTCTCCCCTGGAGAGTGGTCTAGGATAAAGACAATTTTCCCAGCAGTTCTCAAAACTCTCTTAGAACTCAGTAACTAGGTCAGCAAACCCAAGAACAACTTTCCTTTTCAAGGGATTGTTCATGCTCTTGGTTTCCTGTGCAGAGAAGCCTGCTTTGGGATTATTTTCTGCTTCTCTTTGATAACTTTTGACCATGTCCTTGCTCCTTTTCCTGCACTTTTCTTGTTCCCCAAACTGACCTATAAAGAGCTCCTCTGTTAGCCACAATTATTCTTTCAGGATCATCTTTCCAGATCCTCTTTTTATTATGTAAGCCTGTTAGTGCCTTCTTTTCTTCTCCCACACTCTAAAATGCCTACAAATCATGATTTTATTTGGGCTGGGCCTGACTGTTCATTTATTTATTTATTTTCTCAGATCTCCTTAATTCCTAACCTACAAATTCATTTATTTGTTCTCTGAATTTTATTGCTTTCAGTTTTATGTTTTCAGTTCATTTTTATATTCTCTGGGATGGTAGAGAGAAGAATCACAGGCTTTGTATCTAGCAGTTCATGATATTAATCTCAGCTTGACCACAAAACTTCAGTTTCTTCATCAGTAAGAGGAGATAACAGTATCCACCACAGTTTTACGGATGATCACACTTTAAAAGCCTGTCATAATGCCTGGCACATCATGTCCTCTCAACAAATGTTAGTTTTTGTACTTCTTCTTCATTAAACTCAAATATCAGGGGATATTTATCATTCACTGTGGTTTTAGTGTTTTGCCTGAAAATTCATGCTATAGATCTAATTTAGCACGTGTCACCAGTTGGACAGATTTAATGAGGTGGAGATCTCCCTCTTCTGATTATTTTTCATGTATTTCTAAATCTTTCATGTTCTAATAGGAATTTATTTATCTTTTCCTTCATGCCACAACAAACTCGTTGAGATTTTGAGGAATTAATTTCGGTCATTATTACAGAATGATAGATACTATTTTGTCTCCTATTTTACCATCTATTTTCTTCCCTAGAGACAAAGTACCTAATGTCTACTGGTTCACACCATGTTTTGTTGATTTTGTTCCAGACTGTTAGCATATTTATCTAAATAAGCACCTTAAAATCTGTATGAGCTGATCAATTCAGAGTATTTAACCAAAGAGTAAAAATTTGGTTACTTCTGATTCTATTAGTTTTATAAAATTATTTACAAAGGATAGTGCTTCTTTTTGTAATGAGTTTCCCTACTCTTTAATAGAGCTGATCACCTTCCTTGTTTGTGTGTGTGTGTATATGTGTGCTATGCATAGGAGACAGCTGAGTGGTAATGGTCATCCATTTATATGGTATGATATGATATATAATGTTATACAGTATTTATAGTATATATATTATACTATAATATAATGTAAATGATCTAAGGCTTATTATGATTCATCATCCAATTAAGATATCCTTTATTTTAAAAATCTACATGATCAGTATTAAATGGAAATCCTGTCTCTGGATGGCTTTCTCCTTCTATAGATCCAGCTCTCTGACAGCTATACACGTCCCTAATGTACTCCCCACTGTTACTTGGGAAAAAATTGTACTTGATCTCTTCTCCCTCAGAATTCCCTACTAAGCAACATTTTAATAAATATCTGAAATGAAAGACCGAGGCATGTGAATATCTGGGGGATAAATGTTCCAGGCAGAGGCAAGAAAAAGTACAAGTGCCCTAGGTTGACAGTATGCCTAGCAAGTTTAAGGAACCACTAAGGTGTCAGTTTTGCTGAAGTGTACAAAGTACAAAGGAGAGCATAATAAGATAATGGGGGTATTGGGATTTAGAGAAGGGTGAAGATGCTGTAGGGTCTTGTAGGTCCCTGTAAGGATTTTGGCTTATACAGTGTGAGATGAAAGTTATTGGAGCGTAATGAGTAGAGAACTTTCATGAGCCGTGATCTGACCCTGTTTTAACGGTACTATTCCAGCTGCCGGGTGAATTGTTTACAGAGACAAAGTGTGGAAGCAGGGAGAACTGTTAGACAGAGCTTGTAATGATGTGTGTGAGAGATGATACTGGCTGCAACCTGGGTAGGAGGAGTGGATGTGGTGAAAAGTTTTCCGACTATGAGAATATGTTGAGGGTAAAGCCAATAGGATTTGCAGACTGCTTGTCTGTGAGACAGATAACACCAGCTTTTGGAGGAGTTGCCATTAACTGAAAAGAGCGAAGATGCAGTGAGAGTACATTTGAGGTGCATGATTATTAGAAGTCTGAGTGGAGGAGAGAAGCAGGAGCCTGGAGGACTGGGAAGAGTTACAGGATGGAAGTCGGTATTGGGAGTGATCCGCCTCTAGATGGTAGTGAAAGACATGAGAATGAGGTCTGAGAGAAGAGGGGAGATCAACAACTGAGACTGAAAAAGAGTGATCAATGAAGTAAAAAAAAAAAACAGGAGAAAGGGGTGTCCTGGAAGTAAAATGGGGGAAATGAGGTGTTTCAAGAAGGAAGGAATCAATCCACCGAACCAAATGTTGCTGACAGATTAAATGTGACAAAGGTTAAGAATTGTCATTAGGCTTCCCTGGTGGCGCAGTGGTTGAGAATCTGCCTGCCAATGCAGGGGACACGGGTTCGAGCCCTGGTCTGGGAAGATCCCACATGCCGCGGAGCAACTGGGCCCGTGAGCCACAACTACTGAGCCTGCGCGTCTGGAGCCTGTGCTCCGCAACAAGAGAGGTCGTGATAGTGAGAGGCCCGCGCACCGCGATAAAGAGTGGTCCCCACTTGCCGCAACTAGAGAAAGCCCTCGCACAGAAGCTAAGATCCAACACAGCCATAAATAAATAAATAAATAAATAAATAAATAAAATAAAGGAATTCCTTTAAAAAAAAAAAAAGAATTGTCATTAAATTAAACTGCAGAGGTTATTGGTATCATTGACAAGGTATTTTTGAGGGGAGTAGCAGAAGGGAAGCCCTGATGAATTTGGTATTATGAGACAGTGAGAGAAGTGGAAGGAGAGAGAGGAAATATAAGCAAAATTTTCAAGGACACTTTCTATGAAGGAAAGCTGATAAAGGATGAAGAGAGGATTTTTTAAGATGGAAGAAAGTGCAGAATGTTTATATGTTGATGATGATAATACAAGAGAAGGGAGAAATTGACCGTGCAGAGGAGAAACAGGACAATTACTGGAGTGATCAACTTGAGTACCAAAAAATAAACAGATCCGGTGCTCGGGTAGAGAGCTGGTCTCAGAGAGCAGCTTATCCCCCCCATAACAGGACGTGGACACAGGTGCAGTTAAGTAGATGCAATGGTGGGAGGCTGCAGGAGTTCTCTCCCGACTGTCTGCATTGTCCCAGCAAAATAGGCCACCAGCTGTGTTAGAGGGTGAGGGAAGAGGTGTTAGAGAGTGGGTAGGTTTACAATGTCACCTAGGAGAAGGAGAATGAAGGACCAACAGAAATGTTTGCACGATTGCTTGTTACTGTTGTAGGTTAACTTAAGGACAGAAGTTTAGTTGTCATGAATTTCATGTGCAACCAGTGATGGTGGGCTTTTGTCCGCCCACATTTGGCTGCACACCCTCAGGTATGAAGATGTGAAGGGTGGGTGCGTGCACAGAGGAGGCTTAGCTAGGAAGCATGATGACGTAAAAAGGGCTCAGGAGTTGAAGTATCAGTGACGGAGTGATTACACAGGAGGGCTCTGGAGGCCAGGAGCACACACAAGGTGTAGGATAGATGGATTTTAGGGTAAGTAGGGTTTAATAAACTGTTCGAATTGGGGCATCTCACACTAGTCTGGTTCTTCTGAAGTAAATAGATTTATTTTGTTTTGTTCTGTTATTTTTCTCTGCAAGGACTATTTCCTGTGTATGTCTCGCTCACCCCTGTTCTTTTTCTCATGCTGTATTTTAGCACATGCAAAATGTGTTTTTTTCTTTTAAAATGTCTCCTTATTTCTTCTGAAATATTTCACTACTTTTTTGTTCTCTTTCAGTGCTGTCCTATAGAACTTTCCGTGCTGATGAAAATGTTCTGTATCTGCATTATTCAATAAAATAGCCACTGGCCACCTGTGGCTGCTTATCACTTGAAATGTGAATAGTGTGACTAAGGAAATAAATTTTCAATTTTATTTAATTAGAATTAATGTAAATTTAAATAGCCACATGTGGCTAGTGGCCAATCTATTGGACAGCACAGTGAGCCTAAGAGCTATCTTTATATCATTTGATGATAAAAAATGTCATTGGCATTAAAATATTTTTTCTGGTTTCCCAGAAATCTCTTTCATTTCTGCCTTCTAAATTTGGTTCTAGTGCAACTGCCTCTTTTTTCCCCATTCAGTCAAAAAACATTTATGGAACCTCAGCTGTATGCTGGGACCAGTGAGAGGTATTGGTGATTTAAGAATGTTTGTCCTCAAGTAAGGAGGAGATGGGTAAAGAAATCAATGACAATAATGGAGGGTCCTCAAAAAACTAAAAGTACAGTTGCCATATAATCCTGCACTCCCACTCCTGGGCATATATCCAGAGAAAACTCTAATTTGAAAAGATACATGCACCCCCTACGTTCACTGCAGCACTATTCACAATAGCCAAGACATGGAAGCAACCTAAATGTCCATCAAAAGATGAATGGATAAAGAAGAGGTGGTGTGTGTGTGTGTGTGTGTGTGTGTGTGTGTGTGTGTGTGTGTATACACACACACACACACAATGGAATATTACTCAGCCATAAAAAAGAACAAAATAAGACCATTTACAGCAACACGAGATTATCATACTAAGTGAAGTAAGTCAGAAAGAGAAAGACAAACACCATATGATATCATTCATATGTGGAATCCAAAATATCACACAAATGAACTTATCTGTGAAACAGAAACAGACCCACAGATATAGAGAACAGACTTGTGGTTGCCAAGGGGGAGGGTGGGGGACAGGGAAGGATTGGGAGTTTGGGGTTAGCAGATGCAAACTATTATATACAGAATGGATAAACAAGGTCCTACTGTATAGCACAGGGAACTATATTCAATATCCTATGATAAACCATAAGGGAAAAGAATATGAAAAAGAATGTATATACACAGATATATATAACGGAATCACTTTTCTGTACAGCAGAAATTAACTCAACATTGTAAAACAACTATATTTATTTTAAAATAAATTTTAAAAATCAATGACATTACTATAAAATCGCAGTACAATGTGCCACAGGTTATGATCAACAAAAGTGTGACCGGGTGGTAGGCACACCACAGGGAATGGACAAAGGGAACATATTCTTCAGCATCCTACCAACTGAGGTTTGAATCCTGGCTTTGCTCCTTCCTTAGTGAGTAACCCATCTCACAAAGTAGTTTGTAAGAATTTTAAGAATTGGTGCCTGTGTGAAGTGCTCAGCACACTGCCTGCCTTTACATAAAACTAATTTCCTCTTGGGCAAAATGCATTAATTTTTTCTCATTACGAAGTTTACCTGTGAGTTTTTTTTAAATTGAAAATTATGCTATCCTTCTTCTCCATCGTCAGGACAGTACTTCTGAGTGTACCTCCTATTCAGCTGATTTCTTGAGCCGCATGTGCAGCATGACCCTGACGGTCTCTGTGCCCACTCTTATCTGCAACTAGCCTGAAACGGAGCTGCTCTGTCACCACACATCACTCTAATATATTAAAGGTACTTATCGCCCAATCTGCTATTTTTCTTGAACACTTACTGGGTCAAAGAATTTATTTGAAAATATTTGGTGTCTTTTGTCCAGAAGAATTATTAAATGCTGGAAACTTGGAGATAAAGCAGAGCCCCTATTCCTGCCATGAAATCGTCAAATCTCTGCTTAACAGAGGAGCTCTCTCACAGGGAGGCAGCTTGACTCACAGGGAACTCACTCCCTACGAAGCAGTTCAACTCATTATAAGGGCTTTCATCAACAGGAAGTTTATTTATCTGTAGAAATGTAATCTACTGCCCTCTGGGTCCCTCCGTCAGTACTAGTTGTGTCCTCCACCTTTTTTTTCTTAATTAATTAATTTGTTTGTTTGTTTATTTATTTTTGGCTGTGTTGGGTCTTCGTTGCTGTGCGCAGGCTTTCTCTAGTTGCAGTGAGCGGGGGCTACTCTTCCTTGCGGTGCGCGGGCTTCTCATTGCGGTGGCTTCTCTTGTTGCGGAGCACGGACTCTAGGCTCTCAGGCTTCAGTAGCTGTGGCACAGGGGCTCAGTAGCTGTGGCGCACGGGGTTAGTTGCTTTGCGGCATGCGGGATCTTCCCGGATCAGGGCTCAAACCCGCGTCCCCTGCATTGGCAGGCAGATTCTTAACCACCACCAGGGAAGCCCTGTGCCCTCACCTTTCTGAAGTGGCATTCCACTTGGGAGAGAAATGGGGTGGGGTTACAAGTAGGGCTAAGATTACACAACACCTAAAACCTTTCTTATCTAAGCAGTATCCAGCTAGGAGTCACCCATACTTATGATGTATACATTGTCCACTAGATGAGTCCTGTTGAAAAGTGTCAGAACCAACAGTCTAGGATAGAACAGAAGAAATCTAATTCTTTGAATTTGAAATGACAACCTTTCACATTTTCACATATTTATATGGCCCATCCCCCAGGAGTCTTTCCGATTCCAGCCTAAATATCTCTTCTGATTCCTTCATCTATCCTTTACGTCCTAATTTCAAGTTTCCTCATCCTTCTCCCTCCTTGGGACCTGTTGCCTAGGTCCCTCGCTAAGGGGTCATATGTGGATTCTGTTGACTTGTAACTGAACATCTAGTTGGATGGCTTCTTGGTGTGCTGGTTGGATTCTCGGGTCTCACAGTGATACTGAAGTTGAAGAATCTTTCTTTTCTACTTACCTTTGAGGGAGGTACGATACCTGGCTATACCTTGGGTTCCCTGACTTCTGGTCCATAGTTTTGCTTTTCAGTGTCTGATATGAGGACGTGAAGTGGCGAGAGGGGTTGCTGAGAGTAAAGAAGAAGAGGAGACAAACCTCCATCCCCCATCCCACTTAGACTTCTTGGCACATTCACCCTCTTTGACAAAAGAAACACAAAAATTTGTGCTCGTATCTTGATCTGCTTTAGTTCAAATATGCCATTCTTCTTATTGCCACCGACAGAATAGATAGATCCATGGAGAGATCCATAGATAGACAGATAATCAATAGACAATTGATAGATAATTGACAGATTGATAGATGATAGGTTGATAGATATAAGTGTGTGTGTGATTATCACTCTAGTTCTCTTGTTCTTTTGCTCTTGTTTTGTTTTGCAGCTTTTTCTTCATTGCCACTCAGCGCCCTTTCTATTTTCCCACTCTTTTGTTTGGCCACACACTTTCTCTTCCCCATTACCCAGCTTAAAACTGGCCACATCTTTAGGGGGAATAGTAATGCCCAGAACAATGCAAAGTATATTTCCCAGGGGACAATAATAACTTGATGGGCCTCATTGTGGGGCAAGGTCAGAAGAGATGGGAGGCAATTTGTGTTCCAGCAAATATCAGTCTGTCAGGTGCTTGCCGTTGTCTTAAAAATAGCTCCCACATATCAGGACATATTTTAGAGCTAAGTTCAAAGCACATTTGCTTGTTCAGAGCATCTCTTATGCTGAAAATGCTGAGCTTGTGGAAAGCAAAGTTGGGAGTATTTATTTGTAACTTGCAGTCACTCCAGAATTCCCTCCGGGAATTCTTTGCAACAATTTAAGCTCAAATGTAGAGCACATAGAAAAGTCCGTACTTTTCCCCACTGTCACAGGATTTGTCTTGTACCACCTCCTCACATGGATAACAAGTAGAAGAGAAGATGAATTAGGAGCCAAAGTCTGCACTTTTATCAATTAAGAGCCAAAATCTGCACTTTTATCAGTAACTCTAAGAGACTTTCTCAGTCAGTGTTACAAGTTAGTACATTGAAACCAAGCCTCTGCCCCTAAATTATTCTATTCCCACCCATCTTTTTCTCCTTGGGGGTACTTTTTATACCAGGATTATTAACACATTATATGAGGAAAAACTGTTGAATGTCACGTTAAAAAAAGCAACTTAGTTGTGCTTGTTTGTTTGGAGTTTTAAGAAACATGTAACACCTTCTACTGCTCTGATGTTTACATCAAAAACACATAAATTCTATTTATACATCAAATGACTGTAAATATTACAGCTTTGCTTTGGCTTCTGCAAAAGCAAGAAAAAGACTGGTATGGAGACAGAGACATAGGCTCAGTGACATAGAGACAGGCACATAAGAACGGGCAGAATACAAAGGCAGACGAAAGACAAGGTGAAGAAAGAGAGGGACAGATACCCCACAGCTGGGGTCAATGACATCCTCTTTACCTCACCCTCAAGGTATTGGATTCAAAATTAAACATGAGCATGTCTCCCTAAGCAATCTTGAATGGTATAAGTCGCTATACAATGACATGAGCCAGGGCTCATGACCAGGAAAAACCAAATCATCTCCTCAGGAAGTAATGAAGCAAGACTTGGGGTTGCTCCTCTTCTTAGTCATTTAATGGCCATATTGCTAAGGTGGGGAAGAAATAGCAGAGACCAACATAATATTGTTTGTATTTGCTTATTCCTCTAACAATTATTCTCCAATAATAAAGATAGTGGTAGATCTTTCACTTACAGTTCTGGAAATGTGGATAAATTCAAGGCATACTCATTCCTTGGTCCATCTTTCTGGAAGTATAAACTCATACTTCAGAGTGGAGTGGCTCAGTTAATTTATATTTAATATTTAATTGAAAGTTTTATGTATTTTTAATATGCAAACAATTTCATTTGAATAAGAAACAGTAATATTAATTGTGATATAGCATATTCATTTTTAGTAAGCTCTGTAAATGTTATTGTATATTTCTGAGAATTCAACTCAAAAAATTTAATATGATTAAGCATCCATGGAGCATTCAAGAGCCTTATAAAAATATAGCAGGGAAATAAAGAAAGAATTCCAAACATACCAAATTCCCCTTCATAAGAATTTTTCCTTAATATTAAATCAACTCAATTTGGAAAGGTCACATATAGTTAAACACATGATGCCATATAATAAATCAAGATAAATGGAAAATATATAATTCCTTTTTACAGAGTATGATTTCAATACTTAATTCATCATCCACCATTCTGACAGAGAGCTTCAATATGAATCTAAGCTCCAATACACAATGAACACACTATAGCTATTTATTACAATGTTGGTGCCATTTGTCACTTTTATTGAATTCAGTGTATTTTGCAGGCTGTAAAATGGGCTAGAGTGATTCAGAAATGATCTACATCATCATTATTTCTCATTCCTAGTGCTTGAATTGTGTCTACTCTCCCCAACAGACTTGATTTATTAGGTGAATAAATAACAGTATGTTTCAATAATGTATATCTATTGAGACTTCATTAGCTGCCCAGGAGATGCTATCCTGATTTTAAATAATTAAAACACACATGTGATGGAGTCCAATGGACTTGAGATGATTGGGGTATAAATATTTGCTAAAGCAGAGTAGTGGAAGGAAGATGCTTTCAGAATAGATTGGAATTGAAGGGACACATTCAAATGACAGTAAATGTTCTTTGTAAAAGTACAGAGATTTAGAGGCTTCTTCTCTCAAAATAGAAAGGCACCTTGGAGTGGAGGTGAGGAGATTTGTTTGCTTTCTCTGAATCCCAGACAGACTGTCCTCTATCATTCAGCTGACTCATTCTTAAAAATGGACCTATAATTCTGGTCAAATTCATTAATAACTTAATTCCCAAGCCGACCCAGTGCTGAGCTTCATAGTCAATAAAATGAGGACCAAACAGTGGAGTATATGCTCTCTTCAAGGCTAACACTTCGTCTTCTGCTAGTTGAGGTTATTCACTTGCTAGGTTAAATGAGTTTTGTGCTCTTAATTAAACATCTGTTAGCTCTCTGTCTATAATGCACAATGTGATGAAATAAGCTTAAATCTGTAGTCAAAATGTCTTAGTTCAAAGTTTCAGAAATTTCTAGAATGGTTTGTGTCAGCAGCCATTTATAACAGGTGCAGCTTAGATAGTTAAGAAAGATAAACCTGGTATAATTTCTAACCTACTCCAGCTGGCATATTTTGGCTGAAAATGTATTTTGGGGAGGAGGATATTTATTTCTTCTGTAAAGTAGACTTAGAAGTTCCTTGCTTCTAATTGGAAAAAAAATTGCCTCACAAGTGATGAATAGATGTTAAGGAGAATGTTTATTTCTTCTCTAAAAGCAAACTGGAAAGCTCTTCTCTCTAATTGCAAGTGGGGGGCATAGTCTCAGAAGAGATAGTTGCTAAAGGAATAACATATGTACAGCAAAAAAGGTGTGTGTGTGTGTGTGTGTGTGTGTGTGTGTGTGTGTGTGTGTGTGTTTTACTCTGGAAAAAGAAATCTAACCTTTCTCTTCTTTAAAAAAATAAAAAATAAACAAAATCCCCCTCCTCCTTGTTCCAATGGCATATGGGCGGCAAGGGAGATATGTCCTGCAGCCACCAGAACCAGGAATCTAATTAGAGAGGTCAGTAATGTGATTAGGGTCAGGGGCTTAGCTGGCAGCAGGGAGGCAGATCCTACAGGTCTGGTGAGAAATATTCGAGACACAGAAGTGCACACAGAGCTGGTTTAGGCAGGCGGGAAACCCCAAGGCAGGAGAAAGGAGGTGCTGAGGATTTCCTCAGGGCATCCTTAGGATTCCCTGCTGGGAGGACGGGGAGGCTGAGTGACCACAGATGTAAAGAGAAGGGGTCAGGTGAGGGCAGCTCATTACCTGAAGTGTGAGGGTAAGTCCGTAGTTAAATATGATGAATCGAACAAATGCTTTCCAACACTGAACACATTTATGGGAGGCATCAGAGAGAGCCGGCATTAACAGTGGATCCCATGTATATTTTTTTTCCTTCTAGAAGCTCTGGAGGATTTCTGCATCCCATAATTACCCTGTTTCTGTAACCTAATGAATATACAATGCGATCAGTCCTGCTTGGTGATCTGAGGGCTGAGGCTGTCTCGGGAGAGGTGGTGGAGGGACACAGAACAAATGGGAGTGCACACGAGCATTGCTGTAGGGTTGCATCAGTGCGCCCCACTCCCTTCTCCTCCTGGACCAGTGGGAAGCCTATATGCACTTACAAGGTGTGTTTGCCCTGTCTTTCTGCCAGCAAACGTCTTCCTACCTGACACCAGACTAAATCTTCTTCTTTCCCCCAAAGCTTTCGTTTCCATTGATCTGATATCCTAGGTCCCGCTAAGGAGATCCTGGGCGTGTGATACCCTGGGAAGCTTGAACAGCATGCCCCCAGCCAAATCATGCTCCACACAGGTCGCTTAGCCTCAAGAACCCGCCTCCTCTTGTGATTTTGTCTGTTGCCTCTAAATACATGATATCTATTTCTGTATTTCTAAGTCCACATTTTCTCTCGAGTTCCCGTATATATTCAAATGCTACTACACGTTGCTACCTGAATATTCTCAAAATGTGTGTCTAAGTATTTAGTGCCAGTTACTTTGAGCTCCTATACAGCAGGAATTATGTTAAATGATTTACACATATTATTTACAACCCTTGCAGCACAGCAGCCCTCTGAGGTAGAGAGCAATTTATTTGAGAAGAATCTATTGAATGCCTGCAAAGCACCAAGCATCCTGCTAGGTACTGGAATACCACAGTGAAAACATTAAGGCCTTGCCCTCACTGAACTTAAATTCTGATAGAATTATTAATCTTATTTTATTGGTGAAGAACTAAAGCTCAGAAGGTTTGATGAACCAACCAGTGGTGCCAGATTTAGTAACTGGCAGATTTATGATTTTTTCTCATGTACTTTACATTGTACCACACTGATCAATGTGTACTATACTCTTCTAGATCAGGCATTGGCAGCTATTTGTGTAAAGGGGCAGATAGTAAACTTTTTAGCCTTTATGGGCCATACTGTCTCTATCACAGCTGTTCAACTCTGCCTTTGGAGCAGGAAGACAGTATCAGACAATATATAAATGAATATGAGAAGCTGTGTTTTCATGACACTTTATTTATGGCTGGAGGGCCATAGCTTGTTGACATGTGTTCAAGGTAATTCCTTTAATCCCAAGGATTATGATTCTCTGTTAACAATACTATATCCTCTAGTGACGTATGGGAAAGCCTTGAATTCATCTACACATGTTCCTCTCCTTTCACTGCCCACTTCTTCCTTCCAACTCACACAAAATATCCCATGGTTCACCAGTAATAGCTTCTTCATTATGTCAATCACAATACAAATTAGATGACTTCTAAGGTCAATTGCATATTTTTTAAACATCTTTATTGGAGTATGATTGCTTTACAATGGTGTGTTAGTTTCTGCTTTATAACAAAGTGAATCAGCTATACATATACATATATCCCCATATCTCCTCCCTCTTGCATCTCCCTCCCTCCCTCCCTATCCATTCCCTCTAGGTGGTCACAAAGCACCAAGCTGATCTGCCTGCGCTATGCAGCTGCTTCCCACTAGCTATCTATTTTACATTTGGTAGTAGATATAAGTCCATGCTACTCTCTCATTTCGCCCCAGCTTACACTTCTCCCTCCCCGTGTCCTCAAGTCCATTCTCTATGTCTGCGTCTTTATTCCTGTCCTGCCCCTAGGTTCTTCAGAACCTTTTTTTTTTTTAGATTCCATATATATGTGTTAGCATACAGTATTTTTCTCTTTCTGACTTCACTCTGTATGACAGACTCTAGGTCCATCCACCTCACTACAAGTAACTCAATTTCATTTCTTTTTATGGCTGAGTAATATTCCATTGTATATATGTGCCACATCTTCTTTATCCATTCATCTGTTGATGGACACTTAGGTTGCGTCCATGTCCTGGCTACTGTAAATAGAGCTGTCATGAACATTGTGGTACATGACTCTTTCTGAATTACGGTTTTCTCAGGGTATATGCCTAGTAGTGGGATTGCTGGGTCGTATGGTAGTTCTGTTTTCAGTTTTTTAAGGAACCTCCATACTGTTCTCCATAGTGGCTGTATCAATTTACATTCCCACCAACAGTGTAGGAGGGTTCCCTTCTCTCCACATCCTCTCCAGCATTTACTGTTAGCAGGTTTTTTGATGATGGCCATTCTGACCGGTGTGAGGGGGATACCTCATTGTAGTTTTGATTTGCATTTCTCTAATGATTAGTGATGTTGAGCATCCTTCCACGTGTTTGTTGGCAATCTGTATATCTTCTTTGGAGAAATGTCTATTTAGGTCTTCTGCCCATTTTTGGATTGGGTTGTTTGTTTTTTTGATATTGAGCTGCATGAGCTGCTTGTAAATTTTGGAGATTAATCCTTTGTCAGTTGCTTCAGTTGCAAATATTTTCTCCCATTCTAAGGGTTGCCTTTTCGTCTTGTTTATGGTTTCCTTTGCTGTGCAAAAGCTTTTAAGTTTCATTAGGTCCCATTTGTTTATTTTTGTTTTTATTTCCATTTCTCTAGGAGCTAGGTCAAAAAGGATCTTGCTGTGATTCTAAATCACTGGGACCAAAGTTTATCCTAAAAGGAAAACCTGTGATGATGGAATCAAATAAAGTTAACATTAAAAGAGACCACAGAGGAAATCATTCTACAGTACTTGCACGTGGCACATAAAGTAAGTATGGGCTTGGAGAGGCCAGGGTTATGTATCAGAGGAAGACATAATATAAGCTAACTTCCTCTTTCCTTCTTTTCTTCCTCTATTTTTTTTATTTTTCTTTTTTTTCTTTTTCTCTTTGTAATCCATGACAATATCTGTGATGTTCCAGGAAAAAAGTTTTTTCTTCACCAAACTAGGAGAGGAGTAACTTCTCATCCTCTAGACTCTACCTCCTCTTATTACCAGACCTAATCACTGATGGTCTTCCATAAACCTCTGTGCTACTTCCTCACAATCCAGGCAGATCCACGCAGAACAGATCAGTAAAACAATCCCACAATCCAGATGTCCCTTTCTTAGGATGCACCTATGTCAATTATGGCATCTACCTAATAGGGGACAGAGATGAAGGAGCTGGAGTGGGTGGGTTTGATGTGAGGCACTAAGTAGATTTATTTCCTGTTGCTCCTGTGACAAACTACCACAAAATCAGTGGCTTAAAATGACATGAATATAATATCTCACAGTTCTGGGGGTCAGAAGTTCAAAACGTATTTCGCTGCGCTACAATCAAACTGCTGGTTCTTCCTGGAAGCTCTAAAAGAGAACCCATTTTCCTGCCTTTTCCAACTTCTTGGGACTCCCACATTTCTTCTCTTGTGGTGTTGAGAAAGTCAGCAGAAATCCTTGAAAGGTATTCTTAAACATCTAATATTCTCTAAAGCACTCACATTTTGTTTAACAAACAGGTACTGAGCACCAACTGTGTGTCCAGCACTGTGGTGGGCCTTCAGCATACAGCAGGAAGGATGGAAATTCCTGCTTTGAAAGAGCTTATAGTCTGATGGAGGCGACACAAAAATGAACAAAGAAGTAAACAAGTTGAGACAGATGTTATAAAAGAAATCAAAGTGGCATGGGGTGGGATTGCTTTAAATTGACTGTCCAGATGCAATCAGAGGACAACGTGTGAATTGATGCCAGAGGATGAGAAAACACCTACCATGCGTAGGGCTTGGGGCAGAGCGTTTGAGTAGAGGGAGCAGAAAGTGCAAATGTCCTGAGGCCGAATAAAAGCTTGATGTGTTTGAGGCCAGAAAGAGGGGCCATTTATCTGGAAGAAAGCTGGGGTAGGAGATAGTCATAAATTTTAAAAATTACTTTTGGTTGACTTAAAGTGAATCAACTGCTCAGTCAGAGGACATCCAAAGACCTCTCAGCCAATCACAGTCACAATCATGCTGAGCATGTGTGCTTCACGCCCTTTGTCTTCTGTCCTCGTATGGGCTGTCCAATTTGGAGGTCAATAAGTACCGCATGGAGGTGTTTACTGTTTTTGAGCTTCTCCTGAACAGCAAGTAGTTCCCCAACTTTTTGTTTCTAGCCATGTTCATGAATTTTTTTTTCTTTTTTGAGGCGCGTGAATTTTTTGATTCACCAAGTGGAGTGTGGAGGAGATTGCTAAGAGAGATGTTGTGCCTCTAGTAATAAGATCAGTGGCTGAGGGATGGGTAGAGGGAGAAGACTGGACATTTGGAAAGATAATTCAAGACTATAATCAAGATCAAAGGTGCAGACCTTGTGAAGAGTTCCTCGAGAAGGTCTGGCTCAGGGTTAGGGTTCTACTTAGGAGACTGTCATGACTGTGGTCTGAATAAGCCTCAAATAGATCAACTACCTGGCAATTATCCACACTCCTGCCTTTCATTTTTTTTCAGATGATCTAGAACTGACTCTCTAGAAACAAGGCACAGTTGATGTACATATGCATTATAATGTTTTTTCTCTATATGACTGATAAATTTCTACTCATGGAAGACTGACCACTAGTTCTCAATCCCTAAACCCCCTCCCAGATAGATAGATAGATAGATAGATAGATAGATAGATAGATAGATGATAGATAGATAGATACGGAATGTTAATAACTGAATATACAAGCTAGACCCTGCTTGCTGACTTAGCTTGGAGGAGAGCTGAGACTGTAATGGGTAGGCTCACTCTGGATCTGCAGCTTCCTGAAGCGATTTTCATGGAGAGATGTCCATGTTCATCTCCACTTCTACTCTGAGTTTGCCTCTTCCATGTCCCAAGTCACAGTTAGGACACTTTATTAAATGCTTTCTTCCTATTAGGCTCCTGCCTACCTTATTCTACTCTATAAGGCTGCAGAGAAGGGGCTGTCAGGAAAGCCGGGTTTTACCTGTGGACCAACCACCTTGCTCACTTGTAGAAGACAAGCCAGGAAAGCTTCAGCCCATCAGCATTCTGAAGGAAGCCTTCCCCACTGTCCTTCTTGCTAAAGAAATTTCCTTGCAGACTAATCTAGGGACCAGCTTGAGAGAGAATAAAAGCCTCAGAATCCACCCCTACTTTTCTCACCATTACATGTTCCTCACAGAATCTATTTTCATTCTAGACCTTGAAAAGAGATCCAATAAATAGCTCTTTTCTGTACCTCTCTTCTCAGCAAAATTCTGAAAGAAAGAAAGAAAGAAAGAAAGAGAGAAAGAAAGAGAAAGAAAGAAAGAGAGAAAGAAAAAGGAAGGAAGGAAGGAAAAGAAAGAAAGGAAGGAAGGAAGGAAGGGAGGGAAGAAGGAAGGGAGGGAGGGAGGGAAGGAGGTACGGAGGGAGGGAGGAAGGGAGGGAGGGAGGAAGGGAGGGAGGGAGGGAGGGAGGAAGGGAGGGAGGAAGGGAGAGAGGGAGGAAGGGAGAGAGGGAGGAAGGGAGGGAGAGAGGAAGGGAGGGAGAGAGGAAGGGAGGGAGGAAGGGAGGGAGGGAGGAAGGGAGGGAGAGAGGAAGGGAGGGAGGGAGGGAGGAAGAAAGGGAGGGAGGGAGGGAGGGAGGAAGGGAGGGAGAGAGGAAGGGAGGGAGGGAGGGAGGAAGAAAGGGAGGGAGGGAGGGAGGGAGGAAGGGAGGGAGAGAGGAAGGGAGGGAGAGAGGAAGGGAGGGAGGGAGGGAGGAAGAAAGGGAGGGAGGGAGGGAGGGAGGAAGGAAGAGAACGCTGTTTATATTCTGTGTTGACACTCTTATTTTCATTTTTCCTCCTCAACTCGCTCCAACTGGTTTTTGTCCCCCCCCTTCAATGCCAATGATTAGATCCCTGCTCAAGAAAAATGTCTAACTCCCCGTCATCACACTTAACTTCTCAGCATCATCTCACACGGATCTAGAGTGTTACTGTACTACACTCACTGTTCTCCTTCTATCCCAAAAGCCACTCTTCTCACTCCACCTTGCTAGGACTCATCTAGGAAACCTCCAGATCCCCAAATCACAGAGCTCAGTCCTCAAACCCCGTCTCTTCCCTACTTATACACTTTCTTTCCCTGATCTCAGTCTTACCACCTTGACATTGATGCCTCCCGAAGGCCCCTCTCCTCGAAATTCTAGTCTCCTGTCTGGTAATTTCACACTCTCACTTGTGCATTGTGAAAGTCAAATTTTAAAAGGCGGGTAGACTGAACTGTTCCTCTCTCCGCATTAACTTTGCTCCTCGCCCACAAAGCCTTCTCCCCCTCGGTAAATGGTGCCCACATCCACACGACGCTTTAGGCCAAACCTAGGGAATGGCCTTAATTTCTCTCTTGTCTTCCCATCCTGCAATGCTGTCTACATGGTATATTATCATACACACTTAACATATATATATATACCATATACATACATACCTTATATATACATATGCGCACAGCTCTTCGCCATCTGTGTATTTCTCACCATTTCTCCTGCTACAGCCCGAGTCTGAGCCACCACCATCGCTCTCCCAGACCTCGGTGGTAGCACCCCAATCAATTTTCCTGCCTCCCTTCTTGCCCCTAAGTCGATGCTCCAACAGCTGCCGAAGAGAATTTTCTAAACCTTGAACCAACCAAGATGGTCTCACATTTTCACGTTTTATTTTCTTCCTAGTACATTGAAAATCATCTAATTCCTCTGTTTTCTAGTTATTATCAATCTTGTTCATTAAAAGGCCAGCTCCATGAGGATGGGGTATTGTGTGTTCTGTTGACCTTGTATTCCCAATCCTGGTATGGTGATAGGCAATAATAAATATTTGTATTAATGAATGCTGATTAAGTCAAAGGTATGGCATAAGCTTTGGTACCATGAAATCCTCAAATAGATAGTTTTGAATGAACAAATCTATTATTTGATCTTCTCTTACATCTACTGTTTGAATCTAAGCAATCAAACGTCTCTACCCTGGTAAAAAGATTCCCTAGATTTGAGATCACTGACAGCCTAAATGGCTGGTCAGTCATTTACAACTCATTTGATGTCCAGCCCACATTATCACCTTATCTAACTTATCTCTCATAAAATGACAGAAAACTACTGAAAAGCACTCACCTCTCCTGAATTCCCCTGATATAGACGCAGAGTGAAAAAATACGAATATTGCTCTCCCCAGGGGGAAGCAATCCCCGTCTTAGTTACTGTTGGATGGATAGCATTATGATTCCCAGGCATAGGAAATCTATCATCTTCAACTTCTCTATCTGCCCAGGATCAGACTGTGGTAATAACCCCAAGGAGCAGCATTTCAACTCCAGCTGTGGATCCTATTTCCACTCATATGATTTAACCTGGAAATCATCAGTGACAATCACAGGGGGGAAATGAACAGCTGATCTGGGAGATACAGTCAGAGAAGCCGGCTAAGCCTGGCAAGAAGAAAAGACAAATGATACACATGGCAAACGGGAATAAAGGATGTCCTTGTGAAAGTGAAACGTGATATACAGTAATTCCAACTGTGAAGCCACCAAACAGTCTATTAACAAATAAGTGGCTTGATGTGATTACAGGTAAGACAAGTGAAATGAAAGAACGTCACATCCATCTGGGAGCTTTGACTGAGCGGTAGTGAGAGGTCTAAGCAGCAGGAAAAGCACTGCTTTTGAATGAAAAAATCAAAGGAAAGGAAAGGCGGTACATGGGGGGAAGTCTATCTATTTAATTGGGGTGCAGATATAGGGGGGAATTAGTCTCCAACTCTAAAATATATAAAGTCCGAGAATTATAAGAATGTGTAATGAAAACTCAAAAAGCATCAGCATCTTTAGCTGTAGGCATTCCATTCATTGAATAAACATTGTTAAAAACCTAAGTGCCAGGCACTGTGCTAATCTATAGAAGGAGATTGAAGACATCATCTCTTCCCTGCAAGAGATTAAGTTTGGGGGAAAGACAAGGCAGCTGAAAAATACAGGAACAAACTTTGGAATGGGAATCAATATTCCCAGGAGAACCGTTCTTTGCATTTCGAGAACAAGAACCCCTTAGTGAGTTGATCTTGCATATATTCCGTCACTCACACTTCACAACACTCTGGGAGCTAGGCACTGCTGCCCCCCATTGCTCTGGGAACAAAACCGATGGCCCGAGATGTTTACACACATCACAGAGACAAAGATCAAAGACGCTGGGGTTTGAACGCAGCATTTGCTCCAAAACCTGTGTACTGTTCACCACGTCATGTTATGTCTGCAGGTATTTAGTCAAAACAATGCCTGGCAAATCTATAAAGTACACAGGCTCCCCTTTCTTGTGATTTATGTCCCACTGAAGTGACCCCATTTTACCTTCTCCAAGAACAAGTAGCTGTCGAATCTTTCCCGGCAGGATTAGAAATGTTTACAAGTTGGATAACTGGGGGAAAAAAACATACGCTTCATTTTTCGCAAAAGTATTTGAATGTTAACATGTGCTGCACTGTAGAGTTAAGATTGAAGAATGAACAAAAAACTCCAAAGAACGATCAAGTCAGAGAATGAACAGAGAGGGAAAGAGGGAGGTGTCTGAGGGAAGGAAGGAAGTCTCTAAAAACTCTCCACAGACATCCCACAAATAGCACAGGGATGAAGCACAGGGTCTGCCACATGGAACCTAGCCTAGGAGGCAGGAGGGCAAGTCCTCTGTTTGTTGCAGTAGAGTAGCATCTCCATGGGCATCTGTCACCAGTAGCAGTCTGCTGTCCCAGGTCTATTGTCTGCAACAGTGTTGTCCAATCAGGAGGCTGCGGACTGAGCTGGAGCTCGGAAGAAACTTCTCACAGCCCAGAGCCCGGCCAAAACGCTAGGAGGCAGCAAAGTACATGGTAAGGGAACTCTCTTCAATTAACTTCAGTTCTGGACGTATTTATTTATTTCTTTATTTTAACATCTTTATTGGAGTATAATTGCTTTACAATGTTGTGCTAGTTTCTGCTGTATAACAAAGTGAATCAGCTATACATATACATATATCCCCATATCCCCTCCCTCTTGCATCTCCCTCCCACCCTCCCTATCCCACCCCTCTAGGTGGTCACAAAGCACAGAGCTGATCTCCCTGTGCTATGCGGCTGCTTCCTACTTGCTATCTATTTTACGTTTGGTCGTGTATATAGGTCCATGACACTCTCTCACTTGGTGCCTGCCTACCCTTCCCCCTCCAAGTGTCCTCAAGTCCTTTCTCTACGTCTGCGTCTTTATTCCTGTCCTGCCCCTAGGTTCTTCAGAACCACTTTTTTTTTTTTTTTTTTTAGATTCCATGTATATGTGTTAGCATACGGTATTCGTTTTTTTCTTTCTGGCTTACTTCACTCTGTATGACAGACTCTAGGTCCATCCACCTCACTACAAATAACTCAATTTTGTTTCTTTTTATGGCTGAGTAATAGTCCATTGTATATATGTGCCACATCTTCTTTATCCATTCTTCTGTCGATGGACACTTAGGTTGCTTCCATGTCCTGGCTATTGTAAATAGAGCTGCCATGAACATTGTGGTACATGACTCTTTTTGAATTATGGTTTTCTCAGGATATATGCCCAGTAGTGGGATTGTTGGGTCATATGCTAGTTCTATTTATAGATTTTTAAGGAACCTCCATACTGTTCTCCATAGTGGCTGTATCAATTTACATTCCCACCAACAGTGCAAGAGGGTTCCCTTTTCTCCACACCCTCTCCAGCATTTATTGTTAGTAGATTTTTTGATGATGGCCATTCTGACCGGTGTGAGGTGATACCTCATTGTAGTTTTGATTTGCATTTCTCTAGTGATTAGTGATGTTGAGCATTCTTTCATGTGTCTGTTGGCAATCTGTATGTCTTCTTTGGAGAAATGTCTATTTAGGTCTTCTGCCCATTTTTGGATTGGGTTGTTTGTTTTTTTGATATTGAGCTGCATGAGCTGCTTGTAAATTTTGGAGATTAATCCTTTGTCAGTTGCTTCAGTTGCAAATATTCTCTCCCATTCTGAGGGTTGTCTTTTCATCTTTTTTATGGCTTCCTTTGCTGTGCAAAAGCTTTGAAGTTTTATTAGGTCCCATTTGTTTATTTTTGTTTTTATTTTCATTTCTCTAGGAGGTGGGTCAAAAAGGATCTTGCTGTGATTTGTGTCATAGAGTGTTCTGCCTATGTTTTCCTCTAAGAGTTTTATAGTGTCCGGTCTTACATTTAGGTCTTGAATCCATTTTGAGTGTATTTTTGTGTATGGTGTTAGGGAGTGTTCGAATTTCATTCTCTTACATGTAGCTGTCCAGTTTTCCCAGCACCACTTATTGAAGAGGCTGTCTTTTCTCCACTGTATACTCTTGCCTCCTTTATCAAAACTAAGGTGACCATATGTACGTGGGTTTATCTCTGGGCTTTCTATCCCGTTCCATTGATCCATGGATGTATTTATTATTTGGTGAATATGGCTCCTTCTGCTGAGGTTGGGAATGCAGTAAAGAACTAGAAAGCATAGCCTTGACCACTTAAGGGTGTACCATCTCATTGAGGATATAAGAGAAATAAACCCGGTCGATTTTTAAAGGGAAGCGGGGAGTGTTCCAGAGATGGTGACACTAAGAGCATGCTTTAGGAAATAAAGAAAGACCAGAGCAAGCTACCTAGTTAAGGAAAACTTTGTGGAATAGGTGGACTTCGAGACAATTGTGATGAGAAAGGGGAAGATCTTTGGTGGCGAACAAGCATCTCAATGGCAAAATGAACCTAGGAAAGATGGAGGTCGGGGAGGCTGCATTGCAGGAATACCAGACCGACTTAGAGTGGTGCATCTATGACCTAACAGCCTGTGGCTACGGGTTTATGCTCGCCATTTAATCTGACTCTGACAATAACTGTGTTCAAGGAAGTGCTTTGTTTCTCCCTATTATAAAGAGAATCTCAGAGATAAGTGATTCCTCTAATAGGCAAGAGTCAGAGCCAGAAATTGAAAGATCATTCACATCATCCTCTATTCAAGCGTCTACAGGGGTCAGATGCAAATGAGACAAAGGAAGATATTTTCCCTGGACTCAAGGAGCACACAGCTTGTCTGTGGGGGACACAGACAAATTAATCAGGGGTTTCGATCTGGTATAATGTGTCATGGCAACCAATTCAGTCAGGGTCTTGGTTTAAAAAAGACCCTGCGTGGTACTTGAAATGAGTCCTGAAAAATGAACAGAAGACAAGCCATAGACTGAGAGAAAATATTGCAAAAGACACATCTGAAGAGGGGCTGTCGTCCAAAATATACAAAAATACTTCTAAAAACTAAGAAAATAAATAATCTAATTAAAAATGGGCCAAAAACCTTAATGGACACCTCATCAAAAAGACATACAGGGGCTTCCCTGGTGGCGCAGTGGTTGAGAATCTGCCTGCCAATGCAGGGCACACGGGTTCGAGCCCTGGTCTGGGAAGATCCCACACGCCGCGGAGCAACTAGGCCCGTGAGCCACAACTACTGAGCCTGCGCGTCTGGAGCCTGTGCTCCGCAACAAGAGAGGCCACGACAGTGAGAGGCCCGCGCACCGCGATGAAGAGTGGCCCCCGCTCGCCGCAACTAGAGAAAGCCCTCGTACAGAAACGAAGACCCAACACAGCCAAAAATAAAATAAATAAATAAAAAGACATACAGATAGCAAATAAGCACATGAAAAGATGTTCTACACCGTATGTCATCAGGGATACAAATTAAAACAATATTAAGATACCACTACACCTATTAAATGATCCAAATCCAGAACACTGGCAACACCAAATGCTGGCTAGGATGTGGAGCAATAGGAACTTGCATACATTTCTGGCACAAATACAACATGGTGCAGCCACTCTGGAGACAGTTTGGCAATTTCTTACAAAACTTAACATACTCGTACGATCTAGCAATGATGCCCCTTGGTACTTACCCGAAGGAGCTGAAAACTTCTGTCCACACAGAAATGTACGTGTAAATGCTTAGAGCAGCTTTATTCACAACTGCCAAAAACTGGAAGCAACCAAGATGTCCTTCAGTAGGTTAATGGATAAATAAACCGTGGTACATCCAGACAGTGGAATATTATTCAGCACTAAAAAGAAATGAGCTATCAAGCCATGAAAAGATGTGGAGGATGCTTAAATGCCTATTACTACGTGAAAGAAGCCAATGTGAAATGACTGCGTGTTGTATGATTCCAACTATACGACATTCTGGAAAAGGCAAAACTGGAGGCATTAAAAAAGAAATCAGTGCTTGCCAGGGGTTAGTGGGGAAGGAAGGATACATAGGCAGAGCACAGAGGACTTTAAGGGCAGTGAAGCTACTTGTAGGATACTACAATGATGGATACATGTCATTATAGATTTGTCCAAACCCACAGAATGCACAACACCGAGAGTGAACCCTAAAGTCGACTATGGACTTTGGATATCCATAAGAATATCAACGTAGGTGGAGGGGTGCTGATAATGGAGAAGACTATGCTTGTGTGAGGGCAGGGGGCACATGGAAATCTCAGCACTGCTGCTCAGTGTTGCTGTGGGTCTAAAACTACTCTAAAAATAAAGTCTATTAAAAATAAAAAATAAATGGAAAATACGCAGGAAAAGGAAGGAGCAAGGGTTGCTTCAGGATGAGGAAGTTGCCTGCATATAACCCCAGAGGTAAGAAGGACCTGGCTCATAGAGAGAACTGTGCAGCACGTCCTACAGTCTAAGGGCACAGACTCTGAAAGCAGATGTCTAGTCTAAGTCTTGCTAACTGTGAGACCTCGGACAAGTCACTTAACCTCTACGGTGCCTCAAGGGTTCTCATCTGCAAAATAAGGACAGTAATAACACATGTTTCCTGGGTAGTTATGAGGATTAAATGAGCCAACATTTGTAAGAAACTTAGGATGGTACCTGGCAAATACATAATGTGGTTCGGCTGAAGGCTTGAAAACAAGTCTGATCATGGTTGTCCCTCTGTGTTATGCTAAGGAGCTTGGAATTTGTTTTGCGAATGGGGCAAGGATGTTGAGGGGGTTTAATCTCTGCACAGTGAAATCTCTGGACCAGCATTTTAGAAAGCTGGGGGTGGAGACCTGCAGTAATTTAAGTGAGAAATGGGGAAGGCCAGAGGCTAAGGCAATGGCAGTTGAAAAGGACAGAATACAAAGGGTTCGAAAGATATTGAGAGTGGAATGTACAGAAGAGGTGACTAAATGGATAAGGGCAGAGATGCCCTCTAAGTTTTAGGTTTGGTGATGTGATCATTTCTAAAGGAGGTAAGATGCTTTCCTGTGATCCTTGGCCTTCCCTTTCACCCCTCATCATGCCCGGACTGCCTCCCTATTTGTAAGATGAGTGCTTTCCAGGATATTATCTCTAACTGGCCCTTCTAGCTCTAAGAGCCCTTGTGTATCATGAGCGTTTCCAAAGTACAGGAATGAGACCAGTTGTCTCTCGGACCAGCATCATGGTAGCCACCCTTGATCTCTCACCTCCTGTTTATACAGACACATTTTCAATGGTCTGCTTAGAAATGAGGCTTTAAATAGCTATCTCTTCTTCTCAAGCTAACACGTGAAGTACGCAGAGATGGGGCACAAGAGTTACACATGGCTCTCTAAGTGGAGTTTCATCCCACGCCGTGGATTCCCTCCCTGCTATGAGACACCCATGAAGAGTCACTGAGCGGATCTGGGCCAACAGGAATGACTGGTTTCTACCCCCTGAATCCACCCACTCGTTTGTTTCATGCATGTGTCCACGACTAACTGAACGTTCCCTGGAGGCCAAAAAAGTGACCCAAATGAAAACTTAATGCATTCCCAGTCCTTCTCCTTCTCCCTCTGCTGCTAACACGAGACGAATGTAGTCAGTGAGAAAATTAAATGTTACTTGCTTTGATTTATGTTTCTATATTTTAATGTTCTTCTGCTTTACAGCTATTCCCCTGCCCCCTTTTTAAGGCCATGCATCAAAGTATTTTTAACACACCTCTCTTTACCTAAAACTAAACAAGATGTTGTTTCACATTGCAACTCCCCTCTCTTAGAATCAACTCTCACATACGTGCCAGAGGAGAAATGAGTTCAGTTTTTCCCTCACTCTATTACAAACACGTGGTACCACAGAACATTCGGGCATGGAGAGAAGTAATGTCATTTCATTCTACTTCTTGGGGATGGCTGCACCCGTAAGTCCCAGAACTCAAAGACCCCACGGCCACCAATTTTATGTGTTTTCAGCATCACCTGAAAAGCAGCTCCAGAAGTGAAGTAGATGACAAACAACACACTACTTCAGAGACTCACCAACCTAGACCCACAGGCTTGCCCCAGGCAGAGAAGCATGTGTATGCAAGCACTTTCGTGATCTTGATCGAATAACTTAGCCTGTTATTAGCCATCCCGTCTCAAAGATGAGTAAGGGGAGGATTAGAGGAGGTAAGTGACTTGCTCAACTGTCCTACAGAAGTATGTCAGGGCCAGGATAAGAAATCAAGTAGCCCTACCACCTTGATCTCTGTATTACTGATTAGAGGCTATGTCAGTGGAATCTTGTTTCGTACCTTACATAACATCACCACTTCTGAGCATGGTGGTGTGACAGAATCAAGAATACAGCAAGGGGCTTCCCTGGTGGCGCAGTGGTTGAGAATCTGCCTGTCAATGCAGGGGACACGGGTTCGAGCCCTGGTCTGGGAAGATCCCACATGCTGTGGAACAACTAGGCCCGCGAGCCACAACTACTGAGCCTGCGCATCTGGAGCCTGTGCTCCGCAACAAGAGAGGCCGCAATAGTGAGAGGCCCGCGCACCGCGATGAAGAGTGGCCCCCGCTTGCCGCAACTAGAGAAAAGCCCTCGCACAGAAACAAAGACCCAACACAGCCAAAAATAAAAATAAATAAATAAATAATTTAAAAGAAAAAGAATACAGCAAGACTTTCCACATGCTACCAACCCCACTACCTGAATTCCAACTTGCTCTGGCTTCTCCAGAGAGAGAAATCGTATGAAGACCGGTAATATACACCTCTGCCTTGATTCAATGGTACTTTACACTTACAATGTATTTGACATGCTTTATCTCATGGAACCCTCAGAGCAGTGTACTGAAGACCAGCTAGGCAGTCTCATTTGTGTCCCTTCACCTCCCCTGCCACCCAGCTTTGGTCCTGGGAGGCAGATCTCTAGACCACATCATGGTGGTCCCGGCAGTGTGGCTTCTGGTCCGTTTCTGCAATACAGCAACAGGAGATGAGGGGAGGAGAGAGAGGTCAGTGAAGGTGGTCACCAGTTCCCTTACCCTGCGGGGTCAAGGCATGACTGTCTGTGCTCCCCAAAAGAGGTGACATTTTTCTGTCCAGAGGTCCACTTCTAGACTCTTCTACAGTGACAGCGTCAGCAAATTCAGCACTCCAGTGACTACAGATCTGCTGGCAAAGGTGTACCACGACAGTGGGAAGCAGTCGAACAACCTCAAAAGGTAGTACCTTTGCTATCTATGTATGTGTCAAACTCACATGCATATATGTGTGTGTGTGTGTATATACATACACACACATATACTCATAAATACACACACATACACATTACTAGTGCTTTTCTGATTGAACCATGATCCTGACTGATACACAGAGGATTAATTGGCTAAGGAAGTCTCCTGTAGTCACACAGCCAGAGTCGGCTACAAAATTTGCAGGGCCCAATGCAAAATGAAAATGCACATCCCCTGTTCAAAAAGTAGGGGAAAACCTCTTTCCTTTCTTCTGTGGTCTCTTTCTTGAGCTACCATGGTGTTTATTTTCACTATTTAATGTCACACTCCCCGGATGCAGGTGCAGCCCCTCATGGCACCTGAGGCTCAGCCCAAGAAGTTGGCATGCCAGGCATGTGCTTTCAACCCCAATTCTCCCCATGCCTGCCTCAGGCCACTGAAGGGGCACAGGAGGGCAGCAGCCGCTGTGCAGGAGCAGGGGAGTGGCAAAGAGGTACCCTGGGGAGGTGGGAAGTGGCAGGAGGCGAGAAGGCCAGCAAGCCGTGGAGTTCACTTACAAAACACACATCCAAAGGTAAAATGATTAAGAATTCCAAGATGGCAACTACAGGGCAATAAACCCCAAGAGAAGGGCGCCCTTTTGATGGAGGCCTGCACTACTGTACACTCCAGATGCTGGCCCTACACACCGATAGTCTCCGATGGAGCCACAACTTGAAGCCATATCTGACTCTTAAATGCAAACCCAAGCTTTTCCCATGGAATCACATTGCCTTCCAAAGCCAACAAAGGATGTCTCACATGTAGGGAGAGTATGGGGGTCAGAATGAGCATGCACCCCACAGATCACATTCTTAATTTCCCAATCCTAGAACCCACCGACATCTCCATTTTGTTAGCCAAGAAAAGAGACTATTTGGTTTTCTTTTATAATTAAGAAAACACAGTTGAGCCAGGCAACATTTCTAATGACACTTCTACTTCTTTTCTTTTTTAATTTCATTTATTTATTTATTTATTTATTTTTGCCTGCATCTGGTCTTCATTGCTGCACGCGGGTTTTTTCTCTAGTTGCAGCGAGCGGGGGCTACTCTTCATTGCGGTGCACGGGCTTCTCATTGCAGTGGCTTCTCTTGTTGCGGAGCACGGGCTCTAGGTGCACGGGCTTCAGCAGTTGTGGCTCACGGGCTCTAGAGCTCAGGCTCAGTAGTTGTGGCGCAGGGGCTTAGTTACTCCGCGGCATGTGGGATCTTCCCGGACCAGGGCTTGAACCTGTGTCCCCCCCTGCATTGGCAGGCGGATTCTTAACCACTGCTCCACCAGGGAAGCCCAGCATTTCTCCTTCTAATCTCAGCATCAGATGCACACTGAGTCTCCATTAAGTGTACAAGTCGAGCAGAAGTGGCAAATTTTAGGAGATAGGGATGTCACCACCTGCTTTAAAACTGAATAGTGCACTTGACCTTTCTTGCTGGAGGTGGAAATACTGGTCAAGGGAAAATTCAAAATCAACAGACCAGAAAAACATTTCAGTGCTTTAGGCACAGTGCAGGGAGATTGACTGAGAGGGTCTTTGGTTGCCTGGGCATCACTGAATTCTGACTCTCAAGAATGGAATGATGGTGGTGTTCAATGTGGGTGGGGTCAGAGGAAACAAACAGAGAATCGCTCCCCAAGAAAGAAAGACCACCAATGTGAGTTTGCAAGCCAGGTATACATCTCAAAGTAGAATTTCTCTGTGAGTATTTCATACATAACACAAGGGACAGGTGTCCAGGTAATGAAGTGGCAGCACAGAAACAAAGCACTCATCAAGACTCTTGTATGTGTAAGATTTGCTCCACTGGTCGAAGTACAAAGAAATCCAAGATGGGACTGAGTTTTCTTGCATGTGAGACCAGAACTATTTAACAAAAATAAACAGCACCTGTGCTTAACATGTGTTGAATGATAAATGAATGCTATGAGGGGCTGAAGAAGAGAAAATGGACTTTATGGAGTAGGAAAAACTTGAACTTTTTTTTTTCTGCAACAAGAATGAAGAGTCACATAAATGCGTGTCCTTGCTAAGAGATCACAGAAAGTCTGAATTCCCTGCACTCTATCGGTTACTAAGAATAAGGTGGGCTTCCCTGGTGGCGCAGTGGTTAAGAATCTGCCTGCCAATGAAGCAACTGACAAAGGAGTAATCTCCAAACTTTACAAGCAGCTCATGCAGCTCAATATCAAAAAAAACAAAAAACCCCGGGCTTCCCTGGTGGAGCAGTGGTTGAGAGTCTGCCTGCCAATGCAGGGGACACGGGTTCGAGCCCTGGTCTGGGAGGATCCCATATGCCGCGGAGCAACTAGGCCCGTGTGCCGTAACTACTGAGCCTGTGCTCTAGAGTCTGTGAGCCACAACCGCTGAAGCCCACATGCCCTAGAGCCCACACACCACAACTACTGAGCCCACGAGCCCCGCCGTAACTACTGAAGCCTGCACGCCTAGAGCCTGTGCCCCACACAACAGAAACCACCGCAATGAGAAGACCGCACACTGCAACGAAGACTAGCCCCCGCTCGCTGCAACTAGAGAAAGCACACGTGCAGCAACAGACCCAACACAGCCAAAAATAAATAAATAAATAAATTTATTTAAAAAAAGAATAAGATAAGGCAGTTTAGGACATTTGCTGTTGATCTCAATGAACTTCGCTTTTTCTCGATAGACTCCATCATTGGTGTAGGGGAATTCAAGCCAGATGGAACCCAGGGCTCTCTCACTTGGTAAACAGTTGCCATGATTGGGTTACCCTGAAACCTGAGGCTGAAGATTTCCTTACCTGGTTCCAGAATGGAAGTCTACTTTAGACTCGTTCAAACTGGCATTAAAGAGCCAAGGAGCCATGAAGCCAGACATCCAGCTTAGTGAATCTAGACCAGTGCTGTCCGTTAGAAATACAACATATTCCTGTCCTGCCCCTAGGCTCTTCAGAACCTTTTTAAAAAAAATTAGATTCCATATATGTGTATTAGCATACGGTATTTGTTTTCCTGACTTACTTCACTCTGTATGACAGACTCTAGGACAGGAATAAAGACGCAGATGTAGAGAATGGACTTGAGGACACGGGGAGGGGGAAGGGGAAGCTGGGACGAAGTGAGAGAGTGGCACGGACATATATACACCACCAAATGTAAAATAGATAGCTAGTGGGAAGCAGCCGCATAGCACAGGGAGACCAGCTCGGTGCTCTGTGATCGCCTAGAGGGGTGGGATAGGGAGGGTGGGAGGGAGATGCAAGAGGGAGGGGATATGGGGATATATGTGTATGTATAGCTGATTCACTTTGTTATAAAGCAGAAACTAACACACCATTGTAAAGCAATTTTACCCCAATAAAGAAGTTAAAAAAAAAAATACAATGTAAGCCGCATGTGCAATTTAAGATTTTTTAGTAGCCACATTTTAAAAAGTTAAAATAAAGAGTTGGAATTAATTTTATATTTTATTTAATTTATATCCAAAATACCATCATTTTAACATATAATAAAAATTGTTGAATTATTAATATTTTTCATTAATTTTATTAAGTCTTTAAAATCCAGCCTATATTTTATATTTACAGCACATCTCAGTTCAGACTGGTCACATTTCAAGGGCTCAATAGGCACATTTGGTTGGTGACTGCCATAGTAGATGATGTAGGTCTAAACTCTTTCTTAAGCATTAAAGTCTATTCCATCAATCGACAAGGCTTTAGGTAGCCTCTCCTCTGCTTAGTCATGGATGGATTCCAAGGTAGCTCTTTATGTCTGGAAGCTTGTGAAGAAGAGGTAGTATGTCAAATTTCTCTTTTTTCCTCATCAGTGACCTGGCCAGTGCCATGCGTATAGTTGATGATGTAATGAATGAACAAATGAATGACTAAGTGTCACTATGAACTACTAGCAAGACTGAGAGGGACCAAAAGGTAGGGCAGTAGAGAAGAAACACACATTATCACAACTTTAAACTCGGTGTGGTATTCAAGACTCTCCACATTTTATTTCTCATCCCCAGTTTTAACCCTATACAACATTTCCCAGTGAATGCTGTACTAAAAACTAATCTCAGGAGCTACTCTGCACAAAGGAAAGAAAAGAGGATTTTACCAATCGACAAATTACACACACATACACACATACACAGTGTAGTCCCTACTTGGAGATTCACCACACACACCAGCATGATGATAAACACAGCTGAAAAAATTTCTTTTCAGCACGATTTTTCAGAGCCTTTTTTTTTTTTAATTTTTATTGGAGTATAGTTGATTTACAATGTTGTTTTAGTTTCAGGTGTACAGCAAAGTGAATCGGTTATACATATACATATATCCACTCTTTTTTAGATTCTTTTCCCATATAGGCCATTACCAAGTATTGAGTAGAGTTCCCTGTGCTATACAGTAAGTCCTTATTAGTTATCTATTTTATATATAGTAGTGTGTATATGTCAATCCCAATCTCCCAATTTGTCCCTCCCGCTCCTTACCCCCTGGTAACCGTAAGTTTGTTTTCTACATCTGTAACTAAAGACAAATATCATACGATATTGCTTATAGGAATCTAAAAAAAAAGGGTACAAATGAACTTATCTACAAATCAGAGCCTCTTTTATGCTAATATTTAATCATTCTCATTCTCTGCCATGTCTCTCCACCTAACTGGTGAGCTTATTGAGGGCAGAGATCACATTCATTGTGCTTTTATAACCATCACATGGCCTTTTATTCCTGCTTGCACTCTTGCCCCTACAATCTGTTCTCCAAACACTGTGAGTGTGGTCTTTGACAACATAATCCAATCATGCTACTTCACTGCCTAAAACCTTCTGAAAAAACCTCATTATGCTTAGAATGACATAGCAGCTCCTTTCCCTAACCTATGAGGCCCTACATGATCTGGTCACTGTCCATCGCCTAAAACCTGATGTCCTGCCCCAGGGTCTGCAAACTATGGCTCTGGATCTGACCAGTGTGTTTTTGTAAATAAGGTTCTGTCTGAACACAACCAAAGCCAACTTTAAGTTCTGTGTCTGCTTTGGATACAGCGGCACAGTTGAGTAGCTGCCAGGAAGACAAGTGTGGCCCACAGAGCCTAAACTATTTACAGTCTGATCCTTTACAGGAGAAGTTTGCAGAGCCCTAGCAGACCCGTTCACCTCTGTCCTCTGCCTTCCACCTGTGCCGACTTTCTTTCCAACCCTGAAGCTCATCACTCTTTTTGCCACAGGAATTTTGCTTCCATCCTTTCTTCTTCCTGGAACATCGCCCGTATATCGCATGACTGGCTCCTTTTACTGCTCAGGCCTCGGCTCAGCTCCCTCCCGTAACCATCCAATCTAACAGGGCTCTTCTCCCCAACCCCACTTACTCTCCCTCCCCTTACCACGTGGTGAGTTGTTGCTTCTTCCTGGCACCGATCCCTCCCTGAAATTACTTTACTTCCATGTTTACACATCCATTACCTGTCTCCCTTAATAGACTGTACACCCCCAAAGGGGCACTGTCCATACCTTTCACTGTTGTAGCCCCAGAATCGAGAGCAGTACACAGCCCATAGTAGCTACTCGATACATACTTCTGGAATAAAAGTTAGGGAATAAGTCAGTCTATGTTGGGCCTGTCAAATGGTCGCAACAAAAGAATTTGATGGACTCAATCTGATCGGGACCATGATGGTTTTTAGAGACCATTTAGGACAAGCTTCTCATTTTATGGATGAAGAAAATGGGAAATGAAAAGAGGATGTATCCATGTTGAATTCAGGTTAACTCTTATCTCAGGTCCGGGTTACCCTGCCATCCGACTTTACCATAAATGACTGTCTGCATTAACTTGATCTACAGCAGTCTTTCCCAAGGATTCCATGGATCAATAAGTTTTGGAAGATCACAAAGCTAAGTGAAATAATTTCTTTACTGAGAATTTCTCAGATCCTTTAGTAAACTATTTTTTCCAGAGAATCTACAAAAATGGGATGTTTTATACAGACCTTCCTAAACAAATTTGAATCCTTTCTTCCCACCATAAAAATATTACCTTTTCCTGTAATTAGTGGTCTATACTCTGTCCAATCTTGTATAGAAAATGTTAGCAAAGAGAAATGATTAGCAGTGTCACCCTTCCCAAATCTCTTTTACGTTCCTATAGTATTCTTACAGCATCCTACAAGGATCCTACGCCATCCTTAGCATCCTATAGCATCCTTAGCTCTATGTCTTATCAGTAAGTATGATATACTGAAATTGCCTATTTTGGATTGGTTTCCTATACTAGACTATAAGCTTCTTGGAAGCAAGAAACATTCTTGATTCATCTCTGTACCCCCAATGATTAATACTGCCAAAAATATAAAAATTTTTAATAAGTGTGTCTTGACTTTTCCCACCACAAGACTTTTGCCCTGGCCTGGAACATTCTTTCCCCAAATAGGTTTTTGGCTCACTTTGTCACCTCCTTCAACTCTTGACTCATCTGTCACTTCCCAATGGAATCCACACTGACCACTTTATCTAACACTGTAAACCTCTCCCCTTGAACTTTCTGATCTCCATCAATCTGTCCTATATTTTTTCCCAAAGCATTTATCACTTTCTAATAGACTATATGTAGTAATGTGTACAGTATACTTATTCTCCACCCCTTCCCCTCACTACATAATATGCTCCAGAAAGGTGAAGATTGTTTTTTTATATTCACTAAAATATCCCTAGCACCTAGAATGGTTGATACTAGGTGATCAAAATAAATTTGTTGAATCAGAAAAATGAATTTATGAATGAATGTGTGAGGCCAAAAGGACGAAGCTACACCTCAAGGCTCATCTGAGATAGGCCTGCAGACTAGCAGACCCTGCTATAATCAGAGCAGATGCCGGGGACTCTCTTCTCAATCCAGAAAGAAACTAGAGTTCAGGCCAGCCATGTTTAAGAGCAGCAATGCACAAATAAAAGCTAACAGCCCATATGGGAGAGGAGTTTGCCTTGCTTAATGACTTGGCAGCAAACTGAGCGTGGGAAGGGGAAAAAGGACCAGGGAAAAAAATGTAGTCTTGTTCAACCACCAGGAGGCAGCATGAAACATTAGTATGAAAGGAAAAAAAAAAAAAATAAGAGTTACTGTCAACTAATTTCCACGAAGGAATAAATCTACTTTGAAAGAACGGAGTAGGTTGCTTTTTACCTCCGGCTGTCTTCTACTTATTCATCAACTTTGCCTCAGAGGCTGAAAGAGATTGAGGATGTTGTCAATATGGGGTTTGACTGGGGTTGAGAATAACAGAAACGAGCAACCTGGCAAAGGACTTTAGATGAGAGCTTAGATTTGCACTTAGCTGAACACTGAAACAATATGGCGCCAAACTTAGAGATGACAAAAAGCAGAAAACAAAAAGAGGAGCTAAGTGATTTAAGTTAATTCTTTTTATTAAAAAAAAAAAGAGAATGGTAAGAAAATAAGAACTTTGTTTTCCTAACAAGTGAATTTTAACAATTAGTACTGTTATTAACATGTTATGGTCTCCTTAGGTCCCAGCAGGAAATGGAAAAAGCCTTTAGCAGAATTAACCTAGTCTTTGAGGAGAAAACACATTTGAAGTTTTTTATTCTATTAACTTGGAAAAGAAACCCCACTATTCTCCTGAGCAAAACCAAGGCTTATTTGAATAAAGGTGACACTTTGTTTATTCAAGGTTTCAGGCATATTTCGTGGAGCCAAAGAGACTCCTAAGAAAAAACTCACCCTGAGAAATGAGAGGCCGACTCCGCTCTTGATAAAACCCTCACTGTCAAATCCTTGAGTCTGGAAGCATGGTGTAGCGATGGATCAAGAGAAATAAAGTAACTCTCCATTTCTGAGAACTTATATGCTAAGGTTTTCTTTACATGGATATTCTCATTTTTATCCTACAAGAACAAGGCAGTGCTCATTACCGCTTAGCAGATGAGAAAGCTGTTGCCTACTGACCGAGGTAGATAGACCGGGGTCACACAGCTAGCAATCAGCGGAGTCCACTGCAACTGAAGCCAATCTGATGCCAAAGCTCTTTTTTCCTCTATATGAAGAAATAAGAGGGCCAAAAACTGCATTCCTCAGCAATACAGAGGAGGCTAGCAAGGCTGAAATCCAAAGGTCTCCATGTATTAGTAAGGTAAGACATCTATAAATCCAGGTCTAAAGCTCTGAGCGTTTCATCCAGGATCAACTTTGTGGAAAGGCAAACCAAGCCTTCCCCAGTCATGGCTTGCGGAAGACTTGCATCCTTTCCTACCAAATAAGCAAGCAATGTAGGTAGAAGTAGATAAAGATATCTGGAGATACACACACACACACACACACACACACACACATAAGCAGAAACTGGTTTTTAAAAATCCCCAATTGGCAATCCATTCCTTTCTTCTTTTTACACTTAAATTATTTTTCCTCACAGCAAAAATAATAAAGGAATCGTTCAATAATTAAAATTAAAACCATAATCTCATCACACAAAGGCAAATACTTACTTCTAGTTTTCTCCTGTGATATTTTAAATAGTTTTCATCATACTATACTGTTTCCTGCTGTTTGCTCAACATATGACATAAGCATTTTCTTGCCATTAAAATTCTACAGGTTTAAAATGTTTATAATTTTATATGAAAAATGAAAACATTTTGTAAATGTAATTTTAATATGTAGGTAACATACCATCATGCACATGTCATCATTTACTTAATTCCCTAAATGTTAGTCATTTAAATTGTTTCCATTTTTTCTGATTATAAACGATAAAGATTAATTCCTTTGACTTAAAGTTTAGCATTCTACAATTACTCAAATGCCTTAGGAAGGCTAGAATATAAAATCTGATGACCTACCTGCATATTGAGAGAAGGAATTTGCCATGTGTTTTCTTCGAGTGGTTTTTAAATGGGGTGGGTGTGAAATGGGAGGGTGTGGAGTGCCTGGCAGTTGGAGAGAGGGGCTCCCTGAGGGGGCAGGTGGCACAGAACGGAGAGGTTGGGCCAGCATAGCCCCCCTCGCAGTGCTGACCACCTGACTGCACCCTCACACAAACCACTGAGCAGAATACAAGTGACTTAACCCCCCAGAGAGCCAGACATCTTGAGCATGTCCAGGGAGTATAAGGCTAATTCTAAATTTTAGGACCAATTAGATTCCTGTACATTAAAAAAAAAAAACACAGTGGTTGGGAAAAACTGTGACTCAGTCTCCATCAGAAGTCATATCATCCACCAGAAAAGGTATTTTCCAAATGGTCACAGAGCTCCTTTAAGAAGGTTCTGAGTTCATTTGTACCATTTCTTTTTAGATTCTGCATATAAGTGATATCATACAATATTTCTCTTTCTCTGTGTGACTTACTTCACTTAGTATGATAATCTCTAGGTTCATCCCTGTTGCTGCAAATGGCATTATTTCACTCTTTTTAATGGCTGAGTAATATTCCATTGTATATATGTACCACATCTTCTTTATCCATTCCTCTGTCAATGGACACTGAGGTTGCTTCCATGTTGAAACATTCTCGATGGATATATTCACCTCTTAAAGATGCAGAGGAGATGCAGTATTTAAAAAACCAAAGAGAATGGAGTTAGAGGGTGTATAATATCAGGAGCCAATTTCTGAAGGCAGCCCACAGCCTTTGCTGAAGATGGGATTACGAAGAGATTGGACAATACTATTTCATGTCTGGTCTTAGAAGTGGGAGGCAGGTAGGGGCAGATGCAGAGTTAAGGGGAAAGATGTCCTTTCACAGAACTGTTCTATAACAAAGTGTTTGTGAAGCCTCTCAGTTTATATGCCTTTTCTTTTAAGTCCCAATGTAATTAAATCAAGTCAGCAATAACAAAATATCATAAATAATTTTAGTGTGTAATATATGCTGACAAATGTTATTAAGGAGATGGCTGCAGTAGACAGGGAAATATTTAGTATGACTTCATCTGAATGTTATATTGTTAAGGAAACTCAATAATGAGTTTCACTTTAATTATTCCCATGAAGTGACTTCTCTAAATGATTTTAAAATCATGACCAGTAGTACTTAAAGAATTTCCAAACTGCTTTTAGTGAGGACTTGCTAACTTTATCAGGTTTATACAAAATATTCCAGGTATAAAAAAAAATATGTACATAGAATTCTTACTACTACTGATGCATGGTTCACTGGTCATCTTTTAAAATAAGTTTACCAAACTTCCAATGAGTTTTTATTCTGTTTAGTTCTAACTAGATGACAACCATCTGTCTTGGAATTTCCATGACAGTTCTAATTACATATATTCCATGTCATTTTCCTTCCAAACCATATATTGGCCTAGATATGTCATGTAATGGTGTCAAAACTCCTCTTATAAGATGATTCCCCACTCTTGAAAATAACACAAAAATCCTCTGTCAGACTATATTCGATTTTTTATTTGAAAAATATTATCACTCCATTGGTTTCATGAAAAAAGCTGAATTGATGGTATCTGCCTTTAAAAATATGTTCCACATTCCCCCGGTCACTCAAACCTTAGGTTTCCACCCCTATTGTGTACTTTAATATTCAAAAAAAATTAAAAATATATTATTCATTGACAATGTGCAGTAGGGAGGTAATGAGTTAGAGATACAGGGAATTATCATTACCTGCAAAACTGGCATCATTATCACAATAACATTACTAAAAAACATAATATGCACAGTTCCTGTTCTAAGTGATTTATCTGCTACGCCTGCGTCACTGTGCTTTTGAAGACGAAGTGTAGTATTGTATGTCGGAGGCCTCCGTTCATTCACTCTTGCGTGTAATCGTTTTACAAATATTTATTGAGTATCTTCTTTGTGCCAGGCTTTGTAAGATGTACTGAATGTACAGTGAGAACAAAATAGCCACGATGTCTGTGCACAGGGAACTTACAGCTGGTCAAAGATGACCCCGAAGCTGAAACATGAAGGGTACAAGAGAATTAGCCTAGCAAAGGGAAAGCAGAGGGGCAAGCAAGGAGAGGGAACAGCATGTGGAAAGATCCTGAGCAAAGAAAGCGCTTGAAATAGTCAAGAACTGAAACAAAAACACGTGTGATAAAGTCAAGTGAATTTGGGGACAGTGGCATGAGGACGAAAAGGGTCTTATGGAATTAAACAAGGTCTGAAGGTCTTATGGAATAGCTTGGATTTTACTTTAAGGTGATGGGAAGGAAGTATTGTGTTTCCATCAGAGGTGTGAAATGACAAGATATATATTTTAGGAACATCACTATGGCTGCTCTGTGGAGATTAAAGAAGGGTAGGAGTAGAAGCAGATGAGGATGGTAATCATCTCTTGTGCCTATCAGTATTTGTTTTCTTCTTCTTTGAAGGACAAAGAAGACAGTCACTTCTTGGCTCTTTAGTACTTTGATTGGTCCATGTGAGTGATCTGGTAGAGGGGCCATGAACCAAAGTGATATGAAGCACTCATGAGCCCAAGTACAGAGCTGGGTGTGAGTCCTCTGTGTTTCCCCTCCTACCCCAGCAAGCATGGAGGTGTGTGTTCCATGTGGGTCATCTACTGGAAGTTGGAAATGCCCTCATTCTGGGTCTTTAGTAACTGTAAGGAGAGGAGATGGCTCCCATCCACCCCATCTGTCACCTACTAATCCACACCAGACTGTAGCATGAACAAGAAATAAATCTGTTATGTTAAGGACTCTGAGATTTCAGCACCACTTTGCTACCTCAAGCTGGCCTAACCTATTCTGACAAAAACTTGGGGATAAGAGCCCTCAGTTTTGCAGGTGTGAGGCAGTCAATATAGTGACGGATATGTAAGAGCAAATCACAGCAGCAAGGACATAGCAGATACTAAGAAAAGGGCAGCTAGAAACTATTATTATTGACTCTGTCGATTCTAGTCTCAGTTCTGTTATTAACTAACTCTCTGGACTTTGGGTGACCCCTTCAGCTTTCTGAATCTCGATTCCCTGCCCTTCTGAATGAGGCATTTGTACTATGTCTCCAAAACTGACAACCCAGGATTCTAAGCTGATGGGGTAAAAATGCAGGGGAGTTCATGGTAATTTGAAAATCTGGACAACACTTTCCCTTCCTCTTCTTTCATCCAGCAGAATAAGCATATTCTTTGGATACCAGGTCAATAGATAAGTGGCCCCAGGAGCCAGGACACTAATGCTCTTCTTTGCATAAAGAAAGAAGTGAAACAATTCAGAATTCTTCTAAGTTCATCAAACAAATCCTTAATTTCTCTGGAGATTTACAAGCCCAGTAGCTAACATGGGAGAAGAAAGGCACTGATTCTTCTAGCTAAGACAGGTCACAGGTGTTGATAAATTACTGCTAAGAAATTTTCCAGTTTTAATTTCTGTCCTCTTCTGAGAACTGCCAGATGAATCATAAAACCTCCAGAACCACTGACTTGGACTTCCAAATGAGAGGGGAGTTTGGGCTTTCTCCATGTCCTGGACATTTCTGTGAGCAGTGCATATAACCCGTTTATGTGACAACACTTCTCAGAAAATCAGGGCTCTGGCTCCAAAGCTGCCACTAACTAGCTCTGTGATTCCAGACCAATAGCTCTACTTGCTCCCCGGCTCAGTATCCTCATGTGTAAAATAGTGAGAGTAACACCCGCCTTCGGTATCTCCTGGGGTTGTCCTAATGATCAAATGAGAGGGAATTGAAGTGAATGTCCTTTGAAAAGCATACTCTGCCCCATGGATGCACTTGAAAATCATCGACGCATTGTGGTTATTATTGCTATCATGATCTTCCCTGCTCCAAGATCATTCGTCTCAAGGGATCTTCATTGTGCACATCGAGGACCAAAAAAAGAAAAAGGAAAAAAAAAAAGAAAAGCATCCCCAACGCCTCCCTTCTCTGTTTGATGCATTATGTGGCTGTGAAGGAAGTTTGCTGACTTGAAAATGTAAACAACCTCTTTCCACTGAGATGATTTTCCTTATACAGAAAGAAACGACTGTTTTTTTTTTTTTCTTTCTTAATGCATATGAATTTCTGTTCTCCTGAGAGATCCTAACTGCTTTATCTCTGTAATCAGTTTACCTTCCCAGGTGCTTGCTAGTCACTGAATAAACTCACTAAAGTTAAGTATCTATTCCTCAGATCTCATGGGAGTCTAGTCGACCATTTTACCCAATTCTCATCCCCAGGGACACTGGTTGACATAAAATTTTAAAACAAGCCAAAGGAATTGGAGACAACGGTCTACAACGCAAGCACACACCTAAGGCATGCTATGAGGTCAATTAGGTGGTGAGGTGGGGAGGGGTACTTGGTGGAGTGCCTTTGTCCAACAATCTAAGAGGCACTATAAAATCCTCCTTCCTTAGGAAGCTTCTGTCTTTGGGGTTATAAGTCTTTTCAGACATCCAGAGTTCTGTCTAGTGATGCAAGTACATATGAGAGTGTATCTGAAATTATTAGCTAAAACCTTGGATGGACTTACTGAGAGCTTGCTGAGAGTAAGCTTTAACCTGGAGCTTTAACCAAAAAAGGGGGTGCATGTGTGGGGAGGGGCAGAAAAGGACAGAGAGATTATAAAGAAAATAGAAACTTTAGAGTTAAATTATAGCGATCTAATCAAATAATTACAAAAATGACATAATTGCAGCCCAAAGAGGTTAAAGAGTTAATTAGCAAGAAACCAAAATTACTTCAATCCCAGGCCAATAAGGGAATTTCAAATCAAAATGCTCAAATAATTACAGAAGTGGGTAAAATATCCCCTTAAGAGAAAAAAATATCATCTGGTGGCAGCTCTCAGTTTCAATATTATCATAGCAGGAAGCACTCTACTATGTGTCAGATAGTATACAGGATATGCAGGATAGAAAAATAGGGCAGCTCTAATAAGGCATGGAAGTGCAGGCAATTCATGTCAATACAGGTAGTACGGGGCAGAGTCCTCAGGAAGTGTGGAAAAGGAACTCCAAGCCCAGCTATGGGAGGGCTGGTGAGAGATTCCTGGAGGTACCCAAGCAGGTCTTGAAGGATGTCTCCAGAAAAGGGTGAACATAAGTACACAAATATACAAGTGTGTGCGATCTCACTGAAGTGCCTGGTGCCAGGAAGACCATAGTGAAAAATGAGGTTAAAGAGACTTTGTCGGAAGGGTATCTTTTCAGCTCTCTCCATGCTGCTCTAAGTTCGGACTTGATTAAAGCAATAAGGATTCATTTGGGAGTTTTACAGAAGAATATGACATGGTCATATTTGCATTTTAGAAAATTCAGTCTGGCAGAAAGTAACGGGGTGAATTTGAGGGGTGTGCTGCAGGGAAAATAGAGTAGGCACTGATGACGTTAATTCATATGTCGGGGCTCACAAAGTGGAAGCCACCCCAGTGGCCCGCCCGTGTCACAAATCCAAACCCCAGTCAGCCTGCACTTATGGGAAACGCCTCACTGTCAAGGAAACCTCATGTATACCAATCACAAGTCTCCAACTCAGCTTTGGCTAACAGAAAATAGGACCCGCTAATCTTATAGTGAGATCCCTGACCTCCTAGCCAATCATTCTGTGTCCATATTGCTTCTTCTAACAGTCTATAAAACACTCCTGCCCAAAATCCATCAGGAGAAGTACTCCGCTACTTATGAGGCTCTGTACTCCTCAATCCATGGACTGCTTCCCCCTGAATAAAGAACATCAAACTCATTACTAAATCATTTTAGTTTTGTCATTTGACAGAACAAATGCAGGAGATATTCAGAAGGCTAAATCATCTAAATTTGGTGAATGCTTGGATCGGGGAGTGGTGAGATAGGGAGTGATTAAGGACAAGTCCCTAGTTTAGCAATTCTTTTAACATTGGAGGAAAAAAATAATGATTAGTTTATAGAATATTTCAATTTGTTTATATCATATTCTAGTGCTACAGTGAGGGGGAAACTACTAAGATATGAAGGAAATTAAGAGGTAGAGAGGTAACCTGCTTTCCCCAATTTAGCTAGTATTCCCCATTTTTACCTAGTCGTTTTAGTGCTAGAAAGCTTGACTATCCTAAATATGATAAGGAAAGGGTATCTTAATAGTCAAAAAAATTGTCTTAGAATTATGGAAGCAAGATGATGTTACTCTTCACTTAATAGAAATCAGGAGATATCTGTTGAATGGGTGAAGGCTTAACATTAAAATTACACCAGCTGAGCTATGGGTTAAGATGGTAGATTAAACACAGCATTTAATGCTGTTCCCTCATGAAGCCCACTAAATTTATAGTAAAGGATTAAACCCACACAAATGCTGGGACAACAGGAAAGGAGATATTAGCAAAAAAATTTTGGAAGCTGAAAAGCAGATGAGCAAAAAGTAACTTAGCAGAACTGAGAAAGTCAAATCCTAAGTCAGTATTGAGGAAAACTGAGAACCAACACAAGTTATATCATGGGATCCTCAAGAGGGTAAAAAAAATGCCAGTCCCAGGCAATTTTTGAACTGCAAGTTTGGGAGAGAGGCAGTAAGGGAGCAGGAAGAAGCTAAGTAAAGAGGAGGTATGGGTGAAGCAGTCTGAGAATCAGGTAAATCACTATTTCTCATTCTCCCCAGCCCCATGATCCTGGGAGATTTCTGTCACAGCATAAAATTCTGGAAGCTTATTCCCTTAGAAAAAGTAAAAAGTAAAACACAGGGTCTCTGGGGACAGCAATACAGTTAAGAGTGTGGATACTAACCTAAAAACAAAGGAAATAAGTCACAAGAATGCTGACTGTTGCAACCCCAAGTCTGTTCCCTGAAGAGTCTGGGCAGTCAGACTTCCACTGCTGCCTGAGAGTGGGAGAGTGTTTTCTGGAAATCTGACCAGCACAAGAAGGAACTCTCAAAGATGCTGAGCATTCTCCTAGGCAGGAGCTCAACGTTGACCACCTACCAGGCAATCAGATGCACATAACCTTCTTAGTATCCCATTCTCAATCATGAACAAAAACCAGGTTTACCAGGCATCAGAGTTAAAGGAAAACTTCTAAGTTAGAGAAGACCCTCTCACATGGAATACAGAGATCAAAGTGACGAACAATATGAAATCAACTTGGAGAAAACAGAGACAACGCCAAAAGAAAAAGAAAAGGAAACATTCATAGTCTCAGAAAGATAATACAGACATGAAAGAAGCACAGAGATAAAATACAAGAACAATATTCATGTAAGTTAAGAGTTCTTAGTAATACAAAACATAAACAGAAAATAAAATGGAAATCTCAATACAAGAATTATAAGACAAAGTAAAGGGAATATACCATAGAGAAAAAGAGATGAAAAACAGAAAAGTAGAAAATTGGTTGATTACATCCAAATAATAGAGTTCTAGAAAAAAAAAAAAAAATCACAAAAACAGGAGGGAGAAAATCATCAAGAAAATAATTCAAAAAAAGTTCCTGGAAATGGATGACCAGAGTTTTTAGATTTAAAGGCCTCGTGAATGCCCAGCACAGTGGAATCACAAATTTGTATACGCTTCAAAAGAGGGGGAAAGAATAAACTTAGCAAAGAAAAGAGGCTGGAAATGACTGCGGTTTTCTCAACAATCACCCTGAAAGCAAAAAACACTGGGAAAATGCCTTTAACATTCTGAAGGAAAGTTATTTCTAATCTAGTAAAAATTACTATGATGCTATAGTAAAGATATTTTCAAACATGCAAGGTTATAAAGTACTTCCCTCTCATTCTTTTTCATTAGGTTACTGCAGTATGAGTTCCACCTCGTACCAAAAAAAAAAAAAGAGAGAGAAAGTGAACCAAAAAAGAAGATGACATGGAAAATAGGTTATCCAAATAGAAAGGATGAGAGCATCCATTAGGGAATCAAAACATATTACCTCCATAGGACTGCTGTGCAATAGATTTGGAGGGCAACTAGTAGGGTTTAGACAGTGCATCCCAAAAGACAGACACCCTGAGGGCTGTCATCTCTAAGATGTCAATGCCATCCTCCTACTTTTTATAAGAGAATAAAATGCCCAGGTAAGCCTGACCCTCATTTGTAGCTGGTCTTGGTTTATCTTGACAATGTGCTGATGCATTTTCTGTTCTTCACACTTGCCATACATCCTAGATCAGTTGAAGACACTCATTTTGTTTTACAGAAATGTTCGTCTTTGACCCACTCCTGAGAGCTGTAGGTAGGGCATGATGCACTCAGAAGTAGAAAATAACACAGAGCCACCAAGTCCCCTTGTCATCTTCCTGCGGGATGCCTAGTACCTGGTCCATACCTTAACTCTGCCACATGCCCTGCAGAAGAGACATGTCAATTTTACTTCAGTAAAGGTGAAGCCACGTGATTACTCAGATTCCGTTCAGTTTATCTTCCCTTGAGAGGCTTCATGTAATAGTGGCAATATTCTCCTTTCCTCACACAGCTACTCAAATTTCAAAAATAATCTACATTTTACTTGCAGATATTTACACTAGTGATAATATCATAAATAAAGCAAGGAAATAATCGCCAAAAGTCAGGGTAGCGAGTACTTCTGGAGGGTGGAACAAGAAGATGCAATGATGCAATCAAGAAGAGGCACACAGGAAGCTTCTCAAATGTTGGCCATATTCTAATTCTTAAGTTCAGTCGTGGATGGATAAGTGGTTGCTTTATTATTTATAAACTGTGCATATGTTTTATACACTATCTATGTAACATATATCATGATCTGTAAAAGTGAAAATAAACACCATATATTTTTCAAAGCTCTTTGCTTTTGGATCCAACTGATGAACAGTAGAGTGTGGTTGTCCTCTCCATGCAAGTATCACAGTTTATTGATTCTTCTCCTCCACCCCAATGACAAGTACAGTGCTTAGAATATAGAAGGAGCTCAACACATATTGAGTGGCTGATGTATTTGAGGAAAAAGCATACCAGTCTGCAGCAGGAACGCAGTCTGCTCTGATACTGTAGCTGTCTTCTTGCTTCCCCCTGGAGACTGTCTTTGTCCCAGCCTCCCAGAATTACTGAATGAAAAGTTTCTATAATGAGGCTTCATTTAAATCATATCTGCTTTTTATTAATTGACATGAGTAAATTATTCTGGAACAGATATTCACATCATGTAAAAAATGAATAATACAGATTCCCCAAGTAGTTCTCACCGGCCATCAGTGGTTTTCTCACCATACAGCTAAACTGGATGATTCAAAAGAATATTTTTCTTGTTTTGTTGATTCTACAAAACTTAAGAATTGATACTATAATTATGTCCTTAATGGTTTCGTGTTTTTTTTTTTTTTTTTGACTATCTTAGTGAAGACAGAACTTCCACAGATGCTTCTGCTGCAATCATTATATGAAAGTGAGAAGCTGAGGTCAGCAGAGTGATTTGGAAGAAACCCTGGAGGGGATTTGAGTAGTTGAGTTATCGGCTTGTGCTCTGAGGTTTTATTGCGGATGCTCATGAAAAATGGAATTCAAGACCTGCCACTGGCCTCAGAGCAGCTAAATGTTTTTGGATGAGCCCCTTTTCTCTGACTACAGACTATGTTTATTCCCAAACTCCTCAAGTGAGTTTTCAGTTTAACTCACAACAGATTGTTTAGATAATAATCATAGAAGACTACTTTCACTGTCTTTACTGCCTCATTCATACGGCCTTTGTTTTATTTTTGTGTGTGTGTTATTCTGGCTGGCTTTAGCTAGTGATATTTCTTCTTTATTATACATCCAATAGATATTTATAAAATGGCAGTCACGTGCCATGAACTGTGCAAAATGCTACGAATCAAATTATGAGAAATAACACATTAAACACTCCCCCCCAAAGCACACTCAAACTTATTTTACATTAAAAAAAATGACGCAAATATATCATACTCCATGGTAACTGCTTTGAAGCAAACATATAGACCAATGTTCTAAACGTGTCTTATATTAACTGGAGAATCAAATTCCTCTGGCAAAAGTGGAATGAAGTTTCAAGAATAGCTCTCCCTGCGAATCAAACATCTAAGGTAAAATTGCAGGGGAGGGATGGGATAAGGCAAGAAAAGAGAGAGGAAGGTCTGAGGAGAGGAGAGAGGTCGGGAAGGTGTTCAAAGCAGGAAGTGACCTGGCAGTTCAAGGACCTGAAAAAGAACAACATAAGTGGAGCCCGATGAGTGAGATAAAGCGACAATGAAGACAGAGGCAGGGGCCCATCATATAGGCAGTGGGACCACATTAGAGCTACTTCTCTCTATCTTAAGGGCAACAAGAAGTCTTTGAAGAGCTTAAATCAGGAAAGCGACTTGGTCACGTTTGCACTTAAAGATCACTGTGCTGTGATATGAAGAAGGTCTGAAGTGGGCAAGAGTGAGTGTGAGGGAAATAGTGGACCATTCAGTGTCCTGTGAGAAAAGGGGTGGCTTCCTCAATAAAGCTTCCATGAAGAAAAAGCAGCAAAAGAATCATTTACACCGATAGCAAAGTTACGGAGCCGAAAAGGAATAGCAAGCCGTTAACCTGATGGTCCATGTGGATTTGAGAGTACCAAAAGGTTATTTAATATCCACACTACACGGTCTCAAATATACTTAAAATTTAGCAGGTTGAGAGGTGAACCCACTCTTCATACCACCACACCCACCCCTTCCTCCGCTAGGATTTCTTCTCTTTGTCGACAGTATCAGCATCTATCTCACTAGGCAGAATCTGAGGCATCCTCAGGCCTCAGAGGGCAAGGGGAGCAGAAGTTTAGCCGAGCCTGAGAAAGGCTTGAGGAAGCAGAATTGGGACCAGCTGACAGGGCAGGTGATGGAGATAAATATTCTGATCTTTTCCCTTCCTGATGCTGCTCTATTGCCAATGCTTCCCCAGCCACACCTACCTGAAGAGCGCAGGTGAAGGTCAAGGCAGAACGTGGCAGATAAGGGCCAAGAATTGATCTAGGGAGAGGGTGGCGAACAGAGAATAACAAGTCCAAATAGTTAGCATGTTCCTACAGTTATCCACGTTTGAAGATAAACGGAGGCGAATGGTTTGGAGACATATCTAGGAGGCAAAATCAATAGGCCTTGATGCTGAACTCCTGGTGGGGGTGAGGAAGAAAGAGGGCAAAGATTTCTCCTCAGATTCTGCCTGGTGCAATGATGCTGCAGTGAGATAGATGCTGATACTCTTGACAAAGAGAAGAAATCCTAGCGGAGGAAGGGGTGGGTGTGGTGGTATGAAGAGTGGGTTCAGCTCTCAACCTGCTAAATTTTAAGTATATTTGAGACCGTGTAGTGTGGATATTAAATAACCTTTTGGTACTCTCAAATCCATATGGACCATCAGGCTATGGTGAGTCCCACAGGTGCAGCCCTTGATCATGGCCAACCACACCATGAATCCAGGGCATCAGTTACAAGGGGAGAAGGAGGAGAGAACATGGATGTATTAGAACATTCCCTGTGCTGACCTTCACCCTAGAGTTTGAGTTGATCATCCAGCCCTGTCTAGGCAGCCTTATCCCTCACAGAGAACCAGGGAAAGAGTAGCTACACCCTGTAGCAATAACACTCCCACAAAGTAATTGAAAGTTGATTTTCTAAGGTATTTTGCCTGAGGATAGAATCCCAAGCACTTCTGACTACTGGACATGAAAAGTAATTCTCTCCCATTACCTGTGAACTCACCAGCTTGTATTTCCACAAGATCCCAGAGGCACTCAGCTGGGCCCTTAGCTGGTATCTACTCTGTAGCTACTTCCCTGTAGTGCCTGTGCTTGTGAGTATGGAAGGTGGCCATTCCACTGCCCATGCCCTGGGATGAGAATGACCCAGCTGGTGCTGGATGTGTTCCTCTTTCCCAGGCTCATTTTCAAGGCAGCTTCTGATATAATTCCCCTTCGCATTGACACTACACTTTCCATTTCTGAAGCCTTTACCTCTTTACCGTTTGAGATTAGTTTCTAATTGTTGGCCTTCTAACTAGGAGCCCTGTATATCCAGAATTTCTGCTAATATCTTTCTAATTCCTCCTGCCTCAGAATCAAATGCCCTTGTTTCTTTGTGCAGCATGATGTCAGCACCATAAAGCCTGATACAGTAACTTCTTGCTCATAATTTAGAGAAAAAATTAACACATAATTACCATGACTGAGAAAACAAGAACAATCACACCAGACAACAATCCTTCCCATGGTATCAGTGTAGGACATTAGGGAATATTCCCATTTGGATTGAGACTTTGATAAAAGGTGGACTGGTGGAACATGATAGGCTGTAAGCCATCATGCTCTGTAAACCATCTGGGCTTTAGGAAACTTTTTTTTTTATTGAGGGAAACGGGGCATTATTGAAAAATTACCTGGCTGAAGCAATGCTTCCAGGATCTAGTGAGCCCACATTTTACACAGAGCCAGTCAAAGAGTAGACAATCAATAAACTCTTGTCTAAAGATTGATCTCACAACCATAACTATATCTCATTCCACGTGGTAAGAGCTATGATAGAGGTAATCACAGAATCCAAAGGAAGCCCTAAAAAGGGACCCCCAACTCAAACTAGAGAAAGGGGAGTGTAGCTGTGGATCATTTCCCGAAGTAAATATTCTAAATGGTGGGAAAATGATATAACATCAAAGGGGGAGAGTCATAGGAAAAGTGAACAGCCATCCACAGCTTGGGAAAGATAACTGCATCAGTATAATTGAAAATAATGTCCACTTATCCCTGAGACAAAAAGGCACATAAAAGTCTTTTCCATGGGATATCTTAGATTATCATAATTATATCTCATTCATAGAAATAATGCTTTTGGTAGCAGATTTCAAGTTGTCTTGTGATTTTTTTATTCTCTCTATTCTCTCCCCAACTTTAGGAATCCAAGCAGTGATTGTGAAAAGGAAACAAGGTCATATAAAAGAAACAGGAGAATTTACCCCCTTGGCTATCACTGTGCAACCCCTCCTCCAGCTGCCAATGAAAAAAAGGGAAGACAAGGGAGGAACCCATATTTTCTTGTTGACCAGTGTAAACTACCCTTGCTTCCGTGATTCTACGTAACAATATAACTGACGTTGAGGGATGCAACCTAAGGTATATTGTTAGGTCAGCTGTCCCCTTGGCTGGCACACCAACCAGTGCCCCACAAATGATGATAAGCATGGCTCACAATAGGATTACTGTCACGGTTTGCCAAAGAACACTCCTCTCGGGCAATAAAATATGACTTCGTTTTCAGTGTCAGACATGATTAAGTTAAACATGTGAAGATTCCTAACCTTATCGATTTCTTTGAATTATGCTCATATTTCTCATGCTTTTCAGCACCTTATTCATGCTTAAAATAGAGGGAAACATTTAAAAGGACAGCTTCTGTTTAAGGGTCCAAGAGAGTATAGGCAGGGAGATGTGGAACAGTGCTTCATGGGAAAGGTATAGACATTAAGATGCTAAAGAGTAGTAGAAAGACTACTGATTTTGCCTTTTTTTCAGATCTGACTATTTACTAAATAAAGACAGTTCCATGGAGATGAACATAAAATCATACAGCAGGAACAGACCCGAGAAACAGGTTAACTTCCTTCGTTTTAGAGATGAGATGCAGGGCATTCAATGTAATGATGTGAACCACCTAAAAATCACATAGTAATTGATAAAATCAAAACTCAAATCTAAGCTTCTTGGTTCTGAAACAAGGTCACTTTCATGAGATTTTGTGCGATCTTCAACACCTCTAAGTCTCAGTTTCCTTATCTATTACCTGGAGATAATAACATATATCTCATAGGGTTGTTCTGGAATTGAATAATCATAATACAGGTAAAATTTCTTACCACAATGCTTTCCATGTAGTACCCAATCAATATTTCCTGTTGTTATTGTATTATAATACTAATACATGCTTTTCTTCAATATTTTTCTTAGGAGATGGTCTCCCGAAAAGTCAGCAATCAAATGTATAATGACTCAAACATACTAAGAAGTGCCCATTTATCAAATAGGTATTTGCCACTAAGATGCCTAAAATCCTTCCCTTAAGGGATTTTTCTCTGGTTAAACGTGTGAAGATTCCTAACCTTATCAATTTCTCTGTATTATGCTCATATTTCTCATGCTTTTCAGCATTAATCTCTCCCCAAAATACATTTTTACAATGGGAACATGTTTGATTTAATGCACCAATATCTATGTGTCTAAGTTGAACTGATTCTTTTATTCTAGTAGAGTATGAAATAAGAGGGACTAAAATTTCTAGAAAGTTAACGTATAACATCCAACTCAAAAGGGGAGGATGAGATATTGCTAATATATAAGCAAACCTTCCACACACATGCTAGGTAGGTACACTGGCCCTTCGCAGTGGACTAGGAATTCTATGTTCTTATGCTTGGACCTCGTCAGAGCACAACTGAGGCAATGGGCAATTCTGGAAGGCCACACTGGAAGAAGAATACTGGAAAACAACAAAGTCTCCAGAGGAGGAAGGAATGGGACTAAAGAATTGAGAAGTTATATAATATGAGAACAAGTTAAAGCAGTGGGGTATATTTAGGAAGAAAAGAGGGAAGGGTAGAATGGACATGATTGCCTCTCTCCACTGTAGAAAGGATTCCATCAAGGCACTGTGCATCCTCTCAGGATGCCAGGGCAGTCATTCACCTCTTCTTCTAAATTCCCTATGTTTTTTCTTTGCTAACATTTATTACAGCAAAACCTGATTGTTTATGTCTTTTTTTTCTCATTAGGTTTTAAGCCGGAACCATGTCTGCTTTACCTTTGGATTCTCATTATTAAGACAGCACTTGGCATATAAATCTTTTTGTTGAGTGAACAAATAAACTATCCTGTGTAACTTCAAAGAGCAGAACTAAGACCATGGGTGTAGTTCTCAGAGAGATATTTCAATTGCATAGCAGGAAAACATCCTTAATGCTCAGAATCACGCAACAGCCTGTATTAGCAGTTCATGAAGAAAGAAGCATCAGTGGCGCTTCCATAAGGAATGTGGGCTCCTGCACTAGGCTGGGAGGTTGCATTAATGACTGCTAAGATTAGTTCAGGCTTTTAAATTTTTAATTGGAATAAAGAGCCCCTACCTGGCCTCAGTGACATTTTCTTTCCTCTCTGATCCATCTTCCACATTTCTTTAAAAAGTATTATGCTACCACACAAATGCCATCTTCACCTATATTTCTTGAAAAGTCGCTGGGTCTCACTGCCAACAGCAGCATCTGTCAAAACATGTTTTTGTAAAATGCCAATCCCATGGGATGGTCAATAAAAAATGGGTCCCATTGGAAAATGCCACGTTCTAGTCTTCTCTTCAAGACTTGAGACTATGGTACTCCTTTACATACATGTTACAGAGACATTGGTATATCCCAAATAGGGCACAATTTCAAATTGGTTTTTTCTAGTCTCATCTTAATGCAAGATAATGTTTTCTTTCCATTTCAACATCACCCCCCAAGTGCCCATGTTTCTCACCTACTGTTCTTGGGGCTTAAAAGTTTTCAAACTGTGATTTGAGATATGGCATCTCAGTTGAGTTGGATCACTGGGGAGGATGGAGAGAAGAAGAGGATAGGATGAATTGTGCAGAGTCTCTGGAGGACATCAAGCAACACTTAATAGCTTAGTGGAGTGACCATCTGAGGTTGTTGTGACCTCACATCTGGAACCATGAATAACCTGACGCTAAGATCACTTCCACAAAGCTCAAGAGCATACTTTCTTCCCCAAAAATCTAGCCTTCTCCACCCTCCTGTTCTCTCCACAGAGGTCCTTTCCTCTCCTCTTCTTGGTGAAATACATCTCCTAGGCACTGTCATCTGTAAGCCATAAGAAAGGATAATAAAGGATTGATCGGTGACAGGGAAAGCTAACATCAAGTACAGCTATCAATACCCTACAGGTGACACTGTTGGGACCCTGCCCAAACGCCACTTATCAGGCAGATGCACCCAGACCTGAGCTGCTGTGAGTGTTGGCTAACAGCCCATAACTGTCCTCTTTTCCACAGAATCACCCTCCATGGAACCAGAGCACCTAACTCCAGAGTCACACCTCTATTTACCCCTCCCTCTATGTAGCCAGTGACTGACTGAAGAGGTACAAGAGACCAAGCCCTGGCCTCAAGGTGGGGGCCAATTGTGTGGTTCAATGTATGCTCCAGAATTTCATGTAGGATCAGACTGAAGCCACACTCAAGCTGGGACTACATCTTTGCTTAACTTCCCCATCTTGCTTCTCTCACACCCTTCCCCTTAAGAGCACTCACTCAATAAATCAGCCCAAATTCCTGTAGCAGGCTCTGCTTCCAAAATATCCAACCTAAGACAGCACCAAAAGACCAATCACAGGGCTCAATTCTCTCCAAATATTCTGAATCCTTAAAAATCATTTCTCATGGCTTTCCCTTTCTTCCTTCTTCTGTCATATATCTGCCTTTATAGCCGTGGAGCGTTTATTGTACTTCCATAAAGAAGAGCTATGCCTAGCTCCTCAAAATAGAACCGTCTTGATACAGCATCTTCCCACTCACTGCTTCTCCCAATTGCTGATGAATACATAATTATGTGAAATTATAACATAATATCAAATGTAGCAATACATTTGTAACACTTATATTTGTTTCTATAATTATAATTCCCAGAGATTTTTTAGGCCCATGTATAAATGCATAAATTTTTAGTCATTATGTATAAATAGATTCAATACCAGTGTACTGAGTTATCTAACTCGGTATTTTATTTGATTTATCTTGCATGGTTAAGGTCTTACATCAAGATTTAGTTTTGTTTTGTTTTGTTTTAAGAAGGGTTATAGGTGTTATAATCTTTGAGTGCTTGTTGGGATATAACCTTTATATTTAACAACAGTTTGGCTAGGTATAAAAATCTTGGATAATAATTTCTGTCATTACTCTATACAGTTTCTCCCCTGTGTTCTGTGACTGAATTCTGCCATGAAGAATTTTAGACCAGCTTTCTTTTTTCTGACTGGACTCTCATAGAAACTTTGTTTTTATTCATTAGGATATGTTTCACATCAACTATTCCTGAAATACAAAAAAAGCCTTTTCTTCTTAACATTAAAATTCAGGTTTTAACTGATTTCAGGAAATGCTCTTTTATTGGGTATTTTAATTTTTTTCTGCATTATATTATTTTCTTTTCAGGTGTATCATTTATTGTAATTTATATCTCCTTTGTCAAACTTGCATATCTGTAAACATTATCTATAAACACTTTAGTCTCTATTTTTTTGGATTCTATTTTTTTCCTGTGATTATCTCAAATCTTTCTTCTATGCCATGGATGCTGTTTTTAGCATTAACTTTTTAAATTATTTTTTTTAATGTGGTCACGATTTTTGATAGTTTTTTTTCCTTCCATTCCATTTCTTTCTTAAGATCTGCCTACCTGTTTTTCCTCTCAATGTGATGTTTGTGTATCTTTTAATTATTCTCTTGATATCTTTTTTCAAATAGTTTATATTCACTTTATCTTAAAATATGAAAAATATATATTTATTTTCTTCTTCAGTTTTTTTTTCTGTTATGTTATCAGATTTGCCTTTTGTTTTCTGTATTCCTCTCTAAAGATCTTGTGTTAGTTTCTTTCTGATTATTGTGCTTCTTGGAATGAGGAAAGTTCTGTCCAAACCAGTGATGTGCTGATAAATGGGGAACTTTGTAGGCAAAGTGTGACCTGGAGAAGCCAGTGTTTCTACTTGGGTATGTTGTCTCAGAACACTTTTATACTAAATCATACACATGTTCTTTGGTGCTTGGTTCTCCCAAGGTTTCAGCACTCCCCTTTGGCTCAGCTTGGTTCTTGGTCAAATCTGAAATCTCACATATTCTCTCTTTCGTGATTTACCATTAGTTTTTTTTTGTTGTTTGTTTTGTTTTGTTTTGAACATCTTTATTGGAGTATAATTGCTTTACAATGGTGTGTTAGTTTCTGCTTTATAACAAAGTGAATCAGTTATACATATACAAATGTTCCCATATCTCTTCCCTCTTGCGTCTCCCTCCCTCTCACCCTCCCTATCCCACCCCTCTAGGTGGTCACAAACCACCGAGCTGATCTCCCTGTGCTATGTGGCTGCTTCCCACTAGCTATCTATTTTACGTTTGGTAGTGTATATATGTCCATGCCACTCTCTCACTTTGTCACAGCTTACCCTTCCCCCTCCCCATATCCTCAAGTCCATTCTCTAGTAGGTCTGAAGCTTTTGCACAGCAAAGGAAACCATAAAAAAGATGAAAAGACAACCCTCAGAATGGGAGAGAATATTTGCAACTGAAGCAACTGACAAAGGATTAATCTCCAAAATTTACAAGCAGCTCATGCAGCTCAATTTCAAAAAAACAAACAACCCAATCCAAAAATGGGCAGAAGACCTAAATAGACATTTCTCCAAAGAAGATATACAGATTGCCAACAAACACATGAAAGAATGCTCAACATCATTAATCATTAGAGAAATGCAAATCAAAACTACAATGAGATATCATCTCACACCGGTCAGAATGGCCATCGTCAAAAAATCTAGAAACAATAAATGCTGGAGAGGGTGTGGAGAAAAGGGAACCCTCTTGCACTGTTGGTGGGAATGCAAATTACCATTAGTTTTTATCTCTCCAAAAGACACTGAAAGCAGGTTCAGAGAATCCATAATACTTTTCAAGGTTAGGAGAAAAAAGGATTGGCTTCTGGCTTACTTCTGTGGAGAAAATGGAGTTTCTTCTCATCGTTTTTTCTTATCAGTGGATACTTTCAAAAAGGGAAGCAAATATTGCATTTATCCAATTATCTTTTACTAGAATTCCACTTTCTAAACAAGTGACCATGCTTCAACTTGCTGCTCTTTTATCATTACTTCCATTTTTTACTACCTAATGAAGATCTATATTTACTGTTGGCCTTTCTAAATTTATCTGCTGTTAATTTCCAAAATTTCTTATAGACAAAAGCAACAGCATTTTTGTGGTATTTTGCCTTTAAGCAATATCCTTTATGAAGCAGTCTCTAGGAATGCATCATGTACAAATTAGGGGTCATCTGTATTTTACTTTATTCATTTACTCACCCCTTATTCATTTACCACATATTGAGTGCCTCTGATGTGTGTTAGCCCAAATAGAAACTGAGGGGAAAAAATAAATAAAACACTTACCAGCACTTCATAAATCCCCTTCAGATAAGCAAAAAAGTTTTAAGGAATTTGATAATAGCTTTAGAGGGCAATTTCAGTTACTCTGCATTTCTCACATCCATAAATATTATTAAGTGATGATTATCTGCTTTGCTCCTGACCAGGGAAATTGAATTTCATGAGCTACTGATGAGATTGATTTTTCTAAGAAAAGAACATTGGTCAGTTATTTCAGTAGATTTTTCTTTTTTCCTTGTGGTTGTATTTTGAAAGGGGAATATATGTACCCCTGAGAAGATCTGATTATGTGGCTATTTTTATAATAATCTGACCACAATACATGAAGGGGAATGTAAAACGACTGCATGTAAATCCCGTAGTTGAACTTAGTAAGGATATATTTTGTAGAATTCTAAAACAAATCCTTCCGTTGCCTGAGATCTTTGGAGGAAATATGTCATGTAAAGCCAATAAACAGATAAATAAGTACTAGACCGATAACAACTATCAGATGGAAAATATAAAAGGTGGATGATGGCTCCACACTATGGATCCAGAAAGAACATCCGTTGCTGTTTTAAGGAAAGAAGGAACCATATTTAGAACTGGCTATGAAGTTGCCCTCTTTCTCAGCAGAATGCAGAGGAATTTATAATTATGGTTCTGACTATGAGAATCAGTTATAGATAAAAGTATCAATGGAAAATGAACTGGGGAATTTGGTCCCCTTCTGTTCACCAGGGTGTACAGGAATGGAAATTGCTTTGCCAGGTGTAGGATATCACTGGGTGTCTCAGACTTTCGACTCCTTTTTAGATCAATGTGTGCAAAGTGAATGGCACTAGCCAATGGATGTCCAAGGTCAGAGTGTGGCAAATAACCAATACCGATTTTTTAAAAAGACTGAATAAAATGTAGTATCGCGAGGTGTCATAACAGTTCTCCTGCGGTGTCAAAGCGGGTAAAGTCAGGACAGTGTATGACTAAGATTGAGAGAAACAGTGGGAAATTTAGTGACAGGCAGCCTGAGTTTCTCTATCCTACTCATGGAACCTCCTAGAAGCAACGAAACTCTTGGTCTCACTACCTGACAAGTGTGTATAAATGAAGAGATATTTCCTTTTAAAAAATTCATATCAATGAGTGATATTATAATTATATAAAATGTATATCTGGAAGTGACTTTAGAACTCCTCAGTCACAGCAGGCTTCAAATCTCTTTCACAGACACACCTTTTCTTCGAACAGTGTCTTATATGTTGGACTAGTGGCTAAAAGCAAATAAAACTGGAGCTGCTCAGGGCTCAGGTGGGAGTCCCTGACCTCACCTCTCAGGCTCTGAGTAACCATAGCTGAGCAGATAAAGCTCCAAGGAACACAGTTCGAAAAACTGAACAGACTGGTACAGGGTACTGTAGCTAGACAGTGGCAGAGCTAGGATTAGAAGTCGGATAACCAAAATAATAATAATAATAATAAATTAATTAATTAAAAAAAATGAAGTTGGATAACCTGCTTCAATGCCGGTACTCTTTACCGATATTCTTCAGACTTCAATGAGCACACAAATCACTTAGAAATCTTATTAAAATGCAGATAATTCCATGGTTCCGAGGGGGTCTTCAGACTGCATTGCTAACTCGCTCCCAGGTGACATCAGTGCTTCTGGCCCAGGAAGCACACTTGGAGAAGCAAGGCTTTACACTAAACCACCTTGCCAGCAATGAACAAGTATCTTAGACAGAAATTTAATCTAAGTTATAAACCACCTTTTTAAAAAATAATTCACTCAGAACTTCCTTTTCACAATCTTGACTAATCTCCAGTTAAAAATAGAAGGGGGTGGGGGGCTTCCCTGGTGGCGCAGTGGTTGAGAATCCGCCTGCCAATGCAGGGGACACGGGTTCGAGCCCTGGTCTGGGAAGATCCCACATGCCGCGGAGCAACTAGGCCCGTGAGCCACAACTACTGAGCCTGCGCGTCTGGAGCCTATGCTCCGCAACGAGAGAGGCCGCGACCGTGAGAGGCCCGCGCACCGCGATGAAGAGTGGCACCTGCTCGCCACAACTGGAGAAGGCCCTCGCACAGAAACGAAGACCCAACACAGCCAAGAATAGATAAATAAATAAATTTAAAAAAAAAAAAAATAGAAGGGGGAATAAGCAGAGTAAAGAGAAGGGGAGAATTTGTTGGTCCCAAGTGGTCCACTGACTGATCCTTAAAGAATTATCAATAATATGAAAACAAGGAATGGCTCACATTAGACCTGATTATTTTTGAAATTATAAAGCCAAGTTTGAAAATCCTAACTTTAAAAAAATGTACTTTGAGGGAGGATCGTCAGATGAAATGAGTACAGAAGACGTACGGCTGACAGCTGCCTACAGGGACATTGCACAGTAGGTGGAGCTGACCCTGAGAGGTCCTCCGCATTCCCTCTGTGGTTTCATCCTTCTGGGCACTCACCACCCCTGGGCCTCCTCTTTGCAGCCCAGCACTCACCTCACCACGTAGGGTAGCACCAAGCTCTCCTATCAAATCCCTTCTGTTCCTTACCCCTGAAGTCATTCTCCATACTTCTGAGGCAACTGATGAAATCATTTGAAGGTTAAAAATGATGTGTTTTCACTTTAAGACAGTATTTGGAGTCACGTATTGACCTTACAAACATTAATGAACATTAGGGATAAAAATACAAGTTAAATGTTCCACAGGCCTTCTTGTAGTCTTTATTATACCATAAAGACAGCTGATTCCTCAGCGAAGCAGATGCTATGAAATGGATAGGCCCTTTAAAGACAGGTTATACTCCTCAAACCCTAAGAATGTGGTTATTACTTGTGGTATAAAATCCACAATGGAAACCAAAGTGAATTTCCATGTAATGAAGCTCTCACTAAATCAATAACAAGGATACAGAATGCCTTAAAGTTAGTTGGGAAAAGAGCCACATTTTGAGAAGCTGATGGAGAATTGATTGTATTGACCTTTATCCACCACAGTTGCTGCCAATATAACATAAGAAGAACAGTCTTTTTGTACCTTTTGGCAGTATCTGCATGCAAATCCCTGGTATGACTTTCAAAAATTCCTACAAGAAACTCTACCTGAAGATTTAGCTTCTTTGGGTGCTAAACGTCAGTACTTCATGAACACAAAAACAGAAGTTAAAAAAAAAAAAAGTCCAATAATTTATTCTCACAAAACAATTTATTCTATTCCATTTACATTTTTAAATGAGATGCTCTCTTCTGAATTTAATGTAGTAAACCAGTTTAAACTCTTTAGAAACCTACATGGGTATTATTTTCTTGTAATTTGGTGAAGTACAGGCAAAGCATCTGAGTAATGAAAAAGAGGCATTTTCTCCCCAATACTGCATTAAGTAAAAGCAAATGACTAACTTATAATCTTGTTTCCATGGGAACCTAAGTATAGAGCCAGTTTGATACAAGGCATTTCTCCTGGTATACATAGTTTTCCCCTTCTTGTAATATACTTTTGATTGCTGTCCAAAGGCGAAAGAGTAGTGCTGAGAACCAAATGATCATCTTTGCTCCTTTTTACCAGGTTAAGAGAGTTGCATAAGTAGCTAAAATAGAAAGCAGCACAGCCTCTTCAGAGCAGGAGTGGAGCAAGGACCGGCTGGAAGAATGGACGTGGAAGGAAAGAAAAAAATGCCTTAACGAATCTGATTGCCTGACTGGAGATCTGGAGATTAAATTTGAACTTCTCAACTCCATCTTCATTATTTCCTAAGTTGTGTGCATAGCACACCTCTGCCTGGTGTATCCACCATGCTGCCTGTTACAGCACAATGTTTTCCAGTCATTCAGATGACTTTTTTTTCCCCTGGAACAGTTGTTCTCAAGGTGTTGTTACTAGACTAGCAATATCAGCAGCATCTAGAAAATACGTTAAAAATGCAAATTTTTGCACTCAACTTCAAACCTACAGAACCTGAGACTCAGGAGGGCCCCAGCAGTGTGTTTTAACAAGCCCTCTGTGTGGTTCTAATGCATGTTTATGGAATCACCAGTTACACACCTGTGTGACTTGTGGGGAGACGTGGACTTTGACTTGCAGATAAGTGACCCTCAGCATGCAGGGAAGAGTGGCTAGGATTCATGTCTCATCTACAGTACCTGCCCTAAGGGAGATCCCTAAGGAAACTAAGTATCCTGGGAATATTTAATATTTAATGCTAGAAAAAGGATGACGTGAAGCATGGTGTTATATGGGGTAGTGGGTTAAGATTAAATAATTTTTAAAAAAGAAGTAGCAGCAAACTATTTCTTCTATCATATTGAACTTCCTCTTACAATGAAATTGGGTTAGAGACCACCCCTGACTCCAAATGGTAGCTAACTAAACAAATGTATGGATACACAGTATTTGAATTTAGACTTTTCAAGGTGCATGCGGTACTATTTTCTCTCCATCTGGAAACAGACTCCTTTATTTGCATCTAAACCAGCATTTTATTTTTAGGAAAAAAATTGTATCAGAATGCATTGCACCAAAAGCTCTTTTTGTGAATTACATCTTCAATAAGCTGCCTACCTTTCTACCCTAGTCCTCTTGCCAGCTCTTGTTGGAACACCACAGTAGGTTAGATGCCCAGTGCATAGGTGCCGAAAAGGGACTCTTGGGACCTCAAAGCCTCCTTCTAACACTAACATTCTCTCATCATATGACAAATTGGGCTCTGAGAAGACACAGGGGTTATCATTCTCAACATTCACTCTGATCATGAATGTCAAAAAGCGGAAGTATGGTAGCGTATGGAATGTTGGAAAGCAAAGCTGATCCTAGGATAAAATTGGAAATTGTACTAGCACTAAATCCTCACTCCAAGCATGTTTCTTTATCCTTGCCTCTTTCTCTTTGCGGAGCACACAGAAAAAGATCTAATTATTTTAAGAGGCTTACACTTAGAGAGTCCAGTTTAATCAAATATCTGCTATATACTGTAAGCATGCTACATAGTATTACCTATGCACAACTTGCTTTTCCTTATTACTAGCAATGAGTGAATGCACTGAGTGTTGTTTGGAAGTAAGGCCATGATACTTGGTAGCTCCTATTATTGTTGTAGGGAACTGGGGCAAATACTCTGATGAGAACCCAAACAAGTTTTCTCCTGCCTCTATTTTGGAACAATTTATACCTTCTGTGGCAACAGAGGATACAAAGGCATTGCAGTTATTTCACCTAAAAAAAAGTTATTGCATTTTTTTCATGTAAGATATCTACATATTTGACCTGGGGGACAATGAATAACATATACAAACCCCAAGTCTTTGCCAGGGACCTTGCAGCCCGGTCCTGTTAGAATGAAAGTATCCCTAACCTCTTAAGGGAAGGGTTTGTCTTTTTATTTAAGACTTTGTTCTTCTCCTTTGAGCAACTGACAATAGGATTAAGACCTAGAGAAGTTCCAATATACGTCATAATCATATCCGTTCTCTGTCCCCTCAACCTAGGGATGGGAAGAGAACACCTCCACCATTGGCTAGAGCTGACAGCTTAGACATTCCTTAAAGGTACCTGGCTGACAGCTGTGGACACCCCCTTCTTCCTATATTCCCAGTAAAGTGGACACTGCCAAGGAGAGCCTCAGGACCGTGCAGACAACTGAAGTTTTCCATCTTCAGGCAAAGACCTGAAAATAATGCAGGTAATAAACGGTCCAACTACCGTTTGGGCATTGTATTTAACTGATAATTAATAAAACTGTATAGCAGGTTTTTCCGTCTTGGTGTTTGACTAAAATGACCAAAGTGGGAGAGTCACATCTAATCTGGTCAAAATAATATTGGTTTCCTTCTCCTTTTTTTTCACTTTAAAAGGCATCACAGGCAGTGAAATGCAGCCCCTTGAACAGGTCAGTGTTCAATGATCTGCTGTTTACATAATACTTATCTCTAACCTTTCCCCATAATGATGTTCGAGGTTGGTCAAGGAGCAGGCAATCCTCAGTGAGGAAGTGTGACCAAGCAGCTCCTGTTCCCATGCTGAGGACGACACCGGCACAGATCTGCTTCTGGTACCTGGAAAGTTGGCATGTCTCCAAAGGAACTCACAACCGAGTTCTAAAAACGCCATGCTTTGCTAGAGGGGAATTAGTACTCTCAGAGTCATGTGTTAAGGAGAAAACTCTGGCTAACTTATGATATGTAATGGGGAAATAACATACTTGTTTATGTGCTTAGCATTGTGCTGGAAGGGGAAGGACGAAATTTACTTTTATCTGTGCCTCTGGCCCTCCTAGGACCATATTCAGCACTTTCATATACAGTAATGCAATTAATCCTTAGAGCCATTCTCCCAATTTTACAGATGAGAAAACTGAGGCCACAGAGTTTGTGCATATTGTCAGGTTTGCCTGAAGCATGGTAGGCTCTGCAAAGGATGAATAAAAGCATAAGGGGCAGTTTCTGTGTCACCAAGTAGGTGAGACAGATTGACAGGCATGAAATCATTAAATCCTAAGGTGTTTTGAAAGGATGGGGGGAGGGTTGATACTTTAGTAAGAACTCAAAACGTGAACAGAGAAGTGAATCAGGTGGGCTTTGCAGAGAAAGACCCTTCCCTTCCCCAGGTTACCAAACCAACATCAGGGTTCACTTACTCAGAATAAGATCATCTGGATTTTCTTTTACAAAAGGCAGGACCAGCCTCTCTATGCTATCTGCTTATTTCTATACTGTTTCCCAAATAAAAATAACTCTACAGCATGAGAGTTATATGTTCAAAGACAAAGATATGTTCAAAGACAGCAATCCCTTCAGAGTAATCACGTGTATCATCTCCACAGGTGCCTGGAGATCTTTATGGACAATCCTTTTAGTTGCTACTTTTAAAAACAGATGATGGAATGCAACGTTTTCTAGCAAGGGAGAAAATGTATGGAAAACTTCTCATCTGGAAATAATACAGAGCAAGAAGCAACTTGAAACTCACAGACAATGTGTGCCTGAAGGAAACTTCCTGTGCTGGGGGTGATGCCATCATGCCTGGTCTCCCTTGTTTGTTAGTTCAGGATCACTTTGTGGATCGAACTCACAGCAGAACTTTGAATTACTTTGAGGTTTGGGAGCCAACGTGCATTAAGAGCTGATAGAAGCTAATCCTCCTTGTCTCTACTTACTACCGATCATTATACAGCATTTATACCAATAATTGAGTTCAACTGGCCTGGGAGTGCTCCAGGAGCTGAACTCAAGTCCTGAGAAATAAACTCGAAGGTGTATCTGGGCTTCCCTGACATCAGCTTCAGACAGTTACACACACTTTTTTATTTCTGCTGCACTTTCAGAGGACTATGCTTAAACACAGCCAGCTGTTTCTTTCCAATTGTTTTTAAATTGTTCGTTTTAGTCCAAAATTACATGGACAAATGTCAAAAGCCTGCTCTGACAGTTCTGTTCATCTTGAGCACAACAACCTTTCAGGGCCGCCTTATGGAGCTTCTTGCTGTGTTCCAAAGCGTGTCTTCATCAAGGCCCAAGTTCACGCTAACGCCTTCTTGGAGTCACATTGATTTTATGAAGTCTCTTTGCACAGAAGAATGTTTAAGGCTAACTATAGAAAGTAATCAACTAATAACTTTTGCCAAGTACCATGCACTATAAGTATATCCATGTATATATGTAAATATATCCACATCACAGAGAAAAGGAGATATATATCCTTTTCTTTACCCTTTGATGTAAGATAAAATTGAATCACTAGTCCCTACTCTCACCTCCTCTCCATCTTCCACGGAAGGGACCATTCACCAAGCCTCATAATCCAGGCACACCCATCATTCCTGAACCATAGAAAGATTTAATACTCTTTGTGTCTAAAGTTTTAAACACGTACTCAAGCCCTTTGGCCCCCATAACTAACAGGAAGTTTTGATACATTTACATGAATAACTACAAAGAAGTCCCTGGACTATTTGTATCTAAATACTCTCATTTGAGTAATGTCTAAAAACTCTAATGAGAGTAGAATTGTCACTCCACCACTGTCCATGAAATAACACTCTCCACTGTACACTTCTTTGATTATCCATATCAAAGGAAATCGTAAAGATAAATAGCTGAAAACTAATGAACATCTCAAAGAAGAGTAAGAAGTAGTGACAAGGAACCTAATATTTACTGAGCACCTACTATGTGGCAGCAGATATAGTATTGTATTTAAACCCATTTGGTATTTACAGCAAGTCTGTGAGGTCTAACTTTCTTCATTTTCAGACGAGGAGACCAAAATTGAGAAAAGACCAGTGATTAGTCAAAGGACAGACAATCAGTTGCAAAGTCTGTATTCATATCCAAGTAGCATGACTGAAATATGCACTGTATCCAATCCACCACCTGCTTCTGAAGTCCACCAGGCCGGGGAATAACTGTGGGTGACTTCTGAACATTCCCTCATAACTCCTGAAGACCTTTCCTCTTCCTCATCTTCCCCCTTTCCCTTTCTTTTCTGTGTCTTACTGCACTGCCTTCATTTTACTCTCTCTGCCAAGTCCTTACCACCCCTAATGAGGAACAGAAACAAAATGTTTAGGTGTTTAAAAATCATACGTGTTTTCTCCATAAAATAAACAAAAGAACAAGCGAACAAGCAAGCATGCAACCTGGGAATACTTACATTTCTCTAAATTTTACATATATGAAATAGAGTCTTCAAATGCCCCCCCCACACACATTTTCTGCATTCCTAAATGAGCATCCTACAGCATTCACAACTGGCTTTCTTCAAATAGCCTATACTACCTCTGCCCTCATTATCAGCAAATAATCTAGATTCACAGAGAAAGTGGAGTCCATAGATAGGAACTCCCTCATTGTCAACTACTCCATTCCCTTCCTTAGACATATCAATGCGGGATCACTAAGCTGGGGGGTGCTTTAGAGGGCCCTGGGCCACCTTCATCATTTCACCACTGAGGGTCTAGCATTGAAGCTTATTTCCAGCAGAGACTTTGGAGAAAAGCAGATCAGAATCTAGGCTCTAGATCGGATATTCTCCAACCATATGACCTTGTAAAAATCATTTAATTTCTTTGAATTTCGGTTTCTTCATTTGTAAAATATGAAAAAAAAGAAAGAAAAACCGTTCCTCAAAGGGTTTTACATGTGGTGGTAAAATTTCAGAAAACAAAAAAGGCTTTATTATTAAAGTGTTTGGTTTATAGTTAGAACTCAATCTTCATAGCAGTTATGATTTGTCTCAGTCAGGCATTATTTGGCTGATATGTATGGCATAAACAAAAGCCCACTGAACCCAGTTAAGACCAAAATGACTGTTCATTGGAGTACTATCTGGGCATCTAACAAAAAATCCAGAAAGGATTGCCTAACATCTTGGAACACCAGCATAGGAAGAAACAGCTCTAGGTCACTTCTCCGTCTTGTCATCTAATCTCTTGTTTCTGTGCCTTATTGATTATCTGCTGCATTCCTCCTCGCCCCGACTCTGCCCTCTCAGTGCTTAACCCAAATGCGTTATAGCAGCCAAGTTCCCCTTACCTCTAATTCAAGCGTACATAATCAATTAGACAAAGCTCCTGTTTCTGAAAGCCCCTATTTCTGGATTTCACATTCTCAGGGGAGAAAATCCATTTGGTTCAGCTCGAGTCAGGTGCCCACCCCAGTTCAGTGAAACTTGGCTGGGATGGGGGAAGGGTAACTGGCTCAGCAAGGGCCATGGAGCAGCTTCTCTGAAAAGGGGATACAGGCAGGCCAGACAAAGGGAAGGGCATGCCTGCTTCCTTATTATCATCACTATCTCTGGAGGCAGAGAGAAGACCAGAACAAAGATGTTCCAATTCTGATACAGTGTGCTATGCTTTCCATTATGACCCAGTATCCTCTTTCTGGATACACTAAACCCTGTGAGAGAGTCAGTCCACACAAAGCGTTGTGTTCAAATGCTTATAGCAACATTATTCATAAAGCCCCAAACTGAAACAACCCTAATGCCTGTTGACTTGTGAATGGATAGACAAATTGTGATATATTCATACTATGGAACACCACTTGGCAATAAAATGAATAAAATATTATTACACTCAACAACATGAGTGAATCTCAAAAACATTATGCTAAGTGAAAGACACCAAATGCAAAAGACTACATATTGCATGGTTCCACTCATACAGAATTCTAGAAATGGCAAAACCATAGTGACAGAAAAACAGATCAGTCACTGCCTGCAGTTGGTAATGGGGGTAGGAGTGATGTTAGACAACAAACAAACATGAAACAACTTTTTGGGGTGTTGGAACTATTTCATATCTTCATTGTGGTAGAGCTCACCTGACTGCATACAATTACCAAAATCCTTCAAACTGTGCATTGAAGATGATTATATGCTATTGTACATAAATTATACGTCAATAAAGCTTTTTTAAAAAGCTAAGAGAAAGAAAGAAAGAAAGAAAAAAGAAAGAAAGAAAGAAAGGAAGAGAAAGGAAGGAAGGAAGGGAAAGAAACGGATTGAAAGATACAGAGTCATCTCCAAATTCTACATGCCATTTTTGCGCTGAGTCAGCATATATCAATTACTGCATTTAAATTATCTATTATTACTACTAATAAAACCTTTATTAAGCAATTACCATATGTCAAAAGGTATGCTAAGTAGTTCCTTTACATGCATTACTGAACTGAATTCTCACAACAACCCTGCAGAGTTGGTGTTATTATCCCCATTTAGATATTAAGAAGTGTTTGTTCAAATAAACTAAGTTTCTTGCCCAGCTAGTCTGTGGCAGGGCTGGGATTCAAATTCAGGTCTGTCTGATTCCCAAGCCTCTACTTCAGCAGCCAATATTAAAACCAGATATTTCCTCAAACCATGATCATCATATTGGTTAAAGGAAAAAAAATCAGCTAAAACACAGTGAGATTGAGTTTTTAAGGCAATATCCATGTTTTCAGAAGCATGTGCTTTATGGTGTCCATTAAAGGGAATCCAAGGTAATTTAATAGTGCCTCCTTTTATGTAGAATATAACTGTACATATATACAGTTATATATGTCATATATATATCTCACAAATGGTGTGATTTTCTGATTCGTGTGTTGTGATATTTATATGGGTAAGAATGTTAAAAAAATTCTTTCAGAAATATTTCAAATGAAAACTGAGTAGTTCAGATCCACCAGAGCCCAACTGAGAAAGCACTGCAGAATGCTGGTCAACTGTCACCTCAGCTGAGACTCACTTTGTAGATCATATACATGGAATTTAAAACACTTTATAGTGTGTCCTAGACTTGAGGGTACTGAGTCTATATGGTCAGAGTGAATTACAAAATCAAGACAATTATTGTGTAATTGAAAGGGAGGAGTTATCTCACACTATCTATCAACAACAAATGAGTATTGAATGAGTTCCTCCATGAGCTGGGGCCATATATTATTCTGGAAAGAAAGTAGAATGCGGCATGGAACTCTTTCTAAGACATCTTGCTATGTAATTTCCCAGGGGAAAAAAGGGGCATGAAACAGACACAATGAAATGATACACTTGCATGGCTTTGAACACAGCTACCATACTAGCTCATAATGGAGGGAGTCAGGGTGGGCTGGAAGATAGAGAAGAGACAGTGAGAGAAAAGGCGGAGGGCGGCAGAAGTGTGCTGCAGTAGAGAGAGCAGGATGAGGAGGCCGGCGGCCCACTTCTGCATCCCAGTTGAGTGACTTAACAGCTGTGTTATTAGGCCAGTCACTCCTCTGTGCCTCAGTTTCCTCATTTGTAAAATGGGGATGTAGAACTACCTTACAAGGTCAATATGAAAACTAACAGCACGATACATGACATGTGCTTAGAACAGAGGCTGGCACACTGCCAAGTCTCAATGCGTGTTAGCTATTCTGTTATTACATACGTAGGAATTAAGATGAAATTTTAAAACTCGGTCAAATTTATGAAGGGAAAAGAAAACGATGGGGTGGGTGCTCTTGGGAAAAGCAGTAGTTATCAGGAATGGCATGAAGATTATGAGGGACAGTGGGGAAAAGGCCTTAAATGGGGGAGGAAACATACATCTTGAGTAGAGGAGGGGCAAGAAATTAAGGTGAGATCAAGCAGAACAAAACTGAGGATGACCTTGAAATCTGGAAAGGAAAATTCAGATTACCCAAAGCAATAGTAAATTGGTTAGGTTCTTCAACAAGAAATGGCTCAAAAACCAGTCGTGTTTAAAGAAAATTCATCTCATAGCAACATATGAGTGAGTTGTAAATAGGAAGTGACAAAGGAAAAGAGAATAAATAGAAGGCTACTGAATAATCCTGCATATTTCAGCAAAATTCTAAATTTTAGGCCTGAACCAAGGAAGTCTGAAATCCAGACGATACAGAGCAATCAAAGCAGTCCTAAATTATAGGAAGACTCTAACTACTTATTGTGACAATGGGGAGGGAACGGTGCCTGAGTCTGCGACAAATGACAAAGAAAATAGAGGATTCGCTTTACTACACTTAGTTAAAACATATCTATTTCAACAATCAAGAAAAATTCTTCTTGTCATTCTTTTCCCCTTCACAGACATTCTAAAATATATTAGCGGTATTCTACGGTTCCCCAAAGCTATACAAAAATAGAAACTGATGAATAATTGTTTAAAAAAAAAACCTTTCTAGCGTCTTATATTTCACGGTACAAAACTCTGACAATATCCAGCATAAAGGAAAATAACAGGCTAGCCCAATTTATCTCAGCAAGGCTTACAGTTGCCTGCAGCATTCTGAGACGGTTCCAATGAGAGTTCATGTTTCTGTGTGATGGTTTCACTTGTCTTTATCCTACACCCACTTCCCTTCCTTTCCCACAGCCGTGCTAATAAAACAATACATTATTTGAGCTTCCAGATCCTTCTACCCCTTTCAGGATACCTCTTTTTTCTCAGACTCAGGGCATTTGCTCTAATCTCAGTGTATCTCCTTGTGAGTCTCAGTTCAGTATTCTAAAACTCAAGAAGTGCCCCTCTGAGGTACAATATGATATCAGTATCAAGGTATTGGAATTTCTCAAGATTTTAAAAGAAACCAAATGAATTATTATCATCTACAATCTATCAAAACGCCCAACCAGTTAACCCTGGTTTTAAAGTGCATAATTAGACATTAATGATCAAATTAAGCTACTTTTTCACAGTCATGGTTAGGACAAATCCCTCCCTATGTCAAAGAAAGCCACTGTCACGGGAGTATTTTTTTTTTAAGCCCCAAACAAATGTCACCAGATGTACTGAATTGTATACATCCCTCCTTTTAAAAAGTTGGGCAAGTCAAAAAGCCCTGAGACCATCTGTGTGTGAGGCAGCATGTTACTGGTGATTTTCCAGAGTCATTGCAGAGTGTCTGCAGCCAACGTTATCTTAAACAGAAGAGCAGTGCCAGTTAAATTCACTTCTGAAGCTCTTACACATCTATTTCTAGAGCCCTCTTTGTCCTCTTTATACTTCACACACACACACACACACACACACACACACACACACTCACACACAAACGTAAACACCCTTTCCTGGTGTCTTTTGTCTATCCGAAGCTCCACACTGTGACAAGGACCCTGGCTTGGCCTGTCCCATAGTGTTCCGAAATCCTAATGGTATTCTGTTTTCCTCTCCCTTAAGCAGAATTCACATTTCTGTACAATTTCAATTTGGAAAGAAATCATGCATGTAACAGTTTCAAAAATTCACACTGAAGTATGAGTCACCATATGATGGGCTTAACCCTTTCAAGTATGTCTGAATTCTAGTAAAGGCTTCTATTAACCCGAATCACTTTCCACTTGGTAGAATGTGTGGCAGAGATATTTTGATTGGTGCGTGTTCCTGGGTTTCTCCACAACAGCACCCACATGAGAAAAAAAGGGGGCAGTCAGTTGTTTTCTGAAAGAAAACAACTCAAAATATAGGTTATTTAGCTAACTCACTTGTTTAATTTAGTATGATGACAACTGGTTTATTACTTACCCTTGGCTGCTTTGGAGTCTCCCTTTAGCTTTGCCACAGCCTAAAACTCAATACATTTTAAAAACTTCTTAACAAAAGAAAGCACATGTCTACATACCAACACTTCTCTTTATATAATAGATATATTCCTAAATTGGTTTTATCTACATCAACATTTCATAAATAGCAATCTACTTTAAATGCCTGAAAAATGCTTTTAAAGGAATGCTCTTGAGAACAGAATACACACACACACACACACACACACACACACACACACACACACACTCTCTCTCTCTCTCTCATAAGGATTCACCAAAAAGTTTCATAGACTGTTGGTCTTACTTTTTTCTCATATCAATCGTATCCTCACTTTAATGGTGTTTGACCAGATGGAAAGACACCTTCTTCATCAATTATTTCCCACTTTGCTTTAGGAGTGAATATGTACTTCTCAGTAATATTTTATCATATGACACCTGAGCTACAGTTTCATGGGCATGAGAGTTGCAAAATGAAATTGAACTGCTCTAGCACCAAAGCCATAAGCAAGATGACAGATATTGATCGTGCCCTAAGATGTAATGTAGGCACCTAATGGGGCGTAGTAATGTACAATGAATCATTAGAATATTATTTTAAATTTTCCATTCACCGGGGGGATTGCTAACGGGGTATTTCACTTTCAGGTCGCTCCCCTGCCTCCCCAGACTAGGACAGCACTTGATAAAGGTCATTTAGAATATGGTGGATTTTTAGCAGCTTTGGCAAAATTAGTGATTATTTTCTAGGTTCCAGGAAGCAGACGTCCATATTACTGAGGATTAGGAATCTTTGAAAATTAAAAATATGTATATCCTTCTTATTCAAAACACGAAGTTGGAGGATATACCCGCAAGAACTGGAAACTAATCATCACAACATGATACACCGCAAGCCTTTACTGAACACTCACCATTAGTCCTGGGGTTAAGTGCTGCCCATGTATTATTTCCCTCGTGTTCACAATAACCCTCTGAAGGAAACGCTACCATTGTCCTCCTTTTAAGGATGTAACAACTGAGGCAGAGGGAGGATAAAGAACTAGACTCAGATGGTCACAAAGTTAGTAAATGGTAGAGCCAAGGTAAAAACACATATTTTCCTAATATATATGCAGACCCCCCACTCCTAACTACTATATAATCCTGTGAAAAGAAATGCTAGGCGATCTGAAGTCATTCATTAGAAAGTTAAATGACCGGTCATCTCTAACTACAGCTCTTTCTCTAGGCCAACCTCCTGGTCATAGCTATGATGTGCAGGAAAATTTGTTCCAATGCCCTTTCTGTGGCCCTCAGTTCCTAGGCATTCGCTCTTGCCATCGGCTGCCCTTAGCCACTGACGGTCTCCCATGGAAAACCCCATGCACCAGATGGATTCCTGCCTTGATATTCCTCCCAACCAAATTACTTATCCTGGGCTCCTTTCTCTTGGATAATCCAGAGACCAAACTGTTTCAGATTCACTGTTTTTGTTTCTAGTTCATTCAACCTATTTCCCTTTCTGTCTTTCCCTCACCCTTTATTCTTTCTGCTTTTCCTGGATCCTGGTGGCCCATCATCAATATCCTACTTTGCTTTTGAGGTACTTGTTATCTGAATAAAGTTGTGAGGCAGGGTAGGCAGGTCTTAGTGTTTGGCATTAGGCTGAGGAGGTCCAAATCTGGTTTCTGTGTCAATTTAGCAGAGAATTAGGGCTCATCTAATCTGAAATATTGGTATGATGCTTTCAAATTAGCATTTTATCAGGGCTTTCAAGGATTTAACCCAAATAATTAAGTGGTGGGGAGTTGTGAAAATTGGCAGAGATAAATATTTTAACACCATGGAACTTCTGTTGCCATCACAGTTCATCATATGGGCAAATGTATATTACACTCACACAAAATGTGAGCCTGATTCAGCAATTTCTCCTAGGATTTGTTCAATAGGGTAATTAAAAAGCTTACGAACTTGATCAGGGTTCCTCATGAATCCTTTAATTCAGTCAATGGAGTCAACAAATATTGATTAAGTGCCTACTGTGTATCAGGTTTCGGTTAGCTTCTAGAAATTCAGCAATGACCAAGGCATAGTCTCTGCTCTCATCTCTCCATTTTGTGCAGAAACAGAATGATTTATGCCATAATAGAAATTTTAAAAGTCCTCAAAAACTAGATGAGTGTGCCCTAACAGTCTCAAAAGTTTGGCAAAAAGGAAAGGGGCTAGAAAACTCTTTCCAGAGGGGGTGACAAGAGATGAGTCATAAATTCTGAGTGGGAGTTAGCTGTTCAGAGAATACAGGATTGTATGAACACCAACAGAAGTTTGACAATAGAAAAGTTCCACAAGGACAGAGCATTATTACACATTAGGCCTCATTTGAGGAAATTTATTTTGAATTATCAGGACAGGAACTGATCTGCAGGATGACAAACTTTTATTCCATAAAGGCAGGAGATGTCAGATCTATCCTCACTTCTCCCCCAGAACTCCTCTCTCTACCTTGTTTTATCTACTCAGAGCTTCAGCCTAATTGCCTAAAATGATAAATACTGGGCATTTCTTTCAGGAACACACCCCCACACACAAAAGAAGTGCATCCCATTGGCTTAGCCTGGAAGTCAGTCTCATAACCTCCTCCCCCCTCCAAAAAAAAGTCTCTCCGAAAGCTTACCGTGCTACCATTTTACTGGGGAGTGGAATCTCAAGGCAGCAAGAGTGAGAGAAAAGGAGTGTAAGGGAACCAAATATAACAGAGTGTGTCACTGAACTGGCCAGAATTTGTGACAGGCTGTTTGTTCAGCCTTACAGGATACCTTCAGAGAGGCCATATAAAGTTGTTGTAACTCTAGAGTCCATCCAGGGAGAGGAAGGGAGAAAATTTTATCTACATGTTCTAATAGTTCCTTATATCCCTTGCTCAAAGGGTGTTAACTCCTGCACTTCTGGGTGACACATGCATGGGGGCTGAGCCTGTGCCCTAGTGTCTCATGTCTCAGCAGTAACAGAAGAGTCCCAAGGTGGGAAGCGAGAGGTAAAAGGCATGAGAATGAGGTGGGCTACTGTTGGTCATACGCATTTGTGGCAGTAGAAACTTGACTTGAAGACTGTGAGAAGGGCCCAAGTACTTGATAGAACTACTCCAACCAGAAAGCAAGGTTAGAGCGAATTCCTGAAGCACTAAAGTTGAATTCAATATGCCCTCCATGACTGGGTGGGCATTTCCTTAGAACCAAGGTCACCCTGTGTGTTCATATCTTCCATCCTTTTATTCTGAGCTGCCCAGGTGTTGGTTACCTGTACTCTTGACTCTTTGGTTTTACCTTATTCTACATTACGGTAGATGAAGAAAGCTCAATATTTCATTTGTTGTCAGACAGTACTTGGCCAGAATCCTACCCTCTATTGACTGGCTGACATTACTTAAAATCCTCTGAGAATGATTTTTTTTTTCATTTGCAATAAAGAGGTACTCCCATTTCCCTAAAAAAGGCTGGTGGTGTTATTAAGTGAGATGATATCTCTGAAGGACTAAACAAAACTTCTGAGCCATAATGGGGCAAGGGAGATATCCGTTTTCTCCCTGAATCATTTCCATCATCCTAGTTTATAGTTCACCACTCACCCGTTCTTAGACGCTTTTATACATATGTCCATTCATGGTGAGAAAGGCGCCACATACTTTCTTCCATAAGGAATACTTTGTAACAGTAAAACTTGGTAAAAAGATTTGTGCCGTCATTAACCTATCTCTAAGATCAACACCCACCCCTCCATACACTGCTTGGTGATGCTGAGGCTGGGAGTCAGCAAATGTATCTCTCCTTTGCCAGTCGTTTCCTTGCCAGACTCTGTTAAGGGTACTAAGAGGCCAGAAGGCTGGAGGAGAAATAAGGGTCTCGCTTCTTCCAGTTTTGCTTATTGTTTCTGCAGGTGTCGCTCCAACAATGGCCATTCTCTGTGACAGTGGCAGTCGGTTCCAGTTCTACCCCTTCTTTAGGTCTTCCCAAGCCAGCCTCATTGGATCCCCTCAGAGACGGTGGAAATGGTGGCAAAGCATCCACTCAGAAGTCTAGGTCCCAATTCTGCAAAGTTCCTTCTATGAGTTTCTGATTTAGTACCACCAACTGGACAAAACCTCCTCCCTCCAGCGACTGGATCCCAACTTTATGGGTCCTTTCCTCCAAGCGTCTTGGTTCTAATAACCCCAAACCTTCCCCTCCCCACCCTCTTGACCACAGAGATAGTAGCTGCTTCCTGCAGATATCACTCCGGTAGAATTTCAGAGCTAAACTTTCAACACTTCTTTAACCAATTTCCTTATAATAAATTATCTTGGTTGAAATATCTGTATGGTTTCTATTTTCACTTACTGATACAAGGGATATCAAGATCAGCCCTGCCCAAACAAGGGAAGCAGTTACTAAAGGACAACATGAATTTGTGAAAAGAGAAAAGGTGAAAGGTGTGTGCATGTCACATGCACACACATGCAGTTGGCATTTGCTTCTCAGCTAATACGGAAACCACCAAAATGGTGGCTCTATCTACTTCATCCAACAACCTTTAGTGTATCTGGACACCCAAGATTCTTATCCACTGTTTATCCTCCAGCTGCCTATATATCAATTTTTTTGAGCTATCAGTTTATGGCTCCATCTTTTAATGACCTATCACTGTTGACATCCAACGCCAATACCTGAAGCCAAGTAGATTCTTTTGGTGTATTTTACAGAGAATAAAACCTCCCTTCACAGCTTTTTATAAAAGAACATTCTCTGTCTTAGTTATCAAATTGTTATATGTCCAAATTCATTACTTTATGCTGGAGTTTTCTGAGAAATTAGTTTTTCATGGATGATATTTCCTGAGATGATGGGCAGTGAGTAAGGAAAAGAATGAGATAACAGAGAACGATAACATGTTTTAAAATGCTTACAAATGGTTTTCCAGAGCTAGAGCAATATTTGCAGAGTTCAATATTTGCTCCCTTCTGATATAAGAGAAAACTTTAATCAACTGGGTTGGCAAATACAAAGGTAGATAAGACGAGTTGAATGTCATTGAATTCTTACAGGCACTCTTTAACGAGTTCTGAATTAATGGACCTGGAGCAAAATACTGACTCAGTGCCTGCTCAAATACCAACACCACAAAGGTGTTATGCTGGTGGTGTGCTGTGGAGAGGGACACCTTTTATAGCAATAAAAATGTATAACAAAGATAATGCATAATAGCCCCTGAATAATTTTACACATATATTTTTTTAATATTTCTATAATTTCTACAGATGAAACTGGAAGTTTTTTTAATGAGATGAATTACTTATTCCTCTCCCAAATTACCTGGTTACCATTTGAACAAAAGACACATGTTTTTTAAAAAACCTACAAAATTTCACAAAAGTTCTGGTAGAAAACTTCTCTATACAAAACAGATCTTTTAATTATAAAACTAACTCTCTCCAGTGACCCCAGCACCATCTATCTACCTGTGATTTACATGGGAAAGCCCAAAGGGAATGTTTACCTTGTCATGGCCCAAACCTTAATCCACTCTATCACTGGTACTGAACATTTTAGTGGACACCAGAACTACTCTTTGCTAAAAATATTCCTTATCTTTTACCTTACTCTTGCAGAGAATGCTGGCCAAATGGCACCGATAAATGTTGATTCAAGCAGAATATGGTTATCAGATTCAGCTTTCCCAAAAGTCATGTTTATTATGCCATTCCCTCTTGAGAACCTTCGGCATTTTCCTATCAGCTCTCATCACAGAGCTAGGCACGCTGGTGCTCGGTAGCCATGACAGAATTCCCTAGTCCTTCTAGTAAGAATTTCTATACTAGAAACAAATGGCCTTGCTTATCCAGTCCTGGCTTCTTTCCACTCTAGAAAATGTGTGACTATCTCCCATCCATAGGTGCCAAATGCATACTTGTTCCTCTTTTTCCATGTGCTATTTCCTTTGCCTGGAATCGCTTTCCAAATCTTTTATCTTTAACACCTAGTTCACATTAGTTCCATTAGTTCCATCTTCTTCATGAAGCTTAGGAGCAATTCTTCACTCCTTATGTGCAGGGCCTTGCTATCAGCAGGCTTACACACATTAACTTATTTAATTTTCACAAAAGCACTATGAAGAATATAATATTATTGTTCCCACTTTACAGATGAGGAAATTGGGGCACAGGAAGTTGAGAAACTTGCCCAGGATCAGACTGCACAGACCCAGGATTTGAACCCAGGCAGTCTGGCTGCAAAGTTTAGCTCTTAATCACTATTTTTCATTGACAGATACTTGTCTTATTCCTGTCTACACTTATCTACCACTGCTGTAAATTCTTGCAGTATACCTTCACTAAAATAGACACTTAAGTATTTAATAAAATGAAATATCAGGTAGAAATATAAATGAAAATATTTTTTTATATAACACCTATAGATGAGGAAACAGAGGCCCAGAAAAAGCATGTTACTCCCTAAAAATTCACCAAAATTTCACCAGAAGCCCGGTCTCCTAATTCAGAGCTCTACCTACCACGTGATTTTAACCATCTTCCATGGAGAAGTGGAAGGAAGTGTATTTACCTTTCTTCTCACTTGTAGAAAGTCTTCAATTTGTCCTCTATATCTCTCCATGATTATATATCAGTGATATTCTATCCTTAATTCAAACTAAAATTGAAGAAGACCTATCATCTTTTTCTTTATCATCTTTTTCTTTATAATTCATTTCCCATGCTAAATTTTTCTGCAGTAATGAGTGAATCCTCTTAATCTTTTAAGGTCAGAATTACTAAGAATGTCTTCTGCTAGTTTACTGCATTCTGTTCCCCATTTTGATAAATCCTATCTTGTCTGATATGAGATTTTTAAAAACTTGTGGGTGAGAGATTTGGGCAAGTCCACTTACCTTTATGGGCCTCAATTTCCTCTTACTGGTGCCTACAGACATTAAAGTAAGTCCCTCTCTTCCATCCCTGCCCATGCTATACCCGCTTCTGGGCAAACCACCATTCTGAATTCTGAGTCTTTCTTCTTTGAACTACTGTATCTCCTTCATTTTCCTTATACTCCAGCATCCCTCACTTCCCACTATCCTCTGCCCTTTCACTTTCTGCCCTCTGTCCCCTTCCTGGGTTCCACAGCAAAAGCTGACTTTCTCTAGTTACCTCAGCAATTTCAAGCAGCTTGACATGACACCGCACGGTTCCCTACCCTCCACGCAAGACCGTTCTAGTCCATATGTGCTATTCTGCTTTCACCAGGTCTTTATTGTTTCCTCTTAGCTGCTGCAGCTGTATCTCATGGACCGTTATGAAGCTTTTCCCAGGTGTGATGCTCTGCCTACAATAATAAGTGTATAATAGCAAAGGCCTCCTCCCATTTCCAACCCTCTCGTTATTCACATGCCTCTCTCATTATTCACAAGCCACAAAGTATTCTGCCCCTCTCCACGCACTGAGCATCTCACATGGCACTCACCCCAGAGCTCTTACACAGAAATCCACGTTCAAAATAACAGCATCACCATCATCGCATGCCAACACTTACTGAGCATCCATAATAGACCAATCACTCTGCCTCAGACATATAAATCATTCGATCCTCGCATCTCTATGTGATTTGTCTTACCACCATCCCCATTTTACTGCTGAGACACAGGCCTAGAGACCAAATGACCTGGTAGAGATTAAATGACCTGGAAAGCAGGAGCTGTCCACTATTTCTCATATTGCCAGTGTGCTTATCTTAGTATCCACCAGAACCTAAGCTCTGGAAAACCAGGATCATGTATGTATTACTCATGTCTGTATTCCCAGGGCTTAGCATGGCATCTGGGCACACAGTAGATGCTCAATAAGGATCTGTTGAATAATGGTAGCATATTTCCAAAGAAGAGAAGCTATTTCTCCACCTCAAGTTGTAGCTTTAGTGGCTGTATGCTAACACAAAGCCACACCCAAGTGTGTTCAATGCTACAGCTGTGACTGTGTGTGCTAGGAAGAGTACACAATTAGATGTTATTAATATAATTAATTGTCTTTGGAAAGCAACCTATTTTTAACTTATATTTAAGAGAGCTTTTATTGAGTTTTATATGACAAAAGGAACATATTGAAACACCAAGTATTTGTTTCCAGGAGTTTCGGGAAATATGAGCATGTGTATATAAATATCGTTTACCTTATCCCTTAAAAGCAAAAGACATTTTCAATAGTAAATGATTCTGGTCGCATGGTTATTATTTTGCAGCTACCCATGTGAGTGTGTGTGTGCCTACCATTGTAGTTACTATTATGCAATTAAAAGAAAATAAAGGTATTTTGATTAGTTGATCATTGATAAACTAACCTTAATGGTTCATTTTACAGCCCCCGCTAGGGGCTTTTAACATTTCATAAATGTGGTTTAAAATGACAAATTAGCTTTGGGAATAAAATTAAACAATACATCACTTTGTCAGAGTAAAGAATTTCTGATATGATAGCTCATATTAAATAAAAGGGCCACCGAACAAATAATTTATTAATTAGATATGTAAAAATAATCTTTTGGATAAGAATGCACAAGCCAATCCATTTGTAACAAATGTTCTCAACTTCGGTAACCAGGACAGAGATTAAAAACATATAACCCTATAACAAAGCATGTGATAACTATTTATAAAGGGTCATTAATTCTTCCTAATTCTTGATCAAAGGCTTATATTCATTCATTACTCTATTTTCCTGAGGCTTTTCAACTGTTTTCCAAGAATACTAGTTACATTCAGAAAACAAAAATTGAATTAAAGACGTCAGCATGCTCACCCGTTCTTAGAAAAATCCTTTTTGTCTCACTAATACCCAATCTTAGAACACTGATTAAATCTATCTTCAAGGTGACCTAATTAAATTCTAGATTTAAATATCTGAAAGTTAATTCTTCCAGAATTTACCTAACATCCTTTTGTCTGATGATGTATTTTTTACTTCAGTGTGCAAAATCTTTTCAGCAAAATAGGTAAAACTTTCCTAAGGAAATGCCATATTTGGTGTAGTAGGTCCTAGGTAGGTTGCCAATGGAAATGAACCACTTTTGCTAGCATGTAAGGAGAATGGTACTTCTTATGCTGCAGAAAAGATTTGTGTAACAAACTGAGGGTCAAGTTGGAATTTTAAACCTAGAAATAAAAGAGATATATTCTTTAAAGATTTAAAACAATGGAATCACCAAGGACGTTGATTTTTACACAAGGATATCCATTGCAGGCTTAATTACAACAGTGAAAACAGTACAAAGTAAACGTTCACTATTCAAAGAACAGCAAAATAAATTACACAGTATCTACACCTTGGAATAATATGAAGCCATTAATAATGATATTTTCAAAGAATATGTCATGAAGGAAAATTTTAAGTAGGAAAAATTTATTTGTGATTTTTCATTCTTTCATTATATTCTCTATTTACCAAATTGGACTTTAAATAATGTATGTCTTCTGGTCCTTAGAAAAAAATTTTAAATAATTGTAAATGGAAATAGTTACATATGCAGGAGTCTATCGGGTATAACAGGTTTCCTTGGAAAGGCAAATTTCTTAAAATGCCTTAAAGTATACTTCATATAAGTCAGATGTAAGAAACAGGACAAAACGCTGAGGTCTGAGCTCGCCAGGGCATAGTAGGTACCTGAAAATAGCTTAGTATTTATGGGTCTGACAATGCTTGTTTTATATCAGGGTTCTATCAATACTATATTTTCAAGCACTCACAGCTTGGCATAATTGATAATATCAAAATTTAAAACTTACAACTAAATATGTCTTCTAAACTCTCATTGATAAAATTCAATTCAACTAATGTTTATTAAATACCTTCTCCCAGAATTTTTCTGAGTTCCACATTACCAGTCCATATTTGCATCATGCATTAACTGAGGCTCAGCGTTTTGAAATATTTTGCCTGAGATTGCAGTTCGAAAGGCAAAACAATGAATCAAACCTAGATTTTCAGGTTTCAAATCCAAGACTTTTTCCAATATTCTGTAGAACTGTTTCTCCTCATTTCCCTTCTCTTCTCCCCTTTTATTTCTCCATTTAGCCAAATTCTATCCATTCTTCAAATCTTGGCTCCTCCACAGAGCTTTTCTTGGCTATGCCCAATTCACAGTCGTGGTTTTCTGAACGTCTGTCAAGTCTCCTCAAACTGACTATGGGTTTGAAGCTCTTGGGGCGCCTTCTCAAGAAAGCCTCCCTCAAGAGGTTTTTTTTCTCCCTCTCCCCTCCCTCAAGCTTTTATTCTCTGCAAAGGTGGCAGTATAGTGGAAAGAGCCCTGTGCAGTTATGAAGGCAAGAAAGTATAGGGCAAAGCCCACCAACAGTAGGAAGCTCATTTTGCAAGAAACGTGCGAAGACAAGAGAGCAAGCATGGAGAGCTTAACAAATGCAGAATGGGACCATGAGGTTAGGAGATTCTCTGAGCAAGAGGTTGAGAAATTAACCCTTTAGAAAGACACATGTCCTGAAATGCTACCACTGCAATAGAGATCATTCAGAAGGCATTCACTGATAATCAATCTCTGGTGGAAAAGCCATGCTGATCTTACTTTTAAAAAAGTCCTGGACCAGTAAATTGTCAGAGTATAATAACATTTATTGAGCTTTCACTATGTTCAGACATTTGTTAAGGGTTTTACATGCATTATTTCTTTCAAACCTGACATCAGGTGATTTTTACAATTGAGAGAAATAGGCTTTGAGGGGTTAACAAAACTTGCTCACGGACACAGCTAATAAATGCTAGAGCTTATTCAGAACCAGGGCTATGTGCCCTCTTAAGTGCCCATAAGCCTTCATATTTTACTGCAGAGACTTCTGATTGAAAAATAATCATTTCTGTGTATGGTCTGAGGGTGCTTTTACATCCAGGAGCTTGTCCAACCAACCTCATGTGCACCCAAATTCAGATACCTTGTTCTCAAACCAAGGTAGGGGGCAAAAAACAGTTCTCTTGCTAGGCCATTGGTTGAGTGAGAAGCTAAAATGTAATGTTCTTGAGGAGTGTGGTGATGAGATACAAGTTCATAAATAGGGGGTAGCTGTTATCCACCACTCCTGGGAACTGATGCTACTATTGATGGGGTGTGTGAGGAAAGTATTTAGTTTTCCCTTGAAGTATACGTGGTATTTTTTTTATCAAGATTCACAAGGGTTGGATGCCAGTATACCAGCTACAGCATATGCAGCCCTCTCTGCTCATCTGGATGTGATTGGGAAGCTTCTGTCATTTGCCTCCTGGGCCATGGCTGTTAGACACAGCAGAACTTGGCCCATGTGCTATGCAGCTATTGGCAACTCCTCAGGGAGACTGTCTCAATGTTTAATATTGGTTGTACTCCTTCCTGGAGAGAAGAATGGGATGGATGTCTAAAAAATAAAGGTGTGGGAAAGAAAGATACAGCAGGAACATTATAAATACGTCAGGGATCTGGGCATGGATGACATTTCACAAAGTCGTCTGAGTGGATTTGGACTTTGCTCAAACATTTCAAGCAGCTTCTGATCATGCTTTATTTTGAAAACAGATTCAAATAGGATGGAAATATTCACATGTAACCCAAAAAGTGTCTGAAGGAACAAATGTTCCAAATGTTCTCACTGGCAGAGGTCTTCAAAGAACCAAGAAAAATCTGGGACTGAGTTAATGTGTTAGATGATACAAAATTAGTTAGCATGATCAGTAAGTGTTTATTATCTTTCTATCATACTTTACCATCTGCTAAACCTGCCTTGACAAAGAGTATGAGACTATGGTTCCAAACATGGAGGTATATAGAGCTGGGACTGAACTTCAGAAAGGACTTGCTTACTGAAAGAATGTTGCAGAGGCTGATTTAGTCCTGGGGACACCACTAGGCTGCTGTTTTCCAAACTGTGTTCTGCAGAGCAGCGTACACAAGAGATCCTTGGGCCAAATTAGTGCTCTATGGTTATATAAACTTAGAAAACACTATACACTATGCCCCCCTCCTTAGAGATTCACAATGCCTATTAAAAGTTTATTAAGAGCTATGAAAATTCTATAATTAAGAAAGGTGCTTGATTGCTTGATTTTGCCCTAATTCTTTTGTTTGTTTGTTTGTTTGTTTTTGGCCACGCTGCACGGCTTGCAGGGTCTTAGTTCCCTGACCAGGAATTGAACCTGGGCTCCGGCAGTGAAAGCGCTGAGTCCTAACCACTGGACCACCAGGGAATTCCCCTAATTCAATATTTATCATTTGATCATGGGTCTCTTTTTCATACACTACTATTACTATTACTAGTGGTAGTAGTAATAAAAATGAAAAACATTAACTGAGCACTTATTATATGGTAGGCATCGTTTGGAAGTGAAATATATATATTAACTCATTTATTCCTCATGTCAGCCAACATGTAATAGGCATTGCCACTATCACCATTTTACAGACGAGGAAACAGAAGCACAGAGTGATTGACCTAAGACCACATAACAACTATGTGGTGGAGCCTGGCTTAAAATCCAGGTGGTCCAAGCTCTGCCCAGTCACTTCACCACCAAGCCAAAGTTACTCAGCCAATGTCAACAAATGAGATACAGTTCAGCTGAGACATATTGATGGCTAAATTTGTAAAGTGTAAATAAAAATTTAAAGCCATATTTTCAACCATTCCAAAACTTGAATAGTTGAAATGAAGTCTGAATACCGTTTGTATGTAACTTTCTGAATTCAGCAATCATTACATAAGCAAATGACTTTATGGGGATAACATGAAGCATTTTCCTTCTGAATCACCCCAACTGGTCTGTAATTTATTTGTCAAGAATAAGGTTCTTCTGTTTGCTAGTGTATACAAATCATTTCCTGTTCTTTCTCTTTAATGGTTTACTTTCATGATTTCTCTACTAATCTAGAAGTTACATATGCTTGCCGTTGTTACCACTTTTTCTTATTAGATACTGATATTTAAAAGATAACTGATGTTAATTTTCTAGATTTCTAACTCTATTTATTTATATTTTATTATATTTTGATGTTTAAAATCAGTTGAAGTCTCAGGAAATTTCATAATAATTATTGTTTGTTTAACAATTTTTTATTTCTAATAAAAATAATTGGACCTAACTAAAATTGATTTACTAAAGAAACTGTAGGCCTTGAACATTTAAAAGTCACATTTTATTAAAAAAAAAGTTCTGAAAAAAAATAGTTCTGGAATTGAATAATGGTGATGGTTGTACAACATTATGAATATACTTAATGCCACTGAATTATAAACTAAAAACTGGTTAAAATGGTAAAAAAAATTTTTTTTAATTTAAAAAAACAAATGAATATTGAAAAGAAAAAAAAGACATTTTATAAAGTTTAAATTTTTTTCAGTATTAAATTAAATTAAACATAATATTCCAATAACCAGAAAATCAATTTTATGAAACTATAAAGATCCTCATTTCTCTGGAGAACTTAATACTTAAGTAGATTTAATTTTTACTTGACATTTATTTTCTCAACAAAATGGAATGATTTCCAATTAAAGCTGAAGTTTTCAGATTTACAAGACAAACAAATAATTCACCGCAAAAGAAGCTGACATGAATAATTAGGCAACATAAGGATTTTCTCAAATTTCTATTTGTGTACCCTTTTCTTCAGCATTTAAGACTCATCTGCATGGAAAGTTATTAAACAAATTGCCACAAACTGCACTGGTACCTAGTCACAAGACAGGAAAATATTTGAAATTTAAGTGTGTGCAAGAACAAAATATGAAACAAAGTTTTTCTGTACAGTTTTCTATAAAACGTTTTCTCTTTTTCTTTGTTTTTTTTTTTTTTTTTTTACAATAGTATTAGGTGGAGCTCAAGAAACTAGTTATAAGAGCACACCATTATCACTAAATCCAAAGTACTTTTAAACTGTGGTTTCAAAAACTTACTTGCTTCAAAAAATTAAAAATAGAACTACCATATTATCCAGCAATCCCAATTCTGGGTATATATCCAAAGAAAATGAAATTAGTCTTCAAAGAGATTTCTTCACTTCCACGTTCACTGCAGCATTATTTACAATAGCCAAAATATGGAAACAGTCTGAGCATTTTTCGACAGATAAATGTATAAAAAGATGTGGTCTATAAATACAATAGAGTATAACTTGATCATAAAAAAGAAGGAAATCCTGCCATTTGTGACAACATGGGTGAAACTGGAGGACATCATGCTAAGTGAAATAAGCCAGACAGAGGAAGACAAATAGTTTACGATCTCACTTATACTTGGAATCTAAAAATGCCAAACTCATACAACCAGATGCGTTGCCAGGGGCTGGGGGTTGGAGGGGGTGAGAAAACAGCAAGATGTTGGTCAAAGGGTACAAACTTCCAGCAATAAGATACATAAGTTCTGGGATCTAAAGTATGGCCTGGTAATTATAGTTAATAATACAGTATTGTGTACTTGAAATGTTCTAAGAAAGGAGATCTTGTGTTCTCACCACAAAAAATTTTAAAAAGGTAACTATGTGAGGTGGTGGATGTATTAATTAACTTGACTGTGGTCTGGTTGTGGTAATCATTTTATAATATATATCAAATCATAATGTTGTATACTTTTAAAATACCATACTGTACAACCTAAATACATTTTTAAAATACAATTTTTATTTGTCAGTCATAGTGCAATAAAGCTAAGGGAAAAAGTGGCTTTACATCTCTCACATTTTTGAGCACTGGAATGAATTTAGCCAATTATTGCAAAGATCATGTAAAATTATATTATTTACTGATATTTATGGATTCAAAACAGCTCAACTTTGAAAAAGTGAGGTGGAGATGACTCATTAATAATGTTTAATCAGCATTTTATTGGGCTCCTGAAGGAGAATTATTAATACTAGTAGAACAATATCTGTGTGCTTGAAGAAAATCGTCATTATTTTAAAATATTTGATACGAAAAAAATCAATAAAAATCCATATGTACGCATTATCACAAGTATTTTCAACATTATATTTTCACTTGAAAAAAAAGGACAAATTAAAATCATTAGAGCTAGAGAATTACAACTCCCTTGATGTATAATTTAAAGAAACTAAATTTTGGTCGATGGCAAGAAAACAACTGTAGTTAAATGGAGAAAAAAGTAATATGAACACTCCTGATATCTGATATCTGGTTGTGATGATAAAGAATTGAAAGAGATCATCATTAAATTATCTTCCTCGAAAATCACTCGCAGCTATCTCAAACATAAATACCTCATATAAAGCATTATGTTCTTGGAAGGAAACTTATTAAAAATATTTAATACATTTTATGCGAATGTTTATACAAACTCAATATTTAATATTCTACCTAAAGCTTTGTATTTTATTTTTCTTATAATTTGAAAAATATGTAATTTTGTTTTAAATAAGACCCATCTGGATATCCCTAAATGTTATGAAAAACATTAGAATGTTGTACACAATGCTGTGTTCTATCCACATCACCACAAAAAAGAAATGTACTTTTGGAAACCCTGGCCTAGCCATTCTGATCTACCTAGGATGGTAGCATCATCACCTCAGTTTCCAGAATTTTTTAACGTGGATAAAACCAGCCTACTCATATCAAGATCCTGTTTCTTCCATGCCTAACCTGGTGGGTAAATGTGCCCCTAATGAATTTTCCAGGCAGTTCAATGCCCTCTCAAACTGTATCAGAGAGTATAAGCAACCTTTTCAATTTGGAGTGCCTTGTGTGAGTAGGGTGGGATGGGAAAGGAGGGTGTACCCTAGCCCCAACCCTTCTTTTGTACAAAACGGCATTTAACTCTCATCTCAGGGATATTTCCCATTTCTAACCCTAAGGTAGTCATGCTTTGCTTTGCTGGAAGACCAGATAATCTTGGGTTATCAGAATCGGCAAATCAGTCATGTTAAGTGGGATTTTGAGAGTCAAGTTTAGAAATGGGCAAGAACAACAAAAATACAGCAATGGAGAAGCAAAGGAGGAAATTGGGAGGACAACTAGAGAAGGGAAGAAGGAAGAGAAAAACCCCACATTCTAGAAAATATGTAATAACAACCACACCAAGACAAGCTTCTTCGGATTCAAGTTATAATTCCAATCCACATCATGACCAGCTGTGCCTCTCGATACCCATCAAAGACCCTTCAAATTTACCACCTTACTCTACAGAGCTTTGCCTAATGAATCCCACCTCATTCCTCTATTTTCTCTACTCAGTTTATGCTATAAAAACACTGATTTGTTTTGCTATGGATTTTTTTTTTAACCTCTGCAACCTTCCCTTCAAGCAAAATCTTAAGAGGATCTCAATGAATAAAACAGAAAAGTCACATACTACTCTGTGCTGAAGCCAGTAAGGAGCTCCATGAAACTCCTGTAGTGAAAGCATTAGAATTTTTAGCTATGTTGTTTAGCGATCAACCTATATTATGCTCCATTTTTATTCGAGTATTCTCTGTATACACATCTCAAACTCTCAAACTCTAACGAGCACTGTATGAATCACCTAGGGATCTTGTTGAAATACAGACTCTGATTCAAGAGGCCTGGAGTGGACCCAGAGGGCCTGTATTTCTAACAAGCTCCCAGATTGTGTTGCTGCTAGCTATTGGACCTTGGACCACAGGTGTCACAGCAAGTCCTGTGTCACTAGCTGTGGGCTAAACCCTGTGGCAGAGAAAAGAAAGTATAAACGTTTACTTCCTGCCATCAAAGACCTTAAAAATAAAAATGATCTCTAGGAACTGATTATTGATCAATAAAGCTTATTGCCTAACTAAATGTCTCCTCCACTCAGAACCTGGCCGTGTCAGGGACATCCTCAAGCTCTCGAGACCTCAGTTTCCCCCCATCGTGTTCAGGTTCATTTTGGTTCCATGACTCTAAAGGCAGTGATGTAAATCTAACTGCAAGTGCAGAGTGAGTTGAGAGACCCCAGGAGAGGCAGAGTAGTCGGGGACACCTCATGTTAAATCCAGGCTGTGAGCTGGTATTGGGCCTCGGGCAGGCTCATAACCCCCGCATGGCATTAATGGAGTCCGTGGTCTCCAATGTTGAACTCACTCCCTTGAGTTCTGCAATGCCATGACCCTCATGGTATTTGCCCTGGATGAAAGGAATGAGAAAGAATATCCAGTCTGACAGCGTGACACAAACGACTCAGACACAAAAGTCCCCAGGGGTTGGGCAGCTAAAGTAAATGAATGACACTGTCCCCAGGCCAACAGGGTCTAATATCCCAGGAGTGTGACCACATGAAGTTGCTGCTACTCGGCTCCAGACAATTTTGCAAAACAGAAATACAGACGTGTTGACTGCCCAGAGGTAGACACTCAGATTTTTCAGACGAAGTAGAAATCCCGATTTTTATGAGAATCTTATTTAAAATACGGTGTGTGCTGGGTAACAGAACCTGCAAGAGGACCTCTAATTTATAACCTCCGGAAGAAGGACTGCATTTCATGTGCAGCCATGATGGCTTCCAAAGAAACCTAAGCTCCCCCAACTGTGAGTATCCCCTTTTTTATAATCAAAAAGAAATTATTACATAGTAGCCTGCAATAATCTTAGCCCATGTTTTTTTTTCTTTTTCTTTTGAAAGTTCTTGCTCACTAGGGTCCTTGTAGTTAATGACAGGCTGTGAGTACTTCAAGTGTAGACTGTTCTGTTCTCTCAGAGGCTGCCTATTGTCTGAGAAGCACCTTAGGGCTTTATATGGTTACTGGTTAGCATCTTGTTCTTTTAGGGAAAAAAAAGTTCAATGATTTTGCTATTTAGGAAGGCTTCATGGCACTTGTTTTAAAGTGGTAGCTGAATGCTGGGGTTATTGTATATTTCAAACATGTCCAAATGATAGCAGAAGAAAACATACGTAAACAGGTGTTCACGGAGGTCTCTCCTTTTTCACAGAAACAAACTTATCTTCTACCTCATCTTCTACTCTCCCATCAAATTCAACACTCTAAAGAACGGTGGAGAAAAAACCAAGTAAACCAATACTGGCCCAATCAAAGGGTCTCATTATCTTCCAATTAAAGATTTTTAGGGACTTCCCTGGTGGCGCAGTGGTTAAGAATCCGCCTGCCAATGCAGGGGACACAGGTTCGAGCCCTGGTCTGGGAAGATCCCACATGCCGTGGAGCAACTAAGCCCGTGCACCACAACTACTGAAGCCAGCGTGCCTAGAGCCCATGCTCCGCAACAAGAGAAGCCACCGGAATGAGAAGTCCAAGCACCACAACAAAGAGTAGCTCCGACTTGCGGCAGCTAGAGAAAGCCCGTGCGCAGCAAAAAAGACCCAATGCAGCCAAAACTAAATAAATAAATAAATGTATTTATTTAAAAAAAAAGATTTTTAGATTTAGACAAGGTCTGGTAACAACAAAATATTCAACCAACTTAGTTACCATTCAACTTAAATCATTTATCCAACTCTTGGGTCATATTCATTAAATAGCTGTATGAAAAAATTAAAATATAGTATAATATATTGCTTGTTAAATTGACCCATAAGCACAATAATTTGTTTAACAAACTTGTTTTCACTGGCTAAGTTGTCAGACTGAATGGAAAGGATCAACCTTACGTGGCCACAGATGTACAGCTGTGGGGTTTGCCCTCGCCAGGAGTAAACATGGTGACTGAAGTTATGAGATCCAGGATCCAGGGTACTAAACATGAAGTTTATTTTTCCAGATCTTCAAACCAAAGTCAACAGCATGCTTTCTAGTAATCACAGAAAGTAAAAGATGTGCATTGGACAAAATAAAGCTGAACAGTCTCTGTTTCAAAGTCTTAAGTGAGAAAGAAATAGTAATAAATAAGACTCCTACAAAAAAAAAAAAATAGCTCACTAATATCACCCTAGGCTGTTTTGCACTCCTTTCGTGGCATCCGGTCCACCCACCAGCCTGTTTGGATATGACGGCAGATGCAAGCAAACCCAGCCAACTCTGCCAACCCCCGGCCCTAATCAGCAAAACTGCCCCACCAACCCTTACAGCTGTGAAATAATAAATGATTGTTTTAAGCCACGAAGTTTTGAGGTAGTTACTCGGCAACAGATTACTGATATGTTTGGCTTTCATAATTTTCATTTCTATCTAAGATGGAATTTGCAGAGCTTATAAATCATAAGAATCTATCTTTGCTGTATTTTTCTAAGCAGATAAAAATAGATTCAGTTAAATCCATAGCTTATACTGAAAGGCCTATTTTGAAAGCCTATTTTTTTAAGTCGCTTCCTTTAAGAAACGGGGGAAAAAAAAGTTATACAAACTGAATTAAGTAGCAGATTTGTGTTTAGGTCTTAGCAAGAAAAAGAGATATATTCGGAATTTTCTATAAACTATGATCCCCTCTGAACCTGCTGCATACGCATTAAACCAACATTGTTCTAGTTATCAGCACTTATTTATCAATCATGCACAACAGCCGCAATGGATTTCAACAACTGCTCAAGGTTTACTGTTTGGTTCCTAAAGCATCCGTTATACATTATATATACATGCTCCATGCTTCCACTGCCTTACATTCAGCAGAGAAATACTGCCTCGAATAGGCCTTGAGTGTGGTTCCAAGAAAGTTGGGTATGTAAGGAATTTGCTAACAAGTTTATTTGCTGAGGCGTGTTACAACTCTTCTACCATTTCCTTTTGCTTTATCAAAATGTGTTATATTTAAATCCTAAGAGTATTAGAAAAAAATATGTATTTACTATAAAATTCTATCTGTATATTACACGATAGATCTTTTTTGTTTTTTCTGGGTTTTTTTGGCTGCGTTGGGTCTTCGTTGCTGCACGCGGGTCGTGGTGAGCGGGGCCTACTCTTTGTTGCGGTGCGCAGGCTTCTCATTGCGGTGGCTTCTCTTGTTGCGGAGCACGGGCTCTAGGTGCTCGGGTTTCAGTAGCTGTGGCATGCGGGCTCAGCAGTTGTGGCTCGCAGGCTCTACAGCTCAGGCTCAGTAGTTGTGGCGCACGGGCTTAGTTGCTCCGCAGCATGTGGGATCTTCCCGGACCAGGACTCAAACCCGGGTCTCTTGCATTGGCAGGCGGATTCTTAACCAATGCGCCACCAGGGAAGCCCCTATGGGATAGATCGTTGTGATGTTCTAAGAAAGGGGTAGGCAAACTTTTTCTGTAAAGGGCTAAATAGTAAATATTTCAGACTATGCTGGTCCTAAGGTTTCTGCCACGGCTCTCAACTCTATCATTGCATTGTGAAAGCAGCCGTTGACAATCTGTAAATAAATGGGTGTGGCTGTGTTCCTATACAACCGTATTTTAAAAAATAGAAGACTAGACCATATTTGGCCTGCAGGCTATAGTTTGGGGCCCCTGTTTAAGGTACTCACTATTACTTCAGTTTGTTATTTATTAAGTCACAAAGGATTACAGAGAGTTGAAAGAAGATTGTAAATGGTCTGTGAGGGCCCAGGTAAGGGACAGCATGAAACTACCCAGCCTGTTGATAAAATTAAAACTGGTCAATGGAGAATAGAAAGAAAGAGGAGAGGTAAGAAGTATGAAGAAAAAGCTCCAAAGCGGTCTCTCCCCTAAGATTATTCCTCTCTCCTACATCAAACATTCACTAGCTTTTGAACGTAAATTGGCATAGCCACTTCGCAAACTTGCTTTGCAGTATCCTCTAAAGTGGAACATAGGCATACCCTATAGCTCAGTTTTTACACTCCTAGGTATGCAACCGACAGAAATACATACATAGGTTCACTAAAAGATATATACCATAACATTTAGACTGATACTACTTTTTAATTAACTTTTAATTTTGAAGCAATTATAGATTCACATGCTGTTGTAAGAAATAACACAGAAAGATCCAATGTCCCCTTTACCCAGATTCTTGTGATGATGACATCTGGCAAAACTATAGAACAACATCATAACTAGTATGTTGACATTGTTTTAATCCACTAATCTTAGCTGGATTTCCCATTTTACTTGTACTTGAATGCATGTGTGTGTGTGTGTGTGTGTGTGTGTGTGTATGTATGCTTGTGTGTGCATTTAGGTCTATGCAGTTTCAACACATTTGCTTCATGCATTCACACATTCAAAATACAGAATAGTCCCATCACCACAAGGATCCTTCATGCTGCCCAATTATCACCACCGTTTATCCTTTCCCCGCTGCTAATCCCTAGAAGTGCTCACCTGTTCTCCATTTCTAAAATTTTGTCATTTAACAAATGTTATGCAAATAGAATTATCCAATATATATCCTTCAGAGATTGGCTTATATTATGAAGTATAATCCCCAGGAGATTCATCTAAGGTGTTGCATGTCCGTTTCTTTTGATTGTTTAGTAGTATTCCATGATACGGAGCTACCAGCATTGTTAAACCATTCATTCATTGAAAAACATTGGGTTGAAGGGGGAAGGGGGAGAGGGATGAATTGGGAGATTGGGATTGACATATATGCACTATTACATATAAAATAGAAAGCTAATAAGAACCTACAGTATAGCACAGGGAACTCTACTCAATACTCTGTAATGATCTATATAGGAATAGAATCTAAAAAAAGAGTGGGTATATGTATATGTATAACTGATTCAGTTTGCTGTACAGAAGAAACTAACACAATATTCAATCAACTATACTCCAAAAAAAATTAATTTTAAAAAAAGAATTAAAAAAAGAAAGAAAAACATTGGGTTGTTTCCAGTTCAGGGTTATAATGGATACAGCTGCTGCAATTTTTGTGTATAAATTTTGTGTGAACATAAGTTGTGATTTCTCTGGGACAAAGGTCCAAGAGTCAATTGTGGGTCATAAGGTAGTTGCTTGTTTATTTTTTTAACGAACTGACAAAATGTTTTCCAGAGCAGCTGTACCTTTTAACGTTCCCACCAGCAATGTATGAATGATCCAGTTTCTCCACATCCTTACCAGCATTTGGTGTTGTCTCTATTTTTGTTTTAGCCATTCTGATAGGTGTATGGGATACTTTATTGTGGTTTTAATTAGCATTTAGCTAATAGTTAATGATGTTGAACATTTTCTCATGTGTTTGTTCTCTGCATATACTCCTGGGTGAAACGCTTCTGGATGTCTTTTGTGGACTTGAATTGTTTGTTTTGTACCTTGATGTTGGAGAGATACTAGTCACTAGTTGGATATGTGGTTTGCAATTTTTTTCCCCAAGTCTGTAGGCTGTCTTTTTATCTTCTAAACCAGGGTCTTTCTTAGAGCAAAAGTTTGGTGGTTTTTTTTTCCATTTTGATGAGGCTCAATTTATCATTTATTCCTTTTATGGATCATTTTTTGGTCTGAAATCTAAGAACTCTTTGCCCTAAATCCTAAAGATTTTCTCTTTTTTCCTCCTAAAAGCTTTATGTTTTATATTTAAGTTCATGATCCATTTTGAGTTAATTTTTATAAACGGTGGGAGGTTTAGGGAGGGCTTCATTTTTTTCTTGCCTATAAATTGTCCAATTGCTGGAGCAACATTTGTTGAAAAGGGTATCTTTCCTTCACCGAGTTCCTTCTGCACCTTTGTTGAAAACCAGTTTGACATATTTGTGCAGTTCCTTTTCTATGTTTTCTATTCTATCTTATTGATCTATGTATCTATCTCTCTGCCAATACCACACTGCCTTGATTTTTGTAGCTATATAGTAAGCCTTAACATCAGATGGAGTGACTCCTTACATGCTTCTATTTCAAGATTATTTTAGCTATTCCAGGGCTTCTGCCTTTCCATATGTATTTTAGAATATTTTTAAAAAATTTTATTGGGGTATAGTTGATTTACAATGTTGTGATAGTTTCAGGTGTACAGCAAAGTGAATCAGTTATACATATACATATATCCACTCTTTTTTAGATTCTTTTCCCAAATAGGCCATTACAGAGTATTGAGTAGAGTTCCCTGTGCTATATACAGTAGGTCCGTGTTAGTTATCTATTTTGATACAGTAGTGTGTATGTGTCAATCCCAATCTTCCAATTCATCCCTCCCTCCCTCTTACCCCGGGTAACCATAAGTTTATCTTCTACATCTGTAACTCTATTTCTGTTCTGTAGATAAGTTCATTTGCAGCCTATTTTTTAGATTCCACATATAAGCAATATCATATGACATTTGTCTTTGACTTACATCACTCAGTATGACAATCTCTAGGTCCATACATGTTGCTGCAAATGAATAAGTGTATGTATGTGTAAAACAAACTTGCCAAGATTTTAAATAGAAATTGCATTAAACCTATAGATCAGTTTGGGAAGAATTGACATCTTTATTATTTTGAGCCCTTTAATCCAAGAAAACCATATGTATCTCCATTTATTTAGATTTTCTTTTATTTCTTTCAACAGTATTTTGTACTTGTCAGCATGCAGATTCTGTATATGTTTTGCTTAGTGTACACCTATATATTTAATTTTCTTTGGAGTGTTAGTAAATGGTATGGTGTTTTTAATAACAATTTCCACTTATTCACTATTAATATATAGAAACTGATTTTTGAGTGTCACGATCCTGCGTCCCATGAGTTTGTTAACCTCACTTATTAGTTCTTTATGTTTTTTGGTAGATCCCTTCAGATTTTCTATGTAAGCAATCATGTTATTTGCAAATAAGGACAATTTTATTTTCTTTCCAATCTGTATGCTTTCTCTTTCCTCCCTCCTTTCCTCCCTCCGTTCCTTCCATCCTTCCTTCCTTCCTTCTTTCTTTTTTCATTTGTTTTAGTTTTTGCCTTATAGCAATGGCTAGAAGTTCCAGTACTACACTGAATAAGCATGGTGAGAATGAATATTCTTTCTGTATTACCAATCTGATGGGGAAAGCACTGAGTTTTTCATCCTTAAGTAAGATGTTAGTTGTAGGGTTTTTGTAGATGCTCTTTATCACATTGAGGTAATTACCTTCTATTCTTAACTTGTGGAAATTATTTGCAATATATGGCTGTTAGATTTTGTCAAATTGTTTTCCTGGGTCACTTTATATAATAATATGATTTCTTCTCTAGCCTGTTGATATCATGGATTATTTTAATTGATTTTCAAATGTTGAACCAGGCTTTTTTACCTGGAATAAACTTCACTTGTTCACACTATATAATTCTTCTTATATATTTTTATTCAATTTGCTAATATTTTGTTATAGATTTTAAATCTAAGTTCATGAGGGATACTGATCTGTAGCTTTCTTTTTTGTACTATCTTTATCTGGTTTTAGTATCAGGGCAATACTGGCCTCATAAAATGAGTTGAGTAGTAGTATTATTTTTAGTTGTCCAAGTTTAGATGCTATTCAATTGCTCATCACCAATAGAAAGGACCCATACATTGTGGTATTTCATAAAATGTAACACTACAGAGCAATGGAAATAAACAGGTCACAACTATACACAGAAATATACATTGGTCTCACAAATATTATCTTGAGCAAAGAAGTTAGTCACAAAAGTGATTGTTTATCTGACTCCATTTATCAAAAGAACTAAATAAGGGAAAACTAATCTATGATGTTAGAAGTCAAGATAATGGTTACCCTCCAATAAATATGTATATTTTTAAAAAAACACAAAAAAGCAAATTCATAAAAAAGAAAAAAAAAAGGCATACAGAGTAGCTTTCTGGGTGCTGGTCCTGTTCTGTTCCTAGTTTTACAGATGTGGGCATTTCTGAACAGTTCATTGAGCTGTGTACTTACCTAGCCATTTCTGTATGTTTGCTATACTTTGATTTTAAAAAAAGCAATATCCACCACCCCATCCCAAGCCCATGGAGGAGTTTCCCTCTCACACACCCTCTCTGCTTTCTGTTTGAATACCCAGGGACCACAGTCACATGACTCAAAGCTCGTGTGAACTCAAAGATGAAAACAGCTTTTTATAGTGTGTTTCACTAGAAAAATATAAATTTCATTGTTTTCAAAACAGAACCACTGTCTATTTTTACTTCCTTTTAGGCCTTATGGTTGAACAGCCTCAACCAATGTATAATCCATTTGAGAAGTTTGAGCCATTGAGCCATTCATATTTTTAGCAAAGAAATGGATCAAAAGGTAGTTCTGCCAACTACTTTCATTCGATGTGCACTCTCATGCCTGCTTTGTACTTGAAAATAGTGCTATCACAGAGTATTCTTTATAACAATGCCCAGTTAATTAAAAATAATTTAGCCTGATAGCAACTGTGATTGCAGATATCCTTTCTTTAGTGTTCTGTACTTAAGACTGATAAATGAATAGAGATTTATTAAATACATAATTAGAAAAATGAAAGCCTTGATTAGTAAAGTATATCAAGAATCTAAGAATATCCTAGCTTCAAAACAATAAGCAGAAATATTAGATTCCAGTGGTTAGTGGTACTACATCTTATATCAGAGGAACAAATAATTCACTGAAAACTACTTCCACCCAACAGATTCAAAGTTCTTAAGGTTTCCTATGTGCAAAAAGACCCCTGGCCCTTCTAAATGCCTCTGAAGGTTTGTGAAACAGCACACTGCAAGAAGCCTGTAAAAAAAAATTCACCGAACACTCTGAAGAACAGGAAAATTTCTTTGAACAAAAGCAGTACACTCCAATATATAGTCACTATCAAGTTACCCGCACAAGAAACAGAGTTCCTATTGATCCACCTCCCCTGTCACCCTTATCCTTCACTTCTCTATTTTATTTTACAATTTTCAGGAGAGAAAATTTGTTTTAAAAAAGATACTAGATGATATATTTTCAGACTGATAACATACACAACTGTGATTTGCATATCATTAAACAGATAAGCAGTGTTTCTCAACCTTTAGGGTCCATGAGAATCACCTGCAGAGGCATTAAAAATGCAGATGCTCAGATCCTAGGATCCACAGATTATGATGGCGCCCTGGATTCTGCAATTTTAACAATCTTCCCAGGTGATTCTGATACACAGGACTTGGGAGACAGAGAGAGACAGAGAGACAGAGGGCTAGAACCAGGCTGAATCAATGAAAATTCCAGGACTGAAGAGTAAGTTTGCAAGAAAATAAAGCTTGTTACTTTTGAATACGAATGACAATAACAACAGGGTATAAATAGTGCTGCCATGAACAAGTAATATGAGGCCTGATTTATACATGTAAGATATCAGTAACTATCATGTATTGTCCTCATTAGTTCATTCAGTAACTATTTATTAAACACCTTTGTGCCAGGCCTGAAGGATGCAATGGTGAAATATTCCTCCAAAAGCTGCCAGTGTAATAGAAAGAAAAGAAAAATAAGTAGGCATGCTGTGTGGCTGACCTTATTTATTTAAGCCTTGTTTCTTTAGAGCAAACCAACGACTGCAAAGACCAAGAATCCAGGTCACAGAGAGGCTTGAATGCAAACAGCACCCCCATTATCCTGGACTCTGGCTCCATCTGTGTCCCTGGGGATGCTCCTCTTGAATGCTCTGCAGACTCCTTTCTCCCTCCATGGAACTGAGACTTTTCAAGCTGACCAGGCACCTTCGGGCCAAAGCAGTTAAAACAAACACACACACACACACAAAAACATAAGTCTCCCGCACTGTGCATGGCAAGTCCGCCAGGTCCTCCAAGTGACCACTCTTCCCGCTCACCTTCAAGAGTCAGAGTGTAGATGACCCTTCCCTCAGGGTCTGCAGCCCTTCTGGAGTACAACCTCTACCAAGACTCTCAGAGAGTTTCTGAGTTACTGCTCCCGCTGTTGGACGCCTAGGCAATGCCTTCTACGTGGAGGGGAAAGCTATTCAATACTGGAGCAGTAGGACTGTTTTTCTTCCGCCAACACCGAAGTTGTATCCCGAAGCAAAACATAGTATTTGCCTTTAGTTTTTCCCTTATCTTAGGGTGACCTTCCTCCTTTTGGAGGACCCATTCCTACTCCAAGTCAGAGGCCAGGACTGATTATCCCTCTCTCTCTTTCTCTTTTTTTCACTTGAAGTAAAATTGATTATCCCTCTCTTTTGAGGATTGAACCCGGTTAAGAGTTCTTCCAGTGTTGGCTAGAGCCCTTTGTTTACTTGGTTCCCGGAGGAAGGCTCTGTGGTGGGCAAGTCCCAACAAAATCTTGTTCCCATGCTTCCAGTTTCAGGCACTGTTAATTTCTCCAGGTATCATGATTGGATAAAGTGTTGATCTGGTCCTGAACCAGTAGAGAGGCCAGTGTGGTTGCCCAAGGTTTTGTTGCCACAGTGGGTGAGAAAAGGGAACTGTGATTTTATGTTCCTCATTCTTTTTATTTTGGTTGCTACACCATTAGCATAGGTTTTTAGTAGAAAATAATTATAAAATAGTGAAATTCACACAAAATCACAAATCATCCTCAAACTTTTGCCTAGGCAAATGAATATATGTATAAGTATTCATTTGAATGTGTGTATATATATATTCACGTGTCTGTGTGTGCATAATATATATTTTAACAACTAAACGTCAGTGTTAATTTTAAAACTCCTTTTTTTTTGAACAATGTATCATAACACCTTTCCATTTCAAAAAATAATAGAGCTACCATCAATTTAAGACTGTACTGTATCTATTCAATAGATTTACCATATGGTACCTAACAAGTCTTCTAATGTTCAATATCTGGGGCTGTTCATGATTTTTCACTGCTATAAACAGCTCTACATATTTTAACTACATTTCAGCGTCAATTATCTTATCCATACCTCAACACTCCAACTTGCACCACTATCTGCTGTCATAAAGATATGGGAAATTTGGTTCTCCTCCAGATAAGTGCCCATTAGCAAACCCAGATGGCCCAGTCATAAAGATCAAACTCCTCCTTAACACCCTCCACTGCCTTCTGTCTAACACACCCAGCATTTCAAAGTTCTACCTCTTGTTTCAGTGGAGTTGAACTCAGGTGACACTGAGACCTCTCCTCTATAACGGTAGTTATGACTGAACGAAATCTGACTTCACCGCTTTTACAAGTATCTGGCTTTGTGTCTTTCCCCAATTCTAACTGATAAGGCTCTGACAAGTTTCAGCTCCTACCCATCCTGATCTGCAGTAGCAAATGCCCTTTGTGATTTCTGCCTAACAGGATCCCTGTCTTCCTGATAGGTCTGATCTCCACTAATCGTCTGATCTCCAGTGCTCTACTTACTTGCCTGAACTTCCAATTTCTCACCCTTCCTGGCCTTAAAATGTGCCATCTCTTCTCATGGGCCTGGCAATAAATAGGTTGTGTGTGGAATCATTTAAACAGACAAAGAGATACGTAAGGTACTGAAATGGATAAGAACTTTCTAATTCTTATCTGCAAAAGGATAAGAATAAAACGATACAGGTTTTAACTGTATCATTTTATTCTTATCCTTTTTGGCATTCTATTTTAGTCCTGAGACACTATTCTTTTGTTTATATCCATCCATATCACATGCATCAACCACCAAATTTAAAACGATCATACTGTTTATCCTCAAGAAAACCTCTCTCCATCCCTGTTTACTTCTATTGGTTCCTGAAATTAAAATAATGAAAGGTTGTAGGTATGGAGTTAGGTAGAAACTCTGAGGAGGTGGGTGGTTCAATTTTATCCCTAGCTCTACTTGATTATCCTTCTTACAGCACAGCAGTGCTGGAATTTCCTCTGGTCTAATCCTTTAACACCTTTTAGACTGCCTAGAGGAAAGAAATAGTCTCTTGACTTAGCCAGGAAAATGATCCAAATCTCTCAAATTTAAACTACTTACCATTGTGACTTTACAGCATTTGCTCACTAACCAGGAGGGAAGGAGATAACAAAAGAATAGCTTTTATTGCCAGCATCATACTTTTCTTTCTGTTAAATAATAGTATTAAGGAAGCATTATTTATCAAGTCTTAATGATGTGCTATGTGCTGAAAAGAACATATAATTAGGCTGTGAAATAATGGTATAGATCTCAGAGGCCGCAAGTTAATCCAGAAGCTATTGCCCTTCTCCTTCTTCTCTCTTATCCCCCTCCACATTTGACTAGTTGCCAACTATTTATTGAGAAGCTACTCAGTTCCTACAATGTGCAGGAACACAATGTCCCTACAGCAATGAGACACCCAAACTGTTATACTATTACTGTAAAACAAAACCCCAACCAACGAAGGACTTAAAATCTATGGTGAGGGAGCTTCAAGATGGCGGAAGAGTAAGATGCGGATTTCACCTTCCTCCCCACAAATACATCAGAAATACAGCTACATGTGGAACAACTCCTACAGAACACCTACTGAATGCTGGCAGAAGACCTCAGACCTCCCAAAAGGCAAGAAACTCCCCACGTACCTGGGTAGGGCAAAAGAAAAAAGAAATAACAGAGACAAAAAAATAGGGACGGGTCCTGCCCCAGTGGGAGGGAGCTGTGAAGGAGGAAAGGTTTCCACACACTAGGAAGCCCCTTCGCGGGCAGAGACTGTGGGTGGCGGAGGGGGGATGCTTCGGAGCCACGGGGGAGAGCGCAGCCACAGGGGTGTGGAGGGCAAAGCGGAGAGATTCCTGCACAGAGGATCGGTGCCGAGCAGCACTCACCAGCCCGAGAGGCTTGTCTGCTCACCCGCCGGGGCGGGCAGGGCTGGGAGCTGAGGCTCCGGCTTCGGTCGGATCGCAGAGAGAGGACTGGGGCTGGCGGCGTGAACACAGCCTGAAGGGGCTAGTGTGCCACAGCTAGCCGGGAGGGAGTCCGGGAAAAAGTCTACAGCTGCCGAAGAGGCAAGAGACTTTCTCTTGCCTCTTTGTTTCCTGGTGCGCGAGGAGAGGGGATTCAGAGCACCGCTTAAAGGAGCTCCAGAGACGGGCGCGAGCCGCAGCTATCAGCACGGACCCCAGAGACGGGCATGAGATGCTAAGGCTGCTGCTGCAGCCACCAAGAAGCCTGTGTGCGAGCACAGGTCACATCCACACCTCCCCTCCCAGGAGCCTGTGCAGCCCGCCACCGCCAGGGTCCCGTGATCCAGGGACAACTTCCCCGGGAGAATGCACGGCGCGCCTCAGGCTGCTGCAATGTCACGCCGCCTCTGCCGCTGCAGGCTCGCCCCGCCTCCTCCGTACCCCTCCCTCCCCCCGGCCTGAGTGAGCCAGAGCCCCCGAATCAGCTGCTCCTTTAACCCCCTCCTGTCTGAGCGAAGAACAGGCACCCTCAGGCGACCTACACGCAGAGGCGGGTCCAAATCCAAAGCTGAACCCCAGGAGCTGTGCGAACAAAGAAGAGAAAGGGAAATCTCTCCCAGCAGCCTCAGGAGCAGCGGATTAAATCTCCACAATCAAAGTGATGTACCTGCATCTGTGGAATACCTGAATAGACAACGAATCATCCCAAATGGAGGAGGTGGACTTTGGGAGCAAAGATATATATATTTTTTCCCTTTTTTCTCTTCTTGTGAGTGGGTATGTGTATGCTTCTGTGTGTGATTTTGTCTATATAGCTTTGCTTTTACCATTTGTGCTAGGGTTCTTTCTGGTTTTTTGTTTGGTTTTTTTTGGTATTTTTTGTTTTTTTAGTATAGTTTTCAGCACTTCTTATCATTGGTAGATTTGTTTTTTGGTTTGTTGCTCTCTTCTTTCTTTCTTTCTTTTTTATTTTTTCTAATCTTTTTACTACTTTAAAAAAATTTGTTTTAATAATTATTTTTTATTTTAATAACTTTATTTTATTTTATTTTATCTTCTTCTTTCTTTCTTTCTTTTTTTTCTCCCTTTATTCTGAGCCGTGTGGATGACAGACCCTTGGTGCTCCACCCAGTCATCAGGGCTGTGCCTCTGAGGTGGGAGACCCAACTACAGGACACTGGTCCATGAGAGATGTCCCAGCACCACGTAATATCAAACGGTGAAAATCTCCCAGAGATTTCCATCTCAACACCAAGACCCAGCTCCATTCAGTGACCAGCAAGCTACAGTGCAGGACACCATGTGACAAAAAACTAGCAAGACAGGAACACAACCCCATCCATTAGCAGAGAAGCTACCTAAAATCATAATAAGACCACAGACACCCCAAAACACACCACCAGACGTGGACCTGCCCACCAGAAAGACAAGGTCCAGCCTCATCTACCAGAACACAGGCACTAGTCCCCTCCACCAGGAAGCCTACACAACTCACTGAACCAACCTTAGCCTCTGCGGACAGACACCAAAAACAATGGGAACTATGAACCTGCAGCCTATGAAAAGGAGACCCCAAACACAGTAAGTTCAGCAAAATGAGAAGACAGAGAAACACACAGCAGATGAAGGAGCAAGGCAAAAACCCACTAGACCTAACAAATGAAGAGGAAATAGGCAGTCTACCTGAAAAAGAATTCAGAATAATGATAGTAAACATGATCCAAAATCTTGGCAATAGAACAGAGAAAATACAAGAAACGTTTAACAAGGACCTAGAAAAACTAAAGAGCAAAAAACTGTGATGAACATCACAATAAATGAAATTAAAAATTCTCTAGAAAGAATCAATAGCAGAATAACTGAGGCAGAAGAATGGTAAGTGACCTGGAAGATAAAATAGTGGAAAAAACTACTGCAGAGAAGAATAAAGAAAAAAGAATGAAAAGAATTGAGGACAATCTCAGAGACCTCTGAGACAACATTAAATGCACCAACATTAGAATTATAGGGGTCCCAGAAGAAGAAGAGAAAAAGCAAGGGACTGCGAAAATATTTGAAGAGATTATAGTTGAAAACTTCCCTAATATGGGAAAGGAAATAGTTAATCAAGTCCAGGAAGCACAAAGAGTCCCATACAGGATAAATCCAAGGAGAAACACGTCAAGACACATGTTAAACTATCAAAAATTAAATACAAAGAAAAAATATTAAAAGCAGCAAGGGAAAACAACAAGTAACATACAAGGGAATCCCCATAAGGTTAACAGCTGATCTTTCAGCAGAAACTCTGCAAGCCAGAAGGGAGTGGTAGGACATATTTAAAGTGATTAAAGAGAAAAACCTACAACCAAGATTACTCTACCCAGCAAGGATCTCATTCAGATTCAATGGAGAAATTTAAACCTTTACAGACAAGCAACAGCTAAGAGAATTCAGCACCATCAAACCAGCTTTATAACAAATGCTAAAGGAATTTCGCTAGGCAGGAAACACAAGAGAAGGAAAAGACCGACAATAACAAACCCAAAACAATTAAGAAATGATAATAGGAACATACATATCGATAATTACCTTAAATGTAAATGGATTAAAAGCTCCAACCAAAAGACACAGACTGGCTGAATGGATACAAAAACAAGACCCGTATACATGCTGTCTACAAGAGACCAACCTCAGACCTACGGACACATACAGACTGAAAGTGAGGGGATGGAAACAGATATTCCATGCAAATGGAAATCAAAAGAAAGCTGGAGTAGCAATGCTCATATCAGACACAGTAGACTTTAAAACAAAGACTATTACAATAGACAAAGAAGGACACTACATAATGATCAAGGGATCAATCCAAGAAGAAGATGTTCAATTGTAAATATTTATGCACCCAACATAGGAGCACCTCAATACATAAGGCAAATGCTAACAGCTATAAAAGGGGAAACTGACAGTAACACAATCATAGTAGGGGACTTTAACACCCCACTTTCACCAATGGACAGATCATCCAAAATGAAAATAAATAAGGAAACACAAGCTTTAAATGATACATTAAACAAGATGGACTTAACTGATATTTATAGGACATTCCACCCAAAAACAACAGAATACACATTTTTCTCAAGTGCTCATGGAACATTCTCCAGGATAGATCATATCTTGGGTCACAAATCAAGCCTTGGTAAATTTAAGAAAATTTAAATCGTATCGAGTATCTTTTCCAACCACAATGCTATCAGACTAGATATCAAGCACAGGAAAATATCTGTAAAAAATACAAACACATGGAGGCTAAACAATGCACTACTTAATAACAAAGAGATCACTGAAGAAATCAGAAAGGAAATCAAAAAATACCTAGAAACAAATGACAATGAAAACACAATGACCTAAAATCTATGGGATGCAGCAAAAGCAGTTCTAAGAAGGAAGTTTATACCAATACAATCCCACCTTAAGAAACAAGAAACATCTCAAATAAACAACCTAACCTTATACCTAAAGCAATTAGAGAAAGAAGAACAAAAAAAAAAACCCAAAGTTAGCAGAAGGAAAGAAATCATAAAGATCAGATCAGAAATAAATGAAAAAGAAATGAAGGAAACATTAGCAAAGATCAATAAAACTAAAAGCTGGATCTTTGAGAAGATAAACAAAATTGATAAACCATTAGCCAGACTCATAAAGAAAAAAAGGGAGAAGACTCAAATCAATAGAATTAGAAATGAAAAAGGAGAAATAACAACTGACACTGCAGAAATACAAAGGATCATGAGAGATTACTACAAGCAACTATGTGCCAATAAAACGGACAACCTGGAAGAAATGGACAAATTCTTAGAAATGCACAACCTTCCGAGTCTGAACCAGGAAGAAATAGAAAACATGAATAGACCAACCACAGGCACTGAAATTGAAACTGTGATTAAAAATCTTACAACAAACAAAAGCCCAGGACCAGATGGCTTCACAGGCGAATTCTATCAAACATTTAGAGAAGAGCTAACACCTATCCTTCTCAAACTCTTCCAAAATATAGCAGAGGCAGGAACACTCCCAAACTCATTCTACGAGGCCACCATCACCCTGATACCAAAACCAGACAAAGATGTCACAAAGAAAGAAAACTACAGGCCAATATCACTGATGAACATAGATGCAAAAATCCTCAACAAAATACTACCAAACAGAATCCAACAGCACATTAGAAGGCTCATACACCATGATCAAGTGGGGTTTATCCCAGGAATGCAAGAATTCTTCACTATACGCAAATCAATCAATGTGATACACCATATTAACAAACTGAAGGAGAAAAACCATATGATCATCTCAATAGACGCAGAGAAAGCTTTTGACAAAATTCAACACCCATTTATCATAAAAACCTTCCAGAAAGTAGGCATAGAGGGAACTTACCTCAACATAATAAAGGCCATATACAACAAACCCACAGCCAACATCGGCCTCAATGGTGAAAAACTGAAACCATTTCCACTAAGATCAGGAACAAGACAAGGTTGCCCACCCTCACCACTATTATTCAGCATATTTTGGAAGTATTAGCCACAGCAATCAGAGAAGGAAAAGAAATAAAAGGAATCCAAATCGGAAAAGAAGAAGTAAAGCTGTCACTGTTTGCAGATGACATGATACTACACATGGAGAATCCTAAAGATGCTACCAGAAAACTACTAGAGCTAATCAATGAATTTGGTAAAGTAGCAGGATACAAAATTAATGCACAGAAATCTCTTGCATTCCTATACACTAATGATGAAAAATCTGAAAGTGAAATTAAGGAAACACTCCCATTTACCACTGCAACAAAAAGAATAAAATATCTAGGAGTAAACCTACCTAAGGAGACAAAAGACCTGTATGCAGAAAATTATAAGACACTGATGAAAGAAATTAAGGATGATACAAATAGATGGAGAGATATACCATATTCTTGGATTGGAAGAATCAACATTGTGAAAATGACTCTACTACCCAAAGCAATCTACAGATTCAATGCAATCCCTATCAAACTACCACTGGCATTTTTCACAGAACTAGAACAAAAAACTTCACAGTCTGTATGGAAACACAAAAGACCCAGAGTAGCCAAAGCAATCTTGAGAAAGAAAAATGGAGTTGGTGGAATCAGGATCCCTGACTTTGGACTATACTACAAAGCTACAGTAATAAAGACAGTATGGTACTGGCACAAAAACAGAAATATAGATCAATGGAACAGGACAGAAAGCCCAGAGATAAACCCACGCCCATGTGGTCACCTTGTCTTTGATAAAGGAAGCAAGAATATACAGTGGAGAAAAGGCAGCCTCTTCAATAAGTGGTGCTGGAAAAACTGGACAGTTACATGTAAAAAAAATGAAATTAGAACACCCCCTAACACCGTACACAAAAATAAACTCAAAATGGATTAAAGACCTAAATGTAAGGCCAGACACTATCAAACTCTTAGAGGAAAACATAGGCAGAACACTCTATGACATAAATCACAGCAAGATCCTTTTGGACCCACCTCCTAGAGAAATGGAAATAAAAACAAAAATAAACAAATGGGACCTAATGAAACTTAAAAGCTTTTGCACAGCAAAGGAAACCATAAACAAGACCAAAAGACAACCCTCAGAATGGGAGAAAATATTTGCAAATGAAGCAACTGACAAAGGATTAATCTCCAAAATTTATAAGCAGTTCATGCAGCTCAATATCAAAAAAACAAACAACCCAATCCAAAAATGGGCAGAAGACCTAAATAGACATTTCTCCAAAGAAGATATACAGATTGCCAACAAACACATGAAGGATGCGCAACATCACTAATCATTAGAGAAATGCAAATCAAAACTACAATGAGATGTCACCTCACACCGGTCAGAATGGCCATCATCAAAAAATCTAGAAACAATAAATGCTGGAGAGGGTGTGGAGAAAAGGGAACCCTCTTGCACTGTTGGTGGGAATGTAAATTGATACAGCCACTATGGAGAACAGTATGGAGGTTCCTTAAAAAACTAAAAATAGAGCTACCATGTGACCCAGCAATCCCACTACTGGGTATATACCCTGAGAAAACCATAATTCAAAAAGAGTCATGTACCACAATGTTCATTGCAGCTGTATTTACAATAGCCAGGACTTGGAAGCAATCTAAGTGTCCATCAACAGATGAAAGGAAAGAAGATGTGGCACATATATACAACGGAGTATTACTCAGCCATAAAAAGAAACAAAATTGAGTTATTTGTAGTGAGGTGGATGGATCTAGAGTCTGTCATACAGAGTGAAGTAAGTCAGAAAGAGAATAACAAGTACCAGATATAAGTACCAGATATATATATCTAGAATAACACATATATATGGAATCTAAAAAAGAAAAAAAAATGGTCATGAAGAACCTAGGGGCAATACGGGAATAAAGACACAGCTCTACTAGAGAATGGACTTGAGGATAAGGGGAGGGGGAAGGGTAAGCTGGGATGAAGTGAGAGAGTGGCATGGACATATATACACTACCAAATGTAAAATAGTTAGCTAGTGGGAAGCAGCTGCATAGCACAGGGAGATTAGCTCGGTGCTTTGTGACCACCTAGAGGGGTGGGATAGGGAGGGTGGGACGGAGGGAGACGCAAGAGGGAAGAGATATGGGGACATATGTATATGTGTAACTGATTCACTTTGTTATACAGCAGAAACTAACATACCATTGTAAAACAATTATACTCCAATAAAGATGTTTAAAAAAAAAATCTATGGTGAGATAAAACTTGCAAGTGTACAGCAATTAGCAAATAAGGCAGTGTATATAAGTGAAAATTGTATGAAACATTTTATACTCCTCTTTTAAGTAAGAGATCCTAGCTTCTGTCAATGTAGGAGAAGAAAAGTGTAAGAAATAGAACACATTTCCCTTATTTAAAGAGCTCAGGAAAAAGAATAATACACATATTAACATAGGCAGCTTTTGCCAAGTTTCTAGAGCACATAGTGAATGGGTGAACCAAATGGATAGCAAATCAACAAAGAATCATAGTGATGATGGGACTGTAGATATTTTCAGCATACTTCTTCTCATCTCTCACCCCCGAAAGGAATATCTCTACAGCCATGAAACTAGTGAAGAATTAGCATTTCTCAGTTCCCAGTAGCTTTATGTAAGAATTCCATACGATAGAGATAGATGAGCTTGTATTTTTAAGACTTTTCTTAGTTGCCTCATAAGTCTATACTGGCTATTTACAGTACATGAAATGCCAGAGGAAAATCAACCAAAGGCAGTGCAGGCTGGTGGGTGATTGATAATATGCCTCAAGTCAGTTGCTCTTCCCTAGATCTGTCTGTCTTGTACATACTACACTTATCCATGTGCACCTAAAATACTACAAGAGATATGAGACCGACTTCTCTTTTAATAACATAAGCCACCTTACAGAAAGATGATTAGTTTGCAAACCTGTAATAATGATCAGTGTAAATCACTAAGGATGGATTAAAGAGGCAATTCCTTCAATTCTAGAAATTCTACCACTTTATCAACTTATAATTCTTTAGACCAAGATAATTAGATATCTCAACCATACTGTGACTATCTAAGACAAATTTCCATATTTTCCATATTCTATTATTGCTAGAACTCTAATCTTGCCAGTTTTTAATTTGGTTGAATTTAATTACCAAATACAAAAGTAAATATATATATGTATTTTTTTAATTTGAAGAATAAACAGAACTTAAAAAAATACTTTATTTCCAACTTTATCTTAAGCATTTTTAAAATAATCACTTAAGCAAGAGCATGTCTCTTCCAAACTATGTTGTTTTCTTTTTTTCTTTCATTTTATTACTGTGTCTTAAAAATGTGTTGAAAACATTTAAAAAATAGCACATAGTCATCATTCCACTATCTTTTCAAGTTATTTTTCCATAAAACATGGAATGACTGGATTTATTAACGTAGTATTATTGCTAAATTTTAAAAAGTGAGCTTAAGAATAAAAAGTCTAAAAAAAATAGTTGAAAGCATTGTTCTAACATCTTAAGCTCTAGAATTTGAAAAATAGGCTGTACAATCTCCTGAGCTAGAACAGAGACAGTATGGGGGACATCATTCTGGCTATTACTTTAAATTCCAGACCCACAGTTGGTAGAATAATAATTGCACTATAAGTGCTGACCTAATACTGCTTTGTTATCAAAATGCCCTTTTGTGTTTAACTATGGGCAGACTGGTCATTACATAGCCTATATAAACCTTAAAAGAACTATTTACTTTGAACCTCTATTTATGTGATAATGCATGTTGTTTCAAAAACCTTTGGGAATAAATCAAACTATGTTTTTAACTATCTTCAAACTCCCACTCATTTAAAGGTGATTTGAAACTGCAACTTTAAATGAGAAATGAATTTAAATGGATGTCAATTTCACTTGCCAAAAAGAACACAATCTTTCACTGGTATATACGGAAACTCTCAGAGGCAACAGACTATTGATTCTTTTATCATTATTAAAAATTATAATAAGAAAGCCCAATGAACACCAGAATCTCAAATTCAAGTCATTTTTAAAAAATACAAGAAGAAGGAGGAGGGGGAGGAGGAGAAAGAGAAGGCAAAGAATTTAAAGTTGGGTTAAAAATTCCCTGGAACAGAGTATGGTTAATGACCTTCTTCCTGCACTGCTGCAACAGGACAATGCTTTTGATGTTTCTGTGCTGTTGTTAGTTCAGAGTGGTTGGGGCAGTTTATTCTGACTGGCCAATTAACCCAGGCACATGTACTGAAGGGAGGGTCAGGGGAGGAACCCCATCTTACGGGCTTGTAAGAACGACAAAGGGAAATGATACATGCTTGCCCACATCACTTCCTGGCGCCTGTATGTTTGGCCTTGTTAGTTTTCAGTTTCTTCACCCTGGTTTGTTTTTGTCCTATGACCATGATGACTCCTCTTTCTTTTATATCCTTTTAGGTAAAGCTATGTTTGGCAGAAAGGACCTCTGCTTTGTGAATGTAACTTGCATTGTTATTTGCCTTGTTGCTCATGTGACTGTTTCCAAACACACTCTGGAAATGTCAGCAGACTGCTCAACTTCCCATTCAACCATTTGGCCATCTGAAAAATACAGAAAGCCTCTATCTTTCACACTCCTAGCTAAAAATTAAACAAGTCAGAAGATAAAATCTAAGCACAAAAATACCGTGTTGATTTCTATTTGAGGTTGAAGTCCTCCCTTGTTTAATAAATATTCAGGATTCTGAATATTTAGTGCATTTGAACAGTGTTTTGCACTCTTGATTTCAACGCTGTACCAGTCCTACATTTGTCATGGCTTATGACCAAGATACCTTGAGATGATAAAATCAAATAATAACAGCTTCAGGAATTTCTCAGAGAAAAGGTCCCTGCCATCAGTAAACTTTTTCATCTCTCATGAGGAGTCAAAGGAGTCTCTCTTTCCACTGCCTGTAAGCTATCCCCACCTCTATCATGGGAACACAGACATGGTTTTTAAGTTTCTTTCTCTTGCTGTCTCTCTCAACTTCTGCATTATTGAAAAGTACACCTCCATTTATCGTCTCCTTTTCTATTCTCTTTCATGTCTTTTGTGTCAACTGAATTGGACACTAGAAACAGCACTTAATCAAGGGAAGATTAGCGTTCAAAAATCTAGAAGTCATGAAGTGAAATCGAATATTTCAAGTACTTAATTCCATTAATTTTTCAAGTGCTTCCATAGTGTCCAGAAATGACTCCTCCTGAAATCCTAACAAAATTATTTTCCAAGTTCTATATTTTCCTCTGGATAAATCCCCCTTTCCACTGCATCAGTATTCAGAATATATTTTAAAGTTCTCATTGAATATTACTGTTTTCTTTTTTATTTAATTACTAGAATTACAAGAGTTCTGTTTTCTACACATTTTCATGGCAAATGTACACTATTTCAGATACATTAAGGCTAAACAGTCTTTTGTGGACAAGCCTCAGGGGAAACATAACTGCCAGTTGTAACTCTTTCTGCAAGGAAATGAATTCTGAGTTCCAAACAACTGATTTACAAATGAACATTTGGAAAGCTATACATTTGTAAGTGGCAGACTTCTTTTAACCTGTATTTTCTGCATTCTAAGCCATAATCTTGACAAGGTCATCCAATAGAATGATCCTAGAAAAAGTTTTATGAGATGGACAAGATGTGGTTGGCAACCCGTTAGCTGGTTCCTGAACAATTTCACTGAGGAAGAGCTGAACGTTTCATTACTTATTTTGAACTCTAACTCACTCAAAAGGGCAGACCTAGACAATACGGTATCAAGTCTATCCTGGCCACAAGGCTTTGACCTTAGAAAAGTAACTGAGCCTTCTAGTAGTTTTCTCATCTATGTCATGAGAAAAACCACCTGATGGAATGTAGTAACAATCTGATTGTTATCATTAGAGAGTATATAGAACCCCTAATAGCACCCTACATTTAAAATAAATGGCTACAAATGGAGGTTTATTAATGATTCAAAGCATTGACTAGAATCAGAAAGACTCAGGAGGAAAATCAAATTGATTCAACAAAAAACAAGTATTAAGCTGTAGTATCTTGGTGGCACTGTAAAAGGTATAATGGGGATATTCAAGTTGGCGGAAAGACAGGTTAGCGTAGCCTAAAGATTCTAAGTCTCGATGGCAAACAAACAATACGAACCAGCTGTGAATGGCAGATATACTTTGTCCCTCACCATATTTTAAAAACCGAATTAGTTGTCAACATTTAGAAACAGAAAATTTTGCATGGGAATCCAGGTTTTCAGATTCTCTTGAAAAACGTGCACTCATATTTCTGCATGGCAGTAATCAGATGGAGGTGAATAGCAGTTGTCTTTTTAATATAGTCTGTGAGGCCTCCATTTCACCATATTCTCCATCCAGGTGACTTCAATGATTCACCTGCTGGCCCCCTATGCCAATGAGTTTGCAATCCTTGTTTTGGATAATGTGTTAAAAAAGATATCCCCCTAAAGAGTCTTTCACTACTATTTTCATGATGAATTTTAAAATTGTCTATTTATTTTAAACTTTTTGATAAACTATTTGCTATCTCAAGAAATCAACGATTTAATGGACACCTATCAGTGTAGGACTCCAAAGTAGGGACTACAGTGTTATTTTTCAAAATGGGTAGACAACTGTTTTAAAAATCTATGTTTTGTATAATAAAAATAATAATGGTTCACATATACTGGTGCTTAGGGAAAAGGCCTATTCTAAGCTTGTTACCTACATTAATTTATTTAACCTTCAAAACTACCTTTTGATATAGGTACTAGATTTTTTTTCCACAGAAGGAAACTTGGGTGATAGCTCAGGAAGTTAAAGCCCAAGGTCACACAGCTGGGAAGTGACAGAGTCAAGACTCAAACCCGGCAGTCTGTCTCCAGGACCAGTGCTCGTAACTATCATGCAATACAGACCTTTCAGTATGGTCCATCCTCTCCCTGACAATTTGGAGAACTATATGTGTATTTATATGTGTGTGTATATATAATATACATACATATTTATATATATTTATAAATGTGTGTATAAACATATCTATGAACAGACATACATAAACATACTCATATATACATAATATATACACATATAAATATGAGTGAATGAACCATATATGTATGAGTATACTATTATTTTCTGTTGACAAAATACATACAGTCAGTATTACATTCCTTTAATTATTGTGGTTTTATAGAATGCTTTGATATATTTCTTGGCTAATCTCAAATACAACCTCCTCCAAATAAATTTTAGGGTAGGTTTGTCAGGTCCATAAGAATTCATATTGGGATTTTTATTAAGATTACATTAAATTTATAGATTAATTTTGGGTGAATTATCATCTTAATATTAATTCTTCCTATCCAATCATAGAACAGGCTGATTGAGAAGATCTTTATGTAGTCGAATTGACAGGGCTTGGTGATAGCTTGGAAATGAGTGATGGAGAAAGGAGAGCTTGAAGATATTTTGTTTTTTAAGATACTCCCCTGACCTGTTCAAGAACTGTCACCTAGATATTAGGAAGACCAAGAGCAGCCATTTGCTGGAAGTAAGAAAATCTTCTTCTCAATAAGACGAGCCATTTGCTCACGGGCTCTAATCTATGGATTTGTTCTGTAAACTGACAGAACTTTACAGAACAAAGAGTTAATCTTAATGTATGCAAATTTTAAAAAATTACTAGTAGGTTAGGGGATCCCAGGATGGAATGTATACTTTGACAAAAGAATCAACTGTATTATAAAAGTACGACGTAACCTCACTGAAGAGTGTGGGTTAAAAAGGCATCAATGTAAGCAACTTTGTAAATGACTGGAAAGTATAAGATTAGAGAAAAAAACAATCACGTATAAGCACTGTACCCTCATTGGTAAAGCTGTTTCTCCAAAGGGATGCAAGTTAACAATTCTGAAACCACTGTACATGTAAACCTGGGGGGGAAAAAAGTAGGTAAATGAATGACGAGTGGTGGAAGTCAGATTTCTCACTGTTGGAGTGAAAAGTTACAGAGAAGCAAAGGGTTCTAGAATTATCCACATGGTACAGTATTAGAGATGGAAATAGCTGTATGAACTCACATTTAAATACTTAATATAGATACGGATAACTAGACATAGAAATAATTATAGATATGCATACATGCATGGGTTAGCATACCACATATGTTTTCTAGCTCTGTCTGCTGAGAGGGCCTAGAAGCAACACCACCTCAGTCATAATGAGCACACCAGCACCCAGATCTTGGTTTCTACTACTATTCTCAAATAAAAGGAACCAGGGGTCCCTGGAGAATTGGCTCATTCTAGGGTTAGAGCATGGGATATACAAGATCAGCCTGAAGCACCTTGCAGTGTCAGACAGTAAGGAAATGATCAAGAAGTAAAAAGTGATGAGGGCATGTCAAAGGGACACAAGAGCTAACCTGGGCTCCCAATGGCCAAAACTAAAGCAATTTGAGCAGTAAAATAACGTAGTGTTGTATTATAATCCAAATATAAAATAAATGTCCATGAGTTCATATGGATAAAAATAAACGATTGAATAATAGGTAAACAGGGAAAGAGAGACAAATCTCTGAATAAAAGAACTTCAAGTAATTGACGTAGATACCTCCCCCTCAAGGAGATGGAGTGCAACGACCTGTCTCTTAAGTGGAGGCTGTGTGTAACTTGTGGCCAGAGCAGGGGAGGGGAGGGGGAAAGAGGAGAGTGCATTTTCACAGTGAAGAAATCTGAAGCACTACCTTAGCCAGGTCATCAAAGTAAACATCATCAATAAGAAGTCATGTCGATAGCACATGCCCTAGGTTGCCAGAACTGAATACCACATCACCCCCAAAACCAATTAACCCCATTGTAACTAAGGGAAAAACATCAGACATATCCAACTTGAGGAACATTCTACAAAATAATGAACTCCTCAAAACTGCCAAAGTCATCAAAAACAAGGAAAGGTTGAAAAATTGTCACAGACCAGAAGAGAAGACATATGACTAAATGTTACGCGGTACGATGAATGAGGTCCTGGGACAGAAAAAAGGACATCAGGGAAAAACTAATGAAATAGAATAAAGTACAGAGTTTAGTTAACAGTAACATATGGACGTTGGTTCCTTAGTTGTGACAAACGTATCACAGTGATGTCAAATGTTAACAAGAAGGGAAACTGGATTGGGGTATATGGAGACTCTCCGTACTACCTCTGCAACTTGTCTGCAAATATAAAACTACTGTATAATGAAAATGAATTTTAAAAAGAGGAAAATTGCCTTGTAGTGCAGGATAACATTCTGTTCTAATAAAGCTCCACGTGTGTTTGCTTTGATCATCCTGCTCCAGCCTCTTCCTGACATGAGCACAGTCTGTTCCGGTTATTTCTCAAGTGATGAATTTGGATGAATATCACAGTGCTTCTCCCTTTCCATTCATGAGGAGGACCTCTGTGTCTTACCCGGTCCAGGTCTCATGATCTCCTCTCCAGCCTCCACACGGCTCTCATCTCCCTCTGTCTTTCCTTCCTCTTGTTTCTCTCCCCCTTTCCAGTCTTCTTATATCTAAAGGTTGAAGCCATATTCTATCATATTCAATATATACCAGGTACTTCCTGATGTAGTTTCTAATTCTCTAACTTAGAGATGAGGAAACTGCATCTCATAATCTTTAACTTGCCCAAGTGTAGATCTGACCAAAATGAAAAACCAGCGTTTGTCTCCCCATGCACAGGCCCCCTGCACCAGCAGGACATCACTGTGTCTTTCCTAAAGCATTCTAGATTTTCTTTCTTCGAGCATGTAATGCACCATGAAAAAGAATTGTACGACCTGATTTAAAGGAACCTGATTATTAATGGGAGTGAGGGAGCATAAGGGAGAGGGGAGCTAGTGAAGGGAAGCAAGGAATCAAATGCTAAGTAAACGATGATAAAGGAAAGTGTTCTCTCCCGGTGAATCAATGGGACAAGGAGAGATTTGTAAGCCTGACACTTCTCACCATCTTCTCCCTCCTACATAAATGGCTCAAAAGGAGAGCTTTTTGTGCTCTGCTCACTCAGCAAACCCCATGGGCACTGAAGATGCTTGCCACCAGCCGATCCTTAAAAGAAGGATTGAGGCGTGTACATTAAGAGTCCTTGCTTTGCAGGGTGTGCCAATCAGGGGAGAACACACACCCCCTAACTTCCCCAGAGCTCACCTGCTGAAAATCCTAAGAAACCCAAATGCTAAATGAAAACTCATTCAGATGTAGCTTTAAATTGATGTGTTTAAAGAGACTGAATAAACTCTTTATGTTAGTTACAATCTGGCATGAGCTTTTAATATTAACTATTACATATTTAATAGACTGTATTTGTTGCCAAACACTAAAACAAACATTAAGATGCTTTTGCCTCAACTGGTATTCTGAATGCTTCCAAAACAGTGGTATAAAAAGCCACATAAAACACATCATAATCATGGTAATCATCAGCATTAAACTCACATTTTCCATGAAAGTGGTACTTATTTTTCATCTACAAACAATTATATCTCAATTACTTACTCTCTGTTAGCGAGTATTTCATCAAAAACTCTCATTTAATTGATGTAAGGATACATTTTGTTTGGGGAGAAACATAAATCTCTCATTTGGATTAATTAAAGGAATAGGCATTCTGAATTAATGAAAAGACTGATGTCTATTGAAAAATACGCAGTTTTGTTAGTTTCATACACAGAGAGTAACACAAAGTAAGCTACAGAACTGACATTAGGGCAAGAAGGACCTGAAAGAGCATCGGTCTTTAGTGAACAGGTAAGAGTAATGCTAAAAGGATCTATATTTTCCATAATATGGAGAGCCTGAAAAAGTCTCTTACGTAAGTAGTGTAAATGTACACTCTGTGTTATCCTGTTTAAATTTTGAATTATCCCAGCAGTTGTTTTCTTTTTAACTATGCAGTTATAATAGGTGCATCTAAATCTTAATTTAGGTCCCTAGAGCAAAACCTGCTTTGGCATAATGCCCAGATCACTGGTTACATCACCCAGTGGCACATTTAACATGTTGTATGACAGTGTCCAGTTGGCTAACAGAAAAGGTCATAGCAACAGTAAGAACATGCATGGTGTAGGGAAGGGCAACCATTAAGAACCAAAAGTTTTCAACATTCATTCTGCAAACATTGATTTAGCTCCTGCGCTATACTTTTCTTAACATTTCTAGAATTTACTCAATTAGTAAAGGTAAGAGCGATTTGACTACACTATTCTTCTCTTTCAAGATCCGGATTAAGAATATGATAAAATGGTTAGTCAGATGACACTTATTTAGGTAAATATGTTAATTATCTAGTTTTTCTAAGACTTTTTTGTATCTAAAATATCAAATACCTGATATAATGTCTAGTGACCTTCACACTTCTTTTTTAAAGTTCTCTTTAACATATAAGGCAAAATTCACCCTTTCAGGAATCCTTGGTCCTCTGGAAATAGTCAAACAAGACAGTGGAAACTTCATTAGATGCCTACCAATCCACTTAAGACCGAATTTATAATAGGGAGAAAACTATATCACATTTTAAAATGTCTACTACAGGGACTCTACTGGCTTATTACAGTAAGAATTTGGTTTTTATTGGGATGATTTAATATATTATAATTCATTTAATATCATTTTTCCTTGCTGTAGTTATATTTTTATTGATCTATTCATTATAACCTTTGTTTTCTGATAACTCAGAGAAAATTGTGGAATTGCCAAGATAACCTCCAATATTGTTCTTATCAATGATTTCTTTAATTTATAATATGCATGCAGGATGGTCCCCTGGGAATAAAGTAGTAATAACAATGGAAATGGAAATTATTGAGTATTTTTTTAAATGCTCTACATATATTATCTCATTTAATTCCAATAACTCCAATATAGAGAGCATTATCACCCCACCTTACAGAGGAGAAAAGTAGGTTCATAAAAATTCAGAAGACTTGTCTGAGATAATATTGCTAAAAGTGGCAACCTGGAATATGAACTGAGGCAGTTTAATTCCAAAGCACACATTCCAAAGCACACAATTCACAAGTATGCAATATTGCCTCCCGAAATAGATGGTTTGTCTTTGGCTGACAAAATATACATATGTCAAAATTTTCGAGTTCATCTGCTTTTAAGAAAAATGATAACTGCAGAAGTCAATCTCTTTATTTAACAAACTTGATCTCTAAATGTAGACTTTCAGATATCATGACAGGCAGATACGGGAGATGTGAGTTGTCAAGTTGTGTTTCTCTTGCCCGGAGCTGATCCCTATTTTATGAAAAAGGGGAGAGTTAGAAATTCCTGGATTAATATAGAATTTGAAGATTGCCAAGCAAGATGTTAGCAGAATGAGAATTTAGATTCTCAAGAATGGGGTAAAATTTCTCAAGTCTCTGCCAGAAGATAACTCTGGCACAATAATTCAGGATAGCCTAGAAAAGTGAAATATGGAGGCAGGATGACTTTTTCTGGAAAGAGACCAAGAATGGATAATGAAATGGCCTTTTTGGGTCCCAGTCCCTATGAAATTTCTACCTTGCAGGTTAGCAAACTTAATACCCCTGCAGCCTCAGCTTGCCTTACTCTTCAAAACAGTAAGAAATACTGTTGAGCTTCTCTCTGTGTAAAGGATAATGCAGAGGATTTTACCTGTTATTACTTTAGCAGAAATATAAAACCACTATCAACATAGGATGGTGATAGTAATGCTGCTGTGGCCAAGGTAAAACTAGGGATGGACGGAAATGCAGGAGAACCCAAAGTCCTATCTATTTCCCCTTTCCCTCAGTACCTAAGGTCTGGGGAATCTGCAAAGCCTGGGATAAAAGCCACTTGTTATAGAGAAAAGAGATGGGGCATAGAGTGTTATGACTGGGGTTCAAGTGATCAGTTCCTCCATGTGATGTGGGGACAGATCTCTAGCTCTCTGACTGAATCCCTTTATCTATAAAGCTCAGATGATAATTATTCAATATTCTGATTGCCCTTTGGGTGGCTCAACCATCCTCCGTGTCAGAACGGCCCAGGGATAGGCTGTCACAGTGACTCTCAATTCAAAAAATCCATGAGACCAGAATGAGCCTCATCTACTCTCAAAGTCCTCTCTCACCTGTAGCAATGGCTAGCAGTTAGGCCAGTGGCTCTCAACCAGGAGCAATTTTGCTTCCCAGAGAACATTGCGCGATATCTGGAGACCTTTTAGTCATAACTGGGGAGGGTGCTACTGACAGGTAGAGGCCAGGGTTGCTGTTAAACATCTTGCAGTGCACAGTTCAGCCCTCACAGCAAAGAATGATCTGATCCAACGTGTCAATGGTGCCAAGGTTGAGAAATTTGGAGTTAGAGGAACTGAGATCGAGTGAAACCAAGTGGACAAAGAAACCTTAAATTTATTTGTACTGACTGACAGAGTCTCAGTGGAAGCCAGAACTGATACACAGTCTCTGATATCATCTGAACATTCAGCGTTTATGTATTTACCCAAGACTACCCTCCTAGGTCTATTCCACAAACTCGTTTCAAATTCTTTCTCAAATCTTCCCCCCAAGATGGAGCTGAATAGGACATGGACAGTTCTACTTCTACCAGCTGTTTTCTATATCCACCCTTGGCTTGCTCGGCTTTTCTTATTGCTGATGGACCTTGTACCATCAGCAGCAGAACTTGGGCTCTATAACCATAGTGCCAGGAACAGAGCATGTGCAGTGCGATATATTTGTTGCTATTTTTGCCTAGCTTGGTCCTAGCTTCATATGTGCCCTTAGCCTATCACACTCCAGTGGTCTCCAGAACACAAGTTGCCTCCTTTGCCTATTTTGCTGATGAGGAAAAATTTAGCCAAGTACTTTAAATGCTCCAAATATTTGTCTAACAATTGCAATTACACTCCTTAGCAGCTGCCTTTCCAAAATCTGTTGCAATTTACAAAGCTGTGTAGTATAGTCATACTTCATTACATACTGCTATTTTCCTTATTCCAATGCCACATGTTTCCTTCTTCATTTTGACATATCCTACCAATAATATGTATATGTGTTTCACAGCATTGTAGTTGACAGTCAGTAAGAAGCTATCTAAAAATGTTTTGCAAATATTTAGAACACTGTCATGGTTGCTGCTATTAATATTCTTACTCTGGCTCTAGTTAGGCCCAGATTGCTACTGACTCCTCGGCTTGGGTTGTTAGTCCAAATGGACCTAAAAATCACTGTTCACCCTGCTCTTGTTCCTGAATGTCCAGTCTCTCCCAGGCCCTAAGCTGTCCTCTGAAATTAGTTGATGGTGTTATGTCCTATTTGGTGTTCCCATCAGACACACTTTCTGGACTCTGTATTGTTTCTCCTGCATTGAATCTTGGGTTCCCAGTTCTCCTATTTCCAAATTGGCCCCATCCATTAGTGATACATGAAAAGGACATAAATATGGTGGTGACTGTGAAAATGTGAGACTTTACAAAGACAAATCTGCCAGCATGCAATGACTGCCTGGAAAATCAAGTGCTTGTATGTTTTAGAATAAAGATCCCTTAAATTATATGTTTTCTATAAGCAATATTACCATGTGGTATAACAGAAAGAGCTTGAAGGAAGTCAAGGCAGAACTGGGGAGAAGGCCCAATTCTACATTTTCCTCTCTCAGATCCTTAAGCCCTTAATATTTTTTGGTAGAATAAGGCTCATGTCTTCCCTGTAATGTTAAAAGATACGCTGAATGCAGAGGGCTTGACTAAGACCAGCTAATTAAAATACAGGTTCCCACTACTTCCTTAGCAGCAAAGAGGTAAAAAATAAATGAATTTGCCGGTAAGAGAGGTCCTAGCACAGAGTAGGTGCTCAGAAAATATTTTCTTCTTATGGAAAATTCCCATTCTTAAAAAAATAATTTCTCCACATCTGAAATGACTTTAAAATCTTTTCATCTAAACACCAATGAAAGAACTTAGCAATAAGCCAATTTCAACTGTATTTACATTTTAAAAACTCAACTCTCATATTGTCTGTGTGTGTCTCTCACACACACATGCACACACACATGCCAACACACACACACACAATGGAGGAAGGAAATTCTTTGAAAAAAGCACAAACATAATTGGCTTCTTTTCTCATACTTACATTTCACCCAGAATGAGAGCCTTGTGACTATATAACAAATGAAGGGAAACATTAATATTATAAGGAATATTCTGGAGCAGTAACATATCATTCTCCATGTTAGACGGCCTTTGCTTACTCATTCATTCATTCAGCAAGCCCTTTCTGAGTTTTCACTTCATGTCAGGAATGGTACTAAACGCTACAGTCATAATAACAAATGAGATACCACCTTTGCCTCGAGGACCCCACATTTCAGCTCTAGCTGGGTTGTGAGGGCAAGGGTGGATAGGATAAGGAAGAGAGTGAAGGGAGAGGATAAGAACATAAATATATAGAAAGGCAATGGTGTGCCGTAGGTCCAGTAAAGCACAAAGCGAGCAGTCTTCCTGGGACTGGGAAGGAGAGAGTGAGGAAGAGGCAAAGCTTCAGAGAGGAGAGGAACTGCCGGTGAAGTGAGTCCAAAATGGCATTACCTACCAGACAGGCGAAAAGGAGGGACAGAGGGCATTCCTGTGGGAAAAACAGTAAACTTTGATTTAGAGGCTTAAAACAGCAGAGGACCCTGGACTAAAACAGAAGCCAGGAGACCCGAGCTGTCAGCTCGAGTTTTGTAACAAACTTATCAGCGTTCAAATACGAGCTCCACTTCTTATGGTGTGAGAAACTTTGGACAAATTAAAGTTCTTATTTATGAAATAAGAACAATAACCCTTTCCTTGCTTAGTCACCGTGGGAATTAGAAATATCCCATAAAAGCACCTAGAGCTGTGCGTATCTCAAAATGGTAATGATGACACAATGATGACCATAATTATGGTGGTCGGGGTCGGGTTCTCCCTTACCTGGGTGCCTTCGCACATTCCACTATCTGGAATGTCCCTTTCTCCCATATTCTTCACCAAGATTACTATTGCTTGCCCATCAAGAATCAGTTCAAATTTTACTCCTTCAAACAAAGTGGAGAACGGTGCACCTTCTCTGATCTCCCAGAGAACATCCACGCTGTACTGTCATCAAGGACTTAGTTTCCCGCGTCCTCCTCCTTCATCCCAGGCAAAGGGAGAGGAGAAGAGAAGCCAGACTGTACTCCTCTTAAAGACTGGTCCTGTGTCTTATGCCTTATGGTACCCTCATCTGTGCAACATGGTATTTATTATATAGTCACTAAATATTTGTTGAACTACCATAGTGATTAGGAAAGAATTGGAAACCAGAATCTAGAAAGGTTCTTTTATGAAGTAAAACCCTTTTCTACAAGGGTTCTGATAGGGAATATAACAAAGATTAAGAGAAGGAAGGAAGGCACTCTTCCTTTCAGAGAAGGAAGAGTGCCTCGCTCCCCTGTGGGTTGGAGACTTTGGGAGCAGCATTATGGGCGCTATGGGAATAACAGAAGAAAATCGCCACTTTTGCTTATGAGTTTCTGCGGCACCAACATAGGGGTGACCACAACCTAGATGGGCAGAGTCCATCAGAAGTGGCCTGAGTTGAAACCAGAAAGGTGCTATGGAAAGTTGCAGGAAAAAGAGTTCTTATACAATGAAAACAAGCACAGAGACCATGGTACGGCAAAGAGCTCGCAATGTTTCAGGCTCAGAAAGGAGGCCAGTTTTGCTGGAGAAGAGTCATGGGGTGAAGTTGGGGCGAGAGAATGGGACACAATATGGTCATAGGGAAGACAGGGGCCAGATCAATGCAGGGTCATCAGGGTAAGGTTAAGGACCTGGGGTTGTTTTCTAAAAGCAATGTTAAGATCTAAACCAGGTGTGCAAAATGATTAGAGTCATATTTTAAAACCACCACTCAGCTGGGGAGTGGAGAATTAATTGCAGTAAGGCCTGCTGGCAGTCAGGAGTCCTTTGAAGTTGTTGCCATAACTCAGATGAAATGTGTGTGTGTGTGCGTGGAGTTTGGGGGATCGTTGGTGGAGGTGAAGAGAAGAGGTTAGACTGGAGATACATTTAGGAGGTGGAATGGGCAGGACTTTGGATGGATTGGATGGTGGACTGAAGAGAAGAGAGGAAAAAATAATCTTTAGGTGTTTGGTTTGAGTCTCTGAAAAGAAGATGGTGGAATGATGTTAGGTGAAAGAAGGGTAGTCAGCAAGTATCAAAAGTTCTGATTTTACTGTGATAAGTTTATAGTGCCTGTTAGACATCTCTATGAAAGAGCAACATCTGAGGATAGAGATCAAGGGAGAAGTCTGGGTGCCAGACATAAGTCTGTTGGTGTTCAGCATCTGGTAATTAAATCCGCAGTATTTACCAACATCACACAGCCAGAGTTACAAACCAGAGATACTGAGCCCCCTTAAAAATTATTTTTGGTGTGATCCCACGTAGTTGTAGTGTCCCATCATAAGCACCTCTCCAAGATATTTCGTGGGGAAGGGGAGTGGACTTTGTTCTGGTGTGTCTTTACATGGGACATGCTATCTCCAGCTACCACAGTTTCAACTGTACATCTAACCATAGTTATTATGTTACCTCTCAACTTTGGAGGCATAAGGGCTCCAAGTTCTTAGAGGTACCAAAGAAGAGGTCACTGTAATAGGCCTTGAGCAACCCTAATTATATGATAAAGGATATTACCATTTCCCCTCATCTTCCTCAAAAAGAAAAGAGCCCAGTGATGTGTGAAAAATGAAAACACAATCTAAAAAAGAGTGGAATATATATATATGTATAACTGATTCACTTTGCTGTACAGCAGAAACTAACACAACATTGTAAATCAACTATACTCCAATAAAAATTAATTTAAAAGAACGAAGAATATTTCAAAGTTGAAAAAAAGATTTAGACTGCTTTCTATTTTAAAAAGAAATTCAAAGAGAATTTTTTAAATGTTGAGAAAGTGTCCAAAAAACAATTGTATTATAATAATAGTACAATAATGATCAGATGAAATGAGTAGAGAAGGGGCCTCTCCACTTCAAAATTCAGCAAAAAATTTTTGAAGAAATAACTTATTTCTGTATTGATTATTAGAATTTACCTGTGAAATTATATGGCACTAAAATTTTTGATTTTGGAAGTAAACTAAGAATTAAATTTCTGTAATAGAAAAAAAAAAATGGAAACGCAATGCAAAGTGATTGGCTACTGAGTCATTTAATATCAAAGGAGACAAGGCTACCTGAATGAGACGATCTTGGGACCCTCTCTTCCTACCCTTTTGCTCCAAAGTGATGGAAGGTATCTCTGCCATGAGACAGAGTCAATGTTGTGTTTCAGTTTGTTACATCTTTGTTGAAACAGTTCTTAGACCATGGCATTACCTGTCTTTCACAGTATGGTGTACATTACGTGTCCATCAAATTCTAAAATCATTCTTGCTGATCTCTGTGGTGCATATTTTTTCCTCCTTCAAAACCACCTAACCTCCCTGACTGTTTCTAACAGAACCCCATGTTTATTTGGTTAGCCACCTCCTCTACTTCCTCAGCTTAACCATATGCATCGTCAAGCACAATGGGTAAGGAATTGGCATAAGACAATTCTAGGCAAGAAAAGTTGAGCGGAAATACGTGCAGGACTTCTTCCTAAAAAGAAACTCAAAGGAAGAAACTTCTCTTTGTCCACTGCACATGGTCAGTTGTCAGGTCTGCACGCCAATTATGGAACTGAAGCAGCTAGTCTGAGAAAGACAAAGTGTGATGGTGCAAAGAGCCTGGGTCCTAGGACGAGCTATTTGGGCACCAAATTAACTGACTCTTGAAGTGCTCTACCAAGGGACTTTTCATTTTGTGAAATTACTATTCTTTTCTGATTCTTCTAACCAAGTCATATAGAATTTTGTTATTTTCTGATACTTTCAGCTAAAAGCACCTTGATTAATAAAATCTACATATTCTTTAACTTACCCCAGACCTCAAAGGACCATAGCCATACAAAGTGTTAATCATGAGACAATCATGCAGGATGACTGTGTGTGTGTGTGTGTGTGTGTGTGTGTGTGTGTGTGTGTGTGTGTGGTTCCTGTTTAAAAGGATGAAAGGAACAACTCTCACCTCACCTAACTTCCCTTTTTAAACCTCAGATTTTTTGTCTGCAAAGTGAGAATCCGGAGTACAGCATCTGTAAGAAACATCTCAAATTTTATGGCTGTGAAATTGTAGCACATCAAATGTACTTTAATGTTCCCTGTCTTCTCTGAAAAAGTGTGAGCCTTTGAGAGAGACCTTTGGAACTAATCCTTCAAGAAACCTAAGGTATCTGTATTAAAGACAACACATGGCTTCATGTAATTAGGAGACTAGCAAGAAAAGAATTTTCACACCTCTACCTCTGAAATTTCCAGGAATTCGTTATACTAAAATCTAATGTCACTAAGAGAGGTCATTCATGTGTCATTGGGCAGTGTTGCAAAGACAGTTAGCAACCAGTACACCAGGAAAACGGTTATCTGTATATAATATTCAAATAGTAAAGACAAAATGTTTTGGTATAGCCCAATGATTGTCATTAGTCAAAAAAGCCTTTTTAATGAAAAAGCTACCAGTAAATTAAAGCTTTTAAAGACCAGCTATTATTAGAGTTCATAAACATGCATGGTACTAAATCAAGCTAATGAACAAATCTTTTGTTCTTACTAAGATTGACCTTCAGTAACACCTGTCTGGCTAATAATATCTTACACTTGGATTATCCTGCAAGATGGACCAGGAACGTGTCACCATCTTCACTTTCTACCTAAAGACCTCAGGAATGCTTCCCAAGGTCACAGAATTGGATCCTGCATTTAAACCTCGTGATCTTGTCTTCGTACTCTTTGCCCTTGAGCTTTAGCCCTCAGAGTACAGTCACATTCTGAAAAATAGTACTTTCAGCCCTCCCATATGTATTTGCAACCTCATGTTTCACTCCTGATTATTTGCACCTTATGATATCGTCAGTTTCAACTAAACAATGCTTTCGTCAAGAGTTGGCATTGCCTTGCTTCTTCATCTTTTACACATGTTTTCTTTGTGCCTGGAATATTTTCTTCTCTCTGTCAATCTAACTCCTATGTAGAATTCTGGTTTGAACTTTGTGAATGCTCCCCCAAAATCTTGCATTGGCCTCATGTAGCACTTATCATTTTATATTGTAATTGCATTAATTTGTATCCTCGGCTGTACTTGTAAATAACTAGAGAAACATTTAAACCCTCTTTCACTAGATGCTGAGTGACTGAAACAATGAGAGAGTGAGTCCAGGTCTCTCTCCGTCACATCATACCTACTGCGCTCACTGATCACAAATCAACATTTCTTGAGCCTGTCCTTTCACTTCATTTTATTTCCCTCAGAGAACATACATAAAGGAAAAAGTTTACCATAGCTGCCCTTCCCTGATTAAGAATATCTGTCTTGCATAGTCTCTCTGCCCTAACTCTTCCAGTGTCTCAAAAAAAAAAATACTAAAGTAAAGGGCCCATCTATTAAAGTACAATAAAAGTACTTTCATGCTATTTACTTTCCATTAAAACAAAGTGGAGTCCATTTTTCTTTAGGCCAAATCCTGGAACCCAAAGTCGTGAGAAGTGGTGTTTTTCAATCCAGCAGCAGTGATTGGTCTTGGAAATTAAGGCTTCTGATGAGAAAAAGCCTCACTAAAGTGCCAGAGTCAATAATTCCCCTACATTACCCATCCATTAAAATCAGCAGCAACTAGTGTCTGCTATACTAACACGAGCCCCAAAACAGGCACAGAGATTGTCTCTGTTTGGATACAGACTTTCCTTGACCCTAATGTAGAAAGACACTCATAATATGAAACCTATTTTTGACTTACAGAAACCACAGATCCCCAAGAGGACTAGCATATATGTTGTCACAAGCCGTGAGGCCCCTTCGTCATCTCTCCAAATGTTGTTTACATATTTTAAAGTAAAACATTTAGTTCTGCGTGGGTCAGGGAGGACTAGCATGTTTCTGAACCCAGAAGTCAGACTGCATCTCTTGGGAAGACGAATGAGTTTATAACCTTCTTTGACTGTTCTTTCATTCAAAGAATCTTAATTGAGCACCTGCCAGGCACCAGATATTGGGCTAGACACTGGAAGTACAAAAAATAAAAGACAGAGACCCTTTAAGTTTCCTTTAAAAGCTAGTGGAGAGACTTATATGGAAACAAATAATTATAACTCAGAAGATGAATTGTTATGAAGCAGGTACAGAGAAGATTATGTGAGAACACAGATGATTAGTTGAGACTATGACAGCTTGCCTAGGGGAGTCTGAGAACCTTCACTGAGAAAATTCTGTATGAGATTTCAGGTAAGAATATGGGTCTGTTAGAAGGACCACTGTGTGGAAGGGTAGATGAGACAAAGGAAACAGTGAGCACAGAGGTAGTAGGAAGGCTGTATCCATATCATGAAAAAATATCTCCTCAATTCAATGTACAATCCATGCAGCTACCCTAGGTATCTTCCATTTTTTGTCGCACAGCACCAGGATGAGTAACTGCATTTTTTATTGAATTAATCAGTCCTTTAGATGGCATTTAAACTCAGTCTTCTTTTCTCCCTACTTTTCTGGTACAGGTTCATGATGAAATCTTGTAGATGTTACTACAGTATTAGAAGATACTTTTCAGCTCCCTGGTGCCTTCAAAATGAGTTTTATCATCATTATAGTTAATAATAATTGCAAATAAAATTCTCAGCTTTTGTGTCATAAAAATTGATTCTCACTATACACCTCTCTATGAAAACGTCATATCCGTTAAAAATTGCTACTAGAACAAATTATAATACAAAGTACTTACATAGCATTTTTGGGGGGAGGTAATTTAAGTTTATTGCCCTTCTGTTAGTGGGAAGAAAAGCCTTGACAGGGTTAATTTTTCTTAGCTAAGATCACATGATTCATGCTGGTACTGGGGAAGCGAGAATTCAAGTTCAGGATGACCCGCCAAAGGAAAACGCAACCAATCTGCCTTACACTCCATTCACAGGTGGTAGGGTAGGCTGTGTGCATTTGATCTTTCTTCCCAATGGTAACTGTAAAAACCAAATAAAATTCTGAAGAATTTCCAAGAAATAAGCCTGTTCAGAAGGTAAACTTTCTTTATTTCAAAGCTTATCACCCAGCTTAAATCTAGTTCTGCTACTGGAACACCATGCTAGTTCTGTCAATGGGAGGTCAGGGTTGAAGATGATGATTAATTTTGGTATACTGCTGCCAATTATATCCTACCAACGTGGCCTATATCCAAGGGCTAAAGAGTATTCATGAAGAGAAGGGAAAAGGCCATAGTGATACTCCTGCCTACTGTAGTTTTGCCAAGTTTCAGAGGAAGCTGGCAAGAAGGAAGACACTTACCCAGCACACTTTCGGCTTAGTGTGACTATGGATCTCCCTAGTTACCAAAAAGTGTTGATTACCAGATGGCCTCAAATCAAAATCAGAGAACAGAACCATCAAAAGCCAAACAAAATGTAAATACACATTTTTGAGAAACTTGCTATGAATTTAAAAGAGAGAGCAAGGCTTCCAACCTGCTTACCTATTAAACAAGATTTTAAAAATTGACTTAGTTCATCTTAGAGCTGATAGACTTTTGCAGTCATTTGATAATCAACAAATATATATTTGATGTCTACTGTATTCAGGGCTTTGTATCAAATAAGCCCTGTGAGTGATAGAAGAGATGAATCTGATGAGATCTCAGCTCTCATAGAATTCATGTTATTTAATGACCCTAAGTATCATTCTGAAGTTCTTCAGACTCCATCTATGATACCCAGTCAAATCTTAAAGAACTATTATATATGACTGCCAGCAGGGCAGCCTCCAAAAAGTCCACTCAACTTGTAATATCTCTGTAGCCAAACCACCAAATGTTAGGATTTCGGTAGGAAAAAGCATTCTACAATTTGTTCAGTGAGGAGACCCACTCACTGTCTTTGCTCTTCCGCAAGCTCCAGCACAGACCCCTCCATGGTGATTCCAAATATAAGCTGACTGGTTTTCAGATCCATGTTCATCATGCTTATCATGCTAAGACCTCCCATTCCTATTCTACCAGGAGTAGTTTTTTTTCTGTTGTGTTTTGTTTTGAATCATTAAGAAAATACGTGGCATTTTACCAAGTGTCTCTTTTGTAATTAAATTGTAGTGGTGGAAAACTTTTTGTTACGAAAAATGCATGCAATTATTCAGTATTTATTAGTATTTAGTATTATAATATGCATGGGACATATATTAAAAATTATTAATACTAAAAAAAAAAATCTTACAGGTTGATCATAGCACAAGTGTGCCTTATTTTGTATTCTTTTAGCTCAGTGTTTCTGACATTTTAATACATATCCAATCACCCAGAGGGCTTGTTGAAACACAGATTGCTGGGCCCTACCCGCAGGGTTTTCAATTGATTAGGTCTGGGTAGAGCCCAGGAATTTGCATTTCTACCAAGTCCACGGGGGATGCTGGTGTTGTTGGCTCAGGGATGATGCTTTAAGAAGCATTGCTTGAGCTTATTTATTCTGTGCTACATTTGTAGAGCCATAGCTTTTCAGTGACAAAGAGTGGTTTGTCATCACAAATTTATCATCGAGAATGCCTTTACTACCTGACCAAAACATGAGTTTCTAGAAAATGAAGTATTAAGTATTTTCTAAAATCTTTCAAATTTACCTCAATAAAATATTATATGACAATACTTCTTTGAAGTAAAAGTTGTTATTTAAATGCTATAAATATCAAATTAAAAGAGAAACTGTTTTTTTCTATTTTATTAAGAAAAAAGCCAACAAAATACAAAAACTGGCCAATCATTATAACATTGTCGCTCTTTACTAAAAAGAAAATATAAACTTTTACTACTTCCTTATAAAACAGTTTAATTGATAGTTACTTAAAATAAAATTGCCCTATAATCTTTTAAAGTTTAAATACTTGGCAGTAAATTCAGATTGTAAATGACTATAAATTGGTCATCAGCAGAATTTCTAACTTGTGGTCCTATTCGTGTTTATCACAGGCTGTTATTTTTGCCTAAGCATATGGGAAGCTGTGTCAGAATAATTAAAAAGAGGTAGATAGACCATTTCTGAGAGACAGGAAAAAAATTCTCACACACAATATCCTTCATTCTAATTTTTTGTTAAGTCTTCTCTTCTGGCTTCCCCAAACATCACCACTTAAGAGAATGACCCAGTCTCCTAATGTTGAAAAAAAAAGTATGTTCCTTGCCAAGTAGAACTGCAGAAGTCACTGAATACAGATGATGACTTTTTCTTTAGTGTGTCTGAGTCCGTGTTGAGATCATAATTTAATAAAGTTTCTTTCTTTTTTTTCCTTATGACTCAAGTCCTTAGGATTAGGACCAAGATGGATCTCTAAGAGAGGAAGATACAATTCAGAACTCTATTATAATCTTTGCACTTAGAATTTCATATAATAGTAAAATTGGGGGGGTTACATTTTGCACACTGTGATGACATAAAGAGGAGGGGTTTTTTCTTATATGCTTTTGTGTTTTTAAATTTTTGTGGGTGTAATTTGGTTATATAATTATGGAATACTCTTTAAGACTAAATTGCAACACCAGCTCAATACCATGTGAAATACAGATGTGGTGCCCATCCTTTAGGCTAGGGGTGTGGAATTAACAACCACTGAGATGCCAGTTGGTACAATTCCAAGTCAGTCTTACCATGCCAACTCATCACAGTGTCACACTGCAAAATACCGATTTGTAAAGACAGAAATCATTTTCTAACCACCACACACCCTCAAGCCCACAGGTTTAACAAAAATTATTTGTTATAGAATTTTCATTCTCTTTTACTTTATTTTGTTTTATTCCCTGTTTCTTACACCATAATTTTGAACGGGGCTGTGGGTTAG